>NC_045619.1:46187048-47437048 GCF_009829155.1 Mustela erminea | reverse complement strand
CTGAGCTGCGGCACAAGAATCAGGACCAGTAGCCAGAGGGGCTTTCAGAGGATGGTTGGTGCTACTGAATTCTGGGACCACCCGGAGCTGAGCCCATCGCGGCCTCATGCGAGCAGGGTTCCATTAGCAAGGAAGAAAGGAAAGGTTAGGTGGGAAACCAGCAGTGCCTGCCATGGACACATCTAGCGTGTATGGGTTGGTAGTTCGATGGATCTGGGATAGGATTGTAGTTCTAGCATTTCCTGTCCTGTGGCCTTGGAGAGGTCACTGAATCTTTTTGAAAGTCTTTCTACATTTGTCAAATAGAGATGATAAGAATGTCATGGTGAAGACTGAATGACGGTAAACGCCTGAAACGTAGGAGAACCTTAATACAATACCGGCTTTCCCCCTTCCCACTGCATGCTTTGTCTGTTATCAATCAATACTGGCTTGGTATGATGTCACGTCTTTAAGGAATGTCAGTATTTGCCCAGGCTCCAGTCACATCCCTAAAACCACAGCTAACCTAGAACCTCCTAGAATGGATGGAGCAACCTCATAACTTTTGCAACCAGTGAGCTGTCCAAAAGCCTGGTGAGTAGCAGACAGCCACTGAACAAGGACAGTGAAGCCGATCTTGGAGGCTCTGCTGTGCCTTCCGCTCATCATGGCATGGAGAAGTACAGAACTTTGGCCCAGCCAGAGGCTATGACGTTGTCTCTCCTTGACTGTCAACTGCCATCCCCCAGACCTGCTGAGCTGTCACTGGGATGGGACAAATTGAAACTGAGGATTGGCCTGACCATTCAGGCTTGCTCATCCCTCTCTAGCTTGTCAGAATTTCTTTGATCCAAGGAAAGCCCAGCAGGCCTCATCTTGGAGAAGCAGGGACTCTGGAGGAGTTTGGGAAAGACCACCAGCCACAAGTTTTTGCTGGAAGCTATCTGTGACACTTCCCTTAGGAAGTATATTTACATTTAAGAACGACAGAAGAGCAGTTAATGTGATTTACCAGAGTAGATTCTGTGAGTAGACTGGGGGCCTGGGGACATTAGCCCTGAAAGGCCACAAACTAACCTGAACTCCCCAGAGGCCTAGGATAAGCTGTGTTTTTCTCTTTTTCTCTTGTTGGAGAGTTTCTCCCATCTACTTTTTTCTTCTTTTTTTTCTTTAAAGATTCATTTATTTAATTGAGAGAGGGAGAGAGAGAGAACATGATCAGGAGGGACAAAAGGAGAGAATCCGAAGTAGATTTCACACTGAATATGAAGCCCGATGCCAGGACCATTCTCACAACTCTGAGATCACAACCTGAGCTGAAACCAAGAGTCACAGGCCTAACCCACTGTGCCACCTAGGCACCTCTCTCCCATCTACTTTTGGAGGGAGGACTAGCACTCGTTCAATATTGCCCAATCAACGGTGTCGTTCAGATTGTGGGGCTCGATTTGAATCCTGCCTGCCTCGTTAAGAGTCACACTGATGGGAAGGGGGTGCTGTGGGAAAGGCCCCTATTCGGACTCCAGGAGTCTGTGTTGGAATTTCTCTAATTGCTGTATGCCTGTGGGCAAGCTGTTTAACTTCTCACCCTCTCCTTTCCCTCATCTGAAGATGAAAGGGGTTGGACCAGGTGGGCCATAAGGTCCCCATCAAGCTCGGCAGCAGAGACCTCCCACTGCCTGATCTCAGTGTCCCCACACACAGTGTAACATTCAGCAGGGCAAATGGAGGTTCATTAGGGTGCAGACTGTGCTTGAGAAAAACGTTATTTTTGTTTTAGTTTAAATTCTGGGACACTAAGTTAAAATGGCAAAGACCTTGACCAGGCCTTCCTTTTTTTTTCTCTTTTGCATATCTCTGCCATTCCCTTCTCTGAGCCTCAGTTCACTTACTTGTACAATTGGAGTAGTCATACCCACGGAGTGGGGTTGTCATGAGATAACGTGTTTAAAGTATCTTGCACATTAGAAGGCGCTTGAAAAATGGTTGATATTATTATTCTTTTATTATTAGTGTTATGATTAGCTATGGGGCTGGGATTATTGCAGGGAGCCCTAGTGGCCAGCTGTTTCTCTCAGTTCCTGAGTCCTAACTGGCTTCCTGGTTCGGTGCTGGGAAGACCCAAAGCCCACTGGGCCAATTCTATATCCTCTTGGTCCACTATACACTCTCCCAACTCCTCCCCTCACCATGGCGTATTTACACAGAAATTAATCCTATGATCTCCCATACGGATGTTTTGTTTCCATACAGCAATAACAGCTTTGTATTGACCTTGAATGATATTCTTTGACATGTTGGCCAGATGGCTGTTGTTTGAATAGCATCTGGCAATGGCTTATGTCCCCCTTCCAGGGGCAGATAGCAGCCTCACACCAGGTTCCTTCTGCTGGAGGAGGAGGGAGCATTGATAAATCCTTTCCTTGAATGCTTTGGATGGCGGTCCACAGACGCGCAGAAAACGAGCCCTAAGTCAGGCAAACCCGTGGAAGTGGCTCCACAGTTGCCGGCGGTACCTTGGGTTGAGCTCCTCTGTCAGAAGCACGGCCCTGCAAAAAATGCCTTTCCCTAAAAATAGGGCAGTTGGAGGTGTGGTTCCCCCAGCAGACCGTCTTCCCAGCAGCTTCGCGACAGGCCAGCTGATAAAACCGTCTACTCGCGGTGCCCCAGATGGCTCACAGCTGTCCTCCAGACCAAAGGGCCCTGGGGACACCGGCCTTGCTCCACATGTCAGGCGCTTTTCATCAAACACGACGTGTGAAGCCGGAGCCGGCGTCATCAGCCTGTAAGGCTTGCCAGAACCTCTAGAAAGGATTAGGAAGTGTTGGCAGCTGGAGCTGGAACCACATTCCAAAGCCCAGAGATCTCCTTGTTTCACTTTACATGGACAAGTTTTGTTTTTTTTTTAACTTCTACCAAAAATTGGATTTTTCTACTACCAGAAGTTGGGGGATAGTATAACATAGTGGTTAAAGACGGGCACTCTGGAACCAAACTTCCTGGGTTTGAAGCCTATTTCTTTTTCTTTTTCTTTCTTTTTTAAGAGCAGTTTTATGGTCATAGAAAAATTGGACACAAAGTACAGAGAGTTCCTACATAGCCCTGTCCCCACACAGCCCTGTCCCCTGCTATGGACATCCCATATGTGGTGGTACGTTTGTTAAAATCAGTAAGCTCACACTGACCCATCATTAGTATCCAAAGTCTGGAGTCTAACTGGGGTTCACCCCGGGTGTTGTATATTTATGGGTTTGGACAAATGGCTAGGGAGGCGTCTGCTATTGTAGTAACACAGAGAGTAGTTTCACTACCCTAAAAATCCTCTATACTCTGCCCACTTGTCTCTCCTTCTCCTCTAACAGCAGAACACTGATCTTTTCTTAAAGATTTGTTTACTTATTTTAGAGAGAGTGTGTGTGTGAGCTGGGGGAGGGGCAGAGGCAAGGAGCGAGACCCTCCAGCAGACTTCCCAGTGAGCACAGAGCCCAACCGGGGCTCGACCCTGTGACTCTGAAATCAGGACCTGAGCCAGAATCAAGAGTTGGGTACCTGGGGTGCCTGGGTGGCTCAATGGGTTGAGCCTCTGCCTTCGGCCCAGGTCATGATCCCAGGGTCCTGGGATTGAGCCCTGCATGGGGATCTCTGCTCAACGGGCAGCCTGCTTCCTCCTCTCTCTCTGCCTGCCTCTCTGCCTACTTGTGAGCTCTATCTGTCAAATAAATAAATAAAATCTTAAAAAAAAAAAAAAAAAAAGAGTTGGGTACCTAACCCACGGAGCCACCCCGGCACTCCAAGCAGCCACCAGTCTTTTTACTATCTTCATAGCTGTGCCTTTTCCATAGGAATCATGGAGTCTGTAGCCTGTTCAGATTGGCTTCCTTCACCTAGTCATATGCCTTTAAATTTCCTCTACGCCTTTTCATGGCTTGATTGCTTATTTCTCTTTAGCACCAACTAATATTCTGGTGTCTGGATGTATCTTAGTTTATCCACTCACCAACTGAAGGACATCTTGCTTCCTCCCATGTTTTTGTGTTTATTTTTTATTTTTGGCAATTATGAATGGAGTTTT
This sequence comes from Mustela erminea, assembly GCF_009829155.1. Classification (NCBI taxonomy): domain Eukaryota; kingdom Metazoa; phylum Chordata; class Mammalia; order Carnivora; family Mustelidae; genus Mustela; species Mustela erminea. The sequence goes on along the minus strand of NC_045619.1, from coordinate 47,432,994 downwards.
CAACTTCTTTGTGTAAATGCCAAGGAGTGTGATTGCTGGGTCATATGGGAAGAGAATGTTAAGTTTTGTTAGAAAATGCCCAGCGGTCTTCCAAATTGACTGTACTGTTTCGCCTTCACACTGGCTATGAATGAGAGACCCTGTGGTCCCACAGCCGTGCCAGTACTTGCTATTGTCAGGGTTCTAGATTTTTGAAACTTTTGATCATCTGAGACAAGTCCCTAAGCCTTGGTTTCCTAGTTTGTGAAATCTGGAAAACAGCGCCTTTTATTATTGGGTTGTCGTGAGGATGAAATAAAGCTACCCACCCAAGGCATGGTGTGTACACTCCCAAGAAATATTAACTGTGATGTTTGGATTCGGTCGGATTTCTGTTTTCAAAAGCATGTGAGATTCTTGGGCACAAAATGATGTTTCTGTTGGGGCTGGGTTGCACATAACGAGAGTCGGCCCCCCACCGTTTCCCACACTGAGGACTTCCTGTTGGGTCTCCTTTGAAGATGCTACACAGTATATACCTGCCTTGTTCTCCATTTACAGGTGAAAAAATTGCAGCCCAGAGAGGTTGCGCTGACTCAGGTGAAGTCACCCAGCTAAGAAGTAGAGTCAAGTGAGACTTTAGCATGAGATCAAGGGACACCAAAGTCCAACACTTAGCCCCTTGTGACACCGCCTCTCCCAACCTGGTCTCCTTGCCAACCCACCTGCATCTTTGGCTTGGAAATTAAGATTTACAGGGTTGTAGTCTTTCCAGCCCATTCTCTGGTGAAGTCAGAAGTCAGGTTCCCATGTGAGTATTAATTAACCCCAAACTGGACAAAGGTCAAAATGGTGATGTTGGAGTTCAGGTTGACTGTTCTGCTCTTCTGAGGGCTCGGCCAGTTTCTAGTGTTCGCCCATGTTGCTGCATGTTTCCCCCACCTCTTCATTGGCCAGCTCCCACTTGCCCTCAGGGCTTGGCTACCACATTATTTAATGCAGTGAGACTTCTGGGTCAGGGGCCCCCTTTTGCTCTTTTAGCACCCTGTCTTTTCCCCACTGTAGCTCTTGCCACCCTGTATTAATTACACTGCTGTGTCTGGCTCCCCTACTAGGGTTAGCACCATGAGTGCAGAGACGCTAAGGGTCTTGTCTGCCCAGTTCCCATGATGACACTGGACCCCCAAGTTGGGATTAACAGGTATTAGTGGAATGAATGACTGAATGACTAGACATAAGGGGTTGGTCCTGGACTGCAACACTGGATCTGGTGGGGTTTTTTTTCCAGACCCAGTCTGGGATATTGGCATTGACATCCCACCTGAGGCATTCACCATGGTGTTTGACTTGGGATAATCCAACTTCTGGATTTCTTCTTCCTATTGCAAGAGCAAGGAGCGCAGTGAGGAATGCCATGGGTAGGGGTCTTTCAACACTCAGGTGGACTCTTGAACAGCAAAGCTCTTCTGCCCATCTCACCAACTCTGTGCGCAGAACATGAACCGCAAATGGGCCTAATACATTCTGTGGTCCCTTATATTCTTGGGGTGGGGGTCCCAAAATGCCCTTCCCGGGGTCTCAACTGGAGATAAATCAGTTGGTACATGGTGGTTTGGTCATATTTGTTGTCAAAATGTAAACATATTGCTCTACTGGTTGGTAAAGAACTGTTGCCCAGAGTGTGCTGATGCCCCAGTTTCTCTGGCCCTTCTCCTGAGACCCCTTACCTCCCTACAATTCAGGAAATAGGGCGGTAATTCTGGTGTGACAGGAGGCCCCCAAGACCCTGCTTCAGCTCCACGGTTGGTGTCATACTTCTTCAGTCTGAGTTTTTACATAATTTGAGTATTACCCCCGGTAGAGTCCTTCCTGTGTTATTGGGAAATGGTCGAGGGAAGAGGAGAGAATGGGGAGGAGGAGCAGGGAAGATTCCAGCAAGATGTCCATTTCCCTGGCATTTGCATAGAACTAAGAGGATGTAGGAATTTGGATATTCCAAATGAATGAGGAGTGGTCTCCAGCTGCCTCTGTACAGACAACTGCTCTCCACGTTTCTTCAAGGAGCCACCTACCTAGAGAATACACCATTTCTTAAGCTTTGATATGTGCGCAGTACTCAGATAAATGTCCATTGACCTCTCCTCACTCCTCTTGGGGAATCTGAACAGTTACCCTGATCTTCCAGACGAGGAAACGGGTCTGAGAAGTTCAGCTATGCTCAGCTCGTTGAGCTGGTTCAGGGGCAGAGTTGGGAGTCTGACTGAAGATGCCACAGCTCCACAGGGACTGCGCTGGAGAGGAACAGCTTCTTTCCAAGGCAGAGAGAGGCACAGAGACTTCTGGCAAGAAGAGCCGCTTTCCAGGAAACAGTGCAGAAAAGTGAAACAGATTCACAGAGAGGGCTGCCACAAGGCCACGTCCCTTTGGTGGCCAAAAGGAAACTCGCCAAGAATCCCAAGCCCTGAAGGTGGCTGCCTCGGGGCTCCCCTGGCTCAGAGCCTCTGTGCTAACCTCTGCTGGGAGTGAACCAGGCTCCAGCCCCCGAAGTTCGCCCTCAGCACCTGCCCTGTGGGCAGCGCACTTGGCTGACTGGCCGTGTGACCTGCCTTGAGGTTTCCCACGCTCAGTCTCCGTAGCACCCCTGGGTGTCTGGGAAGTATGCTTGCACAGGCTGGGATATTGCAGAACTCCTGGCAAGGAGCTCTAGGTCAGATTCTTCCTGGAGGTCCTAGTAGATACCTGTTGCTTTGACTAGGAAATATGAAAACTTCATCAGAGAACAAAAATTCTTTTCTTTTTTCTTTTTCAGATTTTATTTATTTATTTGACAGAGATCACAAGTAGACAGGAGGCAGGCAGAGAGAAGGGGAAGCAGGCTCCCCGCTGAGCAGAGAGCCCGATGTGGAGCTCAATCCCACGACCCTGGGATCATGACCTGAGCCGAAGGCAGAAGCTTTAACCCACTGAGCCACCCAGGCACCCCTTGAGAACAAAAATTCTTGAAGAAAGGAAATCTTTAAGAATCTTCTTTAGTGAAGAATTTGCACTAGACCTTGATTTCAGTCATGAAAAGAAAGATGGATAGGAGAAAAAAAAAAAAAGATTCGAAAAGAAGCATGTTAAAATGCTAAGAGTTGTTCTGATGTGTGGCAATGTATTTTTCTTTCCATTTTCCCAGAAAATAATGTATTTACTTTTACAAGGAAAAACATACATGTTTATTTATTTAGTTTAAATTCCCTCTTTCCTTCTGCGATGGCTTATGTCTATCTTGAGGCATTTGAAAAGGATGGCCAGGAGCAGACCAGCCAACCAGCCAACCTTCCTCTTTGGGACTTGGAGAAAAATCATCTGAGTGCCCTGAACAATTTCCTCATTTGTGAAATAGGAAAATAGTGAGCTTGGTAAGGTTAGGATGAGCATTAAATGGCATTAGCTGGGTAAAATTTTCCTTACAAATCTGGCTCATGGTAAATGCTCGTGAGAAGTGGTAGTCATCACGATCACTAATTGGCTCCTGATGTCATTAGTTATTCTCAGGAGCATCAGTGTTCCTGTGACCAGCAGAGGGCACTCCTGGCCCCGGGAGTCCACGGGAGGTCCGGACACCAGGATTCCACAATTGTGTGCCTGTCCTAGGTGGAGGGATGTGAGGAGACAGCACACAAGTGCCTCTGCCTTGCTCATTGGTCTCTAAATTCCCAGCCATGTGTTGAGATGAAAATTTGTGTTACAGCTGGCAGGGCTGACCTTCTCAAGCAGTAACAAAAAACTGACCGTGCTGCTCACAGAAATGCGTATGCGAAGGATTCCGATATTTCCTGTGGAGTTCAGTTCGGCAAAGAGGGCAAGCTTTCTGCCTTCAGGACTGGAATCTCCTGGGGAGACTGGTGTTCTCCTGGTCACTGGCTCTGGGAGGCCAAGTGGAAAGAGGGCCACAGTCTCTGAGCTGGTGACTCCAATCTCTCTCTCCAGCCCTGACCTCTCCTCTAATCTCTAAACTTGTCTGATAGCCAGCTGTCATTTGATGTGTCTACTTGGATAAGGTTAAGCATACCCAAAATAAAACTGTTCTTCCTGACTACTAACCACCACCACCACCAACAACTACTACAACAAAAACAAAAGTGAGCCCATACTCTCAAAATGTCATACATTTGCTAAACAAATATTTCTTGCGTGTCCACCTAGGGCCAGACAGTGGTCTAACCTCTGGGGAGGGGTCACAGCAGTGAGCAGAGCAGGCTTGATCCCTTCTCTCCGCCATTATGGGGCTATATGGATAGAAGCCAAACGTCTGTAACAAGTGGATTGTGCTGCTTCACTGTGCACTGGTAGGAAAAAAAACACAAAAAAATTATAGTATTATACTTGCTTCTGGGTGCACATTTGAGTAGGGCCATGTGAAATTATGACACTTCAGTGTAGAGAGAGAGAAGGATGGTGAGGGATCAGGAAATGTAAAGATTATCTGGCAAGATTCGCTTTCAAGGAAAGGTGAGTGTGTGTGTGTGTTCACGTGTGCAAGAGTGCACATGTGTGTGGGAGGCTTCTAGAGACACAGCATAATGGCGTTCAAGTGTCTGTGGTCCTCACCGTGGAGAAGGATGGACAAATTAGGTATGGACCCAGAGGGGATATGGGAATGGTGAGATCCGGCTGGCAGGAGGCAGCTTTTGGCTCAGTGTGGTGAGGGCCATCTACCGAGCACGGTGGTGGAGCATGAAAGGGTCACCTTGGGAGGGGCGAACTGCCTTTCACTGGAGGGTTCTGGCTGGAAGAATCTTGGCAATGCTACTGTAGAGAGGATTCTGTCATGCAGTGGGGTCCTGAACTAGGCGACACCAGAATTCCTTTCCCACCCCGCGTTCCTAGTAACTGGATTTCTAGGATCCAGTTTCCAGGATCAGTGATAGAGAGACCCAGCGTGGATGCCTTTCTGTCACCAGCCTGGTGCCTGTGGGGTATCAGCAGCCTCGGAGGTCTGTTCCTCAGTGTCCTGTCGATGAAGAGACTCTATTCCTTAGTGTCCCATCCATTCAAGGAGAGAGGAGCAGTTGGATCTGAGGGTCCCCCAAATATGGTGACAGCTGACACTTTTTTTTTTTTAAGATTTTATTTATTTATTTGGCAGACAGAGATCAGAAGGAGGCAGAGAGGCAGGCAGAAAGAGAGGAGCAAGCAGGCTCCCCGCCGAGCAGAGAGCCCGATGTGGGGCTTGATCCCAGGACGCTGGGATCATGACCTGAGCCGAAGGCAGAGGCTCCAACCCACTGAGCCACCCAGGCGCCCCCAGACTTTTTTTTTTTTTTTACTGGGGCAGCCTTGTCTTCTCTGTCTCCATCCTGATCTACCTTCCCACTCTGACTAATGTCCCCAGGCACCGAGCCTGGAGGGGCTAGCGGAACCACCTCCCTGATCTCAGACAACAAGCTCATCTTTGTTTTCCCTCTCGGTAAGACTCTTAGCTCCCAATTTCTTAGATTTTTTCTCTTTGGTAAACAACCTATTTAAAAGAGATTTGAAATGTGAACCAAAGTTTTCAGAAACAAATTATGTGTGACTGGGCTGTCCTTAGTTCCAATCTGGTAATACCTTTGGATTACAGGAGGGCGTGTTTAGCCTGCTGTTCAGAATAAGGAGGGGGCAGGCCACATAAGGCACTTGGGTTACTGAGTAGGCTTGGGAGATTATGTGGGATACCCCTCCTCATTTTTGCCTTTTTCCGTTTTCTCCCACACCACCCCACACTTCCTTTATTTTCTCCTTTTTCATCTTAGACCAACAACCCCAGCTCCCAGTAAGCCTCCTTCCCACCCAAAGCCCTTCCGTGCTTTGGAATGCCTTCCTCCGGTTTCTCATGTTCAAGGCCCTCTCTGGTGGTGGGACTGGGGTGACAGGGGGCCGGCAGTGCCATCCAGGCAGGGTGACCTGAGACTGATGGGGGTGTCCTGCACCCTGGTGACCAGAACCTGGTTTCAGGAAGGACCTGCCTGGCCAATGGTCACTCCTGGGGTGAGTGTAATTTTTTTTTCCTTCTTCTTTTTGGCATAAGATTGGGACTCCAGAAAGGGGCACACTGATTTGGGGTGACTCAAATGATTAATACAGAGAGGAACCCTGCACATCCTAGATGTGACCCTACTTACTCTCCAGGCCCTTCTATGTCCCACACTTCCCCCCCCAGAGGCAATTTCTAGTGTGTCTGAGAACCTTCAGCCGCTCTCACAGATAAACATCACCATGACCCTTGGTTTAGGTGGATGAAACCGGAGGGTCTGACTAGGGTGGGGTTTCCTGAAGTTCAACATGCTAAAATGCTGCCACCTGGAGGCAGGTCTGGGCCTCGCTGCTGGAGAAACACCTCCACCTTTCCTTCCCCTCTTGGGCCTTTGCCTCTGTCAAGTGGAGTTTGCTATAGGCTTTTGTCAACTCAGTTGAAGGCAGGAAATTGAAGAAGTTATGTACTTCGATCTTTGACTCCGGAAAGGAGTCCTTTCTATACCTTCAGGGAAAAGACCTTGAACATTCTCAAATCTTACTTTTGCTCTAAAGTCAGGCCCACTTCATTAAATGATAATAAAGACAGTTAACAATTATGAAGCCATAACTTTCCATCAGGTCCTGTGTTAATTGCTTTACATCCATTATTTCATCTGACTTTTAAAACAGCCCAGGGAGGAAGATACGGGCATTGATGCCATTTTGTAGTTGTTGAAACAGAAGCTAGAGCAGGTCAGATAAGTTAACCTAGGTCACATAGCTAGCAAGTGTTTGGGCCTGACCAGAACCTTATTCAGAGAATCAGAATCAGAGCCCTTATTCACCATCCTGTTTAATACTAGGAGGAAACAATAATGGCAGCAAACATTTATCATGTGCTTAATATATGACACACAACATACTCCGAGTTTTTTCTGTACCAACTCATTTAACACAAATAATAACAATAATCATTACGATGATCCCCATTTTATCTCCGAGGAAACCAAATCACAGAAAGGTTAAGTAACTTTGTACGAGCAGTGGTGGGTCCAGAATTCGAGCCCACACACTGCGTGTCCCAAAGTTCACCTTCTTCCCGTTTATGTTCTCTACTTGACAAAGGGTGATTAGGCCGTATTTGAAGCTGAGTTTTCTGAGGGGAAAATAAAGCAGAAGCAAGAGCTCCCTCTGCCCCCCTGTGCCTCTGGTGCCCTGGGCCCTGCGGAAGACCACTGATTTGTCTCCCATCACCTTCCCTGGGGATCGGCAGGAGCGGGTGTGTCTGCTGACACTGACAGGGGAAAGGTGCAAGCGCTGGGTTGCGGGGGGGTTGCAGACCCCCCATCTGCTCACTGGGGGTCCTGGAGTCCCTGAGGGATGTGCTTGGATGCCAGCGGATTGCAGGTCTCCCTGTGGATCTTCGCAGTGTCATTTGCAACAGAATGGCACTGCCTGCTTGGTGGGCTAACAGCAGAGTGGGGTTTGCAAAAGCCATGCACAGGGGTGGCCTCAAGTAACAGAGGTCAGGCAGCTGCAGAGAACCCCCCTGGTGGCTGGCAGGGCCAGACTCCAACCCTAAATGTTGACGGGACAGAAGGAGAGGCTCCTTTCCAATCTGATGCTGGGCTTCTTCCTCATTGTTCTCCATCTCCGCAGGGCCTCCCACAAGCTCTCTGAGCGTCCCTTGTAGTATGTTCTGAGGAAGGGTCCTTATGGCTGTTAGAGGTTTCTTCCCCACACCACCAGGGCTTACCAACTAGGGCTTCATTGTTTATTCTTCTACCAGTAGGGAGACCTGCCTTTTTCCTTACAGGGGTGAACTTAGCTTTTAAAAGTTAAAAAAAAAAAAAAATTAGATATCCTTGGTGTGCCTGGGTGGCTCAGTCAGTTGAGCATCTGCCTTTGGCTCAGGTCTTGATCCCAGGGTCCTGGGATGGAGCTCCAGGCCAGGCTGTCTGCCCTTGCCCTCTGCCTGCTGCTCTGCCTGCTTTGTGCAGGTTCTCTTTGTCAAATGAATACATACAAATCTTTAGAAATTACATATCCTTTTCTCCGCCCTCTCTGTGGAGCTGCCCCTGTTACCCCGTGTTCCACGCCACTGGCTCGGGAGCTGACCTCAGACTGAGGTCAATGGCTGGAAATAGCAGGAGGACTCCAGGCAGCCCCCCTCCCCCCATGGCAAGAGACAGCCAGCCCGCCGGCTACTATGAACAGCAGCTAGAGTTTCTCCAGTGGGAACGACACACAAATGACATGCTGTTCCTGGGTTGTCTGGATCTGACATCCGTGCAGGGCCTGCTGCCAACGGAGCCTGGTCAGGCGTGGCCAGCTAGTGCCAGAGTCCCTGTGTCCAGAATGATATGCCCTGTCAGTGAGCCAGGGAGAACACCAAGCCTGTCCAGCTCTCCCGGAGAAGCAGGTCAGGAGGAGGACGGAGTACAGGTTTATCATGTGCGGGTGGTAGCTAGGGGCTGCTGGAGTTTATAGTAATACATAGGCCGAGGACCTGCCACCACTAACTTTCCATCTTCTTCCCCTTTCCCTCTTGGCACGGATTAGGAGCTCACGGTGGTTGAGGTCTCCGTGGAGCTGTGGATGTTTTGGTAAAAGAGCAGCCGTTTCAGGTCACCCCCCAGGGCCAAACCAAGTGAAGCAGGCCCAGCTAGGGCGGTAGGCGGTGGCGGAGACTGTGGCTCGCTGGACAATCCTGGACAAGCAAGAGCTGGGAGGAACTCAGACTCAGGCCACCGGCCACAAGTTTCCGCTGCGGACCTAGGTCATATATCCAGCTCGGGTTCAGACCGTGGAACTGTTTTAAGTGCTTCTGCCCTTGCGCTTTCCCTTCGCTGGGCTTCTGGGATGCCCCTGCCCCGATCCTTGGGTAATGACCCCCTCGCAGCGAGTGTATGCAGCGGCGAGGCGCCCAAGTCAGCACTAATGAGAACACCGGTAGAGTGGAAATGACCACGGAGAACCTCTCACGGAGCGACCACTTTATCAGGCTGTTTCCCCAGAAGCCCACGTGCCGGAACGCTGAAAGTCAGTGGAAGGGTTTCAGCAGAACCGCAGATGACATGTGGCTTCTGTTGAGGAGACAGAGTATTTAAGGAATTCTAGGTCTGTGGCTTTACACGTGGGCCTCAGGACGGGGCTGAGGGTGGCTATGAACACCCCGGATCCACCCATCTTGGAGGAGAGCCTGTTCCAGGAGGGTGAAGACAACGGTGGAAAGCCCCGCAGGTCCCGGCTGTAACATCTGCCCCTCGGCGGGTCCCCAGCTGGACAGGGATCGCCTCTGGGATCCCATCTGCCTGCCTTTGAGCATGGCGGGAGCCTGAGCTATCCTTGCAGCACAGACCTAGGCGGGCGCTCCTCGCGTGTCAGGCGTGGCTCTCACAGTTCGGTCTCGGCCTGATGGAGGACATGGCTTAGATCTCGTGGGTTTCTATGCGGTCGAGTATAACAGGAGTTTGCATGCTTCAGGCGTTCCAATGGGCAAATCACTAGTCAAAAGACAACAGGAGGGGGTGCATTTTGGAAACGGTTTGTATTAGTGGGGAGGAATTGGAGTTTGATGGAGTTGAACTCAGCTTTCTCTTCTCCTGTTCACACCCCATCTTTCTTCTCTCTCAGATGCCACTTTCCTTCAGACCAGTGTATCTGTCTTACAGGAAGTACATGGAACTTTATAGACTGCTCGCTTAGCAGGAGGCGATGGGGGGACCTGCCTCAATCTATGGAGGAAAATAAAACTGGACACCTACACACCACTGTAAAGATTCATAGGAAAATCTAAGAGAGTGGGAGAGCATCCTGACATCGGGGGCCTGAAGGATTTCTTATCCAAAACTGCAAAAGCATTAAAAACAAAACAAAACAAAACCTTGATGAACTTGATTATGTTAAAATTAAGGATTTCTAGTCAACATATAACAACAGGGCAGACACTTTTAATAGACACTCAAAGGGTTACAAAGATTGTTGCAATGTCTAAAACCATTGTTTTAGACTGTCTCCTATTGTTCTAGAATATAGAAGGAACTCCTGAAAGTCAACAAGAAAAACATAGAAACGCCTTAAATAAAAGGGCAAAGAATTTGAAAAGGAAATCCAAAAGAGAAGTCCCAAAAGAATTAAGAAGTATATAAAGGGATGCTTAACGTCATTAGTAAATCAGGTAAATGTCATACAGTGATCAGTAATACTTAATGAGCAGGTAAATGTCAATTAAACAAGGAGTAGGTGTCACTTTACGCTTGTTAGACTGGAAAAATGCAAAACATAGGTAGTGCCGAGCATGGGGCAGGGAGAAGATGGAGGGGAGAAACCATGGGTTGGGGAGGGCCAGCCAGCGCTGTGGTTCTGGAGCGTGTTTGGCAGGAGGGACTCAGGTTAGTATATCCAGACTCTGTGACTCAGTGACTGTGACTCCCAGGTATGGGGACCATAAAGGAAGCCTTTGGAGGAGGAGCTTACCGTGGAAGGGAGGGAGGCAACAGGGAATAGATGAGTGAGAAAGAAGACATCTCAGAAGATGCCGGAGTTAGAAGCAACAGATGGGAGGTACACAGGGCGCTTGGGGGGGGACCTTAAAAACATTGTAGGGAGTAAATAAACACATGAAGAAACAGATGAGACCTAGAACATAAAAATATTCACCTAAGTTAAAACTTGCACCCAGATGGAGGTTGTGTAAGAACATTTGCAAACAAAGGGCTTTACATTAAACAAATTAAAATAGTTCAGAGGTGAGCAGGATTGGGGATGAAACAAACATACAAACAGGAAGAGAAGGACAGATGATGTGGGAGTCGGAGAGTCCTAACTCCCACCCACTTCCACCCGCCCAGCTTCGCGGTTGACACAGCAGTTGCTTCACGAGTGACTGTGAATAAAAGTCATAATAAAAGGCTGGTGACATCATCCAGGATGATGCTAAGTCTCTGATGTTATTCTCCTGGGAACGCTGGGAAATCCGTGATGTCGCTTGGCCTGTGGGGAGGAGGTAGATATCCTACTCATTGTAACAATTCTCTACTGAAAAATATCCCTTCTATACAAAGTAAAATGCCAAATTATATCTCTAGAAGATATGGCTTATTTGTTTGATCCTCAGGGAGACGTAGATAAAGGCTGAAACTCTCCATTATCTAGCAGTGCATTGGCGCACGTTCTTATGTAATGTTTGGTAGACTATATTGTCACCACCCATTCTGTGAGCCACACCGCCAGGCTAGCAATGGCATTTGGCCACTCTTCCTGGTGAAGAGCCATCCAGAGAATTCTCTCAGGGCAAAACTCTGGGTTCGTACCCACTTTTTCTGGATTTGGCCTATTGGCTCCTTCAGCGTCAGGGAGAAGTTGTGCCCAGCTTGCCGCTGGAGCTCACTGCTGGAGTTCAGCCAGTGGCTGAGTTCATCTGCTGTTCCCTAGTCCTCACTCTTCTTCATCTCTCTTCGTTAGTCTCCCCAATGGTTGTCTCATTTTAACCTTCCTATTGGCCCCAGTCAGGGTTCCCGACCGCGGTATTTGTGGTCGGCTAGCTGTTGTGGTGGTCTGTCCTGTCCAGTGTAGGATGTCTAGTTTAGCAACATCCCTGGCCAGTCGTGCCCCCCAGTGTGACAACCCCAAACATCTCCAGAGATTGCCAAATACCTCTGGGGCGGGGGGACAAAATCACCTCCAGTGGAGAACCACTAGCTTGCACGCACCGGCATTTCTGTACACGATCTGTTTGAGAAATGTTCTTCCTTGTTTCAGGGTATAAGATGCTGCAGTCTGTTTGCTGACTCTGTTCGGTAAAAGTTTAAAACCAGAAGCTCGAGAAGACGGGTCCAGGTAACCATCCAGCCACATCTACCTGTGGCAAAAAGGTTGGGGCCCATTTCCTGAATTAATTCAGAAATAAAGCAACCACCGCACAAAAACGGAAACCCTTGGTGCGAGTTAACTGAGTCATGAGGGCCACTGTGGTTCTTGGGCCGCTGCGTTCCCGGGTCAGTGCCTTTGTTTCCTGTTTGCATTGACCACAGGCGCGTGCCCCACAGAGGTGTGAAGGGAGGCTGGGAAGAGTGGGTGCCAGTGTGCCAGTGGGTTGGGATCCTTCTGGATTCTCTAGGATTTGCAATAGGAGGACAAGGCGGGCATTCTCGAATTGGTTCTTTTGACTCAGTGGCCTTTTTGGTGGGAAAACTGTCCCCCAAATTAGGGTTGGTAGAACTAAGAAAAACAGAATGCATGTGAAAGGACTGAGGATCTCTGTGAGATAGTACGATAAGATGAAATGAAGAAAATCCTTGGTTATGACTGTTAATACCCCTCCCCCCCCACCCAGCACTTCAGAAAATGTTTGTTGTGTCACGTACTTGATGATTTGATGAGGGAAGGGCAGGTGGAATCAGATTTGAATTTGGCTCTTGCTTCAGAGTTTTTACAGTTGCGGTGCTTATTCCAAAATACCCAGATTTAATTCCAAAAAGAACCAGGTTTAGGGAGATTAACTGCCCTAAGGCAGTCCTCTGACTTCAAACCAGGAGTGCGAAATCCTCTAGAATTATAGTGGAAAGAACAGGAGCAATTAATGGTTCCAAGTTCCACATTTTGGCTGAGGAGATTGGTGCAGAGACTGGGTGGGGGAGGCACTCATCACCATGGTGATAAGTCTGGCCAGAAGTGAAGGAATGACAAAACACTAGAGAGAAGGAAGACGGGGGAGATGCTGGGAAGTGTAGGAAAGAAAAAAAAAATGAAGCCAAAAGAGAACTGACAAGTTTCTTGAATGAAAGAGATTAGAATCCTTGAGAATAAAGGGACCTCAACAAGCAAATGGCCAAAGTGGAAAGGGGCAAGTCCTTTTTCCTGCAGAATCATGGGGTCATCAAGTTCAGCCCAGCCCATCAAGACATTGCTGCCTGGGACTCCCAGCCTTTTCTCATAAGCCCCCTCAACCCCTCCCAAAGACCAGTGAGATGGTGCTGAGAAGAGCCCATGTCACAGATGAGACTGCGAGAGGCATAAGGACAGGGGCTCGTTCAAGTTCATAGAGCTACAGGGGCAGAAGTCACAGGCGGGTTTTGTACTCCTTATTCCATTACACCACATGGCTGCCTGGGCTCAGCGGATTCTCAGAAAGTAGATGTTACAGTGAGAGGATTTTAGAAAAATGATTGAGGACTGAATCAATTTCTCTGGAGAAGAAGCTAGAGAGCGAAGGCCCTGAAAATGAGAACATGTGAGGGGATGCCTGGGTGGCTCAGTCGGTGAAGCGTCTGCCTTTGGCTCAGGTTATGATCCCAGGGTCCTGGGATCAAGTCCCGCACTTGGGCTCTCCTCTGAGCGGAGGGCCTGCCGCTCACCCTGCTTGTGCTCGCTGGTGCTCTCTCTCTCTGACAAACAAATAAATAAAAAATCTTAAAAAAAAAAAAAAAAGAGGATGCATGAGTCTTTAAACAAATGGACAATTTTACGTTTCTCCATTCCATTTAAACTGTGCTTTCCATGGCTTAGCTGAACCCAGCTGTTCACGTGATAGTTAAAGAGGGGAGAGAACAGCCTTCTTAGTTTTGTGGGGGGCATCAGGGGTCATCCCTGAACTCTTGGATGACAGAGAAGAAGTTCCACCGGCCTTTACCTTCCCTGATTTGTGGACAGGACATGGCTAGCTCCTGTGGGCTGAGAGAGAAGGGGGTAAAGGGGGCTTGGCCTCGTGGCACTCTCTGGCTTTGAGGACTGCATCCGACGCATGGGAGAGCCTATTCTAGGGGTTGGACGAGCCAAAAAGACTAAGCCAGCAGGCCAGGTGACCATTTATGCAGGGGGTAGAAGTTTCCAGAGCTCAGGAGAAAATGGGCTACGCAGGCAATGAAATCAGGTACCAGAGAAGAAATTCTTTTTTTTCTTTTTCCAGCTTTGGTCTATGTTGGGTAAAAACCCGTTTTAGAATGAATAGAGATTTCTTCATCTGATCTGGGCAATTGCTAGCTTGAATTTATTGCTGAATTCAACCACATGGGCTCATTGAATGAGTCATTATTCAGCTTTCAGCGCAAGGAGGAAACAGGAGGCCCCCTCAGAGTCTGATGAAGTACTGAGGAAATTAAATAGTTCTCTGGACAAAGGTGCGTAAGTGATGGATGGAAGCAGAGATGAATGAACACTTCCCTAGTCCGGGAGAGTGGACACCTGGAGTCATACATTCTGTTTGTGTGTCATTTATCACCTTGGATATATGAACAAAAATTACTTATATTTTGAAAGCAGCTAGGTAGAAACTTGTTTGAATTTGAGCAATAGATAAAGCCAAAGAGAAGAGAATTTCAACTTAAATTGAAATAGCCAAAAAAAAAAAAAAAAGCAATTAGAGGCTGGGGGAGGGTTAGGGCTGCCTCTCAGCTGCGTTTATATCGGGGCTTGATCGCATAGCCCTTACAACCCTTTGGGAATATCAGTCCCTTCCCTGGTGCTAACCCTCTTGACCCACATAGAGAACCATCGATGTATAGTATTTCTCCCAATATTATTTCCTTTCAGTCTTTGGAGAAAATCCAGTTAAAGTAAATGTCACTGCTGTCATGCAGCTTGGGTGGCCCAGTTGGATGCAGTGTCTTGTAAAAATGTGCTAATTATAACATTGCATGTTGGGAGTGGTTGGGGAGAAGGGTTCTGACTGCTTTCTTCTGTCAGAAAAATGAAGCGGATGATGGCTGGGCTCAAAGTGGGAGCAATGCCCTCCTGTATGCGTATATAAAAGACCGGGTAGGGACACCCGGAAGGCTCAGTCAGTTGAGTGTCTCATGAGCCGCGTGAGTGGCTCAGGGCATGGTCTCGGGGTCATGGGATCGAGCCCTGCATTGGGCTCCATGCTGAGTTTGAAGTATGCTTGGGATTCTCTCCCTCTCCCTCTGCCCATCCCCCACTCTCATTCTCTCTCAAATAAATAAAGTCTTAAAAAAAAAAAAAAAAAAGACCAGGTAGACTCAAGCAGGAAGGACCCAGTCAGAGGGCCTGCCAAGGCTAGAGGAGTTAGGGCATGGCTTCCTTGGGGCATCCTCCAGAACTATGGGCGCACGGCTGGCTGATTTAGGGCCTCACACATGGCTTGACACAGTGAGGGCGCGCCCAGGTTAAGAGGGTGGGCTCTTGAGTCAGGTAAACCTGGGTTTGAATCTGAGCTCTACCCCTTTCTGGCTGTGTGTTATAAGTCACGCTATTTTGCTTTTCCAAAGACTCTGTTTTCTTCATCTTTAAAATGGAGAGAATAGTATACTGACCCATAGAATTCCTGTGGGGATTAGTGAGATTCTCGGTGAACTTTACAGGCTGCTGCCTGGACCCATGTGTACTCGATAAGTGGTAGCAATCAGGGTTATTTTATTTATTAAGTCATATGTAGTCAAGCTTTGCCATACGACAGAGATAGTGAGAGCAGCACTCCTAAGACATGGCCTTCTCCACACGAAGTCAGAGGCCCCAACCTACTGCCGCCCCCAACAACTCCTTGGAGGGAACTGGTCAATGTCCTGTCCCCATCGTGCCGTCCTGGACCCCCTTAACCTCCCAGCTCCAATATCTTACCTCATGCCAAACAACCTGGCAGACGCAGTAACTGGTCCCATGTTGTGACATGACTGGGATTTTAGCTTAAGAGTTCGTGTTAAATACACTCAAGCCTTGTTATTCTTTGGTTCCATAAGCATTTGCTTATGAGATTCCTTGTCCTCTTGGCTTCCGATTTCTCCAGTGTTCAAGACCAGGGGGTGGGTACAGAAAGAATGGCCATGGCTGCCATCAGCCCCCGTCCCCCTTCCACTGGAAGGCTCGAGTGAGTCAGGTTGGACTTGTGGACATCTTTGATTGCCCTGTGGGAGGTGCTGCCAAGGCCTCATCATCTGCAAACCATGGCAAAAAGTAAGGAGCAGAGTTTGCAACAGAAAATAGTACAACCTGAAAGGTGGGACAGAGTAGAAGGGAAAGACAAAAGGATGAGAGAATAAAAAGAAAACAGAGAAAAAGAAATGGAAAGGAGGTGGAGGTTGTAATGCTGCGAAGCTTAAGAATCAAGAAGTGATCGTAGTTCGAGAACGTGGTAGTGAGATGGTTAGAAAGCCTCAACGAGTCCGTATTAGGAAGGAGCTTTTGCAGCATTGTGTGACCCTTATCCCTCTCTTTATGACTGAGGAGTTGAAGAAAAGAGAAAAAGTGGGGAGGAGAGCAAACTTTGTCTGTCTGGGGGCAAAACTGGGGGACTATGGGCTACAAGATCCTTTCCAAAGGTAACATAATCTCTGAATTATAAGCCATAGATATATTATTAAGATTCCTTGTTTGGTTACGATAGGTCGCTGTGGTCTGTGTGACTTCTGTGAAAGTCACCTTGTAACAGATGATGTGAATGTATTTGATTTTCTCAGTTCTCAGGAACTAGGATCATAATGCCCTTTAGTTTTAAGTAGCTTATATAGTATGAAGGCTTTTTAAAAAAGTTGACCAGTCCTTAGGTAAGTTCTGGAACTAATGCTGGAAGTAAGAACCTCAGCTAGAACCCGGTCCTAGAGGTTCTGGTCTTCCTTTGGGTGGTTCCTCAGCTGGCTCGTTGTTAAAATCTATGATATCTGTTTCCTTGGTGTCCAGGTTTTCCATTAAATACAGCATATCAGGAGAGGCTCGAGAGCCAGCCACGATGTTGATTCCACTGGTCTCTGAAGATGTTTCTGTGTCAGGTAAGAGAATGGGCTCAGGGCTCATGGGATCTGGGCGGAGGTCCACTGGGGAGGTGTAGCTGGACTCCAGGAACCCCGGGAGGCTCCACCTTTTCAGGAACTTGTCATCATTAGGGTCTTCCCCAGAGATAAATGTGAGGACATTTCTTTCATCTTTGGCAGAACTAGTCTGGGGACTGGGGTCCCTCGGAGGTGTCCTTTTCTCTGAGGGGCAAGGAATCAATCCCACGGGGACTTTCTGCTGTCCAGTCCCGCTTGGCTCCACCCCAGTAAACTCTGCACTCTGGATAGAGGCTGTGGAGCCATCGGACGCAGGCACTGATGCCTCGGCCACTGTGATCAGTACCTCAGGCACCTGCGGCATTTTGGTGGGGGAGACCCTCACACTGGACTGTGGACTCAGGCTCTGCAAAGTGCTCGTTCGGCTGGTCTCCCTGATGGTGGACAGCTCCCCCAGGCTGGAGTACATCTTGATGCTCCCCTCTGGGGAGCAGGTCTGGTTCGGGGTGCCTGGGACACGGTGGTAGCTTCTGGAGGGCACATCCAACAGATCCCTGGCTGGGCTGACATCACCGCTTGGGGGAAAGAACATGGAGCTGTCACTGGCCTGCCGGCTGTAGCTTCTTCTCTGGGGGCTGGAGGGGTGCTCGTGGGCGCTCAGGAATCTCTTGACTCTCCTAATCATGGAATGGCGGTGGCCATGCTTCTCGTAATTCCACAGCCAGTCCTCACCAGGGAAGTCGGATCCGGACAGTCTGAAACACACAACGACACAATGCAGGCAACTCGGCTTTGGGACCCCAACCTTCCGGGAGGTGTCTCAGAATTAAGGAGAGTCTGGAATGTTTGCATTCCAGATCTGGAAATGGAGGGGATTTTAACCTGAGAGAGTCTAGTAGAGATTCTCAGAACTTTTGGTCCCAGGACCTTTTTAAACTCTGAAGCACTATTGAATACCCCAGAGAGATTTGTTTATGTGGGTTATGGCTATTGCTATTTACTGCATCAGAAATAACTGAGGAATATAAAAAAATAAAACCCACACATACAAGAATGTGCAAGCACGCATTCCATTAAATGTTAAGTGATGACATCATCACGTAGCATGGAGCCTCTGGAAAATTCCACTGCACACTCAGGAAAGAATGAGAGTGAAAAAGGTAAATAACATTTTAGTGTTGTTAGAAAAATAGTTTTGACCTTAAGGACTTGGGTCTTGTGGGGAGATCCTAGTTTTTAGGGATTCCCAGCACTTCCCAGACCATACTTTTGAAAATCACTATTTTAGAGATCTGAACATAAATCAAAAAAAGGATACAATGTGCGTTCCTTCAGCCTTTTTACAGGTGAACTAAGGCCATGAACTAACGTGCGTGAACCCCCCAAAACAATGGATCATAGCTAAATGCAAGATCCTGCAAAACACAGCTGACATTTACATTTATTTAAGTACCTCCTTTCATTAATTCACTTAATTACCATGTTCATTGTGTGAGCTGGTACTATTATGATTCTCACTTAACAGATGAAGAAACTGAGGCCCAGAGAGATTCCTGAGGGCTATGTAGCCTGTGGGAGCAGAACTCAAATCAGACTTCAAAGCCTTTGTTCTTAATCCCTTTATTATATAGAGTCTCCTTCAGGGGGGTCAGGTGTTAAGGTAGGCCTGGGAGTGGCCGGGGGCGATGCAGATTAATGAGTAAAACAGTCCTTGCCCACAGGTAATTTGTTACCATCCCTGGTCTGCTCACCTAGGGTTAAGAAAGAAGTAATGTGAACACTGTGGCAAGAGCACAGCCACAGAGGAGGGGTGGTGTGTGGCGTGTGGCCTGGCCATGCGGCCAGGCTCTGCGCAGCTGAAGTTTGATTGATTGGGTAATGTTGCATTTTCAACATTTGGGATGTAAAACAAATAACCCTGTCCTTTTGAATCTTCTCCTTCAAGGCTGAAATAAAATGGGTAATTGGGATAGGAGTGAAAACTATGCGGTAGTTAGGCCAAGTCCGGCCTCCCCGTACATGGTGCACATACGGTCTTACTGAGGTTCAAAGTTAATCCTCAGCCTGAAACACCGAGCACCCACGCTCCGCTGGCATGGTCCAGGATTTGTGAGGCCATCTGTGTGACTGTCGGTGGGGACGAGATGCCTGCACAAGGCCAGGTGCACTTTCTGTGACCCAGAGGGTAAAGTTGGAGCAGCACAATACGGGTGTAACCTGAAAGGGCACAGTGAGCAGCAGAGAGAATGTCGTCGCTCCGTGTTTATGAATAAAAGATGGCTGAGTGAGATGATTAACCAGCTGAATGTCCCCGGGACGGCGTCCGGTTACAACCTCGTGCTGTTCTTCTAAAGCCCCAGCAGGGCTCTCGGCTACCGGATAGCCTCTGCCCCGCCCCCGCTCCCCCCACCCCCGGGGCTGTGCCTGGCTCCGATTCTCTTACACACGGACTCCAGAAACGCAGACTCATGCCTCAGCGGCCTGGCCGCCCCCCTCTCCTTGGATTTCCTGAGGTCAGATCTGCAGTCACACTTCAGGAGGGCACTTGGTTACGCAGGGCACCCAAGGAAGGACAGTGCGATCCTTCACTAAAATGACCACGCTGGGAATCTGAGGCGGAGCTGGCGAGCTCCCTCAATAGGGTGAGCCTCTGTCCTCCATTTGGGGTCTTTACTCTTTATTGGGGACTTTTCTTCATTGAGTCCTCCTGAACCACACAATCCTGTAAGAACGATAGCATCTTCCAAGAAACCCGGCTATACCATCAGTACTTCAAAACTTTGTAAGCCCTAAAAGGACACAATTTTCTAATGATGCACTGATGTGAGGGACATGTATATTCAACGGGGGCAAGAGGATTAAGGCCCTGTGTCACCAGTTAGAGAAAAACAGAGCAGCTGCAAGGCGCAGACTGCAAAAGGGCAATGCTCTTGTTCTATTAGTACTGATTCATCAACTGACACCCGGCAGGGCTGCCCATGAGGTCCCTCTGCACCTTCTTGCCTCAGGAGACTGGTGTGGACGCATGAGATTTATCCGCTTACCTGACTCAATCTATGTGAGCACTGGTTATGAATAAATTGGGTGCACAAGTACTGTATCACATCATTTAAAAGGCAGGAGAAGCTTGTATATAAATAGCTACATTTGAAGGTCAAGTAAGCTTTCAAGCTGGCTTTGACATCAAGTAGGAATCGAATGGGCAGAGAAGGGACTGAGCATTCCAAGTGGAAGAAATGACTTGAGCAAATGAGACAGGAGAAACTCTAGGATGTTTATGAGGAATGGGAGATACCTGAGTTGTGTCAAGAGCAGAAGAGTGTCAGGCAGACAGCTGAGAAGACAGCCTTGGACTGTGGTATGGAGTCTCACATACTAGGTTGAGGGATTTGGACCTGACCGCAGAGGTGGGAGGTTCTGGACTGTCTTTGTGGATGGAGGGCATGAGTAGCCGCGTGCTGTTTGGTTGTAGTGTGCGAGCTGGAAAGCTACATGGAAAGCAACACTGATGAGTATGGTCATCCAGAAATGCTTTGGATGAGAAACATGACACAGGAACTTTCCATGCTGTTAGTCTGGAGGACCCAATAGGGGGTCCTTGGAGGAACACGTGGCAGCCAGGATCTGGGTAACTGATGTGGTGAAGGAGGCCTTCCTGGTGTTTATGTTCAGTCCAGAACATAAACTGAGACTCCCTAGCAGGTGTACCTAACGACCTTTCCTCCAAGTGTTTCCATGTGTGAATGTCTCACCCCCATCTCCTTTCTCCCACAGTCATGGTTCCCAATATGATGGCAGAAACCATGGTCTGAGAACAAAAGGGTTTAAAGCTTTGAGTACATGGAATGGAAAACATTAAAGGTTTTTCATTTCTCAGTTGGGGAGGCTTGGATGTACCTTTTAGGTCCTTTTAGACTTTTAGACTTTCTTCTCCTCCTTATTTTGTTTTTGAAGTGTCCCTTTTGTATAAAGGTTAGTACAATCCTGAGGCCCAAATATAACACCACTTAAAAATGCCTCAAAACAGTGATAGCGGAAACATTATATTGCTTTACATTAGAGAAGGTCAGCTGAAAAAGGTCTTAAGTTCTGGAATTTGCTTGGAGTTAGATAGGCAGGTAATTAGAGCTCAGAGGACATTCATGGAAAGTGCCATGCAGCCATTAGTGTCCAGAAGATGGAATTTGAGTATTGCCTCTGTGGTGAGGAAAATGATTTATTTCAGGAGCTTACAGAGCCAGGATTTCTGCCGCCTGGGCTGACTGTAACCAGCTGTGTGACCTGAGGAGAGCCACTTAACCTTTCTGTGACTCAACATCTTACTCGATAAACTAGGACAACAGTGCCTTGTCTACATGCCTCACAGGCTGTTGGGAGTTCAAAAGGAGCAATAGATGTGGAAAAGCTTTGATGAGTAGACGACATGAAAAGGACTCTGTCAGTGACTGGTAGACTGTCAGAGGCAACTTCCAAGTCATCGCTGACTTCTCGCACCTGGTTGGAGGAGAGGATAGCGTCTGCCCGAAGGTTACTCCCTTTTCTCCTCCCAGAGTATATTCTACAAGTGTTACTACACCTTAGAGCTGCCAACTGACAATGAACATCTTAGAAGGGAGGACGCTGACAGTCATTTCATGGTTAGACGAGGGCACTGAAAGAATGGAGAGGAAGCATGGGGACAGGAGAAACTAGGTTCCTCTGGAGAAGGAAGATGGGGCTGATCAGGTGGTTTTCGTGCCACTGGCAGACGTGGCCCAATCCGGCAGTAAATACCGACTGCGCAATGTAAATCATCAATACGGAAGAAATGATATTAAGGAAGGTTGTGCCAAGTACTGGGCTCTTTTCGAAGGGGTGGAGAAGGGGAAGTAGGGGACAGAGACTAGGTTCTGTTAAGCCAGTCAGGCTAGTTGGAGCTAGCCGAGCCAAGGAGGGAGAGCATGCACTATTTCTACAGGTCACACTGGCGCCAGGATTGGATGTGTTCTTATTTCAATCTCAGCTGTTAAAAAAGATCAACAATCCACATTTTCAACATATCTGTTGAACACCGACAACACCATCAGCCCCACAGTCTCCCTTTCCAGTGACAGATATCTGAGGGTCTGAGCAGCAGTGATTTAATTAAGGGCTCTTGAGAAGCTGCTTGAGCTGGTCAGGGCGCTGAAGAACACTTGTCACCTCCTGTTGCCATAATAAGAGGCAGGGGACAGGACTGCTGGAGATGGCAGCGACTTTCAGAATTCTTGGGCTGTGTCTGATATGGCAAGACCAAAACAGCCCTAATGACTTGAGAGGTTTAGTGCATTTTTTTTTTTTTTTTGGAGCAAACTTTTTTTTGGAGCAAACTTTTTACAAACCTTTCTCACGTGAATGATAGGTAAATATAGAGCTTCAAAAGATTGAAGGGTAAAAGTAGATGATGCTTGCATTTTTTAGTCTGGGCCATTTTTTTTTTTTAATCAGCCCCCAGATTTATTAATATATAACTGACATAGAATATTCTGAAGTTTAATGTGTATGATGTGATGATTTGATACACGTGTGTATTGTGGAATGTTTGCCACAAAAAGGTTAGCCAACATCATC
Organism: Mustela erminea; assembly: GCF_009829155.1. Classification (NCBI taxonomy): domain Eukaryota; kingdom Metazoa; phylum Chordata; class Mammalia; order Carnivora; family Mustelidae; genus Mustela; species Mustela erminea. The sequence goes on along the minus strand of NC_045619.1, from coordinate 47,410,723 downwards.
CCCTCACATGGTCGCCATTTTTTTTTCTTGTTGCGCCACATTTTAAGTGGTATTTTGACAACTTAAATTCAATTAATTTAGGTCATTTTAACAGAATTTTAATAAAGAATTTAGGAAACTCATATTTAATATGATGAGTTCTACTTCTCACATCAGATTTATTGTGTTCAAATTGCTGGTTTTACTCAAAGTCAGGCAGCTGCCTTGGAGGGAGATGATAATTTGCCTGAAAATCTATCAGAGCAGCAGGAGCACATGTGGAGGAGCATTTATTCACAGCAAAGCAAAATGCACTCTTCAAACCCATTAGAGGTGAAGGTTGTTATTTATAACCTTCTGCACTGCAGAATCTTGTCAAAGCGGTAGCCCAGGATTTATGAGATGGGAAAGGTAACTCTCATTCTTTGCTGGGAGGTGTGGGGAAAATCCACTGTGAGGAAAATCCAGCAGATAGAAGGCTGCATTCACCCAGCATTCCCCCCTACTCCCTTGCTGGAGGACAGTTTCTAGCAGTGGCACATCATGGGAGGTTTGCTGAGCCCAGTGAGATGCACGTGGAGCTGGCAACCTTCCCTCTACCTTTCTCTTGCCTCCTTGCTAGTTTGAACCAAAGATTATGGCAAATCTGGCAAAAGAACAGGCATATCTAGCCTTCTGTTACCACTCTGGTTATGCTCACTTGGCCTCCATGGAGTGACACAAAAATAAATTGTGGCCCAACATGGGGGTTCACTTATGGTCCCCCACATTTCCACACCATTGTAGTCTACAAGAGTTTTGCTAGAAACGGAAATTAAGTCATCTATACCTCTTATATCTTTAAGAAGGTGAAAACTGAGTGCCAATGGTGAAGCCATGTTGGCATATGGAAGAATCGCTGAGAAAGTTCTAAAGTTACCAACTTAATGCCATCTCCTTGGGAGGTTCCGTCTCTCCACCCTTTCTAGAACATTAAGTGAAAATCAATGTTCCAAGAATACCTTTTTGTTGAAGTTAGTGATTTAGAAATTGAGATATTTTTGGTAGTTTCTAACCAAGCATGCAATAGTATACATCAGCCTGTGTATTTTTTTTATAAAGCTAAAATATTTTAATATAGTTAGCTAAGAGAGGATTACTGCCCAAAACACCCATCTAGAAGTATATTTAACCACAATCTAATAATTTGCTTGTTAAATACAGATTTTGGTATGATAGAGCTACTATCACTAAGAATACATCTGACTGCACCGTGCAATCCTAATGCTTTGTGTACATTAAATATATATGTATAATTGCAAAAAAGTAATTATATTATCTCTACATATTCGCAGAACCTTTGGAATAAAGATAGATAAGTAAATCAGTCAATAAATGTTCAATAAACCCCTCAGCTCCCAACGAGAAGAAACTTACACAAACGTGTATATTTCTCTTCTTTTCTTAGTGCATCTCAAAATGACTTCATAGACCCATTCCTTGAGATCACTCTAAAAGCGAGGAAGTGGTGACATATTTGGATCCTGGCTGGAAGCCCAATAAAACACTGTTCTTTAAATGGCGCTGCAGCCAGAGGTTCAAGGTTCCCAGGCTGAGAGCAGGTGTCTACATCAGCAGGACACTGAGAGCCAGCACAGCCCCATGTGTACACACTTGTGTGATCCATTTCATAAGCAGCTAAAGTCCCTCTTCTCCAGGACTGGGAATCCTTCAGCTGTTATGGATAGATGTTTCATTTGGGTTTTTTGAAGGCCTTGAGGGGATTGCTCCTTCTTTACTCTTGGTGGTTTTGATTTTTAAGACAGGATTAAAGGGAGTTATGAGACTTCAGGTCTTTCATTTCCTCAGAGACTTATAAATTTGCGCTAATGATAATTCCAATGCTTAAAAAAGAATAAGGATTTTGGAATGACTCATGGTGCTATAATATGAAAAGCCTTCTACCTCTAACTAGCTGTAGTAGGCTAGGCTTGGCTCTTATTTTTATTTTCTTTTTTTAAAGAAATTTATTTTCAGTAATGCTGGCTTAAGTTTAAGCATCCTAGGTTTTGTTTTGATAAAGTTTGGTTTCTTAGACGTAAGTGTTTAGTAGCACTCAGAGATGACCCATTTGCATTTTTGGGGTTTGGGGTGTGTTTTCTTCATGGGGGTCTTATGGACGACTCTTCTTTTTTTTTTTTTTTTTTAAAGATTTTATTTATTTATTTGTCAGAGAGAGAGAGGGAGAGAGCGTGAGCACAGGCAGACAGAATGGCAGGCAGAGGCAGAGGGAGAAGCAGGCTCCCTGCCGAGCAAGGAGCCCGATGTGGGACTCGATCCCAGGACGCTGGGATCATGACCTGAGCCGAAGGCAGCTGCTTAACCAACTGAGCCACCCAGGGGTCCCTGGACGACTCTTCTTAACGACCGTTTGCGGGTGTTCTTTTTATCTTGGTTAATAATGTCACCACGGTAAGGACAATGACAAATGCATTAATTAAAATGGCAGCCCTGCAATATATACTTTAAATATCTTATAGCTTTATATGTCAACTATACTTCAGTAAAGTTGAAATTAAAAAAAACAAAACCCTGTTACTTCAAATATACTAAGATTCCTTGCTATTTTTTACTCATCTTGGCTTGGAATTTACCTTTTGCTGGATCCCCGTATTCCTATCCTCTGTGCTAGCTCCTAATTTGTTCCTAAAATGCACCTTACACTCCTCAGCTCCAAGGAGCTTTGTCTGATTCACCGGGCTCGGTGAGCATTTCTTGATTGCCGTGTTTACCACGTTGTATTATAACCAGTCTCCTCGTTGTGTCTGTGAGCTTCAGAGGTATTTGTTTTGCTTTGGTTTTCATTTTTTGCCTCTGCCAGGCATTTGGCATAAAACCTACCATATACCAGACCGTGAAAGTGTATTTTGCCTGGAATAAATGGACGCCCTTGTTGTGTATGCGAAGATACAAGGAAAAACACCATATTTTAAGTTTGTACTTGAGATAAAAAACGGGGGACAACTTGTTTTATTTCACTAATGTACATTTGGTAAATGTGTAGAAAATAGGGCAATATTTTGAACATGTTCCTGAATATAGAGGAGAGAGGAATTGTCTCTAAGGAATTTCCTTTTTATGTGGAAATGAACAACGTGCCAAATATGAAGGACAACATGACGCAGAGTAATTTCTCAGGTTGCCCCTGGATAGCACTTTTGCTCAGTTATGGAAGGGCATTGCCTTGATTTTTAGAATTTCTGGGTCATGGGAATTGTGCTCATAAGCGTGAAATATTGATATGAAAAGATAAGAGGACTTTTATTTCTGAGTTAAATCTGCTGGGAACATATATCCTCAATAGAATAAGAAAATAAAAAACTTACTCATCCAGGGAAGGATTTTATATGCACATTAAGCTGCAAACACTTGTCTGAAATGTTTGCAACCATACTATTTTGTCCCCTGGTCTTGATTCTCATGCAAAAGGCTCACTGGGTCATCATCATCAATAAAATCACCTGGGCTACAATAATCCTTACTTTTACCTTTGCTTTTCCCTGAGCTTCAGTCAGATGGCTCTATTGGTATTGGCATTGTATTCGGTGAGTGAACAATGCAATGCTTAGGGAATCATCTTTTGTAATTTTAGAGGACATCTATTGCTTTTCTTAGCCTAGCAAACCATTCACCCTTTCCTGGTAATACCACCCTAATTTTTGTAAGACATCCACTCCATATGGTTGGGTACGGCTGACCACATCCCTTGGTCCAAAGATGGACATGTGAACCAGCCTCGTCTAATCAAAACATCATGTCTCCCCATTGATAGTGATTGGTTCAAGAATGGGCGTGTTAGCCAAGTCCAGCCAACGAATTCGGTACTTTAGTTTGAAGAGTTGGAGAACAGGTGTACTCTCTCTATAGGGTTTGCTGAGAAGTTAGGTCATAGGCCTAAAGCTTCTGGCTGCCATCTTGCCATTTTGCATCAGGAGGGGTGAGCCTGCCTGAAACCTGAGTCAGTGGAGAGAAAAGTGGGAACAGAGAGACAGGGCAATAGTGAGTGCTGGTGACATTCTCTGAGTCTCTGGATCCAGCCATGCTCAAAGTGAGGCTAGTCTCTAGATGTGACTCAAGAAAACCCTTTTTTGCTTATAGTTAGCTGGACTTGGTTTCCCATTACAGGCAACCAGAAACAACTTAGACAATTTGCACAGTCCTTAGACAAGAGCACAGTCCTGGAAGGAATCAACAGTGATGGATCAAAGAGGGCATTTCTGTGAATTCTCCAAAAGCCTGCATTCTTGTAGTTACGTTCCTGGGTTGTGAGGATCCCCTGGAATGGTCCCCATTCATGCAGAGAATCAAGACCAATTGAGCTTTTACCTAATTGTTTCTTTGACTAATTGGTGCTAGAGGAGTCCGGCTAAATGCCTCCCTTAATAGACTCTGGCCTTTGCCTGAGCCTGTTCCCATCATGCTAGCAAACAGCCTGTCTTAATTGCAGGAATGCTCTCTGACAGCTAAAAACTTAGCTGCATTCTTAAATATCATATCTCCTAGTTTTCTCTGAAGCATTTTATTTTCTGTTCTACATTTCCCAGAACTAGTTTAATACAAATAATAGCTTAGACTTGTTTAATCTTTCTGTGCCTCACTTTGACATCCACAAATAAGAGATTCACACAGGTCGATACTGACAATGTTCCGTGGTCATATCTAGAGTGTTTTTATGTTTACAATCTCATTTAATCTTCTCAATAATTGTTTGGGGTATTTTCTTTGAGGTCTTGTAAATCCTTAATTCTGAGTTTCTATATTTAGAAATAGGGGAAATATATATTTTAATGCTTTCTAAGGAACATGGACATTCACATGAGAATGTAAAATTATGACCATTGGGATGAATGTGCAGATCAAGATAAAAATCTTGAGACCGAAAAAATATCATTTTAACCATCCTGCACAAACAACTTATTGGACCACAGCAGTGGAGCCCAAGGGCTAAAAAACATTACTGTGACTGATTCTCTGACCCTATCAAATGTGCTGGTTTCTTTTCTTTATAAGTTAGATCTTTGAACACTTTGTATTCATCAGTGATGGGAATGGAGGGAAATGTTAAAGACTACTGAGTTGTCCAAAAACAAACTCAGAGGAAAACACCTATTATTTTTCCAAAACTGAGAAGGATTTCAAAGTCCATGAAACTGTCCCTGCAGAATGAGTGACAAAATGCTGAGAAGTGAAAACCACAGGGAATGACTCTTCATGGAGCCTGAGCAGCCCGCTGGGGGAGGATTGAACACCCAGGCTGGAGGAAGCCCTGGGCAGGAGAGTCAGGGCCTTAGCAGGCCTTCTAGAAGCAGAGGAAAGTCTAGCCTGGAACCTTCTCTAAGGTGTGCTTTGAGGACAACAAGGCAATTCTCCTGGCTCCTATATCATCTCATTATTTGCCACAACTCCTAAAATTCTCCTTTTTCATCTTTCCCTTTGGATCTTAGAAGGCTTTCAGCCTCAGTGGCTCCTTTAGGGGAGGGGTGCCACATACTATCATTTGTTAGGATTAAGAGACATTTGGCCCAGGGTAAAGCCTTGTAGGAATAGGGCTGTAGGAATAGGGTGGAAACTAGATATCCTGATGGTAGGGAAAGAGGAGGACTGAACATGGTGGGGGAGAAGACAGAAGGTCCCAGGTGGCAACGACAGGACACGAACTCGCCTCACAAATCTGAGAGCTGGCCTCAAAGAAAGGCAAACACAGTTTTGCCCAAAGTTATAAGAAAAAGCCTACAAAAGTTTTTGTCTTCTCTACAATTTTTTAGAGGGGTTCTTCTTATTTTTCTAAATTTGTCCATAGTCTTCTCTTTAAGTTACTTGGAAACTGTGGCATCTGCTTTCAGCAAATATACTTAAACTTCCCCCACATTCACACATTTCTCCAAAATCATATACATTATCAGATTTAATAAAATTATTCAAGAACTGTGCATGATTTAGTTCAGGTCTCAGCCCATTTATTTAAAGCTAAGTACAGAGGGACAGATTGTTAAGTTAAAACCGTAGAACAGAGACTGACTTGTCAACATAGTTGAATTAAAATCCTAGAGAAAACTTTTGATAAAACTTATCACATTCCTTAAGATTTGCTTGCTCCATGTAGTCTAATGCAGTGCCTGCACATGGTATATGCTTAGTTAATACTTGTTACAAACAAACACATTTAATTATGATAGTCATAATTAAATGACTATATAATTGAATGATAAAACTACTTTTCAAATTGGAAGGGGAAAAAAAAGAAGATGGTTTCATAACTATTGGAAATTTTTCTGTGGTATAAAAACAAGGTGAAGTGCAAATTACCCCCAATTTCACATCACATTTAAACCAGAAACTAGAGTCTCTTTACTCTCAGACTTCCTTGGGCATGTTAATTATATCTGAAAATTTGAAAAGGCTACTCTTCTAAGATATTAATAGTTGAGAATTGTCATGAAAGTAAATTCAAGATTAGGACATAAAAAATCAGAACAGTGCCATATTGTATTTTCCAAATATTGATGATTTTAAAAAGTACACTTACCCCATTTCGACAGTTGACCCCAGAAATGAGGGTATGCAGTAGTCTGCAGCTGCCAGTGTATAGGGCGGTCGAGCAGCAGAATCGTCCCAGTAAATGTCCTTCTTCATCTTAGGTAAGCTCATGTGCATCTCATCCACAGCTAAAAGAGAGACCTAAAATCATTGTTTTATTGTTAGAGTAATTCGGATATGAGTTGTATAATCAAAAAGAGTAAGTTCTAGTGGGTGGATGGGATTTGCAGGAGGATAGAACAGTCTGAAAGAGTAAATATACAAATGTCTGTCATTTATATTTGCTGTAACCAAGGCTGCTTCACAGTTGTGCATGTTGTTCACTGCACAAGAGCACTTGACCTTGGCAATGGGGGTTAAGTGGGGCTATAAAACTGCCCAGACTTGGTTTATCAAGCCACAAGCCCAGAATGGAGCCAGCAACGTTTTACCTGAGGCAGGAGAGACACCTTTTTCTTCTTTGTTCAGAGTTACCATGTTGTCTAATGGCTATCCTGACAGCAAACTCATAGTTCCAGACATTACAGGAAGTTGAAGATTCTCAATATCCCATTCTGTTGATTCCATAAACATAGTTACACTTGATATCATTTCTTATGCATCCTGATTTTTTTGTTTGTTTGTTTGGAAAAGTATATCAGCAAATCTCCACAGCCTGGGGCCATATAGTGCTTTCTCTTCTTGACTTTGACACACTGAAGCATGAATAAATTATTAATCTTCCACAAATCCAATTCTTCCAAAGAGCGAGTGGCCTAACTGTTATGCTTCCTCCCTGACAGACTGACAGTGTGATTGTTGGAGGAGGTCACAGAGAAGATTTAATCTCTGTTGACCTGAAAGCTGAACCCAGGCAATCACCCCCACCCCTTCCCTGTTCACTGGAATGTACATTCTGCCTACTGTTCTCACAGTGGAGCCATGTCAAGGACATAGCCTTGAGAGAGCACCCTGTTGTTGAGACCATCTTGACTGAAAGTAGGGCTGAACACAGTTAAGGGCTCTGTATAAACTTGGAAGATTTTGGCGGGTGGACATGGAAATCTACCTATCTTGTGGCTACCCAAGCCAAGCCTGGTCTGTCAGTCCCCTTGTTTAGTCAGCCTGCCACCTACCAATCTGGAGTGGCCTGGCTTCCCTTCCTCTGTGCTGGCCTCCACGTTCAGGCCAGTTTGTGAACTAACAGTGATCTACGATGAAACATTTGAACTGTTTAAGAGCTGAGTAAAAGCCTGAAGCAAGCAGACAAATTGAAATTCTTTTCTCAGCCTGTGAGGGAGACAATGGTCTGACGACAGTCCTATTGGAAAGGAAAATTCTCTCATACTGGTGCTTCCTGGAAAACCTCTCTGGAATATGCTGTGGGGTCAGGGTCCTGGGGCCCATTTGGTTTTGTTCAGTTAGATTTGAGACACAGGTTGTTGTGGCCCACATGCCCAGTGCCCTGCTGGGTGGTCATCTGACCATAGGCTCCTACATCACATGAATTTGGGAACTCACCTCCCACCAGATCATGTCTGGCTGTCATTTTATATCCCTGCTCCCCCCACTTGGATGGCAACTCAGAACAGATGAAAGAATGGATGAAAATATTGCTCTGCAGAAAGATGGAAGAGGCTGTATAAAGCTAATAAAGAAACTTACAAAGAAAATTGGCTTGAACTTCTACTTAAAAGGGACTAATCTTTACTGCAACAGAGACCCAGGACCTGTGAGGTTCCAGAAGGATGTGAGACAACATACTGAAAAGCCAAACCTCTTTCATCTGTGGCTAAAGCTCTGAAGCTCAGGGGCCCGAATTCCGAGTCTGTTCAGATTTGAAACACCACAAGGGATTCATTATTAATGTTTGTACAGGAAAGAGAAGCTCCTCTAACCTGCAAGTTTCTGTCAATGCACCAGTTGGTTTCAAAATCATCATCGTCTTCTCCAAATGGGTTGATAAGCTGCTCAGCTACCTGCAGTGGAGAACACAGAGCAAGGCCATCATGATGCTTGTGAAGACTAAGAAGGCAGGCTGAAGGTGATGGAGATGACGCCCTTTGCCACTTCCATGATATGAAGCCCAGAGGGGAGTGGGTCATTCCACCGACACTGATATTTATCCGCAAGTGAGACTTGACTCTCAGACCACAAATGAGGCACCTGGATGGGCTTGCATTCTAGTGCATCTGTCTGTCTATTCAGCTGGGGACAGTGCAGACCCTCCCCAAGAGAAGCTGTGTACTGTCTAGAAGCCCAGTGATTGATGCTCAGGGGCAGATCTAGCCAGTGAATGTCGAAGGAGCACTGAAAAGGTGCAAGGCACTCTGCCGGGCACCTGTGGGGCTATGTAGCCTGTGAGCTAAAGAAATTTACAAGGGCCCAGGTGATGAGACCAAAATTTAACCATGGGGAAGATAAAACAGCAAAGATTTAAAACACAATTAAAGAAAATAATACAAGGAGTTTCCACAATTATTGGACATAACAGCTAAATGAATGAGTCAGAGAGCTAGCGAGTCATAAAGTTGGAGTTTGACTCCCTTTGTTTTATTCTAAAGGGTTTTCTGGTACCTGGTCAGTTTCCCACTGGGAAAAGTATAGGTAGCTCCTTATCGCATTTTTTTCCACATATATTCTAATAGTTGATCGATATGAAATGATCTTACTGTGTTCCAGAATTGGAGAGCCTTGATGAGAGATTTATATGCCAAATATGTCTCGCCTCCTTTTTAAATAATCCCTTTGAGGAGTGACTGGGCGACTCAATTGGTTAAGCATCGACTCTTGGTTTCATCTCAGGTCATGATCTTGGGGTTGTGAGATTGAGCACCATAGGGGGGGCTCTGCACTCAGCAAAGTCTGCCTAGGATTCTCTCTCCCTGTCCTTCTGCTCCTAGCCCTGCTTGTATTCTCCCTGTCTCCCTCAAATAAATAAATTTAAAAAATAATATCTTTGATTTTTATTATCAAGATTGTGTGTGTTTAGGTATGTGCGAGAGAGAGACAGAGACAGGTTGGGGGGTAGAGAGATTTTACATTGGGCTTAGATGGGAAAAAACAAGGGTAAAAAATAAAGGCACCATTGATTAGTTGAGTGTCTATATTCTGAGACTATTTGGTAGAAAATCTACCTACTTAATTTTTAGGATGTAAGTCTAACCATTAACCACTTAGAATAGCTGTTTTCAACCTTGGGTGAAGATCGAAATAACCTGAGGAGCTTCAAAGGCACTTGATGCCTGGGTGCCTCCCTCGATTCTGATTTAACGGGTGCGAGGTTGTGCTGAGTTCTCTGTACTGGGTGAAGCTCCAGGAGGTTTAAGTGCGTGGCTGAAGTCGAGAACCACCGACTTGGAGATGCATCTCCCTTGCTGTAAGTGACTAAACTGGGCAGGGCCTGTGCCCCGAATCAGTCAGCCTCACAGCAATATTCCTGTCAAAGTCCCTCATTGCACCTTCCAGGGGCAATCCACTCTTTCTGGCCCGGGGTTGTACTAGGTCACTGGATGGGCCTTAAAAATATTTTCGTTACATCCAGAATTTCACTTTTATGGGATCATTCCTGTATATAATATTAGAGTTTACATTTACCTACCCAAATGATATTATGTTTCTGGATTGACTATCTCAAGAAATAGCTTTTAGTTTCCTTAGAAGCTCTCTTTCCAGCAAATAGCTGAGTAATATACTATTTATAAGGTTAAGATGGGGTGGGTGGGTTTTTTTTTTTTTTTTACATTTTGAAAAGATTTATAAAGATTAGGATGGGCAAGATAAAACAGCTGCTTAGAAAGTGAGATCTTTCCATCTAATCCATTGGGTGGGAAAGCAGTTCTCTCCTTTTAGGGCTGTCTATATCCTAAAGGAGCTAAGATTGTATTTTCATATTTTGCCTTTAAAAGTATTTTATAAAGGAGCAGAATGTTAATATTTTAGAGAGCATTTCATCGGTGCCTGGGTGGCTCAGTGGGTTAAAGCCTCTGCCTTCGGCTCAGGTCATGGTCTCAGGGTCCTGGGATCAAGCCCCGCATCAGGCTCTCTGCTCAGCAGCGAGCCTGCTTCCTCCTCTCTCCCTGCCTGCCTCTCTGACTACTTGTAATCTCTGTCTACCAAATAAATAAATAAATAAAATCTTTAAAAAAATATTTTAGAGAGCATTTCAGAAGGCAGGAACTGTTAACAGTTGCGTACAGGCTGGGCAAACACCACATGGACACAAAGCAAAGAACTCAGGGGACAGGACAATAAAAGACCAGAACGATCCAGTATTCTGGCCAGCCTGGTGATTTTCTCTCTATAAAACCGGAGTCTTCTTTTTTCTCTAATGGGAGATGAGAGCTGTTAGTTTCTCTTGCTCTTTCTCTGTCTTAATTGGGTAAAAATAATTAAGGATCACTGTCACTCAGCTGAAGATGTTTTGCCAATTATTAAGGACACGCCTTTACTGCTTGAAATGCCAATATATTTATTTTTCCTGGTTAACGATTCAAGCCAATCAAAGCAAAGGCACTGGAGGGGAAAACTTTGCCACAGCCTGGAAGGCTGCTTTAGTGCACCCAAGGTGTGGCTGGCTGCAAGGTCCGAGTTGGACACTTCATTTTTTTCAAGTCATCTTCAAACTGTCATTAGATTTCAATTACCTTAATGGAGCCATCGTCTTTGTGTGTATGTATACTACTTCTCTTGCCTCAGGCTGTGGTGATTCTGCAGGCATCCAGGGCAGGTTGAGGGGCAGATGTGGGGTGGAGGGTGCTGGGGGAGGGGGTTCAGGGCACTGAGGGGTGAGGACAAACTCAATTCTGCACTGATGGTGGGACAAGTCCTTCTCAGGACTCTGACCTGTTTTTAATTTCCTGGCAAACCAAATGCCATCATAAATCCTGCTGTTTCTGGTTTTGATTCTGATGAATCCTTTTCTGAGGCTCAGTTCTAGTTGTGGAAATGGGATGCCTTTAATGTGGGACAGCTAGTAGGATTTCAGGGAGTCACAGTGAACTGCAGAGTTGAGCTGAACCAAAATAATAATACAATGCTAATGCTGAAGCCTGATATACAAGTCTTCTTATTTACCCCTTTCACTCTGCCTAGTTGCCAATTGTGGCATAAAATATCAAGGCAGTTACGGTTATTACTTTAATTACATTACTAGAATCCTAATGGGAGCACACAAAGACTAAAAAATCAGTAGCCGTAAAAGAGTGTTCTTGTAATCTCTTTGCTTTAGATGGCTGTAATATGGTACTCCTCACATCTCTCGAATCCCTACTTTAAAAGTAATGACATCCCTGGGCGATTCAGTGTTAAATCTACCGTCGAAGGGCTCATGAATGAGTGACTCCGTACAGACCCAGGGTGCAGAGGGTAAAACATGACAGGGATTACAGAGTAGGTCTCAGGCGCGGAGACCGTGGGCTACCTTGAGCCATCCCGCGTAGAAGAAGAACTGCAGGAGCGTGAAGATCGGAATGTAAAGGTCTAGGTCATGCCCCGCGTAGCCTTTGGTGGGATCCAAAAACTGGCGTCCAATCAGGCAGGCGAAGAAGAAGGTGTAGACTGCCAGGGTGACAACCTGCCGCGGAGAGAAGCCTGAGTGAGAGCCCGGCGCCAGGTGCCCACGGCAAGCAGCAAGGAAAAACCAAGTGCCAAGGGCTTGATACCTGGGTGTAGACCAGCGGAATCCCAACCCAGTCGTAGCCAAATAAGAGGCTGCACCAAGAGCGGTATTTGTTCATTTCCTAAGGCAGAAACAGATAAAACATAGTTTACTAAGATGATGGGTGGGGCAGTAAAGATTTCCTGGGATGTGTAGTGTGGCTGTGGCTTTTAGGAATATGTCCATAGAGGGGCGCCTGGGTGGCTCAGTGGGTTAAAGCTGCTGCCTTCGGCTTGGGTCATGATCCCAGGGTCCTGGGATCGAGCCCGCATTGGGCTCTCTGCTCAGCAGAGAGCCTGCTTCCTCCTCTCTCTCTCTGCCTGCCTCTCTGCCTACTTGTGATCTCTGTCTGCCAAATAAATAAATTAAAAAAATATATTTAAAAAAAAAAGGAATATGTTCGTAAAAGGATGAGGCTGACTTTTTAAGGCTCTAATTGGTTCTGAGAGTGACTGCGAAAGGAAACATTCTGGAAATGGCCATCAACATCATTCCACAATGCAAAATGGATGACTGTAGTTGGACGTTTTAAAAAATATTAAAAGAAATCAGGACTTTATAGAACTATCCCCTACTCTATTGAATCCATAATTTCCAACATGTATGTTTGCCCAAAGTGGTGATGGGAAGGCAGGCATTAATATTTTAAATAAGTCATTTCTATCCATTTTGGTACATTTCTGTGAGAGCAGATTTTTTTTTTCCCTGTTTCTCTACCTCTTTTGAAAACATGTTTGCTATAGATTTTAGAAAAAAAGAAGCACATCCTCTGCCCCCTGCCCCCACGAGGACTTTACAACAACACTTACATTGATAGAGAATACTCTCTGTTTGGAGCAGGAAGAACTCTAATCCATTGATTCCCCTCCCCCCCTTTATCAAGCATAAGTTATTACATAAAACTGGGAAGAGGAGTTTATGTTAATTTGGGAGTTATTTTTATATCATTCATTCTTTTTGCCTGATTCAGGCAGGAGATGGTCATGGCACATGTCTATCTAGCCCTTCTGTAAATTTGCTTTTCAGATGACCTCGGGGTTATTTTATTTAATGAAAACATCATTTCATTTCCTGGAGTATCTGAAAAGTTGGCTTAACCTCAGGAAATTCCAGCTGGGGGGATCTGACTGGACGGGTTTATTTTTACTCCAGATTTTATTCTAGGATCGTGGAGCCAGGGATGGTAAACACGCCATGTGGACACAAGATCATTCAGAACTCTTGGCAGCTATTGGTAATCAATTAAGGGACACTTTCTTACAGAGCCTGTTACAAAGCCTAATTCTGTTTAGACTGAGTTTCTCAGCAACCACCAGCAATCAACATGACTTAAAACCTGTGTATTATTCCTGTCCTGCACGTTGAGGGTTCTGATACTGGTTCCAAAGGAACCGGAACAAAGCAGACTTGTCCTGGTCTGACCTGTTCCATCCAGATCCTTGCTGGTCTCTGATTAGCCTCTTACACTGATGATTTGTGAGGTACTTACAGTCATCAATGATTGTAGATCAACACTGTCTCTGATTCTACCTTCCTTTCGGGCTTTCGCTGCAAGATTTCCAAACCAGATGAATGGAACCCAGTATTTCAGATGAGGAGATTTGAGATGGTCAAATAATTTTCTTTCATCTGCTGTCATAAAACCTTTAGCACAAAATAAAAATAGCACAATTATGCAGAATTAGTCTAGCACTAATACATTACCATAAATATTTTCATGGTTACTATGGGAGCATACAATTTGGGGATATTAAAGATGCATAAAAGATGCCTCAAGTAGTTTATACTTGTATTAGAAATAAGGAATGTGTGTGCATGTGAATGCAAACACATTTTTAAATCTAACAATAATATATATCTAACTATATATATATTGTTACCTAACAATAATATATAAGTTATCTAAAATAATATATAAGTCAAGGCATGTTGGTAATCCCTCATAGAGATGGCCATTAGGAAGTAAGGTGACATTAAATGGGGACTAGAACATCTGGGGAAGGTTTCCTCTTTAGGTTTTGGTTTATTCATCTAAAATTGGGAGCAAGAATACTTAGAAATGTTAGGATTAATGGGTGACCTGGGTGGCTCAGTCGGTTAAGCATCTGCCTTTGGCTCAGGTCATGATCTCCGGGTCCCAGGACTGAGTCCCACATCAGAGAAGACCTCTTCTCCCTCTGCCTGCCTCTCCCCTTGCTTGTGCTCACTCTTTCTCTGATAAATAAATAATAAAATCTTAAAAAAAAAAAAGAAATGTTACGATTGAAAGAATTAAAGGTGTTAATATATACAAAACACTTAGTGTAGTGTGGAAACCATGAATCACATACTTTTCCTCCTGCTTGCTTGCTCCCTCCACAGTCCTGATCAACCAAGTCCCCTTCTGTGAAGCCTTCCATGATGTTGGTCTTCTCCTTCCCTTGAGATTTCCCCCCTTCAAATTTCCCCAGACAGTGCTCTCTGTTGCCTTGTATTAGGGATTGTCATACTTTGGAAGGGCAGTGAATGTACGATGTAAGGACCTATTTAGAAACTGTCCCTGCTCCCCTTCCCCAGGGGATTTACTTGAAGACAAGTCCCGGAAACCAGCTTCAGGTAACAAAGCCCAGATACAAAGGTGGATCAGTGGGGGGGATGCATACTGTCTCCCTGGTTACCAAGGAGTATGGGCCGGCCCTTTGGGAGCCTTTTGGGCACCAATCCCTATCAAGGTGTAATAGGCTGGTTTAAATGTCTACTAGGGTAAATTCTAACTCAATTGGTCACCTAGCATCACTGTGGAGTTTCCTGTGTGTGTTACAATCTCATTGGCCACCTGTGCGTGGCCAGGCCTGACCGCATGGCCTTTGCCCTTAAAAGCTAGTCTGTGAAACAGAGAAGGGTCGCCCTCTCTTGTAAGAGGTGTGGCTCCGAACGTTCGGTTAGATTCTTGATGCTTGGCGCGAAATAATGCTTTGCTTGACCTTCGCTTTATATCAGTCTCGCTCCTTTAATCACGGACCCATTATTGGGGCATAACAATGATCTTCATAGTGCCCACAGCATATCTTAAAAGTATAATTTTTACAATCTTTATTTGTGTGTGTGCATGTATATAACACAGTTTGTCTGAGCTTGCAGTGACCTCTCTAGCCTCAGTTTTCCCAGATGTAAAAGAGAAATGATAGTACTACTTCCCAGGCACGTTGCAGAATTACAGGAGATGGTGAACACATGTCAAGAGGTTAACATAATGCTTAGCACATACCTAGAACTCAGTAAGTGCCAAGGCATAATACATTATGAAATTTTAGTTATCCACCCCACCCCCAACATGCACAGTAAGGAAAGAAGAGATTTGAATAAGAGGAGAGGAGAAATAAGGGAGCAGGTTTATTTAATAAACAAACATTTACTGAATGTCTACTGTGCACCAGGGTTTGTTCATATAAATATCTACCTTATTTTTTATGTATTTGGGGGTGAGTAGGGGCAGAAGGAGAGGTAGAGAAAGAATCTCAAGTAGACTCCCCACTGAGCACAGAACCCCCACATGAGGCTCAATGTCATGACCCTGAGATCATGACCTGGGTCAAAACCAGGAGCTGGACACTTAACCACTTGAGACACCCAGGTGTCCTTCAAGTATGTACTTTAAAAACTTGCAGTTTACTCTTGACCTTTTGCTTTTTAAAATATTTGATTGAGTCATTCAAATGCTACAGGAATCCAGAAGGACTAAAAGAATATTAATAAGAAAAGTCAGTCTCATTTTCCCAGCTACATAGTTTTCTCTCTGAAGGAATTACTGTGGCAAGTTTATTGTGTATCTTTCCAGAGAAATATCATTCAGGCTTAATTTTTAAGAACACAAATGGCTTTACACTAAATACATACATATCTGTCATTTGTTTCTATTTTTTGGTTATATCTTGGAGATCTTTTTTTGTTAGTATATACGGAGTGGCATCATTGTTTTTAATGGCTGCTATCTAGCTAATTGTATACAATGTTCTATTTAACTAGTCCTCTTTTGAATAGACATTAAGTTGTTTTCATTTTTTTGCTATCAAAAAAAAAAAAATAATAATGATGCAGGCTCCGGGGTGGCTCAGTTGATTATGTGAGTGCCTTTGGCTCAGGTCATGATCCTGGGGTCCTGGGATGGAGCCCCACATCGGGCTCCCTGCTCAGCAGGGAGCCTGCTTCTTCCTCCACCAGCTGCTCCCCCTGCTTATGCTCTCTCTCTGTCAAACAAATAAATTAAATTTAAAAAATGATGCAATTACTATTCTTGTACTTATTCCCTTGAACTTTTAAGTGGACTTTCTCGGTGTTAATTGTAATTTAGTACCAGTAATGTTTTCTGAATTAAAATCTTTTTTCAAAAATAGAGTTTTGTTAGATACTAATTTTGAGTTACTTTTGTCTCAGGAATGTGGTCATTTGCTTATGAAATTCTAACACATTCATATGAAAATCGACTTTTGCCCCAATGTAACATAGTTTATATCCTTAATCACCTGTAATCAATTTACAAACATGATTATTCCGCTTTAAGTAATCCTTCCTCCTTACCATGGAGACGTAGTTTTATTTCAGAGGTGTTACTCTAATAGAAGAGGCATCAAAGAGACGAGAGATCTGCTCATTTTGAAAGTCACTGATTCATAGAGCCTTGGAGTTACCTAGATCTCGGTCAGTGTTTTTGAGAATAGGGACTACTGATCGTGGTTATCTGAGTCACTTGTGACATCTGTCACCCATGGAGAGGGCTAGGCTCCACCCTCATCTACTAAATCAGACTCAGAACCAGCTCTGTGCCTTACCGTCTCATGTGGGTACTTCTAGAAAATTCTGATTCAGGTGGTCTAGAGTGAGGCTGGGCATCAGCATTCATTCAGATCTTCCAGAGTGATTTAATGGAATTGGGTCCAGGCAGTCCCATGTGTACCAAGCTCTGCCGGAAATTCTTTTTTTTTTTTAAATATATTTTTTTTATTATGTTCAATTAGCTAACATAAAAACTAACATCATTAGTTTTTGATGTAGTGTTCAATGGTTCATTAGTTGTGTATAACACCCAGTGCTCATAGCTGCAGGTACCCTCCTTAATGCCCACCCAGCTTCCCCCTCCCTCCACCCCTTCAGTTCCATTCCTGAAGTCCAGAGTCTCTCATGGTTTGTCTCCCTCTCTGATTTCTTCCCCTTCCGCTTTCCCTCCCTTCCCTGGTGGTCCTCCCCACTATTCCTTATGTTCCACATACAAGTCCTGACACACAGCAACGTTTGAAAATCACTGCCCCGCTGAATGAAGATTCTCTTTATTCAGTATTTGAAGTAAACAGAGTATCAACTACAAAGCCAATATTTACCAACAGGAGACTCGTTTTAGATAATGCTCAGGTTATTTATATTGGCTTAGAAGGAAATTCCTCATGCCTGAAGAACTGGACTTTGTCTGGATGTCAAAAATAAAAACGAGCCTGATCATTCCCTTCTCGATTCTCAGTGTATCTCAAAGTTCTTGCCTGATCGAGATACTCCGTTTTTTTTTTCTTCTCTTTCTTTTTAAAGACTTGCAGAGCATGATCGAGCCTTGTTACAAGAGGTTAATAAACTTGACCTGTCTTGGCTCTATGCTTAAAGATTTGCAGCAGTGGTTCATCCTTTACCTGGAAGCCTATTCTCTGACATTTCATATCAATTGGCTAGCAGTTACATTCTTGGGATTTATGCTGCAATTTTCAAAAAATTACCCCGTTTATATACCAGTTGCAAGCTCTGTCATTTGACCAAAGAATAACTGTACCTCTGCTTATTTTTTATTCAGGAGTATGGATCAATTTGTGCTGGCAAGTTCTTTTTCGGCTTTTTAGCAGAATGCAAATATGCAAAGTGAGGGTTTATTCAGGGCGGACACAAAAGCTAGAGTTAGCCTCTCTCCCAGGTAGCACACCCACTCACTGGAAGGGGACAGGCAGAGCAAGGAAAGCTGGGGATTTTTAGTTTTTCAGCCCAGAGGTAAGGAGTACTTTGCTCAGCTCTGTGGTTTGTCAACCAGACATTAATGTGTCCTCCAGGAGTGCACAGGCATGGTGGTTTTTGCTGCTCCCCTCAGGGTGACATGTCTTACTAAAAGTAACCCCGTCTTTGGAAATCACATCACTTGTCAAGTACAAGGAAATCCACAGATTGTTGGTCAAATCAATTAAAAGGATGTTTGTTATGAAATGGAATTCTATCCTTATCAGTACTTTAGGACACTGTAACCAGAGACCAAGGAACTTTTTCAGAATGTGGTCATTATGCTCATCGCTAGGACTGCGTGATTCGCACACCCACTGATCTGCCACAGTTTGGTAGCACTGTCAACTGGGCTGGTCCTCACACCACCCTGTGACCTTGACCTGTCAGTTTTCATGCCATACTCCCTTGGGTCCTACCCATAACCCTGACATTGTTGCTTTGTCTTGCTGTTACATCTGCTCAGAGCTCCTCTTGCTCTCTCTTCCTTCTGGCTTTCTGTCCAGGTAGGCTCTGTTCAGCAATTTTCCTACTTGTGCCAAGAAACCTCCTTAGTATTTCAAATCAGAGTAACACCCCCACCCCACGTTTTTACTTGCAACTAGAATTGTGATTTGATGGAATAGGACCTTCTACTTTAAGGTAAAATGTTACTGCCCTCAAGCCAAAGGCCTAATTAAGTCCACTGATAAACAATATTCCAGTCTTTAAAATTTTTCATCTGCCATGCAGTTGGTCTGTTTTGCCTCAGTTGAAGCTCAGGCAAATATCTTAGGCTTTTAAAGCAGAGTGTGAAAATGAGACTCTATTAGCAGAAGAGCTAAAAGCTCGGCATCTCAAAGCTTGAAGGCAGAATGGGTTTATTGCCAGTTCTTTCTGAAAGAGAAGGTTGTGCATTCAGCATCTGAGCCCATCTCAGAGAGATGACTTTTTCAGGAAGATTGCAATGTGCCTGGCTAATTTTTATCTCTGTACTGTACTTCCAAAATGAACTGAATGCAGCCACCGGATTTGACTACAGTGCTCCTTTAAACTCAGTGGTAGAGGTTTAGAAATCCTTGTCAGCTGGAAAAATCAAAGGGAGGTCAGAGAGATTGAGGGAGAGAGATGGAATCACATTGTGAAACTGCTGTGGGCAGGATGTGAGACTTTTTTTTCTTTTTTTTTAAAACCAGGGACCACAGTAAGATACATTGTTCCCAAACAATGATTGGTTCTTTCAGCTGGTGGTCTCTCTGATATTTCCTGATCAGTTTAGTTCTGTTCTGTTCTATTCCATTCCATTAAAAAATGCTGATTGCGAGCTATTAAAATGACTTAAGAACCCAGTAATGAATTACAAACCGTAGTTTGAAAAGCTTGAAATAGGATATGGTTGAGTGAAATCAGTTTCTAGGATCGCAATCCTGGCCAGAGACAGAGAACATTTCCTCTTTTCCTCATGTGGATAAAACATCTCTACTCAGCCATATCCCTGTCTCCTGATAGTTCACCACCTTCTACACTTGACACACAGGAAATAACACCCCCTAAATCAGTGCTCTGAGCCCTCGCCTGTCTGGGTGGCCCAGAATTTTATTTTCCCTGAGTGAGCAGACATGAGGTGATTTGCAGGTGAGGTTGGAGGAGTTGATAGCTGTGCCCTGTGTTGTGGTACAGTGCTTCCTAAACTCTGCTGCGTGTTAGAGTGGTCGGGGGAGCTTTTAAAACTCTTGATGCCTGGGTCGCATCAAACACCTATTGAACCCAACGTCTGGGGTGGGAGCCAGACATCAGTGTTTGTAAAAGATCCCTAGTGATTTCAACTTGCAACAAAATTTAGGAACATCTAGCCTAGTGCACAGAATTGTTATGCCATTTTAGCATTCTCGGCCTGGGGTCAAACATCCTGCAGAGCTTCCGGGAGCTTGTTTGAGGTGGGGACTCTTAGTTGTTAAGCCCCAGACATTCTGATTCTACCAGCTGCCCGGGAATGTGCAATTTAAAGTCCCCTTGATAAATGAATGTAGTCTATGATCACACTTTGAGAAACATTGAGTGGATGCCTTGATTAACTCTTAGAACTGTGTGGAATCTTCAAACCCTGACCTGCTGAGACTACCCATCATGGCATTCATTCAAGTAGGGTTCACCGTGCACTTTCTGTCCTATGTAGAGCAAGTGTGCATAGGTGAGTCAAGTTTCACTCACAGGATGACATTCTGTCTGTTCTGGGCACAGCATGTGAGACTATAGAGGTAACTGACTCAGCCTGTAAAAGTTCAGCCAGCAGGAAAAACTGGCACAGCTGCGAATGCCACTGTCCCCTTGATCACCTCTCTGGAGCGCAGAGTTGTGGGAGATCTCACAGAGACCAAGAAGCCCTACCGCCATGGAATGCATTGGAAAGAACAGCCCCCCACAGGGCAGGAAGTCTATACTGTACAACAGCCATTTGATTTTACTTAGTGAGAGAAGATCACAAGTTACATGATCTGAGTATGGGGCTAGCTTTCCAGCCAGTGCATCTAAAGGTAGAACTTGAGTTTCAACAGCCATTTGACAATTGGGAGCTTGCTTTGTTGTATTAATTTCTGTTTACTATAAGTGCCGCTAAAAATTCTGATGGGTTCTCCTCAGGGTCTTTCCTTATAGAAGAAGCTCAAAGAACCTCATGTTAAGAGTCAAGGGCTTTAAGAATACTGAACAGTGTCCTCTCCTCAAATTTTACTGTATTCTTTCATTTTCTCTCTCTCTTTTTTTATTTAAGTAGGCTCCACACCTGAGCCCAATGCAGGGCTTGAACTCGTGACTCTGAGATCAAGACCTGAGCTGAGATCAAGAGGCAGACACTTTACTGACTGAGCCACTCAGGCACCCCCAATTTTACTGTTTTCTAATCACTCTTATGGGTTACCAAGCACAAAAGGAAATGATTTGGGAGAAATAGAAATACAATGTAGAGATATAAAGTTCAGCTGTAAATACATTTGTGTTTGTCTCTGAAAATGATTCATGTGAGAAAAGATTTGTAGCAATTTTTGCTGATCCTTGAGGACAGGGATTGTATCTATTCTCACTTCTAGTTGTGCTCCCCTGCTCAGCACAGTGCCTAGCATATCATATACACTCAACAGATCTTTGTTAAATAAGCAAATACATGACAGATTTAGCAACAGCTTTAGTAACGTTTCTTTTAGAGAAGTGTAGATAACTTCCCATCACCTATTTCTGTGATTCTGGTGAGTAATTTTGAAGAGAAATATTTTTTTTTCTCCTGATCACTATGAAACACCAACTAAAATGTTTTGATTCAGTTTTATTTCATAATGCAAATACCCAGTTAAGGCCATTGCTTGAACTGGCAAAGGTCTGGAATTGTGCACCTGACCTGACTTAGGATGAGTGACATCTTCCAGGGCTGGTGATTGGAATGACTGAAATTTTCCAGGCCAGGTTTGTTGCCAATAGGCAAAATGATAGAGATACTTCTGTTATAGCTCCTCTGGTAAATAACTGAGAACAGACCAGTTTAGGGAATTTTCAGCATTATAGATGTTATTTTGCACTCTACGGGTATTTCTATTTCGTGTGAGCAGAAATGAACCCATTTTATTTTTAACTTGAGAAATTTAACCTGTAACATCAAAGCATATGTATTGCCCCAACGGTGTTTGATCCTTTTAATTTTCCGGACTACTGGAACTTGACTGTCCAACTTCAAAGCAAGGAAAGTTAGGGACTAGCAGGTGGGTGACCTAGGTCATCTGGCTCTAGTCAAGAGATTGCCAGATGCTTCAGAAGGAGATGCTGGTCATTCTCTCTGCCCTCTACTCAGTTCTGAATTCCCAGAAGATTCCCTGAAGCCAGGCAAAGCTGTTAGAAGGAAACTCCAACCATTTTAAAACCCACTGTCTCTCAGAATATGATCCAGGGACCCCTTGCCTCAGAGTCTCCAGGGGCTTGTTAAATCCATTCATTCCTGGCCACCACCCCAGATCTACTGAATCAGAATCTCTAGGTGTGGTATCTTGGGATCTGAATTTTTAGCAATATTGACTTTTAACAAAATCTACTATGCACTGAGGTTTGAGAACATGTACTTTTCCTGACAGGTGATTTTATGTAGGAAAGTCACCAGACAGGAAGTAGGTTTTCTTGTACCCTCAACATTGCCTCCAGCCTTTGCCCCCACTCCTCTGGGGCCCTTGTGCTTTACTTACTAGCCCTCTCTCCCCTCAGGCAGAGCAGGTGCCCTGGCTCTGGACTC
Organism: Mustela erminea; assembly: GCF_009829155.1. Classification (NCBI taxonomy): domain Eukaryota; kingdom Metazoa; phylum Chordata; class Mammalia; order Carnivora; family Mustelidae; genus Mustela; species Mustela erminea. The sequence continues at coordinate 47,388,275 of NC_045619.1, read as the reverse complement.
AGGACATCTGCCAGACATTTTCCGCCATCCCTGAACTTCCTGTTCTTCCCAGAAACGTTGGCACAGGCCAAGGACAGTCAGACAGTGATGGAGGCATGTGTCCAGCTGGGGGGAGAGTGGAAACTGACCCCATGTGCACACTGACTCAGCTTTCTCTGTTGGGGAAAGGAGCAAGTTTGGTGAGCTAGCTGCCAGTCCACAGAGAGGGTGCCCACTCAATATGGTGGACTGTGGGCCAGTCAGGAAGGATCTGGCCTCTGGAGTGGCTCCCCCAGCTCGGAGGGCAGTGGTTTGGAACCTTTGCCTTTCTGCCCAGTGCGCAAACTTTATGTCCCTGTGGCTACAAGCTGTCCAATTACTGCTTTTTCTGCTTCTCGTGAGAACACTTCAGAGGGAGCGAGAACAGTACGGACATGTTCCCTGGGATGTCAGGGAACCAGACCTCAGAGGCACCCACACAGGCCTAGGCACCCTCATGGCTCCAGTCAGTTCTGTCCACACAAACCAACTGAGTCACTGAAGTCAGCACAAGGCTCATTATACCCATGCATAAAAACCTCCTCAAAAAAGCCCTCAAATACCAATCTTTTTTTAAAAAAAAAATATGTTTTCAAGGCCATTTCAGAAAAGGAGCCTGGATACAGCAACCTAATTTGAGACTGTACTCAATATAAAGGCAGAATCACCTCACGTTTTTTGTTTTTATTTTTGTTTTTTAAAGGTTTTATTTATTTATTTGAGAGAGAGACAGAGAGAACATGAGAGAGGAGAAGGTTGAAGGGAGAAGCAGACTCCCCGTGGAGCTGGGAGCCTGATGTGGTCCTTGATCCCGGGACTCCAGGATTATGACCTGAGCTGAAGGCAGTTGCTTAACCAACTGAGCCACCGAGGCGCCACCTCATGGTTTTAAAATGTGTATTTATTAATCTATCCCAACAAACTATCAGACCGACAAACAACCACCAAGCACAACTACCAGTTTTTATTCGGTGCCTGCCCACAATGATCTCATTTAATCCTCATCCCACTGAGGTCTGCTCTGACAGCTTCTCTCCTAAATATTAACACACCAAAGAGAACCATCCTCCCAACATGACTTGTTCCCAGCATACTGTGCCCAGGAGCGCGGGTTGAACAAATGCATCTATGTTTTTTTTGGGGGGGGGGTTCTTTTTAAAGTAATCTCCACACCCAGTGTGGGGCTTGAGCTCACAACCCCATGATCAAGTGTTGCACCTTCAGCAGACTGAGCCAGGCAGACGTCCCCAACTCCATCTACTTTGAGGAGTCAAAGAGAGACCAGAGCCACACTGCCTAGACAAAAACTCATGGTTGGTTCCTGCTAGAATGGACTTTTAGAAAAGGTCAGGTGATATTAACATGTTTCTAATAAATATAGTAATTATTATTATAGTATATTTACCTAAAGGCCATGTGACTCTTTGCCACTTAATTTGAAGTTGACTCTCTGCCACTTCCTCTCTTTTGCACCCCTAGGAAACTTCTTGAGAGCAGTGACTATGTCTTACTCATTTTTGCCTCTGAAGACTGTTTCTGGCACATAGGAAGTAATCAGTAAATGTTTCTTGGATAAATGAATAAATAAAATTTCAGAGGGATTTTGGAGGGTCCCATCTAGGCTAAGGGGAGTCCACGGAGGGCAAAGGCGTTCACCATACCTGCTTCAACCACGTGGTCCATGGTTGGGAACCTTTTGTACACAGCCGTGCTCACAGAGCGGAAGATGAGCAGAGACGTGAGATTGACATAGCGCATCAGCGTCCTTCTGAGCAGGCGCCCGTGCTCGTCCCTTCCGTGAACACTGCTGGAGATGAGGAACATCAGCCTGTCCGGCCAGGGCAGATTCACAAACTGGTTCCACCATCGGTTCACTACCAGAGTGACATAAAACCCTGTAAAGTGACAGGAAACGATAAAGCCATTTCTTGCAGCATACATGGTGACCCTGATGCTTTTAGCAGAATTTCAGCTTTTTTAGGGATTGGGATGTAAAAATATGTTGCTATCTGTATCTTAGAATTTTGCCCTCCTAAATAAATAAATAAATACATAAATACATAAATACATAAATAAATAAAAGTGATTTGTGCCTGGCAAGGCCTTAGCACCCAGTAAGTGGGTATTAGAGTTCAAATATTGACAGCAAAAATGGAGCGTTAGTGAAGAGGAAGCTTGATTGTCCAATCGCCAATGATTACCTCAAACTCGTTTGGGGTTAATTTAGCCAAAGCAGTCCTGAAGGAAAACCTTACGGGTGGCTGGGGTTCTATCGCAAGCGGTGGCTTTTCAGGCATGCCTCTCAGCTTGGAAACACTCCCATGCAGAGTCATCGGTGCCATCCTAACGGAGACAGCTGTGTGGCTGCATTCTGCGTGTGACCTATACTTACCAAGCACAAAGGTTACTGGAATTTGTTCAGCATATCTGTCACAGTAAATTGATAATTTTTCAAAGTAACGTTTTTGGGCTCCTGTAAGTAACAATCTGGAGCAAAAATAAAATGCATAGCCCTTTATGATATTATACTTCTGCACCTGCTTTGCAAGTGATATTCAGTGCAAACAATTAAGCACAAATAATTGTAATTTTTTTTTTAAGGCACAGTAACTTTCTTCCTACCTGAGCTGATGTATCTCAAAGACTTTTTAATTGCCGAATGGTTCAAGTACCAATGTTTTTAGTACATGAATGTTATTGGCCATTAGACAGTTGGGTTTATTAACTTTTATTTTTAAATACTTTACATTTTAAGCTTTTGTATGATGAATACATTGGATTTAGAGCAAAATACCTTATGAAAGTGTCCAATTTTCAATTATTCGTCAAGTATGCTTAAAAAAAAGTATCTTGATTAAGTGAATTAGTTGTTAAGTTAATTACTAAATAATAGCCCTAAATTTGACATCTTGATCTTACTCTTCCCTGAATATGCTACTTAGCACATTCTTGATCATATGTGCTATACTTCAAGGGATATTATAACTTTATTTCATAGCCTACAATTAGATAAAATATAAAACAATGCAGATATAACTAGAAGTAAAATTTTTTATTACTATATTTGGTGGGTTTATAGTTATATAATATAAATATAAAACTTTATATTACAGATCTGACCAAAACTCATTTTCTGGTATTGTTTGACATAAATTCATTTAATGAAACTATTATTGATGTTTATATTATAGGGAGGGGATTCAGAGGCAGAAGAAAGGTCTCAAGTCATGGTCAAGATCTAGAAAGAGGAACAACACAGATGAATTTGCATGAAAGAATGAGAACAGCTGTTCCAAGGGAAGAAGAAATCCCTTGGAAGTCCATGATAACATGTGCCAAGGGCGTGTTTGAGTCAGGAGAACTTGGATAAGGGAAGCAGAGGGATAATGAGGTAACAGGGAGCCACCAGCCAGATTGCAGATGAAAAGCTGGTGCTGAGAGGATTCTGGGGTGCAGGGTGAGCTTGGGGTGCAGGGTGAGCTTGGAATTCCTGCCTTGGCTTTGGAGGAAGTGTCAGAAATTCTCCAGTTAGGAACGGGTTGTGCAGGCGTGTCAAGGTCATGCCAATGACAAGTCACAGCCAGAACAGTTTCTAATACTCAGATGGAAATGGTCAAAGAGGATTTAAACGTGGAAAGCACAGGCCATAAGGTCAGAGGAGCCCAGGTTTGAATTCCAGATCAGCCACTTAAAGATTTGGACTTGGAACCTATCTTTAAATCTCTCGAGCCTCAGTTTTCCCATTTTTTGTAAATGGGAATAATAATAACTACGTGTTAGGAATGTTATGAAGCTTAAAGAATATATTATCTATACAACTACTTAACATATGATCTCATACTTAATCGATTAAAGAGGCTGTTATTATTAATAATTGGCCAAAGGAAAAAATATTCAGCTATTAGCTATATAGAAAGTTTAGTAGCTAGAAAGTACTAAAATGATGATTTTGTCAAGTTCACCCAAAGGAAAAAGAGATATAATCAAATAAATGAATTCTGTCTTTGACTTAGGATTTTTGCTAAGTGTAATTATTTGCTTATAATAGAATTTTAAAATTTAGAATTATTAGTACACATGAGAATGACACTGTGTCTATATTTTCCTACAGGTATGTTTGACTTTCTTGGTAAAGTCATGAATGACTTTGAGTTCTTGGTGTGTCTTTAATTAAGATTCAACATCTATTTTAATAAGATTTTATAGTTGAACGTTAAAAAAAATGAAGAATGACTAGCACAATTGATCATTATTATAAATGTAGGTACTTTATGGTCTAAAAAATTTTAAAAAAATATATGCATACTATTTTATGGGGTATAAATAAGATATTGGAGCAAAAGTGGAGGCCCTATGGAGGATTTCTGGCTAGGATGCAGCTGCTCTAAGTGCTCTTCTATCCTAAGCAGCGGTAGCAGCAATAAACTCACATTAGTAAAAATAAACTAATGAGACAATTATTCTGAAATGTCACGTGCCTTCCACCATTTCATATTCTGAAGGATTAGATGACACAAAAATAAATTGTCCAAACAATATTGTATTTATAAGACACAACTGAAAGAAGAATAGAGGTTTGTAAATAAAACTTTCCCTTTACAGATATTTTGATAGGCAGCAAAACAGCTCTTCCTATTCTACTTTTGATAATTATCAGCCGGCCAAATTATTATCCCTCTTCTTCAGATGGAGTCCCGCTGCTGCAAAGAAGAAGGCAGGTAAGAGCAATGATAACACAAATTTGTTCATCTGTATGTGGGAAAGAACAAACTGAACTACATAGAAAAGGAGGAAATACAGCCTCAAAAACCTTTAGCTTTTTTATTTTAAGTTCTAACTTCCCCAGAGTAGAAATGAATGCAATCAATTTTAATTAAAAAAAAAAAAAACTCACAAAGCTTCTCTTTTGTACTATTGATAAAATTTTATTAAGACCATGATTTTAGCCATGAAAGTATTTCTTGGACATGATTTTGCTCAGATTTTCTGTCAGTCTGACAGGCGTAGGTTGTGATATTGTAAAGAATAAACATCTTCTGTTGTGAATATAAGACACCTCAAACTCAGAAGATATCAACAAAATAAATTAGTTTTCAGGCCTTTATTGAGTTGAGGTATAGGTAAGATTGGCAGGCACCATCCTGGATAAGGTCTTGTCATTCCAGGCAAAAGATAGGAAAGTTGCCTGATATATACCATTCTCAAAGATGTTCATTATGTAGGTAGTTGCTATAAGCTGTCAAATTACAAACTGACATTATCAATGACAGAGCTGAGATGGGCACAAGTGATTATTTGTCTGTGGCCTTTGCCATTCCAAATCATCGCTGTGTATTTAAGTATGAATCTTCCCTTTTATACCTCTGGCGAAGTTTGGCAACATGACTCACTGTGATCAGCTAACGTGGGGCTGGAATGAAAGCCACCTGAATATGATAGAGTCTACTTAACATCCTGAGCATGGTTAGGTGTGGATTAAAATACCGTGTCCTGAGTTGAAGAAGGCAAGAGTGGATCATGCAAAGGAGGAGATTACATAATGCAAAAGTCAGCGGCAACCAAAGACTCCGATTTTTGAGACTGTATTCTTCCATGATATCTGATGGCCATAGGAGACATGCAAAGGAAGGTACCTGTACACCAAACTTATTGCCGTGTAAAAAACAGCAAAGACAATAAATTCCCTGTACAGTAGTTTGTAGATGCTGCCTCTCCACTTGAGGAGTAACCTATGAAATCCAAAAAAAGTCGCATTTGCTACTTTACTGGAGTACGTGACAGTCATCTTGGATAGCTTTTCTAGAAGAGCAAGAAGACAAAACACAAGTAAAAAGCAATGTTTAAGTTTGAGCGTTAAGTCTATGTCTCAGACTCAAGCCCCTAACCAGCCATCTCCCCATTCTGCCTTGCTCTGTTTAACCGATTTGGAATTTGGCGATAAGCACCTTCGCCTTGCTGAATCTTTTAGGAGGAAAGGGGAGTTAAGTAGTCTCTGGAAAGGGTGATATTGGAACTTGCATTCATTTCTAAATGTTATCCAGGTTTTATAGTCATCACTTAGTAATATTTAAATGAACAAATGTGATCTGAGAAGTGTGTTTTCTTAATTCATGGGAAGATTTAGGGTATCGATATGCTATATAAATTGACATTTCCAAAAGCACCAGCCAAATGTACTCTCTGGGTCTTTATTTGCTAAGGTATATAAAGAAGTATCTATTTCACCCTTAAATTTCCTGAGGGGGAATAGATAGCTCTCTACTTAGAAATCAGGAGATACTGTTGAAAGAAGCAAGCCTCTTGTGGGAATTTAATTCATGAGTCACTTTTGCTGGTTTTAGTTGGATGTGGGTACCTCTGTAGTGGGGCTCCAAGTGCATGAGAAACCCTCTGTACACTTTTCAAGGAAGGGTCACCGTGATAGTAGTGGACTTTTCCCTGGAAAACTCATCATAAAATACCTAGGGAGGTTCACTTTCTTTTTGGAACTGACCAAAATGAGGCCCCGATTTGGGTTCTCTCTACTTGGATCTGTTCCGTAGATGTGAGTAGGATGAGAATGGGACCCCAATGCCTCGTTCCAGTGAGTTCTCTGGAATTCCACTGCTTTTCAACAAGACAGAAAACATTCAAGTTCTGAGATGGCCTTGAACTAATCCGGCACCACTACTCTCTAACATGGAGCAGAAACAGATAACAGGAGAGGTCTCTGAAATCTTTTTTGCTTCAAAAGGATCTATGAGGAGGGTCTTACAGAGAGCTACTTAGATGGAAGTTATGGGGGTTTTAGAGAGATTTGGGCTAGACACAGGAAATAAATCCTCTAGCAGATTTCTTACAGGAAGTAGCCTGCAGCACACATTTTATCTAAACGAGAAAAGTTCCTGTCTTTATTCGGAGGTGAGAAAACAATCCAATTCTGATTTGCCTAGTTTCCCTGAAGAAATAAAACTCTGGCACTACATTCACAAACTTAAACTTTCAGCATCACTGATGTTAGAAAAGAAATCGGGGCTTTTTGGCATAAGGAAGTGGCATTACGAGAGGACGGCAATCATGCCACAAAACCAGTCTCATTTTCCCATCTTTACCTTGTCTATCTGTCTAATGTTGAGTAGAGCCAAAATGGGGGGAGAGGAGCATAATAAATTAAGCCCACTTCATAATTTGTTCTCACGGGCAGTCTCATTTTAGCCAACAGTCCTCAACTTGGTTTAACAGCTCTCACATCTGTTTCAGCCGTCAGAAAAATTAAGATCGGATAGAGTAGAGGTCAGAATGAAAATACACGGGTACTCTTTGTGCACTAACCTATTTCTTGGGTTCGGAGACTCCGGCAGGAAAGAAAATCTTGCAATTTCAGGCTCCCCCTGAAGAGGAGCCTTCAGGTCCGTGCTGTGTTCGGCTTCCCGCTCCGCTCGTGCACACTCAGATTTCCTTTCCTTCTCTGGCCACCGAGAAGACCCAGAGGGTGACAGGTCCAGGAGTTAAATGTTTTTCCACTTGCGGAGGCCTGTTTATGCCAATTTGCCCACTGATGACAGTTATAGCCGGGAACAAACAGAAGCAACAGCTGCTGATGTAGCTTTTTTCTACTCTATAATTATAACTCCACCTGCCGCCCAAAGTACCCCTTTGAATGAGAAGTCGGAGGTGCCGTGGAGGAGGTTGGGCCCTTGAAGTCTTGTTATTCTCATTTCGGTTCTACCCTGGGATCAAGGAAGACAGATCCATTTTCCCCTAAAGTGTTCTGTTTAGAAGTTCACTGGCCACAAAGGGGAATCAGGGTAGTCTGGGTGTGCTTAGTTAGGATGAAGAGTGAGTTGTTGTGAGGCCATAAACTGGGGCAGATGAGAATATATACAAGATTTTCACTCGTTTGAGAGGTATTGAGAATGATCTTCCCTTCAAAGCAACAAGCATGTGTGTTTGTGAATGCATGGGCATGTGCGCGTGCGTATTTTAGAAAAGCAAAGAGAATTATTGTGTGTGATGATGGCTTAGTGCAGTGGAAAACAGCACACGGATTCATGACATTTGTTACCCTTCTGTGGGAAGCTAGGAAAATTTTTTAATAATTCAAAATGGCTTCCATAGTTTTCTTCTTGAGAGAGGGAATACATTGGCATTCTCTAAATAGTGAAATAAATAATTCAGGGCCTTTGCAACCTTCTAAAGTAATGTGTGCCCCAAGCATTACAACTTTAGTTTAACTGAAACAACAACAAAAGACATATATTTTTGTGAGGAAAGAATAAAAAAAATGCTTATTTTGAAGTTGAGGAATATACATTGAAAAGGGTTTTTTAAGTAGCATCTTTAAGTTTTATATGCATTTGCCTGGTTTCTTTATTAAACTATAAGAACCCTAGAGCAAAGACAGAGCATAGGTGTCTAATACCTTGCCCCCATCCCTGTTCACAGTTCTAGAATGAAGTGGATAATGGATATTCAGTATGCATCTGTTGTTTGATTAACATCTTTTTTTTTTCCAGTAAGAAGAATTACTGCCTTTATTTATTTTATTTTTTATTTTTTTATTTCTTTTCAGCATAACAGTATTCATTGTTTTTGCACCACACCCAGTGCTCCATGCAATCCGTGCTCTCTCTAACACCCAACATCTTATCATCACTGTGACGCTTCTGTGAGTACATTTGGGGGAATTTGTGAACATTTTAAAAACACATGTATCATGCTGCACGTTTTACATGTGGTTGCCATGGGAAGTGGTTGACTAGACCTGATGGTGCGTTTATAAGGGTTTGCAAGACTGATCAGTGTTATAGAGTTTGAGCAAATCTAAACCCGAGTGCTTATGAAATAGAAACATGGAGAGTATTTTTAAAAAAAATTCTTACTTTTGTGTCTCCTACTGAAACATGGCAGGATTCCCAGCAGTAAGGACCGTGGAACCAGGGGAGTCGGCCTCCTCTATGGGGCACTGTTGGCTGGTCTCACTTTTAAACAAGGTTAATGATGCTCATCTTTCCCATTACACTGTTTTGAGGAATGACTAATTAATGGTTAAGATCGCATTCGAAATGCACGTTAGTCAATAATGATTAGACTAAATGAACAAACTCTCATTACTGAGCTCTGAGTCCGGGGGCTATTTCTAACAATGTCCAGAGAGATGCCTTTCAGAGATGAACTCATTAGAGGGGACAAGCCACTACAGCTTATTTCAAAATATCCAACAAATGCCAAATGGCACAGTTAACTGGTCATATGACTTTTTGACGAAAAATTTAAAGTTTCTTGTTAAAAATAGACATTTTCCCAGATTCTGAAAGTAACATATGCTTATTAAAAAATAAAAAGTAAAGCAACGTATAAAGAACAGAGTTATACTCTATATTGCTACCCTAGAGGAGTGATAATCATTTGGCACAGTGTTCATCTTTCCAGATTTCTGCAGAAAATATTTTAATTCCTATAATTAATAGTAAACAATATGATAGACATCTCTTTTTGTATATATATGTGAGTGTATAAATATATGTATACACATAGACACAAACACACATATATATATTTATACAATTCCAGTCATATTTTGACAGTAAACATCAGGTAATGTGATCCTGACCACTCTGACTCTCAATGATCCTAATAAACACATTTGTCTTTGATTCCAATAAAGATCCAGTGACAGGAAAATTCATAAAAAAAGAACAAGGGATCATTTCTAAGTGATGAGAATACTGATATTCATTCGTAGGTGTCTGGATAAATCACTGGTCATTCCTCAAAGGCAAACAAGAACAAACTGAAGTAGCATTGCCAATTCCTCGAGTAGAACCAGCTTTTAAAAAAGCCCTACATTCATTTTAAACTCTTCTACTTATTTCATTGATGTGAGAAATCCTTTTGTTTTTAAAGAAAGGTATTTTTTTTAAAGATTTTATTTATTTGACAGAACGAGACCCACCAAGAGAGAGAACACAAGCAAGCGGAGTGGGAGAAGGAGAAGCAGGCTTCCCGCTGAGCAGGGAGCCCGATGCGGGGCTCAATCCCAGGACCCTGGGATCATGACCTGAGCCAAACCCAGATGCTTAACGAGCTAAGTCACCCAGGCGCTCCACTTACATTATTAAATAAGGAATAAGGAATAAGTAAACATGTTTGAACAGGATAAGGGCTTGAAAAAAATCTGTGTTACAGAAAGAATGGGTAGAGAGAATGGGATGGATTTGAGTGGACAGGGAGTATAGGAAGGGAACCAGTCTGGAGTTATTATGGCTGTTCCTGTAGGAACTGGGGTGGCGGGTGAGTGGAATGCAGAGAAAGGATAGTGAGAGAAAGCCCAGAGGAAAACTACCACAGGAGGGAAAACCAGTTGCAGGGGCTTGGGGGGAGTGGAAGGAAGAGGAAAGAGATGTCTTCTAGGACTCTTCCTTTGTCCTTTGAGCCCACTTGCTTAACAAGAACTACAGAACATGATTTCAAATTTGTTCAAGTGACATGGTTCTCTGTAGAGCACCATGCAACTTTGATGTTTGATTTGATCCTGTAAATAAGAACATCTTATCAGAAAGCAATGGGTGCAAAGTAAAATCACAGGTAGAAGCCCATGGGCCCATAAAAAGGCAAGTCGTTGAATTATGTATGATTAGATAATCCTCAGGTTTTCTGTTAATAATTCTGTTAATAATACTTTTTCTGGCATTTGCTCATTTTGCAATATGCTGGTTCTCTAAAAGAGATAGTAGTCAGGGCTGAAGCCCAAGAAAAATTCATAGGGTAAACTTTCAATTGAGAGCATTCATTCATGCTTTTTTTCCCCACAGCAGGGTACCTTGGCTCAGCTGGTTTGAGAGCATGCACAGTGATATTTTTTCCCTACAGTTAATTTTCAGTGGGCTCAGAGGGGCTGTAAGCTTCTTGAGAACTCCTGCTTTACTCTTTCTTGCTTCTCTTTCCCTATTTACTGTTGCTGTGAAGCAGCTGACTGGGACAAGCCATGTGTCAGTCCAGATGTATGGAGGTCTCTGATACATGGTGTTGGTGATGTAACGCAGCCAAAAGTCAAACCAAAGTGGGGTTAGTTAAGTTTTTTCTTTTTGACTTCAGGGGAGACATAGAGAACGTCTAGGATTAGAAAGGATATTGAATTTTATTACAGATGAAGTTCTAAGCTCCTAAGGGACTGGATATTTGAGGAGTCATCATCACTTTCTTTACACCGAGTAATTGCCAACTCAGCAGAACAGCAATGCATTAGTTCAAATTCTGAAGGTTATCTTTTTCTAATGGACAGTACAGAAATGTTGTTCTATTTTAGCGATGGAAGCCTAGAGTCTAGAGGGTTCTTACTATGGTGCTTAAAGTGTATCCTGTGCTTTCTAATCAATTATATTTCTTAAATGGATGGGACTGCTTAGCTCAGGTACATTCCTGATCGCTAAAGGAAAAACCAAAAAACCAAGAAACCCTGCAACATAAAACCAACCAAAGAGCAGTATAGTTTTACATGAAAAAGTATACTGCTTATACTTTTTTGCATAAACAATATTTTTTATTCTAATATTTGTATATGCAAATCCAAATATATTGTTTATTCCAAACAGCTGAGAGATTCTGTTACTTTACCACTGTAATGGTAGGAGGTAGCCATCTGGAAATTATAGAACTATAAAGGGAAGATACAGGTGAATAGAAAAATTCCGAGCATAAATCTCTGGATGCCTCTAAGACACCTTTCCAACCTTTCCATCTGAGGTAAAATGCATGTGGAAATGAAATACAGATGTTGGTTCTGGTTCTCTCACATGGTGGGTTGCTGCTTAATGGCTATTGCTGGAGAGGGCAGTGGGTTTGGAGTAAGAAAATGAAGGAGAAACTCCAGTTTGTGTTCCATATATTTTTGTATTTTTAAAGTAACACCCATATTTTCATATTTAATCATATGCAATAAAAATCTTATTTAATACCACTTCCAAATCTACTCCTCCACCTCAGATCTTTTATCCAACTCCAGAATGTTCATCATATTCTCATCAACATCTCAAATCCAACATGCCCCAAACTGGACTCCTAATCTTTTTCCTAGAAAATGCTCCATCTGCCACCTTCCATGTCAATTGATGAAAATTCCTTCCTCCCAAAAGGTAAAAACCTTGGAGTCACTCTCCGCTCCTCTCTTTCTTTCCTACCACAGGCCAGTCTTCCACAAACCCTCCACTTCCCAGATAGACTCAGAATCTGTCACCTCACTCTCTGCTCACGTGCCTGGTCTTCCTCCCCCGCCTCCCCGAGCCACCATCATCATTCTCACGGCTTGTTCTGGCAGCTTCCCGGCACACCTCCCTGCTCTCCACTTGTTCTCTTTCGTCCTCTGACAAGAAGGCAGAGTGCTCATACTGACAGGTAGGTCAGGTGCGTGGTGTCACTCTTCTGCTCAAAGCCCCTCCATGGCTCCCTCTTAAAAGCCCAAGTCCTTCAACTGTCCACAAGGTTCATGGCTGCAAGGCCCCATTTCCTCTCATGTTTTTTTCCTATCATTCTTCCCTATCCTGTGGGTCACATTCCTCTCCTTTCCTTCCTGGAACATATCTGGCATGGTCCCATCCTAAAGCCCGAGAAATGGCTCATCTTTGTGCCTGGAATGCCCTTCTTACAGGTATTTGAGGCATTGTCTCCCTCACTCTTTCAGATCTTTGCTCAAATCTTTTCTCCATGATCTGATAATCTTACTTAAAATTGCACACTGACCCAGTGCACCTCTCTCCCCCTTGCACTCCTGATCCCCTTTATCCTTTTGCTTTTTATCCACGCCATTAATCTCTTTTTAAAAAAAAAGATTTTATTTATTTATTTGACAAGCAGAGATTACAGTAGGCAGAGAGGCAGGCAGAGAGAGAGGAGGAAGCAGGCTCCCTGCTGAGCAGAGAGCCCGATGCGGGCCTGGATCCCAGGACCCTGAGATCATGACCTGAGCCGAAGGCAGGGCTTAACCCACTGAGCCACCCAGGTGCCCCTATCTCCTTTATTTTTAAGAAAGAGTCTATCTATGTATCTATCTATGTATCTATTTATTTATTTGACAGAGAGAGAGAGAGAAAACACACAATCAGGTGGAGCAGCAGGCAGAGGAAGAGGGAGAAGTAGGCTCCCCGCTGAGCAGAGATCCATGTCTCCTTTAAATGTATCATCTAATTCACATATATATTGTGTTATTGTCTACTCATCCCTACTAAATTGGAAGTTTCATGAGGGTAGGGGGCTGTTTGTTTTGCTCACTGATGAAAACAAAGTGCACCCAATGCCTAGTTCAATAAATATTTCTTGAATGAATACATCTAAAGGAGAGACTAGAGAGGTTTTCACTTTTTTTTCATGTAAGTTTCACGAGCACAGATTCCATTATTTTGTTACTTGCTTTATATCTAACACCTAGAGAAGTATCTGGCATCTCATAGGTACCCAGTAAATACTTGTGAAATGAATAAGAGAACATATATTTTTATTCAGATGTTTAAGCCTATCTTTTTCATAGAAATGTTTCTTACAGGATGAAAATGAAGAGACTGGGAATTTTTCCTGCAGCGGTTTTATAGCGCGCCAGAAAGTGAGAGGCTGAGAGCACTTCGGGACCTCTGAGTACTGACTCCGCGTTCTTCCTGGACTGTGGGAAGCTACGCCTGCATTGTGTGGTCACCTCTCTTCTGAATTTGTGTATCCTTCGCTCACTCAGGAATTTAGAGAGTAGGGGTGTGGGTGGTTCCAGAGTTCCAGACAACCATCTGTAACTCTGCCTCTTACAGTGTTTTTTTTTTTACTGACCTCAAGGAGATTTAGTGGAGGATACCACTGTACTTTAAATAGCAATAAGGAAAGAGGCAGGAAAAAATTGATTCCTTTCACTTCCTATTGACTACCCTTTGGCATCATTTTGTTCCACGCAAGGGACTGAGTACTCACTTTGCTGGTGACAGACGCCTTGCACACTCATTAAAATAGCAGGGTAATGAAAGAATGAATACAGTAATTGGCCTTTAATGCTGGTCTAGGTGGTGATGATATCACTTATGGTACACAGAAGGGGCCTTGAGGTTCTTGACCTTGAATGCCCTTCTGGGATAGGGGTTATGGTTCTTTGTGAAGATTAAATTACCAAGGTCCTTTAGTGGACTATTAATGACTAAATCCCAATAGCAGAGTAGTAGTATATGAGGGGTGTAGATACGCTGTTAAAGGTTATTTCAGAGCACATTCTGACATATTTCAATATTTTTTGACATAAAAATGGAGGTAAATTGAGAATTAAGTCTTGTCTTTACTCTTTAACACCCTCTATGTACCCTGATAGTTTGGGGATGACTCATATTCACTCTCATCTGTTTTTCCCATAGGCTCATAATGAGACTAAATTAAAAGCCCAAAAATGAGTTGCATAAAAGCAAACTCAATAGAACTCAGCTCGTAGACCTCATGGCTTTAAGAAAATGAGGTCTGAGTGTGTGTGGACAAGGCTACTTTTCCCTTAGCATAGCACTGTCTTGTTACAAGAAGACCAAAGAAAAAGGTAAGTTATATACAGTTTCCTTTTCATTCCAGCAAAACTGGGGGGTTGCTTTTTTTATCTTTGCCTTCCCTTCTGCAAACCCATCTTTTAAAAGTTTAATTTAGTTGTGTTTATCATTAGACTATTTAAGAGAACCAGGATAGTTCTTTGTAAACTTCATTACTATCTAACAAAATTACATATTAACTCACTTTTGACTCCACAATCCCATTTCCAAAAATTCACCTTGAAGCATGCCTCCAATAATGCAAAAATGCATATATATCAAGAAATCAATAGCAGCATTATTTGCAGCTGCAAAATATTGAAAAGAATCTAAATGCCTCTATGTAGGCCAGTGGTTGAATAAACTATGGTAGTCCACAAAATGGAGTACACAGCTGCAGAAAGGATTAAGAGTGATCTTTATAAATTGATAGGGAGTGACTTCCAGGGTATACTGGGTGAAAAAAACAAAATGCAAAAGATTCAAATAAACACGTGGGAAGATATTTGACATCATTAGTCATTAGGAAAATGCATATCAAAACCACTTCACACCCAGTAGGATGGCTATAATTAAAAAATAAACAAACATGGAAAATAGCATGTGTAGGCAAGGATGTGGAGAAATTGGCACCCTTTGTGCATTGCTGGTAGGAATGGAAAATGGCTATGGAAAATGGTCTGGTGGTTCTTCCAAAAGTTAAACATGAAATTACCCTATGATCTGGCAATTGTATTTCTAGGTTTTTATCCCAAAATATTGAAAATAGGTCTTCAAACAAATATTTGTGCATGAATGTTCAAGGCAACACTATTCACATTAGCCAGAAGATGGAAACAACCCAATTGCTCATCAGCTGATGGACAGATAAACAAAATGTGGTAAATCCATACAATGGAATATTATTTAATCATAAAAAGAAATGAAGTACTGATACAGGCTACAACGTGGATGAACCTCAAAAACATTATAGTAAATGAAAGAAGCCAGTTACAAAGGTCACACATATGGCAGAGTTCCATTTATATTAAACATCCAGACTAGGTAAGTCCATGGAGACAGAAAACAGATTAGTCATTGGCAGGGACTGTGGGGAAGGAGAAATGGGGAGTAACTTCTTAATGGTTATGGGGATTCCTTTTGGGGCAGTGAAAATATTGTGAATCTAAGCAGAGATGGTGGTTGTGTGTGAATGTACTAAATACCAGTGAACTGTGCACTTTAAAATAGACCTTTTTATATTCTGTGAATTGTACCTCAAAAATAAAAGAAAGGGTCCCTATGGTATGCCTCCCTTCATGAAAGAAAATGGGGGGAGATAAAATATATACGTATCTGTTCATTTGTGCAAAAGATACACAAGGATTAAATGTAATGAAGTTGGGTACTCAGCATTGGAGGGGAGTGAGGTGGGAGGAATGAGGAAGTAGGAGTTGGTAGCAGGGTTGGGAGAATGACATTTACCTGATACTTTGTTTTGTAGTTTTGGATGGCTCTGACTCTTAAAACCATAGTATTGTTTCACATATCCTCAAAATAAAGAATTAAAATCAACCAGGATGTGAGGAAACCCCAATTTGGAATACAAAGAGTAACAAATGGATATAAATATTACTGATGAATATCATAACCATACTAAAGAAGTTAGGGAAGAACCAACTAACTCTGGAAGATAGTATTTAGACTGTATAATGTAAGGCTAAAGACAGAACTGCCTGCAAATATTATCCTCTAGTTTGTAAATTTTTTTCCTGAGGGGTGTGGGTTAGCAATTCTGAAACTACTTTATCTGTATACTAGGATAGAAAAAAAATAAATAATGAGCTTCGGTGAGAAATGATTGATTCCAGGGGAAATACAAAATGAATCTGGAATAGCTTATGGTGCCATAAAGTATGGAAGTACTAAAAAATGATGGCATGTGTAAAAATGATACAAGAACCCACTTGAAAGAGCTTCTAATGGAAGGTAGGACAAGTTGAGCTAAAAAATAACAATGATAGTAATGGATTATAACCTGGAAAATGAAATAGGTATCCCTGAGTTCATGCTGATACAAATAAATAATTGAATAAATAAATAAATGGGGAGAAGGAACAACTCTTCTTTAATAAATATAGAAGGAATGATAGAAAATCAACAAAAGGCAAAGACAAGAATAGTTAATGGACACTAAAAGCAGTGAAGATAAAGAATGTTGAGAGATAGGATATTTACATAAACTCAAAGTATTTCCTAACAAGATAGTTTTACTTACAAAAGGATAAATAGTGCTTTACAGAGATGAAACCTGGCTAATACTGTACAGCTAAGTGATCAAAGTCAACTTCACCATTAAAAGTCATTGACATCAGAATCCTTAAGATGAGGCACTGAGAAAGGCATACCCTCACTCTCACTGTATTCCTACTTCAAATGCATAACCTCAACTTAATACCGAGAAAACATCAGACTAATTGAGGGATATTCTACAAAATAATTGACCAGTCTTTGAAAATGTCAAGATCATGAGATATAAGGAAAGACTGAGAAACAGTTACAGACTGGAGGAGATTAAGGAAACACGACAATTGGATCTTGTACCAGAAAAAGGACATGAGCAGGGCAACTGGTCAAAATTGGATAAGGTATGCAGACTAGTTAGTAGTATTGTATCAATGCTAACTTCCTGGTTTTGACCACTGTGTTGTGGTTAGTTAGTAAGATGTTAACAGTAGGGGAAGCCAGGTGAAGAGTATATGGGAAATTTGGTGCAACTTGTCTCTAAGTCTAAAATTCTTCAAAGTAATAAGTTAAAAGAAAAGTCTTTCTCACTTAAAACCTTTTTGTTAGGGCACCTGAGTGGCTCAGTGGGTTAAGCCTCTGCCTTTGGCCCAGATAATGATCTCAGGGTCCTGGGATCGACTCCCGCATCGGGCTCTCTGCTCAGCGGGGAGCCTGCTTCCCCCTCTCTGTCTGCCTGCCTCTCTGCCTACTTGTGGTCTCTCTCTCTGTCCAATAAAAATAAATAAAATCTTTTTAAAAAATTCTACAAAAAACATTTTTGTTTATTTTGCTCGCTTTCACATTGAGCTGAGGCAAGATTTTTAAAATACGGGTAGAGTGACATCATTACTTTCCCTTTCAAAAAAAAAATAAGAGATTAAGGAAGGAACTTGGGATTATTAAATTAAGATGTTTCTAGTCCCTCTCCCTTCCTAGAGAAAAGATTAAATTGAAATAGGAAAATGGTGTGGCAAGATGTCAGGGAGAGGATCCAGTGGGATGAAATGATCTCGGAAAATGTTACCATCCCTCTGCCTGAATGAAAGAGGGGAGGGAGAGGTTAGTGGAACCCAGAGAGGGTAGCTGAATGAAAAGGACACTGGATAGGATGTGTGGGTGCCTTCTGGGGTAGGACACAACCAATTGACAGTAACAAAGCAGGGGAGCCTGGTGAATAGAATGGCCCAGTCTTACTTGTCTTCTGCCTTCCAAGCTCCTGCCAGGGCCTCCGACCGGCTGTACCGAACCAGAAGCCAGAGGTCAGTTTAAACATACCCGCCTTTAGGGATTCAGAGGGGAGTACAGGGATCTGGAGGAAGAAAGGAAAGCTATCAAGTACTGAGATCAGCTAGTCTATCCCCCTCATTTTGCAGATGAGCAAAACAAACCTCAACGAGGGAAAAAAAGGCATCCCATGTCACAATAAAAGGCAGTGCGATAGGGCTGAAAACCCATTGGTCTTTGAGTTGAAACACCTAAGTTCTGTCTTGGTTTGGGGCTTCAGTTTCCACACCTATGAATAAATGAAGTAGACTAAAGCAGTGGTTCTCAGTTTGGGGTACACATACCCCTGGCATATCCCTGAAGGCTTTGAGGAGACAAAAGGGCATGAATAATTTTAAGTGTGTCATTTTTTTAGACCCACACCTTCCTTGTATGTATGTATTCTTATCTAAAGTTAATGTGCTTTCCTTTCGATGATTGTTCTTCCACTTGACAAAAGAGAAGCCTTCTCCTTGGCCATCTCGAATATTACTATCATGCATTATTTCCACATGTGGGGGCACCAAATGAAGGGACATCTTGAAAATGCATCGTTTTGGGGGCATATACCTGTGACAACAAACCAGAGACTTTCAAGGAAGAAATATTGGAAGGGGCAGCAGTTACTGAGGACAAATAGGCATTCACACATAGACTTTCTGCGAAGGGTTTGGATCTTACAAATAAACATTTCACATTTCAAACCTAAGGTTGAAAGCAGGTCTTTGTTCTTTTAGGAGGAAAGAAGTTTCTAGAGACAAACAAAAAAGCCAGACTCTTAACTATAGAGAACAGACTGGTGGTTATCCATGGGGATGTGGGGAGTAGGCAAAATAGGGGGATTAAGAGTGCACTTATTCCGAGGAGCACTGAGTAATGTACAGAACTGCCGAAACACTGTATTGTATGCCTGAAACGAATACAGCACTGAACATTAATTATACTGGAATTAAAAATATTTTTATTTAAAAAAGTAAAATTGTGTCAAATCTACCTCGATGAAGCTGTTAAAAACATTTAAAAAAATTCAAATCTGTTTCTGATTTAGATGATGAGCAACTTGAAGTCTTCCTGGAACTGGTCATGCCACATACCAGGCTGACTGGCACAACTGTAAATGATAATATGCAATTGTTTCTACTTCTTACACATACGGTTTTATTATTGTATAGAGCTCTTGCGTCTTCACAGAAAAACCAGTTCATGGTGAGTTAGACAAGACCAGTTGTCACTTCTTTTGAACACTCTTTTTATTTTATTTTTTAAAGATTTTATTTATTTATTTGACAGAGAGAGACACAGCAAGAGAGGGAACACAAGCAGGGGGAGTGGGAGACGGAGAAGGAGGGGGAGTGGGAGAGGGAGAAGCAGGCTTCTTGCCGGGCTCCCATTGGGCCTTGATTCCAGGACCCTGGGATCATGACCTGAGCCATAGGCAGATGCTGAGTCACCCAGGTGTCCCTTTTGATCACTCTCAAACTCAGATGTAGGAATTGCCATGCTGGCTCAGCCTTAGATTTATCTTACTCTGGTGTCTCCCTGAGGAGTAGCAGTGATCTCTTCAATGCCAACTTTAAGGCTAATAATTTCCAAGTTTCTAGTAGTTGTCAATTATGATTCTGCCTTCCTTACATTCCTCTAAACATCCCCTCCAATTCTTTTTTTTTTTTTTAAAGATTTTATTTATTTATTTGACAGACAGAGATCACAAGTAGGCAGAGAGGCAGGCAGAGAGAGAGAGAGGAGGAAGCAGGCTCTCCGCGGAGCAGACAGCCCGATGCGGGGCTCGATCCCAGGACCCTGGGATCATGACCTGAGCCGAAGGCAGAGGCTTTAACCTACTGAGCCACCCAGGCGCCCCAATCCCCTCCAATTTTTGAAAATAGTATTATTGTTTTGTTAAAATGACAACATGCTCACTGTAAAATTTCGAACAATTCAGGATAGTAAAATGGAAGGACAGAAAAATCCCAAATTTCACCCATCAACAATAACTGTTAACATTTGATGATGGTCTTTCCAGATACATTCTATGCCTAGAGACACATGCACATTATTTTCCATAAATGAGACCGTCTTATGCATGCTGTGTGGTAATCTGCCCTTCCACCGAACGCTATGCTATGAGATGTGTGCTGTACATTACACATATTTTTCAGATTATTTATTTATTTGACAGACAGAGATCACAAGTAGGCAGAGAGGCAGGCACAGTGAGAGGAGGAAGCAAGCTCCCTGCTGAGCAGAGAGCCCAATGCAGGGCTCAATCCCAGGACTCTGGGATCATGACCTGAGCCAGAGGCAGAGGCTTTAACCCACTGAGCCACCCAGGTGCCCCCACATCACACATGTTTTATGTATATGTTCAATACTCCGTTTAGATTGTTTCCAGTTTTTCACTTTCAAAAAACTCTGTGACAAATATTCTTGTGCATATTTCTTTTCATGTTTCTGCAGTGTCTCTGCATTAATGGATTGTATTAGTTTTAGATTGTAGACACCTTTGAGAATCTAATGAGAGCTATGTACTACCTCCCTTGCAAACTACACGTAGTCATATACCTCATTTTGACTTTGACAATTTTTGTGTGTGTTCCTAGATATGCCCCTCGAAGTTCATCCTTGCTGAGGATACTTGCTAAAGATCCTTGGCCTCCGAATTAAGAATACCTACTTTAGGGGCACTTGGGTGGCTCAATGGGTTAAGCCTCTGCCTTCGGCTCAGGTCATGATCTCAGGGTCCTGGGATCGAGCCCCGCATCAGGCTCTCTGCTCAGCATGGAGCCCGCTTCTCCCTCTCTCTCTGTCTGCCTCTCTGTCTACTTGTGATCACTCTCTCTCTGTCAAATAAATAAATAAATAAATAAAATCTTAAAAAAAAAAGAATACCTACTTTAGAGTCAACCTGTAAGTTTTAATAGCCTTTAAATTTATTTATATTAATTTATCACATGTGAAGTATTCATATGTCTCTCTGTCTCTTTTAATTGCGTCCAACCCTCCAGGCTCTGTCTAACTTTGGAGGTTTGGTGACATAGTAAATAATCAGATTACATAACTTTCCATTGATTGCCACAGGGGCTGATGTGATTTTGAACATGGAACAATGCATTCCATCTAACTTTATAGGCTTTAAGAAAGTCTCATAAACAAAAATTTCATAGGTTAAAAAAAAGGTATTAGAGCATTTGATTCCTTCATTCAGCATGTAGACATTGAGTAGCAGCTCTGTGTCCATCTTGGTGCTGGGAGCTATGAGTAAGGCTTCCATCCCTTCCTTCAAGGGCTTCACTGTCTAGAAGGAGAGTCAAGCTTACGGACACATCATTGTCAGGTGGGGATAGATTACAATCTGCTCTCACAGGGCAGCATGAACACAGAGGTGTGAACTAGCACACACTCAGGGAACTTTGGCGGGTCTGCGTGACTGAAGGGTAGCGGTCAGGAGGAAACAGCCATCCTCTCAGAGGTGTTATTAGCAAACCTGCTCTTTTCACATGGCCCATTCTCCAGCCCCACCCATCTGAAAGTTCTTCCCTTTTCTCTGGACACAATATTTACTTCACTACTGAGGGAGACTCACTACTGACTTGAA
The DNA here is from genome assembly GCF_009829155.1 of Mustela erminea. Classification (NCBI taxonomy): domain Eukaryota; kingdom Metazoa; phylum Chordata; class Mammalia; order Carnivora; family Mustelidae; genus Mustela; species Mustela erminea. The sequence goes on along the minus strand of NC_045619.1, from coordinate 47,366,618 downwards.
ATCCAACCATATCCTGGATGGCTAAAGTGAATCTAGGAAGCCAAGTGGTTTGAGGAATCACTTAGGTTATAACCCACAAGGCAGCTCGGTTGTTTGATGAAAACATCACTTCTGTAGATTTGCAGATATAGATGTCCTAGCGATTCAATTGCTCCAGTAGACAAAAACCAGGAGAAACCACAGGCCAAGTTTACATGTAAGTAAACCTAAGTGCTAAGTGGTTTGCTTCCTGTCCCGTGGAGTGTGCAAAGCTTGTAAACACACACCAATAGGCTGAGAAGCTTATTTTTGTGGAGTTTTTTGGTTTGTTTGTTTTTTGTTTTTGTTTTGTTTTGTTTTGCTTTGTTTCGCCATACTTTATACCTCTTGGCTTGGATGTAACAGTTTCAGTGCCCTTAGAAAGAAACCACTTCAGGGGCGCCAGGGTGGCTCAGTGCGTTAAGCCTCTGCCTTCAGCTCAGGTCATGATCCCAGGGTCCTGGAATTGAGCCCCACATCGGGCTCTCTGCTCAGTGGGGAGAGCTCTCTCTCTCTCTGCCTACTTGTGATATCTTTCTGTCAGATAAATAAATAAAATCTTAAATAAAGGAAAAAGAAAAAAAATAAAGAAACCACTTCATTTGTCTTCGGCACAGCCCAAAGATCTCTTCAGTAGCTTGACTTCGTTTAGAAAGGTGAATCTCACCCATCCGTTGTGGCTTACAAGCCATTTTAGTCCTCACCTCTCTCCATTCCCCTCGTATCTTCTGCTGCATCTTTCCTCTTTCTTCACTGACCTCTTTTCCTTAGGTTTCTCACGTTTGGATTGCCATTCACTGGTGACTTCTAGGTCTTCACATTTGCAACTCATCCTCTGCTCCCCTCCTTTACCTGCCTTCCTGAGTCAGTCCTGGGGTGCCTGGCACAGGACAGGAGGCCATCCCCCAGCTGAGGACCTGGGGGCACTCGTATTACCCCCATATTTGAAAGAGGAGGGAGGAGAGGAGTGTTAACAATTTCCCCCAGGGTCATACTTCTTAAGAACAGTATTCATAAAAATATTTTAGTTATATTGACTTCCCCTAGGATTTGGATGTATGGTTGTTCTCAGGATAAAGATTTAAAATAAAAATGTTTGGGTGTGTGTGCACTTTTCATTCAAAGTGAAAGTATATGTTGATGCACAAAATGTGTTTTTAATGCATTTATTATTTACAAATATGAGTCACAGGCATCTGAAACCAAGCCTATTCAAGCCCACTGAGAATAGGAACAAGTGGCATTTATATAGGACAAAGGAGGATGACTGCTAGATCTGTCAGCATCCCTGTCACTGCTCCAGGTCAGTGACTTTTAGGAATACCGTTGTCAAATCTCTGCAGTATTTCTTGCATTTAATGGTTTTCTTTGTTTTTTGTTTTTTTTTTTTCACATTCAATGTTGACAAAAAAATCACACACAACAAACACAAAGAAACCTCTTTATGTTAGTTTCTAATGTTAGTTAATTTTGTTTTTGATGTAAAATGTAAGTTTTCGGTGCACTGGGGTGGCTCAGTGGGTTAAAGCCTCTGCCTTTGGCTCAGGTTGTGATTCCCAGGGTCCTGGGATCGAGCCCCACATAGAGCTCTCTGCTCAGCAGGGAGCCTGCTTCTCTCCACCCCACAATCCCTGCCTGTCTTCTGCCTACTTGTGGTCTCTGTCTGTCAAATAAATAAATAAATCTTTAAAAAAAAAAGTAACTTATCTCCCTTCACATTTTGTATTTCATTGATGTGAATATATACGTGTTTTACAACTCTGCTTCCTATAGCCAGGGATCCTTTTTTAAGGTTTGAGTGGTATTTATGTTATTATAATTAGACTATTTTCTCCATTTTCTCATCAGTAAATGGGAGATTACAGTAGGGTAGACCTAGAGTCAGCATTGTGATGAGTTCCAATGATTTAATACATTTAATGACAGCAACAACTGACATGACTTGAGTATTTTCTATATACTGGATATCACTTTGAGTGCTTTGCATGTATTACTACGCTTACTCTTCCCCAGAACTCTGTGTGGTAAGTCCTCTTATCACCACCACCTCCCTGTTTTTTACCCACAGGAACCTGAGGGCGCCGAGAGCATTGGAGTAATGTTCCGAGGTTACAATGTGGCAAATGGCAAAGCCGGGATTCCCATTCAGGCAGGTGGGCTTCAGAGCCTGCCCCCTTATCCACTGTGCTATACCGCCTTTCAGGTAAGCTAGTGCCCGGAAGAGCCAGCCTGTGGCAAGGGAGGAATTTTTTATAAACACCAAAATGTATAATCAAGAGTGTGAAATGAATGTTTTTATGTTCCTAATGTGCAGTGCAGTCTGGCTAGGGCATCTCTAATACTTGATAGTTGCTACTGTTGAACATTTTCAGGCCCCTCGCTTGCTTGTTTTTCTGAATGAGTTTAAACGTCTGACTTCAGGTAGGAGCACATGAGTGGAAAGAGCATGAGGTTTAGAATGAGAAAGCGTTTGACTATTCTAGCTGCGTGGTCTTGAGCAAGTTACATACCTCTCTGGACTCTGGACTTCTTATCTGCAAAGGTGACAATAACATCTGCTTCAGCATCTACGACAGGAGGCATGAAATGATTAAATATTCAAGCACAGAGAAATACACTCAGGGAAGGGAGATAATGAGTCTAAAATGTGACATCCTGTGCCCAGCACTGACAGCATCATCTTTGCTGCCTCCCTGGCTCAGAGTTTTGCCAGTTCTTGATGAAGACGAATATTAGTGTCAGGATCTCACTGAATATGACTGTTTCGTTCCTTATATACTTATGTCTTGAATGCTGTCTATAGGAAATTGTGTATTATACTAATTCTATAATCCACATAATAATTTTTAGCGGATCTTTTTGTTATTTTTGTCAATACTGAACATACAGAGCTTTTTTAACATACACTACACGTTTCTAATTTGTGACATTAGCAAAAATTCTGGTGTGCAAATGATATAAACAATTTGTGGAATAGAAAACATAATTAGTTAGCCATATATGGGAAGTAGCTAAGCCTCTCTAGAGATCAAAGAAAGGCAAAACAAAAGACATGCATCATGTTTCACATATGAATAGATTCTGAGCTAGCGAGGGTCATATTTATTATTGATGGGTATATAAACTGGATAAAAGCCTGTTGGAAGGCTTTTTATAACATATAACAAGAATCTTAAATATGTTCATGTATTTTAGGATAATTTGTTTCTGGAATCTAGCTCTGAGAAATAACATGAAGCACACAGTAAAAGCTTCTAATATAAAGTATTCATTGTGGCGTTACTTATAAGTGGGAAAAAACGTTTATGCCCTATAAGCTGCGAATAGTTAAATGAACAAGATGTTCTTTAAGTAATGGATTACTGTGCAGTTATTTAAAATTATGCTTATAAATAATTTGTAATGACATGGAGAAATACATGTAATAGAATTAAAGTGAATAGCAAGAATGATACAGAATGACCCCAACTAAGTAAAAAAGAAAGTTACAAAAAATACAAATATCTGCAACTAAGTGTACAGAATGTTAATAATAGTTACTAGTGAGGTAATGATTATGAATAACTTTTTTTCCTGCTTTTCACTTTTTTGTATTTTCCAGTTTTTGTTCACAATTAGTAAAACCCAGAGCAAATGCTCCATGAGTGAGGATTTCCTTGGTAGGATGAGCAACAGTGTCCGTTCCAGAAGGATGCCTCAACAAAGCTGAGTCCTGTCCCTGTGCTCCGTATTACACTTTCTCCCAGGGTTTTTGTGAGAATTAAGTATTCTACTACAGATAACTGAGGCCAGTAGAGATTGCTATACTGGTGAGACACTTAGAGAAAATTTAAATTTTACAACCTTAACAGCAGACATGGGAAAGGTGTGAAAAGATTGTTTTCCATTTCCAAAGAATTCTCAAATTTCCTTAACTAGTTAGCTTCCTTGGGCACTCTTATAACACATAACCTCTCAGGAATATTTTCTTTCTGTGGGATGTGAGGATACATTTATTTGTATGTATTGGCAGCTTTATCAGAAGCATACCAGGAAAGAGAAAACTAGTTTTAATTCAGTCAGTTGCTTTTTAAAAGGTTTTCACCACCTATTTGGTGGTGAGAAGTAGGGCTCTGGTTTATCCAGGACAATTCTCGTCTACACTTGTGGTCCTGGTGTAATTATTAATACTACCCTCATTTTCTCTCAAAATTGTTCTGCTTCTGAGAGTAAGTTACATGGTCACCCTTGCAATTTCAGATATGGGGCGGGGGTGAGGAAAGAGTGGTACCATCTGGATGCTGACTCTTGAGTGGAGGGGGTGTGTGGGAGGGACAGTTGGCTCCTGGCAGCCAGCTTGCTGGAGAAGGAGCCAGCAGCAGTGCCTGAAGGCACAGAAAGTAGCCCAGTTGCCAATAAACACTGGCCCACAGGCTGTGTCGCTTAGGCTAATTAGTCGTTTATCTATTACTTGATCGTGATTTTGATTCTGACAGCATTGGCTCTTCTTGAAGGTGGACCAGAAAATCTGTCTAGTTGACTTAAGACACCAAAGATACACCTGTCCCAGGCTTCTTTTCTGTCAGCCCATTCTGGTGCCTGGCATTTCCACCTTTAGAATCATGATGAATTGTTAGCAAAGTAATTCAAATTATCATCTGGAGAGAACAGTGCAAAAGAACAGGGGAAGCAGGACAATTAAGGAATTGGAAGACTCTCCATACCAACTCTGCTCTCCCCAGCAGAATAACCCTGAGCAAAAGACTCAACGGCTCTGAGGTTCATTCTCTGTAGCAGTAAAAACAGGGGACTAAAACCCGTTCTGCCTACTCTTTGGCGGTAGTAATGTGACCCAAATGATGATTGTATATGAAAATGCTCTGCTAATACGAAAGCACTCTGCAAATACCAGAGACTGTTAGTATCATGAAGTCTTTAAAAACAAAGTAACACATTAGCTTGAGCTAATAGCGTCACTCTGGAATGCAGTGAGCAAGTCCTGGGGGTGGGGGACCCACAAATTGGGCAAATTTTGATGGGTGGCAGCAGGGAGGAGAGGACTGAAGCAGACTGGTGGATCATCTGAACCATCTGGAGAGGGTTTTGGGGCAGAAAAAGGATTGGTGGGCTTCATCCCAAGAGCTTGAGATTCAGATGACTAGACACAGAGCCCAGAGTAAGGAGGAGGGGGATGGGGAAGCTGCTAAGCAAGAAGCAAAAGGGAGCAGACAAGGCTATAAAGAGAGCCAGGGGGAAGAAAATAATAGAACTCTCTTGCTTTGACAAGTTGTTTTTTGTTTTCTGTTTGTTTGTTTGTTTGTTTTTTTCAGAGTTAGCCTGGCTAGGAAACTAAGGACTAAAATTAATTTTTGTAATTTTTGGCTATGTTCCCTCCCGACCCCCTCCCCACCTCCCCCCAGTTCTAGTCCATAAACTCCATGTGGGTGGGGATATTTGTCCCTTTGCTTCACCGCTGAATTGTAAGCACTTAGAACATTTCCTGGCACATGGCGCCAGAATAATAAAAATTGCATAGAGGAGTATTTGCCTGTTTTCCCCACCCATGACTGTAATTTGAAGTTGGCTAATTTTGTTAATGCAGTTCTGAAGCTACTGAAAGGAGGGCTGTCAGACTAGGTTTAGGGTGAGGGCCTTGGTCCAGGTCACGAAATGGTAATTCTCACTTGTTAGGTAATTGCTACTTCCACCACCAACCCAAATTCTTTGTTGGTGACTTGTCAAGTTCTGCCGTCATGACCTTATTTGTGTTCTTCTAGCACTAGCACTTCTAGCACTAGGACTACCCTACCAAGAACAGAATTCTTTTTAAAGTTGAGTTTAGGGGCGCCTGGGTGGCTCAGTGGGTTAAAGTCTCTGCCTTCGGCTCGGGTCATGATCTCAGGGTCCTGGGATGGAGCCCTGCATCAGGCTCTCTTCTCAGCAGGGAGCCTACTTCCTCCTCTCTCTCTGCCTGCCTCTCTGCCTACTTGTGATCTCTGTCAAATAAATAAATAAATAAAATCTTTAAAGTTGAGTTTAATTGGTTACAGGAGTCCCCCTCTTATCCGTGGGGGATACATTCCAAAACCCTGAATCAGATGGTACCTGACCCTATACACACTCTCTTTTTTCCTATATATACATATCTATGATAAAGTTTAATTTATAAATTAGGTACAGAAGAGATTAGCAATAATGATCTAGTAATAAAATAGAACAAATATCGTATACTGTAATAAATGTTCTGTGAATGTGGCCTCTCTCTCTCAAAATAGCTGATTGTGCTGTACTCACCTTTCCTGTGATAATGTGAGACGATATGATGCCAATGCGATGACACAATGATGTCGGCACTGAAATGTCTTGTTATTCTACTAATGACCTTCTGACAATCTGTCTGGAGGAAGACCATCATCGGTCCAGACCATCACTGTCCATGGGTAACCGAAACCCTGGAAATTGAAACCACAGATAAAGGGAGTTGTCCCTTATAAATTAACTTTATCATAGGTATGTATTTATAGGAAAAAACATAGTATATATAGCATGTGGTGCTATCTGTGGTTTTAGGTATCCTCTAGGGATCCTGAACATATTCCTCACAGATAAAGGGGAGCTACTAGCTTCAATATTCAGTTTCCTGGGATCTTAGTTTGGGTCCTCTAAGACAAGAGAAACAGAGGCAAGGATGAAAGCATGGCCACTTGGAAAATGCTAGCTGAAGATGGTGAGGGTGAAGAAACAACAGAGATGAGGTAAGCAAAGATGCAAAGCCCTGGGGTGTGATGTGTCCCCACCCTGGCCAGGGTTTCATAACGGGCCTGGCAAAGACATGGCAGGTGCTCAGCAGGTATGTTGCTTGGTATGCAGGACTCTTCTGGAAAGGCAGCAAGAAAAAGACATCCTTCAGAGTAGTCCTCTGCAAGAATGCAGTGGAGGAGATTTTTCTGTTCAGATCCTTTCTGTCTCTCATTTCCCATCGACCAATGTTCACCCTGTTGGGAGGTAACTCCTTATAGTTCCAGCCCTTGGCAGCCACTCAGGAGGCCAATTCCTGTGCTCCATGTTGTGGCATTTCATTCAAATCTAGAGAGACAACTTGATGTGATAAAGCTTAGTATGTGGGGAGTAAGGGTTATGTGCAGGGCCAGGGTTCCAACTTCAATTCCAGACGGCTCAGGGAGTTCAGCAAAGGCAGAGGTTGTGTTAAGGATACAATAAATGGTGTTAGGGTTGCCTTCAGGAAGAAGAGGCAGTAGAGAAATTCTGAAAAGGAGCCCAAAGATTGCATCTAATACACTTGCTTTGCAAAATGGAAATTCTTTAAAAATGGAATCATACATGTTCTTCTAATACTTGTTTTACTTTAAAAAGTCACAGCCAAAAAATAAAAATAAGTAAAATAAGTCACATTTTCCCAACCAGTATGTTGTGATCATTCTTTTTAACAAATGCCTAAGATTCCAGACAATGTATATGCTGTGATTTATTTTGCCATTTCCTTATTGATGGACATTCACGTTGTTCCCAATTTTCCCCATTATAGTAATTATCCTTAAGCACTATGTATGAATCTCTCTGGAGGACATATTGAAAGTGCTAAAAATAATCTGAAAAGAAAGATCTTATTTAAAAACAGTCACCACACTCGTCTGGACCTCTACTGATCTGATCCATGTGCCGGCATGAATTATGGCCTATTGAATTTTACCCAGGGTTAGGCAGTTCCGAGTTTATGCTCCTGACTACAATCTGCTGGCTTTTCAGATGGAGGTCTGCAACATTGACACGGTGTGCGACCCTCCCAGGAGGCTCCTAACTCAGAGAGATTACTTTTCATTTTTCCATATGTCCAAAGCCTTTCCATTTGAATTATTTTGTCAGTGAATGAGTATCCTGAATAAATAAAGAAATGAAATTCTATGCATTCTGACTTGCCCAGCCTGGGTTTCCCAAACCTTGTCATCAAGGGAGATGTAATTAGTCAGGCAGTGGCATACCGGTGAGAATTTGGACCAGACTGTGTATTCTGTCACCAGGGGTTTGACATGTTCATTGATAAGAAAAACACCACATGGGGGCACCTGGGTGGCTCAGTGGGTTAAGCCTCTGCCTTTGGCTCAGGCCATGATCTTGGGGTCCTGGGATCGAGCCCCACATCGGGCTCTCTGCTCAGCAGGGAGCCTGCTTCCCCTTCTCACTCTGCCTGTCTCTCTGCCTACTTGTGATCTATCTGTCAAATAAATAAATAAAATCTTAACAAAAAAAAAAAAAAGAAAGAAAAAGAAAAACACACATGGAAAATTTTACATATCTTCTATCTCAGGTTTCAAGCATACGTTGGAGGGAAACTCTTTTGCCTTGTGTTTTTATCTTGTTAATGCTCTGACACCATGATAGTTTTGAAGGTAATGACCCCTTATGGGGAACAACAGGGACTCCCATCTTCTTTTCCTCTTTTCCAGGCAGCTCATCCCCATCAGCCTCCAGCCCACTAAGACGACCTCTGAAGATCACTCTGGTACCACCTCCTCAGTCATCCTTCAGTGGTTAACTATGGCATTTCTCAAATGTGCAATTTTTCTGACTGTAATAAACCCATCACTTTACTTTAAAAGTCTACTAACGCCTTCAGGCCATAAATTTAATTATAGTATAGGATACAAAATATTCTTTATTCTAGTGCCCTTTTGATTTGTTTCTCAGAGAATCTTAACAACATAGACCTGTTATAAAATATAAATCAAATTTTACATGAAGCTACTTAAAAAATTGATCAGACCAAACAGAAAAGACAAAATTATTAATGTAACTTAGCCCTTAAAAGTATTTGGCTAGTAGTGTTGAATGAACTAAAGAGTGCTTGTATAATCTTAAAAAAAAAAAAAAAAACCTGACCCCTGAATTTAGAACCAAAACTGTATGTTTTTATTTTGTATGGTACCATTAAATATTTTAACACACACATCTTATGCCACTGTATTGATTATTTATCATATTAAGAGTGGAGAATTAGTTGATAATTTCAGGTGAACAACCATTACAACAACCATTTTTAGTTATGACAGTTAGGATATAACTATCCTAAGGATATAGATGGGAATAAATCTAACCAAAGAGGCAAAGAATCTGTACTCAGAAAGCTATAGAATATTCATGAAAGAAATTGAGGAAGACACAAAGAAATAAAAAATGTTCCATGCTCATGGATTGGAAGAAGAAATATTGTGAAACTGTCTATGCTACTTAGAGTAATCTACACATTTAATGCAATTCCTATCAAAATACCATCAACTTTATTCAAAGAAATGGAACAAATAATCCTAAAATTTGTATGGAACCACAAAAGACCCTGAATAGCCGGAGGAATGTTGAAAAAGGAAACTAAAGCTAGTGGCATCACAATTCTGGACTTCAAGCTCTGTTACAAAACTGTCATCATCAAGACAGTATGGTACTGGCACAAAAACAGACACATAGATCAATGGAACAGAGTAGAGAGTCCAGAAATGAACCTTCAACTCCATGGTCAACTCATCTTTGACAAAGCAGGGAAGGACGTCCAGTGGAGAAAAGACAATCTCTTCAACAAATGGTGTTGGGAAAATTGAACAGCCACATGCAGAAGAATGAAACTGGACAATTTCCTTACACCACACACAAAAATAGACTCAAAATGGATGAAAGAACTAAATGCGAGACAGGAATCCATCAAAATCCTTGGGGAGAACACAGGCAGCAACCTCTTTGACCTCAGCCGCAGCAACTTCTTCTTAGGAACATCGCCAAAGGCAAGGGAAGCAAGGGCAAAAATGAATTATTAGGACTTCATCAAGATCAAAAGCTTTTATACAACAAAGGAAACAATCAACAGAACCAAAAGACAACTGACAGAATGGGAGAAGATATTCGCAAATGACATATAAGATAAAGGGCTAATATCCAAAATCTATAAAGAACTTATCAAACTCAACACCCAAAGAACAAATAATCCATTCAAGAAATGGGCAGAAGACATGAAAAGACATTTCTGCAAAGAAGACATCCAAATGGCCAACAGACACATGAAAAAGTGTTCAACATCACTTGGCATCAGGGAAATACAAATCAAAACGACAATGAGATACCACTTCACACCAGTCAGAAAGGCTAAAATTGACAAGTCAGGAAATGACAGATGTTGGTGAGGATGCAGAGAAAGGGGAACCCTCTTACAATGTTGGTGGGAATGCAAGCTGTTATAGCCATTCTGGAAAATAGTATGGAGTTTCCTCAAAAAGTTGAAAATAAAGCTACCCTATGACCCAGCAATTGCACTACTGGGTATTTACCTCAAAGATACAAATGGAGTGATCCAAAGGGGACACACGCACCCCAATGTGTATAGCAGCAATGTTCACAATAGCCAAACTATGGAAAGAGCCTAGATGTCCATCAACAGATGAATGGATAAAGAAGATGTGGTGTATATATATAAATATATACAATGAAATATTATGCAGCCATAAAAAAACCCTGAAATCTTGCCATTTGCAACTACGTGGATGGAACTAGAGGGTATTATGCTAAGCGAAATAAGTCAGAAAATGATTTCACTGATCTCACAGATCTCACTGATATGAGGAATTTGAGAAACAAGACAGAGGATCATAGTGGGAGGGAGGGGAAAAGTGAAACAAGACGAAACCAGAGAGGGAGAGAAACCATAAGAGACTCCTAATCTCAGAAAACAAACTGATGGTTGCTGGAGTGGAGCAGGCAAGGAGGGATGGAGTGGCCAGGTGATGGACACTGGAGATGGTATGTGCCATTATGAGCACTGTGAATTGTGTAAGACTGATGAATCAAAGACCTATACCCCTGAAACAAAAATATATTATATGTTAATTAAAAAATCAGAAAAAAGAAGAATGCTGCAGTGAATAACTTTGTATATGTCATTTTTTCCTTGATTAGGGATCAAAGGATTATCGGGATTTGGGGCATGAAAGGGAGTCAGTTGGAAAGATGGGAAGTGACAAGTCAGAAAATAGAATGATAGAATTAAGATCATAAAGTTATTGATAATGACAAAGTCTGGAGCATGACTATGAGTGACTGAGATATGGCAAGAACAATGTTATTTGGATGGAGGAGTTAAAAAAACTGAGAGACCATGGTGTTGGAAGGATCACCTACAATATTTATCAAAATCACCAAGAATTAAGACTAAAGAGAGAGATTACCAGATTATAGTTAATATCACTGAGGAACAAGAGCAAATGACCTAAGTGTCAATGAATGACAGCAAAAATGAACATTATTAGGTGAACTAGTCTGCTAACAAGGGCTTTAAAGCTGGAGGATTTTAGTGAGTGGAGTGCGGAAAGTCTGAAAGTGACAATGAGAACAAAGAGGTGGCCTGCCCCACCTGAAGCCCAGGTGTATGACCTTGGGAGAGAAACAGTCACTACCCATGATGGTTGCAGGGGAAGCAGTATCCTTAGGGAAGAGCCAGGTTTCTAGAGCAAAGAGGTGAGTGAAATGCAGAGAGAAGAGGTTAAGGATACAAGGAGTTTGGCTAGTGATAGCCGAATTCCAGAGGGCACAGTGAAAGGGTTCCATTTAACTACACAGTGTTCACAAGCAGATCCTCTGCTGTAGTTTGGCCAGTAATCTCTTTTTTGCCTGAAGTTCTTCTTCTAGCAGTTTTCTTAAGAAAGGCTAGTAGGAACAAGTTTATTTGGCTTTTGCATATTGAAAACTCTTTGTCTTTAGTCTTTATACTTGAAAGACAGTTTGGCTAGACTTCAAGTCTCTGTGTCCACCTTCTCTATTTGAGTATCTTATCTATGTTGTTCCACTGTCTTCTTATAATGAAGAGTACTGTATAGAATTATAAGACCAGCCTGATAGTTTCCCTTTATAAGCAACTTATTTGCAACCTTCCTCAAATGATTATTTTTTTCTATTTTTTTTGTCTTTGTAGTCAGCGAGCTATTCTAGGTAAGATGTCCTTGGATTATAACACAGTTTTTCAGTAGAAGAGTTGTCTTTTAATTGAGCAAAGTTTTCTTCAGTTGTATCTTTAAATATTTATTTTCTTCCATTATGTTGAGTCTTTTTCTTGAGGGGGGGCACAAATCCCCTTTGCGTGTTTTCTCTATTATTTTGTTTCTAATCTTTTTTTTTTGAGTGTTATTTTATTTTGCTTGTTGTTCTCGTTTCTTTTTCTATATTGTTATCTTAAGTATCTTTTCTTTTTTACATTCCTTCTAATTTTGTCTTTATTTCTTTGAAGGTTTGTTTTTTTATACTGCCTTTCTTCTTCTTCTTCTTTAAAGATTTTATTTATTTGACAGACAGATCGCAAGTAGGAAGAGAGGCAGGCAGAGAGGCAGGCAGAGAGAGAGGGGGAAGCAGGCTCCCCGCTGAGCAGAGAGCCCGATGTGGGGCTCGATTCCAGGACCCTGAGATCATGACCTGAGCGGAAGGCAGAGGCTTTAACCCACTGAGCCACCCGGCGCCCCATGTGTTAACACTTTTGTTAGCAGTGTCTAGCTGGGTCTTCTTGCTGTTAAGATGCATCCCTATGTTTTTTTTTTTTTTTCTGTCTACTTTCTTCCACATAATTTCTACTCAACTTCAGCTGGTTTTGGCAACTCCTATACATGTTTTAGAATCTGGGCAGGATACTAGTGTCCTAGTTTGCAAAAGAAAAAAAATGGTTGGTGGATTTGGGAGGAGGGAGATGTAGGTTATATTTGCAATCTTTGTGGCTCTTAAACGATTTCGAAGAGAGAAAGAGAAAATACTAATAGAGCTAGTTATGCTCATACCAGAAGTTCTAATTCCTTAGAACCATGATGTCCACATTGTATGTATAATCAGAAACTCATGTGTGTGTGTCCTGAATTGTCTCCTAATGATATTCAAAATTTGGGAGTTTTAGGATAGCATTAAGAGTCCTTCAAATTTACTTAGTCAACTGTTAATAAAATGTGCAATAGCATACCAAAACTAGGAATGACTCATGTCTCTTGGCCAGGCCTTGCTAAAGCCTCAGAATTATGATATGCTGGAAATTTCAAGACCCCAAGAGACAGACTAATTAAGGGTCTATATTCTTATTATTCATTTACCCTGTCTAAAATACCATGCTAAACAGTATTCAGATATTTCCCATATTACCTCCAGTTTGCCTCAAGGTCAGATATTCTACAATTATTTGAATCGTTTGCGTACTGAGCTGGCATTGCTGGCACTGAATTGGGGACAGAAGTCCATTCCTTGCCGCCAAAAGTGTCTGCTTGTCTGGCAAGATTTATTTCACGTGGGGATGATGTCAGAGTGTTTCTGGTCCTGAAAAATATTTACCTAAAACAGACACTCACTGATTAACTTTTATTATGACAATGACAATACAGATAGGTATGAGACTGAACAATTCTTGAGATGTCTGGACTGTATTCAAACAATGTACAGTTATTTCTATTTCAAATTTTTTGTTACTGAGAGTGCCATCCGCCTGGATTGCAATAGTTTCAGGAAAGAGAGTCATGTAGACAGAAATTCAGGACAATTTTGTGATTCATAGGCCACTTTTCAAATTCTAATTGAATTTTTCCTTTTTTGATAGTATAGTTTCTTTTCAGGTCTCTGAAATTAAATTCTTCTCTTCACCAAGCTGCACAGATAGAAGAGTTACTTGGTAATTCAAACACATCTTGAGGTTTGCATGCCAAAAGCAGCTGCAGAAATGTAAAATATGCTTCATATTCATCAGAACATGTGTCTCTGGAAATAGAGACTTTATGCTGACCAAAATAGTACAACACCACCTCAAAATCTGTAATGCCCAATGGCCACGAGCTCAATTCACACGCCTGGTTTGAGCCCGAGCTCTTCATTTTCTGACACAAAAGCCCTTCTTCCTTTCCCCTCTGGTTTCAAGCTCAGTGTCCTCAGGTGTTTCATCAGATCAGAGAGAAAACACAATCTCTTAAGGCTGGCATGTTGAGTGAGTTGGGCCTCTGAGAGCTCTTTCAATTCCCCAAAGTCCTTGACCTCAAAACATCTCTTTAACTAGTTCCCATAATGTGGCCTGAATGCATTAAAACAAACCTAACTGAACACACTGCTTTGTCTTTGTCCAACCTGCGGATGGTTAAGGGCACAGGCATAAGAAACGCGGACAACCAGGACAACCTCCATTCTTACACCGGGAAAAGAATCTTCAGCAGCTCAGGTCACAAGCTTGCCCGATGAAGGATGCAAGGAGCATCAGACTTCTCCTTTGTCTTGAGTGAGGGCTGAAGCGCTCCCTCCCACCCCACTTCATGGCGGAGGCCCCACCTAGACTAAACACCCATTCTTACGCCAAACTCCCCAAATTCCTTGCTGGCAGAGAGAACCCTTGAAAGCTTTCTGTGTTCTAGCTAACCCGGGGCAATTAGGTTACCCCCTGAGTGTTGCTTTGTAACATTCCATTCCATACATTTGTCAGGTGGGTTGTGCATCTTAAATTTAAAATAAAATAAATATGTTTACGTTGTTAAGTGTGTGTGTGTGTCACAGTGGGTTTCAAACTTTTTTTTTTTTGACATCTGGAAATTCGATATGTAAAAGAAATAAAGAACAGCTAACTGTATAAAAGTGGGGCAGAGAATAAACATGCATTCCCCTGTCTTAAGGCCTGTATGAAGCCCCTTTCGATGCATAGTCAATTTTTGTGAATAGTGCATAAGTATATAAAAAGGAGATATATTCTTATTCTCTCTCTCATCTACTTATACAAATTTATAAACATATAAAATCTACCTTGCTAATTATGTAACTTAGGGCGGCTTTTCTATCCTTATTTTTTACCACTTGATCTGTTCTGCATGAGAGGTAAATTTGCCATGTGTCCTGTTGATTCCTCCTTGAAACTGCTGTAGTTTTTTCTTTATAAATTTAATGCTATGCAATCTGGTATATAGATATTTATAAGTGTGAGATCTTAATTTTGTATCTCATGCTTTATTGTTATACAGTGCCTGTCTTTGTCTCATTTAATACTTTTTCCCTAATTAAGCTTTGTTTGAGATAAAATTTTGATATTGGTTTCATTTGCTTAGTATACTTTCATCTCTCCTTTTGTTTTCATTCTAAAGCACTTTGCTTTCATTATCTTACATGTATAGCATATAGTTGGGATTTGATTTGATATTCCATCTGAGAAAACTTTTCAACTAATTGGTACATTTAATCTTTTTATATTAATCAAAATGAAAGTTATGTTCTATTTTAGTCCACATATAGTTTTTTGTTATACTTTTATTTTATATTACTTGTTTAAATTGTTATCACTATATGGCATATATACTCTTTAGTAGGCATGTTTTTGAATTTGGAAGGCATGTATTTCTGGTCCAGTGGGTATCTTAATAACCTTATAACTATATTTTTAGATATTATTCAAAGCAATAAGCAGTATATTTCCTCTCTCCTCTCCCATTCTCTAATCATATATTTTTTGAAGTGTTCACCTTATTTCTTTTCTCTCTCAAATTCTATTGGTTGTTTCATTGCTACATTGTCAGGATTTACAATTTACTCTCTGTTCTATGACCATAATTGTCACACTTATTTATCTTTTTTAAGGGTGGAATTTAATCATTATTTACAGGACACTGCAAGAGAGGAGATTCCCACATAGAAATAAGAAACCCACCGAGAGGAGGAGCTTCATACGGTTTGTACAGTTTGGAACTGGTCAAGCAGAGTTTTGTTGTAAAAAGTGCTATACATTTTACCTGATTGGTTAAGCCTCAGTCATATCCTCACCCTTAAAGAGGCAGAATTCAGTTCTACTTGAATCATATGGACTAAACGTGGTGAAAGGGTACTTTTCCAAATAAAATCACTATGCTGATTTCGAAAAGATATAATGGATACTGAACATGAAAAAGAGAGAGAGGGAGGGAGAAAGAGGATATTTAATCACTTGTTGCATTAAACAGATTCATCCTTTGAAATGTTTCCCCTTTTCTGTATTTATTACAGTGTAGGCACTCGTTATCTCATAGTAGCTTCCTATCTAATCTTGCCTCCCATTCCCCCTTGAGTACATTCTAGGCATTGCCACCAAATTACTCTTCTTAAACAACTGTTTTCTTTTCTTTTCTTTTTTTTTAGATTTTATTTATTTATTTGACAGAGAGAGAGAGATCACAAGCAGGCAGGCAGAGAGAGAGGAAGAGAAGCAGGCTCCCTGCTGAGCAGAGAGCACGATGTGGGGCTCAATCCCAGGACACTGAGATCATGACCTGAGCTGAAGGCAGAGGCTCAACCCTCTGAGCCACCCAGGTGCCCCTAAACCACTGTTTACATTTCACCCTTGAACCCAAAATCTTTTAGAAACTCTCTTCTGACTCCCAGATGCCACATTCCTCAGTTTGGCGTTTATAATCTCCCAGGGTCTGGCTGCTGCTTATCTCTGCATATCTTTCCAGGCACTATCTACCTGTTCTTATCCCATGTGCCACTAATCTGCAGGGCTCCCCATTACTGAACCCATTGTGTATTTTCGTTATAATGCCTTTGCTCTATTTGTACATTCTATCCCATCACCACTTCTCCCCTCCTATGTCTGATCTCAGATGGTGAGACAGAGACTGCTAGTTATCTCTAACATCTGTTCTATTTTCTTCAGTATTAGAACTACTGATTTGTAGCTGAGTACCTGGCTATTCAATATAAATGACATGTTCAACGCTATTTATAGTTAAGTTCTGACCAATAAGGGGTAAGTGCAGTGATGTATACAAGTTCTGCAGATTTTTTTTTTTTTTTAAGATTTATTGATTTATTTTAGAGAGTCAGAGAGAAAGAGTGAGTGGCGGGGGGAGGGCAGTGGGGAGAGAATTTCAAGCAGACTCCTTGCTGAGTGTGGATTCTGATTTAGGACTTAATCACAAGACTGATGAGATCATGACCTGAGCTGAAACCAAGAGTCAGACGCTTAAACAACCGAGCTACCCAGGTGCCCCTGCAAGTATTCTTAAATAAGAGGGGTGTGTCCTCTTCTGCCCTATCTCTTTTCTGCTGGCTGGAAATAAGGATGTGATGGCTGAAGCTTCAGCAGCTATTATGGATCATAAGGTAGAAACTGCATGTTCAGGATAATAAAGCCACATGATAAAGAGAGCTTATGTGTTTATTAGAGAGCCACCGTAACATGTCTTACTTATGTCTATACTTACATAAGAGAAATCATTTTATTTTGTGTAAGCTACTGCTATTTTGAGTTTTTAACTGGTACAGAAGCCAACCACTCCATTAAAATACATTGTTCAGGATAATTTTCTGGTGGCCAGTGATAGCAATCCATTAGAAATCTAAGTAAAATGGGAGGATTCTTTTAAGAATACAAGGATTTGTCACAGAACCTATGGGTAGGAATGAAAGAAGCTTCAGGAATATATCGGAGCCTGGGACTGTGGGAATGCCTTGAAGTCCTCTCATGGTGTCTCACCTCTCCTTCTCTTCTCTCTCACTGTAGATTATTTATGTACATGGCAGAGAGAAGCAATAAATAAGAATGTGTCTAATAGATGACAATTTAGGTGTCTGTGAGATAATATGGATCTGAAGCCAATTACGAAACTTTTCCTTTATGTAAGTAGTTTGTTAAAGTGACTCTTTGAAGAGAAACATACTCTTTAGCGTCTAAGCTCTTGCGTTAACCTTTTTCTCTCAGCCTTCGAATTTTTTGCAGTTTCCAACATCAGTAAAGGGGCCCGAGATGCAGAGTTGTCCATAACTGATCTAATAAAAGACACTTCAGAGCAGTTCTGTTTTTGTACAGGAGTTGCAAAAGGAAAATTTTATGGGAATACAAACACTGGCTCAGAAATAATTCTTTTGCTAGACAAGGAAATGATAGATATTTTTTGGGTTATTTTTCCTTCTAACCAGCTTCCCCCCCCCTTCTTCTTCTTTTTTCTTTTTGCATTGTTACTATTTACTGTCTGTGTTCCTGCTTTTACCAAGTTTTTTGCCCTTGAAGGGAATTCATGACAGCTTATCAAAATGTTTTATAAGATAATTTTACATTCTTGTCAGCTTATCAAAATGTTTTATAAGGTATTTTATATATTTTACCTAGCATTTTGAGTTGCTTTTGGTGGGACAATCGGCCACTCTTTAGTCTGTCATACTACTGGATATGAAGTCTAGTATGCTTTTTAGAGTTTTAACTTCATTTGTTTGCAAGATATTACCCCATATTCTGAAGACCTAGGCCCTAACTTTGGTAGCCCAATTTCCCTATCTGTAAAGAGGAAGACTAACTACCCTTCTAAGTATGTCCAATTGTTCTCTGTCAAAGACTCATGAGATAATTAGTGTGAAGTCAGTTTAACTGGAAAGTACCCTATAAATTTTCTGGACTTCATAAACAAAAGAGGCAAACAAACAATAAAAAATCATAACTAAGGATAAAAAAGCATAGAATGACTTGTTCAATTTAAAATTTCTAGATATTTGCAATCATCTTATTCATTTCTGGCATCAGGTATGGATGGGAAAGTCTTAAGATTTCTTTAAAAAATACAATATTATTTACATGTTGTATTTGACACTAATTGTATAAGTTATTTTTTAATGAAAGAGAAAGAAGTCACATTTAAGCATACCACAAAATCTGTCCTCATGTTTTTAAAAATTTGTGAAGGATCTGTCCCTTTAAAATATGGGTGAGCAATCTAACCTAAGATGCTTACAACACTTTATATACTTTGCAGGCTGAGATTCTGAGTGTCTCACACTTTGTAATGTATTTTGGTCTCTGTGCTGCAAGGACAATGAAATATTATTATAGGTAACTACTCATATCACTCTTCTCATTCTCAAACTGTGCTCACAGGTTAAGAATGTGAGAGGAAACACCTTTAAGTACACCTTTAAGAGCCTCTTGGATGCCAGGTGATTTGCAAATGGACCAACCTGAGACTCAGGCATGATGTTACTGTTTACTGTTTCCTGTAGATGTTCCATGTCTTAACTACTACATTGAACATATCATAGGGCCTGTCCTCTAAACATTTTTTTTTTTAAAGATTTTATTTATTTGACAGAGAAAGAGCACAAGCAGGGAAAGTGGCAGGCAGAGGGAGAGGGAGAAGCAGGCTCCCCACTGAGCAGAGAGCCAAATGCGGGGCTTGGTTTCAGGATCCCGGGATCTCGACCTGAGCTGAAGGCTGACACTTAACCGACTGAACCACCCAGGTGCCCATCTTCTAAACATTTATACCAAGACAGTACATTTGCATGTATATCATTTACTTATCCGCATATATTGAGCCAGTCCTACTACATGTGAGGTCTTACGCTTCTTCTCCAGAAGCTCATAGTTATTAGGAAAGGAGACAAAACTACAATTATCATTCTATGTGATAAGTGCTAGAAAGAGACAAGGTCCTATGGGAGCAAAGTCAAGAGCAACGAACCCGTATTGAGGTGCAGTAGGGTTGGGTGGCAACAGTGAAGGGTTCACAACAGAACTGATGCTTAGTCTGAATAATGAAGGATAAGCAGGAATTAGGTAAAGGAAAAGGAGGAGGGTCAGGACTTAAGAAAAAGGAGTAGCATATGTGAACATGACATATACGAGAGAGTATGACAAGACTGGAGAACCCAGTTTGCTGTATGCTGAATGTATTTATTCCACCTAGTTACTGTTATGCCTGTCTCCCTTGCTATGTTCCAGTTCTTGGGGTGGGATTGTGTATAATGGTTTCTTTGTTCCCATGTAGGCACAGAGATGGAGCACAGTAAATGATGACTAATGGTATTCATTCAGGACATGACACGAATGACAGGAGGTAAGGGAGAATAGTCAGAAGTCCATTAATGAAGGAAGGTTATTATCTAGTGACAGTGAATAGGAAATGGGATAGATTGAAGAATTAACTTGGGAATGAGAATGGTTAAGACTTGCTCTATTGGCAAGGGGTATGAAAAAGTAAATAATGACTTTCCAGGTTTCTGTTTGGATTATGGGTGGACAGTAACAGTAATGTTATTAATAATAACAGCTGATATTCATTGGGCAGTCTGCATCAGGTAGTACACTGTTTTACATGCATTAGACCATTTAATCTCTCAATGACTCAGTGAGGTAGATATGCTTATTATCCCTACTTACCTTTGAGAAAATCGGGAAAATTAGAGGTCTACTTGCCCAAAATCACCCAGCTAGGGATAGTGATTTCAATCCCAGGAATTCTGATTCCTGTAGTCATACACATAATGTACACTTCTTCACTGCCTCTAACAAATGTGATCAATATTTAGAATGATGGTCCTATTCAATGTTTGGCCCATAAATTGCATGTCTTTTACTAAACACAGAGACACATACGGTGATCGCCTCTTTTTGATCCGATTTTGGGACCTCGATTCTGTATTTTTCACTTTTTCTACCTGGAGAATCTAAAGTGGGGTGGACGTCTGATAAAAAAAAGTTAACACAAAAGATGAGAAAAGGCGGGTACAGAAAGGACATTCTCGAATGCTCAAGCCGCTGCTGAAATGATGGAATCTGGTTCTATCAGGCTTCCTCTGCCCCCATTCCCAGGCGCGCGCACACGCGCACACTCACGCATACACACACACACACACACACACACACACGTCGTAAGTTATATATACATATATGGACGCCAAGTTTCAGGTTGATTCTAGCAGTCCTCAACTCACATCGAAGGTTCATTTTCCGACTCCTGGACAGCCCAACACGAAGTTAACTCGAGGCCGCCTATACCGCCCAGGGAAACTAACCTTCCGGCTAGGCAAGCGCTCGTTTCCAGGGCAACCGCCCGCGGAAGCACCTGCGGCACGCGCCCCGGCACCTGCGAAGAGTCCCGCCTGACGCCAGGGGGCGCGGGAGCGCGTCGGCTCCTCCCACCCCACGCCTGCCCCACGCCAGCCCCACGCCAGCCCCGCCCCCTCCCCGCCCCCGGCCCCGCCTTCTCTCCATCGGGCCCGGCCGCTCCTGGCTCCCGGCCGCGCTCCCAGCGCAGGCGCAGTTTCGCGCTCCCTCGGCGGCTCCCAGCGCAGTGCGCCCACCGCGACTGAGTGTAGCGGCGTCGGCCGGCGGTCCTCTTCCTCTTCTTCCTGCTTTAGGGCGCGCTCCGTACAGCGCTGAGAGCGCCCCTGAGCGCGGACAGTGACCGCGGTGATTTCGTCAGGTGAGTGCAGCCGCGGGAGGGAGAGGCCCCAGGCGCGGAGCACCGCCCCCCTCGGTGCCCGCGCGCCCGCCTCTCTCCCGCGAGCCGGCCTGGAGGGGCAGCCGTGGCAGGTGCAGATGCCGGCGCAGCGCGCGGGGACCCGGCCCAGCAGCTCCTAGCCCGGCAAGCGCGCTCCCCCGGCTCGGCGGACCCCCGGCGGGAGGGCTCCGCGCCTCGGGGTGTCTGGGGGTGTCTGGGGCCGCTGTGGCGTCGGGCGGCGGCGGCGGCGGCTCCTCCCCCGCCCCCCGGACGCGGGCGCGTTACTCATTAACTGCGCGGTCCCGAGCGCCCGCGGCTGTGAACCCGAATCCCGGTTACCTGTCGGCGGGGCGCGCGCGGCTGGCTGCCGGGGGTCCGCGGCCGCGGGGTGGCGGGGGGTGGGGGGGTTGGTTGTAAGAGAGTTCCGGAACAAGTGTGGAGCCCGGCGCTGCGCGGGACCTGGAGTGGGGCGAAGCAGTAGACTTGGACCTGGAGTCTTAGTAAAGGACACGCGAGGCTCCGGGCCGAGACGTAGAGGTCACCCTTGGCAGGTTTCGGCGAAACTTGGGGGGCCAGAGCAAGCGCCGGGAGTCGCGCCTTAGGCGGCAGCGCATTTCGGCCTGACTTTTGTTTCGGGGGAATTGAGACGAGCTGCACCGACGTAATTGTAATTACACTGCCCTTCCAGCGTTGACAACTCTCTGCGACTGCCCGGGGACCAGCCAGCTCTAATGGACTCTAGAAGTGATGATGTTAGGTGGAATCTGCAGCACGTGAAGAGTTGCCAGTTGTTATGGGATTAAGAAAACAAATCTGTAATGGCTAAAGGGTAAGGTCTGGAAAATTCAGAATGCTGAGTTAATACTGATCCCTGAGAAGCAATTTAATTTCGTCAAAATAAAGCATATTCCGCGGCTACCTGTTCCACACTCCTGTTTCCCCCTCCCAACTCCTTTCAGTGTGGGGAAAAAAGCCGTGTAATCTTTTGCCGTGGAATGATTACATAATTGGAGAAGACCGATAAGCGGATTAAAACAAAACTGTTCTATTGTAAATCGATTGAAAGACCCAGTTCTGTTCGTTATCCTCATTATTTTGTTCCTTATTATTTTCACGGTTTCTTTAAAACGGTGAATGACAAATCAAGGAGAAAAGAGGCAGAATAGATTAGTAGACCGATCACAGTAAATATTTGATACTGTTAAATATTCCACCAGTTTTATGGGGCCTTGTTCTGTTAATATTTGTCATTTATTTACTAGTCCTGCGCATTTTGATGGAACTTTTCATGTTTGGAAAGACACTGAATCCCAACTGTGGTTTATGTGACCTAATGCTAAAACCCTTGTGGAGTTTAAAGAAGTTAAACAGTTCTACAATTTTACTACAATAGTGTATTTCTTACACTATATATATGTAAATATGTATATAATGTATATATATATTTATACACATACACACATATATATAATATATTAGTCTGTACATTTATTAACCAAAGTGGATACTTTAATATAACTCCTCCTTTGTGTTTGGCAAACAATCCAACTGTGGTATTGAATACCTCACACCTTTTCCTAGGATGGATAGTTGGTGTTCGGCCACTTGTGGGTTTTCTAATTAGATACACTTTTACTTTTTGAATTAGTATAGTTGTGCATATGCTTCCTTTAATACTTTTTCCTTGAATTTTCTCTAAACCCTCAATTCCCCACAACACATACACAGACATTCCACAATTAATTTTTACAATGGAAGTTTTCTTAGAAATCTAGGCCCGTCCCAATCAATTCTTTATATGGTGGAGCAAAAACTTGGAGGTGACAGTTTGCATGTATGATTGTAGTTAGTGCACCTTTTATTTTCTTCCCTGAGCAGGACTGACTGAACCAATTAGTTACCTAGCAGTATGAAAAATTACTAATCGGTTTTAAAGTTTTAGCTCTGTTACTTACTGTGCATGTGACCTTCAGTAAATCGTTGAACCTCTCAGAGCTTATTTTCTCCATTTGTAAGTGGATAGAGTATTAGGTCAAACCATGTGACTGCCAGTTTTCAGCTGTTTTTAACATGGTTCAAACTAATATGAAAATCATAATGGTGGGATGAGAATTAAATGAGATATTCCGTTGGGGGAAAGGAACAAATACTAGCTTGGTAACTGGTCTATACTTTGTTGCTCTAGGTACTTTGATTCTTTTGGTCCTCAGGACTTACTGGGATATAAGCGGTATTACCACATCTATAGATCAGGAAATTGAGATTCAGAGAGGTAAAATACCTTGCTTCTGGTTACTTAGTTGTCAGTGGTCATATAGATGATTAATGGCAGAGCCAAGCCGGGATTGAAAACTGAGTAGGCTGCCCAAAATGGAACTCCTCACATCCTTGCTGCCTCCATTCCTTTGTACATCTTCTGTAGAAGAACATTGTAATTAAAAGGTGACTGCAGAAGAAAGGTGTTATTGTCATTTGTATTTCTGGGTAAAAAGTATCCAGGTTTTCTGGTGACGGTGATACCAGTACTGCTACTCCTACTTTTGAGCTTATAGCTTACCACGTGGCAGGTTCTGCTCTAAGCACTATCCGAAGTCATATACTCTGACAGTGATTTAGGAGTTAGCTAATGCTTTATCCCATTTTATAGTTGAGAACATTAAGACACTGGAAGGTTATGTAGCTTGCTTTAAAATCTCACAGCAAATTAAGCAACACGACTAGATTAGAAAAGGCAGTTTGTTTTTAATGTCTGTGCTCTTTGCCACTACACTCTACTGCTTCATGTGTAGATTGCAATGCTGAATCGTTTTTAATTAAGCTTTTATGAGATACTTAATATAATAAGTAATTCTTTATGTGTCACCAGAGATTTTCAAATCAAATATTCATTGAGCATCTACTCTGCAAGTCACAGTGGGGGTGGGTAGTGGTTGAAGGAAAGTATTCATGGAGTCTAGAAGGCCTTATAATCGTTCCTGTATCTTTTATAAGGTTCTCAAAATTTATTTATTTTTTATTTTTATTTATTTATTTTTAAAGATTTTATTTACTTATTTGACAGAGAGATCACAAGTAGGCAGAGAGGCAGGCAGAGTCAGGGGGTAAGCAGGCTTCTTGCTGAGCGGAGAGCCCAATGCGGGGCTCAATCCCAGGACCCTGAGATCATGACCTGAGCCGAAGGCAGAGGCTTAACCCACTGAGCCACCTAGGCGCCCCAAGGTTATCAAAATTTAGAACGTATATGTCACATATGTGTTGTAGTTTTAATGCATGCCAAATAAGACAAAGTGTTAGAATAGTTGGAGAGTGGGGAGGAAGGAGAGTTGGTAGAGATATTGCGTGTTGAGGAAATGAGGGAGAACTTCCGGGATATTCTGAGGGAGTACACTTTTTCAAGTGTAAAGCTTTGTCTTAGAGTTTTGGTTAAGATGTAGTTCATTAAAGAACAGTAAATTGTTACTAAATTAATTACTTAAACACACTTGGGTATTTTAAAAATAAAATATCTGAGCCTTTGAAAACTCCTTGCTAGCTAATTCCTCCCTTTCTCTACTGTTCTCCCTAGCTTTGCCAGCTAGTAGTTGTGTGTGCGTGTGTGTGTGTATGTGTGTGTATATATGCATGTGTGTTTTCTCTTTTATGCTTCTAGAGTACTGAGTACATGCCTCTCTTTTGGTATTCATTAGTTTTGGTATTCATATTGCCTTGTAAATCTTCACAGTGTGTTCTCTTTCTCTAATTTACACGTGCTTTGAAGGCAGGGCATAAGTCATCCTACCCGCCATTTTATAGCTTTAGCACTGGGTCTGGAACCCATAGGTACTGGGCTGCGTAGTGATGGGTGTCAGTGGAAGAATATTAAGATATATTGAAATTGATCTGGCAGCAGGAATGGAAATGTGTTCTGAGTAAGAGCTGTGGGGACTGAGGAAAGAAAGGGAAGGATATTCTTTCAGCAGCTAGCATTAACTTGCTATCTTTGTTTTTCTCTTCTGCTTTCCCTTTCAACTGAAAACTAAATGAGGTAGTTTTATAAGCTTAAATTCTACCTAGTCATGTTTAGGAAAAAGTGAAAAGATAATCTTGATTTACCTTAGAATATTGGCAGCAGAAAATGAGATAGCTGTAGCCATTAGCTGAGATTACTTAAATCAGAGGAAGAGAATGGAAAATTTTGAAGTTGTTCAAGTTTGTGGGGATTTGTTTCTTGTTGTTAAGAACAGGGTTGTAAATGTAATTATAATGGAAGTTGATAGAATTCTACGTATATGGATTGACAATCTGGTATAAAGAAACTATGCAAGAATGAGATTACTTTAGAAGCTTAAAAGAGGGGCACCTGGGTGGCTCAGTGGGTTAAGCCACTGCCTTCGGCTCAGGTTATGATCCCAGGGTCCTGGGATCGAGCCCCAAGTCGGGCTCTCTGCTCAGCGGGGAGCCTGCTTCCTCCCCTCTCTCTCTGCCTGCCTCTCTGTCTGCTTGTGATCTCTGTCTGTCAAATAAATAAATAAAATCTTAAAAAAATAAAAAAAAGAAGCTTTAAAGAACATACAGATGATAGCTTAGAATTAATTAAATAAGTGAATTGTAATATGATGGGTTTGGATAATGTTATTAAGTATTTGTTGGGAGCGCCTGGGTTGGACAGATCAGGATCAGATGTAAAAAATCATCCAAAATAAATTAAAAAAAAACAATAAGTCAAAGTGTATTAATTTCCTTTTAGGAAGAGAATTGTATTTGAACTCTACACCTCAGGAAAAAAACAACAACCCTGTTTTCCTTTTTATATCAGATAAATAAGGATCCCTTCTGGTTATAAGACCCCTTAGATTTTTACAGATAGCACACGTTTGTATTGTGCTTTGCAATCTATGCAACATTTTTACATTGACTGTTAAGCCATTTGATTTTGTCAGATACAAGCATGAGGGGTAATACCACCCATTATAGACGCTGAAACTGAGGTCCAGAGAAATTAAGTGACATGTGCAAGTTTGCACAGCTAGTTAATGACTGAGCTAGAAGGAAGGTTTTCTAAAACTACTTTGATAAAATGCTCAGGATCCCCAAACATTTTAAAAACTCAGTTTCTCTAGTCTTGATATTCTCCCAAGGTGCTTACTGTTGTATCTGTATTTTTGAAACAAAGGTAGCCTGGAATCACTCTCTGTACTCTTTATGCTTTGTTATTTATTCTCTCTCTAAAGACTATTACTGTTTATTTAGCCAAAGAATATACACCTCAGTGCCTGTTGAGTGTTGACGTACATTCTTATGCAAAATAAGGAGTCTTCTGCTATTAAGAAAACTATTGGAAAATGTTTTTTATATTTTTTTTCTAAGGATTTGTAGTTAAATACAGTATTAGTAAGCCAGTTAAGTTCTGAATATTTTCTGAAAATCCTTAAAGAATCTGCAAAAACTAGCATCTCTAAAACATATTTGCATCCTGTAGAATTGGTAAATGCAACTTAATTTGTGCTCTGTTTTAATAAGAGTGGAAAGATTGTGTAGCTTGATTGACTATCTAATTTTTCCCTTCGGTTATTAATTTATGCTTACCAACATAGGACGCTTCTTAAAATATAAATGTGATCACTTTTTTGTTAATATCAAAATGTTTAGTGAATGTTAATGAAAAAATGATTAATATCTTTCCCCTTATTTAAATTGTATTTGAATAAATTTGAAAGCTGTCTAATTGTGGAGAATTTCAAGTAAAATCAGTAGATGCAAAATCGTAGTGAACCTCAGAGTTCCTATCATTTAGCCCAGGAGTCAGCAAGAAGGGTCAGTCCTGCTACATCTACTTCTCCCCTTCTTGTATTATTTTGAGCGAATTCAGGCATTGTATACTTTCATCTGTGACTATCTCAGTATTTTTTTTAAACAATGAAGGGCAGTTGGCTATAATATGGTTACACACTTTAAAAAATTAACAGTAATTCCTTGGTATGAAATAGCCATATTTTCACATAACAGTAAGACCACAATAATAAAATCAAGCTTCTGTTTATTTCTACTTACATGCCGATCCCCAAGTTCTATAAGAGCTGAATAAGTATTTTAAATCCCATACAGCAGCTAAATGGAGGAAGAAATGATGATAGCAAAGAAAATATAGGAAAATAGACTAGAACTCAAGGCAATAGTGAATGCTCATTTCAGTAGCTGTGTGTTAGAGAAACGTTAGTTTTGCCTTCCTGGAAGTAAGACGAGGGTTCAGAGAGTGAACAGTACTCTGTTCAGAATGCTCTCTCACTCACTCATGGTTCGTTGAGTGAGACCTCTTAGAGAGCCTCTGTCTTGACCTACCCTTTCTCTGAATCCTACCTCGTCCCCCCAGTCAGTTTTCCTTTTGAAGTGATTCTTGGATGTAGTGGAATCAGGTGGCAGAATCACACCAGGGTTTGAATCCTCGCTGTTATTTATTGACCATTTGACTTTGACAAAATTAATTATTCTCTGAGCCTATTTCTTTTTCTGTTAAAAAAAGAATCCCAGTTCAAAGGGATACTGTGAGGAATAATTAGAATAATGTATACTATGTGTATATGTGTATGTCATATGTACAGAATGTATGTGTATGTATAAATATAGGTGACACTATTAGAATGTTTTTCATGTGTGTGTATGTATGTATGTATGTATATATATGCATCTTCATCCCTTCCAGTCTTGGAGGTATGGCCTTGACAGTGAGCCCCGGGTGTTATACACAGATAATGAATCATGGAACACTACATCAGAAACTAATGAAGGACGGTATGGTGACTAATGTAACACAGTATGCAAACAAACAAACATCAGACCCTTGTAACCTCTTGGCTAGCCTGTTGCAATAACCTCTTAACCGACTGCCTCTAGTCTCTTTTCTCTAAAGTCCTTATGGCCTTAGGAGTCATTTTTTTTTTTCTAATGACTGCAGTACAGTGTATCTGTACTTGCTAAAGTGTAGATCTGACCATCTCTTCAGGATAAACTACAAGCAGCATTTTCCATGTTAAACGAAGCTTTTAATGTATCACATATTTGCTTTTCCAGCCTGATATTCTGTCACTCTCTCTTTTGTTGTTTCATTAGTGCCATTTTTCCCTGACTGTCCTGTTTTACTGCCCTGCCTTGTCCACCTATTGGATTCCTACTCAGCATCTAAAATAACTTATATTTTCCTCTCCTTGAAACATTTCCTTCCTCCCACACTTCTCCCCACAGCCCCCACAGTAACCATTTAGTGGCTCACAACAGGCTGTGCACTGTCTCTTCAGTCCATTTTCATAGTGCCATTCTTAGAACTTGTTGCCAGGATTTGCCCTGAGGAGACGTAAGCTGGCAATCATTCTTCCTTTCTAAATAGAATAAACACAATTGATAAAAAATTTTATTAAATGCACTAATATTGTATATGGGTAAAATGTATTTAATAAATATATTTTTAAATGTTAGTGGTTTTTAAGGAAGTGAATTGTTGGGATTTGTAACACTTTAATTCGTTATACACTATTGAAGTAGCAACCTAATTTTTAATGACAGAAGCTGTTTCTTCCAAAATTCATGCAAAATTAAGAAGTCATTTGGGAATTAATAAAAGCATCTGGACCTTCCTCCCTGCTTTCCATCCTCCAGCAGTCTGTTAATAAATTGAAAGAGGAAAATAATACATATGTAAACATCTATGTCTGTTAAATACAGGATGTGGGTGCACAGTATAAGTGTTTGCTTTGTTGAGGAACATTTACAACAATACACTTGTAATTTTAACAATATTTTTAAACCAAACAACCATCGTTTTTTTTCTCTTTGTTGAAGATGATGTTTGTGCTGAGATAGTGTGACAGAATATTTGGCAAGTATTAGTCAGAAGATACCTTAGAGATCATTATAATTAGTAATAATGAATTTTAATTGGTCAGTGGCAGCCGTGGTACTAAGCCCTTGATGAGTATTGTCTGAGTTAATGCTCAGACAACCTTATGAGATCAGTACAGTTATTAACACCCCCCCCCCCATTTTTTTTCAGGTGAGAAATTTAGATTTAGAGCTCTGAGGTCAAGCTGTTAGTAACTGATTGAGCTAGGGCATCAGTCCAGTTCCAGAGTACAAGGTTTTTGGTGAGGTAGCAAATACTGGTTGTCAGACCCTGGTCTTCCTTCTCACATACAGATACACTTACAACCTTAAAATCGGGATCTTTGGGTCCAATTTCATCACTAAACAGATGAAGACATTTGGGCTCAGAGAAGTTTAATGTCCTGCCCAAGGTTGCGTGTGTAAGTTAGAGGCTGGTCAAAACTAAAACCTTACCTTTTTTGTTCAGGTATTTCTGTTTCTGTTCTGCTGTGATGCATATAACCTCCTGCGTTGGAAATTATTTACTTTCTGAAGCATGTGCTTGGAGGAATTGTAGTAAAATAATACTGAATTAAAATTATTTAATTTTCAGATATTAAATTGATATGGGAAAAGATTAAGATTATGGCTTTAAAGTGTTTTTCCCCTTAGAAGTAAATCCTTTGTTTCTCACTTGTTGAGTAAATCAAATGAGGGGAATGTGCTTTTTGTGGGAAAATGGACCTTATTTGTTCTTTTGGACTATTAATTTTGGACTAATATAAATTGAGTTTCTTGATTTCATTTAAATTATGTATGCATATCAATGTTATCCAAGTGCTTCAGTTTTTAATTGAAAATATTGTACCAGCAATTCATCTTAATTTCTTGAGTTATCCTAAAGATGCCTTGTATTTTCAGTTAGAAAGTTCATATTAATTAGAAAGAATTTGATGACATGTTATTAGGATTTCTCTAGGCATTCATTAAATGAGTTAATACATGTGAAATTCTTAGCAACAGTATCTGACACATAGTTAACTTTCAGTAAACATTGACTGTTGCTTTTGCTATGATAATACTGACTTCTAGAAAGAAAAAATAACATGAAATACATACGGGTGATCAGAAGTAAATTGTTTTGGTCAACTTTTCCTTATAATTCAATGTCAGCTTTATTGCTTAGAATTCAGTAATAATAAAACCAAATAGGCTGTAGTTCACCCATAAGAATTTAATGTGGTCAACCTTTTTCACACATTGGTAGTGCTCCTTAACAGGTTTAGTTTATGAATTGGGATAATTTCCAGAAGAAATTAGGTTTTTTTGAATTACTCATTACTTGATGCAAAAAATAACACTGCTTAAAAATAGCAGCTTATTTTACTCATATAAAAACTTTGAATATGAAGTAATTCTTAAAGCTTCCATATATTTTAAAGAGCAAAAGATTTTCAGACGAGTGTGATTGGTGGCTCATTACCAGCTAAGTTACATCTTACGGAAATTGCATATGCTTGAAAAAGGGACTGAATTTAATCTTAAAATAATCTTTTCAGAAGTGATTTGAATTTAAACAAAGTTTAAATGTATCCTACAGAATGAAAACCTTGTAGGGAGAGGCAGTGACCAGAGGTCCTGTCCTAAGTGTTACGTGCGTTTCTTTTCATTCTCATCATGAAAGGCAGGAAACCCAAGCATAAGTGGCGCCTGGGTGGCTCAGTTGGTTAAGCACCTGATTCTTGATTTCAGCTCAAATCATGATCTCAGGGTTGTGAGATTGAGCAGGGTACACACTGCTGTGGAGTGTGTGGAGGATTGTAGCAGCACAACACACTGATTGTGGAGCCTGCTTGGAATTCTCCCAGTCCCTCTCCCCCTGGTGACCCCTGCTTGAACACATTCTTTCTTGCTAAACAAAACAAAATAGCCCAGGCACATTTCCAGATGAGGACACCTAGGCACATGTTGGCCCAATAATTTGACAGAAGCAGGATTCAAACCCACCTCTGAGACTTGCATTTTACGTTCATTACTTTTACTTCAGTTTATAGCATATTTGTATTCTCCATAAAGGCTTGGCTTTCATACCTCAGACATGCCCTAAAAGCCCTTCCAAGGGCTTTATCTTTCTCCTTAGTTCTTACTTGTACCTGATTCTTTAATTATACCAATTTTTAAAATAATGAATTGACTCCCTAGCACCCATCAAAGGGGACCAGGGGGATTTTGTTTTTATTTATTTATTTTTGTAAGATTTTATTTATTTATTTGATATTTATTATATTTATATTTTTTATATTTATTTGACAGGCAGAGATCACAAGTAGGCAGAGACAGGCAGAGAGGGGGGAAGCAGGCTCACCGCTGAGCAGAGAGCCCGATATGGGGCATGATCCCAGGATGCTGGGATCATGACCCGAGCCGAAGGCAGAGCCACCCAGGTGCCCCGCTTTTGTTTTTATTTTTAATAACATCATGAATTCAGCGATTTAAAAATATATATATTTTTTGGTTCCTTACAGATACTATCTTTTTGATGTTCAGATTGTCCTATCTTTGGTTAGTGAGAATCCTTTTGATACCACTCCAGTAGTCTTTGATAGTTTCTTGCTTCCTGGTATAACAGGATGTTCCAGGGTCTTTTTGTACGTTACTGTGCTTGGCCTGGAAATCAGCCATTTCTCTAAGGAGCCGTTGTTCTTTTTTTCGTACAAAATGGTATTACGCTGTGCACAAGGGGTACTTACTCATTGCCCCTGAGTCGGTTACTGTTGTCATTACCACCTCAGTGGATAAATTTTAGGAATTTTTTTGTTCTAATAGAATTTTTTTTTCTGATGGATTCATATTTAAAACTTCAGAATTTTTACTTCTTTGATTTTACATTTGTATCTCTTCTCATCTGCTGAAAATCCTTAATTTGGCATGACATTAAAATAACTTATTTCTTTAATATTATAAATAATGGTTTTATGACAGCAACATTAATAATGTGATCACTGAAAATAGTTAACAGCTTTTTTCACATTCTTTGGTCTTTGGAATATATTTGTTAAGTGTGTACAATTTTATGTTTTAAAACCACTTGCAGTAGCTCTTCTATGTTGTTAAGCTACTATCTCAATATACAGCTAAGTTTATTTGTTTTATTTTTAGGGATTCTTTTTTAAAATTTAGTATTGTTTTATCACTTACATGGTTCCAAGCTCAAATTCAAATCTATAAGGCAAGGTCCATTTGAAAAAGTCTAGCTTTCATACCTGTCTCCTCCTGTTCTCTCCCTCTTCCCATAGATTACCTGTTTCTATTAGTTTTTGGTTTATCCTTCCACTTCTAAAATGTAAGTCTGCATCCATAGTAATACATCTATATGTCATATATACATATACAATTACAATTATATATGTACATAGAAATAGCTTCCTGTGCATAGTTATTCATCTTGGGTTTTTGTTTTTTTTTTTAAGATTTTATTTATTTGACAGAGAGCGAGATCACAAGTAGGCAGAGAGGCAGGTAGAGGAAGAGGGAGAAGCAGACTCCCCGCTGAGCAGAGAGCCCGATGTGGGGCTCCATCCCAGGACCCTGAGACCAAGACCTGAGCCGAAGGCAGAGGCTTAACCCACTGAGCCACCCAGGTGCCCCTTTATCTTGTTTATTAATTTGTCTGTATATCCTCAAGATCCCTTCATAGTGATACGAAGATAGTATTTATTTCTTTTTACAGTTGTCTCATGCTTCATTATGAGGTACATTAGCTCATTCAGCTTTTGCTATAACAAGATTGTAGTCGGTCTTTTGCTAATGTTGCTAGCATTATGCATGTATCTGTTTTTCTTTATTTTAGTTTATTTTTGGGATAAAGGCCTGAAAATGGGCATGTTGGTTTAATGAATATGTCATTTTGCCAGATATTGTCAAATTTTCCTCAATAAGATTTTTACCATTTTGCATTTCTAGAAATGCAAATGCTTTCACATTCTATGATTCGGTGAACTTGTAAGGGTAATGATGTGAATTAAAAGTATGTGGGATGGATGAAAGGAAGTATCAGTTGCTGATAAAATGTCAGAGTTTATTGAAAACCCATTTTTTCCTCGAAAGTGAATGGATTAGCAAACTATATTCAAGTGAAAATGAAATTTTCAGGGTTAGATGTTTGGTGTATGTTTGTCTGTATTATAAATAAGGAATGAATAATATTTTTTTGGATGAAAATAATAAATTGAGTATTAAATACCTTACGTTCCTTGTTAATATGATCTTTCATTTAACAAGTGACTATTTTGGGTGAAAAAACAAGAATTAGTTTTATTTTGAGGACTCAGACTGTTTGCTACAACAAGGAAAACATTGATTGGATTTGAAATTTGGCAGTTTCAGATTTAATAGATACAGTTTTCATTGTCCATATATATATATATATATATATATATATATATATATAACCTTGAAGGTTTGTGACATGTTGTAATTGTACTTTTGAAAGAATATAAATATTGGGTCACTTCTCCTTTCCCAGCTTTACTGCAGCCTTTTTGTTTAATGCTTGTCTTATATTATTATTTTTAAAAAAATATTTATTTATTTGTTGGGGCTGGGGGAGAGCACACATGTGCACAAGCAAGTAGAGGGAGAAGCAGGCTCTCCGCTGAGCAAGGAGCCCAATGTCTGACTCCATCCCAGAACCCTGGGATCATGACCTGAGCTAAAGGCTGATGCTTAACTAACTGAGCCACCCAGGTGTCCCTCTACTTGTCTTATTTTAAACACTTTTTATTGAGGATATGAAAGAGTAGAATTTTGCAGCTTAATGAATGAAATTTTTTGTATTATAAAGAAATTAGGAGTTACATTGGGGCCTGTGTTTGGGAATTTGGGAGTGGGAGGGTATCACTAGTGATCAGCACATTTTTATTCTGGGAAGGAAAAAATTGGGGAAAGAGTTTGGATTCAGATCATAGAAGACTTGATTTTCAGGCTGTTAAATTTGGACTTTATTCTGTAGACACTGGAAAATCAATAAAGGATTTATAAGATTTACATTCTTCAAGTGAAAAATTTGAGGGGTATACTTTTTAATTTTAATGTAACCTTCGTGATATAATTGAGTAGTTTTGAAATACTTTTTCCTTATGGAAACATTGAAGTGTACATGTTATTGTTAGTGGCTGACTGTAGTAACAAATGTTTATTGAGGCCATACTGGGTGCCAAGTGCACAGCACACTACTGAGTACTTTATTTGATTGATCTCTTTTAATCCTTACAGCAGCCTGGAGAATGGAGAGAATGTTGTCATACCCATTCTTACCCCATCAGAGGAGAAATTTAAGGCTTAGGGAAAGATAGCACATTATCCCAAATTGGATCCTAGACTTCTAAATAAGACCATTATTGAGACAGTCTGTGAGATTTGACTGGGGCCTGTTGATTAGATGGTCATATCGATCAGTATTAATTTCCTGACTTTGATGGTTTTGTGGTCAGACAGGAAAATGTCCTTGTGCTGAAGATAGATATATTGAGATCCTAAGCAGTAATGGACATCATGTTGCAAACCCATTCGCAAATTGTCCAAAATGTTAACAGTTTCATAATCTGGGTGAAAGGTACATAAAAGCTCTGCACCTCTTACCTAAATTTGAAATTGTCATTTGATCCTTGATCAACATGAGTTTGAATTATCAGGGTCCACTTACATGTTGATTTTTTTGGGTAAATACAATACAGTACTGTAAATGTATTTTCCTTATGGTTTTCTTAGTATTTTCTCTAGTTTATTTTAAGAGTACAGTATATAATACATGTACGTATCAAATCCGTGTTAGTTGACTGTGTATTGGTAAGGTTTCTGGTCAACAGGAGGCTAACAGTAGTTAAGATTTTGGGTAGTCAAAAGTTACAAGTGGATTTTCAACTATGTGGGGATTTGGTGCCTCAGCCCTGTGTTCTGAGCATCAGCTGTATGGTGTAATGTATGTATCTCATTCCAAGCATGTACATATCTTTACTGCCTCTCTTACTTACTCTAATGTCATATGATAGACATTGATTAAAAATATCAAGCAAATTTTTATTTCTTCCTCATTGTACTTACTACTTACTCAGCTTAGCAGCATTTGCTATAACTTGCAAGTTCATTTCAAGTCACATTGTTTGCCTTTTATAATATTTATACTCTGAGGTTACTTAATAAATGTTAAATGATTATGGTATTTTTTCTTTGTTCTTTTAAGTTTATACTTTATGTGGATTATTAGACATGTTTTAAAACTTATGGGTCTTATTTAATTTTAAATGTCACTATCAAAATAACTGCCTGCTTTTTGTTTTAACATAGGTTATCTTATGATGAGGCTTTTGCTATGGCTAATGACCCCTTGGAAGGCTTCCATGAAGTAAACCTTGCTTCACCTACTTCTCCAGACCTTCTTGGTGTGTATGAATCAGGAAATCAGGAGCAGACTACCTCACCAAGTGTCATCTATCGGCCACATCCTTCAACTCTGTGCTCTGCCCCAATTCAGGCTAATGCCTTAGATGTTTCCGACCTTCCCACGCAACCTGTGTATTCATCCCCCAGACGTTTAAACTGTGCAGAAATATCTAGTATCAGGTAGGAAATCTCAAGATCTGTATTTTGGAGTATCATGTTAAACAAATGGACAGTTGGTTTGGTTGCCTTAAGTTATACTATTTTAG
This sequence comes from Mustela erminea, assembly GCF_009829155.1. Taxonomy (NCBI): domain Eukaryota; kingdom Metazoa; phylum Chordata; class Mammalia; order Carnivora; family Mustelidae; genus Mustela; species Mustela erminea. Next base: position 47,330,848 of record NC_045619.1, on the reverse strand, counting down.
AAAATTTGAATAAGCTTGTCTATGAAGAGGAGCAATACATATTAATGTTCAAGAGCAAAGGTCAGGAAACTTCTTATGTGAAGGGCCATGTGGTAAATATTTTAGGCTTTGCTGGCCGTACAGTCTCTGTTGCAGCTATTCAGCTTTGCTGTTAAAGTATGAGAGCAGCCACAGACAGTACGTAAATGAATAAACTCCAGTCAGACTTCATGTATGGACATTGAATTTTGAGTTTCATGTCATTTTCTTATGCCACAAAATATTATTATTATTATTATTATTTTAACCATTTGAGAATGTGAAAATAAATCTTGGCTTGTGAGCCTTGCAAAACAGGTAGCAGGCTGGATTTAGGCTGCATTTAGTTTGCTGATCCCGTTCTAGAGTAGGACTATTAAATAGAATTTTCTGTGATGATGAAAATGTGATAGCCAGTGGCTGCATGTGGTTAGACTTGAAATGTGTTAGCTTTAGCTTTGACTGATTTTAATTTTTAATTAATTAATAATTTATAAGTTAATTTTTAAGTTAATGCTATTATTAAATATAGTGGCTATCACATTGGATAGTGCAGTTCTAGACCTTTGTGTTTATGCCAGTTCTGTGTGAGCATATACTGATGTTTTCTGAACTTTCCTTTATAGCATCCATGTTACAGATCCAGCGCCTTGTTCTACCTCTGGAGTCACAGCTGGGTTAACTAAATTAACTACGAGAAAGGACAACTGTAATGCAGAGAGGGAGTTTTTACAGGGTGCTACTATAACAGAGGCTTGTGATGGCAGCGATGATATTTTTGGGTTGAGTACTGACAGTCTGTCCCGTTTACGAAGCCCATCTGTTTTGGAAGTCCGAGAAAAGGGCTATGAAAGATTAAAAGAAGAACTTGCAAAAGCTCAGAGGGTAAGCAAAAAAGATGCTTTATTTTTCCGTGTTTTGTATTTGAAGGTAAGATGTATTCATGACATGGGGCAACCCCAATGAAGTCTTTGCAGTTCTACATTTACCTTCCTGTATGTACAGCCTTAGCTCCTGTGGGGCAGCATCTAGGCAACTGTGAAAATAATGGAATAGTAAAGAAGCTCATCTGAGAGTACGCACTGCCTCCAGTGCCTGCTCCCTGTCTTATTACATCATAATTCATACCAAATTGGTGGGTTATGTTTCACGTGTGGGTTTTCCCTTTCTTGTGTGTGGTTGACTTTATGGTCCTTCACTTGAAGTCGTTTAGTCCAAGTCATTTTATTCTGAGGAATTGTTTGGTAGTAATTATCTTTGGCATTCAGCTGGGCTTGAATATTTTCTGTATCTTACCTTGGAGAATTTTCTTTTAATTTGTTGTATTTCCCATTTGGTCATCTTTAAAATTTCTGCTATCTATTCCCAAATTTGTAGCTATTCTTTTTCTGTGACTGTAATTAACTTTCAGAGGGAAATTTATAGCACCAAATATTTATTATTAGAAAAAGGGAAAAATCTTAAATCAGCAGTCTAAAAATAGCAAAATCAGAGCAAGCAGAATGGAAGAAGTAATAAAGAGCAATGTCAATGTCAATAAAGAGCAATTTCAATTGTCATTTTTGTCAATGAAATTGACAATTGAAAAACTAGAGAAAATGAATGAAACAAAGTGCTGATTCTCTAAAAATATCAACAAAACTGACAAATATCTAAGAAGACTGACAAAAAAAAGACAAATTATCAATAGCAGGAATGAAGCAGGATATCACTGCAGATGCTGCAGATGTCAAAAATACAGTAAAGGAATAATGTGAACAACTCTATATAAATTTGACAACTTGGGTCAAATGAACTAATTCACATTTAGAAACTTGAGAGGATAAGACATTCTATATGTGTAATTTTTAGCATGTTAGGACATTTCACAAACATATATTCCCACCTTCTTTGCTACTACACTTGTCTGTTAAGAGTGTAACACTGATTTTTGTATCCCTGGTGCTTAGCATAATACAATATGATGCCTGGCATATATGTCTTCTTATTAATGCTTCAATGAGTGGCTGATAACTAAATAGCTGTGCAGATATGTTAAAATATTTTTGGTTAAATATTTTATCAAAAAGAAAAATCAATAGTCTTTTATGTTTTTCTAAAGGAAGGGTGTGGGGTGAGATGTGATTGTAATCAGCTTCTGCCATCTGGATCTGACTCTGTTGTTTTAATATACAGTATTAAGTGAAATCATAGTTTATATAGAGGTAAACTATCGAGCATATATACCCATCATTGAGAATAAATCAGTGGTTCCTTATTGATCAGAACAAATTACTAATTTCTTAGGTCAAGTTGGGAATTTCTTTTGAAATCTTTAATGTGCTATATTTAGAGGTCCTGTTGAGGTAATTGAAATAATAATGATATGTGAACACATACATATGGTGAATTATGAATGGTATAGTATAGTATTAACACTTAGAGTTCAAGGCTTGAAAATACCTCTTGAATATGGAATATTTCTTGAATTTTAGCAACTTATGAATTAAAATTGTATCTATATTCATTCTCTCTATTCTGATTATTCTTTTAAGAGAGACCAGATAGTTACCATCTTTCTATTCTTGTACCTTTAACCTATTTTTTTCTTCGTATATAAAGTGAGTTTCTTTTTTAAATCCTTTCCAGTAATCTCTGCCTTTTAATTGGTATATTTAAAACATTTACATTTAATGTGATATTGATATAGTTTGGTTTAAATCTGCCATTGTACTGTTTTGTTTTGTTTGTTCCGTCCATTCCTTTTTTTTCTTTTTCCTTCTTTTATGCCTTCTTTTGGATTAATTCCACACTTTTTTGGTGATCTCATCTTATCTCCTTTGGCTTATTAGCAATATATCTTTGCTGTGCTTAATAGTATGCATATTTAACTTATTCATGTCTACCTTCTGATGATGTTATACTACCTCACATGTAAGAACCTTACAAAAGTGTACTGTTTGTAGCCTTTGTGCTGTAGTCATAGTCTGTTTCACGTGTTCATATGCTTAAACTGTGCAGTGCAGTTACTATTTTTTGCATTGAAAAAGAGATTTAGATGATAAGAAAAGAATCTTTATATTTATTGGTATTGCTGCCATTTCCATTGCTCTTCATTTCTTGATGTAAATCCTGGTTTCCATCTGATAATCATTTTTCTTCTACTGGAAAGTCATCTTTTAGCATTTTTGTTGTGTATGTTTGCTGGTGATAAATTATTTTTAGTTGTTATGTATCTGAAAAGGTATCATTTTCCTATCTTTGTTTTTGAAAGATATATTCACTTGGTCAAGAATTTTAGGTTGTTAGTTTTTCCTTGTAGTACTTTAAAGATGTTGCTCCAGTGTCTTCTAGCTTGCACTGTTTCTCACAAGTAGTGAGGCATTGTCCTTTGTTCCTCTGCATGTGATGTAAGATTCCTCCCTAGCACTGGCTGTAAGCACTTTGATTATGGTGTACCTTGGTGTAGTTTTCTTCATGTTTCTTGTGCTTGAGGTTTGTTGAGCTTCTTGAATCAGTAGTTTGTTAATTTTCATCAAATTTGGGAAGTTTGGGCTATTATTTCATAAAAAAAAAACTTTTATATACCTGCCCTATCTCTGCTCTCCTGCCAGGCTCCTATTACATATTCAGTAGACGGCTTCAAGTTGTCCCACAGCTCACTGATTTATGTATTAATCTTTTTTTTCCTGTTTGTGTTTCATTGTGCATAGTTTCTGTTGCTGTCTCTTTCTTCAGTGTCACTCCTCCTTTCTTCAGCAGATTTAATCTGTAAATCCTATAAAGTGTATTTTTATCTCAGACATTGTAGTTTTCATCTCTGAAAGTTTGAGTTGGGTCTTTTTAATATTTTTTGCTCTGTTTAATAAGTTCAGTCTTTCCTCCAGCTTCTTAAACATATGAAATACAGTTTAATAACTGTTTTAATTCTTGTCTAATAGTGCTTTCTTCTTTTCGGGTGATAAGCTTGACCAAAGTGTAGGACTCACCTAATTTGTTTCATATATTTGGAGGATCACTGTCTGCTGCTGGGTGCCTGGTGTCTTAAAAATTGTTTTATATATTTTTTCCACTTTTTTAGTTATATCAGGTAGGGTTGTGAATGTGATCCTTGTTACTCTTTTTTTTTTTAAGATTTTACGTATTTATTTGTCACAGAGAGAGAGAGCATACAAGCAGGCAGAGTGGCAGGCAGAGACGGAGAGAGAAGCAGGTTCCCTGCTGAGCAAGGAGCCAATGCAGGACTCGATCCCAGGACCCTGGGATCTTGATCTGGGCTGAAGGCAGTGGCTTAACCACCCAGGCATCCCCTTGTTACTCTATCTTGATTGGGAGTCAAAGTTCTATTTCTGTTTGTATTGTTTATTCTGCGCCATCCTACTAACCCTAACCCCAAAATATACACTTAACACACATGGTCCAATAATTTTGAACTTCATGAGGATAAAGATTGTATGTGTTTTTTGCTCATGATTGTATTTTGAACACATAATAGGTTCTCAGTATATTTTGTTGATTAAATGAATCTATACATATGTATACAGTTACATTATTATAGAATAGACACACATATTAGTTAGGGACATGCTAGGTGCTAGTAAGCAATCCCTAAATTTCAGTGACTTTATCTAAAAGAAGTTAATTTTTATTTCTTGAACATTCTGCAGCAGAGGCACATAGTTGATATGCAGTTCTTTATGAAATAATCAGGGATTTGTGTTTCTTCTACCTTGGATCTTTGTAGTCTTTTTGAATTTTACTGTTATCTGTATCTAACCAATGAAGTGAAGGGAAGAGAAAGCTTGGAGAAAGGCACACCATTCTAAAAAGCCTTGTCTTTGAAGTGACACATAACTTCTGCTCATATTCCACTGGTGCAAACCAGTTTTCTGCTGCTGCTTAGGTGTGTGGTGGGCTGGGAAGTGTAGTCCCTGGCTGGACAGTGACTCCCAGCAACAAGTCCATACTGTGGATAGGGGGAATACCCATGTGATCACTGATTTTGAGGTGCAGGGATGCCAGAGATGATGTATTCTTCACTTATTTGCCCTTCCACAGGGTAATACTGAAGACCAGTTTTGTTGGAATTCTGAGGTAGAAATTGGGCTTCAGTTTACCTTTATTTTAAATGTTACTTCCTGGACTCTACCCCAGATTCTGCTGAAATAAAAATTATTGTATTGAGGCTTAAGGATACGCATTTTTAATAAACTCCTTTGTTGATTCTTGTATTTGCTACTTGTGATACCTACTGGTATAATGTGTTACTTCCAATTTTTAATTATTTTTCCTTAAAACAGAATGAAATAACTTGGAAAATAAGAATCAGTGGAATAGCTTGCGGCCAAATAAAGTCACCCAGAAATGCATACCTATGTCAAATTCATATTCAGCATAGTCCTACTAACTGTGGCCATGGTTCTTTGTCATAGTACTGACAGCATTGTACAAGACCCTGTAGGGGACAGAAATAAATCAGATTTGACCCTGTCTTTAGATGTTTATAAGTTGGGAAGAAAAGACATGTTTTACATGGTCATGTTTCAGTGAATCTGAATTGTACATTTTTTTCCCCATACTAACCATCGTGACTCTCGTCATTGCCTACTTTTGTATGAACTTGGTTATAGTTTTTCATATTGTAATTAATTCAGTTGAATTGTGTGATTTGGGTTCTGTATTTGTTGGTCTTAATTACTGGCTTAAATATCTTGAAAATGACTTCATTATGATAGGACATTGAAACAGAAAGGTATATTAAAAAAATCAGCTTTAAAGAGTTCTTATTATAAGTATAAAATGAACTTTTTTTTTTTTAAGATTTTTATCCATTTTTTCGACAGAGATCACAAGTAGGCAGAGAGGCAGGCAGAGAGAGAGAGGAGGAAGTAGGCTCCCCGCCAAGGAGAGAGCCCGATGCAGGGCTCCCTGAGCTGAAGGCAGAGGCTTTAACGCTCTGAGCCACCCAGGGGCCCCTAAAATGAACATTTTAAGTTAAAAAAAATCAAATTGTTTCATTGACAGCATTTTTTTCTTTTGATATAAAAATGTTAATCTTAAGAATCATAGTCTTAAATTTGATGGAATATACTTGAACAGAGTCCTGAAGTTCTGTGTTTTGAATATCTCTCAAATTTCTTTTCTCCAGTACAACCACTCTAAATTTGTATCTTGCCTAAAATATAGCAGTAATCAGTGAACTGTTTCTCTTGTCTCTAATCTTTTTTTTTTTTTTAAACCTCAGCTACCTCACCATACTTCCAAATGACAATTTTGAATTGCACATCTGATTACTATCCTGTTTAAAATTCTTCAGTGACTTCACATGGCCTTTGAGATAATCTCCCCTTGTCTTTAAAGGACGTCCTGATTTCTAAGCCAGTGCTTTTTTTTTTTTTTTTTTTTTCACAGATTTTATTTATTTGACAGAGAGAAATCACAAGTAGATGGAGAGGCTCTAAGCCAGTGCTTTTTAAGATGGGCCATAAACCTACTTTTCCGGTATTATCTTTTTTGTGGTGTTCATCCCTTCTTGTCTTTAACTACTACAAAACATACTAGCTTTAGCATATGGATGAAGGGAGAAAACTCTGAAAAGGGAAATTGAGCTCATGTAGAGGGCTTTTAGTATTTAAGGTGAGGTTTATACCACTTTGGTAGATGAGCTATTCAAGAATTTTGCCTTCCTGAATGACATATATATTGCTCTGATTGCAAATTTCTCAAGGAGCAGTTATCTTACTCGGTTTCTTAGCTTGAGAATTACCATAGTGACCATGGAGTAGGAGATGTTGAATGAATTGACTTACATTTCATATTTAATTATAAAATAGTGAAGTTTTAGTGTTTGAAAGAACCTGGCATTAAATTTATGCAGTTATAGATTTATAAATTAACTCAGGGAGAACTGGCATCTTTATGATATCTTTCTACTCAAGAACATGGTATGTCCTTCTGCCTCTTTGTTTAGGACTACCTGTGTTTTTGCATTTGCCAGTATTTTAAAGTTTTCATTTTGCATTGTAGTCTTCAGCATTATGAAGTTTTTTTGTTTTCAGTGATTGTTGCCCTGTATGCTGTCTAGTCTGATATGATTCAGATTCTCATTTTTATTTGTATTACATTTTTTAGTATACTTCTTCCCGTTCTTTTATTTTTAATCTATCTGAATCACTTTGTTTTAGGTATGTCTCTAATCTAAAGCGTAGAGATGGATTTTGCTTTTTTAAGCCAATCTGAAAATCATTTTCTTTTTAATTAGGTGAGTTGCATCTGTGCACATTTATTGATAAGCATGCTACATTTGGGCTTGTTTCTGTGACATAACTTTCAAATGTCTGCTGTGTGTGTACGACCTTTTCCTATGTTGCTCTGTTTTCTTTGTGTCCTCCTCCTTTTTGGTATTTTGGAAGGTTTGATTTCCATTCTAGTTGTTATCTTCCTTTAATCAAAGATATATATACTATATTGTAATTGTATATATCTTAGCCTTTCTTTAGATATTGCCGTTGTCTCCTGCCATAAGCAATACTAAACTTACCTGGTTACTGTTTTTCTCATATCATTTGGTTTTAGTCAGACTGTTATTTCAGTGTTAATCTCTATGCTCTTAGATATATTTAGTTTATACTAGTTGTGCGCCTCAAGTTATAGTCCTTTACTTCCAATTAGTATTTAAGAAATTTGTGAATTAAATTTCATCTTTCTCTTATATTTTGTGTATTATTTTTATATTCCTAAAGCTTACAACATTTGAATAATTGTTTTGTCAGCTTTATCCCTATTAAAAAAATGGACTTTATTTTTTAGAGCAGTTTTAAGTTTGTAGTTACATTGAGAGGGTACAGAGTTCTCATTCACTCTGTCCCTGCACTAACATAGCCTCTCAACACTATGAATGGTACATTTGTTCTAATTCATGACCCCTAGATTGGCATATCATTATCCCAGAGTTCAGAGTTTATATTAAGGTTCCCTTTGTTGTATGTTCTACTGATTTTGACAAGTCTATAATGACATGTGTCAACCATTGTAGCTTTATCCAGAATAGTTTCACTGCCCTAAAAACCCTCTATTCTCTATTTATTCCTCTCCACTCACTAAATGCTAACATCCACTGACCTCTTTTTATGGTTTCCATGCTTTTACCTTCTCCAGAATGTCATATAGTTGGAATCCTACAGGATGTAACCTTTTCAGATTGGATTCTTTTATTTAATAATATGCATTTATTTTCCCCCATGTCTTTTCATGACTTGTTAGTTTATTTCCTTTTAATGCAGAGTAATACTCCATCATCTGGATGTACCAGAGTTTATTCATTCACCTGCTAAAGGACATTTTGGTTATTTCCAAGTTTTGGCAGTTATGAATGTATAAACATCTGTGTTCAGGTTTTTGTGTAGGCATAAGTTTTGAGCACCTTTGGGTAAATAGTAAGGAGTGTGATTGTTGAATCATATGGTAAGAGTATGTTTAGTTTGATTAAAAAATGGCCAGACTTTTTTATTTTTTTATTTAAGATTTTATTTATTTATTTGACAGAGAGAGAGAGATCACAAGTAGGCAGAGGCAGGCAGAGAGAGAGGGGGAAGCAGGCTCCCCACTGAGCAGAGAGCCCAACGTGGGGCTCGATCCCAGGACTCTGAGATCATGACCCGAGCCGAAGGCAGCAGCTTAACCCACTGAACCACCCAGGTGCCCCAGACTGTCTTTTAAAGGAGCTATGCCACTGCATTCCCAATAGCAATTATGAGAGTTCCTATTGCTTCCTATTGCTTCTTGTCAGCATTTGGTGTTGTCAGTGTTCTGGATTTTGGTCATTCTAATCGGTGTATATCATTGTTTTAATTTGCATTTCCCTGATAACATATAATATGAAATATTTTTTCACTGCATATTTCTTCTCTGTATCTTCTTTGTTGAAATGTCTGTTCAGATCTTTTGCCCATCTTTCAGTCAGGTTGTTTGTTTTCTTACTGTTGCGTTTTAAGAATTTGTATATTTCTTATAATAGTCCTTTATCAGATATTCTTTTGCAAATATTTTCTCCAGTCTGTGCCTTGTCTTTTCATTCCCTTGATGTGCCCATCTTTTAGTTGTAGTTCTACAGTGAAATATATTTGCTTCTCACCCCCAGTCCTTTGTGTTAAAACTTCTCCAGCTTCTTCTGGATTATGTGAATCTCTGTTCTTTATTCAATCCCTGAATCATGCTTATATGAGAGATATTCTCTAAAGTTGTATAAGTTTATAATTCTTTGTCTCTGGTCTTATACTTGAAGGACAGTTTGGCTAGATATCAAATCCTCATTTCACATTTTTTCCTTGAGTATCTTCAAAATGTTGTTCTGTTGTTTTCTAGCATAAAATGCTATTGACGTTTAATACCAATCTGATTGTCTTTACCTAATAAAGGTGACCTGGCTTTACCTCTAACTTTTTTTTATTATGGTAGCTTCACATATTTGTTTTTGTTTTCCATATTTAAATGGGTTGGATTCCCCTGGACTATTAGGAGGAGGCTCCTGTGAAGGAGTAAGATAGACAAGAAGCTTTCTCAGTTTTATATTTAAGAGCTTTCCCTTCCGTTGTTATTGTCTTATCTTTGTAGCCTCTTCTGTCTCTCTGGGGTAAACCTCATTCAAGAAGGTTTTCTCTTCTAGCCCTGTGTCTCTACAAACTTTACAGATATAACTTTATGTCTAGAGATGATATTTCTAGAAACAGAAGAAAAATACTTTTATACAACCTTCTGTGATCTGTTTGCTTTGGCACCTTGCCACCCTCTTTCTCCTTTATTTTGTCTGAGCCTTTTCTCTGTCAGTCTCCATTATTCCTGTCTTGCAGTTTGGTTTCAGATTCCGTGAGTTTTTCCTTTGGAGTGGGCCGTGTCCTGGAAGATTCTCTGTGCTGGATGCTTTGCAGTTCCCTGAGAGTTGAGGGCTTTACAGTACTGTTTGCTGCTTTAGGACTGCAAATAGGGTTTTGTACTCCACCTGTAGCTTGGAGCTTGTGGAAACCTTTTCCTTTTTCTCCATTTGTTCTCATATTTGTTCTCCCAGTTTCCATTAGGGTCAAGTCCTCTTTTTTGGGGTATATGTAATAATTTTTGGATCCTGAGGCTTCACAGGATACCTCTATAATCCCTTCTACTTCCTGCTGTCCCCTCCACATGGTTGCTGACTCTGCCATGTTGGCAGTGTAGCCACGTTCTCTCACAGTCTAAGATTTGTGGGGAATCCCTTACCTAGTGTTGTTAAAGATGTGGTTGGTCATTGGGTACTTCTAATATTTCGGTTGGTATATTTGGTTTTCAGGAGTTGTCTGAATTCAAAAACTATGCTGCTACCACAATTGCAATATAACTAACCCATTATTTTATTAATGCAATTGTGATCAATATATAGGAAGTTTGGATTTTTTTTATCCCTAAATTTGGAAGATTAATTTAGGGCAACATATAAAATTGCATGTTATTTACATCTTAAAAGATTTTTTTAAAGCATCTACTTGATACCTTTTGAGAAGTCCTAGAAATGAGGGTGTGATCTTGTCGTTTTCATTCTTCTTAGTTTTAAGTGCAAATATGTATCATTTGCCTCTGGTTGCAGTACTAAATGGGTATAGTCTCCTAATGGAAATTTTAGACTAATTGCCATATGGTACTTAAAGTTATCTGTAAGTGAACAAATTTTAAAGTAAATATGAAAAAAACCCACTCAATTTTTATTGAAATGGATAAATGGAATTAAATTTTTTTCTGGATGGAAATAAATATGTTCAGAGAAAAGGGAAAAAAGAATGAAGTCATTTAATTGTTTATTTTCACATGTAATATGTAATCATAATCTTTGGATGTCTCATGAAAGAAACATGAAAATTTAATATGTGAGTTAGATTTATTTATAATTTTAGATTTGCCTGATTGTCTTCCACATAGCAAGTGCTAAATAAACATTTTCAGTGTGAACATTGTAGGAGGGGACTATTAATATATTGTAATTTTATTAGTAAAGATTATATAGTCTGCTGAATCTAACTTCAAACTATGGAAATTCAACATAAAATGATCGATTTCTCATAGGAACTGAAGTTAAAAGATGAAGAGTGTGAGAGGCTTTCTAAAGTACGAGATCAACTTGGACAGGAATTGGAGGAACTCACAGCTAGTCTGTTTGAGGTTGGTCTATTTACGTCTTGGCCAAGAGCAACATCTTGATTTTTATATATTGATAGAATTGTTTTTTGAGGGCGTCTTGGAAAAGATATGCTTAGCTTCACACATAATTTATAAGTCATCTAAGAAAAATTTAATCTTCAAGAAATATAGAGTCTACAATTTAAAATGATGGGAAAACGAAAAGATTCTGTGGGCTACCAGTATCAGGTTGTTTAAAAAATGTCTATGTAGAAAGAAAGGAGGTAAATTTTAATTTTGTTTTTATCAAGTATTTAGGGGTTGCTTTAGGGTAATCTTATAATATGACTTACAACCAAGATAGGAAGCCCTGAGGTAGCTCTCTGATAGATGATGGTTTGAGGATTGTTAGAAGGCCCACCTGTTTATCTCCAGGCTGCCAACAGGACCACAATTTCTGCTCAACTCAAGCATGTTTGTCAAATGGGGTGCCATTGACATTGTCATTTTCCATTTTTAATGTATTAATCAAGGTTCTCCAGAGAAATAAAACCAGTAAGATGTGTATATATACATATACTGTATATAAAAAGAGATTGATAATAAGGAATGAGCACAGGTGATTATGGAGGCTGGCTATTCCCAAGATCTGTGGGGTGAGTTAGCAGGCTGGAGACCCAGGAGAGCTGATGGTGTAGTTGTGGTCCAAGTCCATAGGCCCGAGAACTGGAGAACCGATGATGCAGTTCTAGTCCCAAGGCTTACAGGCTTGGGACCCAGCAAGAGCTGATGTTTCACTTGGAGTTTGAAGGCAGAAAAATTCGCTAGTACTCCAGGGGCTCAGCCTTTTTGTTCTGTTTAAGTTGTCAGCTGATTGCATGAGGCCCAGCCACATTATGGAGAGAGGACAATCTGCCTTAGTTAACCTACCAATTCAGATGTTACTTTCATCCAGAAACACCTTCATAGAAATACCCAGAATAATGTTTGACCAAATACCTGGCATCCAGTGGCCTTGTCAGGTTGACACATAATATTAACCATCATACTTGGTTTTGGCCCCAAAATGCTAATCATACTGCTTGATCATTTTGGCAGCTTTTGCAAGTTATAAACTTGAATGGGGAGAGGACAGTACTTAATTTGATTAAGAACCACTGTTGTAGAATGCCCCTTTTGGGTTAAGACCTTGAGCGTTTAAAAGTGCCTTATTCAGGGGTGCCTGGCTGGCTTAGTTGGTCAAGCATGCGACTCTTGACCTTGGGTTCATGAACTTGAGCCCCATGCTGGATAAAGAGCTTACTTGAAAAGAAAACCAAAACCAAAAATGGTTCCTTATTCAAAAAGGTTGGTGTGTTACGGAATGACTAATGCCATTATCCTTGTTAATAATTTCTTTTTCGGGTGCCTGCTGGCTCATTCAGTAAAGCATGTTACTCTTGATCTGAGGGTTATATAAGTTGAGCCCCCTGTTGGGTGTAGAGATTACTTAAATAAAAATCTTTTTATTTTTTTCCCTCTAAAAATTTGTTTTTAATTTCGAGTGTAGTAACAAATTTTAGAAAAATTTTAAAATTTTCCCCCTTGTATTATTTTTATTTATACAAAATCTATTTCAGTTTTAGAAGTATGCATAATTTCAATCCTAATATATTTTGTATTTTTTTCCTCAAATAACATGTTTTCATATTAACTTACATGGTCATTGTCATGAGAGTCATAACCCACCAATTGCATATTCCACCATTTCTATCATTACAAGTAACGTTGTAAACAAGTTACATGTGGGTTTCTTCAGATGTGGATTTTCCATGCTCCCTCTGCTCCATGCCCCTTTGCCCTATGTTCTGTCTTTTTTGGGGGTCATTTTTTTTCATGAACTGATTTATTATTATTTTTTGTTAACTAGTCATCAAAGACTAGAGGATAAGAGCTGTATGACTTACTAATTTTTGTTTGTAGAAGTAGTAGAAACCTTAGACTTTTTCTTCCAGTGTTGTCTGGCCAGAAGAGAATTTTGTAATGATATATGGGTACTAGAAGAAAGCAAATATACTAAACTTCTCACCTGCCCACCAATAATTTTAGCCCTGCTTAGTTCCTCTTGTCTGCACTTGCACGTATATTCTGTTAGATGAAGTTGGAAGAAAAGAAATTAGAGGAAACTTCTCCCTCTCCATAGCAGAATGTGAAGGACCAGAAATGCAGTTTTTGCAATAAGTTAAAATGTATATCTTAAAAAAAAAGTTTTGGAACTCCTGATCTTTCTCTGACCTGACAATGGCTAATAGCCTTGACACCGTGTATACTTTCTGAGAAAGAAGTTATACTGACAAAAGATGATTTCAGTAAGAAGAAAATTGTATTCAGACCAGTTATTTATGAATTTTGTAAAAAGTTGCTAGAAGTTTTTCTGTGGTCTGTTGTGTATTCATGATCTCAGTTTACCATTGTCTTATGAAAAGACTTCATGCTTGTATTTTAGGTAATATGTATATATAGTTTTTTAAGAATTAAAGATTATTTTGAATAAATACAATGTGCACAGCTTTGATAAACTTAACATGTAAATTCAAAATAGGAATTTGTTGTGTATGAATAATCTTGAATATAATTAACTTTGTAGCAAAGTTGGGTCTTAAAATATAAAATACAAGAACTATAAAATTTTATGTATGTTTGTATGTATATATATTCCCACCTAGTGTCTCAGGTTTTGAGATAATATAAAAATGAAGTAGGAAGAATGCTTTACAAAGTAGTTGTAAAAGAATGTGAAAGAATGCTCTACAAAGTAGTTTCATTTGACATGGAAAAAAAAAGATAGGTAGCCTTAAGATTTTTTTCTTTTACATTTTGTCAGCCAGTTTTAGTAAATGTCTATGATATGCCGAGTTTTCTCTTCATAATGCTATGAGACATATAGAGCAAATTGCTCATTTTATCTGTGAAGACAGTGAGACATAAAAGGTTAAGGAGCAATGTTGGGATTCAAACTCATAACCCTGACTCTTGTTTTAAGTACTGTGAAATCATAAGTGGTACTTTGTCTCGGGCCACAGAGAAGTAGTCCTCACTGAGGCCTTCCCTTTATCCCACATTCACATGGAAAATCTTGTGACACTAACTCTGGAATGTAAGGTAAATGCATATGCCTTTTTACTATGAAACTGCTAATATCACTTTACAAGCCATCAGTATTTCTTACTTAGACCAAGAGATGCCAAACTTCTGTTGAGATCATGTACCTCATCTGTAAAAGAAAAATTTAAGCATGTACCTTTATTATGATGAAAATAAGTTATATTTATTGAGGGTTACGTATGTGGTAGGTGCTGTTTTAGAGCATATATACTTACAAGTTACATATATACACTAATATAATGTATTATATAATTATAAAATAACAGTTTTAAAAAACAAGTCAATAATAAATACTAAGTTTTTTATATAGTACAAAAATATTTTAGTCTCACTAAAATATATTGTGTGTATGTGTATATTCAGTGAGAGGAGTATGATTGAATATGTTACCACCTTGTTTTCGAAAATCTTGTTTTAACAATTTATGATTCAGATGAAGTTCTGGTCTAAATGCCTTTTTTTAAATTAGATGTAATGCAGCTGATAACTCACAAACATATAGATCCAAATGGAAGAAGTACATCTTTTCCTGTATGAAACCATTATACCAAATTTTCATTTCCATTGCTGGTTATGTGAAGGTTTCTCCAGAATATTCTCTAGTGAATTGTCTTCTCTCATACCAACAAATTGTCTTTGCAAATTAATCAGAAGATGTTGAGTTTAAACATTATTTTAAAGAAAGAAAGAAAGAAGAAAAACAACTTCATTTGAATCCCTGCTAACCAGTTAGGAAGAAAATTCCGTTTTCAAATTTCAAAATTCCGTTACTTACTTACTTACTTACTTACGACTTACTCACATCTCTGTAAGTCGTAGAGATGTGAATGTTTGTGTCAGAGGTCTGCACACTACAGCCTACAGGGCAGAACTAGCCTATGCCTATGTTTGTGCAGCCTTCTGAGCTAAGTGGTTTTTACATTAAGTAAGTGGTTAGGGCCAAAAAAACCCAAGAGGACTTTGTGATGTGAAAACTGGGATTCAGATTTCGGTGCTGATGAATGTTTATGGAAATGGCTGCCTTCACTGCTGTTTGTTGTCTGTGGCTGCTTTCACCCTGCAGCAGACAAGGTCTGGCTTCTTGAGCCCAAGCTGCTTACTGTCTGACCCTTCCCAGAAGAAGTTTATGGACTCTGGGTATAGAGGATACTTGGATCATTTTCACCTTTAGAATTAGAGTGATAGACAGTTTTCACTTTTTTGGAATCTACTATTTGATGTCTTTTGTCAGTTTGCCAAGTCCAGTGCGTTATCTTTTCAGCTACTGCTTCTGCCTCATTTCTAGTGCTCTCTTCTCTCCTCTTGCAACTCAGTTACATGTAGCTTACACCTCTTCACTGTGTCCCTCGTACCTCTGGGGAAAAAGTCGCCCCAAATTCCAACTCTCTTCTCTGGGTTTACATCTTCTCCTGAGTCTTGGTCCCCTAGTTCTTCACCATTTTGTTAGCTCTCTAATACCGTCAGACACATTTAAAAAAAAAAAAGTCCAACTTCTTTAATTAATTGTCCATGGGCGGTTTGGTCCAAGTTGCACAGTCCTCTATTAAGGAAAGCAGAGTCCATTTCCAAACATTTAAACAGATAATCTCTCCTTAGCATGAGTTGCTTTTGCATTTATAGTTAAAATGTCACTTATCCTGAAGAGGGTCAGATTAGATATGTTTATTATTTTGAAAATATCTGCCAAATAGTGATCTGTTGACAGCCACTTGTCATCACAGAAAAATTAAGCAAATCTGAAACATTTGTTATTTTAAGAATAAAACCACTTTTACTTCATTAAATTGGCAGCTCTTAAGGACTTTGATAGAAGATAACCAGCATAATTGTGCATGGGAGATTTTCACAATTAATGTCATCTCATTATAAAACATTGATAGTAATACATCTCTTACTTAAGCTAATGTGATCTGTAAAGTCATGTTCATGGGCATATAAAGAATCCTCAGTTCATTACTACTGTAAAAGCAAATGGGAATGCTGCTGTCAGACTCTGATGTGGAGAATGTTCACTCTTCCACTGAATAGTTGACAAACATTACTATGTGCCATTATCAAACATATATTAAATGTCTTCGAAGCTGATTTCTTTCCTTCCTTCCTCCCTCCCTCCTTCCTTCTCTTCCTTCTCATAAACTGTCAGTTGAAGTTCTAACATACATGTTCTTAATTAAATCCCAGGGGATTATCTCAAGCACCCTGTATATGGTTCTAGTCCATCCTTAATCGTTAATGGGACTATTCCATACAACAGAGTAATTTGTTTTTTTTTTTTTTTTTAAATATAGGTAAGATCAGTGACTTTCTTCCTTAAAAGATCATAAGGTTTCATACTGCCCTTACAGTAAAACCCAGAATTCTTACTTGGATATTTTATTTGATTATTAGAATGTAAACTGAATGTAAGCTCCTTAAGAGACAGGGACCTTGTTTTTTCCCCCAATATACTATCAACACCTGGAATAGTACCTCACAAAGAGATGTCGTGAGTAAATTTTGATGAATAAATATAAAAAAAAAGGAATTAATTACCCATAGTTTCATATTTATGGTACTGAAACAAATAAGACCTTAGTAATATCTAATCTGTGATTTGCCTTTTCAGATTGCTCTGCATAGAATTGTCACTTAATATAATTTTGTGACTGTTTTTATTGGAAGCTCTAAGGGTTCTCAGCTATCATTCCTATAAACTGCAACATTAGTGATGTGTTAATATTTTTACTTATCCCTTTTGTATGTCTTTGCTATGACTAATAATATGTATATATATATTGTGGCCAAATTACAGAAACCTAACTACAGAGAAGTTGGGTTTGACATGTAGGATGTTTATTTTCCTTCATCACATATGCAGTCTTTATACAAACATTAATCAGGGTGATTGAACTCAACTTGGCTATGTCAGTGGTATTAGTACTAAAAGAAAGTACATATTCCTAATTCCTACCAGTTTACCTACAAGATGACATTTGCTATTTCAAGAGTTGATATTGAGTATTTATCATCAGGTTAAAGTTTGGTAGTATATCTTTGCTACAGTCATAGACATTTTCTGAAAAATTTTTGAAAACAAAGGCTAGATACTTTGTTTCCAAAATTTGAGATCTTAACTTTTTCAGGAAGCTCATAAGATGGTGAGAGAAGCAAATGTCAAGCAGGCAACAGCAGAAAAACAACTAAAGGAAGCACAAGGAAAAGTAAGTCTTTGCTACTTTAATAGTAAAAAAATATAAAATCAGTGATTACTGTTTTAAAGATACTTAAACATTTGTTAGATTTTGTTCCTATTGTAAATTAGGGCCTTATTTTAGAAGATTTGGAAACTATAAGTAGAAAACAGCTACCACACAGATGCAATTAATAGTGAACAGTCAGTGCTTATTTATATTAGAACCAAAGGATTTTAAGTCTTGTGAATCACATGTATTATCAAAAGGATCATAAATCACATTTATTTATTTATTTATTTAAAATATTTTATTTATTTGCCAGAGAGAGAGAGAGTGTACACACAAGCAGGCAGAGAGGCAGGCAGAGGCAGTGAGAGAAGCAGGCTCCCGGCCAAGCAAGGAGCCCAGTGCGGGACTTGATCCCAGGACTCCAGGATCCTGACCTGAGCCGAAGGCAGCGGCTTAACCAGTTGAGCCATCCAGGTGTCCCTTTAAATCACATTTTAAAGTCACTATTTTTCTTCATTATCTGGAAAAAAAGCCACCAAACTCTTAATAGATTTTCTTATTTTAAGAATGAACCACAACTATTCATAAGCTATTTATATTTTGAACATTTTGAAAATTCACAGGAATTAAATATTAGACATTTTGATAATTTTAAAAATTTCATTTCGCGTTGTGAAATGCAAGCACGGCCCAATGCAAACCATATAGAAACATTAAACAACTTGGTTTCACTTTCTTTTTATTACTCCACCACAAATATACATTAAATTTACATGTCCTCTTTGAAAAGAAAGTGTTTTGAGCAGATAGCTAGCATTTTGCTGCATCTGTCATAAGAAATAGTGTATGGAACTGTGTTGATTTCTTTTCAAGATCGATGTCCTTCAAGCCGAAGTGGCCGCATTGAAGACCCTTGTCTTGTCCAGTTCTCCAACATCACCTACGCAAGAGCCTCTGCCAGGTGGAAAGACACCTTTTAAAAGGGGGCATACAAGAAATAAAAGTACAAGCAGTGCTATGAGTGGCAGTCATCAGGACCTCAGTGTGATACAGCCAATTGTAAAAGACTGCAAAGAGGTAACTCGTCAAGGACTGTCCCCTCTGACTCTCTTGATACTTATTAATTCTCACCACTGAGCTGTCAGTTATGATTTTTGCCAGCAAAATTTTTAGTTCAAAATATGCAGTATTAAGATGGGGGAGGCTTTATCTAGAGCTGGCTGCTTTCAGGGAATCTTCAGTTCCATTCTCTACTTGGCTGACCTTGGAGTTACCTGCTAGAAACTTGGTAAGTTTCTTAATCTTGATACTTAATTTAGGGAGCAAACTGTCATGTCTTGTATAAAGGAGAGTGGGTGGCTTTAATGATCTGGCTAGTCAAAATTTTTTGGTAAGATGCTTTAGCAGAATATGAATATAAGAAATGTGTGAAAATAAGGTGATTTTCTTGAACAGCACATTGCTTTTACTTAAATTCTGGGGGAGGTAGAGTTTTATATCAATAAGAGAGTCTTAGAGTTAATTCAGATAATTAAGCAACAAAAACCAGAACTAATGGTAGCCTTATCATTTAAAATATGTTGTGAAGGTAACTGAGATACTGTGGAAATATTTTGAGCTGCTTTGAGTAAAAATTGTATAATTACAAATTTTTTTTTAATTTTATCATTGCATACAATGAGAGAGCATTTTCAATGGGATTGATCATGGAGCAGCCCCTCTTTTTTCCTTGAAAAGCTATGTTTTACTTTGTTTTATTCAGGTTCATCATTAATCTTTAAGCAGCTGTATCTGCTCATTTGGTTAAGTTTTTGCATGGAAGCCAGGATTTTATTAAATTGAATAATCAAGGTCATTACATACTTCAATTG
This sequence comes from Mustela erminea, assembly GCF_009829155.1. Taxonomy (NCBI): domain Eukaryota; kingdom Metazoa; phylum Chordata; class Mammalia; order Carnivora; family Mustelidae; genus Mustela; species Mustela erminea. The sequence continues at coordinate 47,311,515 of NC_045619.1, read as the reverse complement.
AATTGCATTTTGGTTGCCTATTAATAAAAAAGATGCTAGTGAGAGAGACATTCAATAGGTGACCAAATCTGAATGTGATGGAATCTAAAATCCATGTTAAATATTTCAGAAACTTTTTAAAATCATAACTTTAATTTCTTTGAATTTAATTAGCATTTTTAATTGCTTGGTACAACTCAAATTTTGCTGTGGTTTCTCAGTGTGATTATAAAACTTGTTTTCTGTTACATACACTTACAAAGTGTAAATATTTTCTCATGGGACATTTAAAATTCTGTTTTTAATTTGTGAGGTCTCATGAAATGTGAAGAAGCAGCAAACAACTTCAGAATGATAACTTTGTTTTCCAGATATATCTTGTATTCTAATGTTTTGTGAAAACTTGTCAAAAAGTTTTATTAGACAAAGGAAACATAAAGTTGACCTGTATAAGCTTTAGAGAAAGGTGAAACAGTTGGAAAGAAAGTGAACCATGTCCATGTTTCTGGAGAAAATGTGACAGGCAGTCAGAAACAGTGTTTGCAGCGTAGTTTCTGAAAGCACTTAAAACACGTGTCTGTGCAAGTACACACGCATGTATTATGCAGGGCTTTGCGATTGAGTCACTTAGACACAAATTTGAATTTTTACAGGTTCCTTGATCTGTAACCTTGGGCAAGTTATTTACCTCTCTAAGCCCTAGTTTTCTTATCTAAAAAAAAAATGAAGATCATAATGTCTGTCTTGCCCAGTTGTGAGGGTTGAGTGTCTGTGGGGTGCTTGCCATGGTTCCTGGCGCAAGACCAGATCGTAATAGTTTAAGTGACTGCCTTTGAGCTAGAATCTTTCCTTGGAGTACCACTCGCCTGCTCAGGGGCTTATGTCCGTTAGAGGGTAAACTTTACAAAGAAAATGAATTTGGAAATTTAAGTATTATTTATATGCTGTTTTTTTTTTTTTAATCTTCTTGACTTTAGTTTTGATTCAAAGAATTTATGGATTGGAATGAAAAGAATTCACACTGAAGGTGCCATTATATGCTTTAAAAGAAAGTGTAGAAAAACTTGGATATACTCAGCCTTTTATTACAGTCATATAAATCACCTTCACGTGCCATTAAGCTGTCCTGAAGGCCATAGCGGCCATCAGTGTGTCATTTATGGTGTGCCCAGCTCTTCTGGATGAGAGTGCCTTAGGGCTGCAGGAGGATGAGGGGCACTGGCCGTGTTGGGCAGCCGAAGGCAGGTGTGGCTTGTGTGTGACAGGTAGGATTGAGCTGAGTAGAGGGCATCTGGAGGGAAGAATACTTGGGGAAGACTTATTAAAGGGAGGAGGAAAGAGGGACAACTGGAAGGGTGAATAGGAAGATGGGTGCCAACTTGGGTTAGTGCTGATAATTGAGACAGTTGCAATGCCAAAATATATCTAAGTGTTATGTGTTGTTGTTTTTAAAGTTTTTTTTATTTACTTATTTGACAGTCAGAGATCACTAGTAGGCAGAGAGGCAGGCAGAGAGAGAGGAGGAAGTAGGCTCCCTGCTGAGCAGAGAGCCCCAATGCACGGCTCCATCCCAGCACCCTGGGATTAAGGCAGAGTCTTTTTTGATTTTATTTATTTATTTGACAGAGAGAGATTACAAGTAGGCAGAGAGGCAGGCAGAGAGAGAGAGGAAGAAGCAGGCTCCCCGCCGAGCAGAGAGCCCGATGTGGGACTCGATCCCAGGACGCTGAGATCATGACCTGAGCTGAAGGCAGCGGCTTAACCCACTGAGCCACCCAGGTGTCCCTAAGTGTTATGTTTTAAAGATAGTCTGTTTAGGAGATTACAGATGTGCTGCTTTTAGTCTTGCTGTTTATGGAGTAAACATTTTCAAATTATTTTGAAAATGCCCTCAGGTAAAGCGGAACAGTTAGTGTCATTTTTGACCCAAACTAGTTTCACAATTTAGTCTCCGTTTATTCATACACTGTTTAATTAACTTGGCTCCAGATGACTTTTTCAATATTTTCAGAAAAGACTTATCACTTGTTTTATATTCAGAGCAGTGTGCACATGTGTCTTAAGAGGAGCTCCGGCATTTCTGGGGGTGGGGCAGGAATCAAGGTAGTATCACTGGACACTGTTATAGATCCATTGAAAAGAGCCAGTCAGTCATTTGGGGTTTGGATTTTTTTAAGAAGAAAGTTGGTACCATGTATTATAACGCATCAAGAATGGTTCAATTCATTATTTTAAATGAGTAAGATTTCTTCCTTGGTAATGTTTATATTATGTTTGGGTTTTATAAAGTGATTTTATGTTTGTACCTTTAAAAAGATTATTTTGTGTTTTCTTCTGGTTTGTCAGGCTGACTTATCTCTGTATAATGAATTCAGATCTTGGAAGGATGATCCCACAATGGATAGATCGTGTCCTTTCTTAGACAAAATTTATCAGGAAGATATCTTTCCATGTTTAACGTTCTCAAAAAGTGAGGTAATTTTTTTTTATTTTAATAGGAATGCGTTAGAGTAGTTCCTGTACCTTTTGTTAAATCATGTAAAAAATTTTCTCTTATGTGACTAAGTTATAATAACATGTCATGTTTTATCCTTTTCTGCATTCCAAACAAAGATCATGATCATTTCTTGGCATTCATTTACAGAGCATCTTTGCTTACATGAGTGGAGGGCCATTCCCAGTGAAGTATGTGTTTTACCAGAGTAAAGCAGTAAATATGCGTGGGGGTTGGGCTTAGTTCTTGATTCTCAGTCCAAGGTTCAGTGGAAAGGAAGTTCTGTACACTCCAAGGTGATCATGTGATTTATCTGTACATGACAAAAAAATCACATTTAGCTTTTTCATCTTTAAAATGGAAGAAAAATGCCTTTCTTGCCTGTGTGTCAGGGTTGTTAAGAGGTTGAAATGAAGTGAAAAAGTACACACAAAAACTTTGAAAAAAAATACAAGATACTATACAAATGTAAGGTCATAATTTTAATTTGTTCTTACATGTGGAAGGATTGTCTATAAATATCCTGTCAGTCACTGTTTAAGAAATGTAGTCCTAAGAGGCTTAAGTTAAGTCTTTAGAGGATTTAATTTTAACATTACTTGTAAGGAGAAGTTAAAATGGATAGTAAAACACTTTCGATGTACATGTTATTCGTTTTGACTCTGTGTCTGTTTTTGGGTAATCCGTTCCGGATTACTAGTCTCGCCAGACTGAAGAAATTTGCCGGTTTCATCTGCTGTTGACCAGTTGCTACCATCTCCATCTGAGCATTCAATATTTGATAATCCTGCTAGTTCTTTTGTAGGTCACTCTGGTGCACATAAATACAAATTCAGCAAGTATATAGCTGTAATTGTATGTATTGCTAGGTTATGAATGACTGGCAGTTTAAAAATATGTATAAATTTAGCAAAATAAAACATTAGGGTATTCATTTTGAAGTGGCATTATTAGTGGATGTTAATTGTGATTAAGAGATAGATAGATTTGAATTAGTGCTCTCAATTCTCTTCTAGATAACAGGAAAATTTAGTTAGCTATAACTGCATTGCCTTTCATAGCAATATTTGAGTTATAAAAGAATTCAAGACTATGTCGTTTCATTCTTTTCTTTTGGCCTAAGACCAAACCAGTGGAGCTTGGGGAAAGAATAATTTTTAAAAATTCAGTTTACTGTAGAATACAATTTTAACATTTTAATGCTGGCATAGCATCTGATACTTTTTGTTTTTTTGAAGTTGGCTTCAGCTGTTTTGGAGGCTGTGGAAAACAATACTCTAAGCATTGAACCGGTGGGATTGCAACCTGTTCGATTTGTGAAAGCTTCTGCAGTCGAATGTGGAGGACCAAAGTACGTTTTCAGAACCATGTCTTGTGGAAGACACTGAGTTTTTAAATTTTTATATGTTGTAATAAATTTAGTTTTTTTAGTTTTAAATGTGATTAATTTCTTGTTAGTTTTCTATTTAGTTTGTGCAGCATAAAGACAAATCCTCAGACAGTATGAGACATGGCATTTCCAATTTAGCATCAAAGGAGAGCCCTTTTAATTACAAAAATATGTATTTTAGACCAGGTATTAGAGACATTTTTTAGACCATATGTTGTGACTAATTAGTTGATCATAAAATCAGCTTAGTGGGTTATAAGCAGAGTTTTTGTTTGTTATACATATACATACAGGTTTTGGTGTAAATGTATTTCTTCCTGGGGGTTGCCATTAAGAATAGTTTGGGAAGATAGTGAATTAGACCAGGTCTTATCAAGCATGCCAAAAAGATTTCGGTAATCCTCCTCTTTCATACTATCATATAAAGGATTCTCACTTTGGTAAATAACCAGTTCTGTCTTTCATACATGACAGATACTTGGCAATTAGAACCTTCAGAGGTAAGACTCCCACATTTCATAGTAGGGCAGGTTTTCACTCTCCAGTCCCGGATGAGGAAAGTCTGAAATCAGTGGTTCCTAGGACCTCTGGCAAAGCTGTTTGCGAAGTGACTTGGAAAGATTTGGAGGAAGCTGCTTAATTGGTGGCTAAGAACTAGATCTGTATAGGGGACCGGAAATCTGACAGAGCTGGAAAGCAGTAACTGACTCCTGTCTGGGTCACTGAGAAGGTAGAGAGAAAAGGGCCACTTGAAATGAGCTAATAGGTCTGTGTGAAAGCCTGTGGGAGAAGTCACATGGTTCTTCCTGATTGCACAGTGTTCATGTTCAGGTAGCGGTCTGTGGAGAGTACCTGGTCATGTGTTTGCTCTGTGAGCCAAACCTCCACCACACTCCCTGCATGCTGTGACTATAGCAGAACGGCCTCTAAATCGTGGGGAAGGGATTTATATTCCTAAACTTTCCTCTTTCTACGAGCGCCTGAGTATTTTTATCCTGATCATCAGTGATAACAGTTTTTGTGCTTTTAAGGTCTATGTATATATCTTATTTTAAGTATGGTAGATACCAGTTTTTATTATAGAATTTTAAATTTCTACTTGCATCATATGTACCACATACTGTACTTGTGCAAATAACAAATGATGACAAATGAAGATACTAGTTAAGGTTGATTTATGTAGTAATTTAGTAAAATAACATAGATTGGGCTTAGGGAACAGATTACATAGTTTAGGGATATTGTGCTTGTAGGAATGGGGTTAGATGCCACAGTGTTTGTAGTGCATGTTGTGTTGAGAAGCTTCTGGAAAATTCTCTTCACTGAAATGTGAAGTTCGGCCTTGGCCAAGGCTCTTATGGATTAGGTGGTGAAGAAAATCATGACATAAATGGCTCACACTACAGGAACTTTGAGGAAGCCAAGACCTGTCCCATTGGGTGGGGATCAGGAGTAGGAGATTTGATCTAGGTTTTTGAAGCAGGAGTGGAATTTGGGTAAAGAAGAGTACATATGACTGAAGGCCTGGAAACAAGAAACTTTATGTTCAGGAGATGGTGAATGTATGGGGGGAAGGATGTGACAAATCTCAAGAGAACTTTGGAGAGGAAAAGATTCAGGTGGGGATAGTAAAAGGAAAGGAGTTAAAGATGGTCAACTAGAAGAATGGTGTGATATTTTGGAAGTCAGTGGGAGGGGCTCTGGTTTGGGGAAGAAGACAGCAGGTCTAGGTTTAGACATATTGACATCCCCAACTGAAAATCAAGGTAAGGGTTTAAAATCTGGAGACTAGAGCTGCTAAGAGGTATTGAGGAAGTGGAGCATGTTAACAGAATGCTGGCTTTGGACGTCAGAAGACTTGACTTGAACCTTAGCTCATATAAAAGTGTGTTGGGTGTCACAGTTCAGAGATGGCTTTAGAAATGAGGTAAGAAATACTTTCATTATTTCAGAAGTTGATGCTTAAAACCACTTTAGCAAAGCCCTTTTAAAATTAGACAAAATACTAGGCTAATAGGTGTATGTTTCCAGAAGAGTAGTGTATATGTTGATTTCTATCAGTTAAATGCTTACTTTTCTTCTTGTGTAAATTATACTTTTGGAAGTTCCAAAGTCTTCAACACTTGCACAGTTTTAAAACTTCTTGATCTTCTCTCCTTCCTAAGCTAGTAGTTAGTGTTTTAAGAATATTGTTACAGCTCATTAAAGGAATTTTCTAAGAAAGGAACAATGAGGCAAACTTCCTTTGGGAAAATATGGTAATTCTTTTGTGGTCAGAATGGCCACCTCCAAAATTATCCTATTTATAAAGTTTCTTTTCTTACTATTTTATTTATTTTAAAGACAGAATGAGAGAGCATGTGAACAGGGGGAGGGAGAAAGAGGAGGAGAGAATCTCAAGGAGACTGTACACTAAGCATGGAGCCCGACATGGGGCTCAATCTCACAATCCTGGGATCGTGACCTGAGCTGAAACTGAGTCAGACAATTAACCAAGACACCCGGGTGCCCCCAAAATGATCCTATTTTAAATACACATTCTCCATTTGTTTTCTTTTCTTTTCTTTTCTTTTTTTAAAGATTTATTTATTTATTTGACAGACAGAAATCACAAGGAGGCAGAGAGGCAGGCAGAGAGAGAGGAGGAAGCAGGCTCCCCGCCGAGCAGAGAGCCCGATGTGGGACTCGATCCCAGGACCCTGGGATCATGACCTGAGTCGAAGGCAGAGGCTTTAACCCACTGAACCACCCAGGCGTCCCTCCATTTGTTTTCTTGTTTTTTTTTTGTATCATATTTAAGTATAGCTGAAATTTAATGTTCATGTAACATTTTTCGTTACTATATAATTTATAATGTTATTTATTTTTAAAAGATTTTATTTATTTGACATAGAGCACAAGCAGGGGGAGCAGCAGGCAGAGGGAGAGGGAAAAGCAGACTCCACACTGAGCAAGGAGGCGGATGTGGGGCTCGATCCCAGCACCCTGGGATCATGACTTGAGCAAAGGCAGACGCTTAACCGACTGAGGCACCCAAGGTGCCCCTATAATGTTATTTAAAATGCTGTCCGCCACTTTATTTTAACTACAGCTGTACTTATTTTGCCTGGGTAGGGAATGTTAGTTGTGATCGGCCATGGTCCTAGCTTAAGAGGGTAACACCTGGGCTGCTTCAAAGTCTGCCCTGATAGATAAACCAGCATCACTGTATTGAGCAGTAGAGTGACAGGTGGCTATCACTTAACCAACAGTCATTGAATGTCTGGTGTGTCTGGTCTGGCATTTAAAGTTGAATAGATAAAGTCTCCGCCCTCTAGAGTCTTAGAGCCCCATTCCAGCCAGAAAGCGATCATACGAAATCTGAGAATCTGTAGCGTGTGCGAATAGAAAGGATGGTATTTCTGAGGATGGTGCACCCTTAGGTAACTATTGAGAGTCAGTACTTTCGGGAGGCGGCTTACTCCTTTGTATTTCTCAGGCCTGTGTGCATCCAGAATAGTGCCGGCTGCATACTAGGTCTCAGATATTTGTTGTCTTAGTGAACATGAAACGTCTATGGAAGATAGGAGCAAAATGCTTTCAACTTTAAAAAACTAAAATTTTGTCATTGTTTTACAGAAAATGTGCTCTAACTGGCCAGAGTAAGTCCTGTAAACACAGAATTAAATTAGGGGACTCAAGCAACTATTACTATATTTCTCCTTTTTGCAGATATAGGGTAAGTAACTAAACCATGAATTTTAACTAAGCCCCCTTTGATATGAGATGTTTGACTGTTTATGACTTTTTTTTCCTTTTGACCTAGATCACCTCTGTATGTAACTTTTTTACATACATTCGATATATTCAGCAGGGGCTTGTGAAACAGCAGGATGGTGAGTGTTCTTAATTGGTTACAAAATATTTACATAAACGTCAGTAAAAAGTATAGGACATAATAGTAATGCTCAAATAAACTTTATTATTGGTACATTCATATTGAATCTCTCATAGTTCTAATAAAATGGGTGGAGAATTTGGGAACTAATGTCTTTTAAAACATATTTAACCCTTAGAACTGCCTAATTTTACTCTGATACGAGTTTTAAGCAGAATCTGTTATAACTCTAAGGAGGGTATATTGATACCAGGTGGCAAATATGAGGGGAGTAAAAAGCTTATCGAAATTATGCCTAAGAAATAAAAGTAAGTGAGCTCTAGACATGGTCAGATTTATTTTAATTGGTGAAAACCATGGGAATCTGATGATAATTTTTTCTGTATTTTGTACTTTCACATGTGAATTAACAAAGCAGTCATGAAGATAGTTCTGAATGGAATAAAGGTTACTATATGCTGAGTCAGCCGAAACATATAGATGATATATCCAAGAGAGCCAACCTCATGCAAGTGTTTTAATGTTTTTAATTCAGTCTTTCATGATTACTGATGATTCTGTAGCCACATGGCTTAAATGCCAGGCATGAAAATGCGTAAGGCCCAGCAACTCCAAAGCAGTGTTTCTTTCTTTCTTTTTTTTTTTTTTTTTTTAAGATTTTATTTATTTATTTGACAGAGAGAGACAGTGAGAGAGGGAATATAAGCTGGGGGAGTTGGAGAGGGAGAAGCAGGCCTCCTGCCTTCCTGCTGAGCAGGGAGCCTAATGCGGGACTCTATCCCAGTATCCCAGGATCATGACCCGAACCCAAGGCAAGACCCTTAATGACTGAGCCACCCAGGTGCCCCCAAAGCAGTGTTTCTTGAATACATGTGACTGTTTTAAAACAAATAGCAGATACTAAGCTAGGGATAGGTCCGTACCCATTTTTTGTTTGAATTCAAGTTGTAGAAAATTTCCTATTCATATTTTTTTAGGGACTGAATATATTTTTATATTTAAAAACTAGAAGAAGCCTGTTATCTTTCAGTCATGTAAACCAGTGAATCTTAATTCTGTGGAAAGGTTAGTCATGCTAATAAAAACTTAATTTAGCATTTCAAAGCTTTGGTATGAGAAGAATCATATTTATTTAGAATCCCATATAATTAGATTTTAATGCCTAGAAGAATGAGGGTGAAACCTCTCATTAATGTTGAATTTCAAAAGGCTCAGTAGCATAAAGTAGTGTTTAAAGTGTACAATACTTTCTATGACTTTAATAAAATTGAAATATTTTTTAATACCTGTTGGTGGTTAATAGGATTTAAGCCACAGAAGAGATGATTTATGTTAAGTTAAATTGTCAAGTGTGTTTTTTCTCCTTGTTAAAGTAAGTTCTGTAGGGAAGATAAAAGGTAATTTCCTTTGTGAAAATAGGGAGAAATTGCCATGAGTAGTAGTGGAGGTATAATGGTGATAAAAGTGGCCTTTTCTCTGGTTTCTCTCTCTCTTCCAGGTCACGGTACTTGGTGCATATATAACGTGTAGATTTGTAACAATTAAATTAAATATTACTAATTTTAAAATACATGTGTTATCTGTGCCTTGTGTCAAACAGGATTTAGGGCAGCTAAATCTAATGCAGGGTTTCTCAAGCTTGGTACTACTAACATTTTGAGCTGAATAAGTCTTAAGTCTTTGTCGTGGAGGTGGGGGCTATCTTGTACATTGTAGGATGTTTCCCATCATTGCTGAGCTTTCCTCTGTAGATACCAGTAATGAAAAATGTATATAGACATTTTGTCAGAGGTACCCTTGAGGACAAAATCTCCGCTTCTTGAAAACCGCTGATCTAAATCAATCTCTAATCTGATGATATGTCAGAGGAAGACTTTTTGTCTGAAATATAAAGCCAGCTTTTTTTCCCATTTACAGAGGAGGGGGCTTGCCAAAGTAGGGAGAATTGAAATCTACAGTTAGTCTCTACATTTATTTTTTTTTAATCTTTTTAATTTTTTTTTTAAAGATTTTATTTATTTGTTAGAGAGAGACAGAGCACAAGCACAGGCAGCCAGAGTGGCAGGCTAGAGGCAGAGGGAGAAGCAGGCTCCCTGCCGAGCAAGGAGCCTGATGTGGGACTCGATCCCAGGATGCTGGGATCGCGACCTGAGCCGAAGGCAGCTGCTCAACCAACTGAGCCACCCAGGCGTCCCTCTACATTTATTTTTATTTTTAATTTGAGCCATATACAAAACCTTTCTCTGTTATTTCTCAAAAAGAATGTTACTGAGTTCTCTGGACTGCCTTTTGTTTTCCTCTTTTTCCTGTTTTCCTCTGTGTTGGTGTTAGTAAATAGTGGAATGGGCAAGATGTCGCAGACTAAAGTGAGAAGATCCCTACATGAGAATAATTGAGGACTGGGTGTAATTCCTTATAGTGGCAACATGATTTCCATTTGCTCAGGGCACTGAAGCATCTACCGTCTATCAAACTAAAGTGATCATTGACACATCTGACAAATAGTTGTAGCAAAACTGGTGAAAATTGCTCATTTATTGATAAAACTGGGATGCTCACAAATTTGTGAAAAAATTTGTATGACTTAGTAGTAATATGGCAAGGCATTAGGTATGTCATTAGGAAATGTCCTGTTGACATTTCAACTAATGTTAAATTTTCAGTGAAACAGCTAAAAGGTAATTAAAATGTTATTTTATGATTCTTACATGTCTCCTTCTCTATTTGTATAGTTGATCAGATGTTTTGGGAAGTTATGCAGTTGAGAAAAGAGATGTCATTGGCAAAGCTGGGATATTTCAAAGAGGAACTCTGATGCTCTGCCTCGGACCATGCATGAACCTCCCTGAACACCTGGAAAATGGCTGCATATTTTTATGGTTACTTGATATTTATTTCCAAGGAGTGGGCCCAAGACTTTTTCCCTCTTTTGCAGATTACACTAAGAAGTACTGTGATTTCTTTTAAATTGACCTATGCTGTGTCTGCTTACTCTTTAGTTGAACATACTATAAAGAATTACAGGTGTACTAGTGATTGTAATATATAGTTGCAAAAAAAGCTAAATAAATAAAGAAATACATCAACGTTAGATTGAATATGTTTTTGCTTTCTCTTCTAGCTCTGACACAGCGTGTAGGGTATGCTGAATGCATTGAATTGTAGCTTTCAAACTGCATAGCAGCCTATGAGTGGCGAAGAAGAAGGCTAAGTGGACAGAATTAGCTCTGTCCCCCCACAAGAATGGGCTTATTTCTATCTGTTTTGTAGATTGGGCTTCAAAGAAGGATTTTATTTAAAGAAGGCAAAAAGAAGAAATTCAGCACCTACCCTCTCCATCTAGAGAATGCTACTGTTAGTATTTCTGAAGAAGAGTCTTCTACCTTTCAATATTTTCTACCTACATATGCATATTTCTGAAACAAAAAGACTTTCTTCTTTAACTTAAATAACAAATATTTTTTCTACATGTCTTTAATCACTACATGATGTAGGATTTGACTGTAGGATGTTAATATACTTTGTTTTGAAATGAGCTTAAAACATTTTTTTCATATCATAATGCTGTGATGAATATCCTTATGCATACTTCTTTGCACATTGTTGAGTTGTTTCCTTCACATAGACTTGCCTAGAAGTAAAATTGTTGGGTCAAGCTATATGTGTATTTTAAAATACTGATCTGCTTTGCCAAATTGCCCTCTATAGAGTTGAACAAATTTATTTTTTACAACAGCATTTTATGAGAGACCTAGTTTTCTGAAGATGGCATTGTTTTCAATCCTATCCTCAAAGATTTGGTCAACCTTACTTGTAGAAGATTCAATCACCAGGATGGGTAGGAGTCTACAGATAAAAGGATATTTGAGAATGGTATGGTGTGGTAGAAGCCATCACTATCCTACCAAGCTGAGGAATCTGAAATTGAACATGAAAAGAACTTTGAAACTAGAATTTTATGTCCTGATAAATAGTTATTCAAATGTGAGGACATAATAAACGTGTTCTCAGACCTTCAAAACTTCAGAAAATTTTCCATACAAAGATGCAAATTAAAAACACTTTTGGAGAAAGTACCTAAGTGTGAATAGAAACAAATCCCAAAGAGGCTGCAAGAGATTTGGGGGAAGAGATACTTAAAGAGATTTTTGATGACTTTAAAAGAATAAAAGGTAAGGGTAAAGAAAATAATAAAGTATATAACAATCTAGAATTAAAATTCTTTACAATGTCAACACATTGGCAATGGGAGGAGACCATAGATTGTGTGGGTAAAGTTCCAGTCTTTTTAGATGGAAGAGAGAGAGATACCAATTAATTGTGAAGGACCAAAGGAGAAAAGACCAAGTAGAGAAATGAATAGTGTGATACGGAATAATATAATATATAAAGCATAAGGACATGGAAAGGTTAAAATACAAGTATAACTTGTTAAAATACAAGTTATATAACTTGTTAAAAACAAGTTAAAATACAAGTATAACTACAATGTAACATTTTCTGAAAAACAAATGGATAGAAACACTCAAATACAGAGAATAAACTGGTGGTTGCTAGAGGGGAGTGGGGTAGGCATCAGACAAAATAGATGAGGGGGATTAAGAGGTACAAACATACAGTTGTGAAATAAGTCACAGGGATGAAAAGTATAGCATAGAGAATATAGTTGATATTTTAACTTTGGTGACAGTGACTATACTTAATGTGGGCATTGCATAATATATGGAATTGTTGAATTACTGTTTGTACATCTGCAACTAATATGTCATCTATGCTTTGATTTAAAAAAAAGAAAGTAGTGCTTCAAGGGAAATTTTGTAGCTTTAAATCTTTTTTTGTTTTTGTTTTTTTACTTAAATTCAATTTGCCAACATACATCATTAGTTTCAGATGTAGTGTTCAGTAATTTATCAGGTGGTGGGCATTAAGGAGGGCATGTGATGTGGTGAGCACTGGATGTGATATGCAGCTTTAAATCATATTTTTTAAGTGAACTGTGTTCAATTAAGTTACAGAAGGACAAGATAAAAGTAAAGGAAAGAGATAAGAACAGAAATAGAAAGCAAGGATGCAATAGAGGATCAGCAAAGCTGTGTGTTGACTGAAAAGATGAACAAAATAGACAAAAATTTCTGTCAAGTTACCATGGAGAAAAAGAGAAACTATACAAATATCCCATACAAGGAGTGAAAAGCGTATGTCATTATAGATACTGCAGATACTAAACATGAGTATTAGGAACATCCCAATATATTTGAAAATTTAAGCAAAAGAGTAAAATTCCTAGAAATGTATTTTGATTAAAAAGAAATCAAAAGCCTGAGCAGTACTATTACTATTCAAGGAGAGGCATAGTTAAAAATCTTACAAATAAAACTGTAGGTATAGACAGCTTTAACAAACTTTAAAGAATGAGCTGTTCTAATCTTACTTGTATTCTGGAGAATAGAATTACTATGTTTCATACATCAAATACCAGTATAACCTTGATAGCAAAACCAGATTGGGACAGTCCGTACAGGTAAAAGAAAGGAAGATTATAGGTCCATTTTGTCATGGTTAGAAATGCAAAAGCAAACAATATGACACACTGACCAAGTGGCATTTATCCCAGGAATGCAAAATTGTATATTAGAGGGGCATCTGACTGGCCCAGTCAGAGGAACATGTGATTCTTGATCTCAGGGTCATGGTCATGAGTTTGAGTCCCACAGTGGATATAGAGATTACTTGAACTTTTTTTTTTAATGGTATATTAGAAAATGTATAAATCTAATTCACATTTACAGAATAAAAGTGAACACTGAAAAAAAAATTAAAAAGAATAAAAGTGAAAAACCATCCAATCAATAGATGCAGAAAACATTCTGTAATTTTTTCAGCTTGATAAAGGATATCTTAAAAAATCTTATAGTAAACATGATCCTAAGGTGGGAAATGTTAGAAGCATTTTCTTTAAAATCAACGATGGAACAAAGATGACTACTGTACTCACTCATATTCAAAATTGTACTGTAAGTGTTAGTGCAGCAAGATGAGGAAAATATACAGTGGTTGGGAAGGAAAAAATAAGAATTATGCTATGATTGTCTACATAGAAATGTCTCCCATTAAATTATTAGACATAATTGGAGAGTTTAGTAAGGTGGTTCGATATATATTTGTGAACTGTACATATATGCAGCCACAGTTAGAAAATAAGATATTTTTTAAAATTTATTTTCAGCGTAACAGAATTCATTTTTTATGCACCACACCCAGTGCTCCATGCAATACATGCCCTCCATAATACCCACCACCAGGCTCACCCAACCTCCCACCCCCCCCCCGCCCCTTCAAAACCCTCAGATTGTTTTTCAGAGTCCATAGTCTCTCATGGTTCATCTCCCCTTCCAATCTCCCTCAACTCCCTTCTCCTCTCCATCTCCCTATGTAACAACTGCAAAAAGAATTCTGAAGTACCTAGTAAGAAATCTAACCAAAGATGTGCCAGGTCTGTGGAGGAAAAGTTACAAAACTTAATTTAAAAAAGCATTGAAAAGGACTAGAGTGATCTATGTTCATGAGTAGAAGGACAATATTTTTTAAGAAAACGAATGTGTAGATTTAATGCATCTCCAAACTAAATCCGAAAATTTCTGCTGGAATTGACAAACTGATCAAAATTTGTGTGGCAGAGTAAAGAATGAAGAATGACCAAGGCACTTCTGAAGGACAAGAAAGGAGGAAGAATTCATCCTACCAGAAGGACATTTTATGAAGCAGAAGTATTTAAGAAAGTGGGACACGGTGCAGAAATAGAGAAAATGGCCAATGGATAGAATAGAGAGCTCCAAAGTAGACCCACGTGTATTTGTAAATTTCGTATTGACTGAGAAGGCGGTAGGTCAATGATAGGACTTATAATTAAATGGAGCTGGCAAAAAGACAAAGGATTGTATGAAATTGGATTTTTTCCTTACACCATACAAAAAAACAACTGTTTAAATGTCCCGAAATGGTAGAACTTCTGATGTAGAAAATAGAGTTGAAATTATAGGTGAAATATATTTTGAAAATACAGGTGGATACCTTCCTATCTTCTAAGAACTTTTTTTTAAAGATTTTATTTATTTATTTGACAGAGTAGGCAGAGAGGCAGAGAGGGGGAAGCAGGCTCCCCGCTGAGCAGAGAGCCCGATGTGGGGCTCGATCCCAGGACTCTGGGATCATGACCTGAGCCGAAGGCAGAGGCTTAACCACTGAGCCACCCAGGCACCCCTTCTAAGAACTTCCTAAACTGAAAGCAAAAGAAACTATAGAAGATGGCCATGAAAGGAAGTTGTGCTATGTTATAAATTGTTAATTTAGAACTTTTGTTCATCAAAAGGCATATTAAAGACAAACTACAAGCTATGAGAAGTTACTTGAAAAACTCATAACCAAGAATAGATTAGTATCAAGATTATATACAGAAATTCCACATATCAAAAAGAAAAATATATAAATAGAACAACAGGAGATGGCTGGAACAGGTCTTCCACAGAGTTGGAAATTCCTGTGGGCTAATATGCTATTAAATGATCTTCATTTACTAACAGGGAAAGCAAATCAAGACCACAGTGACAGGTTTAAATTCAACTGGCAAAAATTAAGCCCCATGAAGTCATATGTTGGAGAGAATTTCAATAGGATTACTCATTAATTGCTGGTGGAAATGCCAAATGGTACACCTACTGTGAAAAACAATTCATTTGAAAAATTGAACATTCCCCGTGGCCCACCAACTCAGCTTGTAGGCATATACTCAAGAGAAGGACTTGTACAAAGTGCCCTGGAATGCATCTGTAAGAATGTTTTGGAAAAAGTCCGAATGTCCATCTAACAGGAGGGTAAAGTGTTGTGCGCTCACATAAGGGACTATCACGTGGCAGGCAAAATGAATGAACATCGGCTACATGCAATGAAGCAACTTAATATAACAGATAGGAAAAGCAAAATTGCTCAGAAGACTGTATGACAATACTTTTCCCATAAAGTTCAAAAACCAAAACTGAACAATTGTTTAAGCATGTATATATATATATATATAGAACAGAACTATTTTTAAAAAACCCAAATAGTAATAAACCCAAAGTTTGGGATAGGGTTACCTCTGGTATGGAGGAGGAAAAGAGAGAGAAGTGGGAAGAACAAATTTAAGAGTAAGTCACTGTTGCTGTTCTAGTCTGTGGGTTGGATGTTGGGTTCACTTGTCAGGAAGAGGACATATATGAGTGAGGACAGACTATTGGTGGTGTGTTTTGAACCAGTGCTCCTGCATTCAAGAGCAAAAAACAGGACCTGCTGATGAATTGGATTTGGGAGAGAGGAAAGGAGAGAAGTAGGGTCCGAATCCTAGGCTTTTGGCTTAAGCTATTATTGCATTTATTGAGATGGGGAAATCTGGGATAGGTTCAAATTATGTATGCACGGAATAGAGACAAGAACTCAGTGTTTGATGCGTTAAGTTTTAGAGGCCCATTAAGCATCAAGATGGGGATATTAAGTAGGTATTGATACACAAGTTCAAATTCAACGATTAGATCAGGCTAGGTGATGCGTTTGGGAGTAGTTTAGCTGTGGGATCAGATAGGAGTTTAGGGATACTTTGGAGATGGAGAAGTATGGCACTGGGGAAGAAAAAGCCTGCAAAGAAGGCTGAGTACAGAGGAGCTAGCAAAAATGGTGAGGCAAAGGAGATAGAATAATTAGTGTGCTGATGAATCTTGGCTCAGGAGAGCATTTCTGGACAGAATTTAATTGCCTAGACTACCTAGAGTTTTTGATGAATTTCTATAAATAGTTTCAGAGCTGAGGAGAGAGCCTGGCCTAATGGAGACAAGTTGGATTAGGAGTTGCTCAGGAGAACTGCATTCTCCAGGGATGGTTCCCAAAACTGATCAGTTAGTCAGGTCACCCCTCCTTTTTGGCCTCTTCAATGAAGGGTAAATCAAGTGTTCTCTGTTGTCTCTCCCAGCTTTAAAACAATCCACAACCTTTGACTCAGGATTTATACTGGAAGAACAAAGGTTCAGTTCCTGAACATTGGGTTTCAGCCCTTGAGTGGCAACCACCGCCTACCCACTCTGCACCACCGCCATGTGAATTCTGTGTGTTTTCATTTTGTGCAGCTAGAGTCTTACATGAGTCTGCTTTTTGTTGTTGTTGTTGTTTTAATTTATTTTTTATTTATTTTCCGCATAACAGTATTCACTATTTTTTCACCACACCCAGTGCTCCATGCAATCCATGCCCTCTATAATACCTACCACCTGGTTCCCCCAACCTCCCACCCCCCCGCCACTTCAAACCCCTCAGATTGTTTTTCAGAGTCCATAGTCTCTCATGGTTCACCTCCCCTTCCAATTTCCCCCAACTCCCTTCTCCTCTCTAACTCCCCATGTCCTCCATGCTATTTGTTATGCTCCACAAATAAGTGAAACCATATGATAACTGACTCTCTCTGCTTGACTTATTTCACTCAGCATAATCTCTTCCAGTCCCGTCCATGTTGCTACAAAAGTTGGGTATTCATCCTTTCTGATGGAGACATAATACTCCGTAGTATATATGGACCACATCTTCCTTATCCATTCGTCCGTTGAAGGGCATCTTGGTTCTTTCCACAGTTTGCTGACTGTGGCCATTGCTGCTATAAACATTGGGGTACAGATGGCCCTTCTTTTCACTACATCTGTATCTTTTATTAGAAACTTTGTTTTTAGAAGTTTTCTTTGTTGTGTTTTCCCCTCAGTAATTTTGACTCATTGTTTAAGACAGAGATGTCAAAGCAATATGAATTTATATTTGCGTCTAACTTTTGTGCTAGAAAAATAGTTCATTTTCCCCCCATGGAATGTAGTACAATTATCATTCGTCAGACAACTAAGTCTCTTATCTTTGATATAGACAAACAGGGGCCCAGTAGTGTCTGTTAATTTTTGTGCAGAACTTCTTGACAGAATTCCTCCTCATTGTTCACATGTATGTGGGTCTTGTGTGTGCCAGGTGCTGCTGTAGGTGCAGGAGATAGAGCAGTGAGCAAGACAGGTGAGGTCCGTTCTTGCGGAACTCTCCGTTCTGTGAGTAATGGACAAGAAGACTAATATTAAAAGGTAAGTGCTCTAGAGATACTTAAAATGGGGTAATGGGCTAGAAGGGGAATGGAGGAGTACTCCAGATCAGGGGGTTGGGGAAGGCCACCTCAGGAGGTCACATTTTCAATCTGGGCTCTTCTGACCAGACCCAGGCTTATGAAGGGAGGCAAGCAGCGAGAGAACCCAGCGCTGGCGTACAGCACCTAAGGGAGAAACGAACTTGACATATTTGAAAAACAGCAAAAAGCCCAAGTGTATGGTTGGTGTCAGGGAGGTAGATAAGAGAAAACTGGAGAGGGAGGCATAGGGTCAGACAACGTAGGTCTTAGTAAGCCGCAGTGGGGAATCTGAGGTTTTCTGTGACAGCTTTGATCAAAACTCTAGCTGGCTCTTTCTTAGCTCAGCTTTTAAATACTGGAATTCCTAGAGTTTTGCCCTGGGCCCCCTTCTTGTTATCTAAATATTCTTTAGATCATCTTATCTGGGCCCCTGGCTTTGAAAATCAAGTACCATTTGCATCTAACTCTCCCATCTCCAACCCTGACACCCCTTCCCTAGCTTCGGGCTCTTGTATATATTTGCCCATTGGCCCCTCCACTTAGACTTCTAATGGGCATCTCAAACCCAGCATTGACACAGCCCAGTTGCTTACACAATAGTCTAGGGCTTATTCTTGGTTCTGTCACCAATCCACCTCCAATCCAGTCCATCAGCAAGTCACACCAACTCTGCAAAACATACCTTGAATCTGTCCACTTACCTCCATGTCCACTACTATTACTCATCCAAGTCAGCATCTTTTAAAAACTAAAACTTAAAAAGTTACAATACCACAAATGACCAAAGCTGCTGAAATATAGAGAAGAATAAAACCCTAACAGCAGCTCAGCTTTTACCTATTTATTTTTGGAGTTCTCTAGGAAACGTCATTACCCAAACATCTAAACCACAGCTACATTAGATTGCGGCTCAAGAGATAAATCTCTACCAAATCTGTGCAAAATGGGGATGCCCAATAGAATTAGGAGTTCTTAGAGATGTAAAGACCATAATCAAGGACATATGGGTGGTATTTGTTATTCTCTGAGAGGGAGAAACCTTAAACCCCCATTGCCACCAGCTGGATTGTGCCTTCAGATGTGTGTTCTGGGCTCATCAATTAATACAGATATATTTTCCAGCCCTTCCTTCCCAACAACTTTCTTCTACATTCTCTTTACCTTCCTCAAACCATGTTGGTTGTTATCGGTTAGCCTCTCCCTTGGAGGTTGCACACTGCCACATCGCAGGCAGAGTCATGTTTCCACGTATGTGCTGTTTGTCCTTGACAAAGTTTTGGTTTATTTTTACATTCGATTTGTTTCTGAACAAATTAGTTGCATCATTTATAAATGAGATTTAAAATTAGCTGCAGCATTTAAAAATGAGATTTAAAATTAAAATCTGCATTTCTAGCTTTGCTTTTAAAATTGGTCACTTTTTTTTACACACTGAGTCCACATTCTTGGAGGAAGCTGAGGGGTTCTACCTGTTGGGGGACTCCACCCTTTAGCAGGGCTTGTAGCCTCTGTTTACCCTATGCCCCACCACCCCTGTCTTCCTGACCCCAAGACTAAAGGGTCACTTGTCAGTTATCAATATGCTTACGTGGTTGGTTTTTGCTTATGTGGACCCATTGTACTCACTTACCTGCCTGGCCTGGTAAGTATTTGAGCTTGGGATCCTATTCTAACTTTGCTTCTCAGCCCATCACCTGGAATCCTATTTCTTTCCCTTTTTTGTTTCTGCTCACTCACTAGTCTGCTGCTGAGACTGAGGTGTCTGGGTGAATCATTGGCTGGATCCTCTGTCGTCATTTGGCAGTGAATACAGCGTGACAACTTACTTCCAACGGCCTCCAGAAAACATGGTTGGGAGCTTCTCTTGGGAGTCTGGATTTAGCCCTGGCTACAGGTCTTCGGCATCCTAATTCATACTGCACCTAAAGGCATCTACTTAAAAGTATCATTTGGCCTCTTCCTTGCTCTGCACATCCCATCTATAGCCAATATTGGATTCGATACCATCTTCGGGCTTTAATACGGGTCCAAATTTGTTATTGCTCTAACCAACACTTTCCAACACAGCCATCTTTCAATTACATCATGCATGACCACTGCCTAAGTAGAAATCATGGACAGAGAGTATATATTTGTACGGAATCCGATGTCGCCCAGCATTCAAAATCTACCCAAATCCTTCTACAACTTATTTGCCACCTTTTCTCTCCGCGAAGCACATGCTGCCCCAGCTCTTCTGTATACATGTGCTGTTGTTTGAGTCTCCTCCAGTTGCAGCTCTTAGTGACACCCCCTAGATTAAATAAATCTCTACTTCCTCTGTTCTCATGAGATGTTTTCCCCAGGCCTTATCAACGTCTCCTTGAGTTGAGTGACTTGTGTTTCTCGCATGCTCCACATTGAAACCTGGGGAGGGCTGGTACTATTACTTACTCATCTTTTTCCTTCCTGCACCCAGCAGAGAGTTCAACACAAGTTGAACTGAGAAAAAACAAACAAACAAACAAACAAATGTAGAAAATTCATTTCTTTAAGCAACTTGATGACTTGTCCTTGAAGCTCTGGGGTCCAATATAACCTTCAAAATAAGATTTTAAGCCTCTCTCACTTTTTTCCCCCCAATATAGAATTACCTAGCTTGTTTTTGAGGAACAGTTTATATGTGTGAAGTTTTAAAATACTTATAAGGAAGCATACCACATCATCTATACTAATTCTAGCAATAATGAAGCAATCAGACAAATCCGGAATGTGGGACATTCTATAAGACAATGGGCCTGGATTGTTAAAAAAGTGTCAATGTCATAAAAAGCCAAACAGCTAAAAATGACAATATCTCTATATCTCTATCTTTAAAAGACATAACCAAAGGCAATGCATGAACATTTATTAGGTCCTTGATCAGAAAACAAAAAGTCATATTTGATGAAATATAAAGATATTTTGGGGACAGTGGGATTAAAACTTATGAGATATTAGTATTAAATTTATTACATCTCTTGGGCATAATGATACTGTGATTATGTGGGGAAATGTCCTTATTTGTTAATATACAGAATTATTTCTGGTGAAATGTCAAGATGTCAGCAACTTATTTTCAGATGGCCTAGTCAAAAATGTATATAGCAAGAGAGAAAAAGCAGAAGTGGAAAAATATTAGGAATTAGTAAATCTGGATGAAGAATGAGTGGATATTTATTTCATGGTACTATCCTTGCAGCTTTTCAATAGATTAAAAATGTTTTCAAGATAACAAGTTGGGGAAAAAGAGAAAAGGAAGGGACTAAAAGACAATTTAATTTCCTAATTGTATTCTTAGGCTACTGTTAAGTAAATGAGTAGCTGAGTGGGAAAGCAGAACTTTTATATTTAGGAGTGAAACCAGCTAATAATAGTGAACCATATGTACTCCACTGTGAGAGTTACTGAATCAAATGCTGTTTTGTTGCCCATTAGAGGGGCTTCTCATATGTTATACTTCCAAAGAAAATAAAATCTGGAGGAGATAGGCTAGGTGTGTATCAAAGGAATGTAAGTTTCCACTGTGGTTAAATTTGGAAATACTTCACAAATCCTAACTTTTCATTAGCACAAGCCTGTTTAAAATATCTGCTATTCAAGGTATCTAAAAAAGCAATTTCATTGATGTAATTTCTCTAGGTAAAAAACACACACAAACTCTGTATATTTGCCTGGTTATGGCTAAATTGATCTGGTTGATAGAGAGGGAGAGATAAATATATTGGTGTAAAAGGACAAATAAGAGATAAGACTATGTATTTATTGCCCATTTATGTAATTACATGTGTCACTAAGGACAAAGGTCCTTAAAACAAAGACGAAAGGCAGAGTAGAAACGGTTCCCTTCAGTAAGATAGATGGATTTGTTACCACTGCCCTCACCATGAATTTTTTTTTTTTCTGTATGGTCACATATCCTGGTTTTATAATCATTTTGAGAAACTAACCATCTTTCCGGACACATTTGTTGGCAGAAGATAGGCTTCGCTCCAGTAAAAAGAAAATGAAGATTTTTCGAGAGCATTCGTAGGCTTCAAGTTGAGAGGACAGTCCTTACTTCCTGAGCTCCGAGAACCCTTGTTTTGGAAGGAAGTATCTCCATAGGACTCCATAGGACTCCAGCACCATGGATGTGTTAGGGGAAAAGGAGGCCCTGCAGCAGTTCTTCGAAGGTAAGAGGCCAGTTTCCAACATGCACTTCCTGCTTCTGAGAAATGGCTCTGCTCGCAATCACTGTTTCACCTTTTTGGAATTCACTTAAACTTGGCCTGGGAAGAAATGCTGTCGTACTAACTGGCCTAAAATTGAAAGTGGTGGTTTATTTGCTGTGTTTCTAGCAAAAATCAATTGTAGTGATTTAAAAGAACACAGAATTTCCATCTTCTAGCTTGGCTGTTAAATCACGGGGTCAGCATATCTGTGTTGTCAGTGTTTGCCTCTTTCCCGTGCTAGATTGTATTTCTTCTAATCCCCTACGTTTCAAAAATTGCAGGTTTGTCTTGTCTCTAAAATTACTGAATGCAGCACAGGAAAGATGTAAGATCTTATTAAGATAGTTTTTCTCTGAGTATATAAAACAGCAAAGGAACACCTCCTCCCCCTTCCCATTTTTGCTTTTCACAACACTTTATTTTGTTTTTTCTTAAGATTTTGCTTATTTATTTGAGAGAGAAAAAGGGAGAGCCTGAGCACAAGTAGAGGAAGGCAGAGGGAGAAGCAGACTCCCTGCTGAGCAGAGAGACTGATTCAGGGCTCAATCCCAGGACTGGGATCTTAATCCTGGGATTAGGACCTGAACCCAAGGCAATGGCTTAACTGACTGAGCCACCCAGGTGCCCCTCACAACATTTTAATAATGTGCAACTGAATAATGATTTGTTTTTGAAGGGACAGGCATACAATAGGAATGCGTACTTTTTCCTCTGAGAGAGACATACTATAGGACATGGTTACACAGATTTTCTTCCTTCTAAAAATCTGAACTGATGGTAAAGCTTCTCATATTTAGTGGGGTTGATGTTCTCATGGAGGGTCTGTTGAAAATGTCATTACCATTGGAGACTTCAGTATGGATTTGGTGTTTCATCAGCCATGCTCAGACTTCCATGTGAAGGGAACTGTGACCATACCTTTTATACATTTGAAAGGTATTTCCCAGGAGGAAATAGGAGAATTGAGGGCAGACCTGTTTATTCACAGAATCTGGAGGGCAGTTTGCAGCACATTGAGAAGTGCTTTCGGCCTTTCTTATGATTTGTAGAGTGCCTAATAAATTCTAGATATTAAAAGGTTGAATGGAATTGACCCAACACCAAAAAGTACCAAATACAGAGTGATGGTCCAAAAGAATTGGTGAGATTCTAGGTCACCATCAGAAGGAATCAATACAATATAGTGGTTTCTGTGGCTTGGATTTTGTCAGAAGTAACAAGAAGAAATGTAAGACCAAGAGAATTATCACATTATCTCAGTTGGGACCCATCCCACGGGATACTTGGTCTCTGATAGTAGCCAGATCAGTGTGTCCCCGTGGGCCAGGCTTTGCACACAGTAGGCACACTAACATAGCTCTATTTTATAGTCTATGATTTTATATTCTATGCAACTTTCATTCTAGCAGTGTGTAGCAATCTCCAAGCTCTAGCTACTAATGCTTTATTTTAGGGAAACCACCAATTCATTTTATAAAATCATGAAGTCTACTTGATTCCTTCTAGACCTAGAAAGTTCATCTGGTCTACCTTCTGGTTTCTTTTACACCAATAGGATTCCTAGACTGTCTTTGTCTTATTTTCAGATGTTTCTAAGGATAGTTTCATGAGTCTTCTCTGTAGCTTGCTAAAATATCCGATTATTATTTTAATAGTATTTTTCTTAGCTTAAACCAAACTGTGTTGCTCCATTTGAAGCCTTTCTTTTCATGAGGGAGCAGTCATTTCTCCTCATTTTTAGAAATAAAAAAAAAAAAAGAGCCACTAGCTTAAGTGATTCCCTTCTGCCTGAAAACCATACAGCTAGTTGTCAATTTCTTATTACCTCCACTCTTGAGCAAATACCGAGCACCCACCTTGTGCCTTGGTAGTTTGTAGTCTTTCCCTTAGATCTTAACGATTCCTTTCTGAAATATTCCTTAGAATGAGGACAGCGAAATTAGATATGGTATTCTCATGAGGAGAGCCATTTGCTCATGCTCCTGTTGATGTATCAGTTCTTTTCTTTTATTTTTTCTTGAGAGGGAGAGGGAGGAAAGAGGCTGAGGGAGAGCGAAAGAGAGAGCATCTTAAGCAGGTCCCTGCTGAGCATGGAGCCTGACACAGGGCTCCATCTCACACCTGAGATCATGAGCTGAGTTGAAATCAGGAGTTGGCTATTTAACTGACTGAGCCAGCTGGGTGCCCCTGTCAGTTCTAATTAAATGCGATCTTGTATTTAAAAAAACAAAAACAACAACAAAAAATGAAGTCTGAAAAATCAAGAAAAATTGTGGCAATTTGTTACCTAGCTGAAAGCTATTTTCTGTTTCCTCAGATCCTTCAGTCTAAGAAACTAAGCCTTAAATGCATTTTCCTCAGGAACGTGTTGGATTGGGGTGCCTGGCTGGCTCAGTTGATAGAGCATGCTACTCTTGATTTTGGGGTCATGAGTTTGAGCATAGAGGTTACTTTAGAAAAATAATTTTTTTTATAAGTATCTGGATTGGGGCGCCCAGTTAGCTCAGTTGGTTAAGCGTCTGCCTTCGGCTCCTGTCATGATCCCGGAGTCCTGGGAAGGAGCCCCATGCATGTCAGCCTCCCTGCTCAGCGGGGAGTCTGCTCCTCCCTGCTTGTGTTCTCTCTCTCTTGCTTGCTCTCCCTCTAATAAAGAAGTAAAATCTTTAAAAAATAATAGGATAAAAAAGTATCTGGATTAACAATATCATTTTCAATTAAATGGTCTTACGTGTCAAAGCTCATGATGATCTTAGTTTTTGTTTTAAACTTTATGCCGAAATCTTTATGATGTGTGTCAGGAAAATGACAAGAACAAAGGGCAATTTCAGGTGGCTAGCAATTCTAATTCTAATTCCCAGTCTGCCACTGATGCAATAGGTAGGTCAGTGAACTAAAGCAGAGAAAGATCCGGTATTCTAGGGATCCCAACGTCCTCTGGGAACTGATACCATGTGACATGTTGGGCTTTTTCAAGAAAGCTGGTACCACTGCAAGAGAAAGGTTATCAGAAGAGAAGCACCTTATTTTATTTACAATAACTAAACTTGGTTACGAGCTAAATTCCTAATAGTGCTGGATTAATTAAATGAATTATGATTTTTCCATGTAATGGAATATTTATAACTATAAAAATGATGATTAAAAATTGTTCATTATATAAAGGGGAAAGGGGGATTATAAATTGGTATATATGATTGAATATATGTGTATACATATATACATGTACATGTAACTTCCCGGAACAAAGTTTATTAAAACTGATTTGTAAACAGTTAATATAGAGATGCCTGGGTGGCTCAGTCAGTTAAGCATCTGCCTTCTGCTCAGATCATGATCCCAGCATCCTGGGATCAAGTCCCGAGTCTGGCTCCCTGCTCAGCGGAGAGCCTGCTTCTCCTTCTCCCTCTGCCTGCTGCTCTGCCTACTTGTGCTCTCTGTCAAATAAATAAATAAATAAAATCTCAAAAAAAAAGAGAAGAACATGAAAACATTTAATAACTATACATACATGCTCACACACAGACCCGGAACTGACTGGATGAGTATGCTTCAAGTATTAATAGTTGTTATCTCCTAGTGATAAGAACATGGGGATTTTCATTTTCCTCTTTATACTTTACTATTTAAGCACTTAATAGTTGAAATGTATTGTTGTAATCAGGATATGTTAAATAGAGGAGAATGAGTTTAATTCAGCAAAACTCTTCTGTTTAAGATCCATGTATAAAGAAAAAAATTACAAAAGACTTTGATACAGGTGAAAAAGATTACAGACCTCCTCCCTAGTAAACCATGCCTAGATCACATCCTTCTGGGGGTATCAAATTCTGTGGGATTTATACCTTTCATTGTGTTATAGCTATTTTAAAACTCTAGATGTTGCAGGTAACTATATCCATGTAAATGATTTTGTCTATAGATAATGTAAATGAACTTGCTTTAAGTGGGTAAAAACCAATTTTGCATTTTCTTGTAAAACCACCCCATGGCCTAGATGGATAGATATAGGTGTTGTAGATCTAGATCTAGATCTGCTGTTTGAATTCTCCTTGAGTGGCTCAGTCAGTCGAGGGTTGGACTCTTGATTTCAGATCAGGTTGTGACCTTGTGGTCCTGGTGAGGCTCCTCGAATAGCAGGGATCTGCTTCTCTCCCTCTCTCTCCTCCTCTCCCTCAACTCCTACCCCTGCTCGTGCTCTCTCAAATAAATCAATAAATCTTTTTTTAAAAATTAGGTAGTTTAATTCTTTGATGTGCATTCATCTTATATTGCATGAAAGTCATGATTTTATCTTTTTTTTTTTTTAAAGATTTTATTTATTTATTTATATAGAGAAAAAGACAGCGAGAGAGGGAACACAAGCAGGAAGAATTGGGAGAGGGAGAAGCAGGCTTCCCACCAAGCAGGGAGCTGGGTGTGGGGCTGGATCCTAGGACCCTGGGATCATGACCTGAGCCTAAGGCAGACACTTAAGGACTGCACCACGCAGGTGCCCCAGTCATGATTTTATCTTTAAAATTAGATATCCTTTGATACTTGAAAAGTTTTAAGTTGGTTAACTTGGACTTTATCGATTTCACCTTAAGTTTGAACCAGATTAATAACAACATTTATTACACATTTACCACGTGCCCAGTACCATGCTATTCACTTTATGTTCATTATTTCATTTAATTCTTACAACAGCTCACTGGATAAAAAGGAATAAGCAAATGAAATGCAGTAAATCTCATTCTTCAGTTTGCTTCTTCTTCTTTTTTTTTTCCTTTTTTGAAAGCTGTGATTTCACATTCTTAATTTGTTTCCTTAGGTATTTCTTTGGACTACCTTGATATCAGAGGAACTCATCTTTTATTTTCAGGCTTTTTAGAAGATTTTATAAAAACTGATTTGAGGGGTGCCTGGGTGTCTCAGTGGGTTAAAGCCTCTGTCTTTGGCTCAGGTCATGATCCCAGTGTCCTGGGATTCAGCTCCTTACCCGGCTCCCTGCTTGGCAGGGGGCCTTCTTCCCCCCCACTCCCCACCCCCAACCTGCCTCTGCCTACTCGTGATCTCTGTCTGTCAAATAAATAAATAAAATATATATTTATTTTTAAATGATTTGAGGGATGCCTGGGTGGCTCATTTGGTTAAACACCTGCTTTCGCCTCAATTCATGATCCCAGAATCCTGGGATAGGGATCTGCATGGGGCTCCTTGCTCAGTGGGGGAAACTGCTTCTTCCTCTACATGCAGCTCCCCCTGCTTTTGCGTGCTCTCTCCCTCTGACAATTAGTAAAGGCTTTAAAAAATTTTTTAAAAACTGATTTAAGAAGAATATTTAATTGTTTATTGTGTTTAATCTTTAAGGAGGAAGTTTTCTGAATTGAAAACTTATTTAGCTCTTCTTGGTCTTGTCCTGAAGTACATTCTAAAACACTTGCTGGCTTTTCTTGAAAGCGAAAGAGGAGATTCCTACCCTGACTGCATGGAGTGGGAAAAAACCACATAGTAAGAGCAGATAACAAGGAGAAACACAAGGAAGACACTGGTCCACTGAAACTCCAGCACGTTCTTTGAAGTTTGAGGAGCAGGTGGCTTCTAGAACCCGAAGCTGTGGTCAGGCAGGAACCACCTGACAGCTCCTTAGATCTAAGAGGAAGAACAGTCCATTCAGGAAGCAGCTGTCAACAAACTTCCAAATAGTCTGCCGCCCTCTCTCTGCTTAAGATTTAAAATGTTAGGTAGCTGTTATTAAGCAAGAATTGTAAGGATGCAGGATAGGCAAAAACATCTGCTGCCCATGAACTGTACAGGGATACCCTGGAGGGCCACGTGTTCAGGCAAATGGGGAAAATACAGAGCTCTGGAGTAATAACTCAAGTGCCCAGCCCCCATGGGATGGATCTAGAAAGGCTTCCAAGGAAGGTGAGCAGAATTGTTGAGGAGGAGAAGAGATATTGCTTAGAAAAGTGCCTATGGGGGCACCTGGGTGGCTCAGTGGGTTGAAGTCTCGGCCTTCGGCTCAGGTCATGATCCCAGGATCTTGGGATCAAGCCCTGCATCGGGCTTTCTCCTCCGTGGGGAGCCTGCTTCCTCCTCTCTCTCTGCCAGCCTCTCTGCCTACTTGTGATCTCTGTCTGTCAAATGAATAAATTAAAAAAAAAAAGGAAACTATGAATAAATTATTTTTAAAAATGTGCCTATGTGCATATAGTAGACAGTCAGTAATATTAATTGAATAAATGAATGAAAGAACAATGCAAAAGACTATTCTAGTCAACAAAGAGTGATTGAACTTGGGTTTGGAGAACCCAGCAAGTTCAAATATAGGAAGAAGGAAAACTTGCCCAGGAAGAAGCGGAAAGCTCTAGTGAATAGAATAAACGGAAGCAGACCCGAAAAAGTGTTGCCAGGTGATGGAAAGCCTCAGATGAATGGTAAATGTATGAAGTGGTCCTCGCATGTTATTTCTCCAAAAGTGAAACCAACTCTAACTGGTGGATGAGTCTGACTTCCTGAACTGAGAGGCATCAGAAGCTCCGAAAACCTATCAGCAGTGCCGGAGGACAAAGCTACAGTGCCCAAGGCTGGCCCTGGGCAAGGCTGTTTTGTGGGGAAGAGTGTCGTTGGCCTCAGGCCAGGCCCTCAATTCTTTGTTTTTCTTTCACTTTGGGGCCACCACTTTCTCAGCTTCTCAGCACCCTTTTGCCCTCTTCTTTCTGCGCCAATAAAACCTGAGCATTCACAGAAGGTACAAACAGCGAATGATCAGATGTCATCACACATCTGTATTGAGCCTTGCCCCTGTGTGCTTTCAGTGGACACGAAGATGTTTTGACCAAATGAATCGAAAAAGGTTGCATCTCTAAGTGTAGGTTTGGTTGTTCTTCAGTGGTGGAATTTTAGATGTTTTGTCTTGGCAACGTCCTATAGTTATCATTGTAGGACCGATTTTATTGAACATTTATTACGTGCTGGACATAGAGTTTAATTAGGAACATGGATTCTGAGTCAGCTGTCTTCGATGTGAATTCTGGTTCTGCCATTTATTGCCTCTCGGATGATGGAGGAGGAAACCACTGCAGGTCTTAGTTTCCTTATTTAGAAAATGCGGATAACAGCATTATCCCAAATTTTGGTTGTAGTATCTCTACGCCTGGCACAGAGAGCTTAATTAATATTAGCTATTGTTATTCTCGTTGTTACCTTGCTAGCGCTTTCTCTGTGTGACATCAGCACAGTCCTGTGAGGGATTTTTATCCTCCCATGAGAATCAGGAGGCTGGAGCAGGTTAACTTGCTTGAAGATCATCCCGGTAGAATGTGGATGCGAGTTCCTCACATGTCCCCTTTTTAAAATTGAAACAGCCAAAGTGAGCCAGGGGTTGCCCTCACGCGGAGGGATTCAGTGGTGAACAGAGTCCTTGTTTGGGAGCTGCTCCTCATCTGGCTGAAGAGAGAAGACAAGCAAGGGAATAGAATAACTTCAGAGAGTCAATAATTATGAAGAGAATAAAACCAGATAGTTGTGCAGAGAGAGACTGAAGATGGCAGGGAGAGCAGGTGACATAAGCTCAGGTAACCGGGAATGCTTCTGAGGAGGTGGCATTCCGGCAACTCATCCACCAGGGGTAGGATTGCTGGTCAGGGCTGTGTCTGTGTGAGACTTGTGCTCTGTTGCTTTAAGTGAGGCCAGTCATTATGTTTGAATGATTTTCTACTCAGCCACTTAAGTGCAGGCTTAGGGTAGGGGAAGAATTGGGTTTTTACAAAGTTGAGGTTTTCCCAGGTGAGTCCCAGGTGAGAGAAGGGAAGAGAGTGACTAGCCTTTGCAAGGGAGTAATTGGAGTGACGGGCCCTGACTCCTCAGCGGGGTAAAAAGGGAAAGGCGAGTCGCAAGGGGTGAAGAGGTGTGGAAAGGTGGCGGTAGGTTTATGAATGGGGGATCCCAGTGGGTGAAATGATAAGAGTAGAAGCACCAGTGTCAATGAGTGGAAAGGATGGGCTGGTCAGAAGACAACACTTGGAACTGAGACTTCAGAGGGTGGTGCAGTTACTGGTTTGATGCCAGGGTTTCGCAGGGCGCCATGACGGAAGGTGTCTGAGGTGAGGTGGAGAAAAGGTGGGAGATGAGGGGTTTAAGAACCTGAGAGGCTGGGAGAGTATCGGGTGGATGTGGAAGCCCTGAGTGATGGTGAAAGTGGTGTTGCAGAGAGGAAGAGAGGGAAGCACATGCTGGGTGTCCAGTGAGACAGCAATAGTGAATGAGCGAGAGGTTCCTAGATGGCGC
Organism: Mustela erminea; assembly: GCF_009829155.1. Classification (NCBI taxonomy): domain Eukaryota; kingdom Metazoa; phylum Chordata; class Mammalia; order Carnivora; family Mustelidae; genus Mustela; species Mustela erminea. The sequence goes on along the minus strand of NC_045619.1, from coordinate 47,281,095 downwards.
TACCAGGAGGGGCCTGGTCATCTGATATGTGCTTCATTGGAAGAAGGGAGGCGGAAAGCTGATCTGAAAACAGCAGAAGAGTAAGGAGAACACCTCCCCCTTTTAGCCCCCAGGAACATGTGGGAGCACTTTTATTGGAGATGTTCTGTAATTTAACCAGTTCTTATGGCTGGACATTTGGGCTTGCTCTAGATCTTTCCCTGTTCTACATATAATGTGATCATATAATGTGATGTTCTTATTGGAACATCAAAGCTTACCCTGAGTGGGCATTCCCATGGGTCAACATATCCCAAGTTCTTTAGACTATTCAAGAACAGGACAATAATAACAATATATTGTTTTCAGCTTTGAAAACATTTTTTGAGCATTCCCCAAGTTCTATTGCCAATATCTGGATTTATAGCCTTTTAAAGTACATGTGTTTGAGCCTGGGTGTCCCTCAGTTTTCCCAAATCCACACATTCAAAGTGGAACTCATTAATCTTCTCTCTGATTTCAGTCTTCACTGCCTCCCATGTTCCCTTTGCTCTTCAACAAACCCCCCAAACTGGAAACTGGGGTGTCACTCTTGATGACTCCTTCTACACTCTATAGCTAATCTTTTATCAAATTGTTGCTTCCACCTCAGAGATGTCTTTCGGCTGCAACCGCCCCCCCTTTGTTCAGAGATTTCATCTCTTGCAAGAATCTCTTAACTTCTGTCTTTCTGTTGACCATCTTCCACTTTGCTGTTGACTCATGTAGATGCCATTGCTTAAACATTTCTGTTGAATCTCCTTTGCCTGAGCTTAGCGTAATTGTCCCAAGATGACATTCCAGGTGTCCTATCGCAGGGGACTCCTCCATGCTCATATCTGTTATAGGTGGTTTGATATAAGTGGTTAAGGTCATGCTCCAAAGCCAGAGTTCCAATCTTGACTCTGCCCCTTGCTAGCTGTGTGATCTTCCTCCTACTTCATATCTCTGTGTCTCATTTATGTACCTATAAAACCAGAATATTCCTTGTAACTATCTAATAGGGTTTGGGAAGGTGACATGATGCTGTCTACATGAGGCTCAGAATAGTCCCTGGATTACTATATTTTTGCTATTACTATTATTATCTTCAATATTGTTCTTACTATTACCTATACCCCAGCCTCACAACTTCTCATGGTTTCTTGAATGCTTCCTGCCCTTTCATAACACTGGCTCTTTGACTGTGCCCTCTCCCCAGAATGCACTTCCCTACTTCTTTCTCCAGCAGACTTCCCTGAGCTAAGTTAGAAGCAAAATTCTCCATGCTTCTCCCGCACTTTGTCTACACCCTTGGGTGCGCACCCTTCACATCAAAGTTCAGTTTCTGTGTTTTGCACGTCTGTCTCCCACAGAGGACAGTGTAAGCATCTCCCTGTAAGGATTTGTCTTTGTCTCGCTCATCTTTGAAGGCTCTCTGTCTTGCATGTTGCCGTTACTGAAAAGATGTTTGTTGAATGTGTGTTAAGTGAGTGAAATTCTTGACCAGAATTTCTGGTGGAGAAACAGGGGCCCTTCTTTTGCCTTATATGTAGCTGTTCAGTTTGTGCTCATTTTCTCACTTTTCTCTGGATATCTCATTTTCTCTGGGTATTAAATATCCAGACCAACTCTGGAGAGGAAGTCACAGCTCCTCACCGATGTTTGTTATGTAGATTACTCTTGGATCTGTGACCTAGGGTGGTTTCCTCTGTTCTCCTTAAAAGGATCTATTAGCAGGAAGGGAATGAAGGTGGTGTGATGTTCAATAGAAAACAAGGCAGAGATGCTAACTGGGGATGGAGAGATTCAAAACCCAAGTCCCTTTATGACAGGTTCAGGCTCTGACTCAAACTGAGCCATTAGCTATGAATCAAAATGAATACTTAGAAGCCATCAGGAGACTTTCGGAGTCTAAGAGAGGAGTGGATGGTGCAATCCTGAGGAAGAATAAAGGTCCAGGGGCGCCTGAGTGGCTCAGTCAGTTAAGTGTCTAACTCTTGATCTCAGCTCAGGTCTTAACCTCAGGGTCATGAGTTCAAGCCCCATGCTGGGGTCCATGCTTGGTGTGGAGCCCACTTAAAAAAAAAAGTCCAAGCATCAGGGAACACAGTCAAGGTAATGGGGGTTGCAGGAATGATCTTGGGGATTGTCTGATTACAGGTCTTGCCCATTTTTTATAGTCCACCCACATGACCTTTGGAAATTAGGCACCTTTACAAATCACACACATTAACCCTGAGCTCCTGACTCCAATCTGCATGTGTGGTGATGAGTGACGTGGTTCTTAGACCACAGGCTTTGCTTCCAGATTGCCCTGGGTGGAAATCTCAGCTTTACCATGGACTTAGGGTGCAGCCTTGGCAAATGACTGGGTCTCTCTGAGCCTGTGTCCTCAGCTATCAAGTGAAGTAGATACTGTTTCATAGGAGAGGAATGAGAATGAAGTAAGATGATCTTAGGCAAAGGGCTTTGCATGGTGCCTGACCCACTGTTACTGCCCAGTGCAGTAGTTTTATCAGTAACCTATAATTAAGAAAATGTTCATTCTTTTAAAGAAGCTCCCTGAAGCAGCCTGTGATCAGTCAGAAAACTACTAGCCTGTAATGAACACTTGATGTGACACGCTGTACCAAATCTTAAGCTGTATTAATTCTTAATTTGCACAACAAAATGAACAATGAGATAATGTTATCACCACTTTATAGATGAGGAAAGAGAGATTCAGAGTTTGTATCTGGCCCAAAGGAACACGGCTATTATGTCTGAGAGCTTGGAGCTAGGCAGAAGCCTGTCTTACTCCAGGGGCTTGTGTTCCTCCTCACTCCGCCCGGTGTTTTCTGAACAGGTTGCAGAGGACCATCTGTAGACTTAGCTGCCGAACTTCCGGCTCCTGTTCAAATAACTGGGATGCGCACGTGCGCGCGCACGCGTGTGTATGACAGGGCGCCAGTTTGCATGTAATTCCATTCCATAGATGAAATTATTCTGGAGTCTGAGTGATTGGTACATTAGTGTCATCCGGCTTTTTCTTTTTCTTTTTTGCAAAACCCAGCTCCAATGCTATGAGATGAGGTGTTAGGGATAAAAAGGCAGTAGTTTATGTTCATAGAGCAGGCGGTTACAGATTCCCAGAAGACAAGGCTACCCAGTAAGAATGCAAAGCTAGAAGAATACCAGCCCTGGCCTGAGCACTGCTCAGAGCAAATCAAACATCTGTAGAGGGGGTTGGGGCAGCGGGGTTCCTCAGAAGTGTAGTAGGAAATATTGACTCTCCAACTTGGCTTTTTTTGGTAACCAGAGTCAGAACAAAAAGCCCAGTGAGAGGATACTCCGATATCTGATTCGCTGATGGTAGCAACATAAGAAGCAATTGTCATGCTCAGTAATGTGAGATAATGTGTTCTAAGGAGAACGTGAGATGACTTGACAGCTGGAAGGAGTGTCACTCCACCAGGGTGAAGCCGATCAATAGCCTCAAATATTAGGAGCTGAGAAATATGCTTCCTGTGAATTTGTGGCTGTGGGTGGTGGCATAGGCTTTGGTGAACCAGGCAGACCTGGGTTTGAATCCTGATTCCCCTGCTGCTTAGTTGTGGACCTTGGGCTAATGACTTAACATCCTAACATTTCAGTTTTCTCCATCTGTAAAATGGGGATAATAACATCTGGTTCTTAGGGTTATGGAGATGAATGAGGAAATAAATGATAGCTATTGATTTTATTATAACATTTGCAAGTGTGAAGGAACCAAGTTGCTTGCTTGCTTGCTTTTGAAACAAGAATGAGTACAAGCTACACACACACACACTTCTTTTTCAAAGAAACACTCCTGTCTCCAGGGAGTTATTACAACTTTTACATGTTCACATTAATTCCAGAGCCTTTATAATCATAAAATCCATTTATAGCCCTTAGTTGCCAAGCAACATAGGACAAAGTACTGAGTATTTCCTTTTATTGCAAAAGGTTCAGCTTTTCCATATTGGTCTTGAAATCAACATTTTTCAGAAAAGACGGAACTGTGAAAATACTGTATTTCCAAGGTTTTTTGAGCATTCCTTGCTTGGGGAATGCTCAAAAAATGTTTTCAAAGCTGAAAACAATATATTGTTATTATTGTCCTGTTCTTGAATAGTCTAAAGCATTTTGTGCTAATTTCACAGTAAATCTTTAAGAAGGTCTGAAGATGGGAGACTGCAAATTTAGTTTAAGGGGAGAACTTGCTTCATATAATCTACATTCTGAGGATGCTCTCACTGTAGGAGAACTAGTTCTTTGATCCGTCATTGTCTTTCCAGAAAGACTGGGATGACATAAAATTCATATGAAGAATGCTGTCTGCTGACCTTGGTAATTGATGACCTCAAACATGTCATTCAACCAGGTTTTGACAGGGTTTGGGGAAGCTGGCTTTGAGGCACATAACTGAACTAAATTCTCTTCTTCTTTGAAAGGTACTAATGGTTTTAATTATTTTTTGTTGTTTTGCCTGTGGATAATTAGGAGGTAAAGGTTGAAAGTCCAAAGAGAATTGAAAGAGTATATTACTATTTAATAGTCTATAAAGGATCCCGGTACAACTTATATTTTTAACTGCTCATAAAAGCATGTATAATAACAGTTTTTAAAATTTGTATAGCTATTTCTCTATGTGTGTGTATTAGAACAGGACAGAACAGATTAGAGAATCTCACCTGGAATTTTACTCTCCTTGTCCCACATGCATTGTGCACACGCAGTGGATTCCACAGATGCAAAGGGTGGAAGCAACAATCCTCTTTTCTTCTTTCCCTTGTTGGTTAGGCAAGCCTGTTGCTTTGAAACAAATCTGTTAAGTCACACAAGATGTTTTATATGCAGGAAGAGGCAGAAAGGACATCTACAAACTATTTCTTACAAATTTTCCAAGGTTGGAGCTAACCAAGACTCTTCTGCTAAAAGTAAATGTACTTTGGGATGATTTTTCTGTGTGACTATAGAAGAGTAAGATCTAGTAAAGACTAGGCTAATTTCAATTGATCAGTAGAAGGGCACTTTGAAATCTCTTATCCTGGGGTCCCTGGGTGGCTCAGTGGCTTAAAGCCTCTGCCTTTGGCTCAGGTCATGATCCCAGGGTCCTGGGATCGAGCCCTGCAGTGGGCTCTCTGCTTCCCCCTCTTTCTCTGTCTGCCTCTCTGCCTACTTATGATCTCTGTCTGTCAAAAAAATAAATAAAATCTTTTTTTTTTTTTTAAATCTGTGATTCATGCATCTCAAGAAGTGTTGTGCCTTAAGAAGTATTTGGAGAACTTTCATTTCTTCTTTGTATCTGCATGGGGATGACAGAAAGACAGAAGTCTGCTCCTGGAAGAAGGAGGCTCCTGTGTGAAAATCTGAGTTAGCCTTTCATGATAGTCAGGGCTGGAAACCATGCTTTGGACTTGGTCCTCCCTTTGCTGGCTGTTTATGGAAATGTTGGAAAAAATAAAAGTATACTCAGCCACCAATTTTTTAAAAAAGATTTTATTTATTTATTTGACAGACAGAGATCACAAGTAGGCAGAGAGGCAGGCAGAGAGAGAGGAGGAAGCAGGCTCCCTGCCGTGCAGAGAGCCCGATGGAGGGCTTGATCCCAGGACCCTGGGATCATGACCTGAGCGGAAGGTAGAAGCTTTAACCCACTAAGCCACCCAGGCACCCCTTAGCCACCAATTTTGACATTGTTTTATTTTGCCAGTTCATTCCTTACCCATCTTCAAGGTTTTCCTCTCACTCATCCAGTTGTATTATATTTGTTGATGGCATTTGACATTTCACAAACTCTCATTTCTGTCACTCATTGGTCCCTCTTGCAATCCTGAGAGGAAGGCATTATACAGATGAAAGAAATGGAGCCTCAAAGAAGTTGAAAGATATGTCTAAAACCACCCTGGTAAATGCCAGTGGTGGTGACAAAACCTTTATCTTCTCATCCCAAGTCCAAAGCTCTTTCCCTCTGGATACCCCTTCAAGGAGAAAGAGGTAACACTTGGCTTGGCTCATTGGCTTCCATATTCTAGGGTAGAAGTCAGACTAATACTTCAGTAAACATAGCCAGCCTTTGGAAAATCTCCTCCCTTTTATCCTCCTCTCCCTTACCTCTCCCCAGTCACCATGTTAATCTCCCACAAACTCGCCTCTGGCTACCTCACTGCACCCACTTTCCAGAACAGGGCCAGTAAGTTCCTATCATTTGGGCCTTCACTTAACCCCCTGCTTTGATGATCTGATCTGCCTTGACTGCAGTGATTGATCTATTGTTCTGAGTCCTGTGTTTGGGGTGTGAGGACGAGGAGCAGAGAAGGATTAAGAAGGGAAAGAACATTTATTATGTGCTGAGCACTAGTAGTGTTGAAGAAAAAATTGGTGATACTTGTTAAAGCCTGGTAAGGATGACTTTATTCAAGGGAGGGACTATCAAGATGGGTCTAGTGACCACTGTGATGGAAATTTGCAATGGGGAAGAGAGACTGGGCTCAACTCTGTGTGGGCAAGTGGGACTGTCTAGCCCAGGAGCAGGGTAAGAGAGGGATTCTAGCTAGACTAGCCTAACAGAATTCTTGCTGGAAGCAGGCTAGGGTGACCCGCCGTCTCCTGGGGCAAGGTGAGGTTGAGGAACCTGATTAGATGTCAAGGGTGATCAGATCTGGAGGATGGATGATTCTGGTTAAACTTACCATTAGGATTCTTGCTACAATTGGACAACGCGGACAGAAACATCAAAGTAGGCCTTGTTGGAAAGTTCAGAGAGGCCTGAGTAGTTTGATCTCGGGTGAACCTGTCAGCAGGTTCAGGAACCTGTCAGGATTACACATCACATTTAGTCTGTGAGCCATGCACTAAGGTGGTAACAACCCCCCACCCCCCCGCCAGATAAGGAAACAGGCCCAGGGAAGTTCAGCAGAACTAGAATTTATCTCAAGTTGGCCTGGTGGCAGTTCTCCAGATCTCATGCTTTTCCTTGCCTTCATGTTGTATGAAGCTCCTGCTTCTGGATTGCCCTTCTCTGCCCTGCTCACCTGGCTAATTGCTGTTGACGATGGAGGTCTCTGCTTTCGCATCATTCCCTTGGGGCTTCTGCACATTCCTAGTACTTTCCACTTCATCATGAAATACATGCCTTGAAAAGGCATATATTGCCTTTTTCTGGGTCTCCCTCCCACAGACAACTGGAAGGAAGGAACTATGTCTCATTCATTCCTTTGGCCTAAGCGGCCAGGGGCTGATGCATAGTCATCACTCCAACCCATTTATCAAATCAATAAATAAAAGCCCCAAGCCAGGTCTTCTTCCAAGTCTGTTGGATTTCCCTCCATTATTTCTCACATCCAAGAAGATCTGAGTCTTCATCCCACAGTCGCAGATGACCCAGTCCTCGGTCAGTGTCCTGCTGGGCTGCCTTCCCCTCCCTAACCCCCTATCTACCTGGCTTGGCAGGACAGGAAGGCACTGCTGAGGCAGGACGGGTGCTCTTCAGAGCCACAGGGTGGGCAGCTTCTGTGGCATATTTCCCTGAATATGTGCCATGCAGGGTCCACCCACTGGGGGCATCGATTTCATATTCAACATTGTACATTCCAGAGGATCCAAACCACCTGGTAAGCTTATGGGTAGATAGCCGCCCTTTAGCTCTCCGTCCTCTGGGGTGTTTTCCTCTTCATACTTTCCCTTCTTCCTTCTTCTTTCTCTTTTTTGGCCCTTGGTGAAATTAGAGCTGCTAAGAGACCAAACCAGAGCAATAATTCTTCAACAATTTTGAACATAAAATAAATGAGATTTCTTGATGTGTTCCTATACCACTTGAAAGAAAGGTTGTAAGCTTCTGTTTGCCAAATTTCTCTTCCACAGTTAAAAATTAATATTGGTTAACATGCAGTTGATTGTGTTTTATTCATTTCCCTGTGTATATTAACCTTAGTATATGTTAGTGAAGAGAAAGGGCACAAAGCATAAAAGTTTCATCCTCATGTTGAAGGGCTGGGAGGAAGCTCGGCTGTAAGGTTTTACAGCTCCTGGAAAACTGGGTTCCCAGATTCCCAGAAAAGCCAGAGTATCTTGCTTAATTTATATTCCAGATCATTAATTTGAAAGGAGAAGAAGTGTGAACTTGATAACCAATTAATTAAACATTGAAATATGACATGAAAATCGAGGTTACATGGGGGCAATAGACTGACCATTTCCCCCTCCTACTTTAAATCCCATGCAAAAGTTTACATTATTCACCAAGAAGCTGTGCAAATTGCCATAAGGGCAGCGGTCCAAAGGTACTGAACCAATCAACAATCATTTATTATTTACACTGAGTGGTTCCTGAGTCTGTGAAAAAGCAAATAAGACACATTCATCTGGAACTGTCATAATGTTGATGCTGAAAGGTCATAGATCTACTACATTTTTAAGTTGTATATGGCAGACACCATCAGCTGCCTTCTCAGTAGTGGTCCAGCCACCTTCTTTTCTGCTGGCAAAAGCTTTTTCTATTCTGAGAGAGGAGGAGAGTCCTGAGCTCAGGAAGGGTAGGCTCTAATGTAATTGATTTAAGTCAGGTATCACAATCAAGTATCAAGTTCCTCCTCTTTCTCCCCTTGTCTTCATAATTCAGCAGCTATAACTCTTTTTTGCAATGCCTTCCATCTTCTTTTCTATAAAGGGAAACTTTCTGTATTTGCTGAAGCACATAACAATATTAATAATACCTTTGACATGTCCTTTACATTTTTACCATGAATGTTATTGTTTTTCATTAGTTTTTGAGTTGTTTGCCCCAACCCTACTTTCCTTCATTCTTTTGCATGATTTTGCAGAAAGCAAGGTTGTTCAAGAACACATATATTATGGGAGAGTAGAAAACACCGGAGCCCGTGTAAGAACAATTGTGCTTATTATAACTTGAGTAAGTTGCTTAAGCAGGCTAAGGACATTTGGTTTTCTGAGAAATGGAGATAATAATAGTACCTATCTGATAGAATAAAATTATTTTGCAAGTCAAATGAGAATGAAATGTAAAATCCTTAGCACAATACTGGTCCATAAAAAGTGCTCAAAAGACTTACCAAGTATTGTTATTGTTCTTCTCCATTGACCATCTTTTGTGTGGCTTGACTGGTGAGTCTTTCCCACTCTGCTGGATCTCCCCTAGACACCCTATTTGTCAACATTCCTCTGAAGGTGTGGAGCCCGGGTCATCAAGGTCAGATATGTGCATAGAAGAAGAGGGCCTCACCATCCTAGTTCTGTACTCAGTGATTTTATTAGTATAATTCTACATTAGTTTCTTTGTCTTCCCGATACTTCCTCATGATGGCCCAACTAAAAGACCTTTGTCTGTATCCCTATTCACTCATAAACCAAGTTTCCCCATCTCCTGTTTATGTTAATTTAAAAAGTAAACGTAGAGCTAAACACTTAATGTGCTAACTGTCCTCTTGTCAGAGTTAGCCATCAACCCAGTCAGCCTGAGATTAGACCCAACTCTTTCAAAACATATCACTCCCTGCCTGTATCCTTCAGGCCATCTGTATACTTGACCAGTTTGCCTTCCTTATTCTTCTAAAAACAAAACAAAACAAAACAAAAACAAAAACAAAAAACAGATAATCACATCAAAAAATGGGCAGAAGACATGAACAGACACTTCTCCAAAGAAGACATACAAATGGCTAACAGACACATGAAAAAATGTCCATCATCATTAGCTATCAGGGAGATTCAAATCAAAACCACATTGAGATACCACCTTATACCAGTTAGAATGGCCAAAATCAACAAGAGAGTAAACAACAAGTGTTGGGGAGGATGTGGAGAAAGGGGAACCCTCTTACACCATTGGTGGGAATGCAAGTTGTTGCAGACACTTTAGAAAGCAGTGGAGATTCCTTAAGAAATTAAAAATAGAGCTACCCTATGACTCTGCAATTGCACTACTGGGTATTTACCCCAAAGATACAGTTGTGAAAAGAAGGGTCATCTGTACCCCAATGTTCATAGCAGCAGTGGCCACAGTTGCCAAACTGTGGAAAGAGCCAAGATGCCCTTCAACAGACCAATGGATTAAGAAGATTGGGTCCATATATACAATGGAGTATTATGCCTCCTTCAGAAAGGATGAATACCCAACTTTTGTATCAACATGGACAGGACTGGAGTGAAATAATGCTGAGTGAAATAAGTCAAGCAGATAGAGAGTCAAATATTATATGGTTTTGCTTACTTGTGGAGTATAAGGAGTAACACAGAGGACATTGGGAGATGGAGAAGAGAAGTGAGTGGGGGGAAATTGGAGGTGGGGGGGACGAACCATGAGAGACTGTGGACTCTGAGAAACAAACTGAGGATTTTGGAGGGGAGGGGGTTGGGGTTTGGGGGGAGCCTGATGGTGGGTATTAAGAAGGGCCTGTATCGCATGGAGCACTTGGTATGTTGCATTAACAATTAATCTTGGAACACTGAAAATAAAATAAAAATCACAAATAACATTATTGACAAGGAGGAGAGCAGAGGCATTTCATACTAAATTTTAGGATTTTTCTCCGGGTTAGCATTTTGGGATATAATTGTTTTCCCAGGTATAAATTCTCCTAATCCTAATGCAATTTCCTCTGCCTTTCTCCATCTCATTGACAAATATAACCATCCTTGACTGCCTCCCTCAAATCAGATGGAAGCCCTGCTCCTGGGGTCTGACTTATCACACTATATTGGCACTGCCTGGTCTTTTTCTGTGCCCTTCCCTACTTTGAGGGTAAGATCGAGTGTTGCTCACTATTGTATCCTGGTGGCTAGCACATAGACACTTCATCAAATATTAATTAAATGTTGAATGAATTAATTAGCAATTTTGTTAGCAAAATTTGCAACAATTTTATAGCAAGTGTCTCATTGAAATCAAGAGACCCATTTCCACGGAGAGTCTCTGAATCTGGTAGTTGGAAAGCAGAACAGGCCAGGAAATGAAGTGCAGGCAGTCTCTTCGATGTCTTCTGCTGCTCTTAAGAGTCCAGTAGCCAAGTTTTTAATGATCCTTTCTAGAATTTTGCACCTGTGACAGTTCTGGAAAACCTACATGGGCGTTGCCCTCCTGTTACACAATGTGCTTGAACTTTCTTTACTCAAGTTGAATAAAGGTTAATTTTCGTTTTATCTTTTGATTATTGGGGACATAAATTTCAGGTGATTCATATCATGTTAAAGTCCAGAGACAGTCTTTTAATTTGGTCACTATTTCCAACAATGGGTCATGTTCACTGTGGTTTTAAAGAACTGATTAGATTCTTCCTGGATTAACGTAGGCTTATCTGTACAAGAAGAACTGGGGAGATTCCCAGACCTCCAGGTCATTAGGTGGAGTTCCTCTTGGGAGCAGGGCCCCGGTGCTCCTTTTTGTCTAAGTGCAAAAACGGGAGGACATGATACCAGCCAGAGCAGATAAAATGCTCAAGCTCCTTCTCTTGCTCCTCACCCGACTCTCTCATTTTCCTTATCTCAAGGCACCAGTACAACCTCCCACCAATCACCATGCTAAAACAGGGACTAGTGACTTGCCTAGATTCCTTCCATCCCATCACAGAGTCTAGTAGGCATCTCCTCTCAAATACCACCCACATTCAGTGATGTGCTGGTGAATGTTCAACAACCAACTCTTGGGGGGAAAAAAATCCCAATTTGAGGTGTTTGCCAATTTCCGTGGTGTAAATACACCCTCTATGGCTGGTTTCAAGTTGCTAACATGAAAACACTAAATATGGCGTGGGGAAGAGATGTGCACAAGCTTATACAAATTGGTTCCAAATCACTGTGCTTTCTTCTACCTTCTTGCCTCCACCTCCCCTGCACTGTCTCTGAGTTTCATGGCCTTCATGACCCAGGGATCTGTCCTTGCTGACTATTCTGGCCTCATGGACCTCTGTTCCTGAAGCTTTCCTGGTTTCCTTTTGCTCCTGTTGGGTCATTTAGGTGACCCTTAATGCCCCGTGTACATCTTTGTTGTCCTATCACAATGCAATGGTATGTGTTTATGTCAGGCTTTTTGACTGGTCTATGAACTTCTTGAGCACAGATAGGAATGATAAAGGGTGGTAGTTATTGAGCTAGGAACTATACTAAATATCTTAAATGCATTATCTCATTTCATCTTCACAATAACTCTGTAAGGTTGATGCTCTTATTATACTCTAAAGATAAGGAAATTGAGGCACAGAGAGCCTAGAGAATTTGCCCCAGGTTGCACAGCTGGTGGCACAAATCTAGAGCCATATTTGAACCTGGGCCTAGTTGAAGAACCAAGACCTTTAACTATTAAGTCTTCTTTGTCTTTGTGTGTCAGCACTTCGCACTCTGCCTGGTCTATAGCAGGGACCTTTTGCTTGTGTGTTAAGTAATGAGGGAAGGCTCATGTTGCCATAACCTTGACTAGTTTCTTTGCTCTAGTCTTGTTCAACTTCAGTCTAATCTCCCAAGAGCAAGCAGGATGGCCTTTTACAACAATAAACCTCATCATGTTATCCATGTGATGAAAATGTTCCAATGTCTCCATAACTTTCAAGATGAATTCCTTATCTTGATGCCTATGAACCTTTGTGATCTGGTGTCTGCTAATTTCTCTAGATAACACCTTGCACTATTCATAATTCCATTTATCCATTCAAATTCTAATACTTATCCAACAGATGAAATATTTTTTGAATAATTAGGCCTAACAATTAGGCCTTGTTCTAGGATGTGTACAAAAAGAGGCAGTCTTTCCCCTAGAGAAGTTTGGAGTTCAGTAGAAAGAGACAGACACACATCCCACAGTTGCTACTGTGGTTGAAACAGAAGTGCATCCAGCTCTCACTGGAGGCCACAACAGGCACTGTTCTCAGTCTCAGACACGTTCTTCACATGGCTATTGCCACACTAGTGGCACATTTCCACAGGAGTCCTCCTGCTGAGTTTTAAGGTTCATTTGCACATGTTCTTTTCTGTTCTTAGAATTTTTTTCTTGATAACTATCTACTCATCCTTGAAAATTCCTTCTGAAGTGTATCACCTGCAAGGAGTCCTTGCCACCACCACCCCACTCTGGCCAGCCTAACAGGCCACACGGTATTTCTATCTACAACCATCCTAACGCTTAACGCCATGTCCTACTCTAGCCGATGTTCTTGTCTCTCTCCCTGGGTTGTGAACTCATCTCTTATTTTATTCCTGAACACATAGTGGATACTAAGTAAATGTTGAATGAATGAATGAAACATTTAGTGAATTAATGATTGGAAATGTCATCTTTACTCATCTAACTCTGAATTGGCTGTGGCTCTAAACACTAACATTAGATTTAAATTCCAGTCTTATTTTTCAATACAAAATAATCTTAACATATGAGAGAAAGGGTGTTTGGTTTCTCCTCCTCTCTTCTGTCTTCTCTTCTTCTCCTCCTCCTCCTTCTTTGGAATATTGATGAACATTTCTGCTCGGATTTCTCATGAACACTGGTGTATCAGAGGGAAACTATCTTTATGTTTAAATCCAAAGGCCAGCCATTGGGGGATCCTCACTGCTGCTTTTTAGACTCTTTTAAAATCCTAGAGTTATTGTTACCGACAGATTTTTGACATCTTGGCCGTTGTCTGAATGCTCTAGGTGGCGATGCTGTGTGACAAAAGGTGAGAGTTGATAAAGGAAGGAACAGAGGGCATCTGGGTTGAGGAAAGTGATATAGGAACAGAGCCTATCCGATGGTAACAAGAAAGGACTGGTAGGTGGTCGACGGGCAGGTGGGTGGAGGAAGCAAGAGTAATGAAAGGAAGGGCCTTGCTGTATGTTCCCTACACACACCTTTGGGGAGCATTGTTTCCCCAAAGGTATATGTATGTCTATTAGTAGGTCCTGTGGATTTGACTTGGATTTGTCTGTAGTACTCTCTGGTGGATTGATCCTCTGTGTGCTTTTTTCTTGTCTGCCCAAGGCCAAACATGTGGCAGCTGTCCTGAGCCTAGAAGGGGAGGAGAGAACTAAGATGAAGAAGGCTTTTCTGAGAGTGAAAAAGGGGGTAGTTCTCTCACACTCCCAGGAGGCCTGGCAGCTTCCCCTGTTCTGAGCAAGACGATGACAGCCAGAAAATAAAAGTGTAGAACAGGGTGGGATCAAAGCTTGAAACCAAGCCTCGCCGACAGCGGGGGTGGGATGCCCAACAATGCCATCTCTGCACGTTTGGGTGTAGTAAATAAGTGTTTGGGACATTTATAGCAAAGTGATTATTTTTACAAGCATGAGGTTTATTTTAACAGTCGTTTAAGAGTTTCCCTGTGTGTATAAAGCCTCCTGAAAACAATTTTATCTGACACTACGGATTTATCTTGTTGAATAATTTCCTTTGAGTCTGGAAGGCACAGATGTGATTTTGGAGTCCTAGAGAAAGCTGGTTACTGCGGGGAACCTCTCTCCTTGTTCATGAAGGTGTTTGGACATGCCACTTGGGGCAGGTCCTGGGAGCTGTGGACCATCTATCTCTGCCTGCAGATGGTGGTGGGGGAGGCTGGGTGATGTAAAGCAAGTGATACATTGGTCAGGTCTTAGCATCTGTGGGCCACCTCTGATTTTTGTCTGCGGCAGTGTGTGTGTGTGTGTGTGTGTGTGTGTGTGTGTGTGTGCGCGCGCATGTGTGCTCACGCATGTGTGTGTACACATGCACACTCATGGGCATGTGTACATGTGTGTGCATGCATGTTTCTATAAAGCAGATGGAACACCAGCAGGGGCTTCAGTGGAATAATAAACAGATTATTCCCTCCATCTGCTTCTCTTAGCAATCAGCTTGACCAAAGCCCAAAGAAGAAGTAGAAGCTAGTCAGTCCTGTCAGCTGCTGGAGCATGAGATGGGCAGTGATGGTGGGGAGGGGAGTGAGCACGTGCTCAGGAATCAGGGCAGCCTGCTTGGTTTCCTTGCATATCACTTATTAGCTGTGAGACCCTGGGCAGGCAAGTTAACCTGTGTAATCACTTTGCTTTCTCTAAACTGGGGATACTAGTGTCTACCTCCTAGGGCTGTCATGAGGATTAATGAGTCAGGTAAAGCGCCTCTCCTTTGGCTTAGCTCAGAGTAAGAAATCCAAACACCCTCTGCATAGGGATGGCATTCGAATTCATCTCCCTTCTGTTATCCCTTTAGAGTCCTTTTCCATTAAGCAACCAGAATAAACTTTTTCATTTTTTCTTTTTGTTTATTCATTTGGTTTTTTTTTTTTTTTAAGGTTCCACACATGGTAAAACCATGTGGTGTTTGTCCTTCTCAGTGTGACTTATTTCACTTAGCATCATGCCCTCTGGGTCCATCCATGTTGTCACCAGTGGCACAATCCCATCCTTTTTTATGGCTGTGTAATATTCTGTTGTAGCTATATACCACATCTTCTTTATCCATTCATCTACTGATGGACACTTAGGTTGCTTCCATATCTTGGATATTGTAAATAATGCTGCAATAAACACAGGGATGCATATGTCTTTTCAAATTAATGTTTTTATATTGCTTAAGTAAATAACCAGTAGTGGAATTGCTGGATCATGTGGTATTTGCATTTTTAATATTTTTTCACATTTTTAATTTTTTGAAGAACCTCCATACTGTTTGTCAAAGTGGCTATACAGAACAAAACTTTTAAAAATGTAAAACATATCATGTCACTTTCCAAAGGCTTCCCATGGCTCTGACCAGCCTCTCCTACCTCCTCCCAATGCCTTCGCCACCCTGAAATTGTTTGTTTCTCAAACAGCCCCTGTTCTCTTGCCCCTACTGTTTCCCACAGCCGGCATGGGTTGCCCTATCTCTGCATGGCTGGCCCTTTTCTGAAGAAGCTGCCCCAATCAAAAGGAGCTCTTTCTCCCTGCAGCCTCTTATACCACTGTTTCATTTTCATGTGAAAAAAAATCGTGTTTATTTCTTGTTTCTCATATGTCACCTCTGTCCTCCCCCATCCCCACTGGTGCCTCCTTCCCTCCCTTAGAATTCAGTCCCCCCGAGGGAATTTTCCTTTTTTTCCCCCTCTCTGTTGTGTCCCCAGAACCTTGTACAGTGTTTGGCGTGTACTTGGTATGGTGCTTAATAAATATTTGTTGAATCAATGAAAGAATGAAGGGGTCTTATCCAGCTCATCTCCATCCTATCCTTTCTTCAGAGTTTTGCTTGAGACTAAACTCCACTCTGAGGTTAATTCTGACCATCACAACATTTAAGAGTATCTTCCATCCATTTCCTTCTTAGTTTATGCAACTGAAAAGAGTTGGTGATCTCTCTCCTCTTCTCTTTCTTCCTCCCTCTCATCTGTCTATCTCTGGCATCCATCAGTTTTTCCCATTTGGGAGGGGCTCAAGATTTTTAAAAATTTATTTTAATGAATGAGATATAAAGCCAAAAGTTAAATGTAAAATGGCTCTCCTGTAACTAGTGCCATGATCTGAATGTGAAGGTACCTTGCACCTAGGAAGAACACAAAGCATTGGATTACATGAGGGATATTTGTGTGAGGGGTAGAGAGTTGAAGTGTTATATATTTAGATCATGCCTGGGAAAAAACCCACAAAGTTAATAATTGGTGAATATGAGTGCAGGGCAAAAGTGTTCCTTTAAATTCCTGTAGCTTCTCTTTAGGTTTGAAATTATTTCAAAATAAAATGTTAAGAATTCTTTTCTCCTCAAAAAAATGTAGAAAGTGAAATTTATCAATATTTTGCTTTATAGTTTTTGGCTTTTGTGCCATGCTTGGGAAAAACCTTTATCCCAAGATCATAAAAATATTAACTCACATTTTCTTTCTATGGTTTTATTTATTTATGTTGAAATCTTGCTCTTTCTGGAGTTTTGGTGTGGAAGTAGGAAAATAATCCAGATTTTTCCCCTCATTTGTCTAGCCATTTTCCCCCATTATTTTATTTAATAAACCTTTTCTCACTGGCATCAAAGGATTTGTTTAGCGTGTACTAAAAGTCCTTATACATTACATGTATTTGTGCTATTTCTTGATATACCCCAGATATATCCTACATCCTTTGATGTGTCCTTGTGTATATTTCTCAGTATTTACCTCCTCCTCCATAATTTTCTGGTGATTTTTGGCTATTTATTTTTCCAGAAGAATTTCAGAACACTTTCACTTGGGTATTATTTAATTACAGATAACACACACACACCAATTCAAAAGGTGTGTCATGTAATTGAAATGAAAATTGAACAACCAGGCTTCAGTAAGGATAAAAAAAAATCAAGAAGGACCTGGGTTAATGTGTTGGAAATATTAAACTATCACTCTAGCTCACCTTGTTATTACATGACTTCATTTTAACAACCAGCTCTAAAATCTAGTTGAGATTCTTAGGAGAAACGATTGGATTGGTCCCTGGTCAACCAGTGGATCGGGTCTCCCTGATTTGGGTGCCCGTAGAGGTTGTGTTACAAATATGGCTGCTGGAGACCATTTTCACAAGGGGAAAGTTCTCAGATAATGAATATGTGGGTTTGGCAGATATTCTAAACAATATCTAGTAAAAGTTTTATGACATTTTAGTCTTTTAGTCTAATATCAATGTCTTTCCATTTATTCAAATCTCTTCTTATGACCCCTCAGAGAAGTTTTTTTAGCTTTAAAAAAAAATCTTATCCCTAAATATGTATTTAGGTATTTTATACTTTTTTGTCATTTTGAATAGAATCCTCTTCGTTATATTTATTGTAATTGTTGATTGATTATTTTTATATATAAAGAAATACTTTTTATGTTTAGTTTTGATCAGCTACTCTGTTGAATTTTCTGATCATTTCTAATTGTTGCCAATTATTTCTCCTGAGTATGCTAGGTATAGGGTCATGTTATCTACAAACAAATATTGTTTTGTCCTCATTATTATATATTCCTATGTTTTATACTTTTATTCTTTTTAAATTCTAATCTTTATTATGATCAGAAAGAAACCAGTAAGTTTATTTTTATTTTTTTCAAACCAAGAAAAAGGACAAAAATATTGTGTTACATTTTGGGAAGTTTAACAAAAATGTGAAGCAAGGTACTTCTCGATGAATTTAACTGGAAATAATCTGTCCAACCAACAAACCAACTCACCAACCATCCATCCTTCCTTCCATCCAACTATCCATCCAGTGAACCATCCATCCATCCATCCATCCATCCATCCATCCACAAATGTTTATTGCTGCCTTTTTTATACCATAGATTCTTATGGTTACTGTAAGAAGGACATAGTCCCTACTCTTAAAGACTTTAAATGGAGAAACAAACACAAAGGCAAGCAATTATAATAGTGCATAAAACAAAGCATAGGCTGTTAGTGGAAGCACATAAAAAAGGGCACCTAAACCAGACTTAGGGAAGGTTGCTGGAGGAGAGTAGTATCTAAAGAGAGTTCCTTTTTTTAATAATTTAAATTCTATTAATTAACATATAATATATTATTAGTTTCAGAGATAGAGGGCAATGATTCATCAGCCTTCTATAACACTCGGTGCTCATTACATGAAGAAGACTCTAAAGAGACTTCTAAAGAAATATTTGAATGGAAGAAAGATTATACTCTCAATAAATGTATAATACTGTTTCATTGCTTTAAAATTATTGGGTACAGGCATGTCAATGTTTTTAGATATTAGCAATTCTGAAATCTTCATGAATCTGAACATTTTTAATTTGTCTTTGCAGCTCAGGGGCCCAGTGACACTCTGGAGAACTCAGTGCTGGATACAAGTCTGCTGGAGGAATTCTTGGGCAATGATTTTGATCTGGGGATCTTGTAAGTAATAAAAGCACTGCTTTCTATTTGATGTTTTAAAAGTTATAAAATAATTAAATGAACTAGAAATTGTTTCCTCCTATTCTATTTTCCAAAAGGACATGGATGGAGTTGGTATTGTTTCTTCTGTAAATCACTGGCAGTTTTTCTGAGTGAAGTCTGCTGTCCCTGGAATTTTCTTTATACGAAGGTCCTCCCCTTCCAATTCAGTATCTTTAATAGATACGGGGTTATTCGGGTTATCTGTCGGTACTTATCAGCTTGGGCAGTTTATGTCTTCCGGTGAATTTATTGATTTCATCTAAGTTGTCAAATTCACTAACATAAAGTTGCTCATCATATTCTCTTATTTTACTTTTAACATCTGTAGAATCTATAGTGATAATCGTTTTGTTCTTAATATCAGTAATTTGTGTCTTTTTTTTTTTTTTTTAAGATTTTACTTATTTATTTGACAGAGAGAGATCACAAGTAGGCAGAGAGGCAGGCAAAGAGGGAGGAAGGGAAGCAGGCTCTCTGCTGAGCAGAGAGCCCCATGCAGGGCTTGATCCCAGAACCTTGGGATCATGACCTGAGCTGAAGGGAGAGGCTTTAACCTACTGAGCCACCCAGGCATCCCAGTAATTTGTGTCTTTTTCTTCTTGATCCCTCTGGCGAGAGGTTTATCAGTTTTCCTAACCTTTTGAAGATCCAGATTTTGATTAAATGTATATTCCTAGTTGTTTTTCTGTTTTGTGTTTTGTTGATTTCTGCTCTTATATTCTGATATTAACATAACTACTCCAGCTTTAATTTTTAATTTACATACAGTAACATTCAATTTTTATCCTGTATATAGTTCTGCAAGTTTTGACAAGTTCATAGGCTTGTAGAACTACTACCAGGACTAGCACAAACGATAGTTCCCTCACCTGAGACACTTCCCTTATGCTTCCCCTTAGTGATCAACCCCACCTCCTAGTGACTGTTGATCAGTTCTCTGTCCCTATAGTTTTGCTTTTCTTGAATGTCACATAAATGAAATCTATGGGATAAACCATTTTAAGTCCGGTTTCTTTCACTAAGCCTAAAGTCTTTGATCAATAGTTCATTCCTTTTTATTCCTGGGAAAGACCCTGTTGAATGTTTATAATTCAGTTTGTTTATTCAGTTGCCCATTCAAGGAAATTCAGATAATTTCCAGTTTTGGGCCATTATGAATAGCTTCTATAAATATTAATGCCCAGGTTTTTAATGTGATCAAGAGTTTTAATTTCTGAGAGTAATATTTATTAATTTATTTATTCAAAATTTTTATTTAAATTCTAGTTGGTTAACATATAGTGTGTATTGGTTTCAGGAGTAGAATTTAGTGCTTCATCACTTACATCATAAGAAGTGTTCATCATAAAGTGCTGTCCTTAATACCCATCACCCATTTAGCCCATCCCCCACCCACCTCCCTCCATCAACCTTCAGCTTGTTTTCTATCTTTTAGAAAAGTCTCTTATGGTTTGCTTCCCTCTCTCTCTTTTTTCCCTTTCCCATATGTTCATCTGCTTTATTTCCTAAATTCCACATATGAGTGAAATCATATAGTATTTGTCTTTCTCTGACTGACTTCTTTAACTAGGATAATATACTCTAGCTCCATCCATATCATTGCAAATGGCAAGATTTCATTTTTTCATGGCTGGTTAATGTTCCATTGCATGTACACACACACACACACACACACGCCACATTTTGGCTATTGTTGATCATGCTGCTATAAACATCGGCATGCATATGTCCCTTCAAATGTGTATTTCTGTATCCTTTGGGTAAGTACCTCATAGTGCAATTATTGGGTAATAGGATTCTTCTACTTTTAACTTTTTGAGGAACCTCTATGCTGCTTTCCAGAGTGGCTGCTGCAGTTTGCATTCCCACCAACAGTGTAAGAAGGTTCTCTTTCCTCTGCATCCTCACCGACATCTGTTGTTTCCTGTGCTATTAATTTTAGCCATTCTGACTGGTGTGAAATGGTATCTCATTGTGGTTTTGATTTGTATTTCCCTGATGAGTGATGTTGAGCATCTCTTCATGTGTCTGTTAGCCATCTGGTGTCTTCTTTGGAAAAATGTCTATTTGTGTCTTTTGCCCATTTCTTCTTTCCTTCTTCCTTCCCTCACTCCTTCTCTCCTTCTCTCCCTTCCTTCTTTTCCTTCTTCTTTCCCCTTAATTCTTTTTAAAATACTTATTTATTTGAAAGAGAGAGAGAGAGAGAGCACATATGCATGAGTTGGGGGAGGGGCAGAGGGACAGAATCTTCAAGCAGACTCCCCACTGAGTGCAGAGCCCAACGCAGGGCTCAATTCATGATCTGAGCTGAAATCAACAGCCAGAAGCGCAACTGACTGAACCACCCAGACTCCCTTTTTCTACCCATTTTTTAACTGGATTATTTATTTTGGGGTGCTTTATTTGATAAGTTCTTCATAGATTTTGGATACCCACCCTTTATCAAATAATATGATTTGTAAATATCTTCTCTTATTCCATAGGCATCCTTTTAGTTTTGTTGATTGTTTCCTTCACTGTGCGGAAGTTTTTTATTTTTATTTTTATTTTTTTATCTTGATGAAGACTCAGTGGTTCATTTTTGCTTTTGTTTCCCTTATTTCCTGAGATGTGTCTAGTAAGAAGTTGCTACAGCCGAGGTCAGTGTTCTCATATAGGAGTTTGATGTTTTCTTGTCTCACATTTAGGTCTTTTGTCCATTTTGAATTTATTTTTGTGTATGGTATAACCAAGTGGTCTGGTTTCATTCTTCTGCATGTTGCTGTCCTGTTTTCCCAACACCATTTGAAGAGACTCTCTTTTTCCCATTGTGTATTCTTTCTGTTTTGTTGACGATTCATTGACCATATAATTATGGGTTCATTTCTGGGTTTTTCTGTTCTGTTTAATGGATCTATGTGTCTTTTTGTGCCAGTACCATACTGTCTTGATGACTACAGCTTTATAATATAGCTGGAAATCTGGAATCATGATATCTCCAGCTTTGCTTTTCTTTTTCAGAATTGCTTTGGCTATTCAGGGTCTTTAGTGGTTCCATACAAATTTTAGGATTGTGAACATCTAGCTCTGTGAAAAATGCTGGTGTTATTTTGATAGGGTTTGCATTAAATGTGTAGATCATTTTGGGTAGTATAGACATTTTAACAATGTTTGTTTTTCTAATCCACGAGCATGGAATATTTTTCCATTTCTTTGTGTCCTCTTCAATTTCTTTCATAAGTGGTCTATAGTTTTCAGAGTATAGATCTTTTGCTTATTTGGTTAGGTGTACTCCTAGGTATCTTACTGTTTCTGGTGAGATTGTAAATGGGATTGATTCCTTCATTTCTTTTTCTGCTGCTTTATTATTCACATATAAAAATGCAACAGATTTCTCTCCGTTGATTTTCTATCCTACAGTTTTAGGGAATTCCTGTGTCAGTTCTAGCAACTTTTTGTTCAGGTTTTCCTGCATAGAGTATCATGTCATCTGCAAATATTGACAGTTTGACTTCTTCCTTGCCAATTTGGATGTCTTTTATTTCTTTTTGCTGTCTGATTGCTGAGGCTAAGACTTCTTTAATACCATATTAAATAGTAATGATGAGAGTGGACATTCCTGTCTTCTTCCTGACCATGGAGGAAAATCTCTGTTTTTCCTCATGAGAATCTGAGGGTAATATTTGGAATGAAGTCTGATGGGTGATATTTTAAGTATAAGCTTAACTTTATAGAAATTGCCAAATTTTCTAGAGCAGCCATACCATTTTCCATTACCACTAGCAGTGTATATGACATCTGGTTTCTTCTCTTCATTGCCAGTTCTTGGTTTTATCAGTTTAGAAAATTTTATTATAGCCATTCTACAACAAAAAGCCATTCTGCAGTGGTATCTCATTGTGTTTTAACTTGTGTTTTCCTAATGACTAATGATGTTGAATATCATTTTGTGTGTTTGTTTGCTATTTTTGCATTTTCTTTGGTATAATTTCTGTTCAAATTTTTTGCCCTTTGGAGTTTTCTTAACTTTGAGTTTAGAGAATTGTTTAATATTCTGGATATAAGAACTATGCTAGGTATGTGATATGCGAGTATTTTCTCCCAGTCTGTAACTTAAATTTTCATTTTTAATAGCATCTTTGCCAGAACAAAAGTTTATAATTTTGATAATGTGCAACTTATCTTTTCCAACATAGTTTATGCTTTATATCTAAGAATTATAGATATTGCCTAATCTAAGCTTCCCCCAATTTTCTTCTGTTTTCTTCTAAAAGTTTTAAAGTCTTACACTTTACATTTAGGCCTATGATCCATTTTGAATTAATTTTTGTATGAAGTTTGAGGTATAGGTTGAGACTAACTTCTATGTGTATGGATGTCCAATTATCCAGATTTATTTGTTGAATAACTTAGAAAAGTTATTAAATTAATTAATTTTACACTGTAGTAAAAAATCAGTTGACCATATTTGTATAGATCTATATCTAGACTCTCTACTGTTCCATTGATCTATGTGCTTGTCATTTTGCCAATACTACACTATCTTGACTATTGTACTTTTATTAGAAGTCTTGAAATCAGATTCCAATTATTTACTGCCAACATATAAAAATAGTATAATATTTATAAATTAAACTTGGGTCCTGCAATCTTAATGAAGGCATTTATTAGTTTTAAGAGCTTTTAAAATAGATTGTTGGGGATTTTCTGTCTTTACAGTGATGTCACCTGCAAATTGAGACTGTTGTATGCCCCAAACTCTATGCCTTTATTATTTTTTAAGATTTTATTTTTTTATTTGAGAAGGAGAGTGTGGTTGCACATATGCACGAGCAAGGGGAGGGTCAGAGGGGGGTGGGAGAGGGACAAGAAGACTCTGCACTGAGCATGGAGCCTGACTTTGGGCTTAACGCCATGACCCCGAGATCATGACCTGAGCCAAAATTACGAGTCAGACACCGGATCAACTGAGCCACCCAGTCACTGCTAGGCATAGTTTTCTTTGAGATTATATTGTTTGGGATTATATTGTTTTTGAGTTTGTAAATTTATAATTTTTAGTACGTATGGAAAGTTTTCAGCTATTATTTCTTCACATTTATTTTTCTGTACCAGTGTCTTTCTTACCTCTTTTTAAGACTCCAGTGACACAAATGCTAGACCTTTGATACTGTGCATAGTTCCCTGAGTCTTAGTTGATTTATTTTCAATCATTTTTCTCTCTGGTATTCTAACTGGATAATTTCTGTTGATCTGTCTTCAAGTTCACTGACTTTCTCTGTCATCTCCATTTTGTTATTGAGCCTATTTTGGTATATGTGTACATGCCCCCATGAAAGAGTGAAACCAGAACTGAATCTCAGCAATGAGGAAACCCATTTGTGGATATTTCTGGTACCTGTCTCTTGCCACTCTTTGATGACAAGAACATCCTTGTCAAATGACCACAGGATGAAGGGAAGCTCAGCATTTTGAAAGCTAGTTAAACACAAACACACACATAGCTAGTGGGAAGCCTGATGTATGAGCCCACACTCTGAGTTGGCTCTTCTGCTCTAGGCACTGTATGGGCTGAACTCAGACACT
Source organism: Mustela erminea (assembly GCF_009829155.1). Classification (NCBI taxonomy): domain Eukaryota; kingdom Metazoa; phylum Chordata; class Mammalia; order Carnivora; family Mustelidae; genus Mustela; species Mustela erminea. The sequence continues at coordinate 47,256,690 of NC_045619.1, read as the reverse complement.
GATTGCCCCTGTACCTTCCCTCACATTCCCTTTCGCTTCATCCAAACCACTGGTGTGAATTCCTGTGGAAAGAGTGGGCAGTATGTATCCTTACCATCTCTGGCCTGAAAACAATCTGCCAGAAGTTGTCTAATCTCTCTTCCATGTAACTGCTCCTTAAGAGAAGGTATAGCTGATTGTACCAGGGTTCTGTTTAATCATCTGGATCACTTTTACAAGTCACAGAAAGAATTTTTAGCTGTTTGGTGGGGAGACATGAACAAAAGTCTCATTCGAAGAATTTGTCTTCTTATCTGGGAAGGCTGAAATCTGCCATACAGTTGTAGTTTCCATGATAATCATGGTCTTTCCTATAGGACCAGAATTATCTCCTTAGAGGCTATCACTATGGATTTGCCCAACCAAATTCATTCTTTACCTTCGGGGTGGTTGGGTATAAGAGAGGTAGAGGAGGGAGTTAATATTGTTGATCATTTATCAAGTGTTGGGCAATGTTCTTCACAGTTTTTACACATTCATTTATATAATTACATATCTGATTTTACACATTTCATTCTCTGAACAAATTTGCCAAACAAACACAGTTTTATAAATAGGGAGGTGCAAAGATAGTAAAGTAACTTTCCACAGGTCAGTAAGTGGCACAGCTGGGATCCAAATGTGCCTGGCTCTACATATGACCTTTCCTCTCTATGCAGCTTTTAGATTAATTAGGTGGTATTTGGGAGGAATGTGAACCTCAGGGAAATACATTCAATGTATCTAAAATGATCTGACAAAGGATGTGACCCTGGGTCTAAGCCAGTTTGCAAAGATGGTCAGAGTACATGCCCATTCAAGAAAAGTCTGGTAATCAGATAATCGGACATTGCTTGATAAAAACCACTCAGGTGCATGCAATTAAGTGAGGCTGTGATAGCAGTCTGAGCAAAAACGAGCGGAAACAGCTCCGGTCCGTCCACGCCCATGGGGCTCTTCAGCTGGCTCAGTGATAGTTACATCTGTACAACCCATTCAAATACTCTAAGTGTTGACTATTTCTAAACACCTGGCTTTTTTTTTTTCAGGTTAGTTGCATTCCTCCTAGCGGCCCTGAGATGTAGGTTTTCTTGCGTCAGCTCACAGCTAATCAGCAACAGGGCTAGGATTCACACCTAAGTTTATGACCAGTCTTCAGTCACTTCCCCTCTACTGTACTGCCTGTGAATTGTGCTTTTAAAAAAATATCAGTGATGACTCCTTGCTGAAACGATCTAAGAGACCACAAGGCTGCAAAATTGATGAGACTCAGTTTGAATCTCATAGGGAGATTTTCACATCTCAAATATATTAAAAAATGGAATTGTTGGCGCTGTAAAACAGATGCCCCTACATGCGCTATGGAAAATTGGTCCCATGAGTTGCTGTTTGGGGGGAAACCAAAAGTTCCATGGTGAGTGAATAAGCTTATGAGTAACTGACTTAAACAAAGCTAAATGAACTTTACTGCAGGACTTTTCAGAGACTTTGTTATGCTAATATACAACTGGAGAAGAGAAATGGTATACACTTTTTCTCAAATTTATTTGGCCTTGGACCTCCTTTGGGAGGGAGGTATCCATGCATGAGCATTGGGATACACCTCTCAGACTTTCTCATCTTTCTGTGTGACTCTAATCGGTGTATTGACCTAAGGGGAAGTCCTGTCAGCATGTGAAAGGTTCTGAATATTGCCCTTAACCCTTTGTTTCCTTGAGTAGCAGAGTCCAGGGCAGCTGTCTGCCCAGGAGCAGCAGGCTGAAGTCCTCTGATTTCCCTAGGTTAGCCAGCCAGTTACCTACTGGGTAAACAGGTAAGCCCTGGTGGACCTACTGGGAAATGTCTAAATATGGAGAGCCATTCTTGAAGGAAGGTGGATTTAGATATTTAGCGGATAGCATAGAACTCTGGAGGTTGCAGGGGAAAAGGACAAGAAGTGTGTGTGTATGTGTGTATGTGTGTGTGTGTGTGTGTGTGTGGGTGGGTGTGTGTGTGTGTAGAGAAGGAAGACTCCAGAAAAGAGACTAGTGAATTTTAAAACAGTGAATTTTATTTCCCTCAAAAATGCCCAGAGGTTCACCGGCTTCCCTTCTTTACTCGAAGTGTGTGTCAGGGAGCAGCACTAGCCTGACCCAGAAGCTAGAAATGTAACATCTCAGACCTTCCCTCAGAAAAGCTGAATCAGACTCTGCATTTTAACTAAGCACCCCCACAGAATGCGCATGCGCATTATAGTTTGAGAAGCCCTGCTTTTGGTCACACAAACATGCCTCCTTCCCCATCATCTCCTATGTTCCAAACCAAATAAGTTGGTTTAGTTTGAGTAAGTGTGCTCAGGGGAGGTCATGTCATACTGAGCTTTAGGATGGCCTTGGGATCCTACCTGTGGAGTAAGAGGGAACTAACCAGCTGAGGACACTGGGGTGACACTGATTCACAGGTTTGAATGGGTGACTTCACAGGAGACGGAACTTAAAGACACATTAGGTCAGTGACGCATCCACTGCAGGTTTTATTTTATTTATTCTACTGGTTGAGCTTATTCTGGGTTTTACTTAAGACTTGGCTTATTGGGGTTGGACAGCAAAATGAACTAGGAGTCAATGACCAGCTGCACGCTTTTGTTCTGTCACCAATGGAGCAGGGCTGATAAGCTCTTTACTGTGGTGTTGTGAAAGGGATGAGGTAACACGGGTAGTTCTGTGAGAAGAGCTTGTTAAAGGCTGTGTGAGTTCATTGACCAGTTTGACTCCTGGGTTCAAACTGATGTTGTAGGAGGAAGGCTAAGCAGAACCCTGGGCTGAGACATTACTGGTGACATCTTGGTTCTAAAGATATTTGTGGAAAATTACCTATAGTAATTAGTTTGATTAGGAGAGTCTGTTTAAATTACTATGTTTTTTAGAGCATTAATTCTGGTAGGAGACCATTTAATTCCAGCTTGACTAGTTGCCAGATGAATAATCTTGGTTAAGTTATGAAACCTCATGAAGCCTTAGTTCCATTGCCTATGGAATAGGGACGATAGTAGTACCTTTCCCCATGCTGGTAGTTGAGATTACATGAGATAACACGTGTAAAGGGTGAGCTTGGTGCTTGGACCAGAGTCGGTTCTCCATAAAAGTTTATCTATTTCTAAAGCAACAGACAAGAGTGGCTGGCTCCTGTCTTCCTCCTGTGGGAGGCTCAGGGTCCTTGCAGTTTGCCAATAAAGGACTGGAAGTGTGGGGTGGCATCTTGCTTCCTCTGTCCTGTCATGAAATTATTTTCTTGGGCTATGTTATCCACTGACAATATTTCTGCCAAGTCCCTTTCTCATCCTAACTTTCAGGTGGTGGGTACAAGCCCTAACCAAGCTTGATCAAGTGTTTATTGTGTGCCTACAACATGCTCACCACTGAGACACTGTGCAGGACACACACACGTGTGCACGCACACACAGTATTAAGATATGTTCTTAATGCAGATGTTCACATGGGAGGATAAATCATATTCATGAGAAATTGGAGAAATTATTTTCAATAACAACTATTTCTACAGTTGCATGATGGAGTAATCTGTGAACAAAACAGATGAAATCCCTGCTAATAGTTTACCAAGGGCAGTGGGTAGGAAGCACCCTACCCTGGCAGAGCACCCAGGCATTTTTTTCTAAGTTGGTGGAGCATGGCGAGAATAAAAGCACACTGACTTTTTGTAGGTGTAAGTATTGTTTTTAAATTCCCAACAGACAATGCATTTCCTTATTGCTTTCTGCTGGGGTGAGACGCTCCCATCCCTCTGCTCTTGGTTCTCCACTGCTGTCATGCCGCTCTAGTGGGAAGAGAAAGACAATGGCATATAGTATAAAGTCATTCAGTAAGAGGAAAAAAAAAATAAACATAAGGTAAGGGAGTAGGAAGAGGGGTGGGGGAAGACTAATATTTTAGATTAGATGGTCAGGAAAGCCATTTTTTAATATATGAATTTATATATGTAACATACTTAATGGCCATATGTAGTGTAACAAAGCAGTAATTCGTATTTATTAAGTACCAACTCTATACCAAGCACTGTGTTGAGTTGAGCTCACTGTGCAATAGAACTTTGGAGAAGGTACAGTTGGTGTGTGAAGGCACCGGGGGAGTCATCAAAGAAAACTCAGGATTGGACTGTTGAATTGTGAATAGTCCCTGCTGGGTATTCACATGAAGCCCATGTCTTAATACTGTTATGTCCTACATAGTGCCTAGTATAGTCGTGAGCGTATGGTAGGCACTCAACGACAACTTGGTCAAGTCTGAGTGCTATCTGAAAGAAATATTGGCTGCTTTGGGCACAGCAAGCAGCTGTCATGGATATACATATATCTTAACCAGCTGGGAACAAGAGTCTATATGGCATTCCCTCTTTTGGTTGCATGGCATTCAACCCCAGGAGACCATATTTATCCATTTATCCTCCCAAACACAGTAACAAGTATCTGAGAGAGAGTTTAGAAGGCAAACTATTCATTTTTTATCTATAGCTAAGAATCTCTTGATTATTACAACTATTTCCTATGGAAGGGAGAGACAGAGATGGCCACTCAAGGAGTGACCCACGGTTCTCTTACTTTCCAGGTCCACTTCATGGAAATCCCTTTGGCATAATAGACAAATTCAGAGCACGAAGACCAAAAACAGTCTAATATGCATGACTGGGATTCCTGATGTAATTGTGAGTAATGAGGAGATTACCTGTTCATAAATAGTCCCAAATAAGAGTGTCTTCCATAAAGTTAATTGCCTTTATTTTTTAAAAATTTGCTCAGTTTCAAAGGTAGCTATCATTAATTCTTCCTTCAAATTCCCTGAAAAGAACTGCAGAATTTCTTTCAAAACTGTAAAATGCATTGAGCATGGAATTCAATGAAATAAAGGAGTAGCTGTGGTGAGTTTTAGAACGAACAGTAAACTGCAAGGAAAGCATTAAAAATTTCAAGATCTTGGGGTGCCTGGGTGGTTCAGTCAGTTAAGCACCTGACTCTTGATTTTTGGCTCAGGTCATGATCTCAGGGTCCTGGAATCAAGCTCCTCATTGGGCTCTGTGCTTAGCAGGAAGTCTGCTTGAGGATTTCTCTCCCTCTTCCTCTGCCCTTCCCCCACTCGCATGCATGCATGCATACACACACACACACTCTCTCTCTCTCTCTCTCTCTCTAAAATAAATAAGTCTTTAAAAAATTTTTCAAAATCATCACTTTGAAACCATACCACATGTTGCTGTCACTCAACTAAGGGACCTTTGATTTTCCATGCATGCATTCCTGTATACAATAGGCCATGCCATATTTCTTGAGTGAGTTGATAAATTACTTGTGATTTTTAGATTTTATTATTACTGAATTCCAGTGGTGCCACTAATGTAAATGTAAACAACTGCCTAGAATCTTGAATGTGGAATTGCGATATCACAGAGTCCATCACAAAATTTAATTTGTAGCTCTACAGAAGTGACATGTGCAGAATTTAAGAAGTCAAATGGTACTGTGTGTGTATGGTTTATAATAAAAACCAGCAATTCTCTTCTTCTCCATGATCATCACTTTGCCTCTCCCAGAGGCAGATACTTTCCAATGCTTTTAGATATTTCTACCACTTTGTATTTAAATGCTGTTTTATATTGCTCTTCTTACTTTATATATTTTAAGAACTTAATATCATCTTCAGGGGAGATTTAACTTCTTATACCACATCTGACACCCATTTCTAGCACCAACCTCCCAATATCATAAAGTTCTATAAAAATTTTTAATTGGGCCAATATCCCGGGCTTACGTTATTATCACTATGTCTTCACATATCATTTATTATGATTATATTAATTCTTCCCACAAATTCTCTGAAGGGAACTGCAAAATATCTTTTAGCATTCAAACACCTCAGTTACTTTTCTTCTTAAAGAAATTTCTCAGATGATCTTTGTCATTATTGACTTTTTTGTTCTATCAATTTGTACTACCTATTTTGTTCTACCAATTGATGAGAGAAGGATGTGAAAATCTCCAATTATGATTGTACAATTATTTATTTCTTCTTTTAATTCTGTCAATTCTGATTCATGTATTTTGAAGTTCTGTTATTGGATATGTAAACAATCATAATTGCTATTTCTTCTTAATGAAAGGACTGTTATTATTTTATTATTATGGAATGAGCCTCTTTATTTTTAGTAATAATCTTTATTTTGAAGTCTATTTTACTTATTCATGAAATCACTTCTGCCTTCTCATACCTTTTTTTCCCCATTTGTTTTCAACTTATCTGAGTCTTAAAATTTAGAGTGTTTCTTGCAGATAACATACAGTTGGTCTTGCTTTAAAAAAAAAAATCTGTGCTTACAATCTCTGCCTTTTATTGGAGTTTTAGTTCATTAACACTTAATATAATCACTGTTAATGTATTTAATTGTGCCATTTTATTATTTGTCATCTTTTTATCCTTCCTATTTCTTCTTTGTAACTCCTTTTTACTTTATTTTGTATTATTTGAATAATTTTAGATCCATTTTACTTATTGACCTTAGCTATACCTCTTTGCATCATTTAACTTTTCACAGTCTACTTGGAGTTAATGAATTAACATTGTATCACTTTATGTAAAATGTAGAAACCTTCAATTATGTAATTTTATTTTATCCCCCACTGCCTTCCTCTGGGCTGTAGTTGTCATAAGTATTACTCCTTCATACATTATAAATGCTACAAGATAACACCACAATTTTTGCTTTAAACAGTCCTGTGTATTTTAAATAAATTAAGAAAAATAATGAAGTTGCATCAGATACATACAATTCTTTACTCTTTACATTTCTTCCTAAAGTTTCAAGTTTCCATCTGATATAATTTCCTCTAGCCTAAATAATGTCTTTAACATTTCTTATTATACATGTCTGTTTATGGTTTCACTTAAAATTTTTTTTAATCTGATAGTATCTTTATTTTGCTTTTATTCTTGGAAGATATCTTCATCAGATATGAAATTCTAGATTGTCAGTTTTGATTTTCACTAGCACTTTAAAGATATTGTTGCACTGTCTTCTTACTTCTGGAGATTTTGATAAGTCATTTGTCATGTGAACCACTATTACCCTACATATAATATGTTGTTTTTCTTTGGGTACTGTTGAAAATTTTTCTCTTTCTCTCTCTCTCTCTCTCTTTTTTTTTTTTTTAACTGATTTGACTCTGATGACCTAGGTGTGGTTTTCTCTGTATTTATCTTAGAATTTGCTGAGTTCTGGAACCTATAAATTTGTCTTTTACTAAATTTGGGAAGGTTTTGTCATTATATCTTTAATTATTTTTCTGTTATATCCTCTCATGGTTCACAAATCTCTCTTTCTCTCCCTCTTTCAAGATTCATTTTTCCTTCTCTATTCTTTAGACTGGATTATACCTACTGATTTGTCTTCAAGTTCTTCTGTTACACCACTGAGTGATTTTTAAATTTTCTGTTTTTATTTTCATTTCTAGTTTTATTCAGTTCTAGAATTTCCATTTAGTTCTTTTTTAGTTTCTATTTTTTGCTGAGATTTTGTATTTTTTATTCTTTACAAACACATTGTCCTCTACATTATTAGGCTTAGTTACAACAGCTATTTTTATAATAGCTGCTGCTAAAATATGGATTTATCTAACTAATCCAATATCTGGATCATTTCTGGGTTGGTGTCCACTAACTGTTCTTTTCCTCAAGGCTAGGCTACATTTTCCTGCTTCTCCATTTGTTGAGTAATCTTAACTGTATTGTAGACATTTTGAATGTCTGAATTTTTTTTTTTAATTTCCTCTGTAAAGTATATATATACTTCTGTTTTACCAGGCAGTTACTTTCTTTAAACTCAAATGATAAACTCTGTCTCTAGGGAAGTAACTTAAATTTTAGTTCAGTTTTGTTTGTTTTTCATTTTGCCCTTTTGATTTTTTTTTTTTTTTTTTTTTGGTTGGACTATGTGCAGTCAGCCCCATACATTGATGGCTCAGGAGTCAGACAGACTCCTGGCCAGAGTTTTTACACAGAATCTATAGGGTTCCCCTCTCTGCATCTCTTTTTCCCAAGATTCCCCTCTCACTTTAAGAGGCTGTTTGTCCCAAACTCTGTTCTCTGGTTCTTTAGATTAGAAAATTAGTGTGTTTCTATTGGAGTTTTAGCTGGTCTGTGGTTCTGCCTTCAACTGGCCCTGAGGCTAAAAGCTATAAACACGTAACTCTCCTTATGCTATTACCTTCAGCTAAGTTTCAGTGTCCCCCCCAGAATCCTCTTGCTATTGTCCACCTTCCAGTAATTTTAGGCAGAGGTTTTTTAAAATTTTCCGGAGTTCATAGTATGAAAAGGTCAAACTGGTAGGAGCTTACTAGTGATATCAGAAGCAGAAGAGCTCTTTGTGGATTTGTTTTTGTTTTTGTTTTTGTTTTTGTTTTATTTGCATCCCTTCTATATCTAGCTGCTTGTTCTTTGTCTTTAACCTTAAAGGTTTCTGGAAATGTCTGATCCTTCATCTTTTGTTCCTGTTTAAGATATTCTGCGTGCAAGCCATTATTCTCAAAGGCTGTAGAGTGAGTAAGCCGGGATTGGCCATTTTGAGCAGTAACTTCAAAATCTTATTTTTTCCTTTGAGGACATTCAATTTTTCTGGGGAACAACCTTCCAATTTCTTACTGCAGGAAATCCGCTTAGATGCCTGCAAAGTTAAGTTGAGGAAGGGTCTCAGGGTTCAGCATTTAGACTTTCATTGAATCCTTCCATTTTTAGCTCAGTAGCTTTACAGTCACCCTGGAATCTGTTTCTCCAGGGAGTAAACCCTTTCAACTTCCCTTGGGCTGAGGAAGGTAGTTGTTGAGCTGTACAGGTTGGGGAAGCTAATCTAAGGGTCCAGCTGTTCCTTAAGCAAACTTTCAACTTTTTGTTTTCAGCTCCACCTTCCTCCTGAATTCAGAGATTTCTAGTGACTCCAATGTCTTGGGCTTTTCTGGAGTTATTTTAAAACTGGATAATCTCTTGGAGTGCATGGGTGGCTCAGTGAGTTAAAGCCTTTGCTTTCAGCCCGGGTCATGATCGCAGGGTCCTGGGATCGAGCCCTGCATCTGTAGGGAGCCTGCTTCCTCCTCTCTCTGCCTGCCTCTCTGCCTACTTGTGATCTTTGTCTGTTGAATGAATAAATGAAATCTTTAAAAAAATAAAAAATAATAAAATTGGATAATCTCTTGTTGACTGTGTCCCTTCTGCCATCTCCAGGCAGTCTTGGTTTTGCTTTTTCTGTTCTGTTAATTCAGTTACCATCTATCCTACTTCTGTCTGCGACAGTGTTATTAAAATACAGTCTGTTGTGCTCTCTGCACATGTACTCTATGTCCTTTTGAGTTTACTCCTCTTTATTCCTTTAGTTTCATTTTTGGTGTTGTTTTTGTAGGAAGGTGGCATTGCTGGAGGAAGGTTTTCTCTTCCTTTATTCAGAAAGAGTGAATAAATTATAAAGGATCAGTTTGAGGAGAAAACCTTACTTTTCTAGTAAACAAATAAAAATAGACTTTTCATTATATGAGGTTAAAATCTTAAATCAACCAAGAAAAACATGATAGCTTACTCTCTAGCAGGAGAATCAAGTGGACAGTGGTGGTACTTATGAATGCCTTATTCTACATGGAGTTTCTGAGCCATAAGGAACTTGCAGGTTTTTGGGGACAGAAAATTTCACACTCTTTTTAGTGGTGGTACTCATTTTTTTCTTAAAGAGATTGTACTTGCACCTCAATATATAAAACAGGAAAAGTTATGAATTTTTTTCCCTCAGACATTTAAGTTTTTTCTTTTGTAAAACCACTGAGCTCATTCCAAGAGCTTTGGGATTTCCCTGTGTACAGATGGAAAACCATTGCTTTGGTGATGACATTGTATAGGCCGTTAGCCCAAACAGGGTGCACAACCATCTCTCTGGTGTAAGTGTTTGAAATGTTTAGAAACAACAATACTGTTAATTAAACTATAATAAATAAACTGTATATATATATAAACTATAACTGAGCATGAACTCTGGGGACGTTATGTTATGGGTTTTATACACAGTATCTCATTTAATTCTCACAAGGATGCTAGGAGGAAGGCATGATGGTTATTCCCATATTGCAGGTGAGTAAACAGAAGCCTGGAGAGACTAAGATCTTGGTCGTGGATACACAGCTAGGCAGTGTTAAAGTTGGGACCCAAATCCAGTTTGGTCTTCCTCAAAACCCATTTACTTAACATGCTACACTAGGCATGATCTGGTGGGCTCTGGGCCCCACAGGGTACTGTGCGCATAGTACTCAGGGCTCTCTTCCATTTGTGACAGAGCTATAATGACAGAACAGGTCACAACAAAAAGCAATGTATGTCTCTAATCCTCAGGCAGCAGCAGCTCCCCGATACTCCACCCTATTCGGCCTCAGACTCCTGTTCTCCTCCACAGATGCAAGGTGAGTGCACTCTGCAGCCCACACACCTTGCCAGGTCTTCGGGGATGCTGGGCTGTCAGAAAGAGAGGCCCTTTTCACCTATGTGTTCCCCCAGGTGCTTGCTGTCCGGCCATGAGACCCGAAGCCGCAGTCGGGAGGCTTCCAGCTACTTCTCTCCACTCTGCAGCTGCTGCGGGGATGCTCCCTGCACACCTGCCGCAGAGCTCCTGTGAAATGAGCAGCTCTGCCCACAGCCTCGGCAGCTCTCGCCACTGCTACCCCAACACCAGTCATCTTCCAACCCCCCCGGACCGATGCATGTCCTCCCATCCGGAGATAAGCCGTCCTTACCATCAGCAGCCTCTGTGCCACAGCCCTGGGTAAAGGGCAACATATTTAGTTATAAAAGACCTCAGAGCAGCCAGCACCCCACGCAGTGCGGGTAAAGCATGAATCATGGAGTTCTCTCCAGGAGATGGCGGTGTTGAGACATATATCAGACACAGGAAGCTCTCCTCCTCACAAACCACCCTCCAGCTCCGCCCCCTCCGCTTTAGACCATCTTTCAACTAAAACCCCGCTAAACCCGAAGTCCTTATTCAATGGAAAGTTAAAATGTCAGAAATGTATGGGGGCATTCCGAGCAAAGGAAAAAGCACTGTTTGCATTTGCAGACTCAGCTAGAATACGCAAGTGACTTGTGAATGAGCTCTCAGAAAAATACCTGTTGATTAAGCATTAACTTAATATTTTTTCTTCCTCCTCTTTTCCTTCTTCTTCTCCTTCTCTCATCCATTCCTCCTGAATCTAAAGAATGGCAGAAAAAGTAAAGGTCCTCAAAAATTGTGGCAAAATTCCCTGTGAAAAAAATATCAGGTGTAAAATATATATATTTTTTATATACTTCTATTTTATATATGTATATTCTATAGTTTAAGTTCCTGTCTTTGTCTCAATGAGTCCTCTGCCTTTGGAAATATATAGTCAGTTTATTTTTCAAGCAGGTGAATCTCAGATCTACTGGCTATTGGAAAGCGATGTTTCAGACTAGTAGGGCTCATGGGATAGGAGCTTGTCCGGTGCACTCACGTACAACCTAGTGGTCCTGGGGGCGAGTGGGCCTCAAGGAGTCTTAACCAATTACAGCTAGTCTTAAGAAGGCCTAGAGCAGACACCTGGGAAACGGAATCTGATTTCATGTAACATGGAGAGCAAAAACTCCTAACCTTCATCCTGGGTTCTTGATTCTAGAGCCTCATTGCCACCAACCAAGAAGAGAAAGTGCACACAGGCGCTGGAGGACTCCAGGGACTGTCACGTGTGGGCCCACCACTCCAGACCAAGTAAGCCAACCCAGGGCTGGTCACTGCTTTCACCATTAAGTCAGGGATTTTTTTTTTTTTTTTTACCAGCCTTGTAGTAACCCTGCAAAATTATTGTCTCTTTCACAGAAGGGTAAGGGTCAGCCCTGGGAGTTTCTTCCTTTCCTCTTGACACCAAGTTTCATGCACTCTTAGGTGGGGTCATGCAGGTGCTCCTAGGGAGAGACACCATTATCTGTCTCTCTCTCTCTCTCTCTCTCTCTCGCTGGTGGAGAGGAAATGCAAATGTCCTTTTGATTTTAGGGGCAATATATCTCAGAGGACATAGGCTCCAGGCTGGTGGGAGCTTGCAACGTGGCTGCACGTTCAAGAGCCGACTGCTGTTCAGGCGCTTGTAGTCCTTCTCGACTTCAGTGCGCACACAGATAAAATAGGGGCCTGGGTAAAATGCAGGATCTGATTCAGTACTCCTGAGATGGGGCCCGAGGGTCTGCGCCCCTAACAAGCTCCCAGGGCTAACGGGGCTGCTGGCTCATGGAAGCAGACTTTGGAGGATTTCTCCAGGGGAGCAGAAAGGTAGAGAGTTGATGTACTCTACTAGCGCTTGCTTCAAGTTAGGGGGTTCCAGGTAGATCTTTGAGATTTTGTGAGGTCATTTCAGAAGTCTTTCAGCAGAATCCTACGATGCCCAAGTGGCCAGACTACCTTATTTTTAGTGTTATGTAACAGGTGACACATCATGTTTTGAACTTACAGACCTCTTCAAGTTGTAAACAAATTGGAGTTTTAAAGTCTGCAGCCTGGAACTTCCAGAATAAATGCTATGGCACTTAATAGGCAAAAGGATGAGACTCCAAACCTCCTCTATTAGCTGCCGTAAATAATGAGACGTGGCCAGTATGAATAGCAGCCCAGACTCAGGGTACATCACTTTTACTACCCTGAATCAGCTTGGCCGGATGTTCAGGATTTCTGTTTGGGGGCTCCCCTTCCCACTATTGTCCCCAAACTCCAGGGCTTTCCACTGCCCTGGAAGGTGGTGCAGGTGGCTTCCTCACCTGCTTGAGTTGCTGCCTTTTCTTTTCCTGGCCATGTGATTAGAACTGGTCCTCTGCTTGCCTGTGGAGCCAGCTGGTCCTTTCAGGGATGTCTGGCCTCAGCTTCAGCATGGCTGGAGGGTCCTCCAGCCAAGGCTCACACGTGGCTGCCCCTTGGCCATGGGGTGGCAGAACCATACTGGGCATCCAGCATGAACCAAACCTCTCACTGCCTCCTTTTCTTTCACATGGACTCACCCTGGCCAACAGTTGCTTGGTTTCTCTTATTCAACCCTTGAAACAGAAAATGTTAACTAAAGTCTCCTTTCTGGATAATATAGAGCTCACCACCCAGCTTCCTTATGCGAGTGTACTCTGATTTCTTCAAGAATCCTTACATCTAGCCTGCAGCTTCTATGTGATTCTCAAACACAAAAGGCTGAGTAAATTTCTAGCCAGACGAGGGGACCATCTGTTCGCTCTCCCACAGATGCACCAGCCCACTGGGAGAACTGGGCAAGCCACCCAAACCTTCCAAGCGTTTCCTCGTCAGACCAGATTGCTGTTCAAACCCTCCTGGCCATTTCGGGGTTAAGCTCTATCCTGTGGTGATTTTCTGCTGCCCGTCTCTGGAGAGGACATTGATTTTTCACCATTTCCAGAGAAAATCATGAAAGAGTAACTGACATGTCCAGCAGAGAGGAAATCTTGAATCCCTTGTTTAAGTCCTGTTCGAATGAAGGTCACTGAAAAGCTGACTAAAGATAATTGACTCCGGACAATCGTTCCAGAATGTAAATGAACATTTTCCCAGGGCCAGGCGGGGGGTGGTGAGGCAAAAATCCAAATGCTATGTTTTCATTACAGTTTATATTTTCAGCAGAAGTTTTCTAGTAGAGAATTCATATTTGATGTGGCAGAGGCCAAGGGTTTTTACAAAGGTCCTGGGGAAATGGCACACGGGAGGAAGAAGGAGGAGCCTAAGCTGGTCTTACTGGGCAGGGATTTTGATAGGAGGACAGGTTCTAAGTCAATCAGGAAGGCTTTTCTGTGACCTTCTCCCAAGCAGTTCACTTTGTCCGAGGGTTCTAAGATTCCCATTCATAGGCTCACAACGTAGAATCACTGGGTTGCTGGGGACAGATGTAAAATCTTGCTGAGAGAGAAAATAGCTGGTGAGCAAGCTCCTGCTAGCTGTTTCCAGCCCCGTGTGGTCTAGACCCCGGATACGAGAGGATCCCCACTTCCATTTCACCTGAATCCCAAATAGAAGATGATTCATGGATTCATATGGTTTGAACCTCAACTATGAAAGGGTTTTTTCAGCCCCGGAGTGGCGGTCTTTGGCCCGCAGGAGAGGTGCCCTGGCTGAGTTCACACTGTAAAGTCAGAAAAATGGTCGGTCTTACCAAGTACCTCATCATTGTACTGAGCTTATCCTTTCTGGAGGGTTTTAAATTGCATTCAAGATCACTCTTCAAGTACTTCTTAGTTTTGCTAGTTTTTTTTAGAAGATTTAAAAAGTATTTCTTATAATAATGTCAGAAGATAACACTGCCTATCATTTAAAAGATATTTATATTATTTACACATTTTCCATAAATATTTTTTTACTAAATAAAATACTTTTTACTAAAAAAAAAAGAAAAAAAAAAAAAGAAAAATGGTCGGTCTCATCTCAGCAAGTAGGTACTTTCTGAGACTGTTTTGTTTTGTTTTTAAGATTTATTTATTTATTTCAGAAAAACTGAGAGTGAGAGAGCGAGCACGGGGCGGTGGGGCAGGTGGGGGAGGGCAGAAAGGGAGGGAGAGGGACAAGAAGAAACCACGCCGAGTGCCTGAATCTCAGGACTCTGAGGTCACCACCTGAGCTGAAACCAAGAGTTAGACGCTTAACTGTCACCCAGGTGCCCTGAGACTGACTTCTCTCGATTATCAAATAAGAATCATAATTTCTACTTCACCCATTTCTAAGATTTTTTTATGTATTTATTTATTTAAAACGATTTTATTTATTTATTTGGCAGAGAGAGAGAGAGAGATCACAAGTAGAGAGGCAGGCAGAGAGGGAGGGTGGGGGAAGCAGGCTCCCCGCTGAGCAGAGAGCCCCATATGGGGTTTGATCCCAGGACTCTGAGACCATGACCTGAGCCCAAGGCAGAGGTTTTAAACCACTGAGTCACTCAGGCGCCTCATCTAAGATTTTTTAGAAGTAATGTATAAAAGAATATATTGAAAGGCGTTAAAATGCAAGCTATAAGTTTTTCTGAAAGGTGGGAACTTGGTCAGTTTGCTGCTTTCACACTTGCATTCCTCTTCTGCTACATGTTCTCAAGACATCCTCAGTGTAGCACGAAAGGAAGAGGAGGGTTTGAACCCTGTCTCTCCCACTTAACAGCTGTGACACTGAGCAAGTTATTTCAGGTGGTCAAACCCCAATTTCTGCATTTGTTAAATGACATTAGGAATCCTGATCTCATAACCTCTCTGTAATCAGTTTGGTTGCATGGACTAAAGCACATCCTATGACTCAGTGGTCCCACCGCTGGTAATATGCCTAGCAGAAGTGTGCAAATACACCCACTAAAAGACACACACAAAAATTTCCATAGAAGTTTTACTTTTAATAACCACAAACTGAAAATAACCCAAATGACCGTCCAAGGCAGGATGAATTGTGTTATATTCCTACAGTAATGGAAATAAACAAATGACTCCCATTTGCAATTATAATGAGTGAATCTCATAAACATAATGTTGGGCAAAAGAAGCCAACACATAAGACTACAGATCATATAATTCCACTTCTCTACACTCCTCTATGGCTTTAGATTTCAGTATAGTGATTTGTCTTGAGCAGAAGAAAGTAGCAGCTGGAAGAGGGCATGAGGATAACTTCTAGAGTGCTGGACATGCCCTATTTCTTGGCCCAGTGAGAGTTACCCAGTAGAATTCATTTTATTTAAAAATATCAAATTGTGGGGGCGCCTGGGTGGCTCAGTGGGTTAAGCCGCTGCCTTCGGCTCGGGTCATGATCTCAGGGTCCTGGGATCGAGTCCCGCATCGGGCTCTCTGCTCAGCAGGGAGCCTGCTTCCCTCTCTCTCTCTGCCTGCCTCTCCATCTACTTGTGATTTCTCTCTGTCAAATAAATACATAAAATCTTAAAAAAAAAATCAAATTGTGTACTAGTGCTCTGTACATTTTTCTTTATGTATACTATACTTCAGAAAAGAACGTTTATTGAAAAAAGGCACCCTTACCTTGAAGAATTGATGAGAAATTATGTCAAGTGTCTTGATACACTTGGGGACAGTGCCTGTGTTACAGAAAGTACATAGGAGGGCACCTGGGTGACTTAGTTTGTTAAGCATCTGCCTTTGGCTCCAGTTATGATCTCAGGGTCCTGGGATTGAGTCCCATATCGGGCTCTTGGCTCAGTGTGGAGTCTGTTTCTCCTTCTCTCTCGCTCTCAAATAAATAAATAAATAAAATGTTTTAAAAAATAAAGTACCCAGGAGTAGTAGATATTATTATTAGTGTGACTAGTAATAGGTCCCAGTATGGGGTTCAGGCTTGTGCCTCAAATTTCAGCCTGGACCTGTGGTCTCTGGGTCTCATCAGCTGATATCCAGCTCCCAGGGAAGCCATGACTATGTCAGTCCTATTGGAGGGGCTGCTCCATCCCTTTGCTGCTAACATGGGAAAAAGCAGGAAATGCTGTTATCCTTGACCTTGCCACCATGCATGAGTGGGAATGGACCCAGGTTAGCTGATAACCACTCAGGTACTTGGTGTTAGTTATTTCACATCAGAGAGAGGTACCATGGAGGCCAAGCACAGAAGTATTCGCCAAGGTTTCTTGGACAAAACCGTGTCCCCTGAGCTGAAACAAGTCATATGATGATCACAGTGCCACCGATATTAAAGAAATGCACCATTGTTTAAACTCTTACTGGTGACAGACACTGTGCTAGACACTTCTCACTCATAGAATCCCTTCACCAACCCTGGGAGGTTTCATACTGTTACTCCCATTTCGTAGATGAAGAAACTGAAGGCCTGAGACCAGAAACTGTTTCCCTAGATTGTAGAGCTGGGACTCAAGCCCAGGCCCATGGATTCCAAACCTCAAGCTCTGGAACTTCCTTTATCCTCTCTCCACAGGAGGACAGAGGAGGGGAAGATGGGTTTCTTCCTTTCTCTGAATTTGGGATAAGCAGGAGAACAGTGGAAGATGTTTGTTTGTTTTGGAGAAGTTTCTAGGTCTGGTATCTTTTGGAGGAGCGACAGCATGAAGAGCTCCTTACATTGCTCACCTCCTGTATTCTAAACCAGGAAACAGTTTTTCATGATTTTGAGAAATCTTTTCAAAATGTTTGTTTACAAAAACTGAAAAAAATCGTTGTTTTGCTTAGTTGACGTGTAATAGGGATACCCCAAAATAAACACATTTCCTTTGACATTTGAGATCAGAGACAACCCGGAGTAGCTCTGCTATTTATTCATTTGAGGAAGCCCTCAGTAAAAGTATAGAGAAAGGAAGTTAGACTACTAAAGAAAACCCTGCAGTTTCCAAGCTGGGGGCTAAGTGCACGCTCTCCAGGAGCTCCTCTCCTATCTCTGTGTTGTTGCTCTTGGTTTGCACCTGATCTTGGGAACACCCACCATGTACATTTCACTCCTGATGCCAGGTAGGAGTCATCTTGAGGGAGTCAAGAGAAACAGAAAATGTACCAATATCATTTACATAAAAATTATCTGAGGTTGAATCGCACGGTTTGGAGGCATACTCAAATTAAGACAATTTGCAAGGATTATGCAAAAATAGTAGCTTGCGCATGTGAAATTGCTGTTATTTTAACATAGAAAAGTAGCAATTTCCTATAGTCAATATTACATACTTAAGGACATTTTCTGCTACTTTATCTTGGCATTAATTTCTGAAAGTGCTTCCACTTGTACTATGATATTCTCTCTGCTTATACAATGTTACAAGATGGGCAAGATATCTGTTTTAATTTCTATTTTGCTGTTGAGGAAAGTAAGACACTAAGCGAATAAATAGCTCCTCTGAGTTCAGAAAGCTAGTGCCCTGGGGGACCTGTTACAGATTAGAATGTATTGGTTGCAATGAACTAAAACAAAGAAACAAAGGACAAAACCCCCCAAGCCCCAAAACATCAAGCTGCCTTAAGCAAAAAACAAGCAAACAAAAAAAACGAAACCGGAGGATTTATTGCCTCCTGTCGCCCAAGAGTTTAGCATTGGATCCCAGAACTCAAATCACGCCATTAGAACTGGGTGACCTTCATCCTCAACTCTGCCTTCTGTTGTGCGGGCTTCATTCCCAGACAGGCTTTTCTTTCATGTCCCCAAATGGTGCCAGCAGCGTTTCGGGATGGTGTCTCCCAGGTTTAAATCTCCCAGGTTTGAAAGAGGCAGCATCTTTGAACCCGTGTCCCCTGAAGTGCTGAGATTCACTCTGCTTGGGTTGGCTTGGGCCATGAGTCAACCAGGTGCAAATTATTGAGGCAAGAAGTGAATGCTGGGCTTCAAATGAACCAGCCTGGGTCCCCCTGCTCTCCTCTGGCTGGGAGTGAACTTCACTGGAACCACATTGACTGCATGTGGGGAGATACTATGCAGGAGAGAGGGTAGAGGGACACTGAGGGCACAATTCCCAGCAAGGCTCCCACCACTTGTCACTTCCCGCATGGTCACTCTTCCTCATACGTGGCCGGTTCATTAGCTCCATGCAGCTGTCTGTGAGTCTAGGAAGAACAGCCTTGGAGGAAGGATCTAACACACCGATTTCTTTGCAGTGACAAGTAGGAGTTCCAGCAGCGAAGTGCTGTTCTACGACAGTGAGGGACAGAACATGACACCTGTGGACCAGGGTTCTCCTTCTCTGAAGTGGCAGCCATACCAGAGTGTGCCTTGGCACAGTTTATTCACTGGTCATTATGAGAAACTGTAAGTGGCCCCCGGGCGCCCTGGTGGTGTACTGAGGGAGGGAGGGAGGAAAGGCGATGCTAACTCTCAAGACTAAATCCAAGGATTTGCGCTTTGAAGCCACCCCTGGTCAAATAAGATAGGTCCATGAGGAAATGCGTCTTACTCCTTAGGTTTCGCATTCTGACTAATGCAGAGCTGGGACATGGGCTTCTGGCCTTTTGGAATCCAGACTGTAATTTTAACTCATGACAACGTACTCACTAAATGGTGGAGGGAGAGTGAGTCTTTCTCAGACCATAGACCCAGTTCAGACTTCAAGCTGGGAAATGGGGATTTCCCAAATCAGTAACATTTAATCCTGCAGTTAATTTATAATTCCACAGAATACCATTTTGGGGGCCACATTAAATTGCTAGCTGGTAACATCCCCCCTCCCCTAATATCTCTGCTGTGAATCCGTATTGTCAAGCTCATTGTCAACATATACTGCAACAATCCTGTTGGTATTGGTGGTGACTCTGTGTTTAAAGACTGAAATGAAACCGTACAAAATATCTTTAAACTGGAAAATTTTTGTCTTAATCGGGGAGGGTAACATTAGGCTTGAGGAACTGAGTTCTGTGTCTTTGGAAATTGGGCTATTGATAAGGTAACTTCTTTGTTGTAATCTCAAGGAAATTTGCAAACCAAGGGAGACTCCTGTCTTGCAGGATTGCGATCTCAGCAAGTTAACTATTTATCATTTTATGGCAGTCAGGGGTGCCTGAGGAATGCTACACATATGGAGGGGAGCGGATGAAAGGGGGGGGTGCAAGGCGCCAGCTTTTGCTTTGTCCTCAGCCAGCCTCCTGCTCCCTCATCATTATGACATAATTTTAAGAAATAAATGTGGACTTACATATTATTGCTCTTAAACATCTTCAGAGCCTTCTCTTTATTCCTTAGTGTGTAATTTATCTACGTAGGTTAAATGTTAATAAAACTATTATTAAAAAATAAAATCTATGTAGATTGAAAATTCCTCTAGAATTTTCAAGATTATAAAGGGCCCCTTGAAAAAATCTGAAAAATGTTAATGGTTAAAATATAGGACTTTCAAGTAATAAATATAATAGGAAATGAGAAATGTTGATCCACAAACTTGAGGGTCTTCTATGGTATTTTCCAAATTCAAATAGAGCTTCTTTAAGGACAAAACTTATCACTAGCACTTACATGTTGAATGAACTAGAAGGAAGAAATCTTTTCCTTGAAACAAATTCTAAAGACTTAAACAAACTGGGAGTTGGTGTGTTGAATGGGAAGCAGAATGATGCAAATTACTAGTTGCCTCATTGAAATGTCACAACTTTGTGTGTTTGCCAATGTGTACAATTAGAAAAAGAAAGGGAGGGTCCCCAGGTCTTGGTTTTAAGTCGTAGCCTTTATTTGGTTATCTTTTGGGGAGTTGTCCATATCCTATCTTAAATATGAGTACCCAGGTATGAAACTCTTCACCAAGTTTTTGAGGCAACTTCTCCTTCTTACTTGAGTAGATTGTTAAAAATTTATTTGAACAGCCAATCTAAGCTCCACTGAGCTAGAATAAAAGGAGAACACGATGGTATCAGCTTAAAGATAGAGAGGCAGATTTATTTTGAATGTTTAGACATAATTCACTCTTCCTAAGTGCAAGAAAAAGAAAATATTAATCTACATTAGACCTTAGGTTGTCTTGATTTCATTATTCCTATCATTGAGACAGAAACTCACTTGTGTCAGAAAATCACTTGTGTCTAATTTGTCACAAAAATGTTGTTTCCTTAAATTACCTAAAAGCAATAAAGTTAGGGAATTGAAAACTTTTTTTCTGAGTGATACATAAAACTTGTGTTAAAAGAGCTTTTAAAAAGCCAGTTTAGTTGGCTTTATTTATAACATTGGATATCAAAAACCAAATTGCTATTTTTAGGTAAACAGAGTTCTATAACCAGAAATTGGTGTTTAAGATTCAGAATAATCTTCAACTGCATGATTGCTGTTTGTTGATTCAGTTTCTACTTTTAGCTGTCTTTAAATTTCAGGCTAAAGTTCATATCTGAGTTGTAAACCTTACCTCCTTCCTTCAAGGTTTTTGATAGTGAAACATGGATGATCAATTAAAGTTATTTCCCTTTTTCTCAATTAAGACAGTTCTTATTATCCTCAGCAGTAAAATCTGTACAATTCCATTCATCTAGCCTTTAGATGAGTAAATTAGAAGATTTTTTCTAGAAACACAAGTCAATATGAAGTTTCCACATGGCATAAGACATGTGGTCTTTATCAAATCCTTCATTTGTAGAGGCTTTGACCAATCAGCTACTTGGGAGTAATCAGTGACCCAGGGACTTGATCCACTGGGAAGGTGCTTAAATTGCAAAGAACACGAACACTCTTTTCCCCAAGAGATTCATTCATATTCATATTTTCTATCTCTGGAATTAGAGAGAAACTTAGAAACTCACTGTTGTTCATTATAATGGCAGCCATCCAAATTGAGATCCCAGGAAGCACAGTGCCACACAGCAGTAGAGAGCTAGCACAGCAGTAAGTCCTGCCCTCCTCTGCTTCCTGTCCTGAGGAGGAGCTTCTTTCCTGAGGAAAAGTCCACATTTAGGAATCTTGATGAATTGAAAATCATGTTCCAAATCTTCAACATGCATGGGAAAAGCTCACCAAAAAAGTTTCACCTATATTCTTTTCTCTGCTCAGTAATACTACACATGTGGGGTGTTTTAGTTTTATTTAACATTTAAAGGTCTTTAATTAAACATGAGATACACAAAGCCTTGATATTGAAAATAATTTGGTAGGATAAATAAAGCAAGGATCTGACTAGCCTTCCCTTTGTGCTTCACCACTTCTGTTCACCACTTCTGTTCCCAGCAGAAGCAACCAGCATAGCAGGTTTTCAGTGCTATTACCAGATGAGGAGGATAAAAAGGAGATGACCAAACTCTGGCGAAAATGGGTTTTCAGTCAGTATTCTGACTGGCTCTGGTTAATCTGGTTTAAAGCTATTCCTGGTAATTTTGGCCAGCCTGCTTTTTTCTTCTAACCACACGTGGGCTGAATATTCACTCAGGAGAGGGACTGTTTGAGTGAGGTGTTGCTGATGACATTTAGAGCATTTTTTTTGAAGGAAGAAAAAGATGAATTTTATCCCAGATATTTCACAGGTCTGAGTAATGCAGTGGCTTCTCAACTTCTAGACTACATCTTTCTGATGTATGGTGGAGTCAAATTAGAATTCTAGAAAGCACAAAGGGAAAGAGAGGCTGAGGAGACAATGCTTCCATTTGGCAAGAATTGTGCTCCTTCCTTGTGAGAAGATAAAATGCTGTGAGAGAGCCATCTGTGTTTTGAAACAGCATTTTCACTTCCTCAGCAAAAATCCACAAAATTGATTAAATATAACAAAAGTCACTTTCCACAGTGTATCTTGAAATGTTTATATTATTAATATCGGTGATGGAAGAAAATGTGTAGAAAATGTTTGTTAAATTGGTTTCTTGATTCTTCTTTTCATAGACCTGATATAGGCTATCGAGTTGTCACAGACAAAGGATTTAATTTTTCACCAGCAGATGAAGCTTTTGTTTGCCAAAAGAAGAACCATTTTCAGATAACCATCCACATCCAAGTTTGGGGAAGTCCAAAATTTGTCAAAACTCAAATGGGCCTCAAGCCAATAGAAATGTTTTACTTGAAAGCTTTTGGGGTTAAGGTAAGTCTTTTATTGAGTTCAATTTAATGAAGTCAGTATTACTAAGTGTTCCGGGTATCTGTTGCTGCATAACCAACTACCCCCCAAACTTTTAGCAACTTATAATAATGACAATCATCTCTTTGGGTCACAAATGTGCAGGTTGGTTAGGGCTTGGCTCTCACAGTTCACGTCTCTTCAGGAGCCATCCGCTGCGGCAACTCAGCTGGGCCTGGATCCAGTTTCCAAGATGGCTCCTTTATCTGTCTGTCACGTCTGGGCTGACCACTGGCCAGGAGCTCAAATGAGACTGTGGCTGTAAGACCTTGACTCTCCCTCATGCGGACCTTTCTGTGGGATAGGTTGTGCTTCCTCACAGCATGGTGGATACTTTCTAAAAATAAATGTTCCAAGACATAGGAAATGGGAGCTAGCAATTTCTGAAGGCTGAAACTGGCTCAGAAACTGGTAGAGCATCACTTCAAACTACATTTTGATAGTTTTCATGATAAAAATCTGGCACTTCCTTACTAACTGTAATATTTTATTATTTTTGATCCTGGTGCATTTTTATAGGCAGTAGATTTCTAGTTTTTGCCAAATTCTCAATAGGTCTCTGACTTTAAAAAGCCAAGGAGCCATTAATCTTGCCAATGTTCCGTCTTTTTCAGATTACTGAGAGGAGACTGATCACAATAAAGTTAGACAATTCACCTAAGATAAGTAAATGAGACAACTGAGTTTAGATAGGATGACTTCTGGGTGGCCAACAAGACCTCAGATCCAGCATTTAGGGGAAGGAGCATCCATTATCTGCATATATTATTCTGATTATTAACCTGAGCTTAGGCAGCGAGTCTCCCCATATAGGGCTTGACGCATTGGCACATCAGCTGCTCTTGCTCCAAACTGAGCTCTTAAATCAAACCAAACCAAACCAAACCAAAAAACAAAACAAAAGCAAACAAAGATAATAAACAACAACAAAGCATATTTTTCTGATTATGGAAGTAATATGAATCCATTGTGAAAATTTTGGAATACAATAGAGAACTGTAAAGAAGAGAAAAAATGCATTCCTATTTGGGATCCACCATTTGGTAGTCTGATTTTTTCTGTTATTAAAATTAATCTCATATTGTTAATAGTATATTATGAAAATAACATGATATTAAAGACCCTATAAAATATTATTTACAAAGATGACACAATTTCTATTGTATAAGTGTACCATATTCCCACATTATTGTAAGTTTTGCTAATTTTCAATCTTAGTAAACGTCCATGTATACCTGTCTTTGCATGAGGATACATTCCAGAAGAATTTATATATCAAGGGCATAAACATTATTAAAACTCTTGGTGTATGTTGCCTACCTGCTTTTCAGAAAAGACGTTATTATGCTATTACCCACAAGCCATATAGGACAGGACAGCTCTCACCACACCTTTGCCACTATTCATTCAGAGAAAGAAGAGTTTTGCAGCAAGTACTGAAAAAATACTGTTTTCTGTATTTTATTTGTTTTCATTGTTTATTGTTATTTCTTTTCTTTTTTTAAAGATTTTATTTATTTATTTGACAGACAGATTACAGGTAGGCAGAGAGGCAGGAAGAGAGAGAGGAGGAAACAGGCTCCCTGCTGAGCAGAGAGCCCGATGCGGGGCTCAATCCCAGGACCCTGGGATCATGACCTGAGCCGAAGGCAGAGGCTTTAACCCACTGAGCCACCCAGGCACCCTTTGTTATTTCTTTTTATTAGAATGTTAGCTGTGCATGGGCTGGGGTTTCTGTTAATTTTGTCCACTGCTCATCTCTCTCACCCCAAGCAATGCCTGGTGCAGAGCAGGTGCTCAGCAAGCATCTACAGAATGAATGAATAAATGAATGGATGGATGCATGTTCCCTTGGAGCTGCCTTGCTCCTGTGTTTTGCTCCTGATGTTTTAATTATCTGTGAGCTCACGCCACAGTCACTGCTCACCTGCAGTTTTCTGTTGTCTTATGTTTTCGTTGTTTAGTTTCACATGTATTTGTTTCTTTTCTCACCAATAGCGTGCTCCTTAAGGTTGAGGTCATTGCCTTATACATTTTTTCAGTGCCTGGTTCCTCCTGCCCAGCGCCTGTCATGATGCTTTGGAAAACTTTTTTTTTTTTTTAAGATTTTATTTATTCATTTGACAGACAGAGATCACAAGTAGGCAGAGAGGCAGGCAGAGAGAGAAGAGGAAGCAGGCTCCCTGCTGAGCAGAGAGCCTAATGTGGGGCTCAATCCTAGGACCCTGAGATCATGACCTGAGCGGAAGGCAGAGGCTTTAAACTGCTGAGCCATCCGGGTGCCCTGCTTTGGAAAACTTTTAAAGTCCTTGAACATTACTTACTAGTGAATGTTTTTGTTAATAAATTAATTCATGTATTTGGTAACTAATTTCCTTTTTGTTGTTCCCCACAGGTAGAAGCCACCAATCAAATAATCGCTATTGAACAATCCCAAGCAGATAGAAGCAAAAAGATTTTCAATCCTGTTAAGTAAGAATTTCTTTTTTGAATTCCTTCGTGAATGTACTGGGAGAAATATCTGTTGCCTAATTTATTTTAGCAAAAATGAATCCCACTGACCATATGATGTCACCTACAGGTGGAATCTAAAAAACAAAAGAAACAGATAAATAAATACACACACCAAAAAAAAGCAGAAATAGTCCTATTAATATAGAGAACAAACTGATGGTTGCCAGAGAGGAGGAGTTGAGGCACTGGTAAAATGGGTGGAGGGGAGTGGGAGGTAGAGACTTCCAGTTATAGAGTGAGTAAGGCATGGGGATGAAAGGTACAGCACAGGAAATAAAGTCAGTGGTATTGTAATGGTGCTGTGTGGTGACAGATGGGAGCTGCACTTGTGGTGAGCATAGCCTAAGTATAGAGTTGTTGAATCACTATGTCATGCGCCTGAAACTATTGTAACATTTTACGTCAACTATACTTCAGTAAAAAAGTAAATAAAAAAAAAAATAAAAGGAATCCCATTGTGGATACTACCTTAGTAATATGTTAATATTATAAATACATGCTTATTAACAAGAATAATTATTGAATCACTTGTAAACAAATTCTTATAGAAAGCTCCATTTTAAGTCATCATCATTATTATTATCATTATTATTTAAGATTTTATTTATTTAATTGACAGAGAGATAGAGAGCACAAGTAAGCAGAGTGGCTGGCAAAAGAAGAGAGAGAAGCAGACTCTCTGCTGAGCAGGGATCCTGATGTGGGGCTTGATCCCAGGACCCTGGGATCATGACCTGAGCCGAAGGCAGCCACTTAACCAACTGAGCCATCCAGGCACCCCCATCGTTATTATTTTTTAAAAGATTTATTTATTCATGAGAGAGGAACAGTCAGGGTGGCGAAGGGAGAGGGAGAGAGAATCCCAGGCAGACTCCACAGGCATGGAGCCCGATGCGGGGCTCAATCCCGGGACCCTGAGATCAAACCTAGCTAAAACCAAGAGTCAGACACTTAACTGACCATGCCACCCAGGTGCCCCAAGTCATCACTCTTTTTATAACCGTTTTTAACCCTCTTGCTAACTACCTGGTTTCCTTGACATAGATTATGGTTAGACCTTTCTTTTAATTTCATGCTGTACTTAAAACTCATTTTTTCTTATTTTTTAAAGCTATGTAGATTGACTGCCCAAGGGGTTCCAAAATAGATGACTGGCATTACCCAAAGCAATATGGCAGTCCAAAGTGAGCGTTCACCCTGTGGAATGACTTGGAGTGGGATTTGCTTTTTGACAGTTTGGCTGGGATGTAGTTGACACATCTCAGTGTTTTGAACCTGAGTCAGTCCCATCTGGGCTGGAAAGAAGGTGATCCCACTGCCTGGAGAGATCAGGCAGGAGCTCAGCCTGATGCTCAAGCGGGAGCCACATGTGCCAACACATCACCGAGAGGCCTGGTGCATCTGGTTCTCCCTCACCAGGCTGGGCTGTCTGGGGTCTTCCTTGGGAGCCAAGCCAGGAGGAGGCAAATATGTGAAGGGGATGCCAAGGAATTCATGAGGAAATTACAGGCATTGCTTGTCAGGACGCAAGTGCTCTAGCAACAATGGCAGAGGCACAAATGAAAAGTCTTCTCTTCCCATTGTGGAATTAAAAGAACGCATACATGGTATGAGGAGCACATGCTCTTATGAGTCAGAAACTCTGGGCTTGAGCTGCTAAATGAGCATATCTCACCTTTCCTGTTGTTCCCTGGCAGCCATTTCTGACCATGTTGTGGAGAGTTTATTAAAAATCGGTGCCTGGAGTAAACTGTTCTCCTCAGAGTGATGGGGATGGGGGGTACTGAACATACCTGAGAATCTCAGAACAAGGTAGAGGTGATCTAGAGTCCATATTCTCTCACAGTGTCTTGGTATTTCTGCTGTTTGTTTTAGAATCGACCTGCCGGCCGACCAGGTCACCAAAGTTACGCTGGGTCGGTTACACTTTAGTGAGACGACAGCGAATAACATGAGGAAGAAGGGAAAACCAAATCCTGACCAGAGGTACTGGCATTTGTGTGTATCCCCCTCCATGGCCGGGGACTCCATCTGACCAGCTGGTGCCCTCTAGAGGCCCCTCTGATACGCTTGGCCAGACCAGCCTACATGCCCGTCTCCGGTCGCCGGTCTCTGGTCTCTGGTCTCTGCGGCCCCTTTCTCTCATCTTGGACTCTTCCCATTTATTGCCACATCTCATTTACCCTCAGTCGTCTTCCTTGTCCTTCCTCAGCCCCTACAGTGTCTGCTCCCCTGTCCAGCCCCAAATCTGCCTTAATTCCATCCCTGATTCTCTGGAGTGACCACACATTTATGCCTCACTGTTGTCCAAAGGCTGAGGACCGTCAGACCGCCCTGCTCTAACCTGTGTTCTTGTCACCAGTATAAAGCCTTGAGTCCTGGAGCTCTGCGATCGCTTTTTGTGGTTAAAAAAAAAAAAAAAATGAACTTGCATTAATGATTTAAGTCTCTGGATCTCCTAGTGTGGTCCCAGACTAGCAGAGATGGTGTCCCCTGGACACTTTTTAGAGGTACAATTTCTCAGGCCTCACCAAAGACCTACTGAATCAAAAACTCTGGGGTGGGGCCCAATAATTTGTATTTTAACAAATCCTCCAGGTGACCTAGATGCATATTCAAATTTGGGAATACTGGTTTTAGTACATAAGTATTGGAGTTGGAAAGACTTGAGTTTGAATTTGATACTGCCATATACTAGCTGGGTGACCTCGAGCATGTCCCTTCATCCATCCTGTAAAATGGGGACAATGTTTATATCCTGCTCCAGTCAAGTTGTTCTTAGGGTTCTAAGTGAGATACTGTAGATAAATTGCTTAACCAAGCATATTGCACATTTTGAGGACTCAGATGATGGCTAATGATTATAATGAAAATAACAATTATTTTACTATTAGTGTTTTTTTCAATACGGGGGAAACTATTATTCTCTGAGGATCAGACATCTGTGGAGTTACAGAAGAAGGAGGCAAGGTTTTTGCATCCAGTTCTTAAAGCCAAAGCTTCTCTCAGAGGGACAGTTTTATTTTGACTTTCAAGAAATGATCTGATCTTAAAAATGCCACATCAGTATTACACAGGAAGAAATAACAGAAGTAACCTTGATGAAAATTGCACTGGGAGCAACTGGAGGGGAGGGTTGAGGTCTTTGAGTAAGGTCTTGAATGGGGGGTAGACAGGGAGCCTGACCAAGAGCAGATGGTGTGGGAAGGAAAGGCCCTGCTGGGAATGGGTGCATAGCTTGGGCGGCTCTGAGCAGAGGGACCTCTTAGGTGGCCGTCTGTTGTATGTCTGCCTGTGAGCAGTGCTATGCTGTGGGCTTCTGGAACAGCTCACAGATACCCCAGAGTGGGCAGAGGGAGGGCCCACAACAATATTGAGTGAATCAACTGCTCTTTGATTTCACAGGAAGGGCAACTTAGAACAGAATAGAAAGTCTTTAAACATGCAAAGCTATCTAGGTAAATTCACTTTTAAGCGTCGGGTGGTGTTTGATGGCACAAATTCTATTTCTCTTTCCTGACATGTTATCTGCTGTTTCTGAGGTAGATACTTCATGCTGGTGGTTGGGCTGTATGCTGTGCACCAAGACCAGTTCTACCTACTGTCTGCCCACATCTCTGAACGGATCATTGTAAGGGTAAGCTTCAGTTCCTTAAACGTTTCTGAGCCTACCTGCTTTTCTCCTCTCAAGGAGAATTTGCATTTTCTTTTCTTTTTTTAAAATTAAAAAAAATTTTTTTTTGAATTTACTTTTCAGTGGCATGCTCGATGGGAGCTGTTTCTCAATGGCTCATAGTAAAGGCAGGTTTTATTATTTTCATTTCTGTATAATGGTTCTCAACCAGAACTTTTGTCCCTCAAAGGTCATATGGCAATGTGTGCCAACATTTTTTGGTTGTCACAGTTAGGGGTGCTACTGGCCTATAGTGGGTCCAGGCTGGGGGTGCTGCTCAGGGCCTTACAATGAACGAGATCCCCCTTCCAAAATGTCAGTAGTGCTGCAGTTGAGAAACTGGCCCTGGCACTGGACTGACTAATTTACATGTGACACCATTGTATACTGCGTCACGTTTACGTTAGCTTCTTTGCATGCAGAGGGGCTGAGGCTCAAGAGGCCAGGAAACTCCTGGTGATCACTGGGTTTGTGAATGACGGGGCTTACTCTGATCCCAAAAGTAGAAAGAAGGCATTTCATACCCCAGTGTGACTGGTGACCCAGGGAACATCTGGGCCCCTGCCTACCACATGGTAATGGTTCAGCACATCTTGCTGAGTGAATGATTGGTCACAGCTGTGGACAGGAATCTTGGCAGCCACAGAAACAGAAAGCTGTTGGCAGCTGGAGCTGCAGCTGTGTGAGGCCTGGCTGGCCACCGCTGAGAATACCGGGGGCTTAAGGTAACGGGTCACCACAGGCCTGGCAGCCAAGGAAGGGCTGTGTCGTGCCACGGGGAGGACATGTAAAGCCCAACAGGAAAAATCATTGAGTACAGCAACTTCTGTGGCTGTTACTCTTTGGCCTGTGGACCAGATCTTGCCTCTTTGGCGAGAGGAGTCTTTCCTTTCTTGGGTTGAGCCATTCTGAAACACAGGGCTCTCTGTTTAATTCTTTTAATCAATTAAAAATAGGAAGCCACTTGTAAGTGGAAATCCTTAAACGAGTTTCAGTGGAGGTGACGTAATGATGGAAATGAGGTAAAACACTTGTGTTCGGATGTCCCAGGGCTAGGCTCTGCCCTGCCATTTTTGTGGGACCTGATCCAATCTGTGGCAAACAGAGTGCCATTCAAGCGAAGGCAGGTGGGGCCCTCTTCCTGGGTCATGGGCCAAGGGCAGCGGTTCTCCACCCACAGCCGACTGCAGGGCAATCTTGGACATCTCGCCTAATGACCTCTGGGATTGTGTGTTGCCCTAACAAACATGATTTAAAAGTAGAGTCTGGAAGTCTGGGTCACTTATTGCTTCTGGTTTTTCACAGGAAAAACCATTCTTTTCAGAGTTAGCATAGGTTAGATATTACGAAAGTGCAGCTTTGAGCTAGGAAACTCATGCCTGAGTCAGGCAGCCTGCTAGTCACCTGTGTACCTTGAATAATGTACAAGGTGTCTGTTTTCTCCATTTCCTGCTGCCAGCTCTGTTCTTTGGCTGCGGTGAAGCACACAAGGCAGCAACACGAGAGAGCACTACTGTCTAGTATTCTGTTACCAGAACTCTATTCACTGGTGCCTCCTCCTATCCGAAATGTCATGATCATTTAACTCAAGATCACTTTGAAAAGTTGAGTGTTCCTACAATTCATATTCGGAATGAATACTAAAAAATATTAAATTATACTTAGTAATTGGGTGTCATGTTATTCACTAAATTTTTATTTTAAAGAAATGATTGCATTCCAGATTTGATTGCAGTCTTCTAGCCATAAGTTTTGGTTAAAGAGAATGCCCTAGTCTAGAAGTATGCTGGTCATTCAGGGGTCACTCTAGCAACAACGAGAAGAGGGAGAATGGTAATGCAGTCAACCATTCTACCCCTCCCCCAAACTAGAAATATCTCTTTGATTCTATTTCGTTCTAACCCCAAATGCAGAAGTGAAAATGAATGCACTTTTGAATCTATTTAATTAACGTTTAAACCAACCAAGAGAAAAAAAAAACCGAGCTTCAGATATGGTGATGTTGTTTGAATCAGGGAGTTTTTGAAACATTCACATGACACATTTCCTGCCCCTAAGATTCTGTAGGTATATGCCTTGGACGTATATCTACGGTCAGACAGAGGGCAGACCAGCTCACATTCTCCCAAAAAGCCAGATGTGTCCTCTTGGGCCATAGCCTGGGTCTGTTAGTTTGAGCTCCAGAATAAAGGGAGAAAAATTTGACAACTGAACAATGTTATAAGAGCAGACTGCGTTATACAGAGAATGGCAAATTGCACTGAGCAAATGCAGGTTAATTTTGAGGCCTAAGAATCATTCCTCCCAACAGCTGAGATTAATGTAAGGGCAAACGTAGGAGGCGTGGACTAGATGAGTTTCCAGCTTCCAGAAAGGCTTCAGAGACCAAGCTTGTCAGAATTCTCCTTAGGGAGGGTATGATGGGCAAGACCCAGGAATAGTTCATCTGGGTTGTCAATCAAAACAGCTTTAGAGATAGATTATGGTCCTGTCGTGTAGATTGATCAATTTCATGGAAATTAAGGTTTACTCCAAAGACAGATTTATTTCCCAGGTCTTTTGTTTTGGGGAGCATTCTGCCATGGAGTTCCTTCAGATTCTCCTTGTTAATGACTAGGTTTTCATTCAGCTCCACTTTCCTTCTAAAACACATAATTAAACCTGGTTTGGAGTGCTGTGTTGTACGCAGGAGGGATGATTACTTTTGTCTGCCTTTCAAAGATGCACCGGGGTTTCCTAGTTTTGAAAATGAATACATTATTCCAGTTTCTTTTCCAGAAGGATAAAAACATGCGTGTCCCCAAGAAATGCCCCCTTACTGCCCTGCAAACTGCACTGTCCTAATGAGAAACCAACAAGCAAGGACAGAGAAAGCAAAAGAAAGGATACAGCTGCAAGGATGGGGAGCGACGGGCACAGAGCAGAGCCGCCCCAGGGCCCGGCTTGCCCTTTTCCACAAACCTCCCTTCCCTGCCCATCCCCGCCCCCCCACCCCCTGCCACACACATCTGTCTTCTGCAGTTCAGATGAATTTTTTTTTACTCAAAGCAATCAGTATGCGGAGCAATGTCCACTTCACCCCATGGTTTGGATTCAACTTTTGTTAACTCTGAAAGGGGTAACTTGACCAGGAATATATGGGACCAAAAAATCCCCCGGTGAGTAAAACAGAGATTCCTGGGTCCTCCCTCCACAGCTTCTGATTCAGTAGTTTAGATATACATTTCTAACAAGTTTCCAGGAGAGGCTGCTGACCTTCAGACCACACTTGGAGTAGCACTGATAGGGAGAATTTCTAGTCCCATTTTCCACATCCCTTTCAACAGGAACAAAAATTTATTTGCTATGAATTGTCTTCCTCAACTCAAGCTTTCCTAGTATGCTCTTTGCTGCTTTAGAAGCCCAACAATGGTGAAGCAAAGAAATTCCAGCTTTCCATTCCAAACTTAGAACGGCCTCGAGTTACTACTATTCATTGCTGTTTCCTTTTCCGAGCACCTGCAGAGGGCGCCATTTACACTTTACTCAGCGAATGGAGCTTCCCTCACAGAATTCGTGCATCTCTCTAGGTGTGTTGGTGAGGAGAGCGGATTAAATGATTACAGGCCCATTTGGGAGACACTGCAAGTTCGGTTCCAGACCACCACAATAAAGCAAGTCAAACTTCATTTGTTTCATCAACTAAGTTGATGTCCTATTTTAAATCCTTTGCTCTCACTGCAACAGTCTTCACAGAATCTTTTAACAGGAGTAGATTCTATCTCAAGAAACCACTTTCTGTGCCCATCCCTAAGAAACAAGTCCTCGTCCATGAAAGTTTTACCGTAAGATGGTAGCAATTCAGTCCCATCTTCAGGCTCCACTTCTGATGGTAGTTCTCTTCCTATTTCTACCACATCTGCAGTTTCCTCCCTCTGCTAAAGCCTTGAACCTCTCGAAGTCCTCTATGAGGGTTGGAATCAACTTCTTCCAAACTCCTATTAGTGTGAATTTTTCCACCTTTTCCCATGAATCAGGAATGTCCTTAATGACATCTAGAATGCTAAATCCTTTACAGGTTTTCAGCTTAATTTGCCCAGATCCATCAGAGAAATCACTGTCGATGGCAGCTATAGCCTTATGAAACGTATTTCTTAAATAATAAGACTTGAAAGTCAAAATGACTCCTTGATCCACAGGCCATAGAACAGATGTTGTGTGAACAGGCATGAAAGCAACATTAATCTCACTGTACATCTCCATCAGAGCTCTTGGGTGACCAAGTGTGTTATCAATGAGCAGTTTTATAATGTGTGTGTGTGTGTGTGTGTGTGTGTGTGTGTGTGTGTGTATACATTTTTTTTAAGATGCAGGAGACTTTTTTATTTTAAAGATTTATTTGAGGGACACCTGGGTGGCTTAGTTGGTTAAGCATCTGCCTTCAGCTCAAGTCATGATCCCAGGGTCCTGGGTTCAAGTCCCTCATTGGGCTCCTTGCTCAGTGGAGAACCTGCTTCTGCCTCTACTGGCCACTCCTCCTGTTCATGCTCTCTCTTTCTTTCTGTCGCTCCCTCTCTCTCTGACAAATAAATAAATCTGTAGTTTAAAAATATATATATTTATTTGAGGGAAAGAAAGGGAGTGCAGGGGGAAGGAGGGGTAGAGGGAAAGGGACAGATAGAATCTCAAGCAGATTCCCTGCTGAGTGTGGAGATCAATCTCCAGACCCTGAGCTCATGTCTTGAGCTGAAATCAAGAGTTGGCTGCTTAGCTGACTGAGCTGCCCAGGTACTCTGAACAGTCATATTTGGAAAGAAATCTTTCCTGAGTTGTAAGTCTTAACAGTGGGCTTAAAATACTGAATAAGCCATGTTATAAACAGATATGCTATCATCTAGGTTTTGTTCCATTTACAGACCCCAGGCAGAGTAGATTTAGCATAAATT
This sequence comes from Mustela erminea, assembly GCF_009829155.1. NCBI lineage: Eukaryota > Metazoa > Chordata > Mammalia > Carnivora > Mustelidae > Mustela > Mustela erminea. Next base: position 47,223,008 of record NC_045619.1, on the reverse strand, counting down.
CTTAAGGGCCTGAAGCTTTTCAGAATGGTCTGTGAACACTGACTTCAACTTAGAGTCAGCCTGTCCTTGGAAGCTTTGAAGCCAGGCATTAACTTCTCTCTAGGTATGAAAGTTCTAGATGGCATCCTCTTCCAGTAGAACCCTATTTCATCTACATTAAAAAATCTTTTGTTTAGGGTGCCCGAGTGACTCAGTCAGGTAAGCATCCAACTCTTGATTTTGGCTCAGATCTCTCTCTTGTGCTCTGTCAAATAGATAAATAAATAAATAATTAAAAAAAAAATCTGTTGTTTGGTATAGTCACCTTCATGGTTGATCTAGAGCTTCTGGATAACTCCAGAAGCTTCTATAGCAGCCCTTGCTGCTTCACCTTGCCCTTTCATGTTATACATATGGCATCTTTCCTTAAACCTCATGAACCCTGCTAGTTTCAGACTTTTCTTCTGCAGTTCCCTTACCTCTCAGGCTTCATGGAATTAAAGAGAGGGAGGGCCCTCCTCTGGAGAAGGCTCTGGCTAAAGGCAATGTGGTGGTTAGTTTGATCTTCTGTCCATACCATTTGAACTTTCTCCGTGTTAGCAGTAAGGCTGCTACCATTTGTGTGTTCTCTGGAGAAGCACTTTTAATGTCCTTGGCCTTCACAACTTGGCTGTCTGGCACAAGAGGCTGTGCTTTCGGCCTATCTCGGCTTTCAACGTGCCTTTCTCCCTAAGCCTCATTCTTTCCAGCCTTTGATGTAAAGTGAGAGACATGTGTCTCTTCCTCTCACTTCAGTACTGAGATGCCATTATAAGGTTGTTAATTGGCTTAATTTTAATGTTGATGGTCTCAAAGAATAGTGAGGCCCCAGGAGAGAGAGAGGTGGGGAAATGGCTCATTGGTGGAACAGTTAGACTAATATGCAGAACATTTATCGATGAAGTTCTGCCATCTTATATGGGCATGGTTTGTGGCTCTGCAAATTATGATGATAACGTCAAAGATCACTGATCACAGATTACACAACAAATGTAATAATGAAAAAGTCTGAAATACTGTGAGAATTACCAAATTTGTGGCAGAGACATGAGATGAGCAGATGCTGTGGCGTCAGTAGTTGGTGGCACAGACAGACTTGCTTGATGAAGTCTTGCTACAAACCTGCAATTTGTTAAAAAAAAAAAGTACTATTTGGGAAGTATAGTAAAGTAAAGCTCAATAAAAGGAGATATGTCCATTGGACAGTAGTTGCTATGCACAGCAGTGTGTTAAGGACAGTTTGACTCTCTCATCCTCATTTTTAAGAAGTATTCATATATACATAGTTTCAGTAAGTTCCCATAACACTATGAGATAGTCAAGAAGTCATTATTATTTTTAAGCTTCAAAGAAGAAAAGCTGGTACAGAAATGTTAAGTGACTGCCCCAAGATCACACAGCCAGTTTGTGTCATAACAGATTAAACTGTTCTGGTCTTCCCTAAGTATATAGGGCTGTGGGATAAATAATGAAAGTATTTTAGAGATTTTAATTCATTTTGAGGTTTGATATCAGTGAACCACTCTTGGACCACATGGGAACACCACTTCATAATTCCAGAAAGAGGTAGTACAGTTTGCTTTGACCCATTAAAATTGTGGATACCAAAGAAGGGAAAAAAGTTCAGAGACTTTATAACATTTATAACATTTCCCATTACTGATGAGGCAGACCCCTCCATAGGTCTATACATGTAAAAAAATTGCAGATCTGTGGCCCTTTCCAAGATGACTTGAATGTATTTTAGGGATCTGAGTTTTCATCTGATGAAAGCTATGTGAGATTGTTATAATTGTTCCAAAAAAGTAAGTCTAGTTACATCTGCTGTTTAACGTGATATGAAGTTTATGATAATAATTATCCCAAAGCTCATTAAGAAAAAAAAAATCCATCACTGTCTGTTTTGTTTCCTTGAAGTGGCTCATTATGTTCAGAGTAGAGCAAAATGCATCAGCATTTATATGGTATACCTTTGGATTTAGTTGATTGCTTGCAATAAAAGGATTTGAGTCAAAGCCAATTTGCCGTTCACTACCGAGGGGGCTCTGGGGACCTTGTATCAAAGCACTTTGTTTAAGTGAATTCACACAAAACAATGTTTAAAGTCGTTACTTTCTATTCTTTTACTGCTTTTGTCTATCAAATGTCAGTGGTTGAGTCTTCTAAGCAGTTCCGGGTTCAAATAGGCAAGAGTGAAAAAGTTGAAGACATCTAAAAGTTCTTTCATTGAACCTAAGCTAAGAAATAAACTTTGTGGGTTTTTTTAAATTATTATTTTGAAATGGGTAGCACATGCTTATGGTAAAAACATCCCAACAATACAAGGAGTGTGTATGTTAAGTAGTGAATCTGCTTCCCAGCCCAATTTCTACATCTCCCGAATCCTGTTCTTGAAGAAACCATTGCTATTGGTGTCTTGAGTATTCTCCAGAGTTAATCTATGCATATGCAGGTCCTGAGTTCACAATGTCTCCTGCACTACCCGGAAAGGCAGCGTGAAGACATTGCAAGAGTGTTAACCTTTTAGACGATCACGGTCTATAGTGTTTGTCTGAATTTGTGACAGCTTACCTCAAACACAGAAAAATCAGATTTAGAACAATAGGTCATAATTTTAAAAACAAATTAATTTTTTTGTGAGGATTTGGAGGGATTCGGAGAACCTTACTTAAAGATATTTGGAAATATATTCAGCAGCCACAGGAGGTGGAGATGAAGGAAGCCAGTAGAGTGAAAAATTCTTCAGCAGAGAATTTTAGTTAAGAGTAAAATCTTCGGGGGCGCCTGGGTGGCTCAGTGGGTTAAGGCCTCTGCCTTTGGCTCAGGTCATGATCCCGGGGTCCTGGGATCGAGCCCCGTATCGGGGCGCTCTGCTCAGTGGGGAGCCTGGTTCCCTTCCTCTCTCTCTCTGCCTACTTGTGATTTCCCTCTATCATATAAATAAATAAAATCTTTAAAAAAAAAAAAGAGTAAAATCTTCAGAACTTTGTCTGGTTTTCATAGTTTCACTTGGATTCTCTTTGAAGACTGCATTTGGTCAGGGTTACATTTTATTTTAGTTTATTTATTTGAGAGAGAGCAAGCAGAGGGAGAGGGAGAGAGAGAGAGAGAAGCAGACACCCTGCTGAGCAAGGAGCCAGACGCCTGGCTCAATCCCAGGACCCTGGGATCATGATCTGAGCTGAAGGCAGAGGCTTAACCAACTGAGCCACCCAGGTGCCCCCCGCCAGGGTTACTTCTAATAGGAAAAGTTAGACTCATTCTTTAATGATTAAAGGAACTATAAGTCCAGCTCCAGAATTGACGAGCTTTGTGGCCTTGGGCAATTTATTGCTCTTTTCTGAGGCTTCTGGATAACTGCAAAAGGAGGCTGATGGTACAGATCTCATAGAATGGGGGTGTGGACTAACTCAAACAAATGTAGCTGTTGTCATTCTTCCTTCTGTGTCATCTGTGTTTAGGGAATAGTTGAGGTGTATTAAATGTACTTGTACTGTTGTTTGCTTGTCAATTGAGTATGAAATCATAAATATTAAAGTTTTTTGAAGCTATAAAAGGGTTAGCTAAATGCAAACTATTTTTATGTATCTGGACTTTCCTAAGCTTAGAATGTCTTCTGATGTAAGGTTCTGGTTTTAAATCATTATTCTTATTATCCCTGAAAAGAAGGTCATTTTGGGTTCCCTTCTTCCTTACCATCTACCCACTGTAACTGACACATTCTCATTTCCAGATAGTTGCAATAGAGCCTGGACGTCCCAAACCATGGCATTCTGAGCTCCCGCTCGTGGGCAGCAGAGAAGTTAGGGGAGCCCTCCTGGCTCTCCTGGGGCCACAGTTGTTTGGATATGTCAGGATCCCACCCAACATAGGGTTCTCAGGTGAAAGACTTAGATTAACATTCTGTCTTCTTTGCTTGGAGGAATAAAGCAATCATCTATTCCCGCTACTCTAACTATAATTGTAACATACTTATGTATTTTTTCCAGGCCTCTAACCCAGGGCAGTTTGAAAATGACAGTGATGTATTATGGCAGCGAGGACAAGTTCCAGAATCTGTCATTTGTCATAGTCGAGTGGGAATAAATACAGACGCCCCAGATGAAGCCCTGGTCGTCTGCGGCAACATGAAGGTGATGGGGACGATTATGCATCCCTCTGACAGCCGCGCGAAGCAGAACATCCAGGAGGTGAGCACGGGGCTGGCCTCGGGCACCTCCTCAGACACCTGAGGCAAGTGAGCTGGGAGCTCCTGGACGCTGACACGCCTTGCAAAGGGCATCTTTACATGTCTCCCGTTGGTGTGAGACGAACACAGGGCTTAACAGTTGTGAGTGTGGAAGCTGACAGGCATTTCTGCTGGGACTAGAACGTGCTTCCTACTGGGAGAATGGAGCCCACCTGACAGGAGCGGTGGGCAGTGACAGCCTGGAGGGGCTTTACAAGCAGGATGTCTCTGAGTTACTGGCCATGGGCCACTGCCCTTCCTACCATGCATGTCAGCTGCTGGAGCTTGCCTTTTCCTTTGCCATCTCCAGATGTCCATCTCCCTGTCCATCTTCCAGACACTGTCTCAGTCCAGTTCCTGCCCAGATTTCTCCTGAGCCTCCCAGCCTCTTCCTCCCAGAGTCCCTGGCAGCCATCGTCTTCCCTACTTGAGTCTTTCTCTGAGTTGCCATTAGAGGAACTCCTCCTCCCCTTCTTCCCTCCAACTAGGTCAATCCCATCACCTAAGGCTCCTATCTATGGAGAGGGAGTCACCTCGTGGAAATCAGAAATCAGGCCTGGAAATCGGGAGGTGCTTCATGCCTTTGGGCTCATCCCAGCAACATGGCCCTACAAGACAACTCTGCCCAAACCCACTGCCTTCATCTAGAAGGTGGAAACGGAGCCGCTCGGCTGGATCCTACCAAGTCTTTTATAGTTTTTAACGCATTGAGATAAGGATCATCTCGGAAAGCCACAACTGCTGTGAAAACCCAAGAGATTAGGATTAAGATGCTTATCCCTTAGCCAGGCAACACTCAGTTCTAGCTCGTCCGCCACTGAATTCTGTTTTTCCTTCACTGCTTCTACCACGTCCCCACTGTCTCACACACCCTGCTTCTCCGGTAAGCATGTGTGAGGCTGTGGCAGAATTATGTTTTTGAACCTCCTTTCCTTAGTCTTTTTTTAGTTAGTAGGAGACATAATCTGTAAATCATTGGCCAGTCTTCCAGACTGCATTCCTTTCCCAGTGCAAATGTGCACTGGTTTTTCTAAACCGGCCAAGGAATGTCCTCCTTTACTGAGTGGATTCCAAAGAATGGTTGTAATTGTAGACTTTTATTCTGATTGCAGAGCTGTGGTTCATGTTAGAAGAGCTGTGACCTACTGCCGGATGGGAACTCTTAGGGCTAGAAAGTTCTCACATACATTTCCTGATCCCAATCCTAGATATTGTGCTTTTGACTTTTAGAGACAGATAAACTGTCTGCGTTTCAGATCACACCAACTCAAACTTAATTTTGCAACGGGCTGTACAGTTCCCTGCCAGGTCTTATCTAAATGCAAATGGAAGACGACACGTGGGGAGGACCCCACAACCCTTCCTGCTACTACCAGGCCACCACTCCGAATTCACTTACCAAACATCTTCGTTTGAAGAAAACATGCTGTTTTAACATAACCAGCTTCCCTAGAGCTTCTCAAACCTCTTCTAGGCAGCCTTCTGGCATAAATCAAATGTCACCCCAGTCCGGGCTGTAATGTGGAATTCCTGTATTTCCATCCTGCTTTGTGGCAACATGATGGGATAAAGAGAAGCCCACACTCTGGAGGAAGGCCAGAGTTTTAGTCCTGATTCTGGCAAACACTGGCCCAGGAACCTTGGCACAGACATGTTCTATGCCTCTGTGGATTCTCCTGTGAACAGGGAAAGCTCATATTCAACTCACTTGTGTTAAAGTACATCTTAGCTCACACACATGAAGCATTCTTTAGCTGTACAGATAGATATTACCATTATTTACTTGTATAAGATGCAAATGATATGTAAGTCATTTATTAAATTATTTCCTATTAATATATTTGTTCTTAATAGGTCTATCCACATTTATGAAATGTAGCTTTCTAGAAATCTTACCTTAGAGGCCACTTTTAGCCACACAGTTTTGAGCAATGGAATGCAGAGAGGGCCCAAAGTGCCCTGTGGCTGAATATCGACAGGCCCATCAGGGGACCTTTCTCAAAATACTCAAAATATCCACAGCCCCTCACTGACCAATGGGCTGCTTACAGCCAGGTGCAGTCACCAGAAAAGGGAAGATCCCATACATCGTCAGACCTCTTCACCTTCCCCCTTTAAATATGGTCCCCACCCACTGCCTCGTGGCAGACAGCCTGTCCCTCCCTGTCTTGCCTGCAACTCCCTTGTGGTGTGTTTGGTAAATTTCTACCGCCTTTCTTCTGCTTCGGATGAATCCTTTCGCTGTCCAGGCCGCTAGCTTCCACTCAGTTGGGTTGCCCTACATTTGGGGGCTCCCGTCCAATCGGGAGAGACACCACGCTTATCAATCCTATTCACCATTCCAGGCAAGAGAGTTGATGGTAACGACGATGGGGCTGACAGATAGGTGAACTTCATCCTCACTTCCCCTGACTCAGTTTTTCCAACTTTTAAAAATAGCCATTCCATTCTGAGAAGTGGGACCCTTGGTTGATCTGATTACAAGCCCAGGACTGGAGGCAATTTCTCATCCTTTAAGGGCACATGGTCACCAGAGCTGGCTTCTGGATGAGCTGTTGCAAAACTCAGTGGCCACACACGTTGCCCAGGGCAGCAATCAGGGAAAATGAACAGAAGTTGCTGCTTTGCCCTGGCTCTGTGCCTCCTCGCTCAGGGCGAGGAGTTGTTTTGTGGGGATTAAGCACAGAGCACGCTGCATAGAGAGCCCTGGTGGAGATCTCTGCGCTCATCTGGACACACAGCCAGGAGAGAAACGATAGAGCAGATGTGATGGAAACCTGTGATGTGGAAGGACTGGGAACATGAGGTCGGCCTAAGTGGGGAGCAGCCTCACTTATCCGGACATTGTGTTTCCTGATGGGACTATGGATTGTAAAAGGAAATGCAGCTCTTACAACAGAAACCGCGAAATCAGGGTGGAGCCAATATGCTGAGAAACAAAGGACAGTGACAAACGTCAAGGTCAATGCCTGAAAAAAAGTGAGGAAGTTGAAAGTTGCATGCGTCAGTCAAATTCTGTGATGACTGCTGAAAACAAGGCTGCGAACGATTCAAAAATAAAAGCCAGGAAAGAAATCAGTTAAGATGAAATGCTCCGAGAATGTTTTCCCCAAACGCATCAGCCGTGTGGTAGAGACCAAAGCGTCGAGCTGGAGAAAGTCAGCCATGCAAAGTCTCCCCGTGAGGCCGTGAGCCGGATGCAGGAGTTCCGTAGCTTCCGGTGAGACGGTGTACTCCAGCTGCTCCATGGTCAGGTGAGGCGGTGTACTCCAGCTGCTCCATGGTCAGGTGAGGCGGTGTACTCCAGCTGCTCCATGGTCAGGTGAGGCGGTGTACTCCAGCTGCTCCCCATGGGAGCCTGGACTGTGGCCAGAGGACAGATAATGAGATCTCCCTCCCTGAACAGACTGGAGTCCCAGAGACAAGAATGCCTTTTCTGTGGTGCAGTTCTTGAGGGAACGTCAGAGAAGCCTTGGGTGTGACGTGGGTGTGATGCCCCAAGACAGTGACGGCCATTTGCATTCAGGGTCACAACGTTCCCAAACTGCCAAGCTCAAGATGGAACCAGACCCCGGAACTCAGCTTCTAGCTTCTTACTCACCACATGTTGATGAGCAAGGTGTGCGGTGAAGTGCGGATCAGGGTTGGGTTCCTGGAGCAGGATTCCCAGAAGGCACAGCCCCTGCCGGGCTTTCCCTCTTTCCTTGAAGGGTTTGAGTGCAGCTACACATCAGACACACTGCTGGGCCCTGCAGAGGTCCTGAGATGAAGGAGCTGTGGGCTTTATCCTCGAAAATAGAACTTTTTAAAAACTTTTTAAAATTTAAACTCCAAGTAGGAAATACTCATTGAATCTCCAGTGCCTGGGATAACACATCAGGCACACAGTAGCTGTTCCTTAAATATTTGCTGAATGACCTGTCCCTCTCCCTCCCCCTCCACTCTCCGCCCCCCCCCCCCCCCGCCACCAACCTTACACTCTCTCTCTGTTAAGTAAATAAATAAAAAATAAATAAATTTTAAAAATCTCTTTAAAAAGTAAATATCTGTTGAATGAATGAAGGAGCTCACAGTGTTAGCGGTGTGAGAGCTCCTTCCCAGCATGGTGGCAAGGGCTTCCCTGCTCTGGCCTTAATCCTTATGGTGTAGTAATGCCCACCTCTGCCCTTGAGGTGCAGGCATCATTCTGGGGACTTTGCCCTTGGGACTCCGCTCATGGAGTTCTTTCTGCTTGGCATCCCTGTCTTGGTCTAACCCTTTCTCCCTGCCTTGCCTCTTTCCCTAACTCCTATCTTAAATTCCTTTTTATTAGACTTATTTATCAAATAATTTATTTATCAAATGTTTGTTGAACATCAACTACATGCCACAGATTGTACTGGAAACTGGTAATATGGGGCGCCTGGGTGTCTCAGTCTTGAAGCATCTGCCTTTGGGTCAGGTCATGATCCTGGGGTCCTGGAATCGAGCCCCGTGTTGGACTCTTTGCTCAGTGGGAAGCCTGTTTCTCCTTCTCCCTCTCCCCCTGCTTGTAGTCTCTCTTTCTCTGTCTCTCTGTTAAATAAATAAAATCTTAAAAAAGAAAGAAAGGAAAGAAGAAAGAAAAAGAAGGAAAGAAAGAAAGAGAGAGAGAGAAAGAGAAATAAGAGAAACTGGTAATATGGTGATGAACAGAAAACCATGGTCCTAAATATGTCTTGTCCATCATGGGGTATATATCCTATAGGGAAGACAGGTAATAAAGGTGACACAGCTAGTAGCCTGGTGATAACTTTGATCAGTGCTATGCAGGAAAACAGCAGCTCCTGTTAGCACAGAAGGCAAAGGGACCCTTTCTAGTATTGGAAATCAAGAAGTGCTTCCTTGGTGAAGGGATGTTTATGTTGGGGGAGAAGGTAGGAGTGGAAAGGAAGAGATTTTGAGGCAGGGAAAATGCCCCAAGCCAAGGGCCAGAAGTGAAAGGAGCAGAATTTGTTTGAGAACCAAAATAAGGCAAGATCTCGGTGGCGCTTCACCATTTCTAGGAAGCCTTCCTTTACGCTCCCCTAGGAATAATTTAGGGACCTCCTTAGAGCTGCCATAATTCTCTATTCATAATTCCACTATCACTCTGCATTTCTCACATTGTAGTATAATCATATATGATGAGTCTGCCTTCCTGTCTAGACAACAAACATTTTTTTAATGTTCATTTAATAAGTGTAAATTTTAGGAAACTTGGAATGTGGAATCCCATAGAAAGAGTATGATACAAGGTCAAGACAATCAGAAAACCTATTTATTTATTTTTACTTTATTTTAAAATTTTTCTTAATTTTTATTTTGCTTATTTTTTCCTTATTTGATTACAATCAACACATAAGGTGACATTAGTTTCACGTGTGCAACATAGTGATTCAACAACTCTATACGCTAAGTCCAGCACAAGTAGAGGCACCATCCAGTGCTGTTACAGCTCCATTGACTGTATTTCCTGTGCTACATTTTCTTCCCATGGCTTCTTCATTCCACAACTGGAAGCCTGTATCTCCCACTTCCCTTCACCCATTTGCCCATCCCCTCCCCACCTCCCCTCTGGCAGCCATCGCTTTGTTCTCTGTTATTTATAGGTTTGACTCTGCCTTTTTAGCAACATTTTTAATGGCTGAGCAATATTACATTATATGAATATACTACATCTTCTTTATCCATTCATCTATGCTTGAACACTTGAGTTGCTTCTTTATCTTGGCTTTTGTAAATAATGCTACAATAAATATAGGGTGCATATATCTTTATGAATTGGTGTTTTCATTTTCTTTGGGTACTCAGTAGTGGAATTATTGGGTCATATGGTATTTCTATTTTTAACATCTTGAGGAAACTTCATACTGTTTTTCACAATGATTGTACCATTTTAGAGTCCCACCAACACTGCAAATTTTCACCAACACTTGCTATATCTTGTCTTCTTGATTCTACCCATTTAGGAAGGTGATATCCCACTGTGGTTTTGATTTCCATTTCCCTATTGATTAGTGACATTGAGCATCTTTTCATGTGTCTGTTGGCTATCCATACGTGTTCTTTGGGAAAATGTCTTTTTAGGTCCTCTGCCCATTCTTAATCAGATTATTTGTATTTTGGTGTTCATTTGTATAACTTCTTTAATATTTTGGATATTAATCCCTTATTAGATATATATCATTTTCAAATATCTTGCCTTTTTGTTTTGTTGATGGTTTCCTTTGCTGTTCTAAAGCTTTTTATTTTGATATAGTCCTAAGAGTTTATTTTTGCTTCTGTTTCCCTTGCCTTAGGAGACATATCTAGAAAAATGTTGCTGTGGCTGATGTCAGAAAAATTACTACCTTTGCTCTTTTTTAGGAGCTTTATGGTTTCAAGTCTCACAATTAGAAGAGCACAAACTTTTAAAAGGCAATCACTTTTTAAAAATGCCAACACTTAGTGTAGTGCATGGTATGTTGAAGGTGATTAGTAAATGTTAGTTGAATAAAATAATGAGCGAATGAATTGAACCAAGCTTTGGATTATAGCAGGTATCAAAATAACAGCACATTCAAAATTATACTTCCCAAGAAGAACCTAAAGTGAATTTTTCCCATTTAGTCAGTTAAGTGTCAAGCCACCTTTTATAATCAGTCAAACTAATGAGGGACAGGGAGCGTTTAATGATATTGGAAGAGCTTTCCCACTCATCCAACAGAGTGGGTCAAGGGAGGAGTTGAGGGCCATATCAGGGGTTTTCATATAACGAGAAACAAAGCATTTCGGTTACTCTTAACACAGAGATGAATGTCCAGGCAGTATAATTTTAATTGCCAAGAGACTACCGGTTTTGTAATTGTTATATCCTAAAAGAAAATTATATCCTGAAAGAAAAAGGGCTGCCAGCATTTTACTTAGAGAATAAGGTCATTAAGAAAAAAAAAAAAATAGGTTCTGCTAGTACCATGAATTCATTTAAAAAAAACAAAAAACAAAAAAACAAAAAACAAACTCAAAAGAGAATCCTTTGAATCAAACACATTTGGCTTTAAGAAAAATTCACCCTATTGTCTATTGTCATATTGCTGGGACCAGGTGACATTGTTTTGAGGAATTTGCAGTGAGAGTTGGGAATACCTTTAGTAACCTACAAGAGCAGTGAACTCAGAGGAGCATATACCTTCCCTGCCCAGAGTGGTCTGGGGGAGAAGCCGTCTGCAGGAGAGGAAAGTCTGGATCTCAGAAGGCCTCCTGGGTGGGCATTACAGGGACCTGAGGAAATTTTCTCCAGCAGGGTGTCCAAAAGGAATTCAATGATACAGGATATATCCATTCCTAAAGGTTTTTGGGGTTTTTTTTGTTTATTTGTTTGTTTTTTTACTTTCACTAAGCCTTTTTGATTTGTAAATACAAGGTTGGCCTGTGTTTCTTTGGTGTTCGCACTGTCTGTCACTGGGAAATGATCCCTTGCACTTGTGAATAGCGACTGCTTCTCTCCAAAGTCATCCATCTCCATTCTCGGAAGGAGAATTCAAATTTCCTATCTAAACAGGAACTATCTCAGTGGCTGAAATCTGCTCTTCCTGAATTAAATTAGGTTGACACAAATGAACAGCTAAGACGAATAGCCCAAATGAGGGTCGTGGAATACGACTACAGACCTGAATTCGCGTCCTCCATGGGGATAAACGCCGCCCATCAAACAGGTAGGTGCACAAAGTCCCTTTTTAATTTTGTGCTGTCGACTCTTGAAAGCTTAATTCCCTCTTTATCTGGTGGTTGTGTGCTGTGGCACTGATTTCCTCTGTGAGATCCACACTCACCAGAATGGGAAAGGTGAGAGAAACGTCTGTGTCACCTGTACTCGACATTCCCACCCCTATTCCTGCACCCACGGTACGGGTGGAATATTTTGAATACGCTGCTTTTCACTGGAGCCATCTTGCTCCTAGGATGAGGGCTCGGGGGCGATGGCAGCTCCAACTGTAAGAGGGGCAGCGTTGGGCAGACCTGGGAGAGGGAGAGGTGGCCGAGTAGGCAGGTCTAGGTCAGAGAAGGGGCAAAGTGGTATTTGTACTTCAGCTCAGGAATCCTAAAGAAACCGGGACCATTTAGGTGGGCAAATCCTCCTGCGGGAAAAGAGGAAGTCAAGCTAATGCCCCACTCTTACGTCTCTATACAGGGATTTTAAGGTATATACCCACTCCTCCCAACATTCGGCCCAGAGTCCCAAGGAAAAGTGAAGAAAATGACACCCCTCCTTTTAATCCTTTAGTGGTTATGGGCTCAAAATTCCTCCTTTGCTTCAAATGTATCATAGATCAAAGCAAAAGCTGAAAAGGGATAATAAGCATCTACTTGCAAAGATGTCCTCGGGGGGCTGTCAGCGGCCCATTTTGATGTAGACCTTGGAGGATTTTTCTCCAGAAAGCTCTTTTCCTGACTAAACGTGTTGGAGTGTTTGTGTCTAGGGATGATTGCTCAGGAGGTCCGAGAAATCCTGCCTCGGGCGGTCAGAGAGGTTGGTGATGTCACCTGTGAAAATGGAGAGACGCTGCGGAACTTCCTCATGGTCGATAAGGTAACTAGGAATCGCTCTGCCTCTGGAGCGACAACCCCACAGGGGAGCCCCCTTTCTGTGGCCTCACATTAACCTGAAACCGTCACTAGGAAACAAGAAAGCTTCGCCAAGCTGTGTGGTAATTCCTATCAGCCGGGCCACCTGGGCATAAGGCACCGGAAAGAAGCCCCCTAAGGGAGAAAGAGGAAGGAATACGCAGCGGTGACCTGGGCGAAGCCCACATACCAGCAGTGCCTGGCGTCCCGTAGATGAGTGACAACAAGCTGTGATCAGGTTTATCTTAAAAAATGGAACTAGAACTTCGGAACGGGCAATTTGTCTCACCGAATACAATTTAGGTGATCATGAAAATAGAATGATGCGATTCGGAGAATGACTGAAGATGGAAAGAAGGGGCGATTTTTCTTTGCAAGCACGGTTCCTCAACAGAATTGTATGTTCCTCTTTCAGAGGACAATCGTAAAGTGGGTCACTTTGGCAAAGATAGTCACGAGCCTCCTCATTTTTCCCAAGGGCCTGTCTTCATTCTTTGATATTCAAATCATTCTCTTTTGAAGGAATGTCCCGGTCCTTGTACCTGAGCTTTCTCAGGGGTCTCAGGCTGCCCTTCCCTTACTTGCTTTGTGTGGGTGACTTGAGTCGGTCTCTGAGATCGTGTTTATTAATTCCGTGAAGTCCTGGGTCCGTGGCAAGGTTTGCGGACTCACTCCGCGACCGATCTGTACATTGCACTGCTGCATTTGATGCTGGCGGGAAAACTGATTGACGGAGGGTTATTACAGTTGTAGGGAGACACGTCTGAGTGGAGACTAATTTTGTAATTTGTCAGCTCATGGGGGCAGTGCTTCTCTGACTTCAAAGTGCACATGAGTCAGGGGAGGAACTTGCTAAAATCCAGGCAGGCTCTGATTCAGCAGGAACAGGGTGAGACCCAAGAGCTTGCATTTTTAACTAGTGTTGAAGTGATGCCAATTTTGCCGATCTTACTGGCACGCAAGCCGCGCTTGGGGCTGCAAGGTGGAGGGTCCCTTTCCATATTGGGCCCTTCCTCAGTCTTCTTCCTCTGGGCTCTTGGGCAACAAATCCTTAGCTGATGGAGTGAGGATGGCCTGCTCTGCCCTGGGCTGTGGGGCTACGGTGGCAGAAGTCCAGTTTCCTCCTCCTGCTTCCCATATCCATCTTGAGTAGAAGCAGCTCTTTGGTCTCAGACCTGGGCTATCACTTCCCTTGAGAGATGTAGCATGAGACATCTATTTTTAACAATAAAATAGTGAAGTTTTCCTTAAAATATATTTTAAAATAAGTAAAATAAATATATTTCCTTAAAATATTTCCTTAAAATAAAAGATAAGAGATTCTCTGAGGTATTCATGGGGTAAGGTCACTGTCACTTTCTGGCATTTTTAGAAGCTTCCTGGGTGAGAGAAGAATCTGGAGGTGTAGCTGTCTGGCTTAGGGCTCAGCCTTGAGTGCGGACCATTAGGCTGCCAACGTGGGGCTCTTGGCATTACTCATTTGGTGGCAGCCATGTCACTTCAGACCATGACCCTCCCCGTAGAACACGTTTCTGTGTAAATAACATCTGCCCAGGGCCTTACGATGATCACTCTGTGGGAAAATACTTAGTTCTCCCCTGGCCCAGGATCTTCCCACTCCCAGTTAAGTTGAATGAGGTCAGGGTCATTAGCAGTAGTGGTTCTTGAGAGACTAACAACCCAAATTTATTCCTAAGAAGGCCAAGCCAGAGCCCTGGGAAAATAAGGGGTGGTCTTTCCCAGTCTAGGCAGCCAGGTTCATTTGTCCTCTGAGGAGCCGTCCCCGCCCAGGCAGCATTCAGGTTATAAGCAGATACAACTGACCGAAAGGAGTCTGGAAGGGACAAGTCATGATTCTCTTAACAACAGCATCGTGTAGTGATTCAGTCTATGGAGTCATCACCAAGGCCACACTCACTGACTGAATCTGTAACACTACGAGCGGTGAACACCTCCACGCTCTGAGGCCCGGCTTTCCACTTTGGCTCACTTCTAGGGAGACAAAGAGAGACTTAAGTTGCTGGTTTAATCCTCAACATTGTGGGATATCCCTCCACTACATTATAAATACTTCACAGAATAGCTCCTTTACTCTCTCTTACTAAGAACAGAGGTTATGTGACTCCTGCTGTCTCATGCTCTCTGTTTACAGTAAGCAAGATACACAGAGAGCCTCTTGCTTTCCGGTCTCCCACCCATTTGTGTGGGCACCACGTTGGCCTTGAGTGCCCCATTCAGGACTGCTTGTTCTTCCTCTTCCCGCCCCCCCAACAAAGACTTCATTTATTTATTGGAGAGAGAGAGAAAGAGAGCATGGCAGAGGGAGAGGGAGAAACGGACTCCCCGCTGAGCAGGGAGCCCGATGCAGGGCTCGATGCCAGGACCCTGGGATCATGACCTGACCTACCCCATTGCCCCAGGACTGCTTGTTTTAAGGAATGTCTCTAGGACCTTCTGAGCACACGTGCTGTAGCAATGGGTGGAGATCAGCTTCAGTGACAGTGCCTCCCTCCCTCTATACTCTATTTCTGTTCCACCCAACTCCCCTTTTGTATAAATGATTTTTTTATTGAAGCTAAAGCACAAACTAGAAATGCACATGAAAACACTGAAATGTTGCACTTCATGATTGCTCTATCTTTTCCACATGGACTTTACAACTTCGGGCCCAAATAAGAAACAGAATGGCTGGATCTTTACAGATGGCCCGTGTAACCCACCGTAACTGGAGAGGAGCGATGTTGGCGGAAGTTAGTGTAAATCAGGTTTCTTTCAGAAGAGATGACTGTGTGAGATAAACTTCCCTTGTCTGGGGTAATTTGCTTCTTCTCATAAACTCCTCATGGTCTGTGTGCCCCGGT
Source organism: Mustela erminea (assembly GCF_009829155.1). Classification (NCBI taxonomy): domain Eukaryota; kingdom Metazoa; phylum Chordata; class Mammalia; order Carnivora; family Mustelidae; genus Mustela; species Mustela erminea. The sequence goes on along the minus strand of NC_045619.1, from coordinate 47,207,297 downwards.
GAAAGCTCAGCCATGGGAGGTGGTGTGAGAGGGCTGCAGGCTGGTCCTGAGAGTCAGGGGACTCAGGGGGGTAAACGCCACCGTCTAGTCTATGAGACCCCTAGGGCTTTGCCCTTCAGCTTGCTCATCTGTCTCTTTACTTGGCAACTTTATTTATTTCTGTGATTATTTGGGAGTAGGCTTTTATATTTCTTGAGCATTATTATTCGGTGGGCTTGGTGTAAGAAAAATGTACCCAATAATTGTCAGCGTGGCCTTAAACATATTTACAGCTATGTCTGTATGAAAATGAAGTTCAGTTTGAATAATGTGTGTGTGTCTGTGTGTGTGTGTGTGTGTGTGTGTGTGTTTTACAAAATGATGTTATGAGCCACCCTACTACACCTTAGTATGTGGTTGCTTTTTGCTCATTGATTCTCTTTTTCCTGCAACTGGAAGGAATTTTCTGTTCAAGTCATGCAAAGATAAGTACAACAGGGCTCCTGTCTTCAAGCAGCTGACAGTCCGAGGCGGGTGGTGAGGCGGGACTCAAGAACAGAGCTCTGAGTGACAGCGTGACAGGTGCGCTCCTGTCTGTGGACACCAGGCAGGGGCTTGCAGATGGGAAGGGAGCGGGGACTGAGAGGCAAGGGAAAGAGGACAGAGGCCGACCTGGGGTGACTGAGAGAGAGGAGCACTGCAGGCGGCCTCTCCATTTTTCTTTTCTCTCCCGCATGCTGTCCAATTAGACGCCCAGTGCCGCTGTCCAGAGTTTGGCCACCTCTCCTGTCTATTATCTTCCCTCCGTATTCTCTTTACCCTTCCCAGTTCTCTCCCTAAAACAGAAAGAGAAGGAAACATCTCTGATGGTACAATCCCCCTTCCCCCTTTGCCTCTTCGTTGGCTTATTATCACCCCTCCCCCATCTGGATGGACCCGTCGCTCTCTAACTCCTTTCCTAACCCTCACACCCACCCCGCCAGCCCCCACACACCCTCAGAATGCAAGGTCTCTGCACGCACCGACACCTTTGGTTTGCCGGCCCTTCTGCCACCGGCCTCGTTCTCTGTCCTCACGCTCACCAAGTCTGTTTCTGCCTCAGAGCTGTTCCACGGAGTGTTCTCAGCCCTGCAGACTCTCCCTTTAGATGAGCTTGTCATTTGGATCTCAGGGCCAAGAACTTTTTCGACCACCTCATCTAAAAGAGTCTCTGTATCTCTAGCTTTCACTTTTTTGTAAGATTCAGGGCCACGGACAGGGTGTGTAGTGCCTTTGCTTTTATTTCGAGAGAGGAGCCCCCTGTTTCTGGGGCAGAACCCACCGTTACCCTCAGCTGGAGGGCTGTGCAGGGGACATACTGTAGACTTCTGGGTGATGGCCTGGAGAATTCTGTCCCCGCTGGAATGGTCTCACTTGCCTACTTATTCTTCACTTCCCCGGTTCGTTGTGTGACCCCCCCAAATCTGTATTTTTCAAAGCTTTATCTCCAATAGTTTCTTTGTGGTTTCAACCCCAGAGTTTAGAGTACTAGTCCACAAATCCTGGCTGAATGAATTAAGGATTCTGTGATGCCTTGATCAATCTTGTCTCTGTTCTGGCTCAGGCCTCCCCTTATACATCTTTCTAGAGTATTTATCACATTGTGTTGTCATTCTCTTCCTAGTCCGTATCTCTCCCACCAGACAGTGAGCTTCTCAAGGTCAAAGAATGTGCCTTGTCAGTCCTGCATTGTTCAGGGTGGCATCTGGTACATTGTGAGCTCTCAGTAAGCATGTGTTTGAGTTAATGGCTGAGTTTCTGGATCTCCCTGAAAGGAAGAGAAGTGGTTCCATTCAAATAAGGAAGTCTGACAGAAAAGTGGCTTTCTAGTGGGAAAATGAGTTCAATTTTGTGTTTGAGGTGTGAGCTGAGTATTCAGATGAAAATGTCCAGAGGTGACTGGGAGTGTGGAAGTTGGGAGGGAGCCAGGGCCCAAGGGACGCTGCAGCCACGGGTGAAGATATTCATTGATGAGGGAAAGGTTATGGATGGAGGTCACAGATCAGAAGCCTGTAGCCAAGTCCGGCCTGAAGACTTTCTTTTTTTTTCCTCATGGTGTTTTAAAATTTTTCAAATTTGTTGCCAATTTTTAAAAATGAGGGCTCCTCAAACAAATTCTGGGTTTCTGGCTCCCCAGAGCCATCAGATCTGGTCACATGAAGCTGAGGAGTAGCTTCCCGGCAAGGGCTTCAGGGGCCCTTCCATCTCCGCTTCCTGTTACCTGCCTGCCCTGGAGGATTTCAGTTCTGACGGAATGAGAAGCAAGTAGACTAAAAGCAGAAGGTTTCTTCCAGTTAGGACCAGGAGTAGATCTGGGCAGGCTGAGAGGGTTGGGCTAAAATGGAATATGGAGTAAGCACAGTGTCAAAACTTCAAGTGAGGGGCGCCTGGGTGGCTCAGTTGGTTAAGCAGCTGCCTTCAGCTCAGGTCATGATCCCAGCGTCCTGGGATCGAGTCCCACATCGGGCTCCTTGCTCAGCAGGGAGCCTGCTTCTCCCTCTGCCTCTGCCTACCATTCTGTCTGCCTGTGCTCGCTCTCTCCCCCTCTCTCTCTCTGATAAATAAATAAAATCTTTAAAAAAAAAAAAAAAAGAAAAAAAAAAAACTTCAAGTGAGAAGAGAGGACGGATGCGGACATGGGGAAGAAGGGTTGAGACGGAAGAAAACGAATGTTAATAAAATATGATTTTAGCAATTGGAGAATCACTAATAGTACATGGCAAAGCGGTTAAAAGTGTGAATTTTGACATCAGATAAGACTTTGTCCAAAGCTTGGCTCAGCAAGTTTTGGGGATAATGAGGTCACTTTCAAATTATTTTACTCTTTACGGTTCTCAATAAAGATAACTTCAGTATGGCAAGTTGAAATTCTACCTTCATTACTTTTCCCCCCACTGAAGCAATTGCTTTTATAAATGATTTTGGTTAACAAAAATTTTCTTAAAACCACGGCTTTTTGGTCTATAATACAGTAAAGCCCAATAAATGGTTAACTGTTAGTGAATTTTTTTCCAGATGTCACTCAGAGATGCTAATGTCTCAGGTGCCTTTGAAATGATTTGTGTGTTTTTTTTTTTAATGGAATGACACATTCTCTGTTTTTTTCAGAAAAACGGAGTGGTAGAAGATTTATATGTTTGAGTTCCTATGGCTAGCCCAGAAACTAAATGGAGGTATTTAATTAATTAATTAATTAATTTTGAATTTTCAAAATTTAAATATAGTTGACACACAATATTGCATTAGTTTCAGGGGTACAATATAGGGATTCAACACGTTTCTACATCATGTCACACTCACCACAGGCACAGCTCCCATCTGACACCGTACAACACTATTACCGTACTACCAACGCTATTCCTCATGCTGTGCCTTTTATCCCTGTGACTTCTTTATTTCATAACTGGAAGCTTGCATCTCCCACTCCCCTTCACCCAAAACGGAGGCTTTTAAACATCCTGCTCATCAGTTGGTTTAGAAGTCCAGTGTTGGGATGTCTGGGTGGCTCAGTCAGTTAAGTGTGTGCCTTCGGCTCAGGTCGAAGGGTCCCAGATTGAGTCCCACATCGGGTTCCCTGGTCAGTGGGGTGCCTCCTTCTCCTTATGCCTACTGCTCCCCCTGCTTATGCTCTCTTTCTGACAAATAAATAAATAAAATCTTTAAAAAAAAAAAAAAAAAGGTCCAGTCTTTTCTCATCAAGGGAGGGAGCAGAACTCATTTATTGCTTGTGGTGTGGTAAGTTTCCTGTAAGGGGAAAGCTTTCTCCGTTGGACTCACACGATTGATTTGACTCCAAGCTTGATGATTCTTTTTAGAGCTAATATGTTCTTAAACCAACCCTGGCTGTATGAACAACTGATCACCTGTTCGTAAGCCATCTTCTTCTTTCCTAGGGGCTCCTCATACTGGAGGCAGGGAGAAAATCCTTTTATTTTTTGGTAAACATTTTAGAGAGAAATATGGTTATTTATTGTTTTCTTGCAAAATTTATTTTTGTAGTTATGTCTTCTTTTAAAAAGTTATTGCTCATTTTTTTTTTTTTTTTGGCTATGTGTTAAAAGTTCAGAAATAACACAGGTAAAAGCAATGGATTACTAGGGTGGTAACTAGTAAAAGTTTATTGTGCACACAAAAAAGACAGTTTGCCAACTGAAACCAAAACACGGAATAAGGCCATTTAGGAAGCAGCTTGTAGAGAGAGAAAGCAGTGCCTATTTATTCTTCTGTGGTTGGTTATAATATTGGAATTTTCTTAAGTGATAGGGAACTGGTCATTGGTTACTTCCTATCAACCTTGGGAAACAGTTCAGGTCTTGCTTATGGTTTCCAGAGGCATAAGCAAGAGATGATGTAGGTCAAGTCAGTTGTGCAAAATAAGTTGCATTAAGCTTTGTTTATATGACTAAACTGGTTTTGTCTGCTTAGGGAATTTTCAGGACGGGTCTCCATTTGTTTTTAATTTTAACACATGCATTTAAACAAGATGGAAGGATGGATGGATGGAGCTCATTGTGGCATTTAAGCAATAGGTATATGGGCATTTACTGTACAATTTTTAAAACTTTTCTGTATGCTTAGAAATTTCTGTAATAAAATGTTGGGAAAAGCAGGCATTGTTCCAGACTCCTTAAACTGCAATTTAAATCCTCCGGTAGCAAGTGGTGACAATACTTTGAAGATCAGGTAGACCTGTTTATTCAAGCCCCTGATTGAACACCTAGAAGTTTATACTTTATTTACCAAAGTGTAACTCAGCAGTCTACTTTTCTGGCTTAGGGGCTCTATTTTTTTAAATCCATATCAAGGCCTGGGCAAAGTTCTAAAGCCGGGTTTATTCAAAGCCCAAATAATTGCCAGGCACCTCCATTGGCTAAAGATGGTTTTTCTCCCTTGGCAGTCATCCTTGTGAGGCTCGATTTCAGGTTGTTATATTCCCATGATTCTATTGTAGGGGAAGACTTTTTTTAAAAGAAGATTTTATTTATTTATTTATTTATTTGAGAGAGAGAGAGAGAGAAAGAGGGAGGAGAGGGATGCGCAGAGGGAGAGGCAGAAGGGAGAAGCAGACTCCCCACTGAGCAGGAAGCCAGACATGGGGCACAATCCCAGGACCCCAGGGACCCCAGGGATCTCCGGGACCATGACCGGAGCCCAAGGCAGACGCTTAACCAACTGAGCCACCCAGGCGCCCTCCCTGATGTTATTATAAAACATTAGTCCATGCAACACCAGATGCCACCAGGAGACTCTCACTGGGAGAGAAATAAGAGCCTGATTCAACTTCTCCAGGCTTTCTTCGCGATCAGGCTGGGTTCGCCTTATTTAGTGTTGCTAGATAGAGGACAAGTCGCAGTTCCCAGACAGAGGAGAGGTCAGCTCGGCTGTCTGGCTGCTCCCGCCTTTAGGACCAGAACTGCAAGGGAGGGTGGAGCTTGTGGTCTGCGTTCTGCAGGGCTTGTCTGGGACGTGCGGAGGCCCTGAAGGAACTTCTATCTATCTCCTGAGCCAAATCCTCCCAGAGTTGCAAAGGACCTGATCGGAGTGGAAACCAGTTTGCTGGGTACAGTCAAACCAGCTCCCCATACCCAGCTGCCCTGAGGGTGGGAAACACTAGTATTGCATTGTTTAAATCTCCCAAATTTCCATGGACATTTCCTAATATGGAAGTGGAATTTGGACCTCAGTCTTTTTGCTTTTTTGAGAGCAGCCTCAGATAAAAGAATACACTAGAAGTTTGGCCACTGTCTTTATTTCACTAGAGAGCAGTGCTGTGGCCTCCCGATGCCTCATGACAGGAACTGTCCCAGCAGTAATGTTCCCTCATGTAACACACACTGAGTTCCTGCTCTGTGCTGGTGAACTGCCCGCGGACAAGATGTGTCTCTGGGTGTTCATCACACGGGTGGGTACGACACAGAGCGGAAGGAAAGTGGAGGTGGGGGAGACAGGTGGTTCAGGTAGAGGCAGCAGCCTGTCCGCGCTAGCTCCAGAAACCAGAGAAAGCTTGAGATGTTCAGCAAAGGGCAAAAGGTTCGATGAGATTAGAGCGCAGCGCCTACAGTGAAGGATAAGGCTTGGGTAAGGCACGTGCTCTAAGCTCATAGTGGCCCTGATTTCATGATGCTTCCTGTTGTTCCCACGTGCGTGGATACTTTCTGAAGTGCTCCACAAGCCCTTCAGAAAAGATGTCATGCTGTCCGTTTGTACCTTCACCCCAAAGCAAGTCATAAACAGGTGCAAGATTCTTGTGGGATTTGAAGCAGTCTCTATTTTCTACCCCTCCCGCCCCACCAAGTCTCATGAGCAGTTTTTGGTGGCAAGAGGTCTGATAATTTTTGCATCACAATCATAAAGCTACATTTCAGCTGAGATTGTTGGTCCCACTTCGCCTGGTTAATAATAACTGGACAGGTTTGAATAATTGAATTAAGTTCAATTATAAAATAGTTATTAAACAACAGTGGGTATTAGATGGGGAAGCTTTTCAAAATGTCCCAGCTTACGCCCATCTGAGTTCTAAGGCATACAGACCTTTACATGGGACTTGGATGAGCCTATGTGAACAAAGTTTCCCTGGTATCCGGTTGCACGTTCATGGTTCAAGTGAACTCACTGAGACCTTATCACTTGCATAGAAAGGAACGCTTTCAGAAAGTTCTGGATTATGTTTTTGAGCATATTTACACTGGATTCAATATGCTATGAGAGGACAGAAGTCAGAAGTATTTTAGTCAGAGTCGATCTCTATAATGTAATGTCCTAGGAATTTATTTTGTGGTCGTTTTCCATTGGATCCATAAAGTCAAGGCCATGAGTATAACTGGGAAGGCAGTAGTAAATTTCCTCGCTACCTTTATTTCCTCTTAAATAGGAAAACACATGAATTATCTTCTTGCCTATTGGATCTACCTGGAAGATATATGGTGCCAACAAATTTGAGTTGAAGAAATCAGAGCTGGCTTATCATTATTTACAAGTAACTGGACAATCGCTGCCAATTGTTCATATCTCATGAGGCAGCATTAAAAGTCCTGTGGGGTAGATATTACAGAATGAACTTAACCCTGCTTTAGAAGGGACTTAAGTATCATTCTCCATGGTCTGCTCTTGTTTGGGCTAAATCACAAATTCATGTTATCAGGCGAGCATTAAAAAAAGAAGCCAAGAAAAATAAAAAAGAATTTTAGGTATGGTAGCACCAGTGAGGATCGGGAAATGTGGGTGATTCAGGAGATTTGGGAGACTGAACAGGTGGCAGGGCACAGCGGATGGCCCCTGGGGGAGGCAAGGGGGACGGGTCAGGTGATGACTGGGAATCTGTTGGGGACCGCTGCTTGGACATGACAGCCAGTTATAATTATAGTATAAGGCTTTCTACAACGTAAACAAAGCAAAAGGTGGTATGACATTTACTGTGATTTAGAACCATAGAATGTTATTCTTGTCTTCATGATTTCTGCTTTATTTTTATTAAAACAAATTTAGAAGTAAGGGAACATTTGTACCAGAATTAGAAAATTTTAAAGAGCTTTTGTCAGGAGATTGGTGTTTTATTTTTTCTTATTTACTTATTTATTTATTAACATTTTAATAAGGAATTTCAAATATACATAAATTAGAATAATAGTGAAACTCATGTGTATCCTTCACCCAGATTTGACAATTTTCAATTTGTGTCCTATCTTACTTTATTCAAATCCCCCACCAACTATCCTTCTTTACCAACTGCATTTTTTTTTTTGCTTTATTGAGATACAAGTTTAAGGCATATGACATGACGATTTGATACACATACATATTTCAAAATGATTACTACAGTGAGTTAGTTAACACAACCATCAGCCACATAATTGCCTTTTGTGTGTGTGTGGTAAGAACATTTGAAATCAACTCTCTTAGCGACTTATAAGCATTAATGTAATATTGTATACTATAGTCATCAGGCAGTACATCAGATCCTCAGGACTTAACCATTTCAAACCGAGTTTGTATCTTTTGATAAACATCTCATTCCACTCCCTCCACCCCCATCTCTCAGTCTCTGGCAACCACCATTATACTCTCTGTTTCTCTCTACTCTCTTTTTTTCTAGTTTTTTTTTTTTTCCACATATAAGTGATAGTTTCCACATATAAGTGATAGCACAGTCTTTCCATGTCTCACTTATTTCACTTGGCATATTGCCCTCAATTCCATCCAAGCTGTCACAAATGGCAGGATTTCCTTCTTTATTATAGCCGAATAATAGTCCATTTGTGTGTGTGTGTGTGTGTGTGTGTGTGTGTGTGTGTCCCATTGTCTTTATCCATTCTTCTATCAATGGATACTTAGGTTGTTTCCCTATCTTGGCTACTGTGAATTACCCTGCAATGAGCATAGGGCTGAGGGTACCTCTTAGAGATGGTGATTTCGTGTCCTTTAGACATGCACCCAGACATATTGGGGGGATCTCCATACTGTTTTTCATAATGCCTATACCAATTGACACTTCTACCAACAGTGTACAAGTGTTCCCTTTTCCCCATACCCTCGCCAACACTTGTTCTCTTTTTCCTGCCTTTGTAAAACTAGCCATCCTAACATGAATGTGACGGTATCTCACTGTAGTTTTGATTTGCATTTCTCTGATGATTAGTGGCATTGAGCATCCTTTCATGTACCTTTTGGCCATCTGTATATCTTCTTTGGAAAAATGTTTATTCATATCCTCTGATCATTTTTATTAGATTATTTGTATTTTGCTATTGAGTTGTGTGAGTTCCTTATATATTTTGAATATTAATCCCTTATCAGATATATGGTTTATAAATATTGTCTTCCAATCTTTAGGTGGACTTTTAATTTTGTTGCTTGTTTCTTTTGCTGTATGAAAACTCTTGAGTTTGATGTAGTCCCACTTGTTTATGTTTGCTTTTGTTGCTTGTGCTTTTGGTGTTGTATCCAAAAAAAATGGTTCTCAGACCGATGTCAAGAAATTTTTTCCCTCTGTTTTCTTCTAAGACTTTTATGGTCTTAGGCCCACATTTAAGCCTTTAATCTATTTAGAGTTAATTTTTGTGGGTGGTGTAAAGTAGAAGTCCATTTCATACTTTTGCATGTGACTAGTTTTCCCAACTATGCATGGGTTTATTACCTATTTCATCCGTTTCTATGTCTATTCTTATGCTAGTACTCTTCTGATTACTATAGCTTTATTGAAATCAGGAGGTATGATGCCTTCAGCTATATTCTTTCACAGGGTTGCTTTGGATATTAGGGGTCTTTTGTGGTTCCATACAAATTTTAGGATTTTTTTTTCTGTTTCTATGAAAGATGCCGTTAGAATTTTGATAGAGATTACATTGGATCTATAGATGGCTTTGAATAGTATGGACATTTCAACAATATTAATTGTCCTGATCTAAGAACATAGGATATCTTTCCATGTATTTGTGTCCTCTGTTTCTTCCATCAATGTCTCATAATTTTCTTTTCTTTTTTTTTTTTTTAAAGATTTTATTTATTTATTCGACAGAGAGAGAGATCACAAGTAGGCAGAGAGAGGAGGAAGCAGGCTCCCTGCTGAGCAGAGAGCCCGATGTGGGACTCGATCCCAGGACCCTGAGATCATGACCTGAGCCGAAGGCAGCGGCTTAACCCACTGAGCCACCCAGGCGCCCAATGTCTCATAATTTTCAATGTGCAGATCTTTCACCCCCTGGATAAATTTATTCCTAAGTGTTTATCAGTTTTTATGCTATTGTAAATTGGATTCTTCCTTTCTTTTTCAAGTAATTTATTGCTAGTGTATAGAAATGCAACTAATTTTTGCATATTAGATTTTGTATCCTACAACTTCACTTAATTTATTAATTCTAACTTTTTTTGGTTGACTCTTAAGGACTTTCTGTATATAAGATCATATCATCTGCAACAGATAGTTTGCTTTTTCCTTTCCAATTTGGATAACTTTTATTTCTTTTTCTTATCTGATTTCTTTGTCTTGGACTTCCAGTATTATGTTGCATAGAAATGGTGGGCAGTGAGCTTCCTTGTTTTATTCCTGACCTTAGAAGAAAAACTCTCTGCTTTTCTTCTTTGAGTATAATGTTAGGTATGGACTTATCGTATAGGGCTTTTATCATGTTGAGGTATAGTCCATCTATAATTTGTTGAGAGGTCTTTTTCATGAAAAGATGCTGAATTTTGTCTAATGCTTTTCTACATCTGTTGAGATGATCAAATGATTTTATTAATGTGGTGTAACACATTGATTGATTTGCATATGTTGAACCATTTTTGTATCCCAGTAATAAATCTCACTTAATCATCATGTATGACCCTTTTAATGTATTATTGAGTATCCATACTTATCAGAGATAATTGTCTGCAATTATCTTTTTTTGTAGTATATTTATCTGACCTTATTTGGTATCAGGGTGATGTTGGCCTTTTAAAATGAGTTTGGAAGTGTTCCCTACTCTTCAGTTTTTTTGGGAGAGTTTGAAGAGATTTGTATAGACTCTTCTTTAAGCATTTGGTAGAATTCCCCAGTGAAGCCGTCTGGTTCTGGACTTTAGTTTGTTGGGATGTTTTTGATTATTGATTCAATCTTTTTTTTTTAGTTGGCTTTTTAGATTTTCTATTTTTTCATAATTCAGTCTTAGTTGGTTTTATGTTTCTAGGAATATCCATAACTGTTCATAGTAGTTTCTTAGGATCCTTAGTATTTTTGTGGTATCACAAAATACCTCTCTTTTTTGATTTTATTTATTTGAGTCTTCTTTCTTTTTGTTCCTTAATCTAGCTAAAGTTTTGTCGATTTTGTTTATCTTTTCAAAAAATTAGCTCTTAGTTTTGGTGACTTTTCCATAGTGTTTCTGGGTATATTTCATTTATTTCTGCTCTGATCTTTGTTATTTCTTTCCTTCTACTGCCTTTCATCTGAGTTTCTACTTTTTATAGTTCCTTGAGGTGTAAAGTTAGGTTGTTTATTTGAGATATTTCTTTTTTCTTCTTAATGTGGGTGCTTATTGCTATAAAATTCCTTAGAACTACTTTTGCTGGGATGCCTGGGTGGCTCAGTAGATTAAACAGCTGCCTTCCGCTCAGGTCATGATCCCAGGGTCCTGAGATCAAGTCCCACATCGGGCTCCTTGCTCAGTGGGGAGTCTGCTCCGCTCTCTGCCTGCTTCTGCCTCTGCCTATCTCTCTCTTTCTCTCTCCCTCTTTTTCCCCTCTCTGAAAAATAAATAAAATCTTTAAAGAAAAAAACACGACTACTTTTGTTATATCCCATAAGTTTTATTATTATAGTGCATTTCCATTTTTATTTGTTTCAAGATATTTTTTATTTCCTTTTGGTCTCCTCTTTAGCTCATTAGTTTTGCAAGCATGTATTGTTTAATTTCCACTACTCATGAATTTTCAAGTTTTCCTCCTGTTATGAATTTCTAGTTTCATTACCATTGTGGCCAGAAAAGATACTTGGTGCGATTTTAATCTTATTAAATTTGCAAGGTTTGTTTTGTGACCTAACGTATAATCTAGCCTTGAGAATGTTCTGTATGCATTTGAGAAGACTGTGTATTCTGCTCTGTTGGGTGGGATTTCTGATATGTCTTTTAGGTCATTTGGTCAAAGGCATAGTTCTAGTTCACTGTTTCCTTACTGATTTCCTGACTGGGTAAACTATCTGTCGAAAGTAGAATACTAAAGTCCTCTACTATTATTATATTCTTCTATTTTTTCCTTCAGGTCTGTTAGTATTTGCATAATAATAGGTTCTCCGATGTTGGATCTCTCTCTCTCTCACTAGAGATAGAAATACAGATATAGAGTATAGACATATAGATTTATAAGTGTTATAGTCTGATGCATATCCCCCTTACCAGGCTGAATTGGCCCCTTTATCAGCATATAACCTTCTTTGTCTCTTGGTACTGTTTTTGACTTAAATTTTATTTTATTTGACATAAGTATGGCTACCCCTGCTCTCTTTTGGTTTCCATTTGCATGGAGTATCTTTTTCCATTTCTTTAGATGTGTATGTCCTTAAAGCTGGTGTGAATCTGTAGTAGGGTGCAGCATATAGCAGCATTTTTTTTTAATTCATTCACAACCTCTATGAATTTTTACTGGAGAACTTAATCCATTTATATTTAAAGTAATTATTAATCGGTGAGGACTTATCAATGCCATCTTATTGTTTTTTGGCTCTTCCCTTATTCCTTTCTTCCTCTTTTGCTATGTTCCTTTGTGAACTGATTTTCTGTAGTGGTATGCTCTGACTCCCTTCTCTTTATCTTTTGTAGGTTTTTGTTTTGTGGTTATGTGAAGCTTATGTAAAATATCTTATTGCTTATTTTAGGCTGATAACAACTGAATTTTGATCATATACAAAAACTCTATCCTCTTACTTACATCTCCATGTTTTATGTTTTTGATGTCATAATACACCTCTCTGTATGTGTGTACTATTAACCAATTATTGCAGTTATAGTTATTTTTAATACTTCTGTTCTTTAACTTTTCTAATTGAGTTAAGTGATTTATAAAGCATCATATTAGGGTAGCAGAATGTCCTGAAATTGACTGTGTATTTAGCTTTACTGGTGTGTTTTATACCAGTGTGCAGGTCTTTAAACTCCATAAATTAAGACTTAAGTTTGTAATGTTCAGCTTCTGAGTCCTTTCTGAGTGGTTGCTATACGGTGTGTGAAACCCTTAAAGCTTCAGTGTGCATCATGAGAATCTCAAAGACACACAGCCCCGACTTTGATCCTCCAACTACGAAACGATCTTTTTCTTTTGGCCTTGAGCTCATCATTTTACAACAGTGGACCAGCCTCTATGAGCCCCAAAGAATTCTGTGGCATTCAGAACTTGTAAACAGAAAGGGGGAGAGGAGGGAAGGTCACAGGATCAGGATGTGAGTTGATGAGAGCTTTCCAGTGTTTTTGTTATGGCTGAGAGAGACACACATGTTTCCATGACAACTGAAGTGTGTGGGTGGGAGAAGGGATGGCTGGCACACTCTGGCTGTGGTTGGTTTCCCTTTCTTGTTCTTTCTGGTGTGTTGGTGGCCTTCTCTGAGCAGATAGAATTAAGTGTTGTTGTTTTCAATTTTGTTTGGGAGTTAGGCTAAAATAGAAATTGTACATGGTTGCTCATGGGATGTTAAAGCAGAAATTAACATGTCAAGAATTATCATCTTGTTCATGGATGAAGATAATGAAGCTCAGAGAGCTGGTTCTGCTCAGCATGGGGTCTCACATCTAGTAAGTGGCAGAACTTAGAGAAAAGCCCAGGTCTTCATACCTTTCTCCTTCACCAGAGCAATTCGATACACGTTACCAGAAAGAACTAGAATCGTTTCTTATGAGGATTTAGTGATGCGCACACAAATCAACATTCCAAAGCCTGTTCTAACTTTCTCTTGATGAGTTTTAAATATAGTATAATGGCCGTACAAAATAAATCTTCAGATTCCAAACTTGACAATGTCCTTCAGCTCCATTCTCTTTTTGGATCACAAGGACATATTTCTATTTTATTGCAAATTGAACATAAGCAGCTTTACTACACAGCCAGCAGTTTAGCAAGATCATTTTAAGTTGCAACCCTCTCCGGTTTTATCTTGAATGAACTTGAGGTTTGTGTGTGTGTAATCATTTTCAGGTGGTACATTTCACCTGTCTTCGAATGGACTGTGGCCAGTTCCATGGTGGTCTCACCCTGTGGATTTATACCCTCTGTGCTGTTTTCATTTCTAGGACCAGATCTTTATGGAAAATGTGGGTGCAGTGAAGCAGCTCTGCAAACTAACCCACAACCTTGAAGAAAGGATAGAGGAGTTAGAAATATGGAACAGAAAGCTGGCCCGGCTGAAGCGGCTCAGTAGTTGCAAGTCCTCAGCCAGCGAAGCAAGCTCCATCAGGTACATCCCAAGTACCACAGGCACAGGAGTTGGAAGGGAGGAGAGAATAGGGCCTCTCCGTAACTAGTCCAATGAAATGGTCTTTCTGATCCAGCAGCAACCATCACTTTCTGATGCTGCCATCCCTCTTCTCTTTCTTTTTAAGATTTTTTTCATTATTTGACAGAGGGAGAGAGAGCACAAGTAGGCAGAGCAGCGGGCAGAGGGAAAGAGAGAAGCAGGCTCCCCGCTGAGCAGGCAGCCCCATGAAGGACTCTATCTCAGGACCCTGGGATCATGACCTGAGCTGAAGGCAGCAGCTTAACTGACTGAGCCACCCAGGCACCACCCCTCCCCTCTTTTAAAAATGTTTTGGAACACAATTGCCTTATGTGGTAATTTTCTTATTTTTTCTGTTGCTGCTTTAAAAAGAAAACAAAACATGAAGTAGCTGTTTAAGAACAAAGTGTTATATGAAATGTTACATTTTAGCAAAGGGACAACTTCTCCTTTAAGGAGGAGAAGGGGCCTTTTCTAAATTTAGAAAATCATGTTTCTTTCTCAGGGAAAAAACTTCTAGTCTTTTTTTCTTTTTCCTCATTACTTAAGGAGGTAAATGCACATTTCCTGGGGTCTAATTATGAGAAAAAAGAAATATAAGGTTTAATGCATTCATTTATGCTTACTAAGGTTCTTTTTCACAAAAGAATCTCTCAATTGCTTTGACTTTTGCTTTTTAAAATTAGCACTGTATTACCAAAAAAAAAAAAAAAAAAAAAGAAAGAAAGAAAGTCATACTGCTGTGTTAGTAGCAGCCTGGGCTTTTGTCTTATAACTCCCAGAGAGGCATTTGAATAGTAATTAACATTCTCTCTCTCTCTTTTTTTAAAGCAAATTTAGCAGAGCTCTTAGTGCGTCTTCTCCAAGAAGGGCCATTCCCCAAAAAACCAACAAGGTAAATAGAATTAAATTTGTAATGAATAATGATGATGTTTTTTCTATACCCCCCTAAAGTCTTTAGAGAAATTGATCAAAAATGCTTTTCTTCATTTATTTGCTGATAGACACCCTACTTTGCATCCTTATGCACTTTAGGTTTTTTTGTTTGTTTGTTTGTTTGTTTGTTTTTTAAGATTTTATTTATTTGAAAGAAAGAGAGACAGAGCATGAGCAGTGCACAGAGGGACAGGGGATGGGCAGGGCTCAATCCCAGGACCCTGAAATCATGACCTGAGCTGAAGGCAGATACCCTTGTACTACCCCTTTAATAGATACTAAGTGTTTTTTCAAAAAGATGTTTAGAAAAAGGAGTGTAGAACATGCTCATTTCAGAAATACTGTTCTGCCAGCTTTTGTTTATACTGTCCCCCCAACCCCCCGAGTGAAATTCATCAGCCTCCACATGCACTTGGCCCTTGGCTGCAAGTTCTGTGTGAATGCCTTAACTTGACCTAATTCCTTATCTATGGCTTCAGAAGTCCCGGAGAGGCTTCCGTTACTTCCCCAAATCCCTCTTTTCCCTTTGTTAATTAGTACTGTTCATGCAAATGGGTAAGATAGGTGTTCACTTTCTTATAAGTGTAAATTGTTATGGTTTTATTAATGAATAAAGAGAACTTTTCTCAAACAGGTTAACATTGACAGTAAGTGTACAGTAAAAGCTGGAAGTTAATCATGTAATAATTTGAAGTATGCCCTCTCCAGAGCAGAGAAGTGTGAGTGGGGGAGAAGCTGCAGTATTCCTGTCCTAGCTACAGTTCACAGAGAGCTGGGAGACTCCACTTGCTCCCTCTGACCCACCCGTGCTGCACAGCTGGCCCTTCCCAGGAGCAGAGTCATGACCTTCATCTATATCCTGTTAAGGGCTGACCCCTTTTATCTCTACTCATGTTATACCACACTGACCTATTCTAAAAGGATTCAGGAAGAGTTTAATATTCTACTAAAAACCGCTAAAATGTTCTGTTGCTGACAAGCTACTTGGTATACCAAAAACCATAAACACATGGATAAATATGTATGTAGAAGTGTCCTTGGCCAAGTTACTTAATTGCACTGAGAAATAAATATAATAATAATATATACCTTGCAAACATTTGTCATGGGGTTAAATAAGGGGAAGCCCTTAGCCACAGTGCCCAGCACAGAGCAGTTTGCTCGATAAACACAGACTATTAAAAATATTGTGTAAGAAAGGTGCCCTTTGCACTAACAGTTTGCAGGGGGATGGAGGGAGAGGTACCTACATCTCTGGAGGCCCCGATCGATGACGTTGGGTCACATGCAACCTCTAGCTCTCACTTTGCACCCAGGGAATCTCTTTATTTTGCAGTTATCTCAGAATATTAACTAGAATGTGTCATTTATGAGAACAGGCCCTATGTGTGTCTTCCACATTCTGCATCCCCAAGGACTGGCATGCAGTAGGTACTCAAGAAATACGGAGGGGTGCCTGGGTGGCTCAGTGGGTTTCTGCAATCGGCTCAGGTCGTGATCTCGGGGTCCTGGGATTGAGCCCTTTATCAGGCTCTCTGTTCAGCAGGGAGCCTGCTTCTCCTCTCTCTCTCTGCCTGTCTCTCTGCCTGCTTGTGATCTCTGTCTGTCAAATAAATAAATGAAATCTTTAAAAAAAAAAAAAAAGAAAAGAAAAGAAAAAAGAAATACAGAAAGCCCAGTCTGATAATCTCCCTGAAGATTAAAAACATTAAATGGTTCAGTGTCTTGGATATGTTGTGGTTGGGGAGGGGGTTGGGTTGGAGACCAGTAGAGGATTTATGTAGGTATTAAGGGACTCATTCAACTCAGAGACCTCTTGCAGTCCCTGTCGTAAGCTGGTGGGAGGCAAAGGTGAGTAACACATGACCCCTTCTAAGGCATTTCTAGGTAGCCAGGGAAGATCAGAGGAAAATACAAATATGGATGTGGGGAATATTGCAAAGGTTCAGAGTGCTGCAGGAGCATATGGGGACGGGGCCTTCCAAGAGGAGAAAGCTCTGGCTGGCTACAGGAGAGGTTCCAGAGGGAATGGTATAAGCCAAGGTCTAGGGGCTGGCACTGGCTTCATTGAAGGATTAGGTGAGAGCTGGTTATGGAGGAGAGTGGAAACAAGCCTGAAAATATAGGGAGGGCTCAGATATCCTGGACCGCCTATTAAGGAGTTCACTTGGTATGCCGTGAAAACCTTCTGAATGGTAACAATAATATCTAAGTTGTAGAGTGTTCTCTTGCTTTACAGACAGAAAAATTGAGGCAGCCTAGCCCAGTGGTTAGGAGCACAGATTCTGGAGCCAAATGTCTTTTGGTTTAAATCCTGGCTCTGTGACTTACTAGCAGTGTGATCTTGCATGAGGAACTGAACCTTCATTTTTCCCCCTTCTCCATAAATTGGGGCACCTGGCTCATAGGTTTGTTGTTGTTGTTGCTGTTTTTTTAAGATTTTGTTTATTTATTTGACAGAGAGAGATCACAAGTAGGCAGAGAGGCAGGCAGAGAGGGAGGGGGAAGCAGGCTCCCTGCTGAGCAGAGATCTCGATGCAGGACTCGATCCCATGACCCTGGGATCATGACCTGAGCCAAAGGCAGAGGCTTAACCCACTAGCCACCCAGGCGCCCTGCTCATAGTGTTGTTAAGAATTATCATGAGGGCTAAATAAATTTTTATATATAAAGCACTCAGAATATGGCACATAGTAAGTGCTGTATAAGCCTTCACTCCTTT
Organism: Mustela erminea; assembly: GCF_009829155.1. Lineage (NCBI taxonomy): Eukaryota > Metazoa > Chordata > Mammalia > Carnivora > Mustelidae > Mustela > Mustela erminea. The sequence continues at coordinate 47,189,664 of NC_045619.1, read as the reverse complement.
CTTTTCTCTCTCTCTTTCTTTCTTTCTTTCTTTTTCTTTCTTTAGTAGGTTCCATGTCCAGCATGAAGCCCAATGCAAGGTTTGAACTCATGACCTTGAGACTGAGACCTGAGCTGAGATCAAGAGTTGGGTGCTTAACTGACTGAGCCACCTAATCACCCTAAGTGTTCACTCTTATTAGCATTTTCAAACCCACTATTTGAGTGGTTCTCATACTTTGGCATGTTATCAGAGTGTTTCAGGGACCTGGAGAAAGTAGAAGGAATGGGGATGTTTTGCTTCCCCTGTGGTGTCTTTTTTTTTTTTTTTTTTAAGATTTTATTTATTTATTTGACAGACAGAGATCACAAGCAGACAGAGAGAGAGGAAAGCAGGCTCCCTGCTGAGCAGAGAGCCCTATGCGGGGCTCCATCCCAGGACCCTGGGATCATGACCTGAGCCGAAGGCAGAGGCTTTAACGCACTGAGCCACCCAGGTGCCCCCCCCCCCCCCACGTGGTGTCTTTGCAGGAGGTCTTGGCTAATTCCCAGAGGTCCCTTTCCCTTCCATGACACCAACCCCTAGGTATCCTCTGTTCCTCAGAGCCTCTGTGATCCTTAGGTCATTGAAACATTGCGTGTGGGTGGAGTGTGCTACTCTTGGGTTGGGTGGGTATGTCAATGAGCAAAGTGCTGGGGGCTGGCTGGGAGCAACTGGTGGGCCTTACCATGGTAAGAAATCCGGATGGGCCTCGCCTCAACTTCCACACAGCTGCCAATGGTAATACTTGTTCTGGAGGAGGATTGAGGTCTCCTGTGTAGCTCTCATCCAATCTAATGTTCCTCTTCCTTTCTTTTCTTTCTCTTCCTCCAAGAGATAGATGGGTGATCCCCGCTGTGTGTTGGTGGTTGGGATGAGGTAGGAAGACCTTCAGGCCTTTGCACGGAATTTTCTAGGGCACTTTGGTTTTTAATAAATTCCAAAGTAATTCTCATGCAGACCTGAATGGAGAACCATTTCACGATTGGTTGGACCCACCCAATAACTGAAATGTTGGCAGGTATTATCATTCCTATTTTATTGATGAGGGAAATGAGGATCAAGGACGTTTAGATGACTTGTTAAGCACCTGGCTCCAAGCCTAACTCCAGGTCTTAGGTCAGTTCCCTACACTAGGTCAAAGGGTTTGAAGCAAATGCATGGAGATTTAAAACAACCCAGCAGCTGTGGGGAGGGGGTTAGAGGGGCAGTTCTTATCCTGAGACTAATGCTATTTAATTACAACTGATTCAGCAATTTCATTGAGTCCCTTCTCTGCCCAGCACATTATCAGACCCTCCTCTGCACAGTTCCAGTGAGATACAAGAATGGTATAAACTATTCCCTTCTTGCTATTCAGAATGACTTCCAGCTGTCCTTATGGGTGACTCAGTTATAAGAGCCCTACGGGTTTACATATAGGCTAAAAACTTATATGATTAACCCCACCCCAAGCCCCAATATAATATTGAGGAGCATTTTAGTTAGTCAGATAACCTGCCCAAGAAATTAAAATAAAGACCAATTTTAAACTATTTTTTTTTCTTTTTTTTTTTTTTAAAGATTTTATTTATTTATTTGACAGAGAGAAATCACAAGTAGATGGAGAGGCAGGCAGAGAGAGAGAGAGAGGGAAGCAGGCTCCCTGCTGAGCAGAGAGCCCGATGTGAGGCTTGATCCCAGGACCCTGAGATCATGACCAGAGCCGAAGGCAGTGGCTTAACCCACTGAGCCACCCAGGCGCCCTAAACTATTTCTTAACTACCACCATCCTCCCATTCTCTTCCAACAAAAAGCATAATTCTAGCCTGTATTCTGCAGGCAGAAACAAAGAGAACACTCCCTGTGGCATTAGTAGGGAAGCTCCTATTTCAGGGGCACCTTATCAAAGTGGACAGAAAACTCCTATCTTTTCAGCCAGATTCAGCACCAATTACACAGCTGTCTACTCTGTGGTTCTTGGCCCATTCCTCATATGCAAGTTTTTATGCCAATATGTATCAGTCTTAGAGGTTTGCCTCAGTGGCTTCCTAGAGACTATAACTTACTTATTATTAGAGTCCTTATAGTGTTATACATAATAGTGCTGAAAGAATATTTGTTGAGTGGGTATAAGAATCAGTAAGACACAGGCTCAGAACTGTCCTTAAAAATAGGGAGCAGAATTGAATACCAATGTGGATGATTTAAAGAGTACTTTTTATCATGGATCGTAAAAGTTTTTTCCATGATGTGTCATGATGCCTGAAATTCTTCCACCGGAATTTATTCCATCACGTCTTGAAGACCTTCTGATTTTCAGGGATGTTGTAGTAAAGGAAATGAACATCTGGGTCCTGACAGTATCTTGTCTGATAGGTCCTCTGCTCCCATAAAACTTCGAGAATAAGCACGAAATGAATGGCACAGACGCGGGTCCTGTGGGATGCCAGGGAAGAGACAGGTGACTGTGAGCTGGAATGTAAGGAAAGGGAGAGGCTTGAGCTAGGCTCTGGAAGAACTTCATTTTCAGGGACAGACGGGGGAGATGTGGGCTGAAGAGAGCACACTTGCCGGCCCACTGGGAGCAGCAAAATTCCCTGCTGGGAGAGAGTCTTCAGGGGTCCTTCTCGCAATTAGCATTGCTGGTTTATCACTGCTTCTGACTGAACCTTTTTTACAGGTTTATTTTTCAGGAAAAAAACAGCTGTGTCCTAACTGGGTTTTCCAGACCTTGGTTATAACACTCATTGCCGTGATGGCATTTTGGTAAGAAAAACTTCAGTGTTACGCTCTGCCAAGCTCTTTTTTTTCTTCCCATATTCCTTTTCTCACCTATGAACTAGGGACTGACCTACGTGCTTTGAAGACAGGGAGCCCTTAAAAAGAAAAAAAAAAAGATTTTATTTATTTACTTGGGAGACAGAGAGACAGGGAGAGGACAAGCAGGGGGAGTGGCAGGCAGATGGAGAAGCAGGCTCTTTGCTGAGCAGGGAGCCCCATGTGGGACTTGATCCCAGGACCCTGAGATCATGACCTGAAGGGGAGGCAGACACTTAACTGACTGAGCCACCCAGGTGCCCTGAAGGGGCCGTTTTTAAGCTCATATTCTGGAGAAAAAAGCATGGGCTTTCTGTACTTAAATGTGAGATGAAAGATAATTTTTTTTTCAATCAACTGATAATTTTTAGTAGCTCATTATGCTGTGTGTGTGTGTGTGTGTGTGTGTGTGTTTGTGTGTGTGTGTATGATATGTTTCAGTCTTACAAATAATTGTCTGAAATTGCTAGTTCTTTTTCCTGTCTACTTGGGGGAAGTCAGAGAGGGCAATCAGGTACAACCTGTTCTCCCCCAGACACTCCTATTTGTTAGGATTCTTCTAGACTCTTCAGTGAAGACCCCACACCAAAAGGGCCTTTGAGATAACCCCAAGATATATAACATATTGAAACTGCAGCCAAATGTGCCCAGCAGCTGAAGCCAGCAAACGCAGTAAGGACAAAGGATTCGCTGCGAGAAGAGCAGCGGGGGACTTGACCGCTCTCTGTCCTCAGCAGGGCTCTTCCTCAGGCTCCAGGCCTTGGTCATCTTGCCTCTGTCCTCTGGACCTTGTTGTTTTTGGTCTATTTGCATGGTCACAGGGGTATTTATCTCTAAAAAAATGCTTTATGAGCGTGGGAAAGGACTGCCTTTTGGGCTTTGTCTCAAGGGGCACAGTTGTTCTGAAAGGCAAAGGAAGGGTAGTGCCAAGGTGCTGGTAGTTACAGAAGGTAGTGTGAGTCTCTCTCTGTGCCCTGCTCTCCCCTCAGCATTTCAGCTTTTCACTGGCTACTGCCCACCTTGTGAAGCACCCCAGGTAGGTGACAGACACCACGACACAGAATCCCCCCCTGGAAGCCGCAGTCTTTTTCTCACTCTCCTAAGCAAGCTGTCCTCCTCTGGGATTCCCAGCTCAGGACGGTGTGAGCATCTACTTTAGCAGACATACACAGCAGACCTCTCTAGAGATACAGTGTCCTGTGAAAACCCAGCAGCATGGCTATAAGAAGTCTAATTCTGATGTACAGAGACTGCTTTTTGAACATGCGTATCAGAATTTTCTTATGAATTCCAGTATCGTGAACCACTAAGATCCTAAGTGGGAGGTTATGGGGCTTGTTAAATTTGTTTCTGGCCTGTGGTAGCAAGAAGGGTCAAAACCAGAATTCGCCCCCAAAGAAAGGAGCAGATGTCCATTTCATTCTATAATTCTGGAGGTTCTCTGGGTCATGCATTGAAGTAGATGCCAGAGACAAATTAGAAAGAGCACTTCAGGATTACTTGTAGGGAGACGGAGGGGGATCTGGGAGAACAAAGTGAGGGAGACTGGGTCACGGCAAGCAGTTGCCAGGGTGACACAACGGATTCTGTCTGCCGGCATCTCTGGGGCTCGGCACCACTTTCCCCAGACAGGGCTGTGTCTGCTGGGGAGTAACCTGCTGCTGCTGAGAACACTCTGGAAACTTCTTCTTTATGAGTGGAATTCAAACCTGTGGCATATTTCCTTGTGTATATTTAATAATAGTAAATCCACCACCTTTGAAGGGGAACAGTGTAACAAGGAGTGGAGTCTAGGGAGCCAGGTGTGAAGGTGTATTGTGCTCTGAAAAGACAGGCAGACAGAAGATGTCAGAGAAGCAGCCAAAGGGTTTGGCATCTATGCCTGACTAAACGCATGCAGCCTTTCCTCTCCCGGGGCCACCGGGCGGACACCCTCCACCAGGGGGATGTGAACTCCGCTCTGACTTTTTCCTGCAGGGAGCAGAGGGTTGCCTCCAGCGATTTACAGCTTCCTCTTGTAATCTTCCACTGGTGACAGACGTTTCTGAGGCAGCTTGCCAGGGCCAGGGGGCTGCTCTCTGGAAAAATCCATCAGTGCGGAACACCCCAGAGCCTCTTTGCTCTAGGAGGGGGAGGGCTTTCTCTTACCAGGGCAGAGAAGCAGAACGGTGCTGGTTTCCATGGTGCTTCTGTCAGCCGTGGCCGCATCCCCCCCCACACACCCCGCCGTGTGGCCTGTGAGAGTGTATCTCTGGCCAGCTGGTTGTGTGAGATACAGATGAACTCAAATCTGTCACATAATGTTCCCTTCTTATTTTTTTCTTTTTTTAAACAGTGCCTTGACGATAGTCTCTCTTTACATACTTAGCTTAAAAGATCAAAACCAGCGTGCCCCAAATCTTCCTCTGAGGTGAGAGTTTTGGCCTTGCTTTCCTTTGGGGAGAAGGATCCTTGAGGGCTCCTTCATTAATCACTTGGTTTTCTTCCTCCAGCAATATCACCAGCTCTCAGGAGCCCGCCCTGCCGCCCACAGCCTCCCCCTCAGGTAAGATTTAAGATTTTCACATTCCTCACTCTCAAACCCGGCCCCCTGTTTCCTGTGACTTGTCAACAAAAGAACCAGCTTTTCAGGTTAACCTTGTCGCTTCCCTCCCCTCTGCCTGATGCTTTGCAGCACCGAATACATCCCTGGCAACCACAGAGTCCTCTTTCCCAGTACCAGAAATCACTTTCTGTGACATCCTGCCCTGTCAGGAGACTTACTGCTGCCCCATCTGGGGAAAGAGAGGAGTCCCCTCCGGTCCTGTGCGAAGGCCGTCTCAGGAGGAGGAAACCCATCAGAGGCCATGGGCAGGTAAAGAATGTCCAAAGTGAAGCATCTAGGGCACTGAAACCTGAGGTGTTTTACTTTGCAAATATTCATTTGCCTGATCTGTTAATGGTCCCACACAATGGTTCTACTTTTCTCTTTGGTGCGGCAGTCTCTTTAAAAACACAAGTACAGAAACTTGCAGTCCTCTATAATATTGAGTTCCCTGCCCAGTGATGAAATTATAGCTGAGTAAGTGAAAGGGTTTCATTTGTCCATTGCCAAGAAAGATAGTAATAGTAGAACATGTAAAGTAATCTTGGGTGGCTGGGTAGATTTTCCCGCTCACTTAGAACTTATAAAATGATGTCTTCTCTGGGCTTTCTGACCACACCAAGCAGGGCAAAATGTAAAAGGCTTTGGAAGTCTAATGAGTTCAGGGTAAGCTGCAAGTCAGTGAAAATCACAACCCCTGTCCGAATATCTGTCTCTCTCTCTCTCTCTCTCTCACACACACACACACACACACAGAATTTTTTAAGAAGCAGATTTTTCATGTTAAAAAAATTATGGAGACTTGATTAAGGGCTAAAAGTATAATTATCTCTGTAAATCCATGTGTAATACATCCAAATGGATACTAATTCATTATTGTTTTGGGGAACCTTCTGCACATCCACAACAAGGGTATAGAATAATGATGACAGTCACAGCAGTACATACATATTAGCATGACTTATCCATCAGAATGCTGTGGCAGCAACAGCTCCTGAATTACAGTGGCTTAATGTAGTAGACATTGATTTCTGACTCTCTCTTTGTCAAATGTGGATCAAAAGAGGGCTCTCGCTCATCATCTCCTTTAGAATCTAACTAATGGAGACTCCACTTCAATCCATATTTCTGCAATCTCTGTAGCAGTGGTAAGAGAACATGGCTCTTAAAGCTCCCACCTACATGTAGCATGTGTCACTTCTGCTTACATTTCTTTGGCCAAAGCAAGTGACATTGGTCATGTCTCATCTAAAAAACAGTTGACAGGGGTGCCTGGGTGGCTCAGTATGTTAAAGCCTCTGACTTCGGCTCATGTCACGATCCCAGGGTCTTGGGATCGAGCCCCGCATAGGGCTCTCTGCGCAGTGGGGAGCCTGCTTTCTCCTCTCTCTCTGCCTGCCTCTCTGTAATCTCTCTCTCTCTGTCAAATAAATAAATAAAATCTTAAAAAAAAATAAAAAAATAAAAAACAGTTGATAAAGTGAAGACCTAATGTATGCCTAGAAAAAGATGAACCAGAATTTTTTGGGCCGTCCAAATGACTGACATGTACAATATGGTCACTGGTTGAAGTTTGGAGGCAGTGGTATGATTTTTTCCCTTTTGATATTACTGCATATCCTAGAGTTGAATAACTTCTACAAATCCTCCTCCTCCTCCTCACCATTGCCACCACCATCACCATCATGATGGAATGAGATATTGCTGTACACAAAAACACTGCCATAAGTCATCTACATGAATAAACCATTCCATCCCCACAAGCCTGAAAGATAGGCACTATTATTTCCATTTTTTTCCAATGGGGGGTGAGGTGTGGAGAGTTTTTCCCTATATCTGTAGGAGGCCATGCTTGCACTGTTTTTCTCATGAAAGCAACTTTTGATTGAACTTGGGATGAGATTTACCACTCTAAGGCAAAGATAAAGCTTCCATGTGAAGAAAGGAATGTGTTTCAGTCATCATATTCTCAGTAGTGTCAAATACGGAAAAGTCTAGTACTGTTAAAAAAAAATCCCTTAAAGCCTTCATCCCTCATGAAAGCACATGGACCCTTGTGACTGGTCAATCCTTTTCCTACCTCGGGAGCCCATGTTGGGTATACTAGGTGACCTCGTCTGAGAGCGGTCCTCAGAAGAGACCATCTCACCTATGAGAGATGTGCAACCATGGGTCCTGCGCGGGAAGAGGTCATGGACTGAGCCAGTCTTCATTTTCAAAAATGTTCTTGACCCTTGAGCAAACACATTCCCATTCCCAAACACAACCAGCCCTTCACGGGCAGAGCAGTCTTATCCAACGGATGAAGGCTTATTCCTCTCCTCTCTGGGACACTGGGTGCCTGCATGTCTTCCATTGCCCACGTAGGGGAGACTCCGAAGAGGCTCCTAGAGAAAGAAGGGCTGCTCCACAGTGCCTGGCTGTGTCCTCCTAGATGCTGTCATCAGCTTCTCTGGGTAAAAATGAAATGTAAGTCTTGCTCTGCCAGGCTCCCCGGTGCATGGGGAGAGTGGTCTCCTCTTCTCTCTTCCAGCCGGAGAGAGACAGAAAGGATTTACATGTTCTTTTCACTGTCACCTTCTAGAAACCTGCAAACTTTTGGCGATGTAGAGTCTTGTAGAATGTGAGAGCAGTGAACCAGTGATACCTAACTTTTTAACCCATAGACTCTACTATTAATTCATTCTTCTCTTATAATTATTTGACTGAGAAAATACATAGAGGGAGAATGTTACTGTAAACTGTTAAGCTTTTAGTAAAATTATTTTTGTTAACCCTGCAGCAACATTTGAAGAATAGTGCAAGCCCGTGGGAGAGTTGTTACTTTTTTCAAGGGTGCAGACGCCACTGACCGCTTTGTGCAATCACCTGGGGTTCCAAGGTCCCCAGGTCAGGAACACCTCTGATTGATACCAGCTCACCCACTGGCCAGCTGATGAAATGGAGGCCCAGGACCTTGCTTAAGGTTCTGCAGTAAGTGACTAGCACAGTTGCCACAGGAACCTGAGTCCTCTGTGTCCGTGCCCTGGGTTCCTGCCCATCTACCATGATCTCTCTTTTATTTGGGCACCGTGTGCATATGTACCAGGGATCAACTCCAGAGGAAAGCCAAGAGTACTCCTTTTGTGGTTCTAGAAAGCCCCTTTGGCATGCCCCTCCTCCAGGGTTGCCTAGAAGAGGTCCCTGAGGTGGGGTGTTTCTGGTGGTATAAAGAAAGTGTCTTCTCTGCTGCTGCAGGTCCGTCCTTCCCCTTTGTCCTGGGTACTATGTGACACTAGGGTTCCTAAATCTGAAAGTGGGGAAATCCCGGCAAACTCTTTCAACCATCAACCTTTCAAACATCAGAAACTCAGATGTTTCTGAGACATTGACAACTAACTAAAAATGGAAGAGTAAGGACTCCTGGGTGGCTGAGTTGGTCGAGCATCTGCCTTCAGCTCGGGTCATGATCCCAGGGTTCTGGGATCGAGTCCCACATGAGGCTCCCTGCTCAGTGGGAAGCCAGCTTCCCCCTCTGCCTGCCATTCCCCCTACTTGTGCTCACTCTCTCTCTCTCTCTCTCTCTCTGACAGATGAATAGAATCTTTTTTTTTTTGAATAGAATCTTTAATAAAAGAAATTAAAGGATGAAATTTTTAAAAAGAAATTCAATGGTTAAGGAAAAAACCAAACAAACATGTTGGAATAACTCTCTAGGACGAAGAGTAATATCTAGCAGTTTACCAAGCCGCAGAAAACACTTATGAGCTTCTTTTCTAAGGGGTAAGACCTCTAGTAAAATAAGGGAAGGGAAATTAGCATTTTTATGATATGCTGAGTGCAAGCCATTTTTCTTCTTTTGGGCCCAAGCTGATTATATAAAACGTCTCTCAGAAAGGTTATCCCCCCTCCCCACTTAGTACAGAAGGTTTGGGTTAGACTAACCAAGAGGTGGAGAGTGGGTATTTTGGAATACTGAGTTTCTACTCTGAGGAGCCAACTGAGTGCGATGGATTAGATTTTAATCTATGGAAACAATAAAGACCTAAATAGCCAGAGTTAGATAGGAAAAAGTAAAGAGCTTATGAGGAGAAAAATCTATGGAATTCTACAGATATTAAGAATTTTGGTGAGGACTTAAAAAAAAAAATCTCATGAAACTAAAAGGCATGGGAATTCATGCTTATTTTGTTTTGGAGACCAGAACTCTGGGAAGAGCAAATGGCAGAAAGAAACTGACTCTCTGTGTTAAAGGACACAGTCATCAATCGGTTGGGCTCATTGACTTTTTCTTGGCATGAGTCTGGTTCAATCAGGAAAGAAAAAGGTATCCAAGATGCTGTTTTGGAACTCAGCCATGCAGCACAATTTTATAAGTAATACTATATACACACTCTACCACAACAGGATATGCTTTGGTTGGAGACCATCTTAAATCTTTCTTCTCCAGAAGTTTCTAATTTAGTTTATTAGGAGATCTTTTCCGCTGATTGCAAAATCTGTCTCCAGCTTCACAATGAAAACTGCTGGAAGTGTATATTAAGTTTATAGTGAATATTACTGGAAGACATTTATAAAATGAGAACCACCCCTGTTTGACTACAGGAGAATTTATGGTTTTCTAATAACCAGCCTTTCAGAATTGAATAGTCTTGCCTCAGAGAAGTGACAAACTGGAAATGTTTTATAGGAGATTTAAAATTTATTTCCAATCCTGCATTTGAAAAGCTATTTTCACAATTCTAATCTGCAAGATTATCTCTCCTTAACTTTACCTTTTTATTACTGTTTTTAAAAATACTGTTATCCATCAGATACTAAATCCTGTCACAGGATTCTGTGTCTCCAGGAACATGAAAACATGCTTCTCTGGAAGTGAGGCAACTCTGTAATTCTGTTGCCAAAATTTATAATGAGTCCTGTTCCTGCAAATTCAGTGGGAAAGTAGAAAAAGAGGTAAGGGATGGAAACAGACAGGATGGAGAAGTTCTGGTTTCCTCTTCTTTCTATGTTTCAATTGCCATATAAATTCACATCCTTCTATGGAAGCAATCATAAGCAAAACTCATAGCAGGGGACGTGTGCTTGACAAAGATTGGAATAGCTGGAATCCAAGAAATCTAGAGGCCTTTTGGACAGCACATATATTTATACCCAAAGGGAAATATATATTCAATTTTCTAGAAAATTCTCATGTGTCAAGATCCATTTCTTTTTTTTTTTTTTTTAAGATTTTAAAAATTTATTTACCTGACAGAGGTCACAAGTAGGCAGAGAGAGAGGAGGAAGCAGGCTCCCCACTGAGCAGAGAGCCTGATGCGGGGCTCCATCCCGGGACCCTGAGATCATGACCTGAGCCGAAGGCAGAGGCTTTAACCCACTGAGCCACCCAGGCACCCAAGATTCATTTCTTTTTAATGATCAGGTCATGATCCTGGAGTCCTGGGATCAAGGCCTGCATCGGGCTTTATGCTCAGTGGGGAGTCTGCTTCCCCCCCACCGCCTGCCTCTCTGCCTACTTGTGATTTCTGTCAAATAAATAAATAAAATATTAAAAAAAAATGAAAAGGATCATATTAGGCAAGATGCTCTGGAAACCTGCCTCTCCTTCAAATTCTCTCTCCCTCCCCTTTGCCAACAGGGTGAAGGAGCTCATGTTCCCATGTCCATTCCCGGCATCCCTCTGCACTCATCGGCTGGCAATTTCCCCTTTGAGTGTGTAAGAGGAAACATTTTTCCAGAGGGCATATGACGGACTCTGCTGCTTCTTTCCCTTCCCCTCCTCCTTCCATCCTCCCACTTTGCTGAGCACCTGCAGAGAGCCCAGGATTACCTTACCTGGGGCAATGGCAGGTGCATAAGTTGAGTGTAGGCTTCTAGAAGCTCACAGTCATTTTTGTGGACAGGTAAACAAGCCTGTGTGCTTAGTGTAGGAAGTCCTAACCATGGCAGATTTACTTAGGAGCAATGGCACCCAAGTAATGTGTGCTCTAGCATTTGCTTTCCATCCTGAAATTCCACACAGAAACATGAATAGAAACTTGTTTTAGATCTTGCATCTCTTTCTTATGAAAGCCACACACCTTATATTAACTTCTGTCTCTTGTTAAATGAGGGTACTGTTTTTGTGTTTTACCCCAAACTATGTTGAAAAATATAAACTTTATTTAATGCAATGGAAGGAATACAATGAACAGTACATAGCCTTGAGAAAAAAATCAGCAAATTAAAAAAAAAAAAAAGACTGCGAAACCTTCAAAATTCTATTTAAAGACTTGTTTAGTAACCCACTAAATAATTGCTTTCACCATTCACTTTAAGATATTTTTCCCCCAAAGCCTTCACAACAATCCTCTGAATAGTTACCTTTCCCAAACTGCTTGTAAAGTGCCTTTTCAGCTGTGACAGGACAAAACCACTCCCCCTCTTCCTTCCTTCCCCACAAGCCAGCTCCAAGCCCCCCACACCACTGATTTGCTGCTTTGGCACCATGGTCCCCACCTGGGGCTTTAAGCTATCTTTTTTTCCTGTATGGATCACATTATGCTAGGAGTTAGAAATCAGAGAATTTTTTTTTTTTAAAGATTTTATTTATTTATCAGAGAGAGAGAGGGGGAGAGAGCAAGCACAGGCAGACAGAATGGCAGGCAGAGGCAGAGGGAGAAGCAGGCTCCCTGCTGAGCAAGGAGCCCGATGTGGGACTCGATCCCAGGACGCTGGGATCATGACCTGAGCCGAAGGCAGCTGCTTAACCAACTGAGCCACCCAGGCGTCCCGAAATCAGAGAATTTTAATAGAGGTTCCCTATTCTGAGGTTTTCAAGAAAGGGCAAAAATACCTACAAGTAATAAAACAGTGATGACATACTTTTGATGTGATAACAGACCACTAACTGATCACCACATGGGTGGTTCTGTAGTAAGGCAGTGACGTCAGAGCAGAGGAGCCTTGAGCCACAGTGATCCGACCTGCTATGGCTGCCATCACAAAGGACCACAGACTGGGCAACTCCAACTGCAGAATTTATTTTCTCACAGTTCTGAAGACCAGAAGTCTAAAATCAGGGTGTTAACAGGTCTGGTTTCTTCTGAGACCTCCCTCCTGAACTCACAGATGGCCACCTTTGCTGTGTGTCCTTGCAGGGTTTCCTCTCTGCCTGTCCCTGGTGTCCTGAGTGTCCAAACCTCTTCTTATGGGGGGGACACCAACCAGATTGGATTAGAGCCCAGCATAACGGCTTCGTTCCTCTTGAGAGGCCCTATCTCCAAACAGAGGCATGTTCTGAGGGGTTGGGGCTTCAACGCGAGAGTTTGGGGAACACAGTTCAGCCCAAAACAGATGGCTTCTTGGGGAAGATGAGAACATATTAGATCCATAAGAAATGAGGTAGCATTGGATGGGTGGAAAGGCAGGAGTGAGAACGGGCGGAGAAACATTCAACTGACAAAAGGGACACACATACTGGGTTTCCTCTCATCCTGGCCAAGCCTTAAAGTTTGACAGACTTTTTTCCTCTTCAGAAGACAGAAGCTTGTCCTTCCTGGCAAGAGATGCGCTAACCAGCCCTGACTGGGGGAGTGACTGTAAGTTTACATCTGAGCGACTTTCCTTTGGCTTCAGGGTAGAGGCCCTGGGAGTGGCAACAGGCAGTGAAAGCAATACAGGAGTGAGGCCGGGGGACAAAGGCTGCACCCTGCAGCTAACGCTCATGGGGATTAGGGTTAGGTTTTTATAATCAATGCATCTAACCATTAAGGAGGCTTAAAGTAGTAGCTTAGCGTTCACTACTAGAGTAGAGGAGGTTATCTCCATGGATTTTGATAATTTGTTTGAACCTCCTACATTCTTCTTCAATTCTGACTGAACTTTTCATTTGTTTTCTAAGTTTTTTTTTTTTTAAAGCTTTCTTTCTTTAAAAGCTTTCTTTTCTTTAAAGCTTTCAGATTGCATTTCATACTGCACCCTCCATTTTCAATAAATGTCAATTTAGTTGGATTTCCAGGGTCCAGAAATTCTTTTGGATGTTATGGGGCTACCTGTTAGAACGTGGGTTTTTATGAGTTTTCTTAAAATTTACTGTAACAACAACAAAAAGACTTCTCCCCTTCCCCTTCCCTCCCCTTCTTTTTCCATTTATATGCAAATGGAACCCATTTAATCTAGGAAACTCTTCTTTCACTTTGGGTAATTTGGAGACATTGCAGAAGCAGGATAGTTTTCCTCTGCAGAAGAGTTTACTTTCTCTGTTTCTTCTCCATACAGGGATTGATACAACCATCAGTTCTATTCAGATCATGGAAATCCAGCAAGTAATAGATCATCGGTATTGTGGCCGAGGCCTCCAGTGCAGGTGGGTAAGCTTCCCTATTCTACCCCGATTGTTTCTGGAACTTACTCAGGGCTCTGGGTTTCTGAGGCTGGAATGAAAGCCCAAACTACGTGGTAAAAATCAATGTGTGCTTACGTTGCTCCTTAAGTGAAAACACATTTGTTACATGGTAGATGAGGGCATCATAAAATGGTTGCTATTAGCAAATGTCAATAAACCACGGCTCCAATGATTCCACCCTCCCATGTTAATGGGTGAGTCCAAAGCAAAAAGCTTAGGGGGCAGCTCTGTGGCCGACTCTCTGAGGACACATACAGTAGGCTGTACAGGACTGCCGGTTAATTGTATCAACAGGAAAGACATTGTTACTCATGGCTCCAAGTAATGAATGTGCTGATATTTATACATTTTAATAACAAGGAATATCATTATTTTAATTGCTAAATATAAAGCTTATTTTGGCTTTTTCAGTTAGGAGTGGAAAAAAAAAATCCAGATATTACAAAAGTTCTCATTGACCTCTGTGTCTATTGTGTGTGGTCAGGTAATGATGCATTTAGAGTCTAAGCACAGGCCACAAGTAGCTTCAAGCTAACCTGATAGACAAGTTGAAGGCGTTAAGAATAGGGACTTATTTTTCTTTCTCTGATAATTTTTTACAGCGTGATTGCTAGGTGAGACACAAGACCCTGTACTTTGAGCTGGTGTCACAAATCCTTGGGATTCTCAGCCCGATTTCTTTTCAACCTGATGTAACTTAGACTCCAAGTTGATAACCCTGAGCTTTCAAAATAAACTGTATGGTGCTTTATGACTTGTTTGTGGCTTTGACATTCATCATGATGTGGAATTCTTCCCTAAATCCCTCTGAGGTTGGTTTAGTTGATCCCATTCTGCCATTAAGGAACCTGAGCTTCAGTGAGCTTAAAGAAGTCAGAGACAGACATTAATTGTTGTGCTAGGGTGACATAATGAATAAGTGTGGGATGACTGGGTTTCAAATTCCAGAACTTCGACAAGGTGTTTATCCCCCCTGATCGTCCGTTTCTCCTCTGGGCGGTGAGGCTACTGAGTTGGGTGGCAGCGAAGTGGGCAGACGTCGGGGCCACATGGTAGGAAGTGAATTCCATTTATCTCTGCTTCTTCCCCATAGAACCAGGCTCTCCTGATCCCAGTTCAGATCAATTCCTTTTATTTCTGCGTTCTCATTTTTAACAACTTACCTTAGGATTGATTAAAGAGAATCTAAAATGATGAGCTCTTCTTCCAATGCATCTGGTTTTAAGTTGTCTTTCCATATAAGGTATGGCCTTGAAGATTATAAGAATTTGTGTTGGATATGCTATGCTTTTCTGCTAGAGGTTTTATTATAGGAGGAATCCCAGGAAGCCCCCGTTTGCCCCAAGTAGCTCCCTTCAAGGGGCTGCGGGGCAGGAGTGTCTGTGGATATCATAGTTTTCTCAGTCACAGAATTGCGATTAGGACTATTGTAATGTTAGTTGATTCAAGTTCTGAAAGTGTGTGGTATCTCCTACTCATATTGCCTAAAAGGGAGTGATTCAAAGTAGGGAAGCTGGTATTCATTATATTCAGTCCTCCTTTCCAGAGGGACGGTTGGTTTGAGGACTTTGCCTCATTTGTCTCCTGAAATCTGTGTCTCCTTAATGGGGACCAGAGTCGTTTCCTGTGCACTCAATTATACATATTTAGCCTGGGATTTGGCTTTCCATCACTTCGTCTGTGTGTTCTAAAAAACCATCAATCTTGGTGGTATGGTTTGCATATGAAGACCTGAAAGAGATCACTCTGAAATTTGGCAAGTACATCTCTGAAAAACATAAAGCTCTACCATGCTAACTTTGATTTTCTGGGTCTGTTATAGACTATTTCACCACTTACGTAGTATATAATGAGTAACAAAAGCCTTTTGAAGACTTTCCTGTGTATTCTGATTTGTGGTTTTATTTTTTATTTTTTTCATAATTAGCGCTGGAAATTACAATTACAATATTCCTGTTAATAAGCACACACCTACCAATGTCAAATTCTCTCTGGAAATCAAGTAAGTGAGTAACTGTAGAGAACAATTCTGCTTCTGTCACTATTTGAATAGCAAGTCTGAACTTCCTTCACAATTTGATCAGTAAGTTGGAGGGTGGGGCGTTAGCAGTCTGTGTCCACGGATGCTGGTTGGGTGGAGAGGTGGGCCGGCTTGGGGGAGGAGTCTTCAAAACGAAGGTGGGGGTCCTCCAGCCTCCCTCAGGGGAATGGAAAGACTCTAGGCTTCACACTCCCAACTGTAAAATGGGAGTGATCTTGGATTTGATGTTTACAAGCTGCAGACTACCCCTGTGCCCCTTTGAATTGGGGTGGGAGCAAGAGGAATAGCACACCGCCTGGGTGGGGAGCTCCTGGGAGCAACGCTAATGCAGACCCCACTCCCTCCCCAGAGGGGTTCAAGGAGTCAGAGTTTGGAGTTGGGCAGACCAGGGTTCAAATTTTGTCTTTGCCACTTACTAATTCTATAACCTTTTGGAGAAATCACTTATCCTCTCTCAGCTGTTTTTATCTATAAAATCAGTTTGAGATAATACCATAAGACATAGAGCTGTTTTAGGAATCACTGGGTGGCTCAGTGGGTTAAGCCGCTGCCTTCGGCTCAGGTCATGATCTCAGGGTCCTGGGATCGAGTCCCTCATCGGGCTCTCTGCTCAGTGGGGAGCCTGCTTCCTCCTCTCTCTCTGCCTGCCTCTCTGCCTACTTGTGATCTCTCTCTGTCAAATAAATAAATAATCTTTAAAAAAAAAATAGTGAAATTAGGGACACCTGGGTGGCTCAGTCGGTTAAGCGGCCTTTGGCTCCGGTCATGATCCCTCTCCCTCTATAAGCCGCTCTGTCTACTTATGTCTCTCTCTGTCAGATAAATTTTAAAAAGTCTTTTTTTTAAAAAAGATTTTATTTATTTATTTGACAGACAGAGATCACAAGTAGGCAGAGAGGCAGGCAGGGGCGGAGTGAGCAGGCTCCCTGCTGAGCAGAGAGCCTGATGTGGGGCTCGATCCCAGGACCCTGAGATCGTGACCTGAGCTGAATGCAGCAGCTTTGACCCACTGAGCTACCCAGGTGCCCTTAAATAAATTAAATCTTTTTAAAAAATAGTGAAATTAATAACGACCATTTGCTGAGCACAGAGCATATGCCACACACTCTCCATTTTAGTAGTGGGTCATATAATCCTCACAATAACCATCCGAGTTGGGTTTTTCTTTTCTAGTTTATATTTTCAGATGGGAATGTTTAGGTCTGGAGAGGGTTGAACACACTTGTCCCGAAACTCACAGCTAATAAGCCATGGAGCTGGGTTTCAAACAGCCCATCCTTTAAACCATCACTTTTCTGATGAAATGAGAGATGTAAGAACATTGCCCCTTCCTGGCTTATAGTAGGTGCTTCATAAATGGTAGCTTTTATTAGGACTGCCTTTCCTTCAAAATCACAAAGCTCTAATTTAATCTACTCCCCCCAGATATTTAAAATAATTACAGTGCTTTAAGACTTAGACCCACTTCACTCAAATTACGCAGTGAGCTCCTCACCGGGAAGATAGATGGTTTTTATTCTGTGTCTCTTGACCGTAGTCTCTCCTTTTCTGCCCCCTCTACATTTTCTCTCTTCCTCCCTTTCGTTCCTCCCTTCCTTCCCTTTCCTCTGTCCTCTGCTCCCCCTCTGCTTCCCCAGCTCTCTCCTTCCTCCTCCACCCATTTCCCACTGCTCTATCCCTTCCTCTGTTTCATGCCGGCTTCATACTTCCTCTCTCATCAACTTCACTTCTACAATGAGTTGATGACACTCGACCCAACTGCTTGCCTTGGAAAGGTTTGTTTCAAGCAGCAAGTATTTTGTGACTCAGAACTCATCACATTTCATGCAGAGCAAGAGCTAAATGTACTATCTTCTAGCACTCCCTGAGTAGCCTGGAATAGCCTTTCCTCATTCATTCCTAGGGAAATAGAGGGAAATAAGCTGACATGGTGTATCCCCTGAAGTGGCAGAAGACCATCTTGAGACGCTAAATCAGACTTTTTAGTTTAAGAGCCATTTTTCTAATATGGGTGATTTAAAAATAACACACAGACTCAACTGAGATTGTAGGTTGTCCCACTTGTGCAAAAAGATCATTTCCAAAGGCAGACAGATCTCATCCTCTTGATGGTAATTAATGGGCTAACCTCCAGAGGAGAATCATTCTTTCTGGCAGGACTTCCACTCTGACAGCTATGACAGTAGGTAAATTCTAATGGGGCTCAGCCCCACATCCCTTTCTGTTTGTTTACCTTGCTGCTGCAAATAGTATGTACTCAGATCAGGGGTTTGTAGAATCTGAAATCCTGGAAACTTCAGGTAGATGCAAATTCAGCTGCCAGTGAAAAGAGAAGGGATAGCTCCAAAATGGATTTATTTATTTAGTTAGTTATTTTAAAAGATATTATTTATTATTTAGAGAGAGCACTAGCAGAGTGAGGGGCCGAGGGAGAGGGAGAATCTCAAGCAGACTCCTTGCTGAGTGTGGAGCCCAATGAGGGGCTTGATCTCACCATCCTGAGACATGACCTGAGCCGAAACCAAGAGTTGGACACTTAACTGACTGAACCACTTAGGTGCCCCTCCAAATGACTTTAAGATCTATGGTGATAAGAACTGCTGCTGCTGGAGTGATTTCAGCTATGAGATTACGTTTTAGAGCTGTCAGAGGCTACCTCGGGTGGTTTTGATCGGTTCAGACTGACGTAACAGATACGCTATGGCCTGGGAGCCTTAACAAACATTTGCCTTCCACCGTTCTGGTGGAATGGTGGAAGTTGGGACGTCCCATACGGAGGCACTGGCAGACTTGGTGTCTGGGAAGGGTTCACAGAAGGCCATCTTCTCACTGTGTCTACCTGGCAAAGGAACAAGAGAGCGCTCTGAGGACCTTTTAGAAGACCAGTAATCCCACTCATGAGGGCTCCACACTCGAGACCTGATCACTTCCCATAGGCTCTGCCTCCTAACACATCACAGTGGAGACTGGGATTTAAGCCTATGAAGGGGGAGGGGAACCTGAACGTTGGGGGAGGGGAACCTGAACGTTCAGTCTATCACAGTAATCATGTGGGACTGAGTTTCTTTCTGTAATAAGGAGATGTGAACGGGCATATCGACATTGACAAGCTTAGTGTACTAAAATGCCTACCTGAAACTGAGTGGGTGTCCAAGTTATGTTCCCATTCATACCTCTTTTTACCAAGGTGTAGTCCAGTGGAGCTAGTAAGTGCTTTCCCTTTGCCCTTTCTCTCTTTTGTCTCTCGAAGCACAACAGAGCCATTGATAGTCTTCCAGTGCAAGTTCACCCTTGGAAATATATGTTTCCATGGGACAAGGGGAGCCAAGAGGACACAGAGCCGCCAAGAAGTCTCCCAAGAGATGACACAGGTAATGCTTTCCAGCCCCTGGGCCTTCTAGCCTGTTCCCGAAGAAGTCTAGAATTGTGGCAGAGCCTCTGCTCCCGACGAAGAGCGGGATGCCATGGGCTGCCCGCCAGGGTTTCTCCTTGCCGGCTGACCCCCATCACCAGGTGCGGCTGTGTCTTCCTGTGTCCTTCAGAGCCTGCAGAGTGTTTCAGTGACTCCTCTCAAAAGCTGTTGCCACAGATAACTTTCCTAGAGGAGTCAAAGAAATGCTTTCTCAGGCGATAGTCTTTCCAGTGGTGAATGTGGTTATGAAATAGATCTCTTTCGTTCATTATGTAGGGCTATCAGCACATTTGGACCCTCCCTGTAGCCCCGTTCTTTGACAGCACGTACCATTTCCGTGTAGCTGCGCCGGTAAGCTTGCTTACTTTTCTTTTCTTTTTCTTTCCTTTTCTTCTCTCTCTCTCTTTTTTTTTTTTTTTGCCTTTTTCTTTCCAGGGAGGGTGAAAGAAACAGACCATTAAATCAATCAATCCGTCAGTCAATAACTTTAACTAATGCTTACATTAATCATTCCTTTTTCCTTCTGTTCTGACAGGATTTAGCGGACTGTTCCACGGATCCTTATTTTGCTGGGATATTCTTCACAGATTACTTCTTTTACTTCTATCGGCACTGCGTCTAATTTATTCGAATTTGGTTGAGGACTTTGCCAAAGAAAAGTGCTCAGAAGTACGGTCAACGGAAACATAGCCTCTGCAATTTCTTTCTTCTCTTTGTAAAACATTCACATTTATTGCCACAGGACTTGTTCAGGCTTTGGCTTGAACAGTTTTGAGCCATTAATGAGGAGAATAAAGGGTTTGCTGCAACTTGAGATAATGTGGTCTTTGATTTTACTATGAAGACAACATTTCTTGAAGGAAACAGCGTGGTTGGGCTTGAAAATACTGCTTCTGGCGTTAAGGAATCTATGAGGTCAAAGAAGCAGGTCTAACTTCCATTCGTCTGATGTGTTTCTTACTATAGCTTGGAGAAAAATAAAAAGGCCCATTTCATCCATGTCAGCTTGGACCCGCTGCATTGAGGGTGTATGGTACGGTGTGTATTAGGGGGACAGATGGGTGGTGTCTGATAGCGGAGCTCACATTTCTGCAGACTATTGCCATGTGTTTGTGGGAGAGAAGGAGTAGGAAGGAGGGACGGTGGGAGAGAGCGAGAGAGGACTACATACACTAGACTAGAGAACAGAGCTGGCTAATGAATTGGATTTAGGAGAAATTGTTGCTATTATACCCTATAAAGCTTGACGGACATTGAGTTTTCTGTGCTCTCTTGTGAAGCATTAACTTGTGACAAGTTTTTAAGATAACCCAGATAATCAAGGCCCAGACAGTTGCATTTAATCCCGGTTGTCAATGGTTTTCGGATTTTGTTTTGTTTTCCCTCCACATATGAGGGCATCTCTTACAGGGCCATGGTGCCCCTCTCTGTTGTTTACAGCTAAATTAGCTTCTCACTGGCTTATGGGTACATTTGTATGCCTTCCCCAACTTAGAATGGCCAGAAATCCTCTAGCTGGAGACTATCAACCATGTCTTTTATTTTCGGTATTCTGATGTTTTGACCTTTGGGGATCCGGCTGCCCTTAGTGGGACTCTACCTCCTAGGGTTAGTCGATTCCTAGAGATAGTAAACCACTGGCCCATGAGTGCTTTTCAAACACAAACCAATCAATCCTGAGTCCACACTGCAACCCACCTCCTGCATCAGCTCTCATACTCCACCTGCCCTAACCACATCAGGGCTCGGTACCGGCCAGCTGGGCACAGCCCCTGTATCCCAGAGCCTGTTCACCCTGCCTCACCTGTTCCCGCCCATAGAAACCCATAGAAATAAAGGCCCTTGCCCATAGCTCTTCCCCTTTCCTCTGCTTCCCAACTGACGCTGGTGCTTCCTAGTGTGTGCCCCGCTCCCCCCGAATGTGGCATATCCCCTTCTCTTGGGAACTGAAACAAATTATCTTTTCAATGGCAATCATTGGCCATCTCATACCTCAAATTTTCTATTAATACACTATATCTTATATCATGGAAGTTCAAGCCCCTCTAGCTCTAGTCCCTGGTGACAAGGCTGCTGAGTGGCTGGCCTTCTCTTATCTTACTGTTGGCCTTGGGGAGTCAATTAGGAAATGAGAGTATTTGATTTTTTTTTTTTTTACTTTGACAGTGATGACCAGTAGTAATAATACACCCTCCTCTTCCTTATTTTCAAATATTACTAAACCTGTGCCACATGAATAGAAATTAATTGTGAGACCCCATCTATTCAGAAAAGAAGAGATGGGGTCCTTGCTCTCCCAGAAGGCATTGTGAAATGAACTCAATGATATAGAGGTAGTTTAACCCTGTAGGACCTGAGACTTTGGATCCAAACAACCCAGGCTTTGAGTTCATCTGTGAATTTGGATTTTATCTGTGTACCCTTGGGCAGGATACTTAACTTCTCAAAGCCTCAAGTTCCTCTTTTAAGGAAAAGGAGAGTGAGTAGACACGATTAAATGAGATAAAATAATGTCAAGCACAGATAGGCTGTAAATAAATCTAAACTATTGTTATCACTGCATGTAACAGAATCATTACAAAGATTACAATGGGATTATAAAGGGACTGAGTCACTGAACACTCACAGTACATCAAGGCATGTTTGTCATCTGTCAAAACCAAACAGCAGATAGGGCATACACGTGTGTTACATAATGTTTCTATTTTTTTCTATATTTGGAAAATTGTTCTCCCTTTCACTAACAGCATAGGCTTTGTGGGAAATTAAATAAGGTAGTTAATTCTTGGGAGGAGGATTTCAGGATTTCTGAGATTGCCTGGATTCACATTCAGACTTGCTTGTCCTCAGTTGTCATATCAGTCTGTCCCAGCATGACCTGTGTCTAGAGATTTCATTTTTCCATTTCATTTTTTAATAGCATCCCAGGTGCTTGGTGTGGGAGGGACTCCATTAATCTGACTCTTCCTCTAGGAAAGAAAGCTGGTCAGCTGCGGGATTACAGAGTTCTTTCCAGCCCGCAGACCCCATGCTGTCCTTCACGTGCTTATGTTCCAAAAAGCATGGGGGTTTCAGACACCTCATGTAGGCTCAGTAACATTGCCAAAAGAGGATTTCTTTCAAACAAACCCTGTTTTCAAATTGAATTCTATTACAAAACTGGAAGTCTTTTTCCCACCACAACAAAACAAACAAAACAAAATAAAAGGGTGTGCCATGGGAGATTATGTTGAAAGTCTTCAGAAACAAAGGATTTAACACAGTAAACAGACCTGTGGCAATCTGTGGCATTTTGGGATTAGTTAAACCTACTAGGAGAATAAACTTGCTCGAAGAGTCTCCTATTTGAAGGACTCCTCCAGTTGTAAGATGTCCACTGTGGACCATGTTGCTTCAGGTCAAAACATTTTTTTCCTTTTGCCAGAGAATTCTCTCTATGGAAATATTCCCAAATTTAAGTAATGTCTATAAATCTTTCTCCCCAAAGCTCATACTCGCAGCCTAATCATGGGCAACATATCAGACAAATCCAGAGTGACCATCTACAAAATACCTGACCAAGACTCCTTAAAATCCTCAAGGCTTTCAAAAACAAGGAAAGTCTGGGAAATTGTCAAAGCCATGAGGAGCTTAAAGAGATATGGCAACTGAAGGCACCACAGTAGCCTGAATGGGAGCGTGGCACCAGAAAGGGGCAGCAGATAAAAACCAAGGACATTTCAATAAAGTATGGAGCGTCATTAATACAAATGTACCAGTGTTGGCTATTTATTGTGACAGATGTTAATGATTGGGGAACGAGGTGTGGAGTTTATGGGAACTCATGCATGAGCTACACAATTTTTCTATAAGTCAAAATCTGCTCTAAAATTAAAAAAACATATATTTTTTAAAAGTCAGAAAAAAAGTCCCTAGGAGCCGGGCTGAATATCACATGCTGCCCCCAGCTGCCATTTGCGATAAAATATTATAGGATAAGTACAGTCCTGAAAAACAGGTACAATTTAACCTCAGGTCATTTATATCTTAGTTACAGTATCTGAAATACAGTAAGTACTTTGCCAAGTATTTGTCAGATTCTGCGTATCAATTTAGTTAGCTGCCTCCTAACATCATAGAAAATGCTATATAAAATATAAACGCTAGAAAATATAAAGGAATCACATAATCTAAACAAGCAGAATTATGATAATTTTACGAGTTCTAATAAGGAAACCCAACAAAATTTTGAAAGTTTTATCAGATTTTTAGATAACCAAATCATAAAAATTCACTTAAAAAATCGCATGCATGAGTTCAACCCTGCAGCATTTGAAAGAAAAAAAAAAGTAGAGCTCTTAACCTATCTCTTTTCCCATTTTTATTTTACTTCTTTTGCTGAAACAGTTTTGGGATTTCAAGGGTAGTGGCAGATTCCTGGCAACACATTATTAAAGATCTCCAACAGAAGAGCAGGAAAGCCATTCTATTGGCAATTTAAAAGCCCTTCCCAAACTCCCTTTGGTTGGATTCTCACAATGACCTCGCGATGCTGGCAGTGAGGGGACTTTTATTTCCTCATTCTGCAGATTAAGAAACTGAGGCACAAAGAAGTTAAGCAAGGACAAGAGATGAGCCAGGTTTTCTGGTGCTACATTTCACCCCTCTCCCCTATATGACCCATCTTTTTCAGTGCAGACACCACACAAGACTGAAGCCTGAGTGGCCCCTACACTGGGGATATATTTCTCACAGAGCTGGAGACTGGACATCCAGCAGGCTCAGGGGCTGGAGAGGGCGCCATATTTGTGTTCCATACAGTTGCCTTCCTGCTGTGTCTCTGTGCAGATAGGTGGTGAGGGAGAGGGTGGGGATGAGAGAGAGGAATCAAGTTCTTCTGTGTTTCTTTTTTGAAGGGTACTAATCCCACCATGAGTGTTCTCTCCTCATGACCTCATCTAAACCTAATTACCTCCCAAAGTCCCCATCTCCACAGACCTGGAGACTAGGGCTTCCATATAGGTATTTCAAAGGGGGCGGCCCCGCCCCAGTCGGTAATGTTACATCACTCACCCTCACGAAATGTTTTCCTTTCTCTACAACTTGTTGGAGTTTGCCAGAGATCACCATCTCCGGTATGGACCTGCCCAAATGGCATTAATAGGACAATGGCTCTGGTAAGTGATGTTTACACTCACCAGGTCTGCAAACTGAGAGGATTTATTGGAGGCCACTGATTTCCGACCCCAGAATCAAGAGAGGGCAGAGGGACAGAGAGGAGGGGCGTCCCTGGTGGCCGCTCAGGTCCATCCATTAGTATTGCGCTGGGGTTGAGGGGCTCACTTGGGAAGGCTAAATACAGGCCGAAGAACACTTCAGAAAACCCTTCACTCCGCAAAGCTAAGCGTGTTTTGGCTTTCATTTCTTCAAGGACGTGTGTCATTGATTTTTGTCTGATTCTGAAGAACCGGATGAGCTCTTAAGCAGCGTCAGGGATTCAGAATCTAGTGCATTTTTCACGGTGGTTGCCGGAAGCTTGCAGCTTCGGGGGCCCCCGATTTACCTGCAGTGCTCGCATCCAGCCCCATCTTTCCTTGGCTGGGTTCCGTGAATGGGGAAAGTCTTAACCGGAGGAAAGGGCGGGGGCCAGAGATCACGGGCTCAATCCTTCAGTGTCCCTATGGCCCCGCCCGAACATAAATAAATGAGATCACATTTGAGAAAGACTCCCCAGAACACGATAACACGTCTTTGTCAGAGCTGAGTTTTCAAGCCCTGTTTAGCTGTACCAGTCTGACCTCCTGTTTAACTGTGGAGGGACTGGAAAAAGAACCGGAGTCAGAGCCAGGAAACTTGGTGTGGGATGTGGCTCCATAACTTGGCCCGTGGTGTCATCTCAGGTACTTCGCTCTCCCGGGTACAAAATCAGCCCCAGGATCATGCTGCCACATAGAGTCATTATGAACAGTGAATGCAAAGTTGATGTGAGACATCTGGTGAGGTGGGAGGTGCTGTATTGAACACAGCAAGGACACCTTAAGAAGGGTCTTTGAGAAGACATTATTTTGAACAAGTAAGTAAGATGCTGGAAGTCCTCACTTCTTCTAATGAGCTTCAGTCCACGATGCTTAGGGGAAGAGACTTAACCTTTCCATTCTCCATCTTCTTCATGCAGAAACCATCTGGCCTAGCACACAGTAGATGCTCAATTAATATTTATGAAGCGAAGGTGGGTAAATAAAAAATTTCCTCATATTTTCCAGGGTGTATGGCACCTTATACGCTTATTGGAAGGGTAAATGCCTTCTAATAGAAATGAGGAAATGACACAGCCTGTGGTGTGTTAGAGGATTTCAGACCCTGATCGTCAGCTACCACCCATTATTCAGCATTTATATTTATATTGCTGAATGTTTTTCATAAAGCACAACTGCAGAAGAATCGGAATTAATTGCATATTAATTATAAAGTCCTTAGCGAGTGTTTCGTATTAGAACCAAACATGGAGCATTACGACCACAATTAGGCTGCTGTGGTTTCCCCCTGAAGTGAGTCCTAAAACCTCAGGCCTATCATCCTATACGATTACTGAAAAACCTCTCATTCCAGTGCCGATACTCTGGGCTCTCAAGGGCAGTCCCTGAATTATCTGCAGTAGAGAAACTACTCAAGGTTATGTTAAGAAGCAAAAGGCTTCATAACTGCACGAGGGGCCCCTTGACCTCTGAGAAGAAGACGCTCCACCTGTAGATGATCTTCCCCATATTCGGCCCCGAGCGCTGCAAACAGTTGGCTCATTTTCCCTCTTTCACTGAGACATTTGGGGAGGACCTTCCATGTGCCAGACTCTGGCCTCTCGGGCCTGGGGAGAGAAGACCTTGGAAGAAAGGAGGAAGCTTCAAGCAGGAGGAGACATCTGAGCTCTCTGGCTCTGAAAGAAGGGGACGTGGTTTTTGGTTCAGTCTGTTGCTTCTGTTTCAAACAGAAATGTAAAAAGAGGTGCAGGTTGCATATGAATTAATTCTTGATAAGAAAGAATCTGATTTTGAGTGCGCCAGGAGCTGCCAAGAGAATACCTCCCGCCCCCACCCGCCGGAGCAGGCCCTTCTGCTAGCTTTGCTCCCGGGAGAGGCACTCCCGTTTCTGAAAGACACCCCTGCTTTCCCTCAGCTCTGAGAGCCAGCCTCTGTCCCAGGAGGCTCCAGGGAACTGTGGGAAAAGCACAGCACGTTGGGTGGGGCTGGGATGACTCAGGGAACTGGCTGCGGGGCTGTGGGTGGGGAGGCCGCGCCTCAGGAGGGTGACTGACTCATCCACAGGTACCCGCTCTCGGTGGCCGGGGCGTCATCCGTATTTGGGCCGCGGGCGAGGGCCGGCTGTCTGTGGCATCTGCCTCCAAGGCTTTTGGTCACTCTGCCCATTTTAAAGTAAAGGGTTTTTCCTTCCTAAAGAAAATGTACTTCTCCTGGGGGGAGGGGAGTTGGGAGAAGGGTGGTGGGGTTATGACATTGGGGAGGGTATGTGCTTTGGTGAGTGCTGTGAAGTGTGTAAACCTGGCGATTCACAGACTTGTACCCCTGGGGATAAAAATATATGTTTATAAAAAATAAAAAAATAAAAAAAAAAAAGAAAATGTACTTCTCATTTTTATACCTCAGGTGCTCGTGGTGGGAAGAGCTGGGAGTGGCTCTTAAAAGTCCTCCCCACCTCCCTCCCCGCATGACTTGCCCTTTCTTTTGGCAACAGTAGCCGCTGGTTGTCTCTTGGCCAACCCTCCCGCTGCAGTTCTCCATCTCTGTGAAGCAGGAGAGGCCGACACCCTCCCTCAGGCCAGGAAGACACACAGGAAGAAAATGCTGCATTGCTTTGGCAACAGCACTTGGTTTCGGGGTAACCCGATGACCCGGTTCGGGCTCATCAGAACCATCCCTGGGCGTTTGACTGGAACCAGAAGCAAAGAGGTGGTCCCTGAGGGAGTCATTACACTGGCAGGAGGAAGCCTGCGGCAGCTGGGGCCACCGACCATCATGGCGGATCAGCTGCTTGGGAACGAGGCTCCCGCCGAGGGAAGTGGAGCTGAGACACGAGAAAGACACATTCCTGATGGGTCAAGCCCGGCTCTGCGGCCCACTGGGCTTTGACAGCTGTGGCCAGGTGTGAGGGCTGTGCAGGGCAGCCCCCTCAGACTAGGCGCGGGGGTGGATGGCGTCTGTCAGCAGGCAACGAGGAAGGGAAAGGAAGCATCTTCAGGATACTTGCTTCATCTCCCTGGATCCCTCTTTTTCTGAGACACAGACACGATTCCTATTTCCATTTCACGGAGGACTTCGGGTTAAGTCCGAGACCCTGCAAGTAGGTGACACACATGGCGTCTGAGACCCAATCCAGATCCAACTCGCTTCCTCAGCACGCTTCTGTCCGCCGTGGGGTGAACGTCTCTCCCTTTCTTGAGCATCACAATTATATCTGGTTTTCATGGTCAAGGGTTTAATAGCACCACGTCCATGTCTTAAAGAAACGATGAGTGGTGATCCGGAAAGAGCAGGTCAAGGGAGAGAAGCTGAACCACGGCTCTCGGGCCATGCACTGCCATCCGTGCTGAACAAGTGAGGGAACATTCCGGAAGGAGCGGCCGCAGCTAGAGAACGGTGGGGTCTGTGCCTGGGGTGCCTGTGGGGTTCAGGCAGGAGCAGAGGCAGCTGAGAATTTCATTCTTCATTTATAAGTTTGAGTAGCGAGTGCCATGAACCCAGTAGCAGTGTCTTGTTATGAAGCGCCCCTCTGGGGGCTGCTCACAGGCGGCTGAATCTCAGATTTATAGCTCACGCTTCCACCACCTCCGACTCTTCTGTTCTGGCCTTCGTTTCCCACAGCCGCCCCCCCCCCCCCCCCCCCCCCCCGCCCCCGGTCTTGGGGCAGCGGGGCAGGGTGGCGGGGGAGGCTCATCAGTACAATCACAAAATTGTGCTTCTTTGTTCCTGATGTGACCTGCCCCACAGGACTTACCTCTCCTGCCCCACCCCTGCTCAAGTCCTCAGTGTCCCCGAGGGAATGTTATTCATGCCCAGCAGCAGTCCTGGTCCTCCGTTGTGATGGGACAGGTGCCATTCTCTTTGCTCTTTTGTGGCTCTTTGGGGAGTTGTTTCTGTCACTGCCACTGCCAAATTTAGTGGCTCGCCCACTGATGAGGACCAAAGATGCCACAGGTGGCTGTGAAAGATGCTATGGCTACTGCCTGCCACCCCTGCCGCAGGAAGCACCGGGCCCAGTGATACATGCCAGCGTTTGTCCTCCATGGACTCTGTGCTAAGGCAGCTCTGTTTGGACAGCCTCCTTTTCCGAGAAGTCGGCCTTTATTGAATTCATGCCACTCGGATCAGGGGAGGATCTGAAAGTTGGACTTTACTATACTAAAAATATCCCCCCCCCCCCCCCCCCCGCCACAAGGTGGCTGTATTGTTGTCCTAGAACCTAAAACTTGAGGACCTCTGCTTGCTTCTTCTAAGATGTGGACCGCTACCCTTGCTTCCCTTGGTCTGTCATTTAAAAGACCCTGGAGACTCAGCCCATAACCAGACCTGCTTGAATCCTAAGTGCGGGTAGATTTTAGAAAAAAATGTGAATATATACATGCGAATGTAGGAGCACTTTCCAGACAGACTTCTTACTGATCTCCAACAGTGTTTGGTACAACCCTACCTCCCAGGCAGAGTCAACCAACTCCTAGCGAGCCTTTTTAGAGATGCAAATATATCCCAGGACGCACAGAGCTCCACCTCAGCTCCATCTCAACGACCAAGTCCTCCCAGGCAACTCTGTGCACCTTATGCCGGAGAATTGGGGCTTGGCAGCTAACTTCTCAGGGAGGCGGTCTCCTGGCCCTTCCAGTAGGCTGGCTTCTGTCTTTCTTTTGTGGCAAGAGCAAAACCAAAGAAACAAAAAATTGAGACTAGCACTGCTCCTGAGAAGCACATAAACCCAACTGAGAAACCTCCTCTCCCCTGCCTCAAAGATCTCTGACCTTGACAGTTTTAGAACAACGCCCAATTATTTACATCTGTATACTAATACTTCTTTAATGTGTTTTAGGTTTTTTTTATTCATGTCTTAGTCACAGACTTTCTGGAACAGACTGTTTTTTAAACAAACCAAATTTAGGGCATCTATCTAAATCACTT
Source organism: Mustela erminea (assembly GCF_009829155.1). Lineage (NCBI taxonomy): Eukaryota > Metazoa > Chordata > Mammalia > Carnivora > Mustelidae > Mustela > Mustela erminea. The sequence goes on along the minus strand of NC_045619.1, from coordinate 47,160,285 downwards.
TTGAAATGCAAATAATTTTTTTTTTTTTTTTGAGAATAGTGATTTACAAATGACACCATTCCATTTCCATTCTGATGGAATGGAATCACCATTCCATTCCATTTGACAGGTCATTAAAATTATGTGCTCGTGTGATTAATTTTTGACCAGAGGACTAGAAGACGGAGAAAATGATATGAGTGGTAAAAAGACAGAACAATGGTGTGTGTGTGTGTGTGTGTGTGTGTGTGTGTGTGAGAGAGAGAGTGTGTGTGTGTGTCTATGCACATAAACTGAAGTCGAGCTAGAGTACTGTAGTAAAATGTTTTCCTCAGCCTACTGGCTGGGTCTCAAAATTAAACTGACAAAGGCAGATTAATAGGAATGAAGCACACAAATTTATTCGGTGTAAATTCTACAGGACATGGGACCCTTCATAAGGAAATGAAGACCTGAAGAAACAGATAAACCTGAGCATTTTTATGCTACACTTGCTGGGAAGTGGACAGTCATGTAAAATACGACAGGTCAACAAGTACGAGGGAAGTGTAGTAAACTGGGGGGAACCGAGTGTCGCCTGTTTGTTCCGGTTCTTCTTGGTGGTGTCACTTTTTCTTCAGAGATAACAACACCCCTTTCCTCCGGGTACAGGGAGGACGTCTCTCAAATGGGGGTTTTATGAACTGTTTCAGAAGAGAAGAGCGAAGGGAAGAGGTCTTTTTTGCTGTTTCTCCAACTCCTCCAGCTTCATCAGTAAGGGATTCTGGTTCAAGACGGCAACCCGCAATTGGATGTGAATTCAAAACCTGGGCTTCTCCCCAAGGAGCAAAGGGTTCATACCCCACATTTGTACCAGCACCTGAGAGACGAGCCCCCAAAATATCTGCCTTCGAAGACCATCAGGGCACCTATCCACCAGACCCAGGGGACTCTTGCAAACACAGTCCCTTAAAGGGACTGTGTGTCGACTTACCTGATCCAGGGCCAGTGCAAAACAGCCCTCTGAAAAGGTCCCAAACTTTATGAGAAAGAAGTTCATTTCCTAATTTTGAAGCGTTGGGCTAAGGAGGCAGGGGCCTGCAGGGATACCCTCCAGGGAGAGAAACTACTGGATGCCATCTTCCTGTCTTCCCTCCACCTGGTTAAAGCCAACAGGCGCCATCCTTCTTACCTTTCCCTCAGGTGCCATTGCAATGCTCCTCCCAGGGGGGTCCACCTTCTATGCTCTCTCCCTCCTCCTTGCTAGCACTGGCAATCACCGTCTTTCTTTAAAATTTCACCCTTTACATTTTCCTTTTTTTTTTTTCCCCTTTTTTAAAATCTTTTTTTTTTTTTTTTCAGTGATTGCTATCTTTGTACTTCCTCTCTGCCTCACTCCCACCGGTAGACGCCATCTTTATGCTCTCCCCTGTCACACTCAGGTGCCAGTGTCTCACAGAGTGGGGCTTCTACACAGGTCTGGTGCCTTGGATTTTATGTCTGGTGACCTGGTTTTTGTGGCTGCCACTTAGGAGACGTCCTTTGATTGCCTGGATCTGGAGGTGGAGGTGGGGGTGGGGCCTTGTGTCCCTGGGCCCCGACGGACTGTAACGATTGGAGAGACAGTTCTCAGCAGACTCCCACACCTAGTGCACTAGGCAGACAGCGGGCTAAAACACACCCCAGTCTGTCTGAGAAAGAGGCATACTTGCTTTTCTGGGAGCTTTGGCCTGAAGAGCAGGATTCTGGTTTGGCACACTTACAGGCATTAAAGAGGCTCTTGGGGAACAGAGGCTGGTGAGCAGAATCTTTGCGCTGGCCCTCTGCCTTGCCCCAGCTCTCCCTGTATGTTGCAGAAAAGAGCTGCCACCCTTCTCTGGTGCCCTGATTTTGGTGGCTGATGCCAGGGGACCCCGATCTCCGTGTTGCCAGTTCTGGTGGCCAGTTGGCTTATACTTGCAGGCAGCACTGGACAGTAGCCAACAGAGAGTTTGCCATCAGCTCGTGCCCTCAAGGCACAGCAAGACACCGCCGCCGACCAAGGCGCTCCATCATTTTGCAAAGAGGCCTATTTGCTGATGAATGAACTGAGCCTTTCTGGGAGAGACCGACTTGCCGGTCCTGGAGCTTTAGTTTTTGGAAGTTTCAGGTTCGGCACACGTTCCGAGGCTCCAGAGCTGCTCCAGAGGAACGTCATCTTTGTGCTCTCCCTCCGCGGGGCTACGGCCCACGAAGATCTCAGAAACGAACTTCTGCACATCTGGAGCCCGGGTTTCTGTGACTGCTGCCAAGGGGACACCGGACACCTCCAGATCGCCCGGCTCTGAGGGCCAGCAAGGATGACGCTTGCAGAAGGTGTATATTTGCATTCTTTAAGAGCCCAAAGGGTCTGACTTCCAATCAGCCTGAATCTAAGGTGCTGGTTGAGATTCTCTCCCTTGTGACACTGACTGGCCCTGGCACATCTCCACTCCCAGGAGTTATTAAAAATAAAATTGAGGGGTGCCTGGGTGGCTCGGTGGGTTAAAGCCTCTGCTTTCGGCTCAGGTCATGATCCCAGGGTTCTGGGATCGAACCCCACGTCGGGCCCTTGCTCAGCGGGGAGCCTGCTTCCTCCTCTCTCTCTGCCTGCCTCTCTGCCTACTTGTGATCTCTGGCTGTCAAATAAATAAATAACATCTTAAAAAATTAAATAGATAGATAGATAGATAGATAGATAGATAGATAAATAAAATTGGTTGGGACACCTGGGTGGCTCGGTCGGTTAGGCATCTGCTTTCAGCTCGGGTCACGATCCCAGGGTCCTGGGATGGAACCCTGCATGGGGCTCCCTGCTCAGTGGGGAGCCTGCTTTTCCCTCTGCCTACCACTCCCACTGCTTGTGCTCTCTCTCTCTCTCTCTGAGACAAATAAATAAAATCTTAAAAATAAAATAAAATTGGCTGCTTGGACAATCACAAAAGGTTTATAGACCACTAATAGCTAGGGCAAGTTTGAGTGATAAGGCCTGTCCCCTAGGGTGGCCACTCTTTCGAGCCTAGGAAAGGTGTCTGTTTCTTCTAAAGCATAGAGATGGAGGTTGCAAGAGTCGGGGGCGGGGTGGGGAGGTTTGGTGAAATGGGTGGAGTCAAAAGACACAAAAGTCAAACTTCCAGGTATGAAATAAATAAGTCATAGAGATGTAACATACCACATGACTGGATTAATTATACTGTGTTGCATATTTGGACATGGCTAAGACAGTTGATCTTAAAAGATCTCATAGCAAGAAAAAAAATTCTGTAACTATATATGGTGACAGATGTTCACTAGGTTTATTGTAATGAGCATAGCTCAGTATATATCAACATTGTGTCATTATGTTGTACAGCCGCTGCTAATATAACATATGTTGATTATACCTCAGTAAAGGGGCTCCTTGGGTGGCTCAGTTGGTTAAGTGTCTGCCTTCAGCTCAGGTCATGATCTTGGGGTCCTGGGATCGAGTTCTAATTTGGGTTCCCCTCTCAGCGGGGAGTCTGCTTCTCCCTCTGCCTCCCGACCCCCACTAGTGCTCTCTCTCTCTCTAATAAATTTTAAATTAAAAAAACTACACCTCAAGAAAAATAGAAAAGGAAAAAATAAAATATTCACGATTCCATATTTGGGGTAACATGTCCTAAACTCCCACACCAGCCACACATCAAAGGGGTCTTTATATTTTGTCTGTCTAACCCGTGGTGTCTGAGCAGGTTCGAAACTGTATTTATGAGCCTTTAACAGGAAGCTGATAGAGTATTCAACCCAATTTAACAGGATTTGTGAAGTACCTATCATGTGTCTCTCACACCCAACAGGGATCTAAAAAAGACAAATTCATTCAAAGGCGGCCGCCCACTCTGAGTTGCTTCCTTTAGCTGTTACTCCCAAGGACTCGGAACAGGAGGGATCAAGATCCACTTCAACCCCACTTTGGCTGCTACTTACATTCAGTCTCATATTTAACAAACTTTCCCAGGCCTGAGACAGTTTTGTGTATGTGGGTTTGCATTTTATCCGTTCTCCCACCTCAAAAATAGCCCAGGATTATATAAGGCAGAGCCTCTCTCCAGTGGTCGGTTCCCGAACAGAGAGAACTAACCGCTCGCCGGCAATAACCCCCGTCAGCCCTGCTCAGTTCAGCAGCACCAGGGAAGGAGAGGGAGAAACTTTAAGAAACAGGCCCAGTCCTGTGCGTTTGGCCATGTGCTCTGTCCCTGGCAGGATATGGAAGGGAAACAGAGCTCAAACCCCCAGTCTGCATCTGTTTAGTGCCCTAAAGCAAGACTTCTCTGACCTTTACGTGCCTACCACTGCCCTTGGGATCTGGTCCCCACTGAACTGCAGGTTCCGATTCAGGAGGTCTGGGGTGGGGCCGGAGAACTTGGCTTTCTACGAACTCCTGCGTGATGCTGATGCTGTTGGTCCGCACACGCTCTCCGAAGAGCAGGTCTTCAGTTTGCCAAGTGTTTCCCTGTGTCATCCCATTCAATTTTTTTTTTTTTAATTTAAATTGCCAACATCTAGCACCTCAGTTTTTTTTTTTTTTAAGATTTTATTTGTTTATTTATTTGACAAAGAGAGATCATAAATAGGCAGAGAGGCAGGCAGAGAGAGAGGGGAAAGCAGGTTCCCCGCTGAGCAGAGAGCCCAATGCAAGGCTCGATCCCAGGACCCCGGGACCACCACACGAGCTAAAGGCAGAGGCTTTAACCCACTGAGGCACCCAGGCACCCCAGTACCTCAGTTTTTGATGTGGTGTTCAATGATTCATTAGTTGCATATAACGCTCAGTGCTCATCACAACACGTGCCCTCCTTAATGCCCAACCCCCAGTTATCCTATCCCCCATCCCCTTCCCTCTGAAACCTTCAGTTTGTTTCCTGGAGTCCAGAGTCCCTCATGGTTTGTTTCCCTCTCTGATTTCTTCCCATTCAACTTTCTCTCCCTTCCCCTGTGATCCTCTGTGCTATTGCTTATGTCCCAAGTATGAGTGAAACCATATGGTAATTGGCTTTCTCCGACTGACTTATTTCACTTATAGCATAATCCCCTCCAGTTCCAACCACATCAGTGTAAATGGTCAGTATTCATCCTTTCTGCATCCCATTCACTTCTTAGGACAGACCTATGAGGGGCTTGGCACATTCCCATTTTCCAGAAGCAGAGGCAGGTTCCATGAGGAAAACGGGCTTATCTGCCTGTCTAGCTTATCTGTGCAACCAGGAAGACTGATTCCCAGTCATCTGAATCCGAGTCCTGTGTTTCTGCCCATGTGACTGTGGCCCCCCTGCACACCTAGGCCCTCCACCCAGGGCGTGGGTCACGAAAGGACGTACCAGGACTTTTCCCTTTCAGAGAGCTGGTTCTGCAGCACATGGCTGTGTGTTCTTGAATCTTGTGTGTCCTTGAATCTTGTTCCATTTGCTCCTGACGAGGCTTGCTAGTATGTTCTGGTCGGTGATTCTTCATCCGACATACTATCCCTCTCCACTTCATGCTTTAGCCACAGGTAGGTACAAAATTCCTGGCTTCTCCTACCTGAATTATAAATATAGGCTTTTCAGTGATGCTTGGAGGTCAAGTATGGGTGGGTGCACAGAGGACTGACCTATGTCAGATACAAGGCATTGGAATGCGCGCACACGCATCTTCCTCTTGATGAAACAACACAACAAGAACAAGAGTACACACGAGAAGTCGGCGAAAGCATGACGGGGAAACACAAGGACCTGGAGTTTCGAATCCACGTTCTGCCTCCTACCAAATGAGTAAGTTACTCAACCTCTCCATGCTTTGATTTTCTTGTATCTTAAAAGGAGAGATTATGGCCTTTGTGACAACCGAAATATTTAACTCACAACTGTGCCCAGCACGTAGTAAGTGCTCAATAGATGTCAGTTAGCCTCATGATTATGCATCATATCAACCTCCTTATTTTTAATATAGAGCCACAGAGGCCCAAAAGTCTTCAGTGATTTCAACATTCATTAACAAACTAGGATGAAGCTTTGGCTCTGCAGCAGACATGAACTAGTGGATGGACAAAGATCCGCTGATTTCTCTCCTATTATGTTGCTCACCACACTCTCTGACACTCTGGGCTTTCAACAGGTTTTTGATATTCTGGAACAGTTCCACGGGTGGGCGGGGCAGCAGTAATCCCCAAACCGTCTTCTTCCTTCATTTGTCTTCTTGGCCTGGAGGGCCCCAGTGTGTGTGGTCTGAAGGCAAGGAAATCTGAGCTGAGCCGCAGGTGCCTCAGAACTGGCTGGCGGGGGTCCCGGGCATGCAGGTCAGGGGTCCTCTCATGGTCCATGGCTTGGGATGGCTCTCCCCAGGCACACGTTTCCAACCCCACCTGGAGACCGGAGACTGTTGGCTTTAGAACCAGCATTTACCTGGCTGAAGTGAGTGCTGTCTGCATGTTTGTGACCGAGGATGGTAATAATCTGGTTAGCCTGGGCTGTGGGCTGGGGGCGTCCGTCGGCAGCTGACTCTCCTGCCCCATCACACAGTTCTCTACTGCAAAGCCTCTGCGTCCAGAGAACTCTCTGGCTCTGCGCTTTGGTATTTTTGTCTGGAGCAGCCTCGCCCCAGTCTTCAAGTTTCAGGTATGGCGTCTGGTGTATAACTGAGGGATAAGCAGAAGAAATAAAAACCTTTCCTTACTTGGGTGAAGCCAGGTATGTGCAAATAAACAATGAAGTAGTACAGATAACTTCACAAGAAGAATTGTGCAAACTCCCACGGGGCTGGTCCCCATCTTTACAGACCAAGACGTGCCTAACATTTCACTACTTTGTTCCCCTCTTCATTCAGAATGCAAGTTTATGCTCATCGATGGCAATGTAAGGGGTATATTTTCCCAAAAATGATTGCAAATGTTTGTCTCATTGCAAAGTATTTCAATGGGTCATCAAATGACTCTTCCTCCAACAGGAGCTCCTGGATGTGAAGCCTGTTCAGAAAACCCAGAAAGGTTGAAAACAGACCATCATAGACAGGCTAGCCCTAGGGTATTCACTGCCCCAGTTACAGTGTTTCTGGATTGTCCAGGATAAAGGGTTCCAAATTGAGGAATGTGCAAGATGAGAGAAGCTGTGATCTTTTGTCTTTACACAGGGAATGAGGAATTAGTCATACTGACTTCCCAATGCATTGAGTTACGAAAGTGGACAGAATTCCATTTTTTAAAAATGTTATTTTATCGGAGTAATACATGCATGTGATTTCGGGAGTCGAATGCACCGCACAAGCTCACGGTTGAGGATACCGATCTCTCATACACATCCATTTCGCTCTCCAGCAGCAAGGAATTTCTGCTCTTTCAAGCTCCTTGTTCTTGAACAATGCCCATGTTTCTTTGTTGTTGTTGTTGTTGTTGTTTTGAGATTGTATTTATTTATTTGACAGACAGAGATCACAAGTAGGCAGAGAGGCAGGCAGAGAGAGAGGAGGAGGTAGACTCCCCGGGGAACAAAGAACCCGATGTGAGGCTCGATCCCAGGACCTCAGGACTATGACCCAGCCGAAGGCAGAGGCTTTAACCCTCTGAGCCACCCAGGCACCCCAAGGCCCATGTTTCTAAAGAATACACTTATGTTGCTACTGTTCATCAATTTTAGATCTTACAGTAAATGAAGATTTAGCCCAACTACCTTCCACCAAACCGCATCCCACAATGTTTCTACTCACAGTTTAACAATTTCTGTTCCGTTTTCATTATTCTGAATGCAAATGTCCTTTACTGCTGAGCTCAGAGGTGCGATTCTCTTTTCTGTAAATGTTTTCTGCATTCTGTTTCCCACAGCATTTGGGACATTTTCCACCAGACACACTCTTCCCTTACTTCATTTGCCAAACTAGTGGTCAAGGGATGTCTAGATCGGTTTTCTCTGGCTTCTGCCCAACCTCACTGAGCAGCAAAACGTGAGGCCCCGCCCTGGCCCAAGTTTCCTAAGTGGGATGTAGAGATGGCATGTGCAGAGAACAACAGAAATAAAGGCAAGAGGCAATCATGAGTAAGGCATCGCCTAAGAAGGATTTTCTGAGATCTTTGGATGGCGCCTGCTCTAAAATCTTACTCTAATGTGGGTGTGGATACCAAGTCAGGGGTTGGCTTTAGAATCACCGTGAGGGTTTTCCGTTCTCTTCATAACTACGACATGGACATCTGGACAGTTTAAACATCGATTTCATTCTGAAATGGATTATTTGGCTTACGAAACCTGGAATCTACCTCTTCCCCCTCCACCGTGTTTTACCATCAGGTGCCTTAAGGAATGTGTCTTCCTCCTCCTCCCTGTGTCGCTGTTGAGGAAAGGCAAGCAGCTGCCTGTGGTTGCACTCCAGCCTCTGGGCAGACCCCTGGAGTACCGAGCACGGAGCTACCCACACCTGTGCAACCAGACGCGGCCATCACGCGCTTTCACGCCTCCTCGGAAGTACGGAGCACACAGGCGCGCGCGCATATGCATCCTCTCTGGATTTTTCAATGAATCCTCTCTGATTCTTTTAAAGCCTTTTTCCCAGGGAAAGAGAGAGAGAGAGAAAGCAAGAAACAGACTCTTTACTATGGAGAACACCCTGATGGTTCTCATAGGAGAGGTGGGTGGAGGGATGGGGGAAATGGGTGATAGGGGTTAAAGAGTAATAGTAACGGGGAAAAAATAGGAAAGGCAGTGATGAATGGAGGAACTGACAGGGAAGGGATGACGGAGAGCTCAAAAACCATCCCTGTTGCATTTTTGCTTTCGAACCCAGGATATAGACAAACATATAATAAGCAGTGCAATTTACTGCAAATCATAAGCCAAGGACGTGAAAAGAAAAGTGCTGGTAAGTCATTTTAATAAAATCGGAGAATTTCTCTGTTTCAGTTCCCCTGTTAATGTCCCTGCCGGGGAAGGGAAGCACCGAATTGATCTGTACGTGGCCAGTGGAGACTCCTGAACTTTCTCCCAGGCTTGTCACTGGTATTTAGTCCAGTACAACATGAACTGAGATTTCCTCTCTGAAACTTTCCATTTAAAAGGCATGAATTCCAAGCAGGAAAAGCAAAGTCTAGAAGAGCACTCAGATCACGTGTAAAAGGTAAAGAAACGTGTCACTAGTCATCATCATTAGTATACGTAGAGATAGAATTTGTGATCTATAAACCGAATGGGGGTAGGCTACGGAGGATCCAAAGGTCAAAAAATTGTCAGTGAGTGTTTAGCTTTGTTCTTAGAAGCTGACATTGTAAGCACAGGACCCACTCAGCTGGTGTAACCCCAAACTTGGAGATGGCCAAGAATATCAACTGGAACCACAGGCCTTGCTCTGACTCCTGGTTTGCCAAGAACATGGCTGATTAGAATCGGGTTTTCCATGTAAGATTTCATACAGAGAGCAAAACTTGATCAACTGTCATAAACATCCCAGTCAGCCCGGCCGCGTTGGTTCTTGATGTCAATGAACCAGCTTTTGGTCTGTACGACCACTTACTTGAGGGGTGGGTTTGCATGAGGCTGACCACCAGAGAACTGCCAGGTTATGGTGCTCTATCAAAATCACGTTAATTAACCTGCACATTTCAGGGGATCTCCTCACACCGTTTCTGCCTACAGGCCTCCTCCCGCCATTTGCAGAGCTGACGGTAAAGGTACAAATGGAAGACTCAAGCCTGTGTCTTATTCCCCTCTTCTTCCCCTTGACAGCTCTAGTCTTCACATCAGGAACCACGTGAGCATCCATGAGGATACCTCAGCCCTCAAGTCCAAGTTCTGTCCCAGTTCCTGCCTCCTGCTGAATAGCCCCTCCTTGGCCGTCTCGCAGGCCCAGGGGGTGTGCAAAGGGCAATGGCTACCTTTGGGAGGACAGACCCAAGTTGGAAGTCCAAACAGCATCTGGTCTTTGCTACAGGCCATATGATGAGGGTGGTCTACAGTGAGGGGCTGACTTCAGGACAGATATGTCTTCCGGCTTTATGGGCTCCTCACTATGTGGAGGGAGTTTTGCCAGAGGAAGGGCCTAGCACGGGGGACCTCGTTCTAAGGAAGGCAGTGCCCATGTGGCCATCCATTTCCCACTCTGGGGACATTCTGGAGTGACCATATTACCTCTTTGGATCCCTCTATCTCAGCTCGCTAAAACTACAATACTTTCTACCAGAATGTAATTTGCCAAATTGTGGCCCAAGGGGGATCTGACTCAGGCCTGTGGACCATAATAAGCAAAGCCATATCTTGGTTGAAATCGCTCTCTAGAGAACTAGAAGAAACTTTGGGGTTTTCTATTAATATTTATAGCAGTTTCTCAGGCAACTGGACTAAATTCTGAACTATGTAGAAATGCAGTCTGAGGTCAAAGCCTCATCTGTCTTAATTACAGGGTCAAGGACACAGAAGACTTTACTTAACTGCTAATGGAAGTCCTTAATCTGATGGAACCTGAACAATTTGGCCCAGAGAAATTAGCGCCCGATGTCAGCCAATGACATTCAAACAGTTTTAAAATAATCTAAGCTTCCAGAGCTCTGTGCTTGGCTGATGGAAGAGAGTATTTGAAAGGAATGACGTGGAACTTACTCGCTTATAAATATGCCTTGGGGCAGAACCGTGGCAGGAGTGATCTCATTTTTTTCCAAGAGATTTCACTGCTGTTTCACAAACACTCCATCCGGTCTTGCTAATAGAACAAAGCCACAGAGCTCCATTAAGAGAGGGGTAGGAAAGGATTTTAATCTCCTCAGCCAGCTGGTCTGTCATCTACATTATACAGGGGGAGGAGGGAGAGAAAAACGTAAACCATAATGCGACACAGAGAGGAATGCGATGTGATTACCCGATAGAGGCGGCCTTAGAGGTACACGGATGGGCAATCTTGACAGAGTTCTGGGAGGGATGAAGAGTGGGCTCTTCTGATAATCTTGAAATGGTCAAGCACTGTGGGCAGGAGGAGAACTGGCCTCCTTGGCTGCTCATTTAATTTTATTTCTAGTCGATCATTCACTGAGCAAATATTGAAGGCTGGGCCAAGTGCAAGGCACTGTTTAATAAGGGACCATTTCTTTCTTTCTTTTTTTTTTTTTTAAAAGATTTTATTTATTTGACAGACAGAGATCACAGTTAGGCAGAGAGGCAGGCAGAGAGAGAGAGAGAGAGGAGGAAGCAGGCTCCCCGCTGAGCAGAGCCTGATGCAGGACTCCATCCCAGGACCCTGGGATCATGACCTGAGCTGAGGGTAGAGGCTTTAACCCACTGAGCCACCCAGGCGCCCCAATAAGGGACCATTTCTAAAGATCTTTTTCCTTCACCTCCTTTCTTATCATTTCTTATCTCCATCTTCAGCCGCATATCGGGGGAGGTAGTATCACATAATCGTGGAGCCACACGGGCCATGTAACCACGTCATGTGGTGACTCGGAGCCTCGGCGTCCCCATCTGTAAAGCAGGAATAGTAGCGGTGCTTGGCTTACACCAGCTCGGCACACACTGAGCTCCCGGTAAGTGTTCAGTAGGAATCATGTTATGAGAAATATAATAATAATTTGCGTCACAGGCCACTGCAGCTCACTGGGAGCCACCTAAAGGACAAAGTGGCATTTGGCAGAAACAAAACAAGGATAATGTTTGTGCCTTCCAGTGTTTTGCATTTCTTGAGCATGAAGAGACTACCAGCATCAACTGAGCACATACCATGCAAGGGTATAAGGGAAACTTCTGATCCGTGATATCTGTTGGGGAGAAAAAAAAAACAACAACAACAGTTTTCATTGACCGTCTGAAGTTCAGTGGCTGAGGCCCCTAAAAATAAACTGAAAAGAGACAGATTGGGGAGAAAAGGGTTATTTCATAGGAATATGGGGGCAGGGGCGCTCACAGAAATGAAATGGTATTTCCAAAGAGGCAGTCAGACCGGAAGGCTTCTAGACCGTTTTAACGAAGAGTGATAAATGCGGAGATGCGACATGACAAAAGAAAAAAGAATCTGAGCTGGTGGGAAGTTAAAATATATGCGGGAAACTAATGGAAGATAAGGGTTGTTCATTTTAGTAAGGTCTGTGTTGCAGATTCCTCTCGGTGCCATCACTGGACTGATAAGAGCCTAGCGTTGTCTCAGGTGATTAAGTCATTCTACCCCTCCTGGCAAGAGATCGGGCGCGGGGGGGGGGACACCGGCACAACCGGAAATTTACACTCTGCTTTGAGGCGGGTGGAGGGAAGGTAGAGAGCTTTGTTCTGTGTCATTTCTCAGTTGCCTTTAGCTCAAAATAATCCTTATGTCAAAGTGGCGTATTTTGAGTGGCATATTATTATCGGCATCATATTATTTAATACGTCCTCACACAATACTCCATAAATTGGGTACTCTTGTAATGTCCATTTTATATTTGGGTGAACAGAGGTTTCAAGAGGTAGAGAATTTGCCATGTTTACACAGACGATAAGTGGTGGAGCTGGGAATCAAATCCAGGTTTCCCGAGTCCCGAACCAGCACCCTCCAACCTCCCTGAAACTCTGTGGACACAGAGGTGGCAGAGATCCTGAAACCACCAGGCTTACAAATAAATTACAGTTCTAGCCATCAGAGGAGGGAAAAACCTGCTCAGGAGCTGGGCCCTGGCCTCTCTTTGCTTATTGTTTGAAGGAGTGCGTCACATAGTGCCAGATGACAGGCTTCTCTTACAGTAAGAAGGGAAGCCTGTGCTGAAATTCTGAAGTAAGCCTCCGAGTCACTTTTAACTGTGGTTTCCATAGCGACCGCCCTCCTTGGTTTGCCCCCACTGGAGGTCAGGGACTTGGTCTTTGCATGTGGCCGAGTCCTTGTGCATTGAAGTGGCTCCCTGTTTGTTAAATGAGAAAATTTTGGTAGATTGGTGCTCCTCTCTGTAGATGAGACAGAAACTGCTACACATCTGGAGAAAAACAATTAGGGCCATCAAAAACCGTTAGGGTGGGCTAATCAGGTTTAATTAGGTAACCAGTATGTGCAAAACGAGCAAATAGAAACTAGTTACAGAATCTGGCCATACATGGGTCTTTCGTTTTTTTAGCTCAACAAATCTAAATTCACGAAGCCTAACTTCAACTCATCCAACTCCGTTCTCAAGCAACTGGCTCTTTGGTTCTGACTGTAAATTTATCACAAGTGTTGATGACTTCTTTTGCCTCCCTCCAGAATTCACCGACAGTCCTTTGGGTGTCCCACTGAATGGCTCTGAATGTGCTTCCTCTTGGGGGATGGGATTCTGAAAGCATTCCGAGTTGGTGAGCCATTTGCAGATTTGCTCCTGGTCAAACAGGTCCAGGCCCTACTCACCCATACGGTCTAAAAGGCTAACATCGCTCTGCTGGACCAAATATGAAGTAAATTCAGACACTGAGGCACAGAAACATGTGGGCAAGTAACTTTTACCTCCACACAAGAACTTTTTTCCTCAGGATAAAGTGTAAGCTCCTTTACACAGTTCTCCAGTGGCCAGCCCTACAGCTGCACGTCTTCATGAAGCTTCCTTATTCTCTGAAGCTCTCCTTATTCCCTCCAGGCAGAGTAGCATCTGCTTGTCTCTCTCTGCTCTTCTGTTCCATGTAATACTCAATGGACACTTCTCTAAATGTCCTTACCAATGATGTGTTGGGCTTAAGTGCCTGGGGATTCTGGCGCTGGATTGCTTAGGTCGTAATCCTGGTTCGAATACCGCACAGCTGTGTCATATCTTCCCTAAGAGAATATAAGGGGCCGGGGTGCCTGGGTGGCTCAATGGGTTAAGTCTCTGTCTTTGGCTCAGGTCATGATCCCAGGGTCCAGGGATCGAGCCCCACATCGGGCTCTCCACTCAGCGGGAAGCTTGCTACCCCCACACCCCGCGACCTGCCTCTCTGCCTACTTGTGATCTCTGTCTGTCAAATAAATAAAATCTTTGAAAAAAAGAAGAAGAAGAATATAAGGGGCTCATGAGGGAGATCTTGGCGTGAGCCCTTTTCCTATTGTGCTACCCATCTTGCTGTCCCATCCCCTGTGAACAGGGTCTGTTTGTAGACCTACCTTAGAATTCATGTGTTATCTCTCCGCTCTCACTCTCTTCAGAAGACCGATATTCCCTTGGCCTACCTACTATGCTCAGACTTCAGGCCTTTGCCTGCCCTGCAATTAGGCCGGAATCTTAGACTTCCTAACCATGTATTCTAACGATGCCTCTTCAGGATTATGACATAAACAAACAATCCAGTGACTGACCCTTTCTCTTTTCTGGATTTGGGAAATATCTGGTGCTTAAAGACAGATAGAGGAATTGTAAATAATTCATTCCACTGAATTAGAAAGTAAAATCTATTCCCTGGCTACTATAAAATATAGTTCAAAATCTGTACTGTCTTGTTTTTGCTCTTCTGAGAAGCAGTCTGAAGGGTTAACTGTTGACAAAAGCCCTTCATTCAAATGAATGGACTCTGAAGAGTTTGTGAAAAGAATATTAAATCCAGATGTCCCACTAAAATGTTGTCCTTGAGCTAATGGGAAAATAAAAACAATATAATTTAACAGAGCCAAAATGTACATAAACAGAGGACAGAAAGGATTAAAGGCTTTTAGACAATAGCTTGAGTTATGGTCCCATTTCTTCCACTTAATAAATATATGACCGTGGGCAAATCACCTAATTTCTCAGTGTTCCCTTCTGCATAATGGGATTAATAATAAGCTCCTCTATCACTCTTACCTTGAACTGGGACGATGATCACACTGGCTGATGTAGAGTTGCTTTGCTACATACGTGAGGTTGTGTTATTATTATTCTTTCCAAGTGATCCGGGAGGTGAAATCTAATTTCTTAGTGGGACTTTTACACAATATATGGTAATGATTAGGATCCAACATCCTTGAGAAACTCAAGTTTAATTCTTTGTGAAATGGCCATATTTATTTTGAGGACAAAGAAAGTAATGTCTGAACTTATGGAGTCTATTCTGGCTACTTTCATGTTTAGATTGACAACTCTAATTAGATTAGGAAAAAATAATGTAATATAACTACATAATTACAATTCTTCTAACAGATGAATGAAATAGAGCAGAAAAGCAAGTGGGGGTATTGAATCCAGGTTTGGATGTTGGGTCAAATGTTCTTTAGGTTTGTTCTTATATATTGGTCTTGAACTTACCCTATCCTGCTCAGCTTTGGGTTTCTCTGCTTTAACATCATATATAACTTATTTTCAGACTCCTTACCATGGTGTGAACTTAGATTCTTAGACGCCATGGAATTTGTTTCTCTACAAGGTACCCCTTAGCAAGATAGCTGAGGTCTTCCCATTGATAGCCACTATGTTGACATTTGCACTGATGTCGTGACGGTAATCTGGGTAACAGTGACAGTTTCTTAGCAGTAATCAAGGTAGTGACACCAGACTGTACTCATAGTCGTTGATTGTACTCTTTTCCACCGTTAAATTCCAATCTCAACTCCCTGAATACCTCCACGTAGGCAGGGGCTCACACAGGATGGTCACGTGATATTTCTGGGATGCTGGACCACTGAGACACTGAGCGCAGGCATGTCAGTGAAGCCAGAACATCTGGACTCTGGTTTGGGCAACACAGGACTCAGGTGGAACTGGGGCAAGCTAGAGATTGAAGGACCTTCTCCCCGTTCTGGGCTCTAATCCAGATTCTGGGCAGATTCAGCCTCCAATAATGTCTAAAATGAAACTCTGCATCAGACAGGAGGGGTGGGAGCTTAGGGAAAAAACGAAGTTGATTTAAAGGAAATGAGAAAATGCCAAGGGAATAATTCCGGCATACTCGAGTTTGTGGGTGGAGAGGAGTATCTGCTACAATGATAATGGGCACTACATGTCTGTTCTCCCCCTTTAGGGGACAGCTTATTTTATGGAAGACGTGTCATTGAAGTCTATGTCTGTGTGGCATTTCTTTTGTCCTAAAGCCAAGTTGAAGTTTATTATGCTCTGCTGAGACATTAATGTGTTGCAGGATGTTTTTAAGGCAATTGATCACACCACAGAAAGAGCAGGATCAGAATTTGGAAAAACCTTTGGCATAGTCTTTGGAGAAGGGACAAATATGAGAAGAAAGGAGTCTAACAGGGGACAAAGCAAATTGCTAAAAGAAGAGTAAATGGGATAGAGAAGACCGAGTTTGAATACGACATTAGCTACTTAGTCACTCGATCAAAGAGGATAAACAACAAACCAGTAATTCCAGTCAACCCCTAGAATTTTTTTTTTTTCCCCTACTTAATACTTCTCCTCTCATTGTAAATCTAAGCAGGTCAGGGGCGCCTGGGTGCTCCCAGGGTCCGCCCCATCCCAGCAAGCCCACTTCTTTTATGTCCTCATTTGGAAAACAGCTTCTGAATACCTCCTAGTGCCAGCCAGCATATATATAATGAAAACACCACACGATCATCACAGTAACAGCAAGAACAATCTCTGTGAAATCTACTTCTTTCTCGTTCTAGGCACACAGCTGGATGAAAATAGGCTAAGAGAACATTACGAAGCGGCCAAGGTTGCAGAGGGGGATTGAAACTTAGGGGAGGGCAAAGTCCAAATGTAGAGGGCATGCTCAAAAACAGACCGTTAGCCGACCATTCCCTGAATTTAAACCCCATGCCTACCTGAATTTCAGAAAGGACTTCACCAGGATGGAAATCCCTAAGGCCTGGCAACCTTCCCCAAAGGTAAGTAGAACCAAGGGAACAGTCTAGGGCAGTAGAATGTGGGTGGGAGTGATGTATATCACTTCCTGGCCAGACCCCTAAAAAATCTCTCACAATCCCCTAATGGGTTCTGTTTTTCCTCATCTGTCAGCCAAATGCTAATGAACTCGTAGAAGATTCAGAGGATGTAGGGGCTGAGGAAATCACAGGATGGAAGAACCTGGGACCCTGAATGACTGTATAAATCATCCTCAACTAACTTCCACTGGACCAGACGGACATAAGACGGACATAAAAAACCTAGCCTTATTATTTTAAGGCACTGTGAGAGTTGAGGTTTGTTTGTTTCAGGAGTTGGACTACCATGACTAATACATGTGTCCTTAAATAAAGTCCGTAGTCCAGTAGGAAAGAGGGGAATGTAAAAATATCCCACCCCGTAATAAATAATTACTTCCCTCCTGGGGTTTGTGAACTCTTTTTGGTATCAGATTTATAGAATTACAGCCCTGAAAGAAAGCATGATGGATCCTCCTAAATGTGATACAGCAAACAGGAATAAAACACACAAATGTTCTAGGGGCCGGGCTTCATATGCATGAGTGTGAGGTTATAGGAGAAGCCGTCAAAGGTGAGATAATGGAGCGACACAGGAAATGGGTCCAAGCTAGAAAACCACATGCCTATCCCCCAAAGCAATACTACTGACTCCTGAAGGCCTTATTGGCCAAATAATAAATGTCTACTGGTCAGTTTGCCTATGGAAGCCACAGTTATCATGTGAGAGATTTCACTCAGATCATCTGTAGATGGCCCATTCTAGCTCTGATTGTCGAGAGTTCCTGAGTGTTTAATGCTTCTCATCTGTTGTTCCTGGGGAATATCATCTGAAGGAAAATCGTCCAGTCCAAGATGCTGTTTCTGGATCTTCGTGCTTTATTCCTTTGAGACCTAAACATTTTGATTTCTGAGAGTCCAAACTATTAACTTAATACACAATTATTGACAGGACCAGCTACATAATTTGTGAGGCCCTTTGCAGAATGAAAATGCATGGTACCCATTCAAAAAGCAGGGGAAAGTATGATTAAAGATATGAGAATACCAGGGGTGCCTGGCTGGCTCAGACAGTTGAGCCTCCAGCTCTTGATTTCATCTCAGGTCACGGTCTCAGGGTTTCCAGATGGAGATGGAGCCCCTGGCAGATTCCTGCATCAGGGTCCACAATCTATGGGGAGTTTGCCTCTCTCTCTCCACCTCTTCCTCTGCCCCTCTTCTCAAACACACTCTCGAATATAAATAAATCTTTAAAAATAAAATAAAATAAAAATTGTTAAAAAAATACTAAAATATTTTTATATATTTTAAATATTTTTTATATTTATATTTTTCTTTTGTGGTTTCTCTCTTGATCTGGCATGGTGTTTTATTCAATGTGTATTTAATATTGTTCATTTCATGTACACTAATCTGATTTAATTTAATTTTGCTATTTAATGTCATGCTTTCTTGGGTACAGGGATGCACCTGAGGAAATGTGATCTCTGCAGGCACCTTGGACCCCATTCCGGACTCACTGTAGAGCACCACACCTGATGTGTTGGGAACGGGCAAGTCCTCAAAGGCACTGCAGGCTTTGCACCAGGACGCACTTGGCTCCTACATCGGGCATGGCTAAGCTCACCACGGTGGGGGAGGCACCCACCAAGTGCACTTGTGGAGTTGCCCGTCCAGGGTGGAACAGAAGCAGCCATGTCCTTCAGGGAGATGCCGCAGGGCACAGGCACCCAGCTCCAATTCTTTCAGCATCCATGCCCAGACCCTTGCCAGAGTCACAATCCCCCCACCCAGACCACCTACCCTACTTGCCACCCAGAGCACTACAGGTGGACAGTGGGCAGCCAAGAACCCATAGAGGCAGGAGGTGCAGAGGTGGGAAGTGGGACCACATGTGAGCAGAGGCTCAAAATGTCCTGCCCATGCTCCACTGTAGACTTCATCTACAAAACACAAATTCAAAGATGCGATCACTAAGAATTTCAAGATGGTGACTACAGAACATTAACACCAAGTGTGGAGCCCTTCTGAGAGGGGGCCCCGTGCCACTGCCCTGCTGGAAAACCCATGAAGCCAACATTGATCATGGATCATCTACCACGGGCTAAGCACCAGGGATGCAGTTATGATCAAAATACACCAAATCCCTACTCTGATAGAGTTTTCATTTTAATCAAGTCCCTACTGACATGCAGATGAGCATGGGAGGGAGTCATAGGTCAATGAACCATTTAATTAGAGGGAAGGTTAGCAAATGGTCAACCTTTGAGACTTCCGTGAAGATTTCAACTTTGCACCCTCCTCGGTTTGGACCCTGTCCTTCCACTTCCACTGGCGTGCAATTTACTCAATACTCAATGCACTGGGCAATTTACTCAACACTCTTTAAGCCAGTTTCCTCATCTGTAAAATGGGAATGATAATAGTATCCATTTCTACAGGCGAAGAGCCTAGAGGGATACGTGCTCATGTTCATTACTCCTCTTTTCTCGTAGTGGGAGTGATAGCAGTGCTACCCATTGGCTTGAGCTCAAATGACCTGAAATAAAGGGCATGAAATTGGAGAAATGACAGCAGGGGAAAGGAGACTATTTAGCTGGAGGAAGCATCTATCTCTTTGCAGTTAACTGACCCAACTTTGGGTTATTTTTCCTTATTTAATGCCAACTGAATTAGATTGTCTCCTTTTCTTCTTCACTAAATTGACTGAATGATTTGGTGGTGCTGTGTGAAGAAGAATCTAACAGAAGAGCTTCCTTTTATTTTCATTAGAGAAAACTTAGGTTTTAAAGTTAAGTGAAGCATAGTTTATTTCCGATTTCTAGAGGTGAGGAAATGATCACATGTAATGGACTTTTCACTATCCTATGAGTCATGAAATTTGGCATTTATGTTCACTTGTACCACTGGCCTGTTAAGTACATTCTCTTTAATCTCTGGAGAACTGTAGTCGTAACACTTGTCACATTCCCTACTGAAGTATTTTGAGGATTAGGTCAAATTCTTAAAATACTAGCAATTTAGTGAAAGGCATTTGCTTAAAGAGGAGAAAAGCCAATGCAGGAGTTCTGTTTCCTGCTTTTAAAAAGAATCTGGGAATTGTTCGAAATACAGTTAGATTCCTACACATCTTGATTGTGACCTTCCAGAAAAGCATTCATAAGTCTGGAATTTCTCAGGATGCTTTGCCTGGAATTAGTGTTGAATTACCAAAAATCAATATAACACGTAGTAGTATCCATTTATGTGGATAGTAATTCAACACATGTACACACACACACACACACACACACACACACCCCTCATGTGGAGCTCCAATTCAGGAGAAAAGGGAGTATCCTAACCAGAAGATGAAAAGGATTCATTTCACAAGTAGTTCTATGTGCTCATGCCCAGTAGGAAATATAATATGAATAAAACTTAATTTCTGTAGTTTTTATACTCATCCTGAAAAATAGATTCTGTATTTTTTTCAGGTTTAAAAAGTTTATTTTCAATTTATTTTCATTACTTGTCATGCTAAGTCCTGCCTAGTATACCATTTATATGAACTGCACCTGATCTACATCATCTCCATTTTCCCCCTCCATCTTCCTTTCTCCTACTCCGTGTGTGTGTGTGTGTGTGTGTGTGTGTGTGTGTGTGTGTGTGTGTGATTTCAGCAATTTTCCTCCAACAGAATTCTGAGCCCCTTTCTGAGAGCATGGGTCAAGTCTCCCCAGATCTGGTCGGGAACTAGTCCATACTGTGTATGAGGATTTTCTTCCCTGGGTCTGCATGTTTCCACACTGTCAGAAGTCCTTTTCGTGCCTGGCTGAAAGCCCAAGATATCTAGACCATCTTAGAAAATAAATCATTTCCATCTTTGGTTGTGTACTCTCTGAAAATCCATGTGCTAAGAAGAGATCACAGGGTTAAAAACTCAAAGAGCTGGGGAAAGGAGAGAGAAGGAGAAGGGAGCCTGGGAAGAGTGGATAGAAAACATTTGGTTCTTCATCTGGACTGAGTTAATCACTGTACCTTCAACCAGAGCCTCAAGAGACCCCAAGAGAATTCCTGGACTCTCTCAAGAAACAGATTACTCCATCTGAGTGAAATCTTCCTTGGAAAATAAATTACACACACACATACAGAGGGAGAGAAAAGAATGCTTCGGGCTCCCATATGTCTCTTTCCAATGATTTATCCTCTCTCTGGAATACTTGTGCTTCTTCATGCCTTGGGTTTATTTTGTTTAAAAGAAAATTCAAGCGACTATCTGGAATTCAGCGACCTAGATTCTGCCCAATTTTGGATTCCTTCAGAAATTAAATAGGCAGCAATTATCAGGCACCCTAATAGAATATAGAATGTTCCTATTTCTACAAGGGAAAATGAAGAAGCAACTCAGTATCTCCTAATTTAAATTACTTCCAGTGTTAAACAAGGCTTGCGAAATCCATTGACCGTTGTCACAAAGGTTTCAGAGCAAGCCCAGAAGGAAGCTGGCACATTCTGTTGGGTCTGTGTAGAACCAGGTACAATATTTATGGCCTGCCTTCCACGTTTGACAGAAATATCTATAAGTTCTGTGTATGTCGATGCAGAGGAGCACTTCGATGCCCTATACTAATAGTTCTGTCCACCCTTGAAGGCCTTTATGGGGCTCCTCATTGTTAACTACTCCTCAGGAGAGGAAAACAGGAGGCCAGGAGATGGCTGGGAAGAGAAGCTAGCATGGATTTGGAGGCCCGCTGGGGGCCAGGCACAAAGCGTAGAGGCTGACATCATTTGATCTCGTTTCTGCCACTTACTAGGTATGTGAATTCAGAGAACTTATTTATCTCTCTAAGCCCTGGTTTCTTCATCTGTAAAATAGGAATATTTATGTTGTCTACGTTAGATAATAGCTAACATTTTTTTTAGAGGTTTTTGTACCAGGTACCTTAGTCTGTGCACATGCTGTGTGCACAGAACCCTATGAAGTAGGTACTAGGGATAGAAGAGAAAATTTAAATAAAGCTCTTAGCAAATAAGTGTTCAACAATAGCATTGCTATCATTATAATAACAGAGCTTATTATTATATAGTGTCTTAGAGATATAACATATCTCACTTAATTTTCTCAAAACCCCTATAAAGTCAGTGTCATCCTTCTAATTTTTTGCTCATGAGGAAGCTCAAGGAGGTTAGGTCCCTTGTACATGTTTACTTCGCTGCTAAGAGACAGAGCAGGAGGATTCGAATTCAGGGGTCTGATTTTAAACGTGTTCTCTTTTTCTTTTTCTTTTCTTTTTTTTTTTTTTTTAAGATTTTATTTATTTATTTGACAGGCAGAGATCACAAGTAGGCAGAGAGGCAGGCAGAGAGAGAGGAAGGGAAGCAGGCTCCCTGCTGAGCAGAGAGCCTGATGCGGGGCTCAATTCCAGAACCCTGGGATCATGACCTGAGCCAAAGGCAGAGGCTTTAACCCACTTAGCCACCCAGGCACCCCATGTTCTCTTTTTCTTGTTCAAAAACATTTTTGCCCCAGTTCATGAGATAGAAACATTGCCTTCTGCTCGTGGCTATAGGATTTCCCATTGTTGTTTATGGCTCTGCCTCACTGGTCTGAGCTCGTTCCCAACAGCTTTATAGAGAAGAGGGAGCAGCATCCCAGGAAACCTGTGCCTGAGGCGGCCAGGGAAGGTATTTGCACAGACGGGTTTAGGCGTTGCTGACCTGATGCAGCCATCTCCAGCTCCTTCTCCAGGGGAGCTCCTGGTGCCCCCACCGGCTACCACCACCACCATCACATTGTCTTGACTAACCCTTGCTCATCTTCCAAGGCTTAGTTTGAGCATCATGTTCTTAGGGAGGCCCGTCCTAAACACTGACCCTCTTTTCATCTCGCCATTCATTCAGTGAATATTTCCAAGGGCCAACTCGATGTCAAGCACTCTTCTAGAAGCTGGAGCACAGTATTGAAACTCCTTGTCCCTGTGATGTTTTCATTCTTGTTTAGATAAGCGTTCCCCACAGCATCCTAAAATTTTCGTTTATAACCTTGTGTGCTTGTGGTTATTTACTTGGAAGAATTTAAATCAATACCATTCATGACCCCAGAGTCCTGGGATCAAGTCCCCCATCAGGCTCCTTGCAAGGCAGGAGCCTACTTCTCCCTCTGCCTGCTGCTCCCCCTACTTGCGCCCCCCACTCTCTCTCTCTCTCTGAGAAATAATTAATAAATAAAATCTTTAAAAAAGAATTTATATCAATACCATTCTTTTCCATTAATTTCCAAATACAAAAAAGGTACAGATTACACGAGATTTTCTCCATTAGTTACGGAGCTTTGCACGTAGTGGGCACTCAATAAATATTTGCTAAATGATTGATTTACAATAGCCACATTAATTCGTCTTTTTTCCAGGAAGCACTAGCAATGGGCATTCTCAGTACCAATTCCCAGCAGCTCTTTGGGGGCCTTGAGCTCAGGCATCCAGTCTAGGAGCAAGACACAAAGGGTCCATAGTCTAAAAGGGAAGGACTCCATATTGTGACCTACTTCTTGAAAATGATCCCTCCCCTAGGGATGTGGAGACAGAGGAGTTTTCACACAATGCTAATGCACATATAGATTGGGACAACCATTCTGGCAAGCAATCTTGCAGAATTTGGTCAAATTAAGTATACACACAACCAGGGTTCCGGCAATATAGTTCTTGGGTATATATCCCTCGGATACTCTCACACGGGTCTATGAGAAGACATATGCAATAATGTTAACTGCAACATTATTTGTGGGTGTCTGTCCATCACTGGAAAGCAAATGGGTAACGTGTTGTGGAGGCAAAGGATTGGCACCTTAGGCAGCAGTCAGGAACAATGATATACACAGAGCAATATGGAATCCAGCAACACACAGCCACACTCATGTTTGGTGGAATAGCCAGAAACAGAATGAGATGCTTAACATAACCATTTATTAAGTTAGAAATCCATGAACACAAAACATTGCACGTTTTGCAAAAATGCTTGCAATGAAAATATCCACAGTAAATACATTAACATGATTGCCTATAATGAAAGCAGCATGGAAGTTGGGGGAGTAGGGATAAATGGAAATTAATTTGTGTAATTATGGAGTTTATTACATAAATTAATGTATACATCAAATGCATGGACTATCAATGTCACTTGAATAGAAGATTCAAAAGCAAACAAAAAATGTTTTTCAGGGACACCTGGGTGGTTCAGTCGGTTAAGCGTCTGCCTTTGGCTCAGGTCATGATCCCAGTGTCCTGGGATCAATCCCCATATCGGGCTCCTTGTTCAGTGGGGAGTCTGCTTTTCCCTCTGCCTGCTGCTCCCCCTGCTGTGGTCTCTCTCTCTCTGATAAAATGAATAAATAAAAATCTTTTTAAATAAATGTTTTTCAGAGCCTCTGCCCTGTTTATGGCACCACTTGCCAGACTTCTTGTCTGTTGTGTTCATTCCTGATGCCACCTGTAGGTCTTTCGGCTTGCAGAAATACTTTGCTGTGTTTTAAATTTGTTTCTTCTTCTGTGATGGTCACCCTTGCTCAGTTTTCACCGTGGAAGCTGCTTGAGGTCTCTGAGTACCCCGTGAATGCTTCTGTCTGGCTCACAGAGGAATTCGGCACAAGCAGCTTCATGGCAGCGGGCTCAGCTGGTTCTCTCCAGAAGTCACTGTGAGAATGACCCATCTCTGTCTTGCTGAAGATGCAAAACCTAGCCTGCTCAGTCATCCAGATGCAGCATCTGGGCAGGGCCTGGTCTCCCTGTCATATAGAAAGGTTGACAAGACTCCCGCGTTTAGTCTGGATCTTGATGTCATGTTAGTGCACCTATGGTTCTTGGGTTGTATCTGGAGTTTCCTGGACACAGACAGGTGTCTAACGTTCCTTCGTCCACCCCTAGTGCTGTAGTTCCCCATCATGGACATTGTTGTCCTGCCACAGCCCCCAAATCACTATTTCCAGAACTTTGGTTCTCCAGGGCGCAGAGAAGCCGCAGCACGGCATTCTGCTGTTGGGCCCTTCCTGTACCGCATCACGCAGCCAGGCTTCTCAGGGGCCACACTCGCCAGTGCAAAAGCTGTTGGGTTGAAATAGCCCAGGGAGCACCTAGACTATATATGGGGAGCTCTAAGCCCAGAGCTTGAGAGTACAGCCTGGAAAAGCCAGACTGAGAGAAATGTGGGCTGGATAGAAGGGAGCACGCCATTGTACTGAGTCAGTCTAGCTTGGAACAGAGACAGAGCCCCTTACAGCGGTATCAGGAAGACCCGATGACCCCAGGCACACATTCCCAAATGGCCTCAAATTATGATTTTGGATATTTTGATTTCTGGTATTATCTCCAAAGGTGTACACAGCCAGGCAGTTGGAAGAGGAGGAACTTCACGATACCACTTTAAAGCTCTGGCCAACTGTACTCTACTCTCTACTGTACTGTATTCTCTACTCTGGGATAGTCTGTATACAGGGAGAGTAGACCTTCCCCATGAATCCTGTTTGTTATATACAATTATATAGAATGCTCTTCTTGATGAGAAAAGCAGTAATTTGTTACATGTAAACAATTCTAATAGACTACAAATTTTGGAACCCTCTTTAGTTATTTCTTTTTTAAAAAACATATACATATGGGGCACCTGGGTGGCTCAGCAGGTTAAGCCTCTGCCTTCGGCTCAGGTCATGATCTCAGGGTCCTGGGATCGAGTCCCACGTCGGGCTCTCTGCTCAGCAGGGAGCCTGCTTCCCCCTCTCTCTCTGCCTGCCTCTCTGCCTACTTGTGATCTGTCTGTCAAATAAATAAATAAAAATCTTAAAAAATATATATACATATATGCTAAGAGCTTCAAAAAAAAATGGAAGTAACTGAACACCTCAGCCTCTGAGAAGCCTATGGTAGAGGACCCATCACAGCAGATGTCATGAAGAAAAAAGTGATATCAAAAAATAAAGAAAGAAAGAAAGAAAGAAAGAAAGAAGGAAAGAAAGAAAGAAAAAGAAAAAAGTGGTATCAGAATTAACCAGAGGGTTAAAACTAAAGGAAGAAGATATCCAGCTCTCATTAGCTAGTTCTTGGAGAATTTTTGTTAATGTAAATTATTTTCGGATTAAGAAAATAATGCATACTCATTCCTAGAAATTCAGAAAGTACAGAGATATATAAAGATTAAAATTAAGCTGACACCACTCAAAAATTATTTCTGTAAAAATTGTGCTGTTCAGATTTGCTCTATGTGCATGCTTACACACACACACACATGCGCTCACACACAAAGCCTACGTATGCACACACGTCTCCCACCGCTATAGAATCAAAGGTCACATAGTCTTTTTCCACTTACTAGTCTATAAACATCTCTTTTCCATGTCTACAAATATATAGCGTATCATTCTAATTCATGGTGTCATACTTCTCATTGTGTAGATATGCCATAATCATTGAATAAAATTCCTATTGATAAATGTTCAGTTCAAATTTATCAGCACTGCAAACTCTCTGGTAATTAACATCCTGTTTGCTTATGTTAACACATTAGTCCAACTATTTCCTTAGGGTAAATTTCTAGGGGTGGGACTTCTACATCAAAGACTTTGATTTTTATTTTTTTCATTTATTTTTAAATTTAAATTCAATTAATTAACATATAATGTATTATTTGTGTCAGGATACAGGTCTGTGGTTCACCACTCTTAAATAATACCCCGTGCTCATTACAACACATGACCCTCTCCAATGTCCATCACCAGTTACCCCATCCTTTCATCCCTTTCTCCAGCCAAGACTTTTAAAAAAGGCTTTTCTACATGTTGCCAAATTTTTCCTCCAAGAAGTATCCTTCCCCCAGCAAGTTTGCACCGATTTACACAACCATCCGAAGTTCCCCAAACTTTCACCAGCGCTAGAGTATCAGTCTTCTCAATGATCAGTCTTTTCGATCATTCCCACTCTGCAATCTGCTTCTTCTTTGGAAGCCTGGGCTCCATCACAGGTAGCTTGACCTTTTTCAAGGTTAAGCAGAGCATGGCACTTTATTATTTAAAGAGCTAGCTTCCCAAAGGGACAAATCAACTTTCTCCGTAAGCCAGTAAATGTTCATCTTGGTCTTCAAGGTTGAACTAAATTTTCCTTTAAATGTGTGCCTGGATTTCTGAGTTTTACTGGCAAGGATAGATTAGGCTTATTTCAAAGCTGAGCAAAATTAATGGCCAAGTGAAAGATCATCTGTGGTCAGGGCTGACCTAAACTGGAAAATCATTGTCAGAACACCACTCAATTGCACCCAGGTCACTATCCCTCTGATTTATCTTAGAACTCAAGATATACAAAGTTATTTATGCTCTTGACAATCTGTCTGTAGTTCAGTCACACTATTTGTTTTAGGCATTTATCATTTTTTTGTTGTTAATAATAAAACATCTCACTTAGAGCTAGCAATATTAATAAGTTTCATCAGTTTTTTTTATTAAAGTAGTAGTAAGATAATTACAGAAATTATGACATTTAATTTTCCAGAAATAATTTAACCTTATAATTTGTGTTTTTTTCTTCCATTGCTGAATATTCTGAACTATACCTCCACAAACACACACAAATACACAACCTAAATACATTTTTTTCCTCCAGGAGTCACTGTCCTCTCTAGAGTTAATTTTGCGTGTCTCATTTTAAAAATGGTTAAAGCAGAGCTCCTAGCTTTGTCCTGCCAGCTCCTGAGACAGAGAAGACATTCCTCAGCTTGGACTTGTCCTATGTCCGTCAAGGATGGTGTCCAGTCCAGGGCTCCGCTGTTCCTCCTGGGACCCAGGTCCCTCTCCTTAGGCTGATTTTTGGCAATAAATTGCAAGTGCTATTCAAACTACTAGTGCTACTGCACATTTTATGGAGTTCCTTTAAAAAAGACAAAGTAAATGTGGCCTTGCCCATCCTAGGGTGAGTCTGCTGGATGCCTCGCAGGGCCCGTGCATTGGGGGAAGAAAGAGGGAAAATGGACTGACTGTATGTGATGTGGCCGAAGGAGGATAAACACGGGAGTTGGTGTTCGGGATTATTTCCTGCACACAAGACCCAGGATTTCAAATGAGGGTCTCAGAGGCTAAGGGCATAGACTTTTGAATTAGGCAAAAATGAATCCAGATCCTAGCAAGCTCTGCCGTGTTCCCGCTGTGTGACCTTGACCACGTTATTTTTCTTTTCCAAATCTTAATAATATTATTTACTTTTGGATCATTTTAAGGATTAAATGAGGAAATGTATATAAAGTTCTCAGGATAGCACTCAGTGCAAAAACTTCCCAGTAATGAGAATGTTATCGCTGTTCACTGGGACGGGGTCATGTTTCCCATCTACTCAATGTGTTATACTTTGAGATAGCGCTGGGCAAAATGTAAGCCCACAGGCCAAGTCCAGTCCACGGTCTGATTTTGTACAGCTTGTGAGCTCAGCATGGTTTTTACATCCAGAAATGGCCGGGAAAAGATCAAAAGAAGAATAATATTTAGTGACATGTAAAAGTGATAGGAAATTCAAATTTCAGTGTCTATAAATGAAATTGTGCCCCAGCAAAGGGTTACATATTATCTAGGGTTACTTCTGTGCTATAAAGGTAGACTTATATAGTAGCAATAGTGACCAGAAGGTCTGCAAAGCTGAAAATACTGACTCCCTGGCCCTTTACAGAAAGTTTGCCAGCCCCTCCTTTAGGGAGTAGTTGAGCATAGAGCATGTGAGGACTTTTGTCCCTGAGGGGGGCCAAAGAGGGTACCCGTCGTCCCCTTACATATGTTTTGTCTCACTCTTGCTAATGGAATCATTTGGTCGAAGCTCTTCCCTGCAACCCAGACGGATCATCCTTAGTGATGGTGTGCTAGTAAATACTTACCAGCCGGCTTTATAGAAGGAGAGGAGCCCTGATATGTACCATTGGCTGATCTGGTTTCAATAATCACACTGAGGCTGACTTCAAGCTACCAACATGTCATCAACTGGTGAGAAAAAAAAAAAAAGAAAGACAGAAAAGAAAAGAAAATTATTTATTTTTAGAGGAAGGGAGAGTGCACAGTGGGAAGGGGCTGAGGGAAAGAGAGTCTCAAGTAGATGCCATGTTGAGCACAGACCTGATGCGGGGCTTGATCTCACGACCCTGAGATCATGACCTGAGTTAAAACCAAGAGTCCTCAGCTTAAGCAACTGTGCCACCCAGGGACTCCTGGTTTGCAAAATTTTTAAGACTCAAAACAAATGGTTCTCATGAGGCATGCCAGCCAGCAATAGCATAGCACTGCCCTTGACCTCCGCTGCAGCTGCAGCCTGGAGTTCCAGGGGGCCATGTCTTTGCTGCACAGGGGGACTTGGATTGTTTACTTAGTAACCCCAGGAGAGGGCGTGACTTAGGTTTCTGTGAGGGGCTTATCCCAGAATACATGTGATTCAGAAATACGGATCATCTATGAGAGATCTGGTGCAGAGAAAAGCTGACACGCATGTGAACAAAGTGCTGTGGGTAAAGTTGGCAAGTAATATGGTAAGAGATTGTGTACATATGGTTTGATTGGAAGATCTCAGGGATGATACAAACCCTATAGATCTATCTATCTTACCTTCCTCTCCCTGATGCTGGCTTTTTCTGGGCATGGCTGAAGGACTCAGCCACAAGGATATCTCAGCTCCAGCCAAAGGAACTCCAGCCAAAGGAGAATAGCAAGTGCAAAGGTCCTGGGGCAAACGCCTCTTAATGTACTTCCTTCTCTGTTATTTCTGTGGACCCTGACCCTTCAACTCAGCTTTTACTTTTGGGAAGTATTGGGTTGATTGTTTTCACACTGATTAGATGTGAACTTCTAGAGGCCAGAACTCTCTTATTTGTCTTTGTATCCCTAGCGCCTCCCACAATGCTTGTTATTTAGGGTGTGCAATAAACAGGGCACATGATACAACACCTGATTAATCTGACTCCCTCTGTATGCCTAGTCTCTGTGTTCTTCCCAGTAACCTGTTTAGGGTTTCTGAGACTAACCTCCGTGAAGAAAGCACTTCCACAGTCCCATGAAACCCATTCATTAGGCAGCCCATATCTTCCTTTTTACAATGTTCTTACATGTTGGGACTGAACTGTCCTCTTCACAGAGCCCAGGCACAGGTGTGGGAGTTAAGACGGAAGCTCGCCCAGGGTTATTAAACGAGTGTTTGCCAACAAGTGCGCAGAGCTAGAAGAGGCTTGAGGCTCTCTGGCAGTCTTCCACTTTCGGGTCAAGTCAGAGGACGGAGGGTGCAAAAGGACAGGCTGCAGTTTCCCCCTATTTGACCAGTGGGTGAAAATTCAAGAAAGGCAACCCTGGCCAATGAAACCCATCTGAAGTGCCAAGCCATCTCACACTCATCTTTCTCTCTTGCTCCTGCCCCTCACTCTCTCCCTCTGGCCCATCGATTCATCACTTTCTTGTGGTCACTGACTTGATAGACAGGCAGCCTGGAGGGTGTGTGATGTGGCGTCAGGCCCAGGCTGTTTCCCCCATGTGATCAGGGCCGTGTAGGGCCAGCTATAGTAAGAACTTATTTGGGGCAGGAAATACATTGACTCACAAAGAGTTATTTTTGCAGTCCTTGTTTTTCTGATTATAACCATATTCCAAAACATACTTGGATTGAAGCTTTAAAAAGCTTGATGCATAAAAGCCCACAGAGTGTTCTGAACGCAGGATAATTTTAGCTCAGACCACCGGTCATGCTAATAAGCAAGGGCACTTTCCACTTGAGGTTCCCATTCCTTCTCAGTCTGAATGGAAAGCAAACTTCTGATTTGCCTGTGGTTTGTGTGCTTGCTTATTTTGCTCAGAATACTCTGGAAGGCTTTGCCAGGTGAGGGAGGTGAGCCCTTGGGTAAAATGGGCAGGCCACAACAAATCAAAGATTTATTTCTTTGGAGCTGGATTCCAACTGTTGACTTTCTCAGGGACCCTTGAATAAGGATCTATACTGGGCCAGGAAATGTTTTTCTTCATCTTCACTTTTCCTAAGTGTGTGTGGGTATGTGTATATTTTTAGTGTTGGTGCTATAGAGAAGGGATAAAGAATGACTATAGATCCATCAAGCATTACCTAAAATTCACCATGGTTCAGTGTAAATGCTATATTTCACCAGTTCAAAGGCATATATTTCTTTTTTTAAAAAAAATATTTTATTTATTTATTTGTCAGAGAGAGAGAGAGAGCACAAGCAGACAGAGGCAGAGAGAAAAGCAAACTCCCCACCAAGCAAGGAGCCTGATGTGGGACTTGATCCCAGGACTCTGGGATCATGACCTGAGCAGAAGAGAGCGGCTTAACCAACTGAGCCACTCACGTGTCCCAAAGGCATATATTTCTTCACACTTTAATATTTCTAATATCAGAATGAGCCTCACAATCTATGATATACCATAGTTTAATCAGTAGTGATTAGTAATTTTCTTAGTAATACACAGAATTAACGGTACGTGTGGCAATCAGTGGTGTCTTAGACTCAATGGCATATGGTCTCTGACTTGGATACGTTCTCTGTGCCTGTGCCTGGAAAAGGCAGAGCACAGCCGTCAAAGTCTTCAAAAGTCATAAAGTCCATGTTCTCCACAAAAGCCCGTTTGTATCATCTCCAGCATTACTGGTCGAATGTTCTGCTGTGTCTCTCTACATTATAAAGCTCACAGTTACGGTGTTCCTACCACCGTCAGGCAATATTCGGAGCACATTAGATATCTAGCCTCGCAATTCCGTGAAGCAGGCGTTATGATCCTGTTTCAGTCGGGGTCTAGGCAGAGAAAGAAACCAAACTAGTTATTTAAAAAGAGAAAATGGTGGACACCTGGGCGGCTCAGGTGGTTAAGTGTCTGACTCTTGATTTCTGTTCAGGTCATGATCTCAGGGTCGAGGGATCGAGCCTGGCACCCGGCTCTGTGCTAGGCATAGAGCCTGCTTGGGATCCTCTTTTACTCTCTTTCTGCCCTTCCCTCCCCTCTCTCTGTGTGTCTAAAAATAAATAAACCAATAAATAAAATAGAGAAGATGGAATTGAAAGTCTTGCTGACTGGGTATAAAGCTGATAATTAGGGCACCTGGGTGGCTCAGTGGTTTAAAGCCTCTGCCTTCGGCTCAGGTCATGATCCCAGGGTGCCGGGATCCAGCCCCACATCTGGCTCTCTGCTCAGCGGGGAGCCTGCTTCACTTCCTCTCTCTCTGCCTGCCTCTCTGCCTACTTGTGATCTCTGTCTGTCAAATAAATAAATAAATAATCTTAAAAAAAAATAAATAAAGCTGATAATTAGGAACTAAAAGGGTAAAAAGAGGACTCTCGGGTATCAAGGAGGCAGCAGCTATGGGAAGCAGGCACCACCCCACGACTGGGGCAACAGAGGGAAGAGGCTGGAATCCTCAAACTTCAGACCTGAATGTCAGGCCTCTGCTGCCGCTGAGATGTCCGAAGGGGGGCCCCGGGGTGCTGGAAAAACTGCAAACTGGGTTTCATGGCTGCGATAGGAAAAGAACCGCCTGTGGCTCGGTGAAGAAGCTTTGAGGAGAATGAGCCTCTCAGGAAGAAGCCCCTTCCTCCTCCTCAGCCGGCCAGCAGAGGTGCCATGTGGTCACAGCCCCAGCATCATGGAAGAGTATGGAGGGCTGTTTGAAGAGAAAAATAGCTAAATATCCAGAACCTAGTCTTACTTTTACATACAAAGAACTGAGAGATCAAAAATATTGAAAGTAGTGAGCACCTTACTCCAGATCGCATAAATCTGAAGCTAGAAAGTCAAGATCTGAACCCAGATCCGCCTGCTTCCATACTCTACAGACTTCCTTCCTTTCTCTGTGTTTCTCTGCCTTTTTCATTTATTTGGACAACAGCTATTTCTCGAGTCTACTCCCTGTCAGGCCCTGTGCTTGGCTCTAGGGAAGCTAATAGCCAACAAATCAGATGCAGTCCTTGTCCTCAGGGAGCTGACAATGTAGCTCGATTTCTGTGGGTAGTATTTTATTTTCTTATGGTGCGTGCTCTCTCTCTTAGCGTCAGTGCATCTCATGTGCAAGTGTATATTCCTTTCTTTTGCAACATTTAATATCTGCCTTCTCTGCCTTGCTGTCTCCATCTCTTTATATTTGTTTTAATCTGTCCTGGTCCCTTTTCCTTCTAATGCTATCATGCTTTTTCCTCCCTCATATTTCTCTTCCTATTAATGGCCACAATACAGACCAAACGTAGGTTCTGTTTGTGTTTCCTCTTTTCACATTATTCACAAGCTCTGTTGCTAAAATTTTTTAAGGGAATGCTTTTGCTTTTCAGCCTTTCGTTTTCTTATGTGGCTAGCTTCTCCAAGGGAATCAGTCATGAAGAGACTAATGCAATAGATCAAAGAAAGTATGACATTTATAATAGTTTTTACAAGCAGGACTTCTAACCCACCAGTCATGCCAACAAATTCCTTTCTGTTTAAAGAGTGACCCTGTGCGTAGTGGTTAAGCCTGGGGAACCAGGCTACCTGGAATCTGGACCACAGGTCTTCCATTTCCTAGCTGGAAAACATCAGGCAAGTTACTCAGTCTCTATGCCTTGATTTTCCTCGCCTGCAAAATGGGGACAATAATATTAGCACCTACCTCAGTGGGTTTTGGGGAGGATTAAGTGAATTAGTACATAAAGACATTCAGAAGAAAGGTGTAATAGATGTAATTAGCTAGATTATTAATTACAATGCCAATTATACTATGGAAATAATGGCCCCTACTCCCACAATCCTTTTATTCTGTTTCTCTATGTTCTAGAGTACTATTTTTTAGCATGTTTGAGTTATAAGCTCTCATTTCTGTGGTTCTACTCCCATAAGTATGAGGAAATACATAATGCCAAACAACTACTGAGTTGGTCTGTTCATTCTGGTTGTATATGCCAGAAAACCAACTCTCCTCAGCTTAGCCCAAAGGGTTACGTAACTGGGAAGTCTGGAAATAGAACTAGTAACCTCAAGTAGTTTCAGGGCCTCCAAGAAGATCATCAGGAGGCTCACCCCAAGGTAGTCTCTCATTGTGGTTTCCATTGGCTTCATTCCCTCCTACTGCAGCCAAGCTTTTGCCATGTGGTGAAAATGATGTCCTCCAGCAACCTATGCTTTTCATCTTTCTAGTGGCCCTGTGATGTCACACTCAAAAGCAGTCCTCTAAGACAATCTAGGAGCATCTCAGACTGAGGCCTCTCCTGGCGAATCCATGCTCTCCTGGTTAACTCTCTACCCCTGGGGATTGGGGCAGCCTTAGTCTCTTCTGTTTATCTGGGATGTTAATCCCAGTGTCCTGGCCCAGATAGCAAATGTCTCCTTCACTATTTTTTTTCTTTTTCAGGTGGGCTTGGGTGTCATCATATATAGAGAACTCCTGGTGGCTGATCATGATGACCCAGTATTCCCATGATTGGCCAGTGTATTGGGTCTCAATGTAGCCTGCCTGCACAACACTGATACTGTGCTTGCCTAGTGATGGGCTGCACTTTACAGATGGCCCTATATAGCAGCACTGGACAGGAATAAAGTGTAGGTAGGGAATCAATTTGTAAGCACTGGGGCATTTTATGCCAATTCAAATATTAGTGTCATCAAACATCATATCCCATTTCTGCCCATTTCTTTCCTCTCCTCATATCTCGGATCTGTCATTTTGTCTTTTTTTTTTTTTTTTTTTTAAATAGACTCTTTTCTAGTTAAGCAGATGCTAGATGGCTGGTGAACATATTTTCCAAAGATCTAATCTCTGAGCCTCTTTAGTCACTGAATTCAGCTATATAAACAATTATATTAAATGCCAAATTCTCTAAAAATGTATAGAGCCTTGCCACGTGTTTAGATGGTTTCCATTGTTTATTTTAAAAAGTAGTTATTAAAGGGGGCAAGGGTTAGAATGTAAGTATCTAGTCACACAGTTCTTAGTTCTCAAAAATATCTGAAAAAGTTAGTGACCACCACTGTGTTTCTAATCCTAGAGGGCTGCTTGGACTTTGGGGACATGTGACCCTTTCCTGTTCGTGTCTTCACTGACACAGCCTGATCCCAAGACATGAGCTCCGGCCCAGCGGTTCTCAGAGTGCAGAGCTCTAGCCAAGCAAAGAGGCTGGATTCCTCAGAGTGGGCCCGAGCCCTGAGAAACTGGGTGGAACTCAAGGAGCCTGTGAACCTCCAGTTTCTGGGGCTCTGGGAGCGGAGGGGGAATGGCTGAACTAGCTAGCAGGAGTGCTGGGTTATGGACAGCAGCATCTGGTCTCTGAAAGGCGGAAGCCTTGGCCAGCAAAGGCCAGGAGTTCCGCAAAGGCCCCTGGCTCAAGGAAGAGTTGCTGGGTGGCCGGCTGCGTGGAGCACTGAAAAGACAGGCCTTGCCAAGGACTTCCTGGAGAGCCGCACTGGACATGCAGGCCGAGGCTCCCGGGTGGCCCCCTGTGACACTAGCTGATCTGCTCCGTGACCCTGCGCTGATGCTTTGTGGAGTCCATCACTGCGGTGACCCCTGGAGTTTATTTCCGGTGGGAGTGGAGACTGACAGAGGCCCCTTGTACCCAGGGGGTTAGCCTTCAGGAAGTCGGGACGCTGGAAGCTGGCCGTGGAGGAGGAGGACGGAGGACCAGGAGGCCCTGTTTTCCGAGCCAACTTGGCCAGGCAAGCTGGGGCAGTGTCTACGAAGTGGGCCTGTGTAGGAGGAGAACGCCTGGCTCTCTTGTCACTTCACAGGAGGTTGCAACGGTGCCTGAGGGAAGTCATGTTTCATTTCTGACAAAACTTGGTCAAGGGCCACGAGAGTAATTCATTTGGGGGATCTTTTTGGAAGGAAGAAATACAAAATGTTCTAATTCATCTGCTTTAAAATTAAAAGCAGGGACCATATGAGTGTCCAGGAAAAACAACAATTAATAAAAAACACATATAGCCGTTCCCCATCTACTAAACTTTGGACAGGGATGACATGTCAAAAATTTTTTAAAAGAAACAATTTAAATGTTCTAGAACACTTTTCTTTTAACTTCTACAAACAGGTATTTCTCTGACTGCTGAACCAGAGTATATGGAGTACTCTGGAGTATTTGAGTCATATTTGGTGAATTGGCATTTATCGACATCACCTGCTCTCAGACTCCTACTTTTCCTTTTCCTAATTTTCTTGCCCTCATCTCTGTTGGTCTTTCACTTACTGCTGCCATGAATGTTTTCTTCTACAAGCAGACTACATTCCTTCTTTTTTTTTTTTTTTCAGTTTTTTTGTTCCTACTGTAGGTGGGAAATTGTATGAGCTTATTGGAATTTTATCTAAAATAAAGGGTTAAGCAAACCATAACAGACTCTTAATAGGGGACAAACTGAGGGTTGCTGGAGGGAGAGGTTCAGGTGGGCTAGCTGGGGATGGGGATGGGTTGTAAAGAGGACACTTGTTCTGATGAGTCCTGGGATAAAAGACTGAATCATTAAACTCTACTCCTGAAACCACTCTTAGACTATATGCTAACTAACTTGAATTTAAATAAAACCTCGGAAAATAAACAAATAAAATAAAATTTTAATTTATATTAAAAAGGGCTAAGCAGGATGACCCCTGGAGTCACCAGACCCTGACTTCTAGATATAGGCACAGAGACAGACACCCACGGATATGCATTTTCTTTACAAATGAAATTTAGATTAATGCATTACATATTTATACACATCTTTTTGTATCCAGACACTGGAGGTCAAAAGGAGTTATCTTTGACTCAGTATCTTTCCTTGAGACACATACAGTTCATGGGGTGCTCCTGACAAAATAATCAAGTGCTGTACGAGAGTGCCAAAGAAGTACTAGCAGACTATCAAGGAGGGCCCTTCGCCAGATGTGAACCTCTGGGGAGAGCCTCATGGGTAAGTACTCCTCAGATCAAGTCTCAAAAGATT
This sequence comes from Mustela erminea, assembly GCF_009829155.1. NCBI lineage: Eukaryota > Metazoa > Chordata > Mammalia > Carnivora > Mustelidae > Mustela > Mustela erminea. The sequence continues at coordinate 47,123,669 of NC_045619.1, read as the reverse complement.
ATAGGGACTAGAGGCCCTCCTTATTTTCCCTCCCCTACTAGAGCAATTTAATTTAAATTTTTATAATGGGGTTTTCTCCCTTTTGCCCCTAAATTAGTTGAAGGCTGTAGGTCTTAAATTAAAAGCAAGCTAATGTATTTTTAATACAACTTGACAGTTTGAGTTTAGGTGCAAATGCCATGTTTAAAAACTAAGAGGGTAATTGGCGTTTAATGAGGCAGAAGGAAGTCATGGCCCTTATAGAGAATGGTTAATGAGTAAGGGGCAGGGTGCTCCCATTGAAGAAACCCACCGAATCCTTAAAAATCACATTGTCGAAAGACAACTATCATATGATCTCCCTGATATGAGGAAGTGGTGATGCAACATGGGGGCTTAAGTGGGTAGGAGAAGAATCAATGAAACAAGATGGGATTGGGAGGGAGACAAACCATAAGTGACTCTTAATCTCACAAAACAAACTGAGGGTTGCTGGGGGGAGGGGGGTTGGGAGAAGGGGGGTGGGGTTATGGACATTGGGGAGGGTATGTGCTTTGGTGAGTGCTGTGGGGTGTGTGGACCTGGCGATTCATGGACCTGTACCCCTGGGGATAAAAATATATGTTCATAAAAAATTAAAAAAAAAATTTAAAAAAATCACATTGTCAAGTATCAGTTCCTTTCTCCTCCAGCCTGGTTGTTTTAATTCTTTACTTGATTCAGTGATCCACTCAATATGCATATAATTATATTCAATTAAAAACAAAACAAAACAAATAGAAATCAATCCAGTCATACCATGCCCTCCTTTTTAAATTGCCAAAAGATAACAATCAAATATTCATAGAAGAATTACAAGTAATCCACAGGTATATTAGAAGTAATCGATATTACTAAAAGTGAAAGAAATGCTTTTCCTAGGAACAAGGGTATCTTCCTTAATCATAAATGCTACGATAAATTCAGGAAATTCAATATTATTGATTTAATATTATTTATCTAAAATACATTCTGTGTTTAATTCTGCCAGTAGTCCCAGTAACATTTTTAGAGCATCCTTTCCCCTCTAATCCAGTATCACACATTTACATTTCTTTGTCCTGTGTCTTCAGCCTCCTTTTATCTGGAACATGTCCTCAGCTTTTGTCTTTCATGACATTGATATTTTTTAAAAGTATATTTCAATTGTCTTGAAGGTAATCCCTCAAGTTGGTTTATTTTCTTTTTGTTCGATTCAAGCTCTCATTTTTTAAAAAAGATTTTTTTCATTTATTTGACGGAGAGAGAGCACAAGCAGGGGGAGTGGGAGAGGAAGAAGCAGACTCCCTGCTAAGCAGGGAGCCTGATGCGGGACTAGATCCCAGGACCCCAGGATCATGAGCCGAGCCCAAGGCAGACACTTAACCAACTAAGCCACTCAGGTGCCCTTCAAGTTCTCATTTTTGATAGGAATGGGTTTTATGCATTTTTTTGAAGGTGAAAATCTGTGTCCTCTATCTTCACCCAACACCATGGGCTCTGGAGCCCATGAGACTTGGTTTGAAATCCTGCCTCTGCCGTTTCTTGCCTGTGCCATTTTGGGCAGGTTACATACCTCAGCCAGCATCTATATTCTCATCAGTAAGAAGGATAAAAATAATACCGATGCCTGAAGGCTATAGTAAAGATTAAGATTTAATGAATTTAAAGAACCTGAACCAATGCCTACCCCCTAAAAAGTGCTTGATCAGTTTCATTTTAAATATCAAATGACCATGCAATAGACTATTATCGCAAAAATTGAGTGGCTTTGAAGAATTGTTTTGGGCGATGGTAGCGTTTTGAGGTAGTGTCCTCACCTAATATGGGAGACTAGTCATGAAGCCATCTACTAAGGCTTTCCTGAGAATCTCATATATCTTAGTAGACAGATCCCTGGGACTCTATCCAATACACAATCTCAAGCTGATAGGCACAAGGCCCTACCGAAGATGTTGGTAGATTCCAGACAGGCAGAGTGGCTAAATGAGGTGACCTTGTCATTCAAAAGGAATGAAGGTAATTGGGAATAATCTGGTGTGGTACTTGAATGTGTGCAACCTTGCTTTTCATGGATAATGCATGAGGTCTTGATGGAAAATTTTTTAAAATAATAATAATAAGAAAAACAGACATAGTAAGAAAAGGTATATAAATAGTTGTAAAAAACAGAAAAACTATCTGTAAAAAAAAATCATTCATCACCCATTTTTATTTATGACTCCTATGCCCTATGTGCCAGAAACTTAGAAGACATATAAGATACCAGGATATCAAGAGACATATACAAGACATATAAGGAAACATACAAGAAATCAGAATTAAGCTATATGTTTATCAGTGTATAAATGGACAAGTAAATTAAAATTTACCCAACAAAGAAGTATCACATCATTAGAATGTTGACTAAAGAAGCTTTTTGCAAAAAACATCCAAAGTATGAGTGCGTTCATGTAAACTTTAAAAATGTAACCAATGTCATACATATTTATTGGACTACACAACTGCAGTAAGAGAATAAAAAATATAAACAGAGGGAATAGTGATCTCTGGAAAAAAGTCAGGGGAATAGAATTAGGGAGAAATATAAGGGCTTACAACTCTGCACGTAGTCTTTATTTCCTTATTATTATTATTATTTTTTAAAGAGATGAAGTAAATAGGCCAACATGTTTAACAATCACTGAATCTAGGTGGTCTGAATAAAGATATTTTCTCTACCGGCTCTTTACTGCTCCAAATGCTTCATAATAAAATAGAAAGCTCGAGGGGAACAAAAAAAGCCTTTCTATTCAAATGTAAGACTGTCCTCCTCCTAGTACCAGGGTCCTGGAACCTGTCCATATATTTCACTCAGCTGAGCTGTTGCTACAATGTGGGAAGCACTGCTATTTATATGTGTCTGGCTTTTTGGTAGGTTTATTTATGCCTGGACCATCTCTTCTCACTCACCCACTGTAACCCTCCGAAAGCAGGAAGCAGCATTGTTCTGCACACAGTGGACTGGCTCCTTCAGAGCAGGTCCCCTCCTGGCTGCCAGAACTAGCAGTATCCTGGTCCCAGTTGGAGTTCAATAAAGCTCTGCTGGATGAGCGAGTTCAAGCCAACTTTCCCGGAGCTCTGCTATGGCAGGTTCATGCTGAGGGCTGCCTTCACGGAGTTTACAGACTAGAAAGGAAATAGAGACAGGGACCTCAATAGACGGGACAAGAGGATGCACAGCCGGAGCAGAGCCCAGGTTATTCATTTTGATCAAGATGGCAGGAGAAGGGCCGACTGTGGATTTCCCATATATTGGTGTCTCTCTCTGGGGTGAGAGATGGCTTGTCCTGGAGGCTTGGCTAAAATAAGAATGTCTTTCCTGGGGGCAGTGACTCATCAAGCCGTCACCCTCCATCATCACATTGGCAGGCTGACTTTATCAGACTGGCCCTAAGACTTAGGTAGACCAAGAAAAGTCAGACTAATAGTGCCAAAGATTGGCTTCAGAGACAAGGGTAAAGTCTGGATATCCAAATGGAAGCTGGGAAGAATGGTTAGGGGGCAGGCTTTGGGGGGTCTTGACTGAAAGGCACCATGAGGACACCAAGTAGGAAAAAGGAGGGAAAGAAATAAGGTAGACAATAACAAAAAGGTGGGACAAGGCCACAGCTGTAGGGCACAGTGCAGGGAAGACAAATGTTGGCTGGTTCGCCCATCAGAGGTTACACAACCTGTGCCTGTACAAAGCCCTCCATAACTTACAGGGTAAATTCTTTGTAAATGCCCACACATTGCCTGGAAGACAACGCTGCCCCCAGGAAGCCTCTTAGTTTCTTCATTACCCCCAGTGATGGAGACAGCTGCCCCCAAGTTGGCCTTGGCAACTGTCTGTGCTGTCCCATGGTTGCTTAGGTTCAGACCGACCGCACACTCTAATTGTGCCTCCAGTTGTCCACAATCCCCTCTAATATGCCTTGCTTTACAGCTGTCTTGCCCACGTGGTGGATAGAAACAGTTCTGTTGAGGAGCTAGAATGGGTTTATAATCCTGCTCAAACTTCGCAGAATACCTCACGCACACACGGCATCCTTCCTTTCCTTCTGTTAGCTTATTCTTGGAGAGCTGTGTCACCTTCTCAAGGAAATCTTTGCCATGCTCCCTTCCTTCTTCCTGGATCAGCGTAGGAGGCCCCTACCCGGGCTCCCACAAAACCTCTTTGTATGGCTATCCTTCCAATTACAACACAATATAGTATTTGTCTCTTTATGTGTCTCCTTATTCCGTCCCCCCCCCCATTCAGTTCCATCTAAGCTGCGTGTAGTACATGGGACAATGCTTATAATATTAGTTCAGTGGGAATCAAGCTGATAATAAGCTAGAGATTCCTGCTCTCTATTTGCTACACTCTGGCCCACTAGTTTTCTTTTTTCTGTTTTGTTTTGCTGTGTTAGGTACATAAGCAATACTTGAAAGCATTTTCCTTGTAGAAATTCAAGAGAAAGTATACAGGGCAAAAGGCACAAGTCTAAATGCATTTCCCCTACTCCATTCCCTACTCCCACTCTCTTCCCCAAAGGCTGCCACTGTTATCATCTGGGTTTGTAGTTCCTCAGAAGCTCTCGGTGCATTTCCCTAGGCATCTGCAAAGATACACATAAATGAAGAAATGTGCCATTTTGTTTGTGATACTGCATTCTGTTTTTTTCACATAACAATGTTTTAGGTATTTCATGTCAGTGGGTTTAACCTATTGAATTCTTTTTAACTGCTACAGAGCAATCCAAAGAGACTGGGTAAGGGACTAGGACTGGTTTAAATAAGAAGGAACATATCACAAGATATTAGCCAGTTCCCAGAATTTGTGGGAGGACGGGAGAACTAGAGCCCGAAGCCACACAACAAGGAAAGACCCACCATACTCTATGTGTGCGTGTTTGTAGGATGCAGTGAAGACCCCCATTGCCACCACTTTCCAGTCGCCGCGGTAACTCTGGGCCAGACTTCCAGAGCCCCTCCAATGCCACACTGAAGGACCCAGATGCCTCTACCCTACACTTGCTAGAAAATTGCTCCCCCAACCATCAAAGAACGTCCTCCTCTAGCACCAGCATGGTCACCTTTCTATCCTCAAAGGGACTGGGAAATAGAGTGATCTTTAAGAGAAGATCAAACCTTGGGTTGCCCAAACGAGCCATGAAACTACAGTGGTATACATCAGCAGTAAAGAGTTAACCGTTACACAGAAAAATAGATCTCACGCACAATAGCAGGAAAAACTGAAAATATGTAGGAACAAGCCATGTAATTTAATCAGAATCCTGGCTTTCAATATCCAGGTCCCATATGGAAGCAGAGGGGGTAAAGTCACTGACCACAGAGTTTGTCTTTTTTTTTTTTTTTCCCAAGTTTGTCCTTTGTTACCATGCCAGGGAAAATGGAACATAAGTCCATGTTAGCACCTCTCATAAGCAGTAAAACTTGTTGATAGAATCATAATTAAAATGACAGGCTTGTTCTGGAATTAACTGAATGCTCACTTTTATGGAGGATATACTACAACGTAGACCTTATTTTACTGTCTAACTATATTCATCCTTAGTATCCCTCTACTAACTAACCTCCACCCCATTTACACACACACACACACACACACACACACACACACACACACGGGGGTGGGATGAGGGAGACAGATTCGCATATGGCTCTTACAGTATGACAGCATGAAGAAAAGTTCAATTTTAAGAAGCATTTTGATAACTTCCAATGATCATAATACATTTACAGTGATCATATTTCCTGAACCCTAACTCAAATGCCCACTTTCAGAAAAAAAATTTGAGTACTTCTCTCTTAGTTTCATTGGTTTTCCTCTCCCATAGCCCTGAGTTCAGTAGTTTGGTGACAATTACTCGTACTGAGACTATTTTGCTGTGATATACATACCCTTTGAATTATGTTCACTCAAAGAACATCTGTTCCGAGTTGGGTGTGGACCTTGGACAATTCCTTTGGAATCTCTGAGTCTCTTGAAGACTAACGAAATTACACATACCAAGCACAATGAGAGAACTGAGTGAGGTAATATATAAGAAAACATTTTGGGAGAGAGGGAGCTAAGCTGTCTGTGTGTGCAAAATTTCTTTCTTTAGGCGGAGCTCCTGGAGGCCTGGAGGACGGTTTTGTTATGATCATATCTGGTGGCTTGTCCCATGGCCTCACCCAGAACCTGGTACAGAAGCAAAACTGAGCAATAGCGCCACAGCAGAAAGCCGCCACCTGTCACACCCTCACACCCTCTTTTCATTTGTGGCACTGGGCTAGCTGTATGCACTGTCTCACTTGAAACCCTCAAAAATTCTTTTGTGTAGATATTATAATCTGCATTGTATCAGTTTAAAAATGATTTATTTATTAAATTAAAATTCTAAACACACAGAGTACCTCTCCCTACAAATCCCTCCAAAGAGAGTTTCATGGTACTGATGTCTGAAATTACACAACTAGAGAGGGTTTGGTTGACCTGAAGCTTTGACTGTTGTCGCTTCAGATGCAAATGCTTTGAGAAGGGAATGGACGGTGCCTCTCCCTACGGCAAGCTGGTTTGTCAGAGCGGCTGGGAACCAGGTTTGACGCAGAAGGGTAGAGACAGTAAGAGAGCCCTTTGCAGTAGGGGAGAGGGATTGCTTTGGAGGAATTTGGGGGGAATGATGGATAAATGGACTTTTTCTCAGAACTCCTTAATCAAATAACCAAGCCCACTGGTAGAAACAAAATGGGAGAATGGGAAGGGGGACTGGAAAGCAGACCAGATGTTGAAATGGCCTATGGGATAGAGGTAAGAAGTCATCGATACAAGGATAGAGACCCAGAGACAGCCTCCGTGCAAGCCTAGAGACACACAGCATGTATACAATTTCATCTCTGAGGTGCAAAACCCATCAGTCTTTAGATCCGAGTCTGCACTCACTCAACCTGTTAGGGACTTAGGTCTTCATTTCCTGCTCGCAGACAAATATTTTCCTCTTCTCCCATTCCTACTATCTTCCCATCTTCTGTCCCGTAGCCAGCCTGAAAACAGGATGGAGGTAGTAGGTCAAGTTCTACATTGGAGTTTTATCTACTCATGCACTAGGCCACCCGCAGGCCACTGATCTGCCTAATGAGGGAAGCACAGTTAAAACAAGTTCTCACAGGAGTAAGAAATGAGCAGGCTCACCTTGCTCAACACATTACTCAAGAGTCCAGCTGGATGGGAGGAACTTCTCTTGGACCCAAGCTTCCCATGCAAAAGGCTTCCATTTCCTGTTATGGCCACACGTTCAATCTGAAGGTGCCACTGTCAGATTTGAAGGGGAAGGGATTGCTCATCACACACTTTAAACTGGGATGACTACACCATAGGCATTAATTTTTAAAAAAATAAAATCTAGAACTTTCTCACGAAGGACACAATCACATTGCTCCTTTTTATGATGTTAAAAGCTTTATTTGTTACATGTAAACTGTTACAATATGCCACATTATGAAAAATCTCTTTTGGGGGATTTTTCAATTTTTTATACCGAGAGTCTCTGAGAAGCCCAGCACCATACTTTGGCTGACTTCACTGTCCACTTTAAAATTAGGAAAGGTGTGTGTGTGTGTGTGTGTCCATTTGTTTGTTTACTATTGTTATCATTTAATTTTTTTACAACTCTTCTTTTTTCAAATTCTACAATTATTTCCTTATTTTCCTTTTCCCACCTACAGCTGTCCCAAGCCGTTTTCACATCCCACCTAGTCCAGGCCTTTTCTTGGTTGTTAGCCAGAATATATGTATTTAACTGACTTTGTGATACTTCTCCAAATCTTTCTGAGGCATGGAGTCTTCAAGGGTCTTAAGCTCTCCCTCCAGAGACGGGCTAGCGTTCTCCATCTCTCTCCCCTACCGCCTTCTTGAAGCCCTACCGGCCTTCCTCCTTTAGACCCAGAGCTGATGTTGATGAGAATGTTACTGAACTGTGCTTTTACTGTTTGCTCTGCCAGTTGAACAATTACACAATGCTCAAAAGCAGAAGTTCTGTCCAATATTTCGAAGCCATTACATCACTCTTCCAGGAGGAGTAAGCTGAGTAAGTTAACTAGCAACAGCTGTTACTGAACTGAGTGTGGGCACAAACATCCTCTGTGGAAGGGCAGTTCAGGGCCCCTAGAGGAGGAAGGACTGGGAGAGGGAGTTAGAACCCCAGGCAGCCTAGGAAGTGAGGGTGGAAGGGGAGAGATCCTAACTATCCCAGAAAGATTTGCAGGACTACTATAAAGCTACATACCTGTGTTTCTAATTTGTCATTGAAGATAAGATAGACTAGGTAGGGATGAAAGGTAGGGAGGGATGAAAATGGCCTGGGGCAGCCCCTCGTGGGAGAAGGTAAGTAAGACAATAGTTGAAGGTCTTGATAGAAGAGATGTTACAAGTTAAATAAGAGCAGTATACAAACAAATCCTAGTTCTCCCTGCGGTCCTCAATACAGAGACAATGGAGACAACTGGACAATGGAATTATCCAAAGTATGTGGGGCTTCCCAGAGAAGCTCTTTGTAGAACAAAGTCAAATAATGGGAAAATAGGATCACAAGAGGTGTGGCGTATTGTAATTGTTGACACTTAACAAATGCAAACTCAAACAGGATGACCACTTGCTTAAAACAAGATTAAAGAGGAAGCAGAGTCTCTCAACATGATACTCCAAACTCCAGAATATAACTGAAATCACTTGTCATACAAAGAACCGAGGAAATCTCAACTTGAATGAGGAGAGACAAATTGACAATTGCCAAAAAGAAGATGAGACAGAGCTCGGAGTTACTGGACAGGATTTTAAAAAGCCATCATAAAAATATTTTAACAAGCACTTGTGAACATACCTGAAACAAATAAAAAAAGGTAGAAAATCTCAGAAAAGAAATGTAACAAAGAATTAAATGGAAACTTTAGAACTAAGAAACACAATATAGTTGGGTGTGTGTGTGTGCACACGCCCACGCGTGTATGTGTAAATAAAACTAATATAGTAGGCCTATTTTTTTTTTAAAACTGGGGATGTGGAGAATTCATGAATATACAAAATACTAAGAGATAATGGGGAAAATAACAAGATGTACCAAAGCAATTCAGAGACTTACAAGGAAATGCTTTGGCTAGTACAAGGCTTGGATAAAACAAATTAGTTCCTAGGAAAATACAAGTTACCTAAGTTTTCTCTTAAAAAGAGATAGAAACTGGGGCACTTGGGTGACTCAGTCAAGTCAGACTCTTCATTACAGCTCAGGCTGTGATCTCAGGGTCTTGAGATTGAGCCCTATGTGGGGCTCTGTGCTCAGTGGGGCTCTGCTTAAGATTCTCTCACTCCCTCTCCCTCTGCCCCTACTCCCCACCCCCGGCCCACATTCTCTCTCTCTCTCAAAAAAAAACAAAACAAAACACAAAACAAAACAAAGAAGAGATAGAAGAGATAGAAACTAGACCAATAACCTCAGAAAAAAGAATTGGCAATGATTTCAGATCCAAAAAAATGTTCAGATATCAAGAAAAAAAGGACAATTAGCTTTAGAATGTGCTACAGGTGAACTGTTTTTAACCTTCAAGGAACAGATGCCACTTTATGCTCTACATCATTTTAACTATTCCAGAATATAAGGAATGCTATAAATACTTCCAGACTTCTGGGGCGCCTGGATAGCTCAGTTGTAGAGCGTGCCACTCTCAATCTTGGGGTGTGAATTCAAGCCCCATGTTGGGAATAGAGCTTACTTGAAAAAAAAAAAAAAGAAAATACTTCCAAATGTTTTACTGTGGTAAAAAATACATAATGTAAAATCCATCATATTGAAGTGTACAGTCCAATGGCATTAAGAACACACACCCTGTTGTGCAATCGTCACCACCATCCATCTCCAGAACTTGTTCATCTTCCCAAACTGAAGCTGTACCCATTAAACAGTGACTTCTTATTACCACCCCCCACACCACACCCCCCACACCTCTTGGCCCAGTAATCACTATTCTGCTTTCTGTCTCTGCGAATTTGACTATTCTGGATACTTCATAGAAGTGGAATATCACACAATATTTGTCTTTCTATGTGTGCCTCGTTCCCTTAGCTTTTTGTCTTTGAGGTTTGACCTCATCGTACCATATGCCAGAATTTCATTCCTTCTTAAAGCTGAATAATGTATTACTACGTTTCCTTTATCCATTCATCCATCGGTGGACATTTGCATCATTTCTACTTTTTGACTCCTGTGAGTAATCCTGCTATGAACATTGATGTTTAAATACGCATGAGTCCCTACTTTTATTTATTTATTTATGTATTTATTTATTTGACAGACAGAAATCACAAGTAGGCAGAGAGGCAGATAGAGAGAGGGGGGAAACAGGCTCCTTGTTGAGCAGAGAGCCTGATGCGGGCCTCAATCCCAGACCCTGGCATCATGACCTGAGCTGAAGGCAGAGGCTTTAACCCACTGAGCCACCCAGGTGCCCGAGTCCCTACTTTCAATTCTTTTGAGTCTGTACCCTCCAAATTAGTTTTTAATATATTTTAAATTGACCTTCATGCAAAATATCTGAAGAATTCCTATGAAAGCTGGAGCAACACAGGGTGGTCACAGTCAAACATAAACATTGTTATTGTTTTGGAAGGCCCAGCCAAGGCATATGGACCAAAACAGAAAAGAAGTATTAATGCTGAAAAAGAAGAAGTTGGCAAAATTGTTCATATGTGGTGTGTGATGTTAATTTATAACTGAAAAACCTCAAATTGATTCAACTGAAATTATTTCAGGAAAAAAACAGATTTTCAGTGTATCCCAGCGGTAATAGAATATGAAATGAAGAAAAGTAAGCTGTGGACAATACCGGGGAGCAAACCTGACATATACTTAAGAAGAGGGTGATTTACAGGTTAACAGGTAAAAATTCTTGACTGAATGATTATATAACACCCACTTTAGGACTTGTGCCTGTCTTGACTAGGAGGTGAACTGTGTTCCCTCACCACTCAGCTACCCTCTACTAGTGCAAAACCTATGGCACCAAAGTTATTTACAGGTTTGTGTCCTCCAATAGTCTGGGAACTCCATGGATAGGGATGGAATCGTATTTCTATTTGAACTGCCTGAATCCAAGAGTTTCAAACTGACTGAAGGGCCAGATTTGCTTACCAGTGTTTTGTTTGGCCTGCCCGCTCACTTTTTTTACATTTAAATTTACATTTCTTTGGGTAAGGTATGCATTCTGCATTTCACCATTGGATTGATCACTCTCTATTACAGCCTGATTCAGTCTTTTATATAATCAGCCTTATTTATACTACTTATTTATACTAGGATTTTATTTCTCCACCACTGCAGGAATCCAGTGCACTTTCATATACAGTATACATGTTCAAAAAATGTTTTATACATTAATAATCACTGTTTTCAAACAGAACGCCTCACAGATGAATTCTGGCACTTAAATATGTAAATTAGACTTGAAGTTCTGGAAGGGATTATTTCCAAATCAGATTTCTTTTTTGCATTACCAAAAATTATGTAATTTTTGTTTTTATGTAGCCTTTTCCAGGTTACATTGGTGGGGACCAAACACCAAACTAAATGGACTACAACACAGTCTTAATCCTACTCCCTTTGGGCTCTACTAACTCTTTTTTTAAATTACATTTATCATGACACTTAATATAAATAACTTTAACATGATTGAACTCTCATACAAATCTCCATGGAGTATATATATCTGTTCATGTAGCTGTCCTTCAGTCAAACTTTGATATAAAAAGTTAATTGTGAGATTGCTAAACTCAAGAGGATGTAGGAATTTATCTTTTGGGGAGACGTTTCCAGGCTCCTCTGGCCAAAGAAAATCACCCCCTCTGCTGAGTTCCCAAAACAATCTGCACGTATCTTTATACAACTTATACTACTATAATTATTTTCTAAGTCAGTCTTCCCCATAATGACCTTTCTTTTGCTTCCTAGTATCTAATATAGTGCTTGACACCTAATAAACACATGGTATCTGTTCAAGGAATAAATGAAGGAATTTAATGGATGAAGGGGAAAAAAAGTCTTTTAGACATGAGAAAAAAAAGGTGATAGTGCTTTTCTCATTTTATGATCTAGTCATATCTGTAAGGGCTGAGATTGCCTAGATGTTTGTTACAGGTGAAAGTTTGTCAAACTGAAAAGGCGATGGAGTCATAAACCCTCTTAACAAACATGAGATTCTTAAAAAGCTGGTAGATCTGAGTCCTGTCTGAATTCATAGCAGAGAGTCTGCTATTATTTTAGAAATAGGTTACTGTCACACAAGTGCATTGAGACAAACATCTTTATTAAACTGAACTCAGTGGGAATTTATCATAGTGAAAACAGCTTCAGATGTTCCCTATGTTATTAATGAAAAAGGTCACTGTTAGCTTTGACAGGACCCATTCAGTAAGGCTATGAGAACATACTAGCAAATATGAAGTTCGTGAGCCTCAGCTGTTGCTGGGAACAATGCATTGTCGTTTTACAAAGATGTGGGTATTGGGTTTCAAAAACAGTGAGAAAGGGAAAACCAAACCATATGAAAATGGCTCTTGAACCCCTTAAACCACCCTTGATTTGGGGTAAATAATCCTCTACCCATTGTGTGTGTGTGTGTGTGTGTGTGTGTGTACACATAGTTACCTACATGCTGGGATTTGGGGGGATAATAACATATCTTTTCCTTTACTGACTTCAGAGCCTATTGAGATACAAACATTAGATGAAGATCAAACACTACCTTATTATTGAAGTGATATTTGAAAACACAGGTGTATGGTTACAATGGACTTCCTCATATTCCTAATGAGTCCTAATTCAGGGGATTCTCCTGAATTAGACAATGTATACACCTAGTCAGAAGCAGGATGGACAGCCTACCCCCCACAGAGATAAGCCCCTAAATATGAGGCAGAGGAAAGATGAATGCAGCCTGCCTCTTGTGGCCAGGCTGGATGCAAATAAAGAGATGCTAGAACGTGAGGAGTTGAGCATGCTCAGTTTTTACTCATAAAATTCAGTCACATCATCTTCCTCCAAAGGGTAGGAATAAACAAGAAGTGAGAAGAGAGGCCAGGAGTATTATTCTAGGGAATGTTCTCTAAACAGGAAAATTAAGCCGGGAGAGAGTTGTTTAACCTCATAATACCACAGTATATAACTGCACAGATAGATTTTTTTTAAATTTTATCTTCAGAGCACCTGGGTGGCTCAGTTGGCTGAGCCTTTGGCTCAGGTCATGATCCCAGTGTCCTGGGATGGAGTCCCGCATCAGGCTCTCTGCGGAGCTTCTCCCTCTCCATCTGTAGCTCCCCCTACTTGTGCTTCCTCTCTCTCTGTCAGATAAATAAATAAATAATAAAATAAATAACAATTAAATAAAAATTAAATTACCAAGATATTTGATGTTTAGACCACTTTAGGAAATGTATTAATATCCTAACTTACTGATGCTACCCATTCACAGCGATCAGTGTTATTACCTACAGACAATTTAATAAATTCTCCAACTTGTCCTTAGTTGATGTTGCCCTCTAGTATTCAATTAATAATTAAAAAATGTCTCACTCTGACACATAATACAGTACGATACAGTACTAAAGGAACTGGAGTTTCCAGATCAAAAGGTTTAGCTGAATGCATAGTGCAGGCGTATAAAAGGTCACAGAGCAATGAGCATCTTTATGAGGAGGGTAAATTGGAAGAAAGAAGAAGAATAGCCTAAATTTTTTTTTTCATAAAGGTTTTATTTATTTTTTGACCGAGAGAGAGAAATCACAAGTAGACAGAGAGGCAGGAAGGGAAGCAGGCTCCCCAGTGAGCAGAGAGCCTGACGCGGGGCTCGATCCCAGGACCCTGGGTTCATGACCTGAGCTGAAGGCAGAGGCTTTAACCCACTGAGCCACCCAGGCACCCTAAAATTTCTGAATGAAAATTATTTCTAAGCTAGAATTCTACATGTAATATGATGTCAAGGTAGAGCAAGACATTTTTCAGATAGCAAAGATTCAGTATGTACGTTTCATGCATCATGTTTCAAGAGGCTGATCAGAGCATGTGCTCCAACATAAAGATGAGATCAACTAAAAAATTAGAAAACATGGCATCCAGAACACAGGAATCCCAAACAGAAGAGAACCCATGATGTTAGCTATGTGGCAGACTTGGAGGGTGAGTAGTGCAGTAGAGCAGAGAGAGGGAGACCTAGGGTGTTAGAGGGAAATGGAAGATATTTTCCAGCATGTTTGAGCATTTGAAATATTAAGTATTCAAGTAAGCAATTCCAAAAAAAGCAAAAGAATTTATAAAAATTTATTAACTTCCAGAAAAATTGAAAGTTGTACCCAAAGTAACATCTTGCTTGATCCAAATGCAAGTAATATTTACATTGTCATAATAAGAGAAATGCTAAATTTTGGTTAAATTACAAATTACACTGTGAAGATAGGAGGAGGAGATTTGGGGAACAAAAGGAAGAAAGTTAAATCTTCATGTCCCACAGTAGGAAGCAAGTACCTAATGTCTAATACCAACAAAGCCAAAGTGGCAATAAACATCACATTTAGAAATGTCAAGTTAAGCAGCTGGAAGAGTTCACTGGGATTACTTTGAAAATAAAACAGCTGGGGAAAAAAAATACAGTGAAGGACAACACCTCGCAGGCCCAACAGAACACTTAACAGAATTAGTTAACCTGAGATCTACCATTTGGGACTCAATCCTCTTGCGACCTTCACACCAAGGCTTCCACCGAGACGTTCAGATGCTGTTCCAGGTGAGGGAGCAGGGGGTAAGGAACACGGAGCAGACAGGGCTCCAGACTCCTTCCCTGCATCAACCAGAGCAATAACCTTTCCATCTAGTTTACCTCTTGGGCCACCGTGTAAGATTATATTTGAAGAGAGTCTTATGCTACCTTAACCAACAAATGTCTGAAAATGATTGGCCCAGAAATGTGGCACTGGAGGACACTTCCAAAGCAAATATACAAACCAATAAACCACCCAGTTTTTATTGCTGCTTTCTGGAGTGCAGCCGTAAGATTGGCTGGGGATACCGTGAGGAGAAAATACTGTTGGCTTCGGACAGTGCTCCTGACAGATAGAGGCAATAGCGGGCCCAGGATGTGAGGCTCTGGTGAGATACTATGCTGGCCCTCAGAGTTATCCCTGGCCAGGTTTAGGACTCTGGCTACAGCAACATTGCAGAGCCTTACGTCCTGCAGTGCACATTTAAAAAAAATGCAAAATCTACACACAAAAGGAGATTAAGCATCTGCTGCCTCCAGGTAAAAAACTCATAAGGGAACCTATGGGAAAAAAGAACAATCTTTGAAATTCTAAATCCAAGGGCACTGGGAAATATTTATAACCGTGGTATAAATAAAAATATTTAATGTAGTCAAAAGTATAAAAGGTGATGATCCATGAGAGACTGTGGACTGAGAAACAAACTGAGCGTTTTGGAGGGGAGGGGTGGGGGGTTGGGTGAGCCTGGTGGTGGGTATTAAGGAGGGCACGTATTGCATGGAGCACTGGGTGTGGTGCATAAACTATGAATCTTGGAACACTGAAAAAAATAAAATAAAAGTTTTTTAAAAAGTATAAAAGGCCAATGTATACATGGAAGTTAAACCAGGACTTAATTAAAAGAGCTTTATTTCAAACTTAAGTTAGAAGTTTGGAAATTTCCCGGGATAGTCCCAATATCATGGGACTTACTCTTTCTAGCAAAGGGGGTTTATTGAAAGTGCAATAACATGACTTAATTTTTATGCCTTTATATGATTTTTATGTAAACAGATCCATAAATTTGGAGGAAAATCCTGTTGTCAGACTAAGACTTGGAAGTTGGGGAAAATGTGGTTCTTTGAATTACTTCTTTTAGGGGCGACAGCAGCCAGAACTCAAATATACAGGAAGAAATTTTAATATCCTCTATATACAATAAAGATAATCCTTTTAGCATTAACACTTTCATGAGTGGTTAGGATGGCACTGGCAATTTGAGTTGGAGTACAAAGACAAGCAGCAGGTAAAATTGTCACGGAAGAAAAGTCTGCAAGAGAAGTATTTATATAAGATGGTCAAAATGTATAAATTTCCCATTATAAGATAAATAAGTTCTGGGGACGTAATGTCCAGCATAATAACTATAATTAACAACAACGTGTTGTGTATTTAAAAGTTGCTTAAAGAGTACATCTTAAACGTTCTTATCATAAGAAAAAGGCTACAACTACTGTGTGGTGATGGATGTCAGTCAAACTTATTGTGATAATCATTTTGCAATATATACATATGACAAATCTTTATGTTGTACATCTAAAGTGTACACGATGTTCTATGCCTGTTATATCTCAATAAAACTGGAAAAATATTTAAACTAAAATGCACAATCATCACACATTAAATACGTGTTGTTACTATACACTTTTTGAAAGGATTTTCAAAATATTTATAATTTTGGGGGGTTATGGACATTGGGGAGGGTATGTGCTATGGTGAGTGCTATGAAGAGTGTAAACCTGGCAATTCACAGACCTGTAACCCCGGGGATAAAAATACATTATATGTTTATTAAAAAAATAAAAACTTTAACTTAAAAAAAACAAAAAAATATTATAATTTTTAATTTTGCTCAGAATAAATTATTCAGTATATTCTTCTGCAAAGAAAAAAAAGAGAATTTATAGAATTCATGTGACAAAGAATAAACTCTATAACCAGCTCTATGGTTGTGGAAATGCAGAAAGTTCAAAGTCCTACTTCTAAAAAGCTCTCCTTTTAGATAATTTTGTGATAGCTTCATATTCTTCACACAAACTATGAATCCACTCTAGAACTCTTCCAGATGCATCATAAGTTAGGTCAGTTAGAGATTGCATGTTGTGAGAACTTACTGATTTTTTTTAAAGAGAGTATATAGAATTTGTGTTGTGATAAACATATTTTTAAAACCTTAGTCCTGAAAATGCCATTTAGATTCCTAATGCCTAAGGGACATAATTTTTCAATATTAAAAACTATATTGATATAATTCAGTCTATTAAATGGTTAAAGGAGAAATGATATGACTATCTCAATAAATAATTTGACCAGATCTTATACATATTCTATTAAAATGTTAATAATAGTATTTCATATGTATAATCTTTCTTAACATATTTTAAAAATCTCTACCTCAAACCAACAGCTATCATGCTTAATGATGAAACTTAAGGGGCAATTTACTATTATTACTATAATTATAGTCTATGATGAAGAGAAATAATAGAAAAGAATAAAAATACATCAAGAACCTACTATGTGTCAAGTATTCCATTAAGATCTTTTTATGGATTACTTATCTCATTGAATCTTTACACCTTTATGAAATAGATGCTATTGAACACCAAGTTACTGATGAAAAAGGAATCTGAAACTAAAAAAATTTAACTCAGAGATCAGGTAATATAGCAAACAAGTAGCAGTCAGAATTCAAACCCAGCCAGTCTGACTCCAAAGCCTGCTTTGCACTATTAATTTAATCGACAAATGTATATTAAATGCCTACCACATGTCAGGCCTGTGGGTACTAGAGCTATAATAGTACATAAAAGAGACAAAAATCCCTGCCCTTGTGGAGCCTACAATATAGAAATAATAATTTAAAAGATTGATATTGGAAAGAAAGGCAAAATTTGTTATTTTAAGTGGATGATGTAAAGAAAATCTAAAAATTTCAAATGCATAATTTCAAGAAGCAAGAACTCTTGGTCACTGAATAGTTTCAAATTAAAATACAAGCTAGGAATGCCTGAGTGGCTCAGTTGGTTAAGCACCTGACTCTTGATTTCAGCTCAGATCTTGATCTCAGGGTTGTGAGCTCAAGTCCTGTACTGGGCTCCAAGCAGGTTGTAGAGCCTACTTAAAAAAAAAAAAAGTGGGAGGGCTCCTGGGGGGCTCAGTGGGTTAAAGCCTCTACCTTGGGCTTAGGTCATGATCTCAGGGTCATGGGATTGAGCCGGCATCAGGTTCTCTGCTCAGCAGGGAGTTGGCTTCCCCCCTCTCTCTCAGCCTGCCTCTCTGCCTGCTTGTGATCCCTGTCTGTCAGGTAAATAAATGGAAATCTTAAAAAAAAAATTTATATGTATACTTATAAGCCAATTTATCTCCTACATTCAAGAAGCAATATACTGGAAAAATAGAACACTAATTTCTATTTATAATAGCAAAAATGACAAACTGTTCATGTAGATTATTCATGTAGAACTTTCCAAGGACTTACATAAAGAAAATTTTAAATGAATGAGGTACATCAAAGAAGATAAATAAATGGAAATTTTCTTCTAAATTTTCTGTGAATTTTTTCTAAATTTAGATTGAAAAGTAATTTTTGATTAATTTGATTGTCCCAATCAAAATACTAATAGTAAACTTTTTGTTATATGTCAACATTGTATAAAACTTCATGTGAAATTCAAAAATTGGCAGAGGCATCCTAAAAAACAAGAGACATGGGAGTACTAGCTTTACCATATAGTAAATGTATCATAAAACTACTCTAATAAACCATTTTGGAACTGGTAAATGAATAATAGGAGATTCTTAAAACACAATAAAAAAAATTAAGAAATAGGCCTACAAAAGAAAATTGAATGTTTGATAGAAGTAACAATTCAAACGAGTAGAAAAACGATGGATTCATCAAAAATCTTGGGGTAGCTGGTCAGCTGTTAGAGTTGTGTACTGATACATAACAAACTACCCTAAAACCAATAGCTGAAACATCACCATTTTGTTATATCTTGTGATTCTGAGGGTCAAGAATTCAAGTAGGATTTGGCTGGGTGACGATTTTGCTGCATACAACAATGACTATGTCACTTAGTGGTTCTCAGCCAGCCGCTGAGCCCATCTAGAGTGTCTGGCACTCCAGCAGAGATAACTAAAAGACTGGGCTCCTCTTGGCTGCTCTCTCTCTCTCAAGTAGCCTCAGGGCCTCTCCAAATAACTTCATTAGCAGGGTGGTCAATCCTCCAATAGGACAACTCACAGTTTCAAGAAACCGAGGTAGAAATAATCACTGCCCTCAAATGCTAAGCCCAGAACTGGCAAGCATCACTTCTGCTGTACTCAACTGTCCAAAGCAATCACTAAGCCAGATCAAATTCGAGAGGAGGAGAAAGAGAATCCACCTCTTACTAGGGATACTGCCCAAATGTATCACTGGGGATACATCCACAAATTTGCGGATGTCTTTAATCTTCTACACTAGCTAGCAAAACCCCCCAAAACAACAACAGAACTATATACTACCTTCACTCCAGAGAAACCAAAGATTTAAATGGAAAGGAGTAAACCAATCATTAAAAGGAACTGGATGAAATTGTAATAGTAATTTATTGGGAAAGGGCTTTCATTGCATTAAAGGAATTCCGAATGTTTGCCAAATTTGACCTTTTATAAAATTCTTAAACTTCAAGACAGCAAAAAAAGAAAAACACCATCAGAAAATTCTAAGGACACAGAATGAACTTCTGTTTCTGTCCATGATGGAGTAAATGGTATTGAATTCTCACTCCCCAAATAAGCAATTGTCTTCAGACACTGGACCACAGGTGGCCCAGAACTATAATCCCCGAGGGATACAAAACAAATGAAGTGAACCTTACAATTGCTCTGGCTTTCTGCTTTGGCCGCTCTACTGGGTTGTGGCAAAGGGTGAGTGTACCCAGATAGAGCACAATTTTCTTAGTGAGGTGGAAAGACAGAAATTGGAATTGGCAGAGGCTAGAGAAGAACTTTAGAACAGAGTGCTGGGAGCAAAATAAACAACCTCGAGAACTAGAGCTCCATAAATCTGTAGAGGGGAACCTGTGAGCACTTAGCTGAACTCTCAAATTATGTGTAAGTAGGCTGAAATTCCACAAGGATGGATAGATACTGGTAGGGCTACCAGATTTAGCAAATAAAAACAGAGAATGCCCAGTTAAATTTGAATTTCAGATAATCAACAAGTAAGTTTGTAGATGTTCCAAGTATATGTTATCTGGCAACCCTAACTACAGGAGACAAAACTGAAAAATGACCAGAGCTTGCACTTGGCTGGGAGACGTTCAGGTTCTAATTAACTTAGGAGGAGAGACCGGGGGATGTCTAGAGACTTCCGTCAAGACTCCAGAATACTCACTGCTTAAGGACAATTACCTTGGTCAATCTAGACCCATGCTAACAAAGCGTAGAGAAGCTGTATGAGAAATATAGTCCAAGGTAATAAATGTAGATTAAAAAAAAAGGAGAAGAGGCCCACAGATTGAGTCAAGGATCTTCCAGTGTTCTAAAGTCTAGGCAAAAAGATGGAACCAGTGAAGGACAATAAGAAGTGACTAGTGAAGTGTGAAGAAAACCAAGAGTAGGTAGTATCCCAGAAGTGAAGTGAAGAAGGTGCTGTCAGGGAGAAGAATGAGAATAACTCTGCCAAATGCTCCCGAGACTGACCACTGAATTAAACCATGTAAAAGTCATTGGCGAAATTGATAAAATCAGGCCCAGTGGCAACACCTGGGTGGCTCAGTCTATTAAGCATTTGCCTTCGCTTCAGGTCATGATCCTGGGGTCCTAGGATCAAGCCCTGCACTGGGTTCCTTGCTCAGCTGGGAGCCTGCTTCTCCCTCTCCCTCTGCCTGCTGCTCCCTCTGCTTGTGCTCTCTCTCGCGTGCATGCTCTCTGTCAAATAAATAAATTTAAAAAAAAAAAAAACGCTTTTTAAAAAAGAGTAGATCCAATGAAGTCATGGAGTCAAAAGTCTGACTGCTTTCGGTTATTCAAGACAGAACGAGTAGAAAAAAAACTGGAGAGAACAGGTATAAATACCTCTTTGGAGAAATTTTGCTGCTGAAGTAACAAAGAAATGGGACAGTAGCTGTAGGACATGGGACGAAGAAAGTTGGTTTTTTTTTTTTAGTGGGAGAAATATAATGCTATAGGAGAAGGAAAGAAATTAACAGGAGTGATGTCTTTGCATATGTGTGAAAGGGACTGGAAGTGCTGGCCTCAGGTGCGTGGATAGTTCATCTCTAGTAAGAGATACATGAATACATGTGCAGATGCTGCTACAGGGTACGTGTGTAGCAGGGCACTGAAGAAATTCTCTCACGAGTGCTTCAGTTTTCTTAAGGAAGTAGGAAAGAAGGTGATCATTTGAGGGCAAGGATGGAGGAGGAAGTTTGTTAGGGTCTGAAGAGACAGGGAAAGTGGACAGAGTTGTAGAGGAAAGTCGGACGGTGAATGGAGCTGGCAAATACAGCGAGATCGCCAGGCAGCATCAGGCCTATTTGATGTTTGTAATTACGAATTTAAAATGGAGTTAATAGCAGGGTAGAGTGTTTTCTTTCAACCACAAACTAGGAGTAGGTAGAGAATTAGATTTAATCAGAGTTGTGCTTTTCCAAGTTTATGTGAGAGAGAAGCAAAGGAATTGAGGGTACATGCACGGATGTGTACCTGATGAGAGTGGTTGTCTTAGACTTTAAGAGGGGAAGGCATGGATGCCAAGGGTGGAGAAGGACAGGGAAAATGTGCCAGGATCAACGGACTAGAAATCCCGATGACGTTAAAGAATTGTTGAAGGTGAACTTTAGAAGAAGTGAATGGGAATGATGAGAAGTGTGCATATTAAATTCAGATAATAAATAAGTGAGAATTATTGGTAATAATAGGATTTACAATGTGATTGTGGGAGTGAGCGGCTGAGGTAGGATAAAGGACAGTATCAGTGGAGAAAAAAACCTCCGAGGAACTGAGCAGTCAGGCTACTGGAAGCATCACCTTTGTTTATAATCAAACCACCAAGAATTTAGACAGAAGCATTGGAGAGAACAACTCTGAGCTGTGAAATAAAGGCTTTTGATTTGATCAATTTCTTTTGATTGATAGGATGACAGTATGAGTACTATGGGCCAAGATACTCGATAGGTTGGCAAGGACCCACCCAAACACATTCTGATAAGATGTTCTCAATTCCAGCTGGTCCTTAGAGGTCTTCAGGTTTATGCTGCAGGGAGAAGTAAAGGTTAATTTATCTGAGACTAGCCCCTGGACGGCCTCCCAGAAGGAGGGAGGCTTCCTGCAGGGCGGGACTGTTTGGCAAGCAGTCCTGTGAGAGAGCTGGGGTGGAGGAGCCGGCCAGGAAGCCAAGGCTCCATGCATTGGAAACCTGAAACTGCAAGACTTGTGTCCGAGCTCCTGTCACGCCAGAGAGGGTCTGGTATGGCTGTAAACATGAGTGGCGAGAAGGCATGACAAAGGGAGTCCAAGGCTGGGACTCTAGGCCTTCCTCATACCACAGCGGATGCTGATCTTCTTTGCATGCGGCTTATTAGCTTAGAGTTTAGACTGCAGTCTTGCTAGAGCACTTTGCACTGTCTTAGAGAGCAACAGGCAAAGGAGAGACTGCACACCTGCTTCTGTAGGTTTCTCTGAATAAATGCTATTCCAGGTCTACTGTGCGTGGTGTGAGGTCACCCCTCCCGTGCATACTCTATCAGCCACCATTATTAAACGCCCCTCTTTTCTTCTTCCCTCCTTTGTGTTTCAAAAACAAAAAGAAAGAAGATTTGTTTTTTTCCCTAAGATACATCCAATATCATGTATTACAATGACCTGTTTTGTAAGGGTTGGAAGAACTAGACCAGGAAGTCTAATAGAAGAAGGAAACACAATGTACACTGTGTGGCAGGGAGGGCAGGTATAAATTTCCCCATGTGTCCATCATACTCCAAAGTCATGGCAGATGTCAAGGTACTTTGTTCTGTTGATTCCTTCCCAGAAGAATTTTTGCACAATACTCCCAAGATCCACGTGGTTAGTTGTAGTTAGCACCAAACATCCTCATACGTGCCTTCTGTGATAAGGAAGGTGTTGACCATACTCAAAGAGGAAGGATCCGAGCATCAAAGACTAGCTGGGGGCCGGTGCAACATATCTGAAATCTTTTTTTTAAACAACAACAACAACAGGAGTGCCTGGCTGGCCCAGTTGGTAGAGCACAGGATTCTTGATCTCACGGTTGTAAGTTTGAGCCCCATGTTGGGTGGAGAGATTACTCAAAAGGAAAATCTTTAAAAACCAACAATAACAAAAACCAAATTTTTGAAAAGCTACTGGATTCTCCCAATAAATCCACAAATCAGTAGGATCTAACACCCTTTTTGCTTCTACTTCACTGCCACCAGTCACAAATTAGAGGTCTTGGATCAATTACTGTTGGTATTTAAAGCTGAATATAATTCATTCCCTAGTTTTGTAATCCTTAATTCCACTCTGAAACTGAGCTATTATGAGATTATTGACAAAAAAGGAAATACTGTATTATAGCACAATATTATGAATTTAAAAGTCAAACAGATGTGAACTTGTATCACATTACTCTCTTTGACCTTCAGTAAGTGCCCCAATACTCCCAAACCTTCATTTCCCTTCTACAAAAGGAGAAAACAATACTACAACCTTGAGGGTGATTTTGATTTATCATGAAAATTTATTGTTATTTGTAAAGTAACTAGTATGGATACTAGAACAGCATTGGTTCCTAATTAATGATAACTATTATTATAAATATGTAAGTCATGTATGATTTTCCTGTAACAAGGGTAGACTTCTCCACTCACTATAGTTAGCCAAAAAAAAAAAAAAAAAAAAAGAAAGGGAGAGAGAGAAAATTCAGGCAGCTGCTTCCATGTGGATTTCTGATCTTGTGAGTCACTGTTAAAAACCTTGGCTGCCCTGACCAAAACTTTAATGGCTTCGCAAGCTGTTCCAGAAATGGGTTACAGGATTCTGCACCCCCCCTTCTTTTTAGTGGGAAAATGGACAGGGCTTTAATCTGTGAATGCTGCAATTTGTTAGTCTTGTTATTTCTTATAAACTTACAACCTTCTAGAAGGAAGCAATAGGTTGATTGTAATCACCCCTGTAGCCCTGTGGACAAGGAGATGCCACTAAACTGTAAGGATTGTGTCCCTGGCCAATTACCTTAGTTCCAAAATAAAGGATGGGGGTTATTACTAAGTTTTACTGAAAGCCAGAAAACTCTAAAGCCACGGAGAAGACATCACCACTGCTGGAGAGGCTCTCTTGAACCAGAAAAAAAAGAGACAGAAATATGCTAGCTTCTCCCTGTTGCCTCCCTTCCAATCTACCAGTTCCTTCTGCGGGCCCTGTTTAGTAGAGCCATAAGACAAGACAGCCTGACATCTGCAGGGATGAGGTTCGTGTACCACGTGCCAGGACTTAGGGGCATGGGCAGGGGCAGGGGAAGCAATTAATCCAAGAACCAGGAGGAAAACAGCACATTGTTTTTTCAGTTCCTTAGAAAGGCCAAGGTGTTTCCAATGCCAAGGTAGCTATGTATTCTGTGGCCTCTGCCTATACCTCTTTCCCTAGCACTATTCACCTGACTCTTTCTTTCTCATTCATTAGGTCCCAGCTTAAATACTATTTTTTTCAAGGAGGTTTTCCCTGATTATCAATCTAGAGTAGGTCTCCCCTCTTACTCTTTCTTTAAAATCCTTTCTTCTTACCAACCTTTATAATTATATACATATCTCTGTAATTATCTGTTTAATATCTACCTACTTGGGCAAGATATACCTGTTTTGCTTCCTGCTGCATTACCAGAAGCTAGCACAATGGCCAGGGTATAGTCAGCACTCAGTAAGAAAAGCATTATTACCTATTATTTTTTAACAATAAGCAAATATTCAGACGGCAATATCAGCCTTTCCTGGAGTACATGGCAATTTTTTTCTGATACTTTTTTTCCTTCCTAGTATTTAGTTAACACAAGTTGTTTCAGTTCCATGAATACTTTTAAACATTGCCTAAAATTTCTACATGGAGAGGCTTCAAAGGCCATTAAGGAAAGTTGATACATCCCTTGGACTGTCAAAACAAAAACCATGTTGGCAAACTTGGAATAAACAAATCTTTTTCATTAAATGATCTGTAACTGAAAAGAGAAAAATGTGTCTAGGAGAGCAATTTATCATCTGCAAAATCCGTTTGTGTTTCACACATTCCTGGTTTGGATCTTTGGATTTTTGCCCTTTTAATCTACTGAATGATACATTTTCCTTGACACTTCCTGCGAGATCTTTATTATTTTTCTTCTACAATATATTTTTTTCCTCAATAAAATTCAGCTCTCTTTTCTTTCTTAGCATTTTATCCTGTTAGCTTCATGTTAAGTAGAGAAACTTCGCATCCTTTGTAGATCAAATAAATCTGGATTCTACATAAGGAAGGGCTGTTTTGTCTTCAGAGAGTTTGTCTCTAATGTTTGTTCCCAGGCTTCCCGACTCCATCTGCCACACTCTCCCCATGTTATCAGATACGGAAAAAAAATGCCTGCCAGCCCAGGAAGTGAGAAGTTAAGAAGCTCAACAAGCTGGCAGGGGGAGGGGGAGTACTCAGGTGACCATCTAGGGGCAGGTAGCATGTATGGAGCTACAGAGTCCACTTCCAGATTCTATTTTGCTGTCACTCTTAAGATGACTGAATGCCTACTGTGCATGAGGCACTACGCCAAAGCTAGAGATTCAATTATGAATTAGCTGTGGTTCCTGTTCTCCAGCTCACTGCAAAGACAGGCAAACAGAGAGACAGACAAGCAACAAAAAAGCATCATTCATTGTCAAGTGCTCTGAGAAAGGTAAACACAATACACTGTGGGAAAAGGTCCTTAACCCAATCTTAGACAAGTATTAAGTGGGAATGCTACATTCCTGAAGAAAGTGATGCTTGAGCTGAAAACTGGAATTTTGAGGGGGGAGTAGGAATTGCTCTAACGAAGAGTAGAAGAATATTCTAGAAAAAGAGAAGCAGTATACTTGCAGAAGTCCACAGCATTGTGTTATGGGGAGTTATAAGTAATTTAGGGCCAAGTCGAGGAGAGAGAAAGGAGTGGAGATGAGGTGAAGAGGTAAGCACAGGACAGGGTGTTGACATCCTTTCCACCAGGTGTGAACCTGTTCTCCATGATCGGGTCCTTCTGAATCAACTCTGGCTAAGAGGAACACATGAGAGACAGTGGAAAGAAGCCAGAAAACTTGGGTTTGAAACTTGATCCTGTCACTAGTTTGTGACCTTGGGCAAACTTACTTAGCCTCTCTACTCTCAGTTTGTTTCTCCAATGGAATTCAAATAAGATCTGCTCTAAAGGTTTACTATTGAGTCAAAAACAATATAATATATGTAGTATCCAGTACATTTCATGCTGTCGTGTTAAACCTCAAATATTATAGAATAAACTGCTGTAATCAAGAATATCTACGCAAAGCCTTGAGTCACATAGTTAAGTGAACGTGAAGCAGACTCTGGGTTTGTCTCTAGTTGTCAGAGACCCAGTTAGCCTGCCTGGACTTGTTTGGATACTTTTGTTTAGTCTCTTTGGCTCTTTTATTTTAATGGTAACAGACTTATTTCACAATTTGGTGTTATTTCACTACCTAATAAATGAGTTGTTTGGAAGTGAATTATCATGTCCTCAGACTCATTTCATTTTCTTCATGCCACAGAATTTTTGAGGTAAAAGAGACTGTACAACTCATCTGTAGAAGTGGGGAATAGAGAACCACATCGGAAGAGAAACATGGGCTGCCAGCAAACGAACTAAATATGGATCAGCAGGGGAGTGGCTAAAGAAGCTTGTATCTCTTTGCAG
The DNA here is from genome assembly GCF_009829155.1 of Mustela erminea. Lineage (NCBI taxonomy): Eukaryota > Metazoa > Chordata > Mammalia > Carnivora > Mustelidae > Mustela > Mustela erminea. The sequence continues at coordinate 47,096,910 of NC_045619.1, read as the reverse complement.
AGAGAGTCAATTATCATATGGTTTCACTTATTTGTGGAGCATAACAAATAGCATGGAGGACAAGGGGAGTTAGAGAAGAGAAGGGAGTTCAGGGAAATTGGAAGAGGAGGTGAATCATGAGAGACTATGGACTCTGAAAAACAATCTGAGGGGTTTGAAGTGGCGGGGGGTGGGGGTGAGGGGAGAGGTTGGGGTACCAGGTGGTGGGTATTATAGAGGGCACGGATTGCATGGGAGCACTGGGTGTGGTGAAAAATAATGATACTGTTATGCTGAAAATAAATAAATTAAAAAAAATAAAAAGAAAGAAAGAAAGAAAGAAATACTCCGCAGCAGCTAGAAGGAATGAGCTCTTTATGTACTAGCATAGCTAGAGTTGCAAGACCTATTGTTAAATGAAAAGCAAGCTGCCAAAAGATATTTGGAGAATGATACCATCATTTTTTTTTGTAGAAAAGTACACACACGTATAAACACATTATATGCTTTCTATGGTTGTATGCATAGTGTATAAATGCACAGAAAAACTCTGGAAAGATATACACTAAAATGCTTTGAGTGGTTATATATGGTGACATGAGGAGGTTTGTCCAGATGGAGCAGGGTGGGGTTGGGGAGGGACGATGGTCTAAGGAGACAAGAGTCTTTTTATTTATTATTTTTTTAAAAGTAATGCTCTTATTATTTCTTATTCAAATGTTTTCAAAACAGAAATGAAGAAAGAACAAGGCCTTTGAAGCTGGATGAAACGGACTCAAATCCTGACTCAGCAATTTGTTAATTCTATGATGGGGGGTGGGAGGAAGACTGGCCACTGTCTCAGTTTCTTCATCAACAAAATGTCTTACAGCCTTTTGTAAAGGCTGAAAGCAAAACTCCTTGTACATTACCAGTACTCCCATGTGTTAGTTTTCTTTCCCCTATTTTTTTTTTTAAAGATTTTATTTATTTATTTGACAGAGAGAAATCACAAGTAGATGGATAGGCAGGCAGAGAGAGAGAGAGAGAGGGAAGCAGGCTCCCTGCCGAGCAGAGAGCCCGATGCGGGACTCGATCCCAGGACCCTGAGATCATGACCTGAGCCGAAGGCAGCGGCCCAACCCACTGAGCCACCCAGGCGCCCCTCTTTCCCCTATTTTTAATCCCTTGGTTTTTTCTCCCTTCCCTCCCTCCCTCTCCCCTCCCCTCCCCTTCATTCCCTTTCCTTCCTTCCTTCCTTCCTTCATTCCTTCCCTCTCCTTTCCAGATTAGTCAACCAAACACAAAGTAGTGAAGTTACTTCCTCAAGATCACACCGTTGGTTAATATTGGTTAATGAAAGCAAGGGCTATAGCTCAAGTCTTCTCTATCATAATAAATCAGCATTAACTCTACTGGAGAAGTGGATAACTTTGTGTGACGTAGTTGTTTCTGCTAGTGGTTCCAATTTTCAGATCCCATGTACAGACTTGAAATGCAAATCATCATATTCCAAGCTTGAGCAGCTGTGGGCCTAACCAAACCAAGAAGTCCAGACAAAGGGTGCCAGGTAAACCTGCAAAATTATTTCTGTCGTGTCTCTTTTTTTTGACTGTGCTATCAAGGAGGTTTAGCAGTAAATCTCAAGGACATACGTACAAGGAGAACATTGGTACCAGGCAAAGAATCCATTAACAGGAAAGGGGAAAAGGAGCAAAAATGGATATCTGACTTCTTGGCTACCTAGAATCTGAATCTTCTCCCTATGTTTGGGTAGTTCTACCAATTTGTGAGGCAGAGATTACTACCCACTATATTAGTTAAAAATGACAGATGTTTTCCCAGTTGCCTTTGTACTTAGGGTTCAGTCAGGTGGCTTACACTCTAAAAAAAAAGAAGACCTTCCTTATCAGGGTCCGCTTTCCTTAGAACGATAGAGATTAGTTCCGGCCTAGGGAGAATTATCTACTTTTATCACTAAAGGCCTTGAATTTTAATTTTAAGTGAAATTAATTTTAACTGTCATAGACTCCAGGTGGGCTTGTGGCTGTCAGTATCTTGCTGAGTCCAAAACAAAGGGGATTTTGTTTTCTGAAACCATTGCATAGGAGCAAGACATTTTATCAGACTCTGCAGATCAGGGAGCTATACAATGGCACTTAATGCAGTTCGATGGTCTTAACCCAGATGGTCCAACCAAGATGAACTCACACTTAGGTGGCTGCACTTCTCACTCCAGGAAAGAGGGTATATTCCTCGGGAAACTTGAGGAACTGACTGTACCCCGCCCCCAACCCCAGTTAATTTTATAGAAAGAATCAATGACTAAGTGGATATTTTCATATCCCTCTCCTCCACTTTTGGCCATTTTCATGCTTTGTAACTGCTGTTGTCCAACATGCCTCAAGACTGCTTTGCAGCGTAGGGCAAGAGAATTTACTTCAATGTCTACATGAGACTCCAAGCTAGCTTTCTGCGTCCTAGTTATTAATAAGCATCCCCAAACCACTTATAACACTCTAGAACTGAGTTGCTTCTTTCTATCCTGCAGGGAACAAAAAAAGACACAGAGGTCTCAGATACCTCTGAGGCAACACTTCAGATCTTCTTAGCCACATCCCACTCTTGTTTCAGTAGCAGCAATTCTATATGGGTTCCTGCTGAGAGTCTCACTCAGGCTGCACCATGTGCCTCTCATCTCCCACCCCCGGGAGATTAGGTTAATGCCAAGATACAGAATGCCACAGGATTCTCTTGAGGACTCCTATGTGAATCACTGAAATATAGGGAGTGAATGCCCCATGAGGCAAACATTTGACGAAAGGAGACAGCTAGTAGATAAAACCTCCCCCCTTTCTCCCTCCAGATGGACATTTTGAGATGCAGTTTATATATCTTCCTGGAGGACGATCCTGTGCATTTGGAAAATCTAGTCTCACTTGGTGGCTGCCTACTTGATCATCTTGTCTCACAGTGGCTTCTCTTTTTCTGTTTTATGCCCCTCATCCCTCACACCTGGAAATGCATTCCCTAATCGAGTAGACATACCACAAGCTCCTTGCCTCAGGCTCTGCTTTCTGGGTAACTCAGACTAAGACAACACCACAGAGTTCATAGACAAAATTATGCCAATTTCACTGTTACTGATCACTTTTTCTCACTTGGGAGTCTTCTCCGGCTCTTTATTCAGTTCTATCCTCAGCGTGTGACTTTGCAAGTTACTTAATCTCTGTGAGTTTCATATTATTTAAGACAATATGGAGCTAATAATAAATGATGCCTATCTCATCAAGAGTTAGAGGAAGTGAGAGGAAAAAATGATTGTAATCAGTAAATACAGTGCTTGGCATGTGGTCAAAATGCCGTAACTATCAGTTGTTAATATTATTACTATAAAAATTAGTTTTACTTGCAGCATAATGGATGTCTAGAGGAGATGGAAAAAAGAAAAGGAGTTCACCTACAGATACTTTGTGGAGGTTGGAGAGATATGTTCACATGCCTAAGAGCACATATCATAACACTATACAATAAATCGTCTAGGTTCCATTCTATTATCCCCCCAAAATCGATTAAGAAATCGAGCCATAACTCCTTCCAGAGTTAGGCTTTTGCAGCCATAGTGAAACGATCATTTTGAGCATTTGAGCATTTTAAAAGGCTCGGTAAGTTGTGGCCCGAGGTTTTTTTTGACATTTTCATCTGTGGCTTCCTTCTCAAGGGGCCGCCACAGCCAAGGGATGGCCCAAGCTTCTCTCATATGAAGCTCTGTTCATCGATTCTGAGCCGTGCCTGGGACTTCTAACAGGAGATGGCCTGCTTCTCACATCTTGACATTCTTTGATCCCAGAGTCTCAATTGTGTTGTTTTTGGCTTTTATATGCTGATGAAAAGATTTATGTGGACTTAATTTTCTTTAGTCTCTGGCTGCCAAAGATTTTGGTGTTTGTAATTGCACAGGGAACTATGATCAATTACAGCCTTTTTTTTTTTTTCTTTTTTGCTGGGTGTAGGTTTTCACAGTAACGGGAAGTCAGAAGTGATTTGTAGGTTACTAAATCTTAGGCTTTGTTTAACATATAATTTTTATGGTCAGCGAGAGTGAATAAGGTCCTAATATTTTAGAACTTCATATAGGACGTAAGCCAGTATGAAAAATTACACTGTCCACCAACCAAAGCTAGCTATTGCATAATGTATCTTCTCAAAAAACTAATCCTGACCCCTCCTCCCATCTCGTTTTTGTCCTCCAAGTCCGGAATTCTTATTAAATGAAGGCCTGGTGCTTGTTTTTCTTTGGTAATGCAGCAGATACAAAATGTCCCTCACACCGCATGCAAATTTACAAAGCGGATGCAGCTTCCTTGTGTCCCTTTTAACTGATGTTCTCTCCCAGAGGATCCCTTAGCCAGCTAGATAATGGAAAGTTAAAAGCCCAGTTGTAATATAAATATGGAACCTTAGTCTGAACCAGTTATTTAAAATCTCTCTAGGTTTTTCAATCTCTGGTCTCTTAACTCTGGTAAATCCTAAATGCTTCAGTGTTCCTTTTGCTCAACTCCAGGCAGCTGGATGTGAAGAATAATATAGGCTGGTTAGGTGGCAAGACGGGGGTCCCCAAGTCTATACTGGTCTCAGACGCCTCCTAGTCTCAGAAATCCAGTGGCTGGAAGAAATGTTTCCTCAAATGGCATTCACCAAGAGGCTACTGGCCCCATTTGTCTGCAAATGCCTTTCTATTCACCACTCTCTCCATACTCAGACTCGGCCTTTCTGGGGCTAATAGTATTTCAGAGGCCTTCAGGTAAGGGGAGTTAGGAACTTTGCCTCACCCTCACGGTGGTAGACATAAGGGTCACCGGCCAGGTCCCCCTTCAAGCCCTGGTAGCTGAGAGAGTGATCAGCAGATGGTCTCTGTCCTACAGCACCTTCAGGATCTGCTTCAGCTACAGAAAGACCTCTTGCCAGTGGCCACACCCTTCCCAGAGTGACGCTCATCTTACGACTGACTGACTCTGGGGGTATGAAGGCCTGGCCCATTTAGCAGTTTGCCATTCAACACTGACAGTAGTTCTCGTTCCAGAGTTTCCCTTTGGGTTGGCTGAGATTCTGTTGGTCTCATCACAATCTCACCAATTTCTCTCTCTGCCCAATCCTGCTACTTCCCTCCCTTTTTCACAGGGGTTATTCCCTAATAAACATCTTACACCCCAAATTCTGTCTCAGCATCTGCTTTCAGAGAAGCCAACTAATACCACTGATCTATTTACCTGCCTTCTGCCACTACCTTTATGCCATCATGAAGTGGAGATTAACTTTGTGGAGGCTCTTTCCAAAGGTTCTCAGTCTCCTTCTGTGCAAAGGATATCCAGCACTAAGCCCAGTGCTCCTGGACTTCCATTCCATTCTAAATATTTCTAAAGACAGTCCCTAACCTCTGCTTGAAGCCTGGTGTTCACAGAGGACAGGACAAGGTCTTGGGTCTCTCAGCTTCTTGATTCTATCTCTCTTTCTTATTATTCACAAAATTACTCAAGTCAGAAGGAGTAGCCTTTTGGCTTCTCTTTATCTTTTTCTTCCATCCTGGATATAGAGTAAAATTCTATGATCTGGTTCACCAAGTCTGTCTCTTAATATGATAAAGGTAGGTGTTAAATTTAGGAAATCTTTTTATTTCTTTACTATTATTAACATATAGTATATTATTTGTTTCAGGGGTACAGGTCTGTGATTCATCGGCCTTACACAATTCACACCGCTCACCATGGCACATACCCTCTCCAATATCCATCACCCAGCCACTCCATCCTTCCCACCCCCTCCACTCCAGCAACCTCAGTTTGTTTCCTGAGATTAGGAGTCTCTTATGGTTTGTCTCCTTCTCAGGTTTCCTCTGATTTCATTAGTCTTTTTATTTCTTAAAAAAAAAAAAAAAAAAGGTCTGACTTTCAAATCTACTCTTTTGTTGCATATTCAAAGAACCTATTTTGAAGGTCAGATACTATATACTCTTTCTTTCTCTCTGCATTTCCATATGACAATCAAATTTAATTCCTCCTGTCTTCTTTTCCTCATAGATTCATGGATCTGCCCTCAAGACAAATTTTAATTCTAATTTTAATAGGGACCATAACCAGTCCTTGGTGTAAACACAGGCTATACTGTTTTGTTTTGTTTTGTTTTTAAGATTTTTATTTATTTATTTGACAGACAGAGATCACAGGTAGGCAGAGAGACAGGCAGAGAGAGGGGAGGAAGCAGGATCCCTGCTGAGCAGGGCTTGATCCCAGGACCCTGAGATCATGACCTGAGCGGAAGGCAGAGGCTTTAACCCACTGAGCCACCCAGGCACCCCTATTCTCTGGTTTTTAAGCATCCCACATGGACTCTTGTAATACGAAGCCAGATATGTAAAGAAACTGTACTTCATTATTTCCTGTATCTTATCTGTTCCACCTCTGAGGCCCTACCCATCGAGTAGCAGAAGAAAATACACTATATTTTGGTACAATCCAGTAATGTCATCTGACCTATCATTTGATGTCTACGATCTCTGCATGGATGCCCCAGGAAAATATTCAGTCTTTTGGAATTCTGCTCTTTCCTTTGCTCCTTTTCTAGCTGGCACTAAGAGAAAAGGGGAGGTAGGGTCTACTGGCTTACTTTAGGCTGTGGGGTCACTATCACAGTGTGTAAGGAGACATACCAGTATCCACTACTGAAATCCATGTTTTCCATTCCTAGTTAGGGAAGTCCCTGCTCTCCACTCTAACCTTAGGCTTCTGCTGATCTCTGGCTGCTTTAGTGCTTCTGCTTGCTTTCTTGCCTGTGTTCACCACCACTGAGCTCCGGGGACCACAAGTTCTGCTATTCGTTGACGTGGCCTTCTCTTACCATCACCTCCATATCCTCGCTACCGCACCATATGGATGGATGTAGCAGTTGACTCCAAATTGGACTTCCCATATTATGCCTAGACGAGGGAAGCAGGCCATTAGCCTTGATGTTTTTGGAGGCTTCCTACCTTACTGGGTGTTTCTGAAAGTGCTTCTTTCTACCTGCTCTCTTGAGATGCTTTCTGGTGCTCCCAATCCTAAGGAGAAAGGGCTGTTTAAAGGACCCTGCTAGCTGACTTTCTTAATCTCCTTTTGCTATGCTTCTTCCTCGAATCCGTGCTTCCTCTATGCTATATCCTTATCCTAGTCTAGACAGAAAGCCGGTGGAGAGAGACTCCAAAGAAAGAAATTTGTATTTTAGACATTCAGGCTTAATTCTCTGTATGTTAATAAAGCTAAAAGAAATTTAAAAATCATTTCTTTCTTAGCAAAACTTGGTTTTGGAGTCTCAATTCAGTCTCACACAAATAGATAAACAATGATCTTCTTGTTTTAATAGGCATTTATCCTTTTCCTGAAGCATTTAAACCCTTTCTTTATAGGGTGAGAAGTTGCCAGCTAGCAGGATTTATCAGACATGGAAACGTATCTGACTAATATTCAAATGAATATTATGCCTGTTGTATAAAAATAATAAATACTTGTTACCTACGCAGCAGCGATTCTGCTTTGCATGTATTATCTCACTTAATTTTCACAATAACCCTAGGGGAAAGTATTATTATCCCAATTTTGAAAATGATTAATGAGGCCCAAGAGGGCTAAACAACTTGCCTAAGGTCACATAATTAATAAGGGTTGGACTGGTACACAAATTCAGGTCTGATTCCAGACCTTGCTCTAACCACTAGAATTTCTCCATTAGAAAAAGTCATGTTTGATCACAAAACACAATCATAATTTTGATCTCAGACAATTCTCATTTGGTGGCTTAATTTTTCTATTTAGTGAGCAACAACTGGGCATATTGTTTGAGAAACAGGCTTTGAAGATGAGCTGTGTTTCTCTGCTTCTTCACCAGTAAAGTGGAGGTTATGCTACCGTTAACCCACAAGATTGTGCGAGGTTTAAGTTAATTAATATATGACCAGCTTTTGGCACAGTGCTTGGCACGTAAGAGGCTTCAGTAACTGTTAGCTATTGCTGTTACGAGAGTCTCAGGATTGCACTGTCTTTATCTTCAGGCTGAAGATTTCAAAATCAAACGTTAAAAAAAAAAAAAGGAGGTTTTAATTTGTGACATTCATAAGTATTTAAATTGGGTTCTGTTTTTTCTTTTCTCTCTTTATCGCTTAGAAATTAACCTCTATTCAACTGTAGGAAGGAAAATCCTGCTGTGAATGTTTAGGGAAAATGGAGTCACCCTGTCAGAAATATCACCTATTGCTTTGTTTGTTGTGTTGCTCTATGCTAGAAGGAGCAGTTGCTTTAATGAAACATTTCCATGAGTTATTGTTGTTATTATTATTATAATTACCATTATTATGAATATTGTGCCTTTGCAGAGAGTCAAGGAGGGAGTAGAGGAAAGTGTGCAGGATTTGCAGGCAAACATACCCAAGCCTGCATCCAGTTTCTAACTGATCCTTGGAAAGTGACTTAATTGAGTTTCAGCTTTTGTCATTTGTGCCTACCTCCCTGATATAACTGATATCAGATAAAATGATATAATACGCTTCAGATGCCTAATATTAATTGTCACAATCCAAGAGCTCAGTGAAAGTTATTTTACTTTCTTATCTCTGCCTTTTGTCCTTTCCCACTGCCTTTAATTTAGAAAGTTAGCCCTAAGTGTATGGAAGGCGGGGGCAGGATTAGAAATTTGGAGATCTTATTATACAGTAAATGGTACGGGTTAAACTATAGCCTCCCCCAGTTCACTTGTTGATGTCCTATACACTGGAATGTGACCTTATTTGGAAAACAGAGTTGTTGCAAATGTAATTAGTTATGATGAATTCGTGTTGGAGTAAGCGGGCCCCTAATTAATATGATGAGTGCCATTATATAAAGGGAAAATCTGGACACAGACATGCACACAGGGAAAGCACTATGCAGAGATTGGGATAATGCTTCTACCAGCTGAGGAATGCCAGAGATTGTGAGCAAACCACCGGAATCTAGGTGAGAAGCATCAAACAGGTTCTGTCTAACAGCTCTTGGAAAGAATCAACCCCTGACAACACCTTGATTTTGGACTTTTAGCCTCCAGAATTGAGACATTGCATTTCTCTTGTTAAGGCCACCCAGTTTATCATGCTGGGTTATGGCAGCCCTAGCAACCTAATAAGAAAACAATGATGACTAGAGCCTAAATTAGAGACGTTTAGCTTAGAAATTCTAAATGTTGGCTTATTAAACTTTTACTCATTTAAAAAATTAAATTCTTCAATCAAAATCAAGAGAAGTCAACTGTTTATCCAGAGAAGAAGTTACTAAAAATGAAGAATGACAGATAAATCCCCCAAGGGATTTCATAGAACTCTACTATAAAAAATTTAAGAGTTAACATTTGTAAATGGCTTCTGATGAAACTTTTACCAATTCCCATTAAAATAATTAGAAATGATATGGGAAGAAATGTGACAATTACAATAATACAAAAATTGAAGACTCGCAATCAACCTTTTGCCAAAATCTAGTACACATATAAACCACAAGTAGATGGAACTGGATTGAGAACCCGTTTTCAAATGGTCTGTAAATACGTACTGCAGAAACTGTCGGCCTGAAGGAAAGTGAGAAGACCCTTCGTTTTTCTCCCACGCCCATCTCTAGGCTATGCTGTTCAGGGTCTTGGCCCTAAGAAAAATGCACAGCCATAGGGTATGATTTTTGATATGTCCGGATTATTACTCAGCATTCTCCTATCCCAGGTAGTGTCTAACTTTCCACATCTGTTCAGAAAGTGGATTTCTTGAACCTAAGAGTGCAAAAAATAGGTGATGGGAATGGCTCATGATCTCAGGAAACACTTTATTTACATTTACCAATTTATTACCAAGGATACAATTCAGGAACAGCCAAATGAAAGAGATGCTTAGGGCAAGGTATGGGGGGAGGGGTGTGGAGCTTCCAAACTCTCTCCAGAGAACCTCAGAGTGTGAACCAGCCCCAAACTCATCAAACCTCCTTGTTCAAGAGTTGCTGTAGAGCTTCATCTCCAGCTCAGCCTTCCTCTCCTGCCCTGAAGTTAGGAATGAGGCTGAAATTTTAACCCTCTAATCACTTGGTCTTTCTGGTCACTGGTCTCATCCTGAGGCTTGTAAGAGACTCGCCCACCCCCCCAACCCCCAGCCTTAATCATCTCATTAGCATAAACTCAGGTCTAATCTTTAGAGGCTTGTTATGAATAACAAAAGATATTCCTATCACTCAGGAAATTCCCAGGGTTTTAGGAGCTCTGTGCCAGGCATCTGGGATAAAAACCAAATATATTTATTATTATTATACCACACCCCTCCATAAAGACTGTACTGTTTTGCATTCCTACCAATATTGTATGAGAGTACCCTTTCCTCTCAGCTTGCTAAACTTGTAAATTTTTGCCAATCTGACATTTGGGTATAGTATTTCAGTTTCCTTTCAGTCTGTATTTCTCTTATTATAATAAAACTGGACACTATTTAAGGGCTGTGTACATATACACATATATACATAGAAATTGTTTATATCTCATGTCCATTTTTTTTTTCTGTAGGAATTTTGGTCTTTTTCACTTCAATCTTTCCAAGTTTTTGATATATTAGGGAAATTAGTGCTTTATCTGTGATATATGTTGCAAATATATACTCTCAATTTGTTGTTTGTCCTCTAACTTTGCTTATTGTGGGCTTTTTTTTTTGTCTTTTTGGCCATGAAAATAGTTTTAATTTTTATATAATCAAATTTATCAACTTTCTGAACTGTATCTGAATTCTAAGTCATCCTTAGATACTTTTCCTTCCACCTAGACTATAAAAAAAAAGATTCATGTTTTCTTCTGGCATTGCATAGGTCAATTTTTTAACATTTAGATCTCTGATTCACTTGAAGTTTATTTTTGTGTGTGGCTGATGAACTGGTCAGATTTTACATTTAAAATAATTTTCAAAGATGTGGCAAAATATACCTAGTAATGATTTAAAAAAAAAAAAAGGAAGATACAAAACTGTATGTTCAATACGGCCTCCACATACATAGAAAACACACTAGAACAAAATACACCAAAATGTTACAAATGGTTACATCTGGTTAACAACGTTATGGGAAATTTAAAATGTTCTCTTCTAAAATACGCTTTCACACTTTCTATAATAAACATGTCATACTTCAAAACGAGAAAGAAAAGAAGTATGTGGTTTTTCATTTTAAAAAAACAAATAAGTAAGTAACACTTGGCCCTGCTAGTTTTTTGGTAGTCTGAAACAGAGAAGTAGAAAATACATATTTAGTTGAAACGGAGAAGAACAGGGGAGCAATATATACTTCCCTCTCTCCTCTTTCACATCTCTCTGCGCTTCTTCGCTTTTTTTTCTCTCCCATTTTCTCACTCTCCAAGTCTTCGTAGCAGTAAAACACAGGCAGAAAATGAGCAAGCCTTCTGTAGCATATTATTTTATTTCTGCGAAAGCTACTTGGGGTGAATGCTTTCATAAAACACGTCGCAGGTTATGACAAGAACTCGGAGAGACCACAGTGCTAATGGAAAATGTAAAGCCTGTGGCATACAAATCTCCCCTCCCCACTCAGCTCACAGTCCTGCAACCAGGAACCAAGGGGGAAACCTACTATACAAGGCTTTCTGTGTTATCCTAGAGGGTGTAAAATACCAGGTCCCTTCATTTTAGCAGTTGGATGGTCAGAGGAGAATTATGGCTTCCTTTATTTTATGGCACTAGTGATGTGCAGCTTGTTCCCAGGACGTGCAGCTGAAAAATCAATGCCAGATGGCTCAGTAGGAGACAGGGCTAATGGTCTGTGCTGTTCTCAGTCGCCCCAAGAGGAAAGCTATGCAGTGGGGGTACTCAGCATTATCACATCCAGTGGTTAACTATGACATTTGTTGAGTGTTCATCATGTGCTGAAGTCTGTTTTACGTGCATTGTTTCATGAAATCATCATTCAACTGTGCAAGGAAGCCATTCCTATTAAGGCATATATATGTACGTCTCACAGGTGTAAATAAATAACTTTCCCTAAATCAGACAGCCTGGGGTGGCAGAACCAGAATTTGAAAATTTGAACCCTTGCCTGTTAGGCTCCAAAGTCAATGCTTCTAAAGTCATTGGGGGAAGGGTCAGTACCAAGAAGCAATAGCTTAACATATCTTTATCATATATTTATCAGTGAAACTTGTAACACATCCAGATAGCACAAGACTTCCTTGGAAGACATTTTCTAACAGCCTTTCTCCATGCAGGTTCCACAAGAAAATTAAACTCTACCAAAAAATGAGTTGAATATTATCTTTCCACTTCCAAGAATGGTGGCACATAGTAGCATTCCAGTTGCAAAGAAAAGTTAATTCATTACACAAAATGGTGACTTAGGACATTAGGTCTTATTTCTCTCTCCCCTTCTTCTCTCTTCCCATCTCTCTCTCTTTCTCTGTTCTTCTATCCCTCTTTGTGTGTGTATGTAGGTGTTTCCCTCTCTAAAGAAAGGTTGCAAGGGAGAGAGTTGCCTGGCTGAGTCTGAGGGGCATGCGACTCTTGATCTTGGGGTCATGGGTTCAAGCCCCACGTTGGGTGTAGAGATTACTTAAATAAAGAAAAACTTAAAAAAAAAAAGAAAGAAAGGAAGGTTGCAAAGATAATAGACCTACAGTACAATTTACAGCAGAATTCTCCCCAGTTATGAATTCTCCATTATATAATGAATTCTCCATTAACAGTGTCTCTGAAGGAGGTCTTTTACTCAGGACTTTATATTGATTATAAAAGGATAAATGCTATATTGCATAGTAGTACTCCACTATCAATCTAAGCAATCATTCATAGCACAACACTACAAATAATACACTGGGTGCTTCTGATACTTGCTCAAACCCTTGTTGAGGGATAGGTGAATCCTGAGCTGGGGGGATCAAAGAAAGAATCCCTGCCCTCCCCTGTCTAGGTCTTCTTTGTTTGTCTTATTCTTCTTTGCTTGGACCCTCTTTGGAGTTGCCCACTCCCTACTGGACTGGGATTTACACACTACTATTTATGTTAGTACAATTGCTTAGAGTTCAAACTCTAATCACAAAATTTTTATCAATAGTATTTTATACCTCTAACCAGTGTTGCTTCTAATTTGAAATGATGACACCATGGGACTTGGAATAGTTTGTTTCACTGGTGTATATTCTTTATATAACAACCAGAATTTCTTTTTCCTCTTTCTCTTTCTTACTGTCCTTAAACCTTGCCTTTTCTTTTTCAAAAGAGATTAACATTCAGATTCAGTACTAGCTGAAAAGTATCTTTCCTTTTGGTACTGATGTTCCCATAATTTATTGAATCTCATGGTTCAATAAATGGCAGTTTGGTGGCTTCATAGTGGCTTTCATTTAAGCAAAACCAGAATTGTTAGCTATCAATGATTGTTTGATGTTCCAGAAAATATCCTCATGTTGGATGTTCGATGCCAAAGAACATCTTTTTTCAAACATAAATGAAATGTTTCAGCAATGTTTGCCTTTTTGTGGGAAAGAAAAAAAGCACAACATTCTTGAAATGTTTTGAGGGAAATTGTAGATGTCTTGTAGACTACAGCTTGGGCTGAGTTATCTAAATACCAGCAACACTGGTGACAACATGAGAAATGTCACAACGTGTCCTAAGTTCTCTTGTTTTTCACTCTTGGACAGCTGAGAATATAGAATGGTGCCAGAATTCCTGAACTCTTTCTTTGGTTCACCCTCTCTTAAACCTCCAGCCATGGGGGGATGGTGATTAATAAAAGTAAGGGTGTACAGTCAAAGCTCCTCTATTCCTAGGTAATACTATTGCCACGGGGTGCTGGGAAGACAGAGGAAGAAAGGGACCACTTAGCACAGTGCCTGTACAAAGACATATTAATAATCACTCTAGTTACCATCATAACAGACATTTACTGAGTGCTCAGTAAGTGCCAGGTATTACATTAATAATTTCTATGGATTTTTTTCATTACCACTCACAACCACCCACCGACGTAGGTACTATTATAATTATTTCATTTTATACGTGAGAAAACTATGGTGAAGAGAGGCTGAATAATTTGTCTAAGGTCACATAGCCCATGTGATGGAGCCTGGATTAAAACTCAGGCAACTCGATTACACTGCACTACATTGATCTGATAAATAAATGCTAAATATTAGCAAAATGTGATGTTTCCTGTGTGATTCTTTCAAACAGCCTAAAGCGCTGGCTATTCAAGGAGAAATTCCTAACTTAAAGAATTAAACTCAGAAGATTTTTAATGGTGCTACATGTTGGGGCTAAGCAGCTACAGGAGTATCATCCATAATCACTTGCCACTATCCTCGGGAAGGTAAAATTTGACAAAAAAAAAATTTCCACCAAAAGCAGCAATGAGTTCATTGAATCCATTCATTGTCTGTGTATTGGAATTGACAATTTATACATTGCATCTCAGATGTGCGAAAACGCCACTTTACATTTCCGTACCTCAGATGACATCTCCCTTCTTATACTCACAGATGGCTCTAGGAAACTTCTGGATGTCTTCTATGTCAAAGAGGCGCTCGTGAAAGTTTGGTAGTGCTAGCCCAATCTCTCTGTCTCTGCCTGATCTATGAGATTTGGAATTGTGAACTACTTAAATCCCCATTCAAGGACTCTAAAACTCCTCCATCCTCCCCAATTTCTTCCTTCTTAAGATGGCATCTGATTGCAAAGGGCCTTTAACATCCTAATGGTATTGAGTCCACACACCAATGTTCTATATGTGGCCCTCTATGTTTTAAAATGTTCTAGGATTTGTTCTAATCAGGTATGGTAAGCAAACATGGAAATGATTGTCAACAAGGAATAAGTTTATATTCACAGATCCCTCGACATAAGAGGCATGGCATACCATATAGGGCCAAATGCAGAAGCACCAGGGTCAGTAAGGAATCAGAGGGAGCAAGAGGAAGGCATGGGTAAGAACTTTTATTGTGGTTTTTGTGGGAAGGACTGGGCCAGGCCAGGGTAAACAAAGACATGCCTAGCATTGGCTAGTTTGAAAAATGTTGGTGGGTTCTAAGATGTAGGAACTGCCCCTACTTGTCTGATGCCTGCCCTGGGATGATTAAGGCAGGGTTATGGTGGCTTGGCCCAGTAAGGAGATGGTTGCTGATATGGGCTCTGGATTGGTTGATTTGCATTCAAAGATTATGCTCTCAGGTGAATGTTTGCTATCTCTAGGAGTTATCTAATCCTGAGAGGGATAATCTCTACCTATTAAGGCCCTGAGATATCATAGCATCATAAGATACAAAAAATAAAAAATATTATTAATATACTCTAGTTGAAGTGTCTCATCATATTTGTCTCAGATATTGCCCTTGGTCTTACTAATTCTACTCAAGTGTCTATAACTCATGGAGCCTAGGCCTCGTCCAAGCAAGAGAAGTTGCTTCAGGTAAATCAGCTTTCTCTCTGAGTAGGCCTCTCCGTTCTCCTTTGCACCAATGATTCTTTTAGTTTTAATTGCAACTTCTGTGCAGTCCCAAGCTTATGCAGGTGGTCAGCAAAGGGCTTGAGAGCAATGGCAAAAAGAAGGCAGCTTGTGCCCTTGTGGGATCACTAATGAGCCACCTTGCAGAATGCTTTCATGCCAATAGCACTCAGCTGCTGAGTAGAGTCAAAATGGCGGCATGGTGTGGTCAGGCAGAGACAGAGAGATTGGGCTAGCACTAGCAAACTTTCACGAGCGCCTCTTTGACATAGAAGACATCCAGAAGTTTCCTAGAGCCATCTGTGAGTATAAGAAGGGAGATGTCATCTAGGTACGGAAATGTAAAGTGGCATTTTCGCACATCTGAGATGCAATGTATAAATTGTCAATTCCAATACACAGAGTGTATTTGGTAATAATATTGAGAGTAATAACAAAATAGACAAATTTATAGGTAGACTAATCAAAACAAAAAGTTACCTTAAGTAATGGTCACTTTGCAAATGCAATCATTTAAAAAATAATTAAGCATCGTAAATAACTGTATACTGATGAACTTGAAAATTTCAATGAAATAGACAAAATTTCTAGGGAAGAAATTGCCAAATTATTCTTTAAATATGTCAGCAGTGTCCCTACTTTAGGATCGACTAACTTCTGTTTCTTCTGCTTGGAATATTCTTTACCAGTTAACTGTCTAGTGAGGTCTTCTCCTTTCCTACAGGCCTTTTCTCAGATACACATTTTTATGAAGACTTTCTTAGATGCTCAAAGTCCAACCCTTTACACACATTTCACATCCCTTTTATTTTTTTATTCTTTTCTTTAATAGCAATTGCTATCTAACATGCTATATATTTTACTTACCAATCTTGTTCATTGACTGCTTTCGTAAATGTAATCTATGAGGGGAAGGTTTTTTTTTTTTTTTTTAATTTATTTTGTTCACTACTGTACTCTGTTGCCTAGGTGCCTGGCACATGGAAGTACTCAATGAATATTTGTTAAACGAAAGATATAATTAACTAAAAAGTTCCCAAATTGCCATATGGAATTGAATGCATAGATAGATAGATAGATAGATAGGTAATGATCAAATACATGAAGACTGAAAAGCCAAAAATAATTTAACAGGAGAAAAATTCTTCAAATTAAATCATCGCATTTACTGCATTAAGAGATTAATAAGGAAATGCCATATCTTCCTCCCAATAAAGCAGAAAAAAAAAACTAAAAAAGATGTGTATAGAAGGCAATTTCTCCTACCTAATCAAGTAAATCTATCAAAAACTAACAACAAACATCAGTCTAAATGCTGAAATTTTTTAAAAAGATTTTATTTATTTATTTGTCAGAGAGAGAAAGCGAGAGAGAGCAATAGTGCACAAGCAGGCAGAATGGCAGGCAGAGGCAGAGAGAGAAGCAGGCTCCCTGCCAAGCAAGGAGCCCCATGTGGGACTCGATTCCAGGACTCTGGGATCATGACCTGAGCCGAAGGCAGCGGCTTAACCCACTGAGCCATACAGGCGTCCTTGAAGTTTTTTTTTCCTAAGGATTTATTTATTGATTGATTTGACAGACAGAGATCACAAGTAGGCAGAGTCAGGCAGAGAGAGAGGAGGAAGCAGTCTCCTTGCTGAGCAGAGAGCCCGAAGCGGGGCTCTATCCCAAGACCCTGAGATCATGACCTAAGCCAAAAGCAGACGCATAACGACTGAGCCACCCAGGCGCCTCTAAACAGTGAAATTTTAGAAGCACTCCAAGTAAAATAAGAAATAAGACAAGGATGCCTAAAATCATCCTACTATACAACATTGAACTGAAGTTCCTAACCAAAGATATAATACAAGATAAAAGAGGTTAAGAACTGGAAAGGAAAAGACCAAAATTTTATCTGTAGAATATATGATTATCTTCCTAGAAAATGCAAAAGAAACCTCAGATAACTTGTAAAATTAAGAGAATTCAGGAGATTATCCAACCTAAGATTGTTGGACAATAAAAAACAAAACAAAACATACTTAAGTACTAACAATAAAGATTAGAAAATATAATTAAAAAACTTTAAATCAGGCAAGACGCTTAAGGAGAATATTACATAACTCTGTTAAAGAACATAAAAAAATATAACACAAAAACAAAAATGTAATTGGGATACATACACCAGATGATGCTAACTTTGGAAAGGGAAGATAATGGGCCTGGCAGAGAAAATGTAGAGATTTTAATGCTTTACTTAAAAAAGAAAAAATAACTGAAGGGAATAAAATGTAATACTTGTTCATTTTAGTGGCAAATATTTATCATAGATGTTTATTATATTTTCTATGTTTTGGGCCCCCCTGCCCCCAAACATAAATAAAGGCAGAGAGGGATCTCACTAATCTGAAAAAAAATTTTTTTTTTAATATTTAATTTATTTATTTGACAGAGAGAGAGAGCACAAGCAGGTCAGGGTTAGGGTTAGGCCAGAGACAGAGGGAGAGGAAGAAGCAGACTTCCCACTGAGCAGGGAGTCCCATGTGGGACTCAATCCCAGGACTCCAGGATCATGACCTGAGCCAAAGGCAGACGCTTAACCAACTGAGCCACCCAGGTACCCCTGAAAAAAGGATTTTATTAAAAAAAAAATAATAATAACAAAGATGTCTTCATTGGTTATTGAATCTATTAGCATCAAGTGTGCTTGGTTTTTTATAAATATTTTTAGAAATATAAGATCTTAAAAAACCCTATCTTGGGCTTTTTAGACATGCATGATACACTTCCTGGACTTCAAAAGCATTTGCGACCAGATAGTATAAACTACTGCAGTGATTCCTGGGCTTTATTCTAGTAGATTTGAAAACGTTACTCTCAGGTGGGTTTTTTGCAGAATCTGCACCCTGGTTTTGAAGCTACAAGTAGAGCATGAATATTCAATGGCCAAGCAGGACTTGGCACGCTTGGACATGTAGGGAGAGCTTCCAAAGCTTGCATTTTCTGCTTCTGCTGACCTGTTTGGCAAGAGAGCTATACCAAATATTAAAGAAATACTTTTACTGGAAGAGATTAAAAATTCTATGGCATAGTGAGGCGATCTCATGTGTTTTCAGAATCTTGTGTTCTTTCTCCATTCTGAATTACGGTAAATTCTAGTGTGTGTGGAGGTTTTATTTTATCTAATTGTTCCAGAGTTTACACACTGTTCAGAATATAATTTATAAGTTAATTTCTATGTTAATGACAACCACCCAAAGGGCAAATTTGATATACAAATTATTAAATCATTCTGTCTGCATATTCTCTTCTTTTGGACAATTACTTTTTCCAAATAATACCAGCCAATTGTACAACTATAATTACTTTGTGCTCTGCTAATAGAAGTCTGGTAGAGAGCTAGCAGTTAAAGAAATTCTTATCTGTAGCTACAAAAAAGATGGGTCCTTGGAATGCTTATAGACACATGTCCCATTTAAATACTGAAAAAATTACTGGGTTTCTTCATCAGAGTAGTATAAACGTTTTGACCTAAAATGCAAACATTTTGGTTTATTTTGAATTCACTGATCTACCTTGAAACAACTCTAAGCATGAAACTGGAAATTGCTTCTGTGCATGCAGAAAGCCCGCAAACGCAGATGTGATCACAAAGAAAAAGCATTCCAAACAAGCATCAAAGTGGGGAGGGGAATAAATTCAGGGTGTTTCTCCCTAATCCTCTACTAAAGGGTTTAGCTCTGAAACAGGGCCGCTGTTTGGCAAAACTATGAGACAAACCGATCCGGATTTGGTGCCCTTTTCGTCTCTTCTCTTCCCTTGTAGTCCTGATTCCCACAGCAGCTGGCCTGCCCTTCACAGTGTGCTATATAGACCTAGGTCGATATAGACCAGGGCCTCAAAATGATCTTACCTCTTCCGCCATATCAAAATCCTATTTCTGCAGTGCTATGCTCTGAGATAATAGCTCCAGAATAAAGCAATTCCTTACTAAATTGCTAGTGATGGGGTATGACTATATGGGTCTGCCTATAGAGGGCTACTCTATCTATAATAGCTGCCTAAGGGTCCTCTGCCTGCTCTGCTACCTCTCCTGGTAATCAGGTCACTTTAGGGACCCACAAGACTGCAGGGTTATGAAGCAAATTCAGGACCAGACTCAGACCTAAGAGCCTGCTCGTGTGATGGTTACCCCTAAGTAACAGACCTCAATATGGGAGCCCCAAATATTGAGAATGGGTACATGTTACTGTCAGAGTTACAAAGGGCCAGCCAAGCCATGTTTGTCTAAAGCCACACATTTCTTTGGTGTCTCTCATGGTAAGTGGTACAAAGGGGAAAGTGTATTATTCACTTTTCAGATCCAAAAGGTGTCTTCTCAGAACAAAACAAAAAGTACCCAAGAATAAGCCATGCTGACTTTGTCTTCCTGAGTATTTTAGAGGACATGGCAGTAAAAAGATTACAGATAAATTATAATCTTGAAAAATACTTTCTGTGGCTCAGAGCCCTGAGAGCACTCTGAATGTCAAAATAAATCTATAAATTCTTTCAGGCATTCAAAGGGGATTATCCTAGGATTTGAGGGAGGGAGACACAGCACAGTTACTGACTATGCAAGAAGTCTATGGAAATAACATTAGACAAACAATTCCAAAATATGTAAGCATCTAACAGTCACAAGGAATGCCGATAATATTTTTTAAAGTAGACATTGGAAGATGAGATGGTTCTTCTTAAAATTTAAATCATGGGGAGGAGTCATCTCCTTAGAATTCAGAATAGAGCCTGAGTAGTCTATTTGTATTTTAGGTTTTTGGTGGTGGTGGTGGTAGTGTTGGTTGTGTGTATGTGTGTGGGGTTTTTTTCCCCTCCTTCAGTTAAAGACTTTAGAGTCTATCTTTGAGAACTAAATCCGAAGTAAATCCAGTAGGAGGATTATGTGGTAAATATACAGATGTTTGTAATAAGGACTTTTTTGTGTGTGTCTTTAAAAGTAATTATGTACAGGAAAGAGGATTGGCCAGAAAAAGGACATGGTTTTGACCTTCATATTAAAACTATCTGTGGAATATTGTACTTCCTTTCTGTAGTATGTGTGAACGCACATGCACGAGCATATTGGATAACACTTAATGTACTATGAAGTGAATGGGAATTTTAAAGAGCTTAAGGAACTTTATTTTCCTCCATTAGAAAGTGATAGTCACCCAATTTCCACCATAAACTTTGATTCTGAGATATGAATAAATAAACATCTAACAGAAATTACCATTAGGTAACAACAGTCTATATTTTCTATTGCTCCTTTTGAGAAAAGAGGGTATAAGACATGTGGATGAGAGCTTTAAGTTATCTCAGGGAAATTTTCAAATGGGTAAAGTATTGATCTATATGTCTGCCCCATGAATTTATCTTAATAGCATTCTTACCTTGTGAAGAAAACTAAGACCAACTAGCTTAAGAAAAAAGAAAAAAAGGAATTTATTTCCTCACATAACTGACATATACAGCTGGCTTTAGACAAAAACCAATCAAGAGGCTTAAAAATTCTCATTGGGACTTAATCTCTTCATCTATATGTTTTTCCAGCTCATGGCTTTTTCTACTTTTTTGACAAAGGTTGATTTTATTCTCAGGTAGGTTCTCCTCTTGTGATACCAAGATGGCTAAACTGACATCTCTATCAGCACAAGAATCCTAAAGGAACAAACAATTCTAGTTTTCAATAGAATGTCCCTAAAAAACCCCAGTATTGAGTCTCATTAAACCACTAGGAACTATTAAATTCACTAATATATCCATTACAGAGTTACCATATTACATAGTACATACCGAGTAGCTTTTTCATTTAACTGAAATGTTTAGTTTGAGTCCTTGTTAAGTGGTGGCACACAGGTACTTAGCTGTCAATCAATTCTTGGGATTCAGGCATTGTATTTAATAAGGTGACAACATTCAGAGTCTTGGAAGGACAAACTTGAATAAGAATGTGCTGACTTGACTTTGAGGCCTTAAGTAGCTCCCTCCAAAAAGGTTCTAGTTCAACTTTCAGCTGAACTACAAATGGAGAAACACACACATCTTTGCTCAAAAGGCTGTTTCTGCCTAAAGCTGGGAGAAACAAACTATTGTTTCTCTAGTGAACTGGAGAGGTAGAGAGGACAGTATCGAAAAATATATATACTCTGTTCTAGACTAATGTTAGCGCCAGGATAAGCATGGAGTAATAAAAAAAATAAAAAAAAAATTTTGATGGAGTAAAAAAAAAAAATATGATTGAGAAGCTGGGAAATATTGTAGATATGACTATGGATCCCCAAGGATGTCCACATCCTAGTTTCCAGAACCTGTCCATGGCAATACTTTGCAGGTGTGAATAAATTAAAGATCCTGAAGTGAGGAGATTATCCTGGATTATACGTGGGCCCAATATAATCACAAGGATCCTTATAAGAGAAGGAAATATTACAGTAGAAATAGAGGATGGAGTAATTGCAGGATTGTGAGCCAAGGAATGTGGATAGTCTCTAGAAATTGGAAAGGCAAGAAAATAAATTCTCCCCTACAGCTCCTAGTAGGAATATAGCCTCACCAACCCACTTTAGACTTCTGACTTATTGAAATGTAAAATAATAAATGTGTGCTATGATAAGGTATCAGGTTTGTGGTAATTTGTTATAGCAGCAATGGGAAACTAATACATGACAGAAGCAAATAATGTAAATGGAAAAAGAAAGGTAAATAGAAACCTTAGGATAGGGGCACCTGGCTGGCTCAGTGAGAAGAGCATCAGTTCCTTATCTCTGGGTTGTGAATTTGAGCCCCATTTTGGGTGTAGAGATTACTTAAAGAAATAAAAACTTAAAATAAATAAAATAAAAATAAATAAAATAAAATAAAAAATAAATAAATAAAAACACATGGAACACATGGTCTAACTACGAAACAAACTAAAGTGCAGCTACTGGTTAATAAAGATCAAAGGGAGTTAATAAAAGTGTAACAAAGAGTATACGTTTTCCTTCAAAACAGCCAGAGGTTATTATTTGAATTCATAATGAAGGAAATACAATCTTGGCAAAATAAATTGGCTTGGCACTAAATAAAATTTTCTATCATAACAATATAAAGATTATGTATAGCTTTTCCACCTTTAGAGTTAACTTTGGGTAAAATACCCAAGACAGTTGTGTTTGTAAGACAAAATGCAATTTTCAACATCTTTGACAGTGAAAATGTAGTTTCACTGACAGAGTGTAGGTTACAGAAAGAGAGTGAAAAATGAAAAAAAAAATGTGTTCATGCTATCATCTTAACACAATGGGGAACTAAAAGAGATTGCTGAAAGTTGATGGATCAAAAAGTTAGAGATTTATGAATGTATATTATAGCTATAAAGATGTAGAGTAGAACTAAAAATAATATAAATATTAAACATATGAAGGAGAAGAGAAGATGGGACTAATGCAAATGAGATAAACTCCCATTTTCTTTTCAAGTTATGACTAGTTTTTAACTTATCAATCTCAGGCAGTATCCATTTATCAACAAATACCTTTTGGTTAAGCAAATATCCAGAAGAATTCAGGTCAGAAAGAGTTAAAAGAGATTAACTATGATAATGGGATGAAAAGTGAAATCAGAAGGAGCAGAATTTCACTGGTGATTTTTATCATGCATCTAAGGGGGAAAAAATGGTAATCTCACACAAACATAAAAAGTAAACAACAAAGGAATACTTTACTGCCCTTTTTATGAGGTCACCTTATCCTAATACCATAGACATTATAAGAATAAAGAAGTATGAAAATTTGAAATATGAAATTAAATCCAGCAACATATAAAAAAGAAATGCATCATGATGATGTGATTTGCTCTAGGAATGCAAGGTTGGTTTAATATTCAAAAGTCAATCAATGTAATTTACCAAATTAAAGTAAAAAAGAAAAAAGCATATGATCACCATAACAGCTGAATAAGCATCTGACAAAATTCAAGAGCTGTTGTGATTAAAAAAATCATTGGTGATATCTATGGAAAACTTGAACCTAATATCACACTTATTAATGAAAGAATGAAAACTTTTTCCCTGCAATTAGGAACAAAGTGAGGATATTCACTCTCCCTACCCATATTCAATATAGCCAGTGCAAAACAGGGCAAGGAAAAGAAAATAAAAACAACAACAAAAACCAGCATACAGATTGGGAATAAAAAAATCTTTTTGATTTCAAACATAATTGTTTATGTAGAAAATAAAAAATAATCTACAAAAAAAGCTACTAAAATAACTGTGGGTTTAGCATGGCCATTGGATACTAGGTCAATATACAAAAAAAGTCATTTATACATGCAACAAGCGTTGGAAAATAAAATTAAAAATTAACATTTCAGGGCACCTAGGTGACTCAGGCAGTTAAGCGTCTGCCTTCAGCTTAGGTCATGATCTCAGTGTCCTGGGATTGAGTTCCACGTTGGGCTCTCTGCTCAGTGGAAAATCTGCTTCTCCCTCTCACCCTGCCTCTGTGCTCTCCCTCTCTCTCTCTCTCTCAAATAAATAAATAAAATCTTTTAAAAAATTAACATTTCAAATAGCATGAAAACATGAAATATTTAATGATAAATTAAACAAAATATGTATAAGTCTTGTACACTGAAAAGTACAAAACACTAGCAAGAGAAATTAAAGAGAAATCTAAATGGAGAGATAAAATGGGTCAGAAAAATTAATACCATTAAGATGTTACTTCTTCCTAAATCCATATACAGGTGCAATACAATTCCATTCAAAATCTTTGCGGTCTTTGGTAGAAGTTAAGATGTGAATTCTTGTGCTACCTGGGTGGTTCAGTGGGTTAAGCCTCTGCCTTTGGCTCAGGTCATGATCTCAGGGTTCTGGGATCGAGCCCAGCATTGGGCTCTCTGCTCAGCGGGGAGCCTGCTTCCCTCTCTCTCTCTGCTTGCCTCTCTGCTTGCTTGTGATCTCTCTCTCTGTCAAATAAATAAATAAAATCTAAAAAAAAAAAAAAAAGGATGTGAATTCTTAAATATGTAAAGAAATGCAAAGAGCTTGGAAGAGTCACAACAATTTTGAAAAGACCAATGGTTTAGGACTTAGACTACTATTTCATAACACTTCAAAAATCAAGACACTGTGATCTGGCACAAAGATAGACATATAAATCAATGAAAAAGCAGAGATCATAAGTGGACCCGAACATACAGCTATTTTTTTTAAACAAAGGGGCCATTATTGGAAAAGACAGTTGCAAGAAAAATTGGGAAAATGTAGCAGCATTAGGTGAGATATTAAAGATGCTGAGTGACCACAGAGAGCAGTAGAGGCAGAGAGAGAAGCTGCCTGATGAGTTCTCAAAACCTGATTGAACACACCATTTTCCTGTTTGGATGAGGCCCAGCTATACTTGAAATCCCTTATGCCCTCTTAGCAGACAGAATTAGGTTATGTGTATGAAACCACAGATCTATAATCATCTCTGTATCTATCCATTTATGTACATATTAAGCTAATACATAAGATGTCTCCACCGCTAATCCAGTACCACAGGATTCGTTCTAGCCTTCTCTTCTTGCTCCATCCTGTAACGTCCCTCTCCATCACTGAAAAACCTGACTCTTACACTCACCATCCATTTTCTTACTTGTTCAGCCCTTTCAGTCACTTTTTAATTGGGTTGTTTATCTTATTATTGAATTGTGAGACTTCTTTATTGTTGTGGATATATGTTTTATCAGGTGTACCTGTAGCAAATATTTTCTCCCATTTCATGGTTTGTCTTTTCATTTTCTTTCAAAGATCAAAAGTATTTCATTTTGATGAGAGTCCAATTTACTGATTCTTTTCTTTTATAGTTTGTGTTTTTTTGTGTCCTAAGAAATTTGAGCTTAACCCAACATCTCAAAGATCGTCTCCTATGTTTTCTTCCAGATGTTTCATAGTTTTAGCTCTTACATTTAGGTCAATGATCCATTTCAAGTTAATTTTTGTCAATTTCATTCTCACAAAACAACTTTACTTTTGCATTTGTATTTATTTTGTTATATAATATTCGAAACAGTAACATGTGACACTATCATAAACAACTTGGGGAAGCACAACTGAGTCTTGGTAAGTGTACTACTCAACTGAGAGAGAAAACATGTAGAGTACTAGCGAATGGCCTCCTTAGTCTTGGATCTTTAGCACTGTGGGCTTTAGTGGGTATGTTTTACTGAAGGAATGGAGAGTTTGGGTTGATCCAGCAAAGAGGTTGGGTGGAAAAAAAAAAAAAAAATCTGCCAGATACACACGAGTGAGTTTGTAGATCAGCTTTATGCATACCAAACTAGCCCCAGATTATGTCTCTATTTTTGGATGTCACAATGTAAGAAAAACTGACAAACTAAAATAGTCCTTTATGAACTTTTCCAGAGTTTATGATTTCATGGAAGTTACCTCAGTAATACTCAAGTAAGAGACGTTGTTAGTTGCTTTTGTTTTTGTTTTTGTTTCTGTTTTGCACAGATTTCTATTTTTCTTTTCTAGTGGCCCTGTAGCTTTAAAGGAAAGGAGAAAAAGTTGGGAATCATGATTGAACAGGTACCCTCTTTGAGGAAATTAATCATTTATGAATATATGAATTCATATATTAAATATATATATATATATGAATATTATGAATGCTGGATAATATGTGTGGAAGTCAGTGTTGCCTAAGAAATAGCTACTTTCTTTCTCTTCCCTGGAAACAACCCTGACTTTATACCAGTAACTAGGTACCCAATGTAGCAGACACTAACATAGCTACAAGGGGTTGACAGCTGCAAAGACCCAGTGCTCAGCCTCTATCTTGCTAGAGTTCATCTCAAAAAAACTTTATAGCCCTGAGGCATTTACCTGAGTGATCACTTCTTTGCTCATTTGGCCTTTATAGCAGCCAAAGAAGGGTGACAGGCTAATGACTAAATGGTGACAAGGTATATGATATCATAGGGAGATACTGATTCACTTTAGTTACTTAAGGTTGATTCATGAATTGCCTCACTAGGCTGATTCACATTTACATGTCTCAAGGGAGACACTTTCTCCAGTGTCCTTGAAGACAGTTTATCATTCTTACTTGTTTAGTTCCCCTAACTTAAATTTCTATCTCTAAACCTGAGCTTAGAATATTCCTTTGCTTACCTTCAAAATATTTCTAAGCTTGAGTGATGATGTGCTGTTGAAGAAAAACCTTATTTGATCTGGTTTAATTAAATCAGTAGTCTCATTTTATGATTTAGATATACATAATCTTAGAATACAATCATTTTGGTTTATTATTGATTTGGGCTATGTTGAGAAAATCATTTTTGCTATTAAAAGAACCTACTGAATTTATTCCCTGAATTGTGAACAGGTAGATTTATCAGTCTCTTTAAATTTCCTTTGGAAATGTCCTTTCAAATAGCAAATCATAAAAGCCAAGATTGATATTTTGACTAACCTAAAATGCAGTGATCAGTAGACGCATAAAGAACAATTTAAAATGCTGTTTCAGATAAATTTGAGGAGACATAAAAACGTAACAAAAAAAAAAAATACTTACCTCAACTCCATCATTGGAAGGCATGGCTGGAACAAGAATCAGCAATAATGACAAACAAGAACATGGAAGTCATTTGGTGCCAACCATAATTTCACAAAAGTCAAGACTGAGGCTTAAAAGGCTGGGTGATTAACTTTTGATCATATTTCTTGTCATTGGCAGGAGTCTAAGATCCAGGTTTCTTTACTTCTAGTCCTGTGTTGTTAATGGTTGTTGTTTCCATTAAATTTCCTATGGTAGGGCTGATCACATCTGTTATGGATGTCAATGGCCAGTCTAACTGGTCAGTCATCATTATTCAGGTGATCAAAATGATTAGGAAGGTTGACCTTTCTGTTTCATTCACTTCTGATGAATAGACCTTAACCTTGTCATAATAACCCTAGCTTTTTGGCTTGGTTGTGTGAACCTAAGTCCATCAACCTTTCTAGTTTTCCATTTTAATCCTGGAGAAAAAGAATTAACAGAGCTTAATGTAGTATGTAGGGTTGTGTAAGTTAGTCAAAGAATGAGAAAATCTCACCTTTGTAAAGCACTTCACAGATGATGAAGTGCTTTCATCTACATCACAACCCCATGAGATACTATGCCTACTTCGCAGATAAGGGATATGAACTATCCAGTTGAATTGCAGAGCAGGACTAGAAATGAGTTTTTCTATATTCAAATCCAATATTCTTTCAATATTCTACCTTTTGAAAATCACTTAAGAAATTATTTACTTTCCATTATAATGGATTATAATTAACTCATGTCCAGAAAGAAAATGAGTGAAGACCAAATGTTTTCCTTGTCTATTACTGTTCTAATACTTTGAAAATAGGAACACTTAAACATTTATAACAGAATGTATTAATTCATAATAAATATATTGTAAGCATTGCTATGTACTACAAGCTGTTAGTTATGAGGGGACAAACCTGTTGCGGGGAGTAATCTGTAAACTGTAAACACTGGTGTCAAGTGTTATTATTTTAAGAGGAAACTCACAAAGTAGAGCTTATAAATTCTTGGATATCACAAAACAAAGGCCCAAGTTAAAGACTCAAAAATGCTTGCTTAAAAGAAATCTCCCAGTCACTTGTTTCAATAACCACCTCCTCAAGATAAGGATAACTTAGAAGGGAGAGGTCAACTGACTTGCCAAACATCATTTCACCCATTAGAGTCAAAGCAAGATAATTGTTTAAGGAAAGGTTAAAGTTTCAGGATACAAAGAGAGGTCTTGAGACTCTTTTTTTTTGGAACTTTTGCATCCAGTAATCTAACAAGGGTTTAACTTGTCTGCAGCAAGTAAATATAAAACACAAAAGAAGTTCCTAGTCTCTTTTTCAATAAGACAGCAATTCCCTGGTCCCTCCTTCTTTCCCCTTGCAACTGCAGAAAGATGACTAATGGGTTTCATACATAATCGCTATCGATATTGGAAGCTGCCTGTTACAATGATCAGGCAAAATTAGAGCATTTACATTTCCACTTTATCGTCATTGTTGTTGTTATTGCTGTTTCATGAAAGTGAAAAATACTGATGGTGTTGATATAGTCCCCAGGAAAGCTCAAGTTATCACTTTCAACTGTTATACTAGGATACTTTGAGCTGGGAATTTTTAAAAGATGCTTTTTCCTTTGCACATTATCTGATAAGGACAAAACAGTCAGTCAGAGAGCATGACTTTGTATGGAGTTCATGGAATGTAGATAAATGAGATGTGACCGGTAAGTGAATGCCTTATTATCAGTAAACTTTATTCATATCAAAGTTTCCTCATAATTCAAAGCAATCTCAACTATCTATCCTTAACTTCCAGTGGAGGAAATGGAGAAATCCATTAAATTACATAAGCACTACTTGTGAAATGGAAATCTTTTAAATCAGTGAAACACTGTAGGCATAGAACCTAAGCATATGTGACTATTATCAAGCAACTGGGTGTCCATTCACTTTGCTGAGTGGCAAATAACAAAGGAATGCAAACAGATACCAAGTACTGGCCCAACTCAACTGCTCTTTAAAAAAAACCTGTCTCAAAATGCCTGCAAAGTGTATACAGGAGGACAAAAGGAGAATGAGACAAAGGAGGAAATCAGGTATCAGCTCTACTTAGCTATAACACCAAATTGGCCTTTCCTTAGTCCGTCTACTCTGGAAGTCAAGGTCCTGGCTACGCATGTTAATTGGGTCCACCAAATTTGAGTATTTCACCTAACTAAAATTTTTGAGGATTTGTTTGCAAAAGCACTAAGTTGAAAGAATGAAACCTCCTCTGTGGAGGTGTAACCAACAGGCATAAATACACTCAATGAATTATAAATTGAATAATAGGAATAAATATTCATAGCAAATTACAAATCCCTCTTCAGTGGGCATCAGTAAAACACAATAAAATTACTAATGTGGGTAGATTCTTTATCCTCTATGTTAAAGTATAACTTTTAAAAAAGGAAAATCATGACTATGAAGCAAATATAAAATTAACACATGTAAATGATTTTACTTAACTCACTAACTAATGAGAGAACCAGTAAGATGTTATGACAATTCAAAATGCACTTAAGAAGCTGGGTATTTATAGGGAATTTAACAAAGCAATGTTAAGATTGCTGGTTTAGATATAAACTGATAATGACCAATGGGCCATAAATCTCTGGGGTTATCTGTTTTACCAGTGTCCACCAATCATCTCAACCTGACAAAGTCTTTAAGTTAACAGAGCAAACTCACTAAGTCTGGGCCTTTAATCAATAGCAAGCATTGCTACGAACAATCCTTGAGTGGCCTTTGCCCCTGTTTATATTGAAAAACATGCTGTCTGTTGCATATGTGTGTATGTGTATGTGTATGTGCATGCACGTGCCTTATTTCAGGTTTTGAAGTTTTGGGTAATTTTTCTGACATGTTCTTTCCTTACTTAGCTTCTTCAGGACCATTATCTAGGTGGCTCCAAACCCACTTGAGTTCAGGATAAATATTCTAACCAACCAAGAGTTTTTATTTTCTCTGTCAGCTTTATTTAATAGTGAGTCATTAAAAGTACAACTTTCGGGGCACCTGGGTGGCTCAGTCAGTTAAGCGTCTGTCTTTGCCTCAGGTCATGATCCTGACTCCCTGATCATCAACCAGTGAGCCTGCTTCTCCCTATTTTTCTCCCTCTCCTTCTGCCCCTGTCCCTCCCACTCATGCTCATGGTCTCTCTCTCACTCACTCTCAAATAAAGTCTTTAAAATTTTTAAAAAATTTTTTGAAGTATAATAACTTTCAAACCCAGTGATATAGATTTCATCAAATATATTTTAAATTGCTCTAGGTTTTCTATTTCTACTTAATTTTGCATAAATCCATGGAATTAAGGAAATGTTAGAGAAGCACCCATTATATGTGAACATTCCTTGTTCAAGCTTCCTGAAAAATGTCTAATAGTGCCTTCTGTAATTGTATTTGGGGTAACTCTGGAGATCCCACTAGCTCTAGGTAGCAGGGAGAAAATCGTATCTCTCAGGCTAACCTCTAACTTAGAGGAGACTTTCTCTCATGACTCAAAACCCATCTCCTCTGTGATGATTTCTTACTTTTTCACTTTGTATGTTCCCTTCCCACTCTATTTCTTTGCCTTTCTCCAAGTACAACCTGATAAAATCTGATCATTTTTCTATAATTTTTATGGTTACCTATTTTACAGCCTCTTACATGTATATCATTTAAAAATGGAAAATAGAGCGCCTGGGTGGCTCAGTGGGTTAAGCCGCTGCCTTCGGCTCAGGTCATGATCTCAGGGTCCTGGGATTGAGTCCCGCATCGGGCTCTTTACTCAGCAGGGAGTCTGCTTCCTTCTCTCTCTCTCTCTGCCTGCCTCTCTGCCTACTTGTGATCTCTCTCTGTCAAATAAATAAATAAAATCTTTTTAAAAAATGGAAAATAAAGAATGTTACTAAATGCAACTGTAATTCAATCTGAAATCACTCCTCACTCCCAAAATGAAGATTAGCAGAAATTTGAAAAACAGATAACTGAGAGAGTCATCCTTCTACTTAAATTCATAACTTACTTTCTGGTTATTCCTTTATGATAGTTTTACTAGAAATAGAATTATAGCTTCAAAGGCAATGAACTCTAGAGTCAGACCCAGAATTATGTCCCCTTCTCCCTATTTCCCCTTCTCTTTCTTTCTTTTTTTTTTTAAGGTCCTATTTATTTATTTGGCAGAGAGATAGACAGAGCCAGAGAGCACAAGTGGAGGGAATGGCAGGGGGAGAGGGAGAATCAGGCTCTGCACTGAGCAGGGAGCCTGATGTGGGGCTCGATCCCAGGACCCTGGGATCATGACCCGAGTTGAAGGCAGACGCTCAACCATCTGAGCCACCCAGGTGCCCCTTTCGCCTCTTCTGACTGGCTTTGTAACCTTGGTAACTAAGGCCTTATATGTTCATCTGTAATGTGGGCATCATATTATAGGGTTATTAAATAATATATTAAAAAATTTAGCCCAGGCCTATAGCTCAATAAATGGTAGTACCCAAAACCACCACCTCACCCCACCCCACTTCATCATGTATTCTATTTATTTATTTACTTTTAAAGATTTTATTTATTTATTTATTTATGAGAGAGAGAGAAAGAGTGAGCAGGAGGGAGAATCTAATGTAGACTCCATGTTGAGTGCAGAGCCTGATGTGGGGATGGATCCCACGACTGCAAGATCATGACCTGAGCTAAAACCATGAATTGGGATGCTTAACCGACTGAGCCACCCAGGTGCCCCTATGTATTCTACTTAAATGTCATCTCTTCACAGAGGCCTTCCTTGCCCATCATTTTACCCCACATTTTCCCTACCAGAGTTCTCAGTTTCTCACAATTCATGGTTATTTATCTTTCCTGTCTTGTCCATGGGACTGGAAGCTTCAACAGCAGAGGTAATAGATACCTCATTCACCACTGTGTATCCAGATCCTAGACCAGAGCCTGGCATATAGTAGACATTTAGGACATATTTGACAGTAAATGAATCTAAGCCCCAAATAGGACTTTATCACTTAACATTATAGAACAGGAGATGTCTTTAAAAGAATGTGATCACTCTCCTTTTCCCTTTAGCCTTTGCCACTGCTAGAGAATTGAGAAAAGGATATCTGGATGCATAAATACTGCCAATTTTCTTTATGTCATGTGCCAAAGGTATATTACAAGGACATAGAATATTTCTGAATACTGCATACTTAGTGGATATTAAAATGTACAAACTTATTCAACTCAATAACAACAACAGCAACAACAACAACAAAACACAACAATCTGAGTTTAATATAGGCAGAGGAACTAAATAGACATTTTGCAAAGATATCCAAATGGCCAACAGGTATATAAAAAGATACTCAACATCACTAAACATCAGGGAAATGTAAATCAAAAGCACAATCAGGTATCATCCCACACCTGTTAGAACAGCTACCACCAAAAAGATGAGAGGTAACAAGTGTTGGTGAGGATGTGGTGAAAAGGGAACACTTGTGCATGCTGGTGGGAATGCAAATCATTCAACTACTATGGAAAACAATATGGAATTCCTCAAAATTAAAAACAGACCTATCTTTTTTTTTTAAGATTATTTTTATTTACTTGACAGAGATCACAAGTAGGTAGGCAGAGGCAGGCAGAGAGAGAGAAGAGAGGAGGAAGCAGGCTCCCTGCTGAACAGAGAGCCCCATGCGGAGCTTGATCCCAGGACCCTGAGATCATGACCTGAGCCGAAGGCAGAGGCTTTAACCCATTGAGCCACCCAGGTGCCCCAACAGACCTATCTTTTGATCCAAAAATTTCATTTCTGGGTATGTATCCAAAGGAAGTATAAACAGGATATCAAAGATAGTATGTACTCCCATGTTTACTGCAACATTAGACATAATAGTCAAGATATAAAAACAACTAAGTAGCCACCTATGGATGAATGGATAAATATATATATACATACACACATATACATATACACAAAAATATTTTATATATATAACAGAATATATATTTCATATAATTTATAAATTATATATGTATATATAACCTTGACATTTGCAACAACATGGATATAACATTATACTAAGTGAGATAAATCAGATGAAAAAGACAAATACTGTATGATATTCAATAGACTCTAAAAAGACAAACTCATAAAAACAGAGATTAAAATGGTGGCTACAAGGGTTGGAGACACATGTTATTTAAGGGTATAAACTTGCAATGAGTAGTAAATAAGCCCTAGAAATCTAATGTACAATAAAATGAATATAGACACTAATATTGTATTATAATCATCAAACTTGCTAAGAAACTTAGCAAATTAATTATTATAACCATGAAAAAGAAATAATAATTATGTAGCATGATAGAGGTGCTAATTATTGTTACAATGGCATCCTATTATAATATATTAATGTATAAAATTAACATTTTGAACACCTTACATTTACATGACGCTATATATCAAATATATTTCAATTTTAAAAGATGTACAAATGTCCATATATACCTAAATATAAATGAAATAGTTTAACTTACAAGCATTCTTAAGTGCAAGATATTTATAAAGGTAGCTCACTCCTTAATCATATAGTATGCTTTTCTACTCAAGGATGATAGATTAGATTCGTAGAGGTAAAAATTATAGACATCTATCACTCTCACTTGTCACCTAGCATTCAGATATCTTTCTTTTCTGCATTTCATTTAACACAGCCTTTAGCAAACTCAAAAAAAAAAAGCATCAATATAAAAAAATATATATATGCTTATATGAAATACATGCTATAGGAAATGTACTGGGTGTGGTGCTGACAGAGTTTAGTTTTCCAAAACATACTTAAATGACATCCACAGAATTACTTTTAAGTCTACTAATCTGATAATGCCTGTCCTCATTATCCATATTCAGTCTTCTGGGAATTCTAGATCACTTTATCAGACTAAAACTAAATGGACATTCTGTTCTCATCATTTCTATCCTAACAAGAAAGGTTTTTGTTATTTCTGCACTTAATTGTTTCAAGTCGTCAAACTTGGGCCCACGATTGAGCTTACGGTCAAAACCAGTGGGAAAGACAAACACCTTCAAAACTGAAGGTAAAGTGGCTTAGATAAGGCCTTGAGTTCTGGGTTGAAGGAAACCACTGAATTCATGATGGAAAAGTCAGTATGAACTCTTCTAACATAAGTATATTTGAGATCAAGTCATAGGAATTCAAATAGATATAACTCTATATGCATCAATTTATCCTTTTATTTTCTACACTGTTTAAACATGAAGGGACTGTGTTTTATAGTGTAGTTTCATTTAGTTACTCTTTGTTTTTAACATATTTTTCCATTTAAACAACTAAAACAAAGAGCCAAATAGACAAAAAAGTATAAGCATTGTAGTGTGAAACAATTTCAGGCACAATTTCTGCCCTAAGTGGTTCCATATAAATTAAAATGACACATAGGACAGATGGTGCAGAAGTTTCACATGGGAATTTTAAAACTTGGTGATATGAATTGGCTGAATCTCATGTGCTTCTGTTGATAAAATATTGGAAAGATACAAAACCTTGAAAGTAAACATTAGTCACTATGTGGTCTTGGCCTAAAAAAATTGAACCTAGAGAATTTCATCTAGCAGATGGAAAAGCAATACCTTCTAAAATCCATTTAAAATAATTTTGTTTCCTAGTGCAGCCACTCTGGAAAACAGTATATTCCTCAAAAGGTTAAAAAGAGAACTACCCTATGATCCAGCAATTGCACTACTAGGTATTTATCCAAAGGATATAAAAATACTGATTTGAAGGGGCACAGACACCTCTGTTTATAGCAGCACTATCAATAATAGCCAAATTATGGAAAGAGCCTAAATGTCCATTGACTGACAAATGGATGAAGAAGATGTGCTATATAGATACAATGGAATATTACTCAGCCATCAAAAAGAATGAATTATTGCCAATCGCAACAATGTGGTTGGAGCTAGAGAGTATTATTTTAAGTGAAATAAGTCAGTTAGAGAAAGACAAATACCATATGATCTCACTCATATGTGGAATTTAAGAAACAAAAGAGATGAATATGGGGAAGGGAAAGAAAAATAAAATAAGATTAAAAAAAAAAAGAGGGAGGCAAACCATAAGAGACTCTACAGTTAAGAGAACAAACTGAGGGTTACTGGAGGGGTGGGGGGGGGATGAGCTAAATGGGTGATATGCATTAAGGAGGGCACTTGTAATGATGAGCACTGGGTGTTATATGGAAGTGATGAATTACTAAATGCTACTTCTGAAATTGATACTACACTATGTGTTATCTAACTTGAATTAAAATAAAATCTTGGAAGAAAAAATAAATAAAGCCATTTTGTTTCATCAGATTCAAATATATTATGAAACAAAGAGGCCTTGGTGTGATCAGAAAGCCCTAGGTTGAGAGAATCAGGAGACCCTGCTTCTAGCCATACCCTATTATTCCAGGAAATTGTAACCTCACCTCCCTAGGCCTCAGTTTTTTATCTGCAAATTGAAGAAAATAATTAGATCATACTATACTTAACATAGCTCAAGATGCCAGCTTTAATGTTTTAGAGGTCAATATTCCCTATGAACATCTTAATGTTCAAACCATCCCACTTAACCTTAATAGAGAAAGCTTTTCATGGATACTTTTTTTCTCATCAAACACTATTTGCAAAAAGGCCTCCTATTGGCTGGGCATCAAAAGCACTAAACACATACTTATGTCTTCACACTTTTGTCCAGGCATGTCTTTTCTTTGGTCTTATATGTTGAAGTATCAAAGTGGCCTTGAGATCAGATAGACCCAAGCTGCAATGTTGGCTTCACCGGTAAATAACTCATGCCTGTCTTGAAGAAGTAATGTAATGTCTCCAATATTTAGTTTCCTCATCAGTAAAATGAGCATATTAGTAGTATCTTTATCATAAAGCTTTGTGAGGATTAAATGAGATGACACATGAAGAGCTTTAGATGTGGTACCTGCCACATGTGTTCAAATATTATTATTGACTGTCTCTACCTACTTGGAAATATAATATGGGTTTGTGTAGCTGTGGGAGCTTTGGACTTACACTTGAAGGTGAGCACAGGATGGTACAGTAGAGTGAGTTAAAGGGAGTGGGACTGAGAAGCAGCAAAAGTAAAATACATCCAAGCTTCAAAAAGAAAGTCTGCGGGACAATTTTTTTTTTAAAGATTTTATTTATTTATTTGACAGACAGAGATCACAAGTAGGCAGAGAAGCAGGCAGAGAGAGAGGAGGAAGCAGGCTCCCCGCTGAGAAGAGAGCCTGATGCGGGGCTCGATCCCAGGACCCTGAGATCATGACCTGAGCCGAAGGCAGAGGCTTTAGCCCACTGAGCCACCCAGGTACCCCAGGACAATTATTTTTAAAGTCTATTTGTAAAAAATTAAGAGTTGCTAAAGGAACTCTTACCTTGTTTCTATTTAGCAAATTGGTGACCAAACGCATGTTCAGAATTAGAATTTCCAAACTAGGCTCAGTAAATCCCATATTTGGATTATTGCATTAAAGACCATCTTCCACAAATGAAAAGATATATACCAAAATATTAACAATGGATACTTCTGGGTGGTAAGCGTATAGGTAATCTTATTTGCTCCTTTATATAGATTCATTTATTTTTCAGGTTATTATTTTCTAAATAAAGGTATCATTTTATAATTAGAAGATTAATCATTATAAAATATGTAATAACTGAAGAAAAAGGATATGGATCTTTCATGGATCTGTTCTTCAAATATCTTAGATTCTCTAGCAACTGTTTAGTATTTGCAAATTTTTCCCTGTTAATAAAGTAATTATTTAACCCTCCTCTAGGCTTGTAACATCAAAGTCACTGCTCCAAGACTGAAATTCTAAAATGATTTCAATACATCAAGCACTCGCACTGGATACAGTACAGAGATTCAAGTTAGGAGTGAGGGTCGGGAAAGTGGGCAGAGGAAACAATTTAAAAAAATGTTAT
The DNA here is from genome assembly GCF_009829155.1 of Mustela erminea. Taxonomy (NCBI): domain Eukaryota; kingdom Metazoa; phylum Chordata; class Mammalia; order Carnivora; family Mustelidae; genus Mustela; species Mustela erminea. Next base: position 47,059,836 of record NC_045619.1, on the reverse strand, counting down.
GCACTTACTCTTAAAAAGACACACACATACCTATAAACATGCACATAAATACATACATATTCATGTCAACACATATGTACATAAACTGCCCCATCTCACTTCCTGTTGCTTTTTATATTGCTTTTTATATTGATTATTGCTAATGATACCCAGCTGTGCCAGTTCCTTGGGCTCTTTACCTATGTTTTCCTTTCTCTCAGATGTAATTTCTCTTGCATTTAAATAGTCTTTTTAAATGAGGCCATTCTGACAGACCCTGATCTGGCATATGGCTGGGAAATATCCAATGAGTTTAGGATGCTTAGCCAGATAACTCAGACACCACAGATGTGGCCTCTACTAAAATGACCTTAAATGGACTCCAAGGCCTAAGGCTGAAGGCATATTAAGAACCAAATTAGAAGTCATAGTTAATGGGAAAGTGGATTAGCCCCCAACCTATTCACCTAGGAATGGGCAAATGCTCAGAATTACTAAAGACTTCCAAGGAGAGCTAGCCTCATATATTTGTTTCTTTTTAGAGTTAGAGGGGAAATTTGAAACCATGCAGTCTGACCACCTCCTCTTCACACATTAAAAACAACAACAACATCAGAAATGCTAAGATGGCTTTCACAGAGAGCCATCATGCCTCCTCACACCTTGAGTCAGATGTGGGTCTTTGGCTGTGAACAACAGAAGCCTCCCAGACTAATCTAAGCAAGAAAGAATGTGTTGGGAGACAATGAAGTTCTCACAGAAGGAAAGCAAAAGCCTGAAGTGGCAAGATGAGAAAGGACAAAAACCAGAAAGTTGTAGCGGTCTCAGGAATAGGAACTGTTCAATTGTTTTGACAGAGTCTTGGTAGAACAGGAGGAGCCAACCATTGTTTTTTGCACATCCCTGAATCATTCCACTAAAGAGGCAAAGAAACAGGAAGAGTCACACTGACTCTTGGGTTGTCTGCCCACTCCTCAGCAGGCACCTTGATTTATAGTCTCATCAAGTTTTCACTTAATAGCAGAAAGGTAATCCCACAAAAAGAAATTGGAATACCATTATACTATTACTCAAGAGGCGCCTGGGTGGCTCAGTTGGTTAAGCATATGCCTTCAGCTTAGGTCATGATTTCAGGGTCCTGGGATGGAGCTGCACCCCCTCCCCTTACCCCACCCCCATGTGCTTAGCAGGGAATCTGCTTCTCCTTCTCCCTCTGCCTCCTCCCCTCTGTTCTTGCTCTCTCTCAAATAAACAGAATCTTAAAAAAAAAAGTGGATGGAAAAAGGTATGAAAGGAGAGGTCAGGGACACCAAAGAAAAACATTATCTTTTTCACATTTTTGTCTAGTCCTGACCCAACTATAAGGCAAATACAGCTTTCCATTTTTATTCCTCCTAACTTGCAGACTTTACTAAGCGGCTGAAGATTAGTTCATTTTTACAGGGACCTTAATCAGGTGAACCAGTTTTTCTCAATTTATGACCATGAAAAGGGCACTGAAAAATTCAGTCAGAGGAAAAGAAAACCCTTCCCAATGGTGTCCTCTTCCCTCAAAGAGCTCTTTGAAATGGGAAATAAAAATGGAATAATATCCTTCAATTTACCAAGAATAAAGCTTGTTTCCAAAATTTTTGCACAGTGCCAAAAATTTATAGCAATACTCATGTTCAGGACAGAAACTGTGCAGATTCAGAGTTTCTCATTGTTATATAATCCTTAAGTAGTTGAAAACAGGCTCTTTATTTTCATTTTCTCTCATTCAAAAACCATATTCAACATATAGTTTCTGAAAGAAGAAGAGCACTAATGTTGTTTGACTACCACACAGGAACCCTTCTGTCCCTGCTCTCCTAGGAAGAACTTTCTCAATAAAACACTTTTTCAAGAAATCACTCTCAGGCTTTGCTTCAAGGGAGAACCCAACTTAAGAATATAGGCAGACAGAGAGTAATGTGTTAATATTTCTAATATATATCTTTGATAGAAGTAATCAGGGCCTGAGCCAGAAGCTGACATTCTGTTCAGAAACGTTTATCCTTATTTCCAATATAGTATGTACTTCCTCCACAATGACTTTTCAACATAAAGTGTAACTACAGAATTTGTGTGGCTTCCCAAGTGGGGGAGAAAAAAGAGAGAGGGAGAGAGATAATTAAGAAAATTAGATGAATTACTATAAAAAATGCATGGACTAATTCTGAAGCATGGTTTTTGGAGCTAGACTGGGCTGGGTTTGAATCCAGCTTTAACATTAGTGGCCATGGCCATGCATTCATTAAAAGAAGAAGAATAAGAATATCTTTTTTGGGCGGGGGATTTTTGAGAATTAGATTTATTTTATTTTATTTATTTTTTTAAGATTTTATTTATTTATTTGACAGAGAAAGATCACAAGTAGGCAGAGAGGCAGGCAGAGAGAGAGAGAGAGAGAGAAAAGCAGGCTCCCTGCTGAGCAAAGAGTCCAATGCAGGGCTCAGTCCCAGGACCCTGAGATCAAGACCCCAGCCGAAGGCAATGACTTAGGCCAGTGAGCCACCCAGGCGCCCCGAGAATTAGATTTATTTTAGATAAAATACTTAGACCCAAAATATACTGATGACCAGTGGTATTCTGGGGCCCACTCCCAACAGCTTACAATAGGAACTTCTACTAATTTCTTCCCAGCTCCACACTCAGTGATATCACACTGATTGCTTAAAGCTGGCTACGGTGGGAGTATTACATCACAGAAATTGGCAAATGCTAGAAATCAAGACTCCCACTCATCCCAGAGCTTCTCGTTAAACATATACAAGCACATCACTGCCTTCATCTATAATTCTAGTCTAGACAGTCCCTTGAGCTGTAGACTCACATTGCCTACTAAAGTTCTCCTGAACACCCCACAGGAATTTAAAACTAGGTGTGCCTGGCTGTCTCCATCAGAAGAGCATGTGACTCTTGATCTCAGGCTTGTGAGTTTGAGCCCCGTGTTGGGCATAGAGATTTCTTAAGTAAATTAAAAAAAAAAAAATTTTTTTTTTAATAAAACTCAATACTCCACAATTAAACTCATCTCTTCTATCCCTCTGTTCATTTCCATTGGTGGAATAACATGGCCCCCAAAAGGCAAACTAAATCCAAGAGTTATTCCTTTACATCTCCCTCACCTTGATCCCCACAGTCAATCAATCTAAAACAAAACAAAACAAAACAAACAAAAAACTAATTTAAAAAACCTTGCAATTTTATGCTTCCTAACAATTTCTCCAACTGTATACTATTCCCCAAGATCGTACTCTTTTCTTCTTTTGCCTGGAAATTCCAACAGCCTTCTGATTACTCCCCTTAAAATTCACCCTTCGTATCACCTCAGATAAAGCTTTTTAAAGGTAGGTGTTTTGTTGAGTGAAATGCGTAAGCCTGATGATTCACAGACCTGTACCCCTGGGGCAAATAACACATTATATCTTAATTTAAATAAAGAAAATGGGGGTGCCTGGGTAGCTCAGTGGGTTAAGCCTCTGCCTTCAGCTCAGGTCATGATCCCAGGGTCCTGGGATCAAGCCCCACATCAGGCTCTCTGCTTAGTGGGGAGCCTGCTTCTCGTCTTTCTGCCTGTCTCTCTGCCGCCTTGTGATTTATCTGTCAAATAAATAAATAAAATCTTTAAAAAAAATTTTTTTTAAATTTTAAAAAGAAAATGCATATATGTATATATACACCTTGTTTTTTAAAAAAAGGTACCATTCTTCTGCCTAACAGCCTCCCAGGTTCTATATTGTTTATAGGACAAAATGCAAGCTTCTTAATTTTATCATCAAAGTCCTTTATCACCTTGTTTTAGTTTATATTTCAACCTCATCACTTACCATTCCTACTTTGGAGTTTACATTTCAGTCACCGACTACTCACAGCATTGATTCATGCTCTGGGGATGAATTTCCTTCAGTATATAATAACCACAAGTATTGAGCAACTAAGGTAAACTATGGGTAAACATTCTTTTTTTTTTTTAAAGATTTTATTTATTTATTTGACACAGAGAGAGAGAGGCAATGAGAGAGGGAACACAAGCACGGGAAGCAAGAGAGGGAAAAGCAGGCTTCCCAATGAGCGGGAAGCTGGATGCAGGGTCGATCCCAGGATGGTGAGATCATGACCTGAGCCGAAGGCAGACGCTTGATGACTGAGCCACCCAGGCGCCCCTAAACATTCTATTTTTATTTTAAAAATCCAAAGGTATAATATTTATTCAAAATTGAAACGTATTTAATGTATCTTCCATCATTCCCATATCACTATTATAAATTGCATTAGACTGCATAACTGGCAACGAATTCCGTCCATCCTTGTATACACAACATTTTGCAATGTGACTTCACAGCTCCTTCCATTAAGAGGCGGAGTCTATTTCTCCAGTCCTTGAAATTAGGCGTGGCCATGTCTGTTGCTTTGGCCAATGAGACATACACACAAGAAGCAAGCAGAGCCTTGAAAGTGCTTATGCATTAGGGCTGCTCTCTTGTGGCTCTTAGGAACCCTATGACCATTATTGTGTAATAAAGCCAAGATCGATGCTGGATAATGAGAGGCTTGTAGCCAAGTCAGCCCTGCTGCCCCAGCTGACATCTAGCCCACCTCCAGACATGTAGTGAGAGCATTCTACATCTTTCAGCCCCATCAAAGTACCAACTGATTCCAGCTCAAGTCTGCCCAGGCCAGAAACCACAAAACCATGAGAAAGAGTAGTTATTTTAAGCTTCTAATTTTGGGTGGTTTGTTATGGAGCAAAAGCTGATTCCTGAAAAATACTAGCTTTTCTTTGTAAGAACCACTTCTGCATTTCAGCAGAGCCTAAAGCAGCAAAATATAATAATCCTAAAAGTTATTAATGTAGGCCAACTTTCAATAATAAACTATGATTTTGCCTTATGTGTAAAAGAATGTATAGTTCACTGATGAAATGAAAAAAGGAGTTAAACACGTGTAAAGAGATTTAATCAGAAAACTGGCAGTGACAAATGCCATACTACTGGTTATCTATCAAATATTTGTGTTATTCTGTACCAGCCACTACTGTAGATTCCTTATATACAAAGATAAAACAATATATTAATGTAAAATGTACTTATAAATTAACGTATTAATTACCTCTATCATACAAAGGGGCCTGTAATCCACCTAGATGAAGTAGCCATCTAAACAGATAGATGATTTTTAAAATAATTACTAATTCTCTCTGACTATAAAAGTGATAATAGTATTATGGAAAAACAAAGATTATCAGGTATTCTACCAACTAAAAGACAATATTAAATTGGGTTAATATTCTTACAAGTATATATCTTTTCATTCCTTTATGCATTTGTATATTTAAAAATAGGATTACATATATGCAGTATTTTATAATCTGCTTTTTAAAATTACAGTACATTGTCGATATCTCCTCTTGATATTAAATATTCTATAAAATCATGTTCACAGATGCATTGTATCCCATTATATAGATGTATCATATTATTTATTTAATCAATATTTTATTGTTAGATGCTGTTTTTCTTTCTTCTCATTGTTGTTACAATGAACCTGTGCAACAAAATCCATGGGCACATACGTGATTACTCCTGAGAATTAAAGGGTGTAATAGACATAAGTTGTCAAGTGAGCACAAAAATAGCAGGAAGAGGAGGAAAGAGTGAATAGAAGCTGGCGAAGCACATAGGAAGGGAAGTTTGAATGCAAAGGTCCTGAGGCAAGATCACAGCATATCTTCAGAAAATGGCAAGAAAAACATAAGACTTGAGCAGAGATCTCTTGGGGAAGAATAGTGCAGAGGAAGTTGGTAAGTCAAAACAAGACTATCATTCTAAAAATTTAGATTTCATTCTATAGCTTATGGGCAGCCTTTGAAACTTCTGTCTACAAAAGAATTCTTTAGCAGTAATACAGAAGAGTTGTTTTATTTTCTTGGGGCTATCTTCATAATATTTTCCTTTAAAATGGTTACTGTAGGGGCAGTGGCTCAATCTGTTGAGCATCTGCCTTTGGCTCAGGTCATGATCCTAAGGTGCTGGGATCGAGTCCCGTGTCCGGCTCTCTTCCTCTGCCTGCCATTCTGCCTCCTTGTGCTCTCTATCTCTCTGTCAAATAAATAAATAAGGTCTTTCAAAAAGTTTAAAAAATGGTTATTGTAAAGGATCTGCTGCTTCCTTAAGAGTGACTTTATTATTCCTTGGGGCTAAATTGATTTGAAATCTTTACATAAAAGAAAAATTGATTTGAAATCTTTACATAAAACCCTTAAAAAACACATCTATTCCTCATATAGAATAGTATCTATTTTCATTGTAACCACGGTCATCTGGGATAGATTCCGTGGTAATTGTGAGAATTTTGATTTATAGCTTAGACAATAGAGTAACAAGGACAGAAGTGAGAAGTGATAGCTAAATGGATAACCTACAAAAGTTATATCTTTAGACAAAGCTTTACCTTTGCAGTATTTTTGATCCATATGGGTTAAATAGAGAAGTACAAAGTAACTATTGTACAACAGATTGGAGGGACTGGTTACATTGTCAGTCCAGCTGCATACTTTACAATCAGTCATGAAAATAACCAGTGTGAACCGGAAGGCCATGCTTTGGCTCTCTGTCTGCACACTCACATAGCCATAGCATATGGGCCACTGTGCTATTCCGGCCTATATAAATTCATTGTCTTGATTATACCCAATAATAAACAGAAAATAATGTGATGGTAAATGCAAATACCCTCGCCTAATCATGGCACATTGCTGAAAATCGCTTTAATGCTGTACTGAATGTTCACCATTGCAAAATTACAAGGTCTCCCAATTACAGTATTCACCATTATCAAACTGCTATTTGATAATTGTTATAAATCAAAGACCAGAGGCAAAGATCAAAGAATGAGAACCACAGATGTCAGCCTGCCCTTTCAAGCCCATCTCAATTTTCTCTGACCTTTTGTCTCTCTGGCACATCATATTAAAGTAACTTCAGTGATAAATATCTCCAGCATCTAGATATGAATTGGGGGAAGCTAAGGGGTTTTTTGTGGACTTATTTACTTTGTGAAGAAGACCATGTTATATGTAGATCTTATTAATCCTCCTTTATATAAAGTTCTATAGGAAATGCAGGGATAAAGAAAAGGTAGTATCCTGCCTTAAGGAGATCTTGACCCCCACTCCTGGACCTTTCTGTCAATCATTCATTCTGGATTCTGCCATCACAAAGGATACTGCCATTTCTATTTATTTTTTAAGATTTTATTTATTTATGACAAATAGAGACTGTGAGAGAGGGAACACAAGCATAGGGGAGCTGGAGAGGGAGAAGCAAGCTCCCACTGAGCAGGGAGCCTGATGTGGGACTAGATCCCAGCATCCTGGGATCATGACCTAAGCCGAAGGCAGACGCTTAATAACTGACCAACCCAGGCGCCCCACATCCGTGTGGCATATCTAATAGTCCAGCCTATGTGACCAGGTTGCTCTTCTTTAAAGATCCTATATGTGTGCATATGAAATTCCTTCCTCACCACAATCCTTGCTCCTCAGCACAGATACCCACCGAGCAAACTTCCTGTTGACCAAGAATGAGCACAAAGTCTCTTTTTCTTTTCTTTCTTTTTTTTTTTTTTAAAGATTTTATTTATTTATTTGACAGAGAGAGATCACAAGTAGGCAGAGAGGCAGGCAGAGAGAGCGGGGGAAGCAGGCTCCCTGCTGAGCAGAGAACCCGATGCGGGACTCGATCCCAGGACCCTGAGATCATGACCGGAGCTGAAGGCAGCGGCTTGACCCACTGAGCCACCCAGGCGCCCCCAAAGTCTCCTTTTCTAAGACAACTTCATAGGAGAATTCTATTTTGTATTTACCACTCCATGTCTGTCTTAGTCAGTTTGGGCTACTTGCACAAAATACCATAAATCTGATGGCCTTTAAACTATATAAATTTATTTCTCACAGTTCTGGAGGCTGATCAGTCCAAAATCAAGGTATAGAGAAGCAGGCTTCTCTCTCTCCTACTCCCCCTGCTTGTGTTCCTCTCTCGCTGTGTCTCTCTCTGTCAAATAAATAAAATCTTTAAAAAAAAAAAAAGTCTATTTAAACTTTGAATCGCTGGAAGAAATAAAGGAAATTCTTTGATTATTATAAAAGATTATTCTGTGCTTGAGGCACCAGTCTTCACGTTTCTCATTCGCATCTAAGCTTTGATACTTTAATTAAACGGCTATGCCCTTAAGTTGTGCCTATTTTCACAAAAAAATTATTCTCTACATTCACAAAAGGAACCATTGGTCAATACAGGGTCAGCCCTGACCAGAGTAGAGAAGTAGGCATGGTTTGTTCTGATGTTCCCTTTTCTTCCATATCAGGGAATTTTCCAGGCCATCAATAAAAAAGCACAAATAATTTTTTAGAGAGAACCTAAAACAAGAGAAAAATAATTAAAAGCAAGTAGCTGAGAAGGAACTAAAAAAAAAAAATAGGTAAACATAAGTATATAGCAAAAACAAGTCTCACAGAGCCTACCACAATTAAATACAATATTAAGCATTAAGCTTCCTGGTAGCCATGGCAAAAAAGAAAAAAAACATGGGGGGAAGTCTAAACAATTAAACAAAACACAAGATTATTAAAATAAACACTCTCAGAACTCTTGAGAACTTACCTCTTAGTCTTCGTAATATTGGTATTTTCAGAGATGCTCTTCCTTTGGCCATTTATATCAGTCCATTTCCTCATTCAGTACCACACACCTATATTCTCTGAACTTTCATATCTTTCTTTCTACATGCTGTTTCCTCTGAGTTTCATGCCCCTCTCTCTCTACCTTTGCCTAGACTACTCCTTACTGATCCTAAGGTGTCCGTTACTGCCAGAAGCCTTTACCCACCCATTTCCCCTCCTAGTCTGTTCACCGCGGTGCTGCGGTCTCGCTCTGTGTCTGTCTCTGTGTCTGTCTATCTGTCTCTCTTTCTCTTTCACACACACCCCTCTGTTAAGGATCCCTCCTCATTCTATCATAGCACTTCAGACATGCTTCTGTCCTAACTCTTACAGATGCTGAATAGAGAAGTAGTTTAAGAACGCAACAGAAGAAAGTTAACTATTGCTTGTGGCATTTAGTCCTTGTGACGCTCCTCTCAGGAGCCCTTAGATTCTTTGTCTCTACAATGAAGAATGTGTTGGGCCTAAGGATCCTTAAAAATCTCTTCCAGTCCAATCATTAGACGATAATTCATTGTTTTGTTTAAAGGTTCCAAGTTCATTAAAGTAGCAGCAAGGAAACTAACAGAAATAATATCAAAACAAAAGCAGACACAAACAAAACAACAACTACAACCCATTTCATCTATGGCCATAAAAGAAACAGACATCTGGCCTAGCCGACAAGATTTTTCATGCTCTAAGATTAAATGAACTATTTGAAGTGCCTTAACACCATGCTTATTGGTTCCTTATCTCTTTCTCATTCTCTGCATGATAGGATTGGCCAACAGTTTAAATGGAATAGGGATCACACGAAAGGTGTAAAGAAGCCTTATAAATAGGAAAGACACCAGGAAAAGTAAGATTAAAAATTTTTTGAAATTACTATTTTATATTTGCACGGCACTCTATATCTTTCAAAGTAGTTTGATATAAATTATGTGTTTTTAACCGTTTTAACCGTGAAATATGGATATCTTTTGTTAATTCCTTTAATTTCTACATTTCCTAAAGAATATTACATTGGCTTATTATCAAAGATCAGTATATAGGGGTGCCTGGGTGGCTCAGTGGTTTAAAGCCTCTGCCTTTAGCTCTGGTCATGATCCCAGGGTCCAGGGATCGAGCCCCGCATCTGGCTCTCTGCTCAGCAGGGAGCCTGCTTCCTCCTCTCTCTCTCTGCCTGCCTCTCTGCCTACTTGTGATCTCTCTCTGTCAAATAAGTAAATAAAATCTTTAAAAAAAAAAAGATCAGTGAATAGATCATATTTTATAAGGAAGTTTTTATTATAGCCATTGAAATTAATTAACATACTATATGCTATGCAACCTTCTAGATGAGAGTTAGTAACGGAAAGCTAAAGGAAAGAGCAGTATGCCATTATATTTTACTTTGCTAAAAATATAAAAATAGTTGGACTCTTACTTAGCTTTAATTTAATCTTTTAATTCTAGATAAATATAGAGTAGAGCAATTACAAAAAACTGATTATTTTCATATTCGTAAACTTTCTCATTTATCTATCTTCTTTTATCAATAGCAGCTTTCAGATAAAATATTTTACAGTATCTTCTCAGCTTTCAAGTTGTTTTTTTTTTTTTACGAATATATATTTACAGGAGGCTTTAATGTTTATGTATGGCAGAAATAACCCCATTATCAGACCTATATCAGTTGAGAAAAATAGGTGGCAAAGACACGGGAAATACAAAGTCTTTCAAAATACAATTTTAAAAAACTAAAATATTTCCTGTTGGTTTTAGATTACTTTTGGTGGTAAAACTAGACACATATTTGTTTAGATCTAAATTGTTCTCTCTTCCACTGAGATTCATTTAATGATACAACAATGATTAAATCATTTGCCATTTATAGTCTTGAAAGACACAATTTTCTATAAATTTCATTAAAGTATATGCACATCATATTAGAGGAAATAGCAAGTTAATTGTAGTTTTAGATGCAATTTATTTATTAGCAAAAGATACTCAATGACAACATCTACTATCTAAATCTAGCAAAGCTTAAACAGAATACGAATATGCTTACTTTTAATGTTGAACAATATAATCTGATTTAAATTATAAAAATATAGTGTAATAAGCTTGAAAAATTTTATTTCACATTCTTTGTTTAAGCTTCAAATCCTCTAAGTCATAACAATAATTTTATCCACAAATAAAATAACATTTTTCAAAACTCAAACATTCATCCTTTCCTTCTGTTTTGACCTCAGAACATAGGGAAGATAGAATTCTGCTCAAGGGTGAGAAGGGAATGCTGTGAGTCTTGAGAAAACACCTGAGTACCTCTGGGCTTACAGTGACTACTGGGATGGGGAGTTATTCATCCCATCAGTCAGAATCTTTTTTGGGCAAGGAGCCGAATTTTACTAGTAGGGAGGGACACCATGTTAAAGATCAGTGTTCATGCACAGTGTGCTCTCCTGGTCTCTCTTTCACTCTCTGGTTTCATATGGCCAGCGTGGTAAGAAAGCCAAGGCCTGGTCCTTTTACCCATTTGTGGAAGGAGGTTGGCCTTTCTCTGTTCTTTCGATTACAATCGTGTGATACATTTTAAAATCTTATTTGGATCTAAGATTGAAAATTTATTTCTTAATTTCATCTCCTAAAACAGAACAGTTATTTATTTCTGGCTGAAAAAAAACATTTTAAAAACCATAAACATTGAAATATGCTCATACAAGCACTGGGCATTATATAAGACTGATGAATCACTGAACTCTACCTCTGAAACTAGTAATATATTATATGTTACTTAACTGAATTTAAATTTTTAAAATAGTAATAAAAATAAATAAATAAAATGTGCTCACACATTTTGCTTTATTATTTACACAGAGTAAATCTCTATGTAGCAGTTGAGCATTAAGAAAATCATAAAAATAATTATATCAGAAGATACCACATATCTACTATTGCTTTAAAAGGTTACTGGATTATGGAAAAAGCAGATCTATATTTCTTCCAGAACATTAATATTATCTCTTATGCCATAAAATTGTTCAATTCTAGGAAAAAAGTAAAATCCCACTTCACTTCTAAACAAATACTTACTGTATTTTTGGAAAATAAAAATATGCAGTTGACCCAAAATAATGCTATTATTACTTGAACTTCTTACTTTAATCACTACAAAAAAAATAGAAAAGTGATTTCTTTTTTAACTTGTTCCACTTCCTCTTTATGAATCCTTTGAACCTGCAATTTACATATTTCTCATTTTTTATGTCTATGGCCAATCACAGTGTTAAAAATCACAAATTAAGTATTTTCTGGATAGATATGGATGAATGGAACAGATGAAGTGGATAGATAGGCTAATGGAGTAGATAAGCAGATGGATAAAATTGATGGATAGATGGGAAAGATGGATGGAATAAGTGGATAGGATAGATAAATAAATGGGTGGAATGAATGCATAGCTGAATAGTTTAGAAGTTTAGGGGTTAGGTAAGTCAAGGTACATGAACAGTGCAACATAAGTGTCAGTTCATTTAACACACGTTTACAACTCAGTTCTAGATGCAAAATATGCGATGGTGATCAGGCTCACAGTAATGTAAGGGACAGAGGCAGACAAAGTAATAATATAATACAATTAGTACATGAACAGAGGTAAGTAATAAGTACCTAGAAGAGAAAGAGCTTTACAAGAAGCATAGTAATTGATCGGGATCTGATGAACGTGATCTTTACTAGTATGACCTGAAACACTGCATGACGAAAGCACATATGCACTTTATTAGCTCACTGGGAAGAGCTAATAGACTAGATAGATAAAAGTGATAGAGAAAAGGGAATTCCAGGAAGGCGATAACAGCATGTGTCAAGATAGAGATATAAAACTTCATGGTATGGCCAAGAAACTGCAAGTAATTTAGTACGGCCTGAAATTACAGCAAAATAATACATTGAGTCATTTATTTTGATGCTATAAACTCATTTATCTCTTATGGCATAATACAGTATATTTCCAATTTATACTTCACACAGCCTGACTTACTATTTATCTTTTATTCCTCAACTCTGTATCTTGAAAGGAATTTTCTTTTGTGACCCATGCCACTGAAAAGAATAAAAATTACCTGACTTCTTAATGTATGAACTCCAACTCTACAGTTAAGGGTTAAAAGCCTTAATAAAAAGCTTGGAACCAATGAGATTCTGATTAGAATATTAGAAAGAAGTAAACAGTGTTATAGAATCAATCTCAGAGTTCACTGTTTTCCTAAGATTTTATATTTTATTGGATCAACTCAAATTAAAATATTGACCATAAACAATAGTATATCAAATAATGCCTAGGAAAATAAGAACTGTGGGAAAAGAAAAAACAGTATGCACTAACTGACAAACTAGAGCTTCTTAATCTCAACAACAATTGTTCAACAACAGTCTCTATGGGGTAGATATTATTAGTAGCATTTTATAAGGAGAAAACTAAATCTCAAAAAGGTTGAATAATTTTTACACATTTACACATATAATAATTGGTAGAGTTGGGACTCAAATCCAGGTCCGTCTGGTTTCAAACCTCTTGATGACAATGCCATATTACTACTTAATTTCAGAAACTTAGATTATCATGTGTAAAGATTTATTTGAAATTTGGTTTGGACTCAGGCAAGGAATAAAGAAAAAGTCACATTATTAGGAAAAATTTTTTTCAAGAGCCTAATACAATATGCTATAGAGTATACAGGTTATTAACTAAAATCAATAGCAAGGATGTGGGGCTGGATCCCAGGACCCCAAGGTCAGGACCCAAGTCAAAGGCAGACACTTAACCAACTGAGCCACCCAGGTACCCCAATAGCAAGGAGATTTTATAGAAGCTGTTCTACTTCTTTTTGATGTCCATAGAATTAATGATGAAAATCAAACCCAGGTCCAGTGTAAAGAAATATGTTGATACTTGGGAAGAAATGTTCTTTATACTTTTAAAGTAAGGAAATAGTGCTATGGTAAAAATTCTGCCTTTACATAAATCTAGGTTTTTGTTGTTTGTAACATGTCCTTTAATAGTCATTAGCATTTATTAAAGTGCTTTTTTAAAATTTCAAGCTCTATTTGAGCCAGAATGTTAAAGTAGAAGAAGTATATTCCAGGGGGCTAGTGTGTGGTGGTAATAGTGGAAATTCGATAGATCACAAAAGGTAAGTAAAATCTAGTTAAAATAGTCAGAAACATAAAGTCTTTTTTTAAATCTCCAAGGGTAAGAGGTGGGAGAAAAAGCCACCAAATTGTGTCTCCTACTACTGATAAGAGAGTCTGAAAGGAGAAGAATATAAAGGGATAGAAGTTTGCCTGTCAATAACTATTAGTAAGTTAATAACTTACTAACTGTAGTAATTGCTCTAGTAATTAATAGGTAAATAATTACTTATTAGTAAGTGAGTAATAACTATTACTTAAGTTAGTAACTATTAGTAAGTTACATGCATAGGCAACCTACAGAAATAGATAGCTTTCTCGCACACTACCAAAAACATGTTTTAAAATTATAAATTAAGGGCGCCTGGCTGGCTTAGTGGGTAGAGCATGCAACTCTTGATCTCGGGGTCATGACTTCAAGACCCACCTTGGGCAAAGAGATTATTTTAAAAATAAATAAATAAAATTTTATAAATTAAAGATCCCATTCACAGTAGCAACAAGAACTATAAAATATTGACAAGAAAATGAAATAAGAAATGTACAAAGTCCATGTAAAAAAATAAAAATTTTACGAACATGTAAAACAACCCAACTAAATTGGAGATATATGTTCCTGCATGGGAAGACTCAATATTTACTATAAAGTAAAGCAATTCCAATCCAAATCCCCTAAGAATTAAAAAAAAAAAAACTTGATTAGCTTATTCTAAAAATTATACAGAAGAAAAAAATGTATAAACATTATTAGCTTTGGGATACCTGGCTGACTCAGTCATAGAGCATGCCACCCTTGACCTCAGGGTGGTGACCTCAAGCCCCACACTGGGTGTAGAGCTTACTTAAAAAACAATGACTAAAAACCCAAAGAACATTATTAGCTCTTAAGAAGAATAGCAATAGGAAAGACAATTTTCTCTACTAGAAATCAAAACATACTATACACTAGAATAAAACAGGAAGATATTAACTAGTCTTAGACTAAATAAATAGATCAAGGAAAAGAATAGTTTAGGAGGAAAATTCTAAAGCAAATTTCTACAATTCTACAGAGATTCTCCAACAGGATTAAGCTTCAACTACCTGCGATAGTAGTAATTAATTGTTTTGGAATTTCTTCTCTTTCCTTGTCACTTTCTTCACACCTTTGCCTCCCTACTAAAATACCTATTGTGATGTGGTGATTTATAATGGGAAATATATATTTGGTATTCATACTTATTCCTGGCACAAAGTCCTATGTCCTTGGACTTTCCTAAATGTAAGGGAGATAACGGTGTCATTTGTTATTTGTAACAAGCCCCTTTTAATAGCACTTCAATTTATGTTAATTAGGTGATTTTTTGAAAGTTCCTAGATGACCACAGAATAGGGACTAGTTGCCAGAGGAGCCAACCATAAGACCAGAAGATTAGAACTTTCAGCCTCATCTGTCAACCTCTGGGGAGGGGCTAGGGACTGGAAGTTGACTTAATCACCAAAGGCATATGATTTAATCAATCATGCATATGTAATGAAGCCTCCATTACAGACAACCAGGTTCAGAGAGCTTCCAGGTTGGTAAGCACATGGAAAGGCTGGGACAGTGGTATGCCTTGAAAGGGCATGGAGGTTCCACACACTATCCCCCCATACCTTATCCTATGCATCTCTTACACCTGCCTGCTCCTGAGGTGTATCCTTTGTAATAAACTGATAATGTAGTAAAAACACTGTTTTCTTAAGTTTTGTGAGCCATTCTAGCAGATTATCAAACCTGAGGGATTATGGGAACCTCTGATATACATCCAGTCAGTCAAAGCCTGGATGAACTTGTGATTAGCATCTGAAATGGCACAGCAATCTTTTGAGATCAAGCCCTTAACTTGTGGGATCTGACACTGTCTCCAAGCAGTGTCAGAACTGAATTGAATTATAGGATACCCACCTGGCTGGTGTCCACAGAAAGTTGGAGAATTGCTTAGCATGGGAAAACCACCCCCACACAATACAGAAGTATTCAGTGAGTGGTGAGTAGAAGAGGAAAACAGGAGTTTTCACATTATACCAAACTCTCAAGTCATTTTCTCAGAGTTGGCTTTTGGAGGAACTCAAAGATAAGAGATGCTTGAGTTTTTATTCTGCATTGCTTTTGTATATTAATTTTTCACAATGACAACATATTCATGTAGGACTTATGTCATTCAAAAAATATAATACAAATATTAGCTTGCCAGATTATACCTATGAATTTGAAATGTTGTTTTAGGGTTTTATGTTTTGTTTTACTACGTGAAGACCTTATAAATGGTAACCAATGTCTTCAATACCCATCTAAATCTTTCAAAGTTAAGCGCTAGCATCCTACAAATATTTCCAGCCCATTCTGCTCGACTTCACATTTAGACACTGATAACATAGAATCATAGAAAAGGATTTCTGAGATGGAATTTTATAGATCAATAAATCTATAAAAGTCTGCCAATTATAAATCTGCTATCCCTTATGAAAAAGCATTAATGGAATTCATCTTTCATCTTAAAATGTTTAAAGTCTCAGGTACTATAACACTATAACTAAAGGACATTTAGAAACGTTAACTCTTAAGAAGATGTGAGTGTTAATCACTAAAAAGAATATGGGTAAAAGTGCAGAGCAGGATATTTAAGGCAGCGAATGAGCAGAGCATAATTTCAACAACTGACTGAGTTCAGGAAATACCATTTGTTTCTACTCTAAACTGAGAACTGTTTTTCAAATAAGAAGCAGGAAGTTGAGTGCCTAGTCTAAAAGGGAACATAAGCTTAGGAACAGAAAGAGGGTGGTCTAAAAGGGATATGACACCATGCAGAAAAGCTGGAGTTAAAAATGAAACTGGCTGAGGTATTACATGGTCAGTCTAATATTTGAGAGACTAGTGTACTCCACCTGCTTGAATAAACCACACAAATCCCAGTGGGTCAGCAAATGGATAACTTTGACCACAGTTGATGCTGATGGGAAAGCAGAAAAGGGATATTGATTGAATGAAATACAAATAACCATAGAATGGTGGAACTATGAGTAGCAGAGGAAGGGTTTTCAGTAAACACTCCTATCTGTAACTGATTACTCATCAAACATCATAGATCTTTAAAAAACTATCATAGTAGCAACAACAAAAAAAGAAGGTGCCTAAAAGGAACGGCAGCAGGCATCTTTCTGTAATTGAAGAATTATTGAGACTGGATATGTTCAGTAGCAAAAAGGAATAAATGTAGCCATAACATTGGAAAGCCATAAAGACAGGTCATAACCAGTGCCTTCATATCCTTCCACTTCTTAGTGGAGTGGAAGCAGTAATTAAGGCCACAGCCAGATAGTAGGCTAGAACTATGTACGATTCCTTTATTAATCTGAGCTCCATTACTCTCAATTATATCTTTATAATGTCCCAAATCAAAATCGTCCCTTTGATACTTGACACACTAAGAATCTATAGACAATTAGTAGTCAAGATTCTAGTGCTCAGGACACTAGACATCTATACTTGGTGAGTACCTAATATAGAAAAGTTTCCTAAACTGGGAATTTAGAGCATGGGCTAAAAGAAAACAAATGTTTGGAACAGTGAGAAAGGACTCTGAATCCATCTGTTCAATTTAGCCCTGTCATTTGTCCATAGGTTCAAGATAATAAGTTAAGAATACTTTATCAGTGGCATCTGGGTGACTCAGTGGGTTAAGCCTCTGCCTTCAGTTCGGGTCAGAACTGAATTGAATTATAGGATACCCACCTGGCTGGTGTCCACAGAAAGTTGGAGAATTGCTTAGCATGGGAAAACCACCCCCACACAATACAGAAGTATTCAGTGAGTGGTGAGTAGAAGAGGAAAACAGAAGTTTTCACATTATACCAAACTCTCAAGTCATTTTCTCAGAGTTGGCTTTTGGAGGAACTCAAACAAAGATAAGAGATGGAGTGGAAGCAGTAATCCCTAGGGTCGATCCCTAGGGTCCTGGGATCGATCCCTAGGGTCCTGGGATCGAGCCCTGCGTCCGGCTCTCTGCTCAGCAGGGAGCCTGCTTCCCCCCACCTCTCTGCCTGCCTCTTTGCCTAACTTGTGATCTCTCTCTCTGTAAAATAAATAAATAAAATAAAATCTTTTTAAAAAATCAAAAAAAGCAGAATTAATCTTTCTGCTGATATACATACTTAAAATAATTTGAATTTATGTCATTTGAAAAAGGCATGAAAGATTAGTAGAACATGTTCTAGCACCTTCCAAGAGAACTCTCAAAGGAGCATTCAGTTAGCAACTTCAGGTCAGAGCAAGATAACATGAAGCCCAGAAGAAAGATCTTCAGAGCCTAGCTAGTTTCTTAATGATCTACTGCTGCATAACAAACTAAAGGCTTGAAATGACAACCATTTTATTTGCTCATAATTCTGTGGGTCAGAAATTTGAGGTGGGTTCAGTTGGATGGTTCTTCTGCTGATGTCAATCATTCTACTGACGATCACTCATTGCATTATGAGGCCATTAGGGATGCATGATCAAAGCTGGCCTGACTCTTTAAAAGTATGGTAGTTGGTGATGCCTTGGCTGGGCCACTGTCTCCATGTGGTTTCTTATTCTAGAGGAGACTGACTGGGACTTTTTTATATGGATGGCAGTATCCCAAGAGGACAAGAGCAGAAGCTCTAGAAGCCTACACTCACAAATCTGACAATATTACTTCAACAGCATTCTATTAGAAAAGCACGTCACAAGGCCAGCCAGATTCAAGGTTGTGGAGAAAGGGTTTTATCTCTTGATAAAAGAAGTAGTGAAATCACTATTGTAAAGAAACATTTGTACACAGATGGGATGAATCATTGCAGATGTCTTTAAAGCAATTACTTAGGGTAGAGTAACGCCTTTCTCCTTTAGGACCTGGGACAGAAGCTGAAAAGGACACAAGAGGCCTCCACACAAGAGCCCACCAACTATATTTATAGTGGAACCTTAGAAGCAGACTGGACCACTGAGTATCTAAATAGTAAAAGAGTTAGGGGATACATTAAGACAAACTGAAGCTCTCTTTCTTTACCAAAATACTGGCAATCTTTAAATAGTCTAGAATATCCGTATTTAACAATCAGAATATTTCCCGAATATTTACTTTGTTTACCTGAAATCCTTTTCTGCCAGATCTTCAAATGGCTGACCTATTCACATAATTTGAGAATAAGCTCAAATTTGCTCCTGCAGGCAACCACCTAATTAAAGTTAACCTCCCCCATTTCATCTTCACATTTTCTCCATAACAAAATCACTATCTGAAATTACTTTAATATCTGTTTACTTATGATCTGTTTCCCATACTAGAATGTAAGCTCCATGAGATTTGAGATTCTTTTCATTAGTTTAGCATTGTAATATCAGCAACTGATTAGTAGCGCTTAAAAAGGTAACAAGGTGAGGATAAGATTTTGATAATTATTTCTCCACTAATATCCCGAGTTTGGCTCTAGTCTTAATCTCTGCTATAAAGCACAAAGTAGATAACACCATCTCATCATCACTGGTCTCAGAGTTTACTAAGTTCTTCCTTACAAGTATGCCTGCTTGGAACTTCCCATTTATTTTATAGATTCTAGTCTTCAGAATGCATCTAATTAAACTCAATTTCCTTCATTCACAGACATGAGAAAATACTCACCTTGCTTATTATGTAAATTAAATGAGGTTCCCTTTGTAAAGTGCCTAATACAACACCTGGTATAGAATAAGAACTCCATCGGGGTGCCTGGGTGCCTCAGTGTGTTAAGGACTCTGCTTTCTGCTCAGGTCATGATCCCAGAGCCACATCGGGCTTTCTGCTCCATGGAGAGCCTGCTTCCTCCTCTCTCTCCCTGCCTGCCTCTCTTGCCTAGTTGTAATCTCTGTCAAATAAACAAATAAAATCTTAAAAAAAAAAAAAAGAGTAAGAACTCCATAAATGGTAGTTATTATTATTATTATCCATACTTCACTTGTGAATAATGGCCTGTACACATTTCCAGCCCATGCAAGATTCTATTCTTTTTTTCTTTTTTTTTTTTTTTGGTCTTAAGTTACCAATTCCAGTCTTCTATTTCTGAAGGATTCTCTAACTCCTCAGAAGGTCCTAGAAAAAGTCTGACCGTCGATTTTACAATTTTATAATGCTCAAAAAGAAAATACAACACCAGAGTCAGAAAAACACATAAAGTATCGGTGAAGATGTTCTTTTAATGTGTGGCCCCTAATGTTCTTCCCTGCCGAGCTAGCAGTATTTCCAGTTTTCTTCATCTTCTGGTATTCTAGCCATCCCCCATCCCCTTCTCCACAAAACCCAGGGGCTCCTTCACCATCCAAGTGGTGGTCTCCCTGCTTTCTCCATTCCTCACAGTGCCATAGTACAAGGTGAGTTACTGCTGCTAGTAACGACTTTTTAAAGACCATCCATGCCCTGGACATTTTATTATCTTACTGTTATTAATGCTACTGTAAGGATTTCCAGTCACATTTTGTAGTCACAGCATGAAATCCTTTTCATTAAGCTACAGTTGCATTAATGTTAACAGCTGAACCATTCTGAATCTGAAAAGCCTGCTGTGTTTATCCTAGGAGGGTGTTTTCCTTAGAAATAAGAATACTGGATTGCTCAAATCACAGGCTCCTTCTCAACCTCCCGTTAAAATACTTCCTGTTTATTCTTCTTGATACAATAGGTACTATCCCACTGGTGAGGACAGCATGTGATTATAGTCTCATCACCTTCCTCACCATTGACTGGTTCCTTCAAAACACCTGCAGCATTATCCTGAACTCACTGGACCATTTCACTGCTCGCATATCTAATAAGAAAGATTTTTCTTTGCATTTCTCAACTGTTCTCAAACAGCCCCTTTTTCTTCTTTATTCATCCCTGTAAGAGAGCGATTAATGAACAATTAGGTTCAGTTATGGCACTTAGCTGATGTAAACAGGTAGTGGTAGGTCTAATGACATAACCCAGTATTCTTGATTCTCCACACAGAGCTCAACCAACTACCCTCAGGAAGAGAGAAGGAACCTTGTTGGCTATTTCAGAGGAAAGTTCCACCAAACTAAGAAAAATGAGGTCTGTTAATAAAGTAAATTTTTATTTTTTTTTCTTGGTGAAAAGTCTGGCATAGGGATTTTTATGTATATGTAATGATGATTGCACCATGATAGTCAACAGGAGATCCCCACCAATGATACCACAGTTTAAATTAAAACACTAAAGAAAATATGTGACTTTGGTGCCTTAATGAAAAACATGGTCTGCTTTGAAAACTTTGCATGTTTTATAGACTATTAAGAGTTATACAAAAGTACAGCATCTGGGTGGCTCACTCAGTTAAACACCCGACTCTTGATTTAGACTTAGGTCATCTCAGGGTTTTGAGATCCAGACCCAAGTCCCACCCCAGGTGACAAGGCCCAAGCCCTAACCCCTGAGGAGCCCTATAGCCAGGCCCTGCCCTAGGGGTGGAGCCTACTTAAGATTCCCTCTCTCCCTCTGCCCTTCCTCACCTTAAAAAAAAAAAAAAAAAAAAAAAAAGTTGGGGCACCTGGGTGGCTCAGTCAGTTGGGCATCTGCCTTCAGTTTGGATTGTGATCTTGGATCCTAGAATCGAGTCCCACATCAGGCTCCCTGCTGAGCAGGGAACCTGCTTCTCCCTCTCCCTCTGCCTGCTTGTGCACTCTCTCTCTCTCTCTCTCTGTCTGTCAAATAAATAAATAAATAAAATCTTTAAAAAAAAGTTATACGGAAGAGTTTTTAAAACTTAGGAGTATATTGGGGTGCCTGGGTGGCTCCGTCACTTAAGTGTCTGCCTGGGATCAAGCCCCACCACTGGCTCCCTGCTCAGCAGGGAGTCTGTTTCTCCCTCTGCCCCCCTCTCTCAAATAAATAAAATCTTTTTTAAAAAATTAAATAAAACTCAGGAATATGAAAAGCTATGTGACTGGCCTCTGACTGTAATTCTTTTTGGTACAATACAGAAATGAGCTGCAGCATCTAAGTTTCTTTTTAGTTCCGATAAAGAATTATTTTGCCTAGGAGTGCCTGGGTGGCTCAGTGGGTTAAGGCCTCTGCCTTCGGCTCAGGTCATGATCCCAGCGTCCTGGGATTGAACCCCGCATTGGGCTCTCCACTCTCTGTCTGCTTCCCTGACTACTTGTGATCTCTGTCTGTAAAATAAATAGATAAAATATTTTTAAAAAAGAATTATTTTGCCTAATAGTCTTTTTAAAAAAATTTATTTATTTATTTATTAGAAAGAGATCACAAGTAGGCAGAGAGGCACGCAGAGAGAGAAGGGGGGAGGCAGGCTCCTCGCTGAGCGGAGAGCCCAGTGCAGGGCTCAATCCCAGGACCCTGGGATCATGACCTGAGCTGAAAGCAGAGGTTTTAACCCACTGAGCCACCCAGGCACCTCTATTTTGCCTAATAGTCTTATCTTTTGCAAGAAAAAGAATATGTTTAATGATAAGTTCTGAAAAAGAAGAAAAAATGAAATTGGCTAGAGAGTTATGTAAGGGACACAAAAAGATTTCTTAAAAAGGTCCATTTGTTCAGTTGAGCATTTTATTGGCTTTGCATAGGCTGAGATGTATCTCAGTCTGACTTTGGCAGCAGGAGACATAGACAGCTAAATGACTCTCCATTTAAGAGTGGGAGGAACTGAAGTTTTCTTCCCTAGAATAGAGGACAGAAAAGAAGAGTAAGAAAAGTACAGGAGACTGACACCAAGTTGAGTTGTTTTCTGTTACTACGATATAAGAATCCCTGCATATTACCACCTTCAGCAAAGTCATCTCTACATGTCTCTGCCTCTGTGAATGTGTCTAGTGGCTACTGGGATAAAGACCAAAATCAACAACTGGGTTAACATGATAGGAAACAGGCAAAATGAACAGAAAGTTACATGATCTATAAACTAGACTAAAAGGAAATAGGAGCTCCAAGCCAGAAATGATTATGAAATCACAAGATTTCAGGGAATACACATACATCTTGAGGAAACTTTTGAACAACTACAGTCCACAGGATAATGTTGAAAAGTCAGTCTCATCCATGTCTTAAGTGGCCCAAAGAACAAAGATGGTATCTGAGTTAACACAAGTTATGTTTGACAATTTCATTAAAGAAAAAATGTTAAGTATTGCCTATAATCTGAATTATTCTTTTTTTTTTAAAGATTTTATTTATTTATTTGACAGAGAGAGATCACAAGTAGGCAGAGAGGCAGGCAGAGAGAGAGAGAGAGAGAGAGGAGGAAGCAGGCTCCCTGCTGAGCAGAGAGCCCGATGCGGGACTCGATCCCAGGACCCTGAGATCATGACCTGAGCCGAAGGCAGCGGCTTAACCCACTGAGCCACCCAGGCGCCCCTATAATCTGAATTATTCTTAAGTTGAGTTCTAAAAACAGTAAGATCCACACACATAAGAAAATGTCAGTATAGCATTAATCCACCTTCTTTATCTTTTTATCCTTGAAGTTAGATAGCTCTTGGAAGACATTTAAAGAAAGTATGCCCAAGAACACTTCAAAATCTGAAATATTTAGGCATATTAATGAATAATTTCATCAGTTACATTGGAAACCTCACCATGCCCTGGCAATCCTCTTATGGCAAGTTCATATTGTGCTTGGCAAGTTTATATTTTCAATCTTTACAACTGGTTCCAAATCTTCACCGCTCTTTTCAAGCCCTCTTCATGGTTCCCTACTATTCACCCTCACGGGTTTGCTTTTTTTTTAAATTTTATTTATTTATTTGACAGGCAGAGATCACAAGTAGGCAGAGAGGCAGGCAGATAGAGAGAAAGGTGGAAGCAGGCTCCTTGCTGAGCAGAGAGCCCGATGTGGGGCTCGATCTCAGGACCCTGAGATCATGACCCGAGCCGAAGGCAGAGGCTTTAACGCACTGAGCCACCCAAGCGCTCCTCACCCTCATGTTTTGCAGATGATTTCAATTCCTAATTAATAAACTTGAAGATTTCAGATATTATTTCCCTAAACTTTTGCCCACCCCTGCATATATACTTGTATCTACAAAGATCTAACTTAATCCCAGAGGAACCCTCTCACCTATTCCAAACCTTGCTGCCTTTTCTCTTTCTACTACATACAAACTTTTGTTCCCTACTAACAATGTGTTCTCAGACTGCAGTCAATTTCTCTTCCACTAAAAATATGTTCCTTTAACTCATATTCCCTCAAATCCACCCATTATCTATTTTCCCTTCTCATGAGGACTTCAGGTCAGTATAGTCTTTGTTTTCTCACAGAATACTTATTTTTCAATCCAACAAATATTATCTTTAGCAACTACTACATGCAACAATTACAGAATTGCTCTCTGCTCACTATTCTACGGAAACCGTACTAGGAGATTATCATAGACCTCCTAATTGCCAAATCCAAGGGGTATGTTTCTTGACCTCTCTGAAAAACATCTGATAATTTTGTTCATTCTTACCTTCTTGAAATTCTTGTAATCTGTGACAACTCATTCTCCTCTGGTACTTCTTTGACAGTTTTCTTTTTTATATATTCTTAGTGGAAAAAGCTACAGAGAAGGGAAAGTGAAAATTACTATGGGGAAAATTATTCTGCCAAATTTTCCCTTGGCAAAAAGTATAGGACCCCAACCTACGTGCAGTCTGTTAGGGACACAAACTTAGATTCAGCAGACACATCTATTTTGAGAGCTGGGTCTTCAATGTCTTCACTACATTAACTCCCAGCACTTAGAAAGGTTTCCGGCACAGAACAAGCAGTCAATAAATATTTTTTATAACAAACTTATTGAGAAATAATTCACATAACATAAAATTCACCCTTTTAAAGTACACAATTTGTTTTTACTATATTCACAGAGTTGTGTAACCATCACCACTATATAATTTTATAACATTTTTATCATCCTCACCCAAACTTCCTCACCCATTGGCAATCCTCTTTCCTCCCATTGACTCCTAGAAGCCACTAATCTATTTTGTATCTGTATAGATTTGCCTGTTCTGGACATTTATATAAATGGAATTATATAATGTGTAGCCTTTTTTTGCTTTGGTTTCTTTTACTTAGCATAGTATTTTCAAGTTTCAACCATGTTGTAGCATGTATCAGCACTTCATTCCTTTTTGTGGCTGAATAATATTCCATTATATGAGTCTATGACATATTTTTTATCCATTCATCAGGAGATAGACATTTGGGTTGTTTCCATTTTTTGGCTATCATGAAAATACTGCCGTGAACAATCATTTATAAGGTTTTATGTGAACATATGTTCTCCACTCTCGTGGGTACATGTCAAGAGATGGAATTTCTGGGTCATATGGTAACCCTGTTTTTAACATTTTGAAGAACTGCCAAACTGTTTTTGGAAAGTGGTTGAGCCATTTTACAATCCTACCAATGAATAAGAGTTCTAATTCCTCCATATCCTCACTAATGCTTATTTTTGCTTATCATTTTATGTTAGCCATGCTGGTAGGTGTGGTGTCTAATTGTTTTAATTTGTACTCCTCAAACAGCTAATGATGTTGAGCATCTTCTCAAGTGCTTATTAACCCTTTGTCTAGTAAATAAATATTTTATAAATAAATGTAGACAATCACAGAAATCTTTGAGGCAGTCTCTCAAGGACACCATCCAGAGTTTTTCGGAGAGTTAAAAATAGCAATGAATGATCAGCAGAGATAGAGAGCATGTTCAGGTCAAATAACTGCATACTCAACAACCTTAGTTAATGTAGCTGAATGATGCTTCATTCAATATTGACATTTGATTTCTAAATGATCAATGATAATCAGTGCCTCTCATTCTGATCCCAAATTCTTTTTTCTTAAGATTTTATTTATTTGACAGACAGAGAGTCAGCACAAGCAGTGGGAGCAGCATGGTCCCCACAGGGCAGGGAGCCAACATGGGACTTGATCCCAAAACCCTGGGATCATGACCTGAGGTGAAAGCAGATGTTAAAAGACTGAGCCACCCAGGCATCTCAGATCCCAAATTCTTTCCAGAAAATGGGAAGAGAAGGTGTTATTGAAAGGGAGTTATAGAGGGGGGAAGGTGTTATAGAGAGGGAAAAGTTGTTATAGAGGGGGGAAAAAAAATTGTCACAGGAGATGATTGGCTTACATCATTTGGAGAACCAAGACTCAGAAGTTATCATGGTCCTAATCTATCTTGACTTACCTATCCAAAATGCTAATAAGAATATGTGTAGAGAATAATTTTTGAGATAATTGATTATCTATTTTAATGTTAGAATATTATATATCTCAGATGATCATTTAAAAAATAATCCAAAAAGCTTATATACATTTAGTAAACAAAGCCATGTTTTATTTGTAACTGGAAACTACCATATTTATTCTTCTGAAATACTAATCTTTTGAAAAGTTTATATTTTTGTCATAAATAATGTGTTTTCCTTAGCTACACAGATCATTTTTTTGAAATTTGTTAGTATCTTAGCTGACTGAATTTTAGAAACTTCTAGGTTTTTTGGCATATTATATAATGTTATATTATATATAATAATTCATAGCAATATCTTATGAACATTTGTATTTCTGTGGTATCAAATGCAATCCTTTTTCATTTCAATTTTATTTATTTGAGTCTTTTTTTTTTCTTGATGAATCTGGCCAATGGTTTGTCAGTTTAATTTATCTTTTCAAAGAACCACCCTGGATCTTTTCTTTTACCTTTTTTCTCTATTTCATTAGTTTCTGCTCTGATCCTTGTTATTTCCTTCAGTAACTTTGGGCTTTATTTGTTCTTTTTTCTAGCTCTTTGAGATGTGAAGAAGTTGTTTATTTGAAACTTTCTTGATTCTTGAGATAGGCATTGCTATGAACTTCCCTCTTAGAACTGCTTTTGCTGCATCTAATAAATTTTGATAGTTACCTTTACAGTTTCATTCATCGCAAGGTATATTTTTATTTCTATGTTGATTTCTTCTTTGACCTTTTAGTTGTTCTACACCATGTTGTTTAATCTCCACATATTTGTGAAATTTCCAGTTTTCTTTATGTAACTAATTTCTAGAGTCATACCACTGTGCTCAGAAAAGATGCTTGATATTATTTCAATTCTTTTAAACTTATTAAGACTTATTTTGTGGCCTAACATTTGATCTTGGAAAATGTTTCAGTGCACTTGAAAAAAAGAAATGTGTATTCTGCTGCTTTTGGGTAGAATGTTCCATAATTGTCTGTTCAGTTCATCTGGTCTAACGTGTTGTTTAGGGTTGATGTTTCCTTTTTAATTTTCTGTCTGGATAATCTATATATTGATCCAAGTTGGGTATTAAAGTCCCCTACATTATTATAGTACTGTCTATTTCTCCCTTTAGGTTTGTTAATATTTTGCTTTACATATTTAGGTGCTTTTATGTTGGATATATGAATATTTACAACATTTATATCTTCTTGTTGGAGTCAATCCTCTATCATTATATAATGCCCTTCTTGGTCTCTTATTACAGTCTTTGTTTTAAAGTCTATCTTGTCTAATATAAATGTAGCTACTCAGCTTTCTTTTGGTTTCCATTTGCATGAAATATCTTTTTCTATTCCTTTCTTTTCTTTTCTTTTAAAGATTTTATTTATTTATTTGACAGAGAGAAATCACAAGTAGGCAGAGAGGAGGCAGGCAGAGAGAGAAGGGGAAGCAGGCTCCCTGCTGAGCAGAGAGCCTGATGCGGGGCTTGAACCCAGGACCCTGAGATCACAATCTGAGCCGAAGGCAGAGGCTTAATGCACTGAGCCATCCAGGCACCCCCCAGCCTTTATTTTCCATCTGTTTGTGTCCTTATATCTAAAATGTGTCCTTATAGACTGTGTATAAATGGGTATTTTTTAAAAAATCCATTTAGCCACTCTATGTCTTTTGATTAGAGAATTTAGTCCATTTGCATTTAAAGTTATATCAATAGACATGTGCTTATTACCATTCTGTCAATTGTTTTTGTAGCTATTTTTTGTAGTTCCTCTCTGTTCCCTTTTTCCTCTTGCTTGCTTTTTTTGTAAATTGATGACCTTCTTTAGTGGTATGCTTATATTCCTTTCTTTTTATCTTTTGTGTATTTACTATAGGTTTTTGCTTTGTGGTTATTATGAGGTTACTATAATAACTTGTAACAGTCAATTTTGAGTTAATAACAACTTAAGTTTGAACCTGTTCTAAAGCTCAACATTTTTACTCTCTACACATATATGCATGATTTATATTTTTGATTTCACATTTTACATCTTTTTATTTTGTGTATCCCTTAACTAATTATTTTGATCATAGTTATTTTTATTACTTTTGTCTTATAAACTTTGGCTTCTTTAAAAATTATTTTTATTAACATAAAATGTATTATTTGCCCCAGGGGTTCAGGTCTGTGAATCATCAGGCTTACACATTTCACAGCACTCATCATAGCACACACCCTCCCCAATGTTCATAACCACCCTTTCCTACCACTCCACCCCCCAGCAAGCAAGAGTCTCTTAGGCTTTGTCTCCCTCTGGATACCATCTTGTTTCATTTTGACTTTAGCTTTATGAATAATTAAACCACTACCTTTACTATATGTTTACTTTTCCAGTGGGATTTCTTCTTTCATGTGTGCTCTTGTTACTAATTAGTGCCTTTTCTCTTCCACTTAAAGAAGTCCCTTTAACATTTCTTGTAAGACTAATATAGTGGTGATGAGGTGATGAACTCTTCTCGCTTTTGTTCACCTGGAAAACTCTTTATCTCTCCTTCAATTCTGAATGATAACTTTTCTGAGTTAGTCTGACTTACAATGGTTCAACTTACAATGGTGTGAAAACAATACACATTTCTACTGAATACAATACACATTTACAATGTTGTGAATCTGTACTTCAAATTTTGAATTTTGATCTTTTCCCAGGCGAATGATATGCAATACAATACTCTCTCATGATGTTGGGTAGTGACAGTGAACTGTACCTCCCAGTCAGCCATGTGATTGCAAGGATAAAAAACTGATAAACTTACAAACATTCTGTACCTATGCAACCATTCTGTTTTTCATTTTCAGTACAGTATTAAACAAGTTACATGAGATACTCAACATTTTATTATAAAATGTTTTGTGTTAGATAATTTTGCCCAACTGTAGACTAAAGTAAGTGTTCTGAGCACATAAGGTAGGCTAGGTTAAACTGTGAAGTTTGGTAGGTTGGATATAGTCTATGCATTTTTGACTTACAATATTTTCAATTTACAATGGGTTTATTGAGATGTAACCCTATCACAAGTTGAGGAAGATCTGTAATGTGTCTTAGGTCTCTTTGAGTTCATCTTTTTTTTAAGATGGAGAAAGAGAGCGCATGTGCATGAGTAAGCAGGGGGTTGGGAGGAGGGGCAAAGGGAGAGAGAGAGAATCTTAGGCAGGCTTCATGCCTAGCACAGAACCCGACATGGGACTCGATCTCATGACCCTGATATCATGACTTGAGCCAAAATCAAGAGTTGGATGCTTGACTGAGTCACCCAGGTGCCCCTGAATTCATCTTATTTAGAACTCTCCAGTCTTCTTGGATCTGGATATCTGCCTCCTTTCCCACGTTAGGAAAGTTTTTGGCCATTATCTCTTTGAGACCCCTGCCCCTTTTCTCCCTCTTTCTGGAAGCCCTATAATACAACTGTTAGTCTGTTTAATGTTGTTGCATGTCCCATGTTCAATGAGCTATCTTCATTTAATCTTTTTTCTTTTTCCTTTTTTTTTTTTTTTTAACTCTTTGCTGCTCTGATTGAGTTCCATCGCTCTGTCTTCAAGTTGATGGATCCTTTATTCTGCTTCCCTTAGTCTGATTTTGAACCCCTCTAGTGTATTTTTAGTTTGGTTATTGTATTCATCAGCCCTATAACTTCTATTTGCTACCTTCATATATTTTTCATCTTTTTGAAGTTCTCACTGTGTTCATCCATTTTTCTCCCCAATTCAGCCAGCAGCTTTATGACCATCACTTTTAACTGTTCATCAGGTTAATTACTATAATCTTTCCAAAACCTCAGTGGGCAGGCACAATCTTTATCCTCAACCTCTGTCATGCTCTAGAGTGTCAGTCTCTTAGTGGGGAGATTTACATGCATCTGGTGCCTGGTGTTTGCAGCTGATGCCCAAGAGATGACCCTTTGATTGCCTGGTTTTGGTGAACAGAAGGGTTTGCACCCTTGGTTTGCACGGGATTGTAGCAATAGACAGACAGCTCTTGGCAGGCTACTACTTCCAAAGCATGGCACAGGCAGCAGACTGAGGCACACTCCCCATCTTCCTGTGAAGGATGCCACATAGCTTGTCCTGGAGCTTTGAACTGAGGAGCAGGTTTCAGGTTTGGCACACATTTAGTGACCTACACAGCTGCTCTCAAGGAATGTAGGCTGTGGATGCCACCTTTGTACTTTTCCTCTGTTTTCCTCTAGCTTGCCAGTATCTCCCAGAAACAAGTGTATACACTCATCTGAAGACCGGAGTTTTGTGATTGCCACCCAAAGGATACTTCCAGACCACCTGACTCTGGTGGCCAGTGGGGCTTATACTTGTGGCCCCTTGGGACTATATATATTTTCATAATTTTAAAAGCTGCTGGGGCACCTGGGTGGCTCAGTGGGTTAAGCCACTGCCTTCGGCTCAGGTCATGATCCCAGGGTCCTGGGATTGAGTCCCGCATCGGGCTCTCTGCTCAGCAGGGAGCCTGCTTCCCTCTCTCTCTCTCTGCCTGCCTCTCTGTCTACTTGTCATCTCTGTCTGTCAAATAAACAAATAAAATCTTTAAAAAAATAAAAATAAAAAATAAATCTTAAAGCAGACAGAAATAAAAAGACATGGAACATATAGCAGAACAATAATACAAGTGATAGATAATTTTTTATAACAAACTGTGGCAGGCTACAAAAATCAATGTACAGAAATTTGTTGCATACCTAGAAACTAATAATGAAGCAGCAGAAAGTGAAACTGAGAAAACAATTCCATTTACATTTGCACCAAAAACAATAAAATATTTTGGAATAAACTTAACCAAAGAGTTGAAAGACATGTACTCTGAAAACTATAAAACACTGATGAAAGAAATTCAAGACAATACAAATGGAAAGACAGTCATGTTCATGAGTTGGAAGAACAAACATTGTTAAAATGTCTATGCTACCCAAAGCAATCTACCAATTTAATGCAATCCTTATCAAAATGCCAACAGTATTTTTCACAAAAGTAAAACAAACAATTTTAAAGTCTGTATGGAACCATAAAAGACCTTGAATAGCCAAAGCAATCTTGAAAAAGAAAAACAAAACTGGAGGTATAACAACTCAGA
The DNA here is from genome assembly GCF_009829155.1 of Mustela erminea. Classification (NCBI taxonomy): domain Eukaryota; kingdom Metazoa; phylum Chordata; class Mammalia; order Carnivora; family Mustelidae; genus Mustela; species Mustela erminea. Next base: position 47,028,594 of record NC_045619.1, on the reverse strand, counting down.
TTTTAAGTTATATTACTAAGCAGCAGTAATTAAAATAGTATAGTACTGGCATTAAAATAGACACATGAATCAATAGAACAGATTAGAAAACCCAGAAATAAACCCACAGTTATAGGTCAATTAATCTTTCACAAAAGAGTAATGAATGTACAATGGTAAAAAGACAGTCTTTTCAATAAACAGTGTTGGGAAAATTGGACAGCTAAATGCAAAGGAATGAAACTGGACAAATTTCTTTCACCATACACAAAAACAAACTCAAAATGGATTAAAGACTAAGTGCAAGATGTGAAACCGTATAAGTCCTTGAGGAGAACATAGGTAGTATCTTCTTTGATACTGGCCATCGCAACATTTTTCTAGATATGTCTCCTGAGGAAAGCAAAATAAAAACAAATCAAACTATTGGGACTACATCAAAATGAAGTTTCTACACAGCAGAGGAAACAACAAAGCTAACAGGCAACCTACTGAATGAGAGAAGATATTTGCAAATGATATATCCAATAAAGGGTTAGTATCCAAAATACATAAAGTATCCAACTATATAAAGAACTTATACAACTTAATACACAAAAAACAAATAATCCAATTTAGAAAATCGGCAGAAGACACGGACAGACATTTCTCCAATGAAGACCAACAGATACATGAAAAGACATTCAACATCACTCAGCATCAGGGAAATGCAAATCAAAACTAAAATGATACATCACCTCACACCTGTCAGAATGGCTAAAAGCAAAAACACAAGAAACAATAGATGTTGATGAGGATGTGGAGAAAAAGGAACCCTCTTGCACTGTTAATGGGAATGCAAAGTGGTGCAGCCACTCTGGAAGACAGTATAGAGATTCCTCAAAAAACTAAAAATAGACCTACTCTACAATCCAGTAATTATGCTACTGGATATTTATCCCCAAAATACAAAAAACACTAATTCAAACGGATATATGTACCCCCATGGTTATTGCAGCATTTTTTACAATAGCCAAACTGTAGGAGCAGCCCAAGTGTCTGTTCATTGTTAGATGAATGGATAAAGATGTGGTATAATATATATATATATAATATATGTATTATTCAGCAATAAAAAAGAATAAAATCTTGCCATTTGCAACAACATGGATAGAACTAGAGAGTATAATGCTAAGTGAAATAAATCAGTCAGAGAAAGACAAATACCATATGATCTCACTCATATGGAATTTAAGGAACAAAGAAATAAGCAAAGTGGAAAAAGAGAGAGAGAGAGATAAAAAAACAGATTTTAATTATAGAGAAAAAACTGATGGTTACCAGAGGGAGATAGGTAGGTATTAGGGATTTAAAAGTATACACTTATGATGACAAAATAAAATAAAATAAAAAGAAACTATGGAAACCAGAAGTTTCTTCCTCACTGAGTCCCATTTCTCAAGAACACAGGTCATAATTGCCCATAATTATTCATTTGTTTTATCCCCCATACATACACAGTAGCTCAGAACACCAATACCAACACCAATTAATATTAGTACAGTTAAAAATGTTTGTGCTGTGCCAGTTTTCCCCACATCTTATATGACTATGGTACATAGCACAATCTATATACAATATAGATTGTTGGGCTATAAAGGCTTTACATAATGGATCTTCTTTACCTGTCTTTAATATTTGTCATTTTTTCTAATTTTATTTCCCTTTTTTATTTCTTCTTCCTTTCCAAAATTTGTACCCTTTGTACTTCTTTTTCTACTAAAGAATTATTTGATATATTTATTAATGCTTATGTTGCTTTTATCTATTTCTAAAATTATATTTTTTGTTTTTAATTTTGTCTTGAGAATGTCACTTCATGTTTGACATTTTCTGATTCTGATTTATGTTATTTTTCTTCATGCCTTGCATCATTTTCTTAATGTCTTTTAGCTTGTTCTGAAATAGAATATTACAGTACTGATCTGATTTTTGTATGTGTTTTCTGTGATTCATTGTCTATAAGGAAATTATCTGTTTCTCATTCTTCTTTATGTTACAGTAACTTTGTAAGGAATTTGACTGTGATTCTTTATTATTCAATTTTATATGAATTTAATTTTCCCAAACTACAAGAAGGAGGGTTGTTGCAGATAGCTTGTCTAACTACATAAAGCTCGCTCTTTCTTCTCTCAAAATTTATTTATTTTAGAGAGAGAGCAAGGGGGTTGGGGGGAATAGCAGAGGGAAAGTTAGAAAGAGATTCCCAAGCAGACTCCACACAGGGCATGGAGCCCAACATGGGGCTCCATCCCAGGACCTCCAGAAAATAACCCCAGCCAAAACCAAGAGTCAGACACTTTAACCAACTGAGTCACCTAGGTGCCCCTACATAAAGCTCTTTCTGTTGTTTTATCACATACTGTTTTTAAAATTAGAGGTTTACTTCCAAGATTTTCTGGCTGTCTCCCCCTCCCATTATTTTCTGAATCTTGCCCTTTTTAAGTCTCTATTGCCATTATTTTCAAAACATATGTTACTCTCTGAAGTTTCTCTTTCAGTGTGTGGCTCAGTATTGCAAGAAAACTCTGGTAAATTAATTTTAAGAATTGGAGATAGACTATTCCAGGAGTCCTTATATCATGCTTTATCATCTACTGGATTGGGCAAAATTCTTCCCAGTCACAGCTGCTGTTCTCAAATTGATCCATCAAGTTGGAGAGTTAACTGACTGAGCCACTGAGCCACTGAGCCCAATTTCCAGAAATTCCTGTTGGCTATCCAGGTATTGTGTTGTTCTTTGTTCTGTCACGTGCCTCATTGCTCTGGCTTGCTTTCTTCTACCAAGGCAGTGATAACACACAGACCTACAGATACTGGTGTTTTGGGGTTTGGGAGGACATCTTCTCATCTAGTTCTGTTAAAAATCCTCCCCAGATAGTTTTTCTATCTAGTTCCTTGCTCTATTTTTGTGTAAGGATTTGAGAAAATTCTGCCACTTTCCTCCCTGAATTCCTGAAATTCAAATATTGAATGTACTAATTAAGGTACTGAAAGTAGTTAAATTCACTCATCTCAGTGGAGGTATCCTAACTAAAGTGTTGCTGATAAAACTCCATATAGTTATTTTTCTTTCTTCTTTCTTTCTTTCTTTTTTTTTTTTTTTTTTTTAATTTCAAGTTCTTATTTAAATTCAAGTTAGTTAACATATATGGTAAAATTGGTTCCAGGTGTAGAACTTAGTGATTCATCACTTATATAGAATACCCAGTACTCATCACAAGTGTGCTCCTTAATATCCATCATCCATTTAGCCCATCCTCCACCCACTTCCCCCCATCAATTTTCCCTATAGTTCTTATTAATTAATGCTCCAGAGCTCTCTTCATTCTCAATATAGTTCTAAAGAATACTTCTTTTTTTAAAGAGAGAGAGAGCATGCAAGTTGGGCAGAGGGAGAGGGAGAGAGAATCTTAAGCAGATGCCTAGTACAGATGCATGCCTAGCATGCAGCCTGACTTGGGACCCAATCTCACAACCCTGAGGTCATGACCTGAGCTGAAATCAAGAGTTGGACACTTAACCAACTGAGCCACCCAGATGCCCCACAAATACTTTTTTATGTAACTTAGCCAGTGTTAGTTTCTTTTGTTTGAAAACAAAGTACCCAAACTGCAATGAAAATGTAAAAGTCAATAGTGAAATCTTTTTTGTTTTGTTTTGTTTTTGGTGAGCTCGATGCCCAATTTGGAGCTTGAACTCACTACTCTGAGATCAAGAGTCACATGCCCTACCCACTGATCCAGCCAGGTGCCTAAAAGGTAAAACTTTTTAAAAAAAGATTTTATTTATTTATTTATTTTAAAGGAGGGGAGAGGAACAGAGTGAGAGGGACAAGTAGCCTCCATGCTGAGTGCAAAGTCCAAAGTGGGGCTTGATTCCATGACCCTGAAATCATGACCTGAGCCAAAATCGAGTTGGAGAGTTAACTGACTGAGCCACTGAGCCACTGAGCCCAATAGTGAAACTTCTAACTTCAACTCTGACGTGTAAAGAAATTGGAAGATGTCTCTGCCATTCCTTACAAAAAAATCTGGACATACTGAAAAATCAGTGACTTTTCTTGGATCCAACTGAGAACTGATGCCTTATTATGAAGTGATACCCTGTAATCTTGAAAAGCAGGTACCAGGGAGAAAGAGCAATCAACATCTGCCTACCTAAAGCAGAAACCACTGGAGACATAAACTGGTAGTAACACTTAAATGGCAATTCTGACAAATTTCTGAGGGTCAAGTTTGTACTAGTATGAGAGTGAAAAACCCCTAGGGACTGCAGTCTTTTTTTTTTTTTTTTAAGATTTTTATTTATTTATTTATTTGACATACAGATCACAAGTAGGCAGAGAGGCAGGCAGAGAGAGAGAGAGAGGAGGAAGCAGGCTCCCCACTGAGCAAAGAGCCCGATGCGGGACTTGATCCCAGGACCCTGAGATCATGACTTGAGCCGAAGGCAGAGGCTTTAACCCACTGAGCCACCCAAGTGCCCCAAGGGACTGCAGTCTTGAGGGGCTCCCACACTTTCATGGGTTATCTATCTATTCAGGAATGCCACCAAGTGCTCATGGCAAGGATCCCACAAAAATTCATCCTTGGTTTTGGCAATGGGTAAGTGAGGGGGTGGGGAAAGCAACAATTGCAAATCACACCCAGAGTCTTCTCCATAAAAAAGGCCTACTCTCTAGGGAAAAAGTTGCTGCTAAAGCACAATTTTACAAACTTATCCCAGGAATGGAAAGGGAATTCTTCCTCTCTCCAGGCCCCTTTTGTTTTCTGTCTTAAGAAAACAAACAAACAAATAAAAACCCTACTCAATAAGGGACAAGGCTTTAAAGAGATAGACTGAAAACGTTATAGCCAGAGAGGAGGGAATTTGTGGTAAAAGCTATTCAACTGAAGAAGGGATAGAAACACATGTGAAGGCCCAAATTCCCAAGCATAGGCTCACTTTAAAAGATTCAATTAGATGAGACTCAGATGATTATAAAATGCTCCTCCTCCCACACACTCTATCACCATACCAGTAAAGCTCTAGTATAATAATTATGGATTACAGTTGAAAAAAGTCTTCATAGACTGATACCGCCTCAGAAGAGAGACCAACATATAAGAACACTAGAGAAATTTGAACATTAAGCAGCACCATCTCCTAGCCAGAGTAACATACAATCTCTCTCTAAAGATCTGTCTGCCTCAGTTGCAATTACCCAATACAACATAAAATTATAACGCATACTAAAAGACAAGAAAAAGCACAGTCTGAAAAGACAAAGCACCCACTAGACCAGACTCAGATAGGTCATAGATGTTTGAATTATAAGATAGGGAATTTAAAATATATGTTAGGGATGCTAACAGAAGAAGTAGACAACATGCAAGAACAGATGAGTAACATAAGCAGAAAAATGGGAACTTTTAGAAAGAATCAGAAGAAGTGATAAAAATCAAAAAAATAATAAATAAAAAATAATAAAGTAATAGAAATGAAGAACGCCTTCAGTGGACTCAACATGGCTGGGAAAGGAATCAGTGAAATTGAAGATAGGTCCATAGAAACTTTCCAAACTGAAAAGCAAAGAGTAAAAAGAATAAAAGAAAGAGAACAGAACAATCTAAGAACTGAGGACAATAGCAAAAGGTCTAACATATGTATAATTTTAACACCAGTAGGAGAAGAAAAAGAAAACAGAGTGAGAGAAATATTTGAAGCAATAATAACCAATAGTCTTCCTAAATTAATGACAGATACTAAACAACAGATCCAGTAAGCTCATAGAACACTAAACAGTAGTGATACAAGAAACAAATCAACCAACCAACCAACCCATACTTAGGCATTTCATAATTTAATTTCAGAATACCAAAGACAAAGAGAAAATCTTGAAAGAAACCAAGGCAGGATAAACCTTGCTTACAGAGGAATTTCACCAGACTTCTTATTAGAAATTATGCTAGCAAGAAGAGGGTGGAGTGAAATATTTAATATGTTGAGAGAAAAAAAAATCAACCTAGAAGCAATTATATATCTAGTGAAATAATCCTTCAAAAGTGAAAGAGAAATAAAAATGTATTAGAGATCTTAAAACCTTCCTGCCACAGAACAGCTAAAACTGTTCTCTAAAATTAAAGATAATTCATTTAATATTATTGAATGAGTCTGCAACAAAGTAATAGAAATCTACTGAAGACAGGTTTAAGCAAGGAACACAAGATTAGAAAGATATGGGAACCCTAAAGTCATCAAATTCTTAGCCAATAATATGAGTCATGGTATTTTAGAACTACTATGCAGAAGAGTTTGTAGGAACAGTCTTGAGTAGATCAGAGATCATACTGTATAAAGATGGAATCCTGGAAGGCCCACACTTTCAGGGTAAGAATGAAATTTTTAAAAATGAAAAGAAACCTGACCCTGCTGATAGTAAAATAGATGATTGGTCTCAGAATGGGCTCTGGGTAGAAGTTTAAAAAAAAAAAAAAAAGTCTCTCCACAATATTGTGGCCCTTCACAAGGGTTTGGAGCCTAAATTTATTCTAATGGAATGTTGAAATTTAAGTGGAATTGGTGTGTTGTGTTTCTAGGCCCCTGGAAAAGAAAACCCTCCCTGGAGGAACGGCTCTTTATGCTAGCCCAAATTTCTATGATAGAATTCTAAATATTATTTAATAATATCTTAAAAATCACAAACACAAAAAGAGGCAATCCACCAGAAATGAAAGCAAATAACATACCAGAGAACCAGACCCTGACAAACCTCTTGTATTGGAATTATCAGACAAAAATATAAAATAACTATGCTTAATGTGTTTGTAGAAATATAAATGAGATTGAAAAACACAGAGATTGAAATACATGAGCAATGAGAAAAAGACAACAGGAACTAATCAGGAAGATTTGAAAACTAACCATACTGAGCTTCTAAAAGTGAAAATGTAATGAATAAAATTTAAAACTCAACCAGAGGATTAAAAAGCAGGTTAGATGCAGCTGATTAGAATAAATAATGGGGTTATAGAACTGAAAAAAATATTCAGATTGCCAGCTCAGAGAGAGAAATAGTTGTAAAACACTAAGAAGAGTTTTGTAAACATAAAATACAGAGTGAGAAGGGCTAATCAGAATTCCTGGAAGAGGTAATTCAAATAAGGAAAAGCAACATGCAAAAAAAAGTAAAGGTTAAGAACTTTCTAAAATTGTTGAATGATATCAGTTGTCACTTTCAGGAAGCCCAATAAATCCGAAGCAGTAAAAAATAAAAATTAAAACACACACACACACACACACACACACACACACACACACACACACACAAAACCCATGCAGACACATAGCATGAAGCTGCAGAACAACAAAGACAGGAAGAAGATCTTAAAAACAACTAGAAAGAAAAGATAGATTCCCCACAAGGAAGTAACCCTGGCAGCTAATGTCTTAATAATGATAATGGGAGCTAGAAGATAGTGAAATAATATATAATTGAAACGATCTGAGAACAAAAATGAAATATACTATATTTAAAAAAAAAACAAAACTGAGAGGATTTACCACTATACTGAAACAGGACACTAATGATCCCCAGGGCCATGTCCAAGGAAAACTGCTTATGTCTTCCAAGTATGGTTTTAGATTTATATATATTTGGTTTTGTCAACAGGTTAAAAAGTGTCTGTCGTTAAGAACTTGGAATGCTACATACTTAAAAAAGGCTACATACTTAAAAAACAAAACAGTGGTTTTCTTAAATGTTGTTAGCTGGGGTGAATTTTATATTTCTGTAGTCCAAGGTACTCACTTTTGGCTAACAAGTACATTTCTGGAACAGACTGCTCTGTCTGAATCAGAAAGCAGAGAAAAGAAGCAGTCAGATCAGCAGGAAGAACAAATGGTGCAAATGGAAGAAAACACAGACAGATGGTTGAATACGTGTTAGATCACACTGAACCATTGTGAAGGCAAGTAAGGACATGAATTGTTCAGAGCAGGCATGTAGTGAAATGGGAAATTATTCAATATGTGCATATAGAGTTCCTGCTACACAATATATTAGGACCAATGATATACATGTATGATGTTGTCCTGGAGGAAATGAAAAGATTTGGCATTTCCCCCCAGAACCCATCTTAAATTTCACATTTCCATTTCAAATTGCCTTCATTGGACTATTTACCCTTATGGTTGTTTTGTTTGATGGTTTTTTTTTTTTTTTTTGGTCCAAAACTGGTGAATATTAGAAAAATTTGAAAAGATTTGCTTACTAAAAAGTCAGGTTATAAGTACTCATTACTTCAGTTGGTGTCAGATGGTCTCCAATTATCGTCATCTAAAATGTGAGAATTTTGCCTATAAAAGACCAAATTGTAAAGAAGGCAATAGTTTCTTCTACCATGCCCTAACTTAAAAATCAACTTTTTCTTTCATCATCTTCTTCCTTCAGAAGATTTGACCTCCAGAGCCAAAATTTCTGTTCTTGGATACATTTGTGGCAGCTGGGTATTAAGAACCCAACATTAACTAACTAATTTACACTGTAGTGTTTCTAATTGGTATTCCTTCCAGGGTTGGATTTTTAAAAGAATTTTTATTCAGAATGAAACATTAATTGGTATGCTGTGTATCAACATGGCTAATTTCTGAACATCAACTATATCAAGGTGGCAAGTCAACTCACTAACGAAAGAACATATTTTTGGAATAACTGGCTAGCCATTTGGAGGAAATATAAAGTTAGATCCCTACCTCAGACCATAAACACACACAGTAAAAGACTCAAGATTCCTCTCTCTCTCTCTGACAAATAAATAAATAAATAAAATCTTAAAAAAAAAAAAAGACTCAAGATTATCATAAAGTTAAAAATGAAAGCTAAAACTTCCGAATAAAATACAGTAGGAGAATATTTTTTATTTTTTAATTTTAATTCCAGTGTAGTTAACATACAGTGTATTTTTCTTTCTTTAAAAAAAAAAAGATTTTATTTATTTATTTGCGAAAGAGAGAGAGAACGTGCAAACAGGGGGAGCGGCAGGCAGATGGAGAAGCAGACGACCCCCTGAGCAGGCAGCACGATATGGCACTCAATTGTAGGACCCTGAGATCATGACCTGGGCTAAAGGGAGATGCTTAACTGACTGAGCCACCCAGGCACCCAACATATAGTATTATATTAGTTTCAGGTATACAATATATTGATTCAACAATACCACACATAACCCAGTTTTCACCATAACAAGTGTGCTCAGTAGAATATTTTTATTACCTTACATACTAAGCCTTTCCTGATATGAAGCAAGACTAAGTAAAATTTTTTTAAATATTGAAAATATGACTACATAAAAATGTTAAATGTCTACACAGTGAAAGATACCATACACAAAGTTAAGAGGATAAATGAAAAATGGAGAAAGTATTTGCAACATACATCATAGGCAAGTAAAGCCAGCATAGGCGGTATTTAAGAACACAGGCTCAGGAACAAGATTGTGTGAGTTTAAATACTAGCTACACCACATTCTAGTGTTCTGACCTTTGCAAGTTACTTGACCTTTTTGTACCTCAAGTTTCTTTGTCTATAAAATGGAGATAATAAAATCTACTTTCTTGGGTTAGCTGAGAGCTATTATTATTGCCCATAATATATAAAGGATTAATTAAATCAATTTTTAAAAAGGGCAACCAATCAACTAAATGCTCAACATCAATAAAAACCTATCTACCCTCTGCATTTTATTTTCAGCTATTTCCTGGCACAGTTTCAATATATCAGTCAAATTGTCCTATCAATATTCCTTATATTTGCTCCTCACTTTATGCTACTGTTACCTCACTCTAAAATTTCTCCATCTAGTCTCTTAACATGAAAATATTAACCATATTTTAAGCCCAACACAAATCCTGCCTTCTCTACAGTGTTCCTGATTAGTCAGCCAAAATGATTCATTCTCTCTGAATTTCCTTTTTTTTTTTTTAAGATTTTATTTATTTATTTGACAGACAGAGAACACAAGTAGGCAGAGAGGCAGGCAGAGAGAGAGCGAGAGGAGCAGGCTCCCCACTGAGCAGAGAGCCCGATGCAGAGCTCGATCCCAGGACCCTGGGATCATGACCTGAGCCCAAAGTAGAGGCTTTAACCCAATGAGCCACCCAGGCGCCCCTCTCTGAATTTCTAAGGATGCCTTATAATACTAGTTTTTACATATAATCCAACCTTGTTTTGTCTAGTATAATGTATGTACATGCTTTATCTCCTATAAAAATTGGTACATTTCACAGGCTAACATCACATGTTCTGTTTCTGTATCCTAGAAGTGCACAGTAAGTATTCACTGTATAAATATTTCACTTTTTTGTTTGTTTTCCCCCATACCATAGATCTACTACAGGGCAATCAGAAGATATATGGAATTGTCACACCCATAATCTGTTCACCTATCCTCTCCCCCAACCCATCTCCATCCACCCCATACACAGGAAGTAACAAACATTTTACAAATAGCACATAGCTCCTTTATTTATTTACACTTAACTATAGATACATGAAATATGATCTGAACTGTGTGTTTTTTTTTTTTTAAAGATTTTATTTATTTATTTGACAGAGAGAAATCACAAGTAGATGGAGAGGCAGGCAGAGAGAGAGAGAGGGAAGCAGGCTCCCTGCTGAGCAGAGAGCCCGATGCGGGCCTCGATCCCAGGACCCTGAGATCATGACCTGAGCCGAAGGCAGCGGCTTAACCCACTGAGCCACCCAGGCGCCCTGAACTGTGTTTTTAAAGGCCACAATGTGGAATACAGTTTGAAGGGGGGATGATGGATGGAAGAATTAAGGAAACAATTTCAGTCAGCCTGGTGAGAGATGATGGTGATTAGGACAGGATGGTAGCAGAGGAGATCAAGAGAAGGTATCAGATTCCAGATCCATTTTTAAGGTAGAAGCAGCTTTGCCTACAGACTGAAGATCGTGGGAGAGAAACAGGTCAAGGATGATGCCAAGTTCTAGAGTATCAGCTGTATCACAGACTTCAGAGAATAAACAGTTCAGATCAGAACAGGATGATGGAGAGGTGAGGGGCATAGGGTCCCAAATGGGCTGGACACAAAATCTCATAGTTGGATATTTTGAAAATTGTATTAATAAGCATAACAGATATAGAGGAGTATGTACAAAAATAAGAATAGATACATAGAAAACAAACCAATAAACAACCAGGCAATTATTAGTCTCAGGAAAAACAATAACTACGTAAGAAAAGGCATACAAGCATAGATTTATCCAGGCTTTCCAGGAAACATTTTATACTATTAATAATGTAAATACAGACTGATTGGTTCAGCAAAAAAATACGACATAACTCTACTAAGGATGAGGGCAGGAGAAAAAATACATAGAACTAAATAAATTCTGATTTGCCATAACAGGAAGTTAAGGGGGAAGTAGAAAATTGTCAAAACAAGAAAGAGGATTATAAGCATTTTCAGAGGTGGAGGTAAATACCGAGGAATTCACTAAAAGTAGTTGAAAATGGAAGTCTATAGGGTAGGATTTCCAAATTTTAACGTGAGTAAGAATCATAGCTTACTGGGTCCCATCCTCAAAGATTCTGATTCAGTAGGTTGGGGTGGGCTCCATGGACATGCCTTTCTAAGAAGCTCTTAACAATGCCTCTCATCCTAGGCCCAAATTTTGAGAACTACTATAGGAAGAGGACTAGGGAATTAGAAGGAGTTAGGCAAAAGATGGCCGTTTTTCATTATAATTATCATAATTATTTTTGTACAGAGATTCTCGAACTTGGCTGCTCGTTGCAATCACCTGGGGAAACTTGAAAACTAGTGCTGCCTAGATTCCACTGGCAGACATTGTGATATAATTGATCTGGATACAGTCTGGTGTTGGGAGTTTTAATAGCTCTTCAGCTAATTTTTTTAAGGATTTTATTGATTTATCTACTGTAGAGAGAGAGTGAGCAGGGGGAAAGGGCAAAGGGAGAGAGAGAGAATCTCAAGCAGGATCCAGTTTGAGCTTGGAGCCCAACCTGGGGGCTTGCTCTCACAACCCTGAGATCATGACCTGAGCTAAAATCAAGAGTCTGATACTCAATTGAATGAGCTACCCAGGCACCCCTCTCCAAATAACTTTAATGCATGTCTGAGATGGAGGACTACTTTTTAAGTATAACTTTAAATATGTGCATGAATTAATTTTTAATATAAAAGCAATTATCCACTGGGTGTGTATGGGAATGGGAAGAATGTCAGAATGTGGGATCACATTTGGTATGATCTTCTGCCATAAGTTAGCTGTGTGTTCTTGGGAAAGTCACCTAATCTTTGTGGCCTTTAGTTTCCCCATATGTAAAATTAGGATGTTGGACTAGTTATTCTCAAATGTTCTTTTCAACTTCACACTTTTTAGAGTTCCAGCTGTAATTTTCTATGCTACAGAATCTGAAATTTTAAAAAAATACACAGCAACCAATGTTCTCCATATGATGCTGAAAGGAATTATCATTGGTTCTGAAACTATATCATTAACTTTTCATTATTTCTTTTTAACTAATATTGCTTTTCATATATACATTTCACTTTTCCCCAGTTACCTATTTGTTATACTCAGTACAATAATCAATTCGCCCTGGAAAAGAAAAACGAAAACAGTTGAGATGAATTTATATTTGATGGCAAAGCAGTAGGTCACTGCCATTTCTTCAAAACATCATTTGCTAAATTGCATTCAAGAAAATAGCAAAATAGTCCATCTTTTGCTTATTGTGAGTTATTTTCTCAATGGTAGTGGTAGTGATCCTGATTCTTCTACAGGCTGTATACCTTTTCCTATAAGCAGCACCAACTTCTAAGATATCTTTGTTCCTCAGGTGCCTGGCTGGCTTAGTCAGTGGAGTAGGCAAATCTTGATTTCAGAGCCTTAAGTTCAAACTCCATGTTGGGAGTAGAGCTTATTTTAAAAAAATATATATATAGGTATCTTCTCCAGGCTAATTTTAAGGGGGCAATGTGTGGTCATAAATCCAGGCAAAACAAAGTAATTGATTAGAGTGATGGCTAAGTTCCCTAGTGACTCCTTATCCTGATTGTCCTAGAGGCTTAATATATAATTGCTGTCAACAGTCAAGAATACTAATAAAGGGAACTTTGGAAAATGAGGATTGATACAGGTAATCTAATCTATTGGATTGACTTTACAATGCATTATATAGAGAGAACTTCCAATGTCTTCATAATGAGGTTTTCTTTAGAATAATTTAAAATCCGTTTTCATTCCTTCAGTCAGTAAGTCAGTAGAGGTAGCTGTTATTATGTGTAGAGAGGAGAACCTGGTCTGAAAAAAAAATCAGTTGCCCATTATTACAGATGGATTATGAAGAGTAAGTTGTTTATAAAAGGAAATATATTCATGTGCTTATGTGTCTGCCCATGACTTTGACCTCCTGCCTTTTGAGGAACTTTTTTTGCCCAGATGGAAATCAGAAGCTATAGTGATGTAGTGCTGAAACAAAAGGTGAATTCTAAAATGAAATGAGGTCAGAGCCATGTGCCATGATTTTGCAGGTAGTTAAAAATGAACTGAGAAGTCACCATCTGGTGGGAGGCATCTTAGGGAAGCAGCCACCTTCTGTTGGACATAAATAGAATAAAAGCTTGTTGAGCTATTTATTCTTAGATGGTTGTGATCATGTTTTGCTCTTCTGCTGAAATGTACCCATCTTACAATTACACACTTGTAGGATGGATGCTTTTAGCTAACTCTGGGCTAGTTAGTCAATTAATTCTTTCTGGGAAGTTTTAGGAGACAGTAAGCTCCCTGAACTCCTAAGTTTGCCTTACCTTTCTAGGTAAAATCTGAATGTGTTATTGGATATTAGACCCTTCTTGCCCATCCTTCTAGAAACACTAATCAAGACATTTCAGGTGAGATAAGAGAGTAGCTCAGCACCAAGAAGAAAAACTGAGAGGCTAGTGGGATCTTGTACCTCTTCGGCAATCACAGCATCTATGTGTGAGGGCTAGAAAATACACACCTACTTTTACAAAGCAGCTTATATGTGAATGGAGATTTCAGCTCTGTTTTCTTACAGAAAAATATTGAATATCATTCAAAATCATTGAAAGAATTTTATAAATAATATAAAAAAAGAAGTAATCTGAACAATAAACAAGAATGCTAACTCATATTTGTAGAGTGTTTCATAAGTATTTCCACAAAAGTGATCTTATTCCTCAGTAACAACACTGTGAGGTAGGTAAAGCAAGTAAAAGCCCTATTTTACACGAAGAAACTGAAATTCAAAGAGATTAAATGGAGCGCTAGCATGGTATATAGCTAGTTCGGAAGAAAGAAAGGTGAAAGTGTTTGCTTTGAAGTGACCACAATTACAACTACCATTTATTGAACACTACTATGTTCAATCATTTTAAGGATATTATTGCATTATTAAAAATATTATTATTTTTTAATGCCCAAAGATGAGTATCTACTAACAAAAGGAAAATGAAAAACGGACTTGCTAAAAAAACTTAACTCAGCAAAAAAGTTTAGGCAGATGATGATGATGATGATGGTGGTAGTGGTAACTATCATTTGCTGAACAGCTAGTATTTGCCAGACACTGTTCTAAGTACTTAATCTACCCAACGAGACAGATGTAATTTTTCTCATTTATATGTGAAAAAATATAAGGCACAGAGAGATTGATTTGTCTATGATTACACAGTTGGTTAAATGATGGAACATTCTAGTATATCTCAGGGGATGCCAGGTACCTGTTTAATAGAATTTTTCACCTTTAAATGATTCTTTAACTATCATGAAACCTCACCTGTTGTAGAGCTAACAAGATAACTGGTATTTTAAACAAATTACTTGTTTCCTGCCACTCTTTTTAAGCTTTCAATGTGAACTGTTTTTCTCCTATCCTTGGATTAAAGCTCAGGCAGGCCCCATGTATTTTCCGACAACCCTTAAGTAAAGTCCTATAATCATGTTAGGTCACAAATAAGTCCAAGTACATTATTATAAATGACCAGATTTGTATTAACATAAAAATCTTTCCACCTCTCCCAACAAGGGCCTGCTGCCGGCTGGACATGAACAAGTTGAGAGTGAGAGAAGTCCTCCTTTTTTTCCCTGCTCCTCTTTCCCTGGTGTATTAACAATGGTTTCTGATTTTCTGTGTCCAACAGAGTTGGAGGTGGGATGGGAAGGGGGAGAAGATATGAAAAGAATGAGAAAGAGCATATATGACTAATACTGTTGTGACGTAGCTTTGCGTTCTCTGGGCCTGGAAGATGTGTAACTGACTTTTTTTCCCACGGGACATTTTTATTGGCTATTTGGAAATCTCTGACCCTGCTAAAGGCTTCTCAACTTTAGTGCTCTTGATCTGGGTGAATGGATTTTATTCTGGCAGTGAATTACTCTCTCCCAGCTTCTAGAATCCCACAGCACATCTCCACTCCCTTCTTCTGAGGTCCTTATTACCCTTCCAAGTAGCAATATTGAATAGAATCTAGTACAGATGCAGTGCGGGCTAAGGCAATTGCTTTTAAAGCTAGCCTTAACATTCACTCCTCATCCCATTTCCCTTTTGCAATGTCACTTTTCCACTCCTCCCGTGAAAAAAAATGGGGTCTATTTTTCTTCCTTTTGAAACTGGGATGATCCTAATAAAATGAAGCAAAGGGGATGCTGTGTGACTTCCAGGCCTAGAATTTAAGAGACCTTACAGTTTCCATTTTTACACTTTTGAAGTCTGAGTCATCATGTAAATTAGTCCAATTACTCTGCTGGAGAGAGAGGCTCTGCCAGACCCCAGGTAATCCAGTCATGCCAGCTGAGGCACCAGATACAGGAGTGAAGACATTTTAGTTTCTCCAGCAACACAGAGGGGAAACACTCCAGCCAACACAACAGAGACAAGCCAGCCCAGAGTCTTGTCCAAATTGCACAATTATATGCAAATATATTACTGCTTCTTCTTTTAAAGCTCCTGTATTTGGGGCTGGTGTTTGCATTTGGTTTTGTTTCAGCAGCAATAAATAACTGATACAAAGGTTATCTGATTTACAGTAAGTACTCATGTATTCCTTAACCCAGCATACTCTGGTAGAGCAGATAGCACTCCTTCATTCTCCTGTTAAAGCTTTGAGGAACCCACCTGGCAGATTTCCCAAGCAGAGTCAAACAGCAATTTAGTAAAGTTAAACATATACTTAACATAGTGCCCCCAGAAACCCCACTTCTAGCCCAAGAGAAATGAAGACATGTTCACACAAATATATCTATATGCAAATTCTTAAAACAGCTTTATTTATAATTGCCAAAGACTGGGGAACAACCCCAAAATAATCAACTTGTGATGAGGACAAATTCTTCAATAATACTACTGATACATGCAATAACACAAATGAATCTCAAAAGCAGTATGATAACTGAAAGATGGCAGATACAAAAAGCTACATTCTATATGATTCTATTTATATGATACTCTCCAAAAGACAAAACTATAGGGACAAAAATCTACAAAGGAGCACTTTTGGGGGGTAATGATGTGGTGTTATTTATATGACTATATATATTTGTCAGAGCTCATAAAACTATATACCTAAAAAAGAAAGGTGTGTTTTACTGTATGTATATCTCAATAAAGCTAAATTAGCAAATAAAAAAGACTAAATAAAACTTCTTGTGCCCTTCAATAATGGGAAACATATATCAAGCTAACCAAATGGTCCCATTGAGGCCCCTTTCATTGGACTTAAGTGTCAGGTCCCCTACTCCAATCTCTTTGTATGGTAAAAGTTGGTAATTACAGCACAACATAGCTATCTCTAAATTAATCATTGTTAAAAATCTTTCAACCTTCCAAAATTCCAATGCTTTTATAATTTTTTTAAAAAATTTGAGAATGCAGTGCTTTTTTTTTTATTTTTCTATTTTATTTTATTTCTTTTCAGTGTTCCAGCATTCATTGTGTATGCACCACACCCAGTGCTCCATGCAATATGTGCCCTTCACAATACCCACCACCAGGCTCACCCAACCCCCAACCTCCCTCCCCTCCAAAACCCTTAGCTTACTTTTAATATGGGTGAGTCTCTAACATATTCTCAGTTATTTCCTTTGAAAATCTGTATCTAGATTACCATACCCTTTGGAATGTGGCCTCTATTGTATCTTGGTGTCTCCAGCGAAAGTTTTCATCTATTAGTCTTTCACATATATTTATATACATTATTATAAAGTAACACAAAATTGAGAAAAAAATATTTTCATGTCAATTGCTAGGAAATACTTGTTTACCTACATATTTACCATTTGAAATGTTTTTCATTCTTTCCTAAAGATCTGAATTTCTATCTGGAAAATTACCATTTTCGATCTATCTGAAGAACTTGCTTTTGCATTTCTTGTAGCTCAGGTTTGTTAGCAATGCATTCTCTTGGTTTTGGTGTTTGTTTTTGTTTTTAATCTGAAAATGTGCTTATTCTGACTTCATTATTGAAAGATATGTTTGGTTGATGATAGAATTCTAGTTTCTGTTTTTTCTCTTAGCAGTTTAAAGATATTGTTCTTCTGTTTTCTAACCTCCTTATTACTGATGAGTTTGTTTAAATTGTTTGAATTCATCCGAACATTTGAATTGTTCCTCTTTACACCACATGTCATTTTCTCAGCCTTCTTTCTCAAGATTTTCTGTTCATCTTGGGTTTCACTATGATATGACTGGGTGCACCTTTTCTACAGACTTACCCTGATTGGGGCTTTCTGAGATTCCTGAAGCTATAAGTTTCTTTATTTTACCAAATTGAGAAAATTTCAGCCGTTATTTCTTCAAATATCTTGTTCTCTCCATTTTTCTCTCTTCTCTTCTTCTGGGATTCCAATTATATAGTGTTATACCTTTTGATACTGTAAATTTTTTTCAATCTTTTCTTTCTGTAATTTGTATGATTTCTATTGCCTTTGAGTTAATTTTTTCTTCTGTCATATGCATTCTGTGCCCATCCCAATCAGTGGATATTTTTGTCATGTATTGTGTTTTTTTTTTTCAGTTCTAGAATTTTTATTTTTTATAGTTTCTATTTCCCTATAGCACTTACTTATCTTTTCATATGTTGTGAGCATATTTTTCTTTATATCCTTAAGCATAGCTATAACAGCTGTTTTAAAATCTGTGTGTGATACTTCCAACATCTGTGTTTTCTTAGAAGTCAACCTCTGATAATTGTCTTTTCTCTTTAAACTTTTCATGTTTTCTGTTTCTTCATCAAGCAATTGTGGATTATATTTTAGACACTGTGAGTGATATGTTGTAGAGACTCTAGATTCTTGTAGAGTTCTTTGAAAAGTGTCCATTGTTTTAATACACACTTAAAATAGAGGGACTCAAGCTACCAACTCTCCAGCTTAAATCTCAGTACTGTTCTTTAGTTTTAGTTGGCCTGTTTGAGTCTGCCCATATAGGCAAGATTCAAGGGTCAGCCAGAAATTTGGGAAGAGTTTGTTTACACATATAATTTGGAACTTCCCCTTTCTAGAACTCTCCTTTCTTGGATTTCCTCCTTCACTGTCTAGTGGCTATAGTTGTCCTAAACTGTGTCCTATGGTTCTTCAGCCAGTTAGACTATAGGATTCTTAGCCTCCCCATTTGGTGAAAACCAAAGTATGGGGGCGCCTGGGTGGCTCAGTGGGTTAAAGCCTCTGCCTTCGGCTCAGGTCATGATCCCAGGGTCCTGGGATCGAGCCCCACATCAGGCTCTCTGCTCAGCAGGGAGCCTGCTTCCTCCTCTCTCTCTGCCTGCTTCTCTGCCTACTTGTGATCTCTGTCTGTCAAATAAATAAATAAAATCTTAAAAAAAAAAAAAAGAAAGAAAACCAAAGTATGTCCTCAGTCCAAAAGCTACAAAAATGAGAAGATTACCCAGTGCTGTTCTCTTCATCCAGTTATTAACTCTACTCCACTATCTGCCTGCTTTGGCTCATTATGCAATTCCTTCAGAGAGTTGATTTTAATATTTGGTCATGAGTTTAGAGCTGTTATCTATAGGAGATTTGATTCAACAGGTACTACTCAGCCATACCAGAGCTGGAAAGAGTCATTAATATATTGTGCTAAATATAAATTCAAATTTTAGAGACCCCCCCACCAGAATATCCATATATATAATCTCTGTACAAAAAATGTTTGAGAGAGGTATTTTCCCCCTCATTTTAGAAAATAAAAAGTTGAGCCTCCAAGAAGTTAAAGAGACTTGTTTTATCAGGCAGGAAGAAAACAGAATTTAACTCAGTGGTTCTAAATAATGGACTACCTACAAAGAAATGGGCAAAGTTAGGGAAACCGAAAAGGTTGCTGAAGCACCCAGAAGTTAGCAGAAAAGAAAGCTGTTGCTCTTCTAACACTGAAGGAGCAATGGGAGGAAAAGGGACCAGAACCTCAGGAATGCTGAAGTCATACCGGAGGAACTGTCAGGCATGACTTGTAGTTACAGAGGAATACTGCCACCACCGACAATGCTTTGCTGAGGCATGGAAGAGGCAAGGAAGAAAACCTAACCTCTCTCCCCTCATCCTGTCGACCCTCCTTCCAGGTCCTCCCACTGACTGAATTCAACACAAAACCACCTGGTAAGGGAGTACAGGAAATAGATATCACAGGAGCCAGCCTCCAGGAGGGACACAGAGCAGAAAAGAATGGATGGACTTGGCAAACCAAAAATAACCAGCACGTTGCCTAAGATAGGGTTGCCCAATTTAACAAACGGAAACACAGAATGCCCTGTTAAATTTGAATTTCAGGTTTTTTAAAACTAATTTTTTTAGTGTTTGTCCCATCTAATAGGATATACTTAGGATTAAAAATTTATTCATTGTTCACTTAAAATTCAAATTTAAATTACTGTCCTGTCTTTTATGTGGCAACTTAGTCTAGACCAGTAAGAAAAACTTACTTTGAGTCCAAGCTTAAGATCCAACCCCAGCAGTCTTCTTTCTATTACCTGACAGTTTTTTAAAAAAATATATTTCTTATGCCTACCATGTATGAGTGTATCTCCTTCACTAGAGTAGAAGTTCCTTGTGGGGAAAGGCCATGTCTTATTTATCTGTATATCTTATTACTTTTTTAGACGATTTTATTTATTTATTTGACAGAGAGAGAACCATCGAGAGAGGGAACACAAGCAGGGAAAGTGGGAGAGGGAGAAAGAGGGTTCCTGCTGAGCAGGGAGCCCGATGAGGGGCTTGATACCAGGACTCTGGAATCATGACCTGAGCCGAAGGCAGACGCTTAACAACTGAGCTACCCAGGCACCCCTATCTTAATATTTTTCATCTCTCTCACCCTCACTCCCAGAATTTTGTAATGTTTTGTATGTAACAGGTGCTTCATACATTTTTGTTGAGCATGTTGAGTCTTTTATCAATGTATTATTGAATATGCTTTTTCATTGTATATTTATTTAAGATAAATTTCTGCTAAAGTCATATATTGACTTAGATGAAAGCCTTATGTCAAGTCAATTGCCATAAATATTTAGACTCCATTTTGTGCCTTTACTTTTCAAAAAAAAAAAAGTTTTTGCTTTTGTTTTTAGATAGAGAGGAGAGTGGGGGGTTGGGGGGATAGGGGCTGAAGGAGAGGGAAAGATAGAGTCCTTTTTTTTTTTTAAATTTTATTTATTTATTTGACACAGAGAGAGATACCACAAGTAGGCAGAGAGACAGGGGAAGCAGGCTTCCCGCAGAGCAGAGAGCCCAATGTAGGGCTCGATGTAAGGCTCAATCCCAGGATCCTGAGATCATAACCTGAGCGGAAGACAGAGGCTTAACCCACTGAGCCACCCAGGTGCCCCGGGAAAAACAGAGTCTTAGGCAGGCTCCATGCCTAGCACAGCATGGGTGGGGGCCAATAAGGGCAATCAATCTCACAACCCTGAGATCATGACCTGATCCCAAATCAAGAATCCGTGGCTTAACCAGCTGAGCCATTCAGGTGTCCCTCTGCTTTACTTTTCTTTTCATCCTTTCCTCTTAGAATTCCACAGTAAGCACATAATAAAACTATTATCCAAGCATCTTGACACTCAGGTTTCATGAGATTTCTCTGAATCGAGTGACTAACTGGGTCAACACAGCCTAAACCGAAAAACAAAACAAAACAAACCTTTTAAAATATATTTTGATCTTTATCAAAGCTTTAGGGGGAGAAACCCTGTTCTATTATAAAAGAGTGAAGAAGACTCTCAAATCTCAGTGAGGTAAGACTACCTTCCTGAGAATAAAAATTTATTTTCTCACTGATTTTAAAAATTCTGTTGTTTATTCTGTAATTCTGGAGCAAGTTATCAATAGATAAGTTTTTTTAGGATGATTTGCAGGATTCCCATATTTATTATTATTGAGCTTTTTCTCATTAATAACACACACAAATTTGATACACAATAATTTTTGAGTGGGTAATGGTTGTCAGTTACTTTATTATACCTCTTTACAAAAATCAAAAATTCTCTCGGGGCACCTGACTGATTGAATTGGTCAAACATGGGACTCTTGATCTTGGAGGCCCTGAGTTCAAGCTCCACATTGGACCTAGAGATTACTTAAAACAAAATCTCTCTAATGGGATGGGTTTTGCAATAACATTGAAAATCAGCAAACTTTATATATGAAAAATACAGAAGGAGCCCTGTCGCCTTCAGGGATCCAAGAATTATGTATTTAGGTATTCAATCTTTATCTGTATTGAGTGAATAAATATTTTTTAATGGGACTAAAATTAACACTGTATATAACTCAGGCCATCATGTGTTAGCTAGATCATTGGTTTCAGAAGTGATTCTGTAGTCCGTTCTTTAAAATATGAGCAGATCTGTCTGAATAATATGTGATAATTGAAACTTCTCAGACTGTAATAAAATTCTAATCCATGTCTCAGTGAAAGGAAACCTTGAGTTTGGGTCTACTATCCCATAGATTTCCACATGACCATTTCCAGTCATAAAAATACCTAACATTTTTTTGCATATATACTAAGCACTAGGTGCTTTACAGTCATCATTTAATTTGCTCTTCAAGAGAGTATTATATTATTATAACATTTACAAGGTAAGTTCATTACTATTCCACAGATGAGGACACTGAGGCATAGAGGGGTGTTGGAACCTGCCTAGGATCACATAGCTAGTAAATGTAGAAGTAATGATCAAATCTAAGGCTAGGGGTGCCTGGGTGGCTCAGTTGTTAAGAGTCTGCCTTTGGCTCAGGTCATGATCCCAGGGTCCTGGGATTGAGCCCCGCATCAGGCTCCCTGCTCAGCGGGAAGCCTGCTTCTCCCTCTCCCACTCTCCCTGCTCGTGTTTCCTTTCTCACCGTGTCTCTCTCTGTCAAAAAATAAATAAAATCTTTAAAAAACAAAAAAACAAATCTAAGTCTATGAGACTACTAAGCAAATATTCCTTTTTTTTCAAATGTTTTTAATCTTTACACTTCTGATTTCTTAATTTCTTTGATCTTATACCTAACAATAAAAAAAGAAAAATTACATGTGCTCAACTAGACTAACGTATTATGAACCTATTGTGTATATTGTAAAACATGCAAAGTTTGAAATTCTAAGAGAATAAGGAAGCACAAATAGAAACAGAAGCACCAGTAGTTGTATCACATACCTCATGGATCATCTTGTACCTGCCCTGGGTGCTGAATGTCCATGTTCAAGAATGTTGTTCTAAATTAGAATCTTTTGAAAATGTTTGGTTTTTTTAATGAAGATATTCTTCAAAGCTCTTGTCAAATTTAGATTGACTATGTTCAAATTCACATTTCCTAGAGAAGGCCATTTCAACATGATTTAGCAGGAACAGGAAGATACAGTATGGAGTGAGAAGAGTGGCTGAAAGTGATGGCTACAGAGGGAACTGGAGAAGATCAAAGGGCTGGAAGAGCATTCACAGGCATTCAGATACTACCTAAGTAATCTGTGTTGGTAAGTAAAATAATTAACATTTTGAAACATAACAGGTTAGAATCCTTTCTATAATAAGTAACAGTAATTCTGAGTATAAACAAATTGGATATGTACCTATAATCATATAAAAAGTAGAAAGTAAACCACACGATGACCCAAACCAGCCATTTCTTAAAATCAAAAATATTATTAGAAATAACACAGGTAGGGGTGCCTGGGTGGCTGAGTGGGTTAAAGCCTCTGCCTTCAGCTCAGGTCATAATCTCAGGGTCCTGGGATCAAGCGCTGCATGGGGCTCTCTGCTCAGCAGGAAGCCTGCTTCCTCCTCTCTCTCTCTCTCTGTCTCTCTCTGCCTACCTCTCTGTCTACTTGTGATCTGTCTGTCAAATAAAATAAAAATAAAAATCTTAAAAAAAAAAAAAGAATGAATGCAGGTATATAAATGTTACCCCCAAATCAACCAATACTGAATCTATGATTTACTATGGATTAATTATATATTACTAGAAAGTGGATTAAGTAAAAGACATATTTAAACACAGAAAATCTATCAAAATTGCTTCACAAACATCTGCATAGATTTCTTGGTCATTCATGTGATCTGGTTTTCATGACATAAATAAAACCTGTCGCTGATGATGGTTTTCATGACATAAATAAAACCTGTCGCTGATGAATGAAGATGGGTAAGAAAATTATTACATAATTTTTAAAAAAATGAATGTTTTTTGTTCTTTGTCTACTAAGAATATTTCATTATTCTTTGACTCTCAAGCATATTTTTCCTTCTCTTTTTGGATTATACACGTTCAGGGAATGCGGCAGGGGAGATGTGGGTGTGGAAATGGTACCGCTAACCACCTTGGGATCTTGAAATTCTCTTCAGCCTTTCTATGCAGACTTTTCCTTTTTAGTCATCCTTAAACTCCAGATTCCTATGTTCTGAGGTTCCTTTTCAATTTGAAACCAGAAAATTCAAAGAAGTATTTGACATCTTTCTGCAGGGGAGATATGTTCCCATAAACATTACCATTATACATATGTACAAGCAGACTTTATGAGAATTAACTAGGAAATTCCTAAGTCATACCAGGTATGAGGGGGAAAAAAAAGACACACCAAAGCTAAATTTCCTAAGAAATACTAGTTAATATAATCATCTATCTCATTAACTAAAAATCTCACCTTCAGTGCCTAACTTCCAGCTTCTTCTGACAAAGAATAAGCTACAGACTATCTCTTCTTCAAAGCTGTACTTCCTGTTCTTATTATATGCTTTATTCTTCATAAATAAAAAAAAATTTTAAGCACCACCTTTAAAGTCCTAAGAGATGCAATTTACTATTTCTCCTTGAAATTTGCAGATTCTGTTGCTATAAAATGCCCTTTCTTTGGCATTCTTTGAAATAAACGAGACTTTGGGGAAAGTAATTGTTGTTATAGTTTTATTCTTTAACCAAATGTTATCTCTTGTGCGAAAGAAGTAGCCATGCTTCGACATTCCTAGAACAGCACAATAAACATTGGTTTGATCATGAAACCGGGCATTGAAAACCACCTTGATTTTAGTAAGTTTCATTTAATTGGACCCATTGCAAGGATTCTAGACAAAACTGCCTACTATAAAGCTGTATTTCGAGAGGGCAAATACAGCAGAGACATTGCTTCTGCTTTTTCCAGTGTTACAACTACATGACAGATTTTGTAATGCCTACTCCTGGGACGAAAACTCTGTGCCAAGGAAACTAATTGCTTTAATTCTTCAAATCGATGAGGTATAATCTATTAAATTACTGTTAATTAATAAACACACAGAATATTTCACAATTTTTTAAAGCTTGTTCTGTTTCTTTAATACTCTTGCACATTCATATAACATTAAATTTGCACCACAAGCACCAAAATATGTCATTTACAATGTGAGATATATAATTTATCTTGTATATAGTTTATCATAATAGGTATAATGCTGCATATACTTATTTACTCATTTTTATTTATACTCTCTTTCCACAAAGAATTTAGATGATTACATAAAAATTTTAGTATCTACAATATAAAGACTGAGAGCCAACAATGGTAGATACTAACAAAGCTATGTTTTGCCATGGGTGATTTTATTTGAAAGCTTCTACCATACTGCTTAAAAAAAAAAAAAAAAAAAAAAAAAAAAAGCAACCTCAATGTACTAAGGAATAGAATGTTAATAGGTAATTTAGTCAACAATCTACATTAGGTATTAGATATACAGTGAAGATGTGGCTTAGCACAATATATTTTTATATTTTTCAGATTGACACATTATTAGCTACTGAGAAGGTTAGTCTTAATATCAGCTGGAAATATTAATTGCTACAGGGGCAACTGGGTGGCTCAGTCCGTTAACATCTGACTCTTGATTTTGACTCAGGCCGTGATCTCAGGGTCGTAAGATGGAACACTGTGTTGGGCCCCGTGCTGTGCTGGGCACGGAGCCTGCTTAAAATTTTCTCTCTCCTTCTCCCTCCTTCATGCTCTCTTTCTGACTCTCATAAACAAACTAACTCTTTCTGTCTCTCATAAACAAAAAAACATTCATTGCTATATATTTAATTATGTGAATCAGCATCATGGAGCCAAGTGGAGACTCTATGGATAATTTAACTCCTTCCATCCCATGCATAATTTTCACCATCCCTTATCCTCCCCCCAAAAATATTCAATCCTAGTAAAAACATTTATTTAAAGCTTGCTTTAGCCCCTTCTTTCAGCCAAGCCCAAGCCCTTCCTAAGCAGAAATTTTGGAGCCACCACTAGCAATCTGCAAAATCATAGGTTTAAATATGATGGCCTCAGTTCAAATCGCTATTTGCCACCAGATCTGTTTTCAAAGAGCAATGAAAAGAAGGAAAGCACTTCAAAGTTTAAAAAAAAAAAAAATCTGGTAATTTAAAAATTGAAGTGAGAGTGGAGATGCTTATTAAAATAATTGAAATAGAGGGGCGCCTGGGTGGCTCAGTGGGTTAAAGCCTCTGCCTTCAGCTCAGGTCATGATCTCAGGGTCCTGGGATTGAGCCCCGCATCGGGCTCTCTGCTCAACAGGGAGCCTGCTTCCTCCTCTTCCTCTGCCTGCCTCTCTGCCTACTTGTGATCTCTGTCTGTCAAATAAATAAATAAATAATTTAAAAAATAAATAGGTAGGGAGAGGGTGGTGGGGTTATGGACATTGGGGAGGGTATGTGCTATGGTGAGTGCTGTGAAGTGTGTAAACTTGGCGATTTACAGACCTGTACCCCTGGGGCTAATAATACATTATATGTTTATAAAAAAGATTTAAAAATTATTAAAAAATAAATAATAAATAAAATAAAATAATTGAAATAGACAAATATAAAGTCTAAATAAAGAAAGACATGAAATTAATACAGATATAAAATCACCACTAAAACAGATCTAATATTGTGTTTTGGTATTTTTAAGTAGCAGCCTGTGTTTATGGTTTGAGTTGTCTCAGGTTTTGAAATTGTTATGTATGTAAACATTTTTGTCGGAATTCCCCCCGTTTCTCTACTTGGATTATATTTCTTTTTTTCTTCTGAATCTAGAATATTTATTAAGATCATGAGTACCATGTCTTATTTATAAATTTAGTGGGTTGCTATTATTTATTTATTATGATTCTGTTATAGAATGTGAAATATACATTACATGCACCTATAATCCTAAAACCGTATGTATGTACATATACGCTTTTAATCTAGTTTAACAATTATCCATGTGTCCATATGGTCCATATTTCTTCTAATTCTACCTGTGCTTCCTGAGTGATTTTTAATATTGTCATAATTTTAACTATACCTAAATGCTGCTGACTACCAAATCTGGGTGTTTAACAGAAACATCCAATTATCACACAATCTCATGCAACTATCTCCTAAAACTTCCTCTAGATATGATATAGATTTCCTCAATCTCAACTTGTTCTAAATTAAACTGATGGTATCTTTCTTAAACCTATGCCTCCTCTTCTCATTATTCAAGTGTTGGTACCCAATCCACCTGATTACCCATGTTAGAAAGTTGGAATCTTTCCTACCCCTCACTCTCCCTACATTCAGTCAATGATCGAGTTTTGTCAATCTCCTAAACATTTTTTTTAATTCTTATCTTCCTCCTACTACTAAGCAAAGGTCCTCTCCTAACTAGCCTCTCTGACATCAACTTTGTCCCTCTAAAATGTTTCCTACACTCCTGCCAGAGTGTTCTGGAATGCTACCAGTGTGTTCTCAAATGCAAACTTGTCCCATCACCGATCTATTTAAAACCCTCAGCGGCTCCCCCAAAGATTTGTGCCTTACTTCCCAAAGTGTGTTTCTCAGAACCCTAGTCCCAAAAGATGGTATTTTATAAGTGTTTCATAGTCAGAAAACTGTATATTATGTCCCTGGAGAGTCACACTGTATATTAGCATATTTAAGCTTCTCACAGACTCTATGTTAAAGAAGCGTTTTCAAGCCAATATTTTCCAAACCGCTTTCCCCACAGAATTCTCCCTAGGAACAAAATATTTCATCTTCTAGGGAAGCTCCTTAAAATGTCATATGAGGCCTTGCATGATCTGGAGTCTGCCTGACTCTTTGGCCATCATTATCCGCCCATTCCCCACACCCTTCTCTGTTCTCCAGTACCACTGAAGGATAGTTTCTTAGCCTTTGGCCCTAGCTCAAGCTGTTTCTTCTTCCTTCTATCCTTCTTTAAGACTTGTTTCGAAGTCTTAAAGAAGGCTTTGCCTAACCCCCTCTGTGTACTTCCATGCCCCCCCATGCTTGCCTCTTTCATTATACTTACCACATCGTTACTGAATTCAACTACTTGTGAATCTCTCTCCCCAATTAGACGGTCAGCCTCTTGAAGGCGGTGATTATGTTTTTATTTGTCTTTGTATCCCTAGCATAAGCACAATATTTGGCATTGAGTAAGACTAAACTGAAATAAATAATGCCTGGCCCACCTAGCTGGTACCCATTAATAAATTCCACGAATATCACTTGAGTCAGAAACAGGTTTCCCTCAACCATAAAGCCCTTGTTTGAAGGTCTATGAACATAAAAACAATTCTTTCAATAAGGACTTTTATCTGATGCATCTAATAAATTCCTCATAATCACAACTGTACTTTCACAGACATTGATGCTCCTTTTACTGCCTTACAGCACATATAATATTGTTGTTCTATAAATCTGAAGAGTTGTGGCCTTTCACTGAATTTCTTTATGAGTTAAATCTTTCAGATACACAGAACTGAGTAGGCAAAGGAAAAACGTGGTTTGGGATTCCCTGGATTTGTTCAGAAAAGGATCTAGTGAGTAAATTAATGCTGACACAGTGCCCTCTGTCAAAATAGCATCCTGGTTTTCTCAGGAAAATGATCACGAGCAGCGCATGTGCCATTTGGAGAAGTGCAGAGCACTCTAGATGGCTGTGGTACATCTGACATTTTTAAATTGCCTGACTTTTCGGAATACAGAAGTGGAAAATCTTCTTCTGGGAGATAATCTAAAGTTGTTGCTTTTAAGATCCCAGGAGGCCTGGCTGGTTAAAAAGACTACTACTTCATTATAAGGCGTATCAGCTTCTTAAAACTGGAGGCTAGATGGATGTTTCCTAAAAACCATGCTTCTTTTTCTTATAATTCTGTTCCCTTTTACTTATACATCACTTAATATTTCTGTTATACTTCTGCAGAATAATCAAACTGCTACTTAGCTATGACTCGATGAGAATGTGTATAGTTAGATCTTTTAACATTTCTGGGTAAGTCAACCTTTAATTTAAATATCTCTTGCAGGGGTGCCTGGGTGGCTCAGTGGGTTAAGCCTCTGCCTTGGGCTCAAGTCATGATCTCAGGGTCCTGGGATCGAGCCCCACATCGGGCTCTCTGCTCGGCAGGGAGCCTGCTTCCCCCTCTCTCTCTGCCTGCCTCTCTGCCTACTTGGGATCTCTCTCTCTCTCTCTCTGTCAAATAAATACATAAAATCTTTAAAAAAAATAAATATCTCTTGCAATCTTTGATGGATTCCGACTATCACGAAGTAAGGTAGTTCCCACTTATTTGCTTATTTTGCTTTCCAAGGTTTAGTCACGTGCAGTCAACTGCAGTCCAAAAGCAGATGAACCTCGCACATCCAGACGTATTCTCACTGATTGTCAGAAGGTCCCTAGTAGCCTAATGCTACATCACAATACCTACATCATTCACCTCACTTCATTTCATCACGGAGGCATTTTATCATCTCACATTATCACAAGAAGAAGGGTGACTACAGTACAATAAGATATTTTGACTGGGAGACCAAATTCATATAACATTTATTATAGTATATTTTATAATTGTTCTATTTTATTATGAGTCATTATTAATCTCTTACTGTGCCTAATTTATAAATTAAATTATCATATGTATGTATAGAAAAAATCATAGTATATAGAGAGTTTGGTACTATTTGTGGTTTCAGGCACCCATGGGGGGCAGGGGCGGGGGTTGAAACACATTTCCCGTAGATGGGGGGGGGCCTTCTTTAAAAGTGTCTGCTGGAAAGGGAACCTCAGTTACTCCACCCAACTGTGCAGGGAGAGAATATCTCTGGTCTAATGGCATATGATTTCTGAAAGAATCTCACTACATAGCAATCACAAGTGCTGAATTTTATCACGACATTACTTAAATAGTGGGGAATTGACTACTATATGCAATGATAAAGACAGTTGGGGGAGAACTCTAACCCTTCAAATTCCAAAAATATGGGAGAACGATGAAAAATTGAAGAGCCCTGGCTCTGGTCCCCTTAGACATAAGAACACTCACAGGATTATAAAAGAAGCCTCATCTTGACCACCTGGCCATGAGTTATAGCTGGGACCTGGATGCTCTTTCCTAGACCTAGAAATTAGCTAGGATTTATTAAGAAAAAAAAATCTGCTTTTTCTAGATGAAGCAGCAGAGAGAAAAGCATAATAGACAACAGAAGGCAGAAATGGCAATTTCCTTCTCTTTCTCTCTCTTTTTCAATACTTCCTCTTTTGTCTTTAATTTAAATGGGATCCTGAGGATACGACCAACACCCTCACATTGTACTCACAGTCCCTTTTATACACAATTCATCTCTTTACTTGGTTATTTTGCTACCACTGCCAATTCCACACCAAAAATATTTATATTCCTGGGGTGCCTAGGTGGCCTTGTGGGTTAAAGCCTCTGCCTTCAGCTCAGGTCATGATTTCAGGGTCCTGGGATTGAGCCCCGCATTGAGCTCTCTGCTCAACAGGGAGCCTGCTTCCTCCTCTTCCTCTGCCTGCCTCTCTGCCTACTTGTGATCTCTGTCTGTCAAATAAATAAATAAATAAAATCTTTTAAAAGAATATTTGTATGCCCAATATAATAATGGAAATCTTCCTACTTAGAGGTTTCAAAATGGAAGATGTATGTAATGTAATATAAAATGTACATAAGTGCATAGTTGTACCTTTTTGTTTGGGGTCTTTTTCTCTACACCATATTATAATCTTATATCATTGTGTAAACTGTTATAATTCCCCTTCTCTTTTTTAGTCATTATCATTTTCAGTGACTTTCCTATCCTTAGAATTTCTGGGACTCACTTCCGTTCCAAGCTGTTAGGATTTTTCCGAAATGAAGTCCCGCTGCATCTTCCCTGGCATACATGTCTAAACTCGTATTTACTTTATTTTACTTCTCAGCCCTCATTCACATTGACAGTGCCTCCCAATTTAGGTCACCAAATGGACTTCATTATCATGTTCTTTGCCTTCTTAGAGTCTAGATAAAGAATAAAATGTCCAATAGAATAAACATGACCTTATTTTGACTCCTGTGGCACTCAGCCAGGCATCTTGACACAACAGGCTCATCTTACTCTTTGTCGGCCGAAAGTATTGCCCAAATCACTTGAAGCAAGATTTCATACGATATACACCATTTGATATAAAAAAATGTTTCAGGGCCCACCGAAGCAGCAACCTATATTCCCTTCTTTTATTTAGCTATTTTAGGAGGAAAAAATTATTTAGTAGAGTTGACATAATCCACTTTTTACAAAAGAAAGCATAGCTTAAGATTCTAATTCACCTATTGTTTACACATTTTTTTCCCCGGTGTTTGATGTCAGACCTGCAGGATCTTGCTTTTGGCTTTTTGCCTTGCTTTGTTTGATGTTTTTAATGGGCTTTGAAGGTGTATACCTAACAACTGGACTTGGGGCAACGTGTTATTGTGGAAACCCATTAGATTAGCAGCTAAAAGATCTGAGTTCTAATCCTGGCTCTGCCATTATTATGCACAGTCTTGGTTAAGTTAATCAAATGTCAAGACTTGAATCTTTTTTATTTGTACAACGAAGGGGTTAAATTTCAATTTATTAAGTCCCTCCATATTCTGAATCTCTGACTTTGTGTGTGTGTATTTAAGAATTCCTTCCTTTGGACTGCTCCTGGAAGAAAGACTGAAAGGCTGACAATGCAACTTGCCTTACAAGCCTTTGAAAGGCTTATCTGGCCAAAGCATCTGCAGATCTCTGTCTTCTCTCTCATCTAGTTTTAAATTTCATAAAGAGCTGTCACCATGTGGGATAGCTAAGGAATGAGAGGTATCATCTTTGGAAGGCCCTGATCAACTAGCATATATATTTTCCCTGGTATAGTATTCTCACTGTGTCCCTCTATTAGGTATGAATTTCTTCAACTACTGAGGCAACTCTTTGGAATTTGAAGGTGTGAAGGGCAAAATAATAAAAATATCTTGCCTATGTAAAGTACAGTAGGCTTTACGAAGGACTTTGATGTCTATCTCAATGAAGGAGCAAAGCAGCAAGGAACCATGGGAATAAATGGTCATTGACAAATGCCACTTGAAGGAGAATACAAGTTTAGTATTGCATGCAAATAAGCCTACTGAATGAATAAATGTTGGATGATTCTTGCACCCCCATTTGGTATTCTCTCTCCTCTTTTTCTTTTACTCTCCCTTCTACCCACTTACCAACCCTATAAAGTGCCAAGTATCTTTAAAAAAAAAAAAAAGATTTTATTTATCCATTTGACAGACAGTGATCACAAGTAGGCAGAGAGGCGGGCAGAGAGGGAGAGGGGGAAGCAGGTTCCCTGCCGAGCAGAGAGCCCGATGTGGGGCTCGATCCCAGGACCCTGGGATCATGACCTGAGCCGAAGGCAGAGGCTTAACCCACTGAGCCACCCAGGTGCCCCAAAGTGCCCAGTATCTTCACCCTGCCACTCAACTTTCTAGAACACCCCACAGAATTCTGCCCAGAATTACACGACATATATATTAAAATGAAATATGTTTAATATGCATATTAAATACAAATATCATTTTTATTTTGTTGGCTAATTGAATATAAATTTTTTAAAAACCACATATTTTAATACATAATAGGAGCACCTGGCTGGTTCAGTCACTGGAGCATGTGACAGTTGCGCTTGGGGTTATAAATTTGAGCCCCACGTTGGTGCAGAAATTACTTGAAAATAAAATCTTAAAAAAACAAGTATCAACTATATGCAGTCTACACAAATGTGCCTTAAATACAGACAAATGGATTTAAAGTAAAAAAGATGAAAAAAAGATACTCCATGCAAACAGTAAACACAAGAAAGCAGGAGTTTTTGTATTAGTATCAGACAAAATAGACGTCAAAGAAAAGAGTATTACTAGGGACAGAAAGGGATACTTCATCATGATCAAGGATCATTAGGAAAATATGACAATTATGAATATATATGTAGTGTGATGAACACGAATCCTCAGTGATAACTCCATTTTAGGGAAAGAGAAGCGTGAATTTTGAGTAGAGAGCTAGCCATTTCTGCCACAGGTAGATTACCTACCCTCTCTGTAAAATAAGGTAATACTTTATAGGGTGGTGGTGAGAATTAAATGACTGCCTCGGGCACCTGGGTGGCTCAATCATTAAGCATCTGCCTTCAGCTCAGGTCACGATCCCAGGGTCCTGGAATCGAGCCCCACATTGGCCTACCTGCTCTGTGGGAAGCTGCTTCTCCCTCTCCCATTTCCCCTGCTTGTGTTCCCTCTCTCGCTGTGAAATCTTAAAAAAAAAAAAAAAAAGACTGCCTCTAGTAAGCATTTAATCATGTGGTTGATGTTGATGCTACTGTTACTTTCCTCTTGTGGCTGACTGTACAAGGATTCACTGAGGAAATACTCACTGAGGAAAGGCTCAGGTAAAATAGGCCCTCTTCACAGGGAAAGGAATCCCTGAAGAAGTGCTGAAGTGAACAGAATCTGCCCCTCCCCCCAAATGTTATTACAGGATCAGAGACATGACAGTGGGATCCAAGAGAGGAAAAAAAATGTTACAGATGGTTGGGGTTGAGGGAGGTGGGTAAAAGAGAATTTGGATCTGGAGAGAGACTAGAGAGGGAATTTGTATAATGAAAAGATTGTTTACTTTGTGCTGTGAAATGATGCCTTCTCCTCCATTTGTCATGAAAACATCCGCAAAATCTATGTTACTCACCAGATTGGTTAGGATAAAATTCAGCAGAGTAAAAGAAACTCCAGAGAGCAATGTCATAAACAAGACAGATGTTTCTTTCTCACATAAAAGAAGAAAGGAGATGGCTCAGGGCTGGTATAATAGCTCTACACCATACCAAGATGCCTTCAGTTTTCTGTTGTTTTGCCTTAGATACAGCCCTTGACCTCTTGATCCAACGTGAACTTTGGAGCACCAGTCACAACAACTATATTCCAAGCAGCAGTATCAAAGAAGGAAAAGAATGGGTATTCACTCTTTCTCTTTCAAGATTTTCTAGAAATACCACACCACACTTCCTCTTAAAATTCAGTGGTCAAGAACTCATCACATGGCCACTCCTAGTAGAGATTTAGGTTAGGAAGCATAGTCTGTTAGCTGGACCAACAAAATGCCCAACTAAAATTCAGAGTTCTCTTACTGAAGAAGGGAATTTATCAATGCTTATAGATTGTATTGATAGGTATGCTATTTGCATATGTGTATGTGTGCAAAAAAAGACGTGCAAAAAAAAGCGCAAAATAAAAGGCTATCAATGGGAGCCAGTTTCATAAGAGTCAGGTCATTAAAAAAGTTGTTTCCCTTTCTTTTAATTCAATTTTTATTTCAGTTCTAAGCTAACAATTATTCCATGTAAGTTTGTATCTTACTCTTAGCTCTCCAATTAGATTTGGTTTCACTGAAAGTTTGGTAGCCTACAGGTCCAGCGTAAGGCATTAAGAAACACACTGTATCCAGGCAGTACTGCAGTGCAACAATAAACTTTTTATATGGTAGTGGGTTAGATCAAGTACCACCCTTCACCCAACCCAATGTTACAGAGGTGTACCGTTCTCAAATGATTTGATCTGATTCCTCATGAGCTGCCTCAATTATTGAACTTGGACATTTGTGAAGTACGAGAAAGGCAGTAGGGAGCTGCAACCAGTCATTTGCATCCCTAGCACTGCTTGTTTCATAGTTCAATGGTAAACTAAAGTGAAAGTAGTTTAAACTGAGTCATCATCTCATCATTCTTTGATCTTGGATTGGATTTTATAAACTGGCTCAGGTTCTGAAGAAAAAGATATGATCAGACCAAAAAGAAAAGCTGATGATGCTTCAGCTCTGTTCAACACTCCTATTTAAGGTTATCATTCAGTGTCATTCGTCCTTTCATTCAACAAATATTCACTGAGCATTGACGATGTACTAGACACTGTGCTCAGTGCTAGGAGTATAGCAAAGAACAAGTTCTCAAAGGTCATACCAGAAATGCCTTTCCTGAAAATTCCATCCAAAATAGTTTCCCTCAACCACCCTGTATTCTCTCCCTCTGCCTTTTGTTTTATTCATATCAACTTTCAGCAACCTATTTGTCACATTTTCTTTTTAGTCTTAACTCTATGTTCCATGAGGGCTAGACTATCCCATCCATTCCTTTCACCATTGTATCCCCAGTGTCTAGCAGTGTGTTAAATAAACCATTAAATATTTGACTAACATAATGGACCCTTAATTTATATTGATGGTTTTCTGATCAGGGTTCAGAATTCAAAATAAATTACTCCAAAAAAAAAAAAAAAAAAAAAAGCTTTGAGAAAAATCTCTTTAATAATTGAATCATTTAGGGGTACCTGGGTGGCTCAGTGGGTTAAAGCCTCTGCCTTCGGCTCAGGTCATGATTCCAGGATCTTTGGATCGAGCCCTGCATTGGGCTTTCTGCTCAGTGGGGAGTCTGTTTACCCCTCTCTCTCTGCCTCTCTCTCTGCATACTTGTGATCTCCGTCTGTCAACTAAATAAAATCTTAAAAAAAAAAATTGAACCATTTAGTTAGTAAATCAAGTCATAATTTTCCACAATAACTCTAATAACTAGTATGTGCTTTATATAAAACAAGTTGATTGTCCTAATCTTCCAATATAATTCTTATTTTTGTTTGCCAAATACTGTTAGATTCAACTTACCAGCAGGTGGCGCTCCAGAGTAAAGCTGAACATACTGCTATTATCCATCCTCTTATTCAAACCCTCCTCCCAAGACTTTCCTTAATTCGTTATAGATTAATTGGTAAGAGGTTATCAATGAGAAAAGTCTTCCATATTTTTCTTTCTAATAAATTATTCACACTCTTAAGTGGCATTTAGATAATTCTTTTTTTTTTTTTCTAAGACTTTGTTTATTTATTTGACAGAGAGAGAACACAAGTAGGCAGAGCGGCAGGCAGAGGGAGAGGGAGAAGCGGACTCTCCATTAAGCAGGGAGCACAATGCGGGGCTTGATCCCAGAACTCCGGGATCATGACTCGAGCTGAAGGCAGCCGCTTAAACTGACTGAGCCATCCAGGCGCCCCTAGATAATTCTTGTTGCAGGAGAATCCCTAGATAAACTCAGATGTGCCATACAAAAAATTCTAATGGTTAAAAGTAAAAATTTTCATGTTGCATTCCAGCAAAATTTAGAACTGAAGAGAGGTGAAACGTAAAAGCAAGATCAAAGGAAAGGAGAGAGAAAATTGTCTCAACTCATTTAGAGATCAGACAAACTTGAATTAAGTGACTGGCAGTCTAGGTTATCAAATTAAAAAGTTCTCCAAAAACAATTTCACTAAGACTTCCCTATTACATCAAATGGTCAGAATACACAATTTCGCACATATTCACTATTATATTAGCTGTTTTATAGAAGTGTGATTGTAAAGTTTTGTATGTATGCATATGGGAAGTATCATATACTAGACTTTATGAAGCACTCTAATGTATGTTAGCTTATTTCATATTTGATCTTCACATCAATCCTGTCAAGCATGGCAAATTTTTTTATGATCATATTAAAGCTGACTCAGAGAGATTAGGTGATTTAAGTGAGGTAACTAGCTACTAAGTTGCACAACAGGAAATAGAACACAAAACTTTTGATAACTGCAATGCTCATTTTTCCTGTATATTAACCTTTCCTTTAATGCATCTAAGATTTCTTCTATAGTATTTAAATTGCAGTCACAGATTTAGCTTTTACATTTCGGAAAGAAATTTTACAGATACATAATTAGTATACTAGTTAAAAAAATTATGCATTCAAATAAGGAAAAACAAAATCTCTCTATTCCCCCTCCAAAAAGTCTCTCAGACTCTGCTTAGAATTTCCATAACAGCCATTCTTCCAGGCTGAAGGTCAGTTATGATACTAACAAATTTGGGGGGGGGGGAAGTAACATAAACCATTTTCACCCAATATTTTAGCAAGAATTAGTTTATTCCATTATCAACATTAATTACTTAGCAAAAGCCTAGAAAAATAAGGCAGAAGACTTGGCAATTTTGTTGGAGAGAGTAGAACATGGTCATTAGAAGACTCTGGAAAGAAACAAGACACCAAAGAGTATATACTGAATGATTCCACTTTTGGAAAATTCAAGAATAGGCAAAGTTAGTCCATGGGGAGAAGTATCAGAGCGGACTTTACCTTTGGAATATTATCTCTAGGAGGAAGCATAAGGGAGCCTTCTGAGCTCAGAATATTCTGATGATTTTTACACAGCTTATCAGAAGTCACAGAATGATATATTTAAGTGTGTGTATTTCTCTATATGTAAGTTACATCTTGTTTTAAAAAATAAGTTTTTTAAAAAGCAAGAGTGCTGAAGTCGGACAAATCTGATCAACCAACGTCTGCCATTTATTAGTTTTAAGATCCTACATGTTACTTAACTTCTTTGAGACACAGAAACCTCATCCGGAAAACTGGGTGATCATAATAGCTACTTTATGGGTTGTTGCTTGGATTAGAAGAGCTGGCACACTTAGTGTTCAATAAATTTAGCAGTCAAGATTATCATTGTTCTTATTACTAATATAAACAGGAGACAAAAGAGAGGAGCCGCATTCCACACATAAGACTAGATTAAGTGGACTATCACAAAAGGGCAACCCTGAAAGCCTGTAGACAGAATTAATGCATGTTGCCTAAAACTTGAGAGATAGTGCCAGAATAATCTGGTAAATTTAGGCTCTTGAAGCCAGATTACCTGAGTTTGAATCTAGACTCTACAACTTCCTAGGTGTGTGACACTGCCCAAATTCCTTCACTTCTATATGAAAAATCGGGGTATTATTATCTACTTTATATAATTTTTGCAAGGGAAAGATATATGGAGAGAGGAAAAATAGTAATTTAAATACCTGTAGAGGGGCGCCTGGGTGGCTCAGTGGGTTAAAGCCTCTGCCTTCAGCTCAGGTCATGATCCCAGGGTCCTGGGATAGGGCCCCGCATCGGGCTCTCTGCTCAGCGGGGAGCCTGCTTCCTCCTCTCTCTATGCCTGCTTCTCTGCCTCCTTGTGATTTCTATCTGTCAAATAAGTAAATAAATCCTAAAAAAAAAAAAAAAAAAATGGAAATTTGCTCTCACAGTTCTAGAGTCTAGAAATCTGAAATCAAGGCCCTTGTTCTCTCCCAGGGCTCTAGGGAAGAATCTTTCCTTGCTTCTTCTAGCTTCTAGTGGTTGCTGACAATTTTTGATGTTCTTTGACTTTTAGATCATCACTCCAATCTATCTACCTTATATAGTTTGCTTCCGTTTATCTGTGTCTTCATTTTCTCTTTCATAAAGACAGGAGACATTGGATTAGGATACATCCTAATCCAATGTGATGTGATTTCATCTTTGCTAATCATATCTGCAAAGACCCTATTTCCAATAAAATCACACTTTGAAATTCTGGGTGGACATGAACTTTTGAGGAACACATTTAATCTAATACAAGCAACTTTTACTAATAAGACAACAATAAAGCAGCCCAATACACAATAACCATCCTTTACTAAAAACTTACTTTCTTTATAGCATAATTTGATTTTTTCACTTCTTTATTATCTGCCTCTACCAACTAGAATCTAAGCTTCATGAAGGTGGGAATCAAGGTAGTGCCTGGCATTCAGTTGAGGTTCAAAAACGTTTGAGATAAATTAATTAGTTGATTTTGACTGGGAGAAATAAGGAAAGACAATTCAGTATAAAATAAAAAGTTCTTTGTTATTGTCCTAGGAACTTCCTTACCACTTACAAGTCATATTTTTACCATGATTGATGGATAACCGAAATAAATCAGTTGAATACTGAAGAGGTAAGCTGATCAACCAAGTTTTCCAGCCACAACATGGGGGATTTAAATGACATCCTGAGTCCTGGGATTTATAAGCATTCCCTCAGAGGTCATGGTAATATTGGGAGAGGAAATTGGACAGGGAACAAACAGCCTCTACCTCCCACTTGCACCCTTGCTTCAACCATTCTCATTTATTTTATGTAGTTTTGTTTGGGGAAAAGAAATAGCTTTTTTTTTTTTTTTTAAGTGTAAAAATCACTGATCTATAGGAAGCAAACAGCTCATCAGATTGGGTTTTCCTCTTATTTCGTATAAGTAGATATTTTCTTTATTATTATTATTATTATTTACATTTAAAACAATTTTAATTAACATATAATATATTATTTGTTTCAGGGAGTAGATATTCTCTTACAGTAAAAATAATTAATTGCTATTTGGTATTGCCTTCTTGATAATGACAGCTAATGTATATCTTCACACTTAACCTTGGAAAGTTTAGTTGAGTTTTAAGAGTAAAGCAATCTTTTGATTGGTTGATTTTTTTTTTTTTAACTCACAAAAACCACTTTCAATCCACACCATGGATATGTAAATTCACTCTGGTTTTTGAATCCCAACCACTTACACAGTGTTGTATAGCTAAAAGAGCATGAGTTTAGGAGTCAGAATTAAACTGGGTTTGCAATTATCTTAGTTATTTCCTATGTGCGATCCTAGGCAAGACA
The DNA here is from genome assembly GCF_009829155.1 of Mustela erminea. Lineage (NCBI taxonomy): Eukaryota > Metazoa > Chordata > Mammalia > Carnivora > Mustelidae > Mustela > Mustela erminea. Next base: position 46,989,211 of record NC_045619.1, on the reverse strand, counting down.
TTTCTTTTAGTTTTTTTTTTTTTAATCTGCAAAATAGGGTTAATGATACCTACTTCATAAGATTATTATGAAAATTACAGAAACAAATTATGTAAAAGCACCTTGCACATAGCAGGTACCAAATTAATGTTAGTTTCTTTCCCTCAAATAATATATTCAGAACTTTTTAAAAGGACTTGTCATTACTCTTTTCCTAATTTCAACTTTCTCATGTTGAAAAAAGTTGGTATCCTATTTATTACTCAATAAAGTTAAAATTTTGCTTATATTTTTCTTCCTATATATGTCTAATTAAAAGTTATCTTAAATCAGTAAGTGGTTAAAAGTCTTTTTAAAAAGATAATCCAAAGAGATTAAATAATAGATGATTTATATATAGCTCAAAGAATATACATTGTCTATCTTGATTTACACATGACTTTTTGAAATTGGCATAAATACCATGAGTGGGCATAATGCCCTATAAACAGATGGATGTGAATGCTCAGGTGCCAAAAATCCAGCCTGGCTAAGTTCATGTAGAATGTTAAAACGGTGACAATTCTTGTAATTGGTCATCTGTTCCTAGTAATAACTAAGTCTATCAGAAATAGAAAACAAATTCTGAAATACAGAATGTTCATTCAAACTTGAGCAGGAATTCGTAAATATTTCATATTCAAATATTTTTTAATATTTTAAGCTCTATCAATGCACATCTGATGTAGACAATCTTCTTTCTGTGGTTGTAGCTGAAAAAATACCAACATAAGGGGTGCCTGGCTGGCTCAGTCTGTCATGTGAGTCTTGATCTTGAGGTCATGAGTTTGAACCCCATATTGGGTATAGAGATTTCTTAAAAATATATATCAACTTAAGTTGTTGGTTTATAAATAGTCTGGCTTTTTTAGTTTCTCCTTTCTAGTTCAAATTCAGCAGAGTAATTATTAAAATCAACAGGCAGAGATCCCTAAATCATATAGTAATTATATCTGCAAAGATATAACAATGAGGATGTTCATTTTAATGGTATTTATAATAGAGAAAAAATGGAAAATACTTAAATGGCCAACAACAGAAGACTGATTAAATAAATTGTTCTATCTATACAATGGCTAAATAGTGCTATATCTACGCTACACTATGCAGCCACTAATATTATGTGGTAGAAAATATTTAAATGGGAAATAATCATCATACTTTACCATGAAAATGCATAACAAATAATTATACAAATGAATGTTTCAATCAATGATAAACTAAATAGATTTGGGAGCTCTTTATTCTACTTTATTCTGTATTCAGAATCTATTTCTCATCACCTTCTCCACTATTGCTCTGGTCCACGTCATTACCTCTGTTAACCTGGACTATTGGCACCCTGACTGGCCTCCTGGCTTCTGCTTCTTGACCCGCTCAGTCAGACCTGAACAAAGTAAATCATGTCCCCTCTCTGCTCTAAATCCTCCAATGGCTTATTATCTCAGTTAGAGTAAAAGTCAAAATTACCGAAATAACTTGCAAAGACTATGTCATTGAAACCTGTACCTTTGTCCACAAGACTCTCTACTCTCACCTCATGACCTCTCTTATCTTGTCTCCTACTGCGCTACCACTTGCTCATTCTTTTCCAGTGGATTTCCACTGGATTTCTTGCTGGACCTTGAACACCCTAGGACTTGGCATTTACGGTTTTCTATTGCCCGGAATGTTCTTCTCCCAGATTATTAATGGCTCATAGTATTTCTTTCTCCACATTTCCATTTAGTCAACTCTTCAGAGAGGACATCCTTTTATTCTATTTATTATTGTAAGACTCCCCCTGCACACCCACCCCTGCCCTGAACTCCCCATGTTCCTTCACTGCTTTCTCTTTCTTCCTAGTACTAACCACATCTAACATAACAAAATTTTGCTTATGGCCTACCTCACTCTCTTCCAGAGTTGATTCCATGAAGCAGCTTTGCTGCCTGAGTTGTGCTAACTGAGGTAGCTCCATCTGGCACATAGTAGATTTCTAGAGACAGGGTAATATGAGAAGACATTTTATTCAGTGATCCAGTTTCTCAAGGCCAAGAGTAAGTTGTAAAATTCAAGAAAGCAATTTAGAAAGCTTGAAACTTAAGTTTTGTATTTAGATAGCCATTATTATTATTATTATTTTTTTTTTCTTACAAAGAACTGTCATAATGAGAATTTATCTGTTTATCAATCTCATCCACTAATTAGAAGTTTACAAAAAATCAAGTTAGGGAACCTGGGTGAGTCAGTAAGCTAAGTGTCTGCCTTTGGCTCAGGTCATGATCCCAGGATTCCGGGATCGAGTCCCGCATTAGTCTCCGTTCTCAGAGGACAGCCTGCTTCTCCCTCTGCTTGCCTCTCCCTTTGCTTGTGCCCTCCCTCTCTGTCTCTCTTTCTCTCAGATAAATAAATACATAAATACATAAACAAATAAAATCCTTAAAAATAATAAAAATAATTTAAAAAATCAAGTGAGTTTGGCTTTCTTAACTGTTGGAAAAGTTTTTAAGGAGAGAAGGGCTAGTAAATCTGTTGTAACAGATTAAGTTTAAAGGTTCTTGGTCAAATTCCAGTTTCCACATTATAAGAATATGTAAACTACAAAAACTTGGTTAAGCACATTGGGATTTACCTGCTGTACTTTTTAGGTTCTATAGTCATAAGCTTGTCTGATAAATGTGAAATGTGTGTGTTTCTTTTCCTCCTAGTTATTTGTCTAGTGATTATTGTTTTTTAAGATTTTATTTATTTGACAGACAGAGATCACAAGTAGGCAGAGAGGCAGGCAGAGAGAGAGGAGGAAGCAGGCTCCCTGCTGAGCAGAAAGCCTGACTCAGGGCTTGATCCCAGGACCCTGGGATCATGACCTGAGCTGAAAGCAGAGGCATTAACCCACTGAGCCACCCAGGCGCCCCTTGTCTAGTGATTATTAATAATCAGGCCAATGAAGCAGTTATTTGGCATAACACTAGGGTTCCTTTGTTAAAGTGTAACTTTTTATTAATGAGTTCAAAAGAATATCCTACTGAAGACATAGTACCCCCTATTAAAATTGCATCCTCTTATTCAATCTGAAAAATAACTTCTCTTAGTCTGAATTTATATCTGTTGTTAAGAAAAATAACGATTATGATTTATCTAATACTGATTCCTGAATTTTTAACATAGTTGTACATTTTAATTTGGACTATGATAAAATAATGACAACTTTTACGGTTATATCATCAAATAACTTCCCAAATAAAACCTTAATAAGCATAAGGATTCTTAAGAGTTCTTGAAGAAGACAGGATGAGAAGTTGTGTTTGTTGCAGTAGGCTTCTAGGATTTTCATTATATATCCTGCACTTATGTAGAGGGCTAGTTTCATGGGCAAGCAACCTGTGCAGGAGTGTAGGCCTCTTGTGTTTGGTTGTATAATCAGACTAACTAACTATTTGATACCCTTTTTAAAGTAAGGGTTGTTTGGCTTTTAGAAGATCATATATATATAACAAGTAAATTTCCATGAAGACTGTGTGTAGGTAGAATAAAGGCAGAGGGAGGAGAAACATGGCAGCAAAAATTCTGGGAAACTGGAAGTCAGTTTGAATTGCTCAATCTGTTTCCACTACCTACAGTTCTAAACAAAATTTCACATGAACCTCCAACTGTACCCAGAGCTAATGGGTCAATGTTGTCCTTGGTCAGGAAAAACTGAAGGAGCACAGTGTCTATAGATCACATTATTCTGCATCAGGTTAATTGGCTAATAATCCTTTTTCAACTTCCCACAGTATTTCTAGTTAAAGTAGTTGGGTTCCTGGGCCTTGATAACTTGTGTAGTACCTGATTTTTCCAAGACTGGGGTTTCTCTTCTCCCATCCCCAATCTCCCATAGAATTGGAGTGCTCCTGCAGGAAAGAAAGTACTTACCAGTGACAAGGACCTAAAGTGATTAAGGGGTAGGAGTCAAAGATGAACCTGTTTTCCTAAGGACATCTTAGACATAACTGATTCTGACATATGATCTAATTTAGCATCAGTAGCTAAGGGCATGCATAGTTGGGTAGAACTAGGGAATGTGTTACCTTAGTTACTCAAAGATTAAGTCCATCAGACAGCAGAGTTCTCATGGCTGCTTTTAAAATACAATACTCCTATTTTAATAGCCAGAATGTTTCTACTGTTATGTTTAACACTTATACAGATTAGGGGGGAAAAATTAGAATGCTGCCCTTTCATTTGTTTATCTTTTGAATCTTCAGACTGTTGATATAAAAGCAAAAACAGGGTGCCTGGCTGGCTTAGTCCATAAAGCATGAGATTCTTGATCTCAGGATCATGGGTTTGAGTCCCATGTTGGGCTTAGAAATTACTTAAAAAAGAAAAAAAAAAGCAAAAACGTTTTGGTGTCAAAGTAAAAAAAAAAATTGAGGAGCTCAACTTAATACTTTCCATGACCAACTTTTTATATCTAAAAGCTGATGATTACCAGTTTGGCTACATAATTTTTCAGGTAATAGAACCCCAAATGCCACAGAGGAAGGAGAAATTGTGGAAAGCTTGACTTTTCTCCTTTCCTAGCTAAGGAAGGTATAGTATGTAAACACTTTTCAAACTTAGAGTATACTATAACTTTGTACATTATAGTATGTGCATATATATATATGTATATATACATACATACACACACACACACACACACACACACACAACACTCACACTTCACTTCTGACACTTCTAGTCACCAAATGTGTGGGTTTTTTCACCCACACTAAGCAATTCTCCAATTCTCTGTGGACAGCAGCAGGTGTTCTACAATTCAGTTTAATTTTGACAATATCAACCTAGAGACAATATCAGATTCCACAGGTTAAAAGCTCAGTCTCACAAAAGTGCCCCCATATGCCAATTCCAAGTCCAGGTTGTTAACTATGCTTTAAACAACTCAGTATAAATTGGAGGTTCCCATAATCCCTTACTTGGGTTCAATTAGTTTGCTAGAATGGCTCATAGAACTCAGGAAAACAGTTTACTTAAGATCATCAGTTTATTATAAAAGGATATACAACTCAGGAACAGCCAGATAGAGACGCATAGAACAAGGTATGGGTGAAGGGTATGTACCACCCTCCCAGCACTTCCATATGTTTAGCAACCTGAAAGCCCTCTGAACCCCATCCTTTTGAGTTTTTGTGAAGGCTTCACTGCAGTAGATAGGATTGATTGACTCACTGGTCATTGGAAATTGAGCCAAGCTCCAGTCCCTCCCCTCTCCCTGGAGGTTGGGGGTGGGGTGGTGCTGAAAGTTCTATTCACAGTTCCCCTGGCAGCCAGCCCCCATCCTAGGGGGATTCCAAAAGTCACCTTATAAACATAGTCTCAGGTGTGGTTTATAGGGGATCCTTAAGAATAACAAGGCATCTTTATCTTTCTTTCTTTCTTTTTTTTTTTTTTAAGGATTTTATTTATTTATTTATTTGAGAGAGAGGCAATGAGAGAGAGCACAAGAGGGAGAAGGTCAGAGGGAGAAGCAAACTCCCCTTGGAGCTGGGAGCCCGACTCGGGAATCGGGACTCAGGACTTGATCCCGGGACTCAATCCAGGGACTCCAGGAGGCGAAGGCAGCTGCCTAACCAACTGAGCCACCCAGGCGCCCCATCTTTATCTTTCTTATCACTTAGGAAACGCCTAAGGCTTTTGGGAACTCTACCAGAAATGGGGATAGAAACCAAATACATATTATTAAAAATCACAATATCTCAATAGTATAATTTTGAGTTTTACAAGTTATACTTGTATCAATCAAACAAAAAGTGCTAGTGAAACAGTTACTTTGTGAAAAATCATTATATTGACAGATAAGACCTGGATCTTTGTCCTTGGAAAATGTATAGTCTGTTTTGGAGAATTAAAACAGACAGAAGTCAGCATCTACTAAGGAAATGTTAAATAAATGATAAGAAAATAAGTTCAGAATAGGAAAGGGAACACTGTAGCCTGGGATTGAAAGAGTTTTACGAAAAAAAATCAGTTAAATTTTTTTAGAAAATCAAAATCAAACATATTATTTTCATCTTAGTAAAAGAAGTATATACAATGTTTAAGTTTATGAAACATTTGTGATCTTTCAGTGAAAGATATGGTATTTAATGTTACAAAAAGTTGGGGCACCTATCTGTTTCAGGCAACAGAGCATGAGATTCTTAATCTCAGGATTGTGAGTTCAAATCCCACACTGGGTGTGGAGCCTACTCAAAAAAAAAAAAAATTTAAAGTTACGATAAGTTGCCTGTTACTCAATACTGATTCAAAAGTACAAATCAGTGAAGTGAAGTGTAATTTTGTCCTTAAAAATTTAAAACAGAAAGCTATTTGAAAAAAAGAAAAAAGAAAATGGAAGAGAAATATTGCTACTATATCTTAATGGCTAGTCGTAATTATTTAGTTACTTTTTTTAAAAAGTCATGTCTTAGGAACAAAAAGATTAGAAGATTTTACTTTGTAGAATAACAGACATTGCATGTAAACTGATGAGGGTTGACTTTAAACAAATTTATAATAAAGTTATTGATGCCTGGAAAACAGATGAAATGAAGGAAAAATAAGATGAAAGAATCTAAACTATTTTAACTTTATTGAATGAACTCATAAAATTCTATTTTTCTAACTACTCATACTAACAAATCATGATGCTTTTTAAGCTTTCATTCAATTTATAGCATGAAATCAGTAATCTAAGGTGTTTTCCAATTTATTTTAAATTATTTTGGATTTCTAACATAACTTCTAACACCAGCACCTATGAACAAGAAAGGATATAGTATATTTTCTGTGTGATATAGTAAAGGTATATCATATCCACTCTATTTTTTTTTAAGAAAGAGGAAGCATTTTTTAAAAAGATTTTATTTATTCATTTGACAGATCACAAGTAGGCAAAGAGGCAGGCAGAGAGAGAGGAGGAAGCAGGCTCCCCGCTGAGCAGAGAGCCCTGGGATGAGGGGCTCTATCCCAGGACCCTGAAATCATGACCTGAGCTGAAGGCAGAGGCCTTAACCCACTGAGCCACCCAGGTGCCCCTATCCACTCTATTTTTTTAAGCTTATATAATTACCACTCTTGAAGGGCTCCTGGGTGGCTCAGTTGGTTAAGCATCTGACTCTTGATTTTCAGCTCAGGTCACAATCTCACAGTCTTGAGATCAAGCCCCATATCAGGTTCCATGCGGGGTGTGAAGCAGAAAAAAAAATAATGTGTTTTGAAAAAAAGACAGTAACTTCCTTGATAGCAAAAGCACAAGTATATATGTGTGTTTGCAGGTATGTGTCAATGAGAGCTGTTCCCTTTGATAGGCACTGGGCTAACTTCCTCACTTCTTCAGGTGTTTGCTTGGGTCTAATCTCATTGAGACTCCCCCTCATTAGCTTATTTACTAATGAAAACTATCCTCGTCCTCATATTTATAATCCCCCTTTCTCTGGTCTACTTGTTCTTGTATAGCATAAATCATTTCCTAATAAGGTATATATATTGTGTTTATTATCTTTTCCTGCTAGAATGTAATCTCCACATAGTCAGGAATCTTCACCTGTTTTACTTAGTGGTATGTGGCAAGAGCCTATATTAAAGCCTGAAACATAGCAATTACTCAATAAAGATCTGTTGAATTAAAATGGTATGAAAGGAATGAGACCAGAAGCAACAAAAAATCAGTTTCTATGAAGATATAACTATACATAGCCATATGCTACTTTTGGTAAAGACAAGGTAACTTTGTTTCTTGGATTGGCCTGTTGATTTTATATTATAGGTAGGTCTATATCTACCTACCTACCTACCTATCTATACAGAGAGAGTCTTTAAGGGATATTAAATTCATAGCTAATATAGGTGACATCAAAATCACGTGTCTATCAAATGAACTTGTGCAACTTCATTTCCTGCAGAATACTTGTTCAAATGTTACCTCCTTAGGGAACTCTGCACTGACCACCTTATCTAAAAGAGCACCCTACCCCGTTGTCACTCTCTAGCCCTTATCTTGCTTCATTTCCTCCATAATTCTTATTATTGCATAATATTATGACAAATATTTGTTTATTGTCTATCTCCTCCAGGAAAACAGGGAACTTATCTGCCTTCCTTACTGCTTTATTTCCCTGTGTTTGGATCAGTGCCTGGCACATAGTAAATATTTGTCAGTATGAATGCACTGGGAATTTGCATGCCCTCATGTTGTTCTTCATGAGAATGATCCAATTGTTTGTCCCCAGATCTGAAGTTGCTAAGCAATCATTTGTATTGTATTATTCTTTCACTAATAAACAAACAAACAAAAAATAATTCTTCATGCTTCATACCATAATGAGTGAGATAGTTAAAAATGTTTGAACAGGTATAGGCTAGATATTATTCCATCAAGTATCAGTGAAATTCACTACTGATCTGGAATATCAAATCTTAAATCATATTAAAGATTTTATTTATTTCTTGGGATGCCTGGGTGGCTCAATTGGTTAAGCAGCTGCCTTTGGCTCAGGTCGTGATCCCAGCGTCCTGGGATGGAGTCCCACATTGGGCTCCTTGCTCGGCAGGGAGCCTGCTTCTCTGTCTCTGCCTGCCGCTCTGTCTGCCTGTGCTCACTCTTTCTTCCTCTCTGACAAATAAATAAAATCTTTTTTAAAAAAGATTTTATTTATTTCTTTATTTGAGAGAGGGAGAGAAAGAGCAGGAGCAGGAGGAGGGACAGAAGCAGACTCCCCACTGAGCAGGAAGCCCGATGCAGGGTTCAATCCCAGGACCCCAGGATCATGATCTGAACTGAGGGCAGATGCCTAACTGAGTCACCCAGGTGCCCCTAATCTTAAATCATATTAAATAAAAGTTTTAGATTTACTCCTTACTCTTTTCTGGGCGAAAGTATTAATTTTATTGAATTTGAAGTGAACACACTGATATAAAATTCTGTGATATTTCATTTGACTTAAAAAGTTAAACAAGGGGGTACCTGGGTGGCTCAGCTGTTAAGAGCTGCCTTCAGCTGAGGTCATGATCCTGAGGTCCTGGGATCAAGCCCCACATCAGGCTCCCTGCTCAGTGGGAAGCCTGCTTCTCCCTCTCCCACTCCCCGTGCTTGTGCTCCCTCTCTCGCTGTGTCTCTGTCAAATAAATAAATAAAATCTTAAAAAAACAAAAACAAAAACAAAAAACTTAAACAAGGCCAGTGCAAAAAAAGAGGTACTTTAGACCCCTTTGCTCTTTAATCCCACTTTTTGGTTTAAAATCTGGGCTGGGTGACGATAGCAGGATTGAATGACATAGCTGTGTGTCTCTGTAACAGATGGCAAATGTAGAAAGGGGCAGGACTTTAAAAATTACATTCTGTATAGGGTGTTGCTTACTTTGTTGTCTGGACCCCAAAGTCTTCAGCAAAACTTTCAGTTGTGGATACACCTCTAAAATACTTGTAAGGATGTTTTAAATTTCAAAAATTTATAAGTTCACAAGAGACTGATGAAAAATTACAGAAATCACAATTTTTATAAAACTTAAGGATAATTTTTTGAAAGATTTTATTTATTTATTTGAGACAGACAGAACAGAGGGAGAGGGAGGGAGTGAGGGAGACACAGACTCCCTACTGAGCAGGGAGCCCAAGGAGGCAGGGCTCCATCAGAGGATCATGACCTAAGCTGAAGGCAGATGCCCACGGACTGAGCCACCCAGTTGCCCCAAACATAAATGTTTTTAAGTATTTGTTTTCAAACACTTAAAATGCTTTAAACTCTTGGGACAATAAATAAGAAGTGTCCTTATTATTTTCAATACCTATCCCCAACAATACCAGGTAGAACTTCTTTTTTTCAAAGGGGTGTCTCTTTTCATGATACCATACATATATATCTATGATTTTCAGCCACTTTATTAAAACATAACAATCTAAGATTAAAGAATCAGTCTTGCTAATGTGAAAGCTTCAACCTTGAACTCGATTCGAACTTCTTCTCCCCTTCTTCCACCAACCCACCAACCCCAATACAGGTAAAGCTCTAGCGACTTGGAGGGAGTAGGGAAATATCTGGCTCTCAGACGCCTGTTTTTCCTCTCTTCTCTAGATTTGGTGCCCTTGTTTATGGCAAAGAGAAGGACAAAGAAAAGGCAAAAAACTTCCTTACTTGAAAGAGAAAAAGGCAAATGTTTTCTTCCTTGACTGGGTAAGAATGCAATCTTCATTGACTGGATATTGATAACTTCTATGTGACAGTGTCCAAAAGCTGTGTTCCAGCTTAGGACAGCTTTCATTCTCCTTGCTACAACGTTCCCCCTTGCTGTAGTTGGCCCTCATACTGAAAAAATGGCTCAAGCCTTTCCTGGGATTTGTACCACCCATAGGAAACTTTATTTTCTTGCCACACTAAATGATGGGTATAGGGTTACTTCCCTGCTATCCTGGTGGCCTCTCAGTCTATCACTGTTCAAATCCTCTTTCTCCTCCTGCATTCTAGGAGATGAGCAAGTCCTGTGGCTAAGCAAATGTCCAACAGAGAAAAGATATGTGTCTCCCCATTTTAGAAATCCAATCTTTAGAAGTGATTCTCTTCAAGCACTCTTCACCCCAATTACGTATTAGAAACAGCTTGTCCATAAACATTGCTTTCTCCAACAGTCTCCTTTCTCTCTCTCTCTCTCTCTCTCTCTCTGTTTTTTGACTAAGACTGGTAGGAGTGGTAGTGGTGGTGGTGGAGATAGGCTGGTTGTGACACTCAGTTAATACTGTGGGATTTTTAAGTTATTTTAACCTACAATGTGGAACGTTGTTGTAATGTATCTATATAAATACTCAGTTATATATTCTATGATGTAGTTATATAAAAATTCAGCTATATATACTATATAACTATAGTATTATTGTGATTATCAAATGTCAGCCAATCCTTGCTTAATATATTGGTAAACCTTACACTTAAGTGGTAAGAGAAATAGTTCTTATTTGGTCCTCCTCAAAACAACTGTGATACCCAGTTCACATCCCATACCAGTTCCTTATAACAAAACTGATGGTGGAGAATCCTCAGTCTCAGTCTACAGGAATCCAAAATTCAAGCCGTTCAAGTATTTTTTTTAAATGTAGTTAGATAGTTCATGGTTTTGTGAGGCATTAAGTCTTACAATCAACTTAGGCACTTTGAGACACATGTATTAGCATATTAAAAATTCTAGCAAATGTTGCAATAATGAAACTTCTTTTACTTGGTTTAACTCAGCATTCCCTGTGCTTAATTTACAGTGGAATCCCCCCCCCCCCCCCGCCAGAGTACTTCCCAATATCTCATGAAACTAATCTGAGGAACCTAGTTTGGATCCTTCTTCCCTCTCTTCTTTTTCCTTTTTGTAATTTTTGTGTCCACAAGGAACTACACATATCTAAATCTATAAAGTTCTTCAACTTAAAGAAGTATAATAAGTATGTCTGTTGTTGGTTCATTCAAAATAGAGGCTTTTTCCTTCCTCTGCTACTATAGTAAGAGTTAAAAAAAAAAAAAGAAAGAAAGAAAAAGAGAAAAAAAGATTCCTTGGCTTTTAGCAGGAAAAGCTAGCTTCTGGGTTGAGGCTGCCAGAAAAGGTCTTCTTTCCTATTTAGAAGTCTTGTGAGTTAAGATTTCTTTTGATGCTACACTACCAAATTATCTCCTCAGTAGTAGCGGTTCAATTTGTAAGTGAATAATTGGCTGTTTCTCTGGGTTCTGCCATTTAACTGTTCTATGCCCACTGATGTGGGTTATGCTTAGGAAGACTGATTTCCTAATTGTAGGCTGTTTCACTAAAAGGAAAAGAGAAGGTATGGAGATAATATTTTTCTAAGATCACGAACATCACCAAAGGTTTAGCAGATAGCACAACTTTTAAAATCTAGAAGCTAATAGGAACTAAATTTATTTACATTGATGAAATACAAGTGTTTTATGAAATATGGTGTACGCTTCTATTCTAGGCAGTCTTTTATTTATTTTTTAAAAAAGATTTTTATTTTTAAGTAATCTCTCCACCAATGAGAGCAAACTTACACAACCTGGAGATCCAGAGTCGCATATTTCACCAACTGAGCCAGCCAAGCACTGCCCCCTCCAGCAGTCTTTTAAAAACACCTTAATTGACTGAATATAATTTCTAGCTGCTTCATATAGAACTATAAGAAGTAACTTCATACAAAGTTACTTGAAAATTATTGTAAATACTTAGTAACTACCTTCTTGTAAACAATGTCTTTAAAAAGTCATGGGCCTTTTAAAATCCTGTTAATAATTATAGAAGAGATGCCATCACAGAAACTGAAAGATTAGCTAATATGTTTATTTTAAAAACCCCACTATTTTAAAAAATAGTCTTACAGTAGCAAAGTATAACATAATCACTACTTGATGCTATGAAATGTAATAATTTAAGAATGTTTCATTTCCCTACTTTACCTATTTTTATTTCTCAACAGAAAACATATTAACAGCTAGTACACTTATGTCTGTTGTCTTTTTAAAATTTTTTATCTTTTTAAAGATTTTATTTATTTATTTGGCAGAGAGAGAGATAGAGATCACAAGTAGGCAGAGGGAGAGGGAGAAGCAGGTTCCCTGCTGAGCAAAGAGCCCCACGTGGGGCTTGATCCCAGGACCCTGAGATCATGACCTAAGCCAAAGGCAGAGGCTTAGCTCACTGAGCCACCCAGGTGCCTCTGCTGCCCTTTATTAAAATGGCTCTTTATATTATCTATCATTTTCTTGCATTTTTCCCTTTCAGATGCTGCCTTAATAATTAGCTTCTCTATTTAAAATTCTTAGATTACATATAGTATTTCACATAAAAATATGATATCAGCAACTTCTATTTTGTGATTGTTTGCCTCTTTCTACATTATACTAAGATTTACAAAGATCATCTCATAAATAAATTTAACAACCCTGAAAGGCATGGTAATAGTTTCACATAGAATTTTCAGGTAACAAAACTGAGGCTTGGAGGTTAAACATCTTGCCCAAGGGACCTCAGCCTGCATGTATTTTAGGTGGATAAAATTCCAGCTCTGAACTGTTCTAAAACCCCAAGCTCTTACACTTTGCTTTTCAAATCTCTGGTGATTCAGCAATATTTTCTTGAATATTTATGATTTCTTATCAAAAACCTTTAGTTTTGAAATCTCATTTCAAAAATAACTTAAAAATATAATTAGACTTTGGATCACAGGGAAGACCATTATATAAATTCATACTTTCACCTGATTTGAATGCCAGGTTTCTATGTTTATAACTGAATTAGAGCCAAGCTATAAAACTTAAATTGCCCTGGGATGTAATAAAGAATAAAAACAAACAAATGAATGAAGCATACATGCCAGGTAAAGGTCAAATATTGCGACTGCTTGGTTCTGGAACAAAGATTTAAAAAAAAAAAATTGTAACAGAGAAAACTGGTGGGAAACTTGAATCATCACTTAGTAATATAGGTATTCCAAATTAAAACAAATGTGTGCTGTATTACTTTGTAATGACTTACGATGATGATTTAGGCTCAGCAAAACAATACTGTTTCTTTTCTTTGTTACACTAAGATTAATGTTATTAATTTCAAATATTTTAGTTTAATTTCTTTTATTTCTGGTTTAAAAGTTAAAAAAGAGCCATCAGCACAGATTTACACCAGGTTTTCTATGTTCACATAGCACATATTAGGGTAACTTTGTAATAAAAATAACTTATTGGGACTACACAAAAATTCTTATGTGTTCCTATATTATTCAAGATTGAGCAACAGTACTATACAATCTGTATGGCTGGTGCATAATAGGACTCACAATTGTTAGTTGAACCAGAATTTTAATTATCTATGTAGGTTCTCCATATTTATTCATTTGACTGATTCAGCCAAGATATCTTAGACTTTTTTCTCATAATAAATGCTCTGAACCAACAGTGAGGTTTTTTAAAAGTCCAACTTTAATTTTTGATGGTTTTACCTATCTATCTATATCTTTCCATCTCTCTCTCTCTCTCTCTCTCTCTCTATTTGGCAGGTTCATCGTGGAGCCCAACGAGGTCTTGATCTCAGAAGATCAAGAGTTGGAGCTTCAATCAAGAGTTGAAGGCTCAACTGACTAAACTACCCAGATGCCCGCCCACCAGTGAATTTCAGTGGTTCTTAAGACTTTTTCACTAGGGAGCACTTAAGAGAATCTTATGGAATCTATGGGCTCTTTCCCCACCAAAAAAATAAAATAAAATAAATTAAAAATATATATATACACACACATATATATTACATATATATTATATATACACACATACCTATGTGTATATATATTTAAAATACACAATATTATAAACTACGTTTAAAAGACAGAACAGGCTGTGAAGGTGGAAATAATCTGTATAATTGAAGGTAACCTTTCTTAGAATCTCTATTCTTCATCTGTACAGTGTGAATACCACCTATCCCAGGTTATGCAGTTTAGGGAAATAATGTAATTACGATGCTTGCAGTTTAGTAGATGCCAAATTAAGTGGTAGCTATACTGAACAGGACAATATTGACCTCCTATTTTATCTCTAACTACTGTTTGAGGTTTTCTTGTGCTGATTGGTTTGTTGCAGCTATTTTCTAGATTCTAAGGATCTTATATTCTTCCCACTTGTTATCTTATTTATTTGGTTTTTCCTTTTAGGCTATCTATTTTTACAGACAGTGATCCACAAAAGCACTGGAGGGTAATGACATCTTTAGTGTTTGGGTCAAAATACTTAGCAATTTTAACATCATTGTGATCCATTCCAAAGGTGATGAATAATAAACGGTAATTCAATATAAGGACAAGGATATTTGAAGGTCAAAATATGGCTCACAAATTTAAATTGGGTAAGATCTGCTACATACATATGGCATACAAGAAAATGGAGGAAATTGTATTATTATACCTATGTCACATAGTTTGAAAATTACATGAAAATAAAACGCAGTGTGTGGCATATAACCTGAGAATCAATCACATTCGAATAACGAATAATAAATGGATACCAAGTCAGAACAGAACAATATATTCTGATGAGAAAGCATTTATTCTATTTTCCTCAAAACTGGTCATATTAAAAGCATCCTTTTATGTTTATATCTGGAACAATTCTACAAGGATACAAAAAATTGATGGAGTTCAGAAAGTACCATGAAAATAATGCAAAACTTTGAAAAACAAAATTATGGGAGAAATTCTTATATAATAAACCGTAAGGGACTATCCAAATTCTTTTATTTTCATTGTCATTTTGGTATTTTTAAGCATCAAGTATTTCATGAAATGTACAGGTAACCAGTTGAAGATAAATTTTTTTGTGTTTGAGAGGGTCACTGTGGACATCACTATGAGGATTCACAAAATGCTTAATTTTGATCAAGTAGTAGAAAATGTTTTTATAACTAAACAGTAACCTCAGACTGTACAGAGTATCTTCAAAAGAATATGTACAATGGAACATATCCCCCTCCCCAAATTATGGCGTTATTAGAGATGCTGGTTATTTATCAACACAATGACTCATTTTAAAGATTTTATTTATTTACTTGTGTGAGAGAGAGAGCACACACCTGCATGTGTGCACTCATAGAGAAGGGGTCAGAGGAGGTGGAAGAGGGACAAGGAGACTCCACACTGAGTGCAGAACCCCATGTGGGGTTCTATCTCATGACCCTGAGACCATGACTTGAGTGGAAACCAAGAGTCAGATGTTTGATCAAGAGTCAGACACTTAACTGACTGAGCCACCCAGGCACCGCTCACAATGACTCATTTTAGAATTGTGAGTGCTTCAAGTACAGTATGTTCTAATTTTTAAGAAATATTTTATTTATTTATTTGTCAAAGAGAGAGAGAGAGAGAGAGAGAGAGAGAGCACAGGCAGGGGCAACAGCAGAGGCAGAGGGAGAAGTAGGCTCCCTACTGAGCAGGGAGCCTGATGAGGGACTCGATCCCAAGACCTTGGGACCATGACCTGAGCCAAAGATAGACATTTAACCAACTGAGCCACTGAGGCTCTCTAGACAGATGAGCCATCCCTCTAATTTTTTTTTTTTTATTAAAAGATTTCATTTATTTGAGAGAGAGAGGGAGAAAGGAGTGAGGGGGAGGGGCAGATGGAGAAGCAGACTCCTTCCTGAGGAGCCTGACATGTGGCTTGATCGCTGGACCCTGAGATCATAACCTGAGCCAAAGGCAGGTGCTTAACTGACCGACCCACCCAGGCGCCCCTGTTCTAGTTATTCCCCCCCCCCCACACTTTTTGGGCAGATATTTAGATCTTATACTCTTATTTTATGCAATTTTTAAAAATATGCATAGAGGCTGAGTTAATGATCCCGTAACAGTTTTCATTAGTTCTACTGAATTTATCACAGACTGGGAAGGTGAGCTAAAGGCTATTCCCTTCATATTTTGAAAGGTTTCAGAGTTGAACACTAGTATATTTAACTTGTTGCTAGTTTTCCTAAACCTTGGCAACTTAAGGCATGCTGGTATATATATTAGTTAGTGAAATATTTGTTCCTCTTACTGAACAGACTTGTGACAACCATTTTGTTTAAATGAAATTGGTGTGGGGATACCTGGGAGGCCCAGTTGGTTGAGCAACTGACTCTTGGGTTTCGTTGTGATCTCAGGGCCATGATATGAGGCCTGGCATTGGGGTCTGCTCTCAGCGGGTAGTTCGCTTGAGATTCTCTCTCCCTCTTCTACTCATTCTCTAAAATAAATCCTTTAAATATAACTGGTATCATGGGCTCACTGAAAATATCCAATGCAGTTTTTGAGAATTAAATTAACTCCTCACGTTTAACGGGGTAACTGAGTTCCTTTATGAAACAATGTTTCTCAATTATTAACCAAGTTACTTTTGATTAAAAAAACTACTGTTTCTGATGTAGACAGAAATTGTGTGATTTTTTGTGCCAGACTTCACTGTTTTCAAGCACTGTAATGTGTGATGGATGGTTACAAACAATAATACATAGAGTTTTCTACTTAACCCTTTCAGGACTGAAATATATATACATACCTATATATATTTTAAAGTAATCTCTACAGCCAACATGGGACTTGAATTTACAACCCAGAGATCAAGTGTCACATGCTCCACTGACTGAACTGGCCAGGTGCTCTTGAACCACACCTCTCTAAAAAAATTTTCCCCATGTTATGATTTTGTCAGCACTCAGTACTGTGGTGGTCCAAATGCAGGTTTATATACTCTTTTGTTTACTTCTCGTACTTTGCAGCATACTCTACACATTTAGTCCTGAAGGGGTTTCTTTTACAAACTCTGTGGGTATAACATTTATTAGCAAGATAGAAAACTGAGCAAGTTTATACCATAGTTTTATAGAGAAAAAAACCTCCTAAAGTCTGTATTTCATCCATGAACAATTTGCAGTGTGGGCATTTTCAAGGAATAAAAATAAAATCCAAAAACAAAAAGGCAATGTAAAAATTTTAGGTTAAATAAACATAAAATAGTTCCTGAGAGCAAGAATACTGAATAGGATGGAATAAATTGAAGTTGGAGGGAGGGGGATGGTTTAGATTGCTTCTTCCAGGACCAAGGTTTTCTTGGGATCTATGTATTTTATAATCTTCCCTTTCTTTTATACTGAATGTATTTTCACTTCAAGTTCCGCAGTTATAAAACAGATTAACATTCAGCATTGAATGGCTATCACTAAATCCATCACTATTTAAAAAGCACAGATAATTCATCAGTTGTGTATATATAGATTAATTTCATTCCTACTATCATTTCAGTACCTAATCCTTGTTTCTCTTTAAAACTAGATTTCAGTTGATTTTTTTATTGCCAGAAAAAATGTATTGGCTGATTACATGTGTTTTAAATTGATTTACTATTATATATTCATTGAATCTTGAAACTTTTGGGGTGTTTATTTTACTTTTTTAGGTGAAAGATACTTTATAATTCATACATAGAGTAACTGGCATTATTAAAAAAAAACAGCTTAACCATGCACTTGAACATTTAACAGCTTATATAATTGAGTAAGCAATTCTTTTGCATGATGTAGAGAAAAAACTTTTATTCTATAAAATAAAAGCAATTCTTTTGCATGATGTGGAGAAAAAACTTTTATTCTATAAGTGATTTGAATGGGGGAAAATTACGTCTTTTTTTTTAAAAAAGATTTTATTTATTTGACAGAGAGGGAAAGAAAGAGGGAGAGCACAAGCAGGGGGAGCAGCAGGCAGAGAGGGAGAAGCCAGCTCCCTGCTGAATAGGGATCCCGACTTGAGGTTCAATCCCAGGGAGGCAGATGCTTAACTGAGCCACCCACGCACCCCTACATCACATTAATTTAGAGATGATACATAGCTATATATGTATATTTTTGATATACAGATAATTTACTTTTGCAAGATGACAGTGGTGACATTAGGTGATAAAAGTGAGTATGATAAAAGATACACTACAAATGACTTTTTTTTTTTAAAGATTTATATGAGAGAGAGCGCGCGAGCGCACGCGAGTGTGCACCTGCTTGTACACACAATGGGGAGGGGCAGAGTCCGCTAAGAGGACTGTGTTGAGTACAGAGTAGAACATGGGGCTGGATCCCACGATCCTGTAACTCTGAGATCACAACCTGAGCCGAAACCAAGAGTCAGATGCCCAACCGACTGCGCCACCCAGGCGCCCCTATTTATTTATTTATTTTTTCCCTTTTTGGTGCTGACTAAACCTTGAGAAAGGATTGACTGCAGTGACTTATTAAAAACCATCTATCAACATTTCTACATTCTGCATTTTAAAGCACTCCAAAATCTGCCACCCTATTCTATATAAATTCCACTAGCCTCCTTCTGCTTATCTTACTCTGGTTCTAGTTCCTGGCCCATGCTCATTTCTGCTTCTGAGCTGGCCCGAATTGTGTTGTGTTCCCCCCAAATTTATGAGGTACTAATTCGTAGTACCTCAGAATGTGATTGTATTTGGAGATAGGAGCTTTAAAAAAGGTAATTAATGTTACATGAAGTCAAATGGGTATACCCTAATCCAATATGACTGGTGTTCTTGTAAGGGGAAATTTGGAAACAAACTCACATGTGGGGAGAATACATGTAAACTTACAAACAGACTCATCTACAAGCCAAGGACAGAGGCCCTTGGGGAGAAACCAACTATGTCTCAGACTTCTAGCTTCCGTAACAGTGAGGAAATGAATTTAAGTTACCCAGTCTGTGGTACTTTGTATAGCAGCCCTTGCAAATACAATCTGCCTTTGCTCATGTTAGTCCCCTCACTGAAAATGTCCCTTCCTTTCATCCACATCTAATCAGTCATTCAACACGGAATTTAAACGGCCACTTGGTGAAATTATCCCAGACACACCAATCTTCTTTTTTTTGTTTTTTTTTTTTTCCTGCTCTAACAGAGAACTTAGTCTGTACTATAGATTTTAGCAGTTCCTAGCACATAGAGTAGTTGCAAGGATTTCAGGTGTTAATATAGGTAAAATGCTTACAACGGTGCCTGGCATGTAGTGAATCTTAAGTGTCTGCTACATCTGTTGCTGCTATTACTATGTCTTAATTAGAAGGTAAAACACACAAGAATTGGTAATTATTTGTGGGGCTTAGGGCAGAAGAAAGAATAAAAGATATTAGGCTTGGCAAATAAGTATGTGGTACTATTGCCCCAAATTATCCACTTATTTTTATAAAGAGAGAAGTAGCCTTTTAATTAGTATTATACACAATCTTTATTCAATGGAAATAGAAAAACCATTAAACAGAAATAATAAAATATAAATAGCTGTAAATTCTGCAAGGCTGAATTAACCCTTTGTCTTTATCATGTTAGATCTTTAGGAGACTTAAAATTTTCACAAAACTGGAATTACAGTTGATCTTTGAAGAACAAAGGTTTGAACTATATGGGTCCACTTAAACAAAAATTTTTTCAACAAATATAGTACAATATTTTGTACTTATTATTCCTTATGATTTTCTTAGTATTTTTCCTCTAGCTTGCTTTGTTATTATGCAATATGTAAAGCATATAACATACAAAATATGTTAACTATATTTTCAATAAGGCTTCTGGTCAATAGTATGCTTTTAGTTTTCTTCGACTACGCATGCAGGGGAGGGAAGTTAGGCGCCTTGCATTATTCAAGGGTTAAGTCTACATTTTAAAATGTCTCTTCACACTTAATGTATCATGCCAATAAAATTTTCTCCACATCATTTTTTTGAAGTTTTATTTGAGTAATCTCTATATCCAATGCGGAATTTGAACTTACGACCCTGAGATCAAAAGTCATATGCTCTCTGGACTGAGCCAGCCAGTTACCCCTCCTCCACATCATTTTTAAAGGCTGAATACTGTTCTATTATATATATAGCTTAACCTACTTAACCAATATCCTCATAAACCATGTAATAATGAATACTCTTATAATCAAATTGCTACATATAGTCTTATTTCCTTATGATACATTTCTAGAAGAGGAATTTCAGGGTCAAATGCACATGCTCCTGGCTTCTGATACATACTGTCAAATAGCACTCTGGAAGTGTGGGGATTTATATTCTCAGACATTTAAGAAGCCCTGTTTCTCTGAATCCTTGCTAGTATTATCAAGACATAAATCACCTATTAAAATAATACCAGAAGTCCAAATTAATGTATAACACGTCACTCATAAGTTGGACTATTAAAAAACCTTTTTATTACTCTGAAAGTGTAAGATTCTTACCTACATTTATTTTTATTTTTTTAAGATTCATTTATTTATTTTAGAGAGAGTGTGTGTGTGCAAGTGGGAGAGGGGCAGAGGAAGAACAATTCATTCTGACTCCTCCTCACTGAGCATGGATCTGGACACAGGGCTCGATCTCACAATCCTGAGATCATGACCTGAGCCTAAATCAAGAATTGGATGTCCAGGGGCGTTTGGGTGGCTCAGTGGGTTAAAGCCTCTGTCTTTGCCTCAGGTCATGATCCCAGGGTTCTGGGATCGAGCCCCACATCGGGCTCTCTGCTCGGTGGGGAGCCTGCTTCTTCCTCTTTCTGCCTGCTTGTGATATCTGCCTGTCAAATTAAAAAAAAAAAAAAGAATTGGATGTCCAACCAAGCCACCCAGGCACTCCTCTTACTTACATTCTAGATGAAGACTCTGAGGTCCATTAAGTTACATAAATCAGACCACTACGTAGTAGGAATTTCTGCCCCAGTTGTGATGCTGACTACTCTTCTGATTTGTCAGTGTGCCTCCCCAATTAAGCTGTTTTTTTTTTTTTTTTGTGTAATAGCCTTATCAGTTTCCCAGAAAAAGGTATACTCTTCATTATTCAGGGTTGGAAGCTAGCATATTCCATTAGGTTAGCACTACTTTTCCCAACTGCTTCATAGTTTGGATTTTACACATCATGTGAAGGAAGCCTTTTGAGATATTTAAAAAGAAAAAAAGATTACCTAATCGTAGATAATAATCTATTTCGTTCATTCATTGATTTATTTATTCATTGTCTCACTCATTTAACATGACTTACCTAATGTCTACTTCATGTGGAGAATGCAGTGAGCAAAACAAATGTAGTCCCTGCTCTCATGTAACTTAAATTTTTAGCAGGATGAAGGGAACCAGCTAATAAAGATAATGATAAATTACAAATGCTATTAAAAAAAACAGAATAAATGGTGAAAGGAGCTACTTTAAACACGGTGGCCAGGGAAGGCCTGTCAGAGATGATTTTGGAGTTAAGACCTGAAGGATGAGAATAAGTTAGCCATACAGACTTAGAGAAAGCACATCCCAGGCAGAAAAAACAAACAAACAAACAAACAAAAAACAGCAAGTGCAGAGGTCCTGAGATGGAGTACCAGTTAAGATTAAATTCAACTGAGAACAAGAGACCCCAAATAGTGGCTTTAATAAGATAGAAGTTTACTTTCCCCTCACATCAAAATCTGAATGTAAAGAGTGTAGGGCTGGTATGGTGCTCCACAAGGGTCTCAAAGACTCAGGTTTCCACCAGCTTAAGATTTTGCCTAGAGCCCAAAATGACTGAGTTCCAGGCCATCACATCCTTATTCCAGGGTGCAAGATATTAAGAGGAAAAGAAACAAAGGACTGAAGGTGCACACCATCTGTCTTCTAAGGATGGTACTAAAGGAGAGTCACATGATGTACCTGCTTATATACCACTGGCTAGAACTACCACACGGCTACCAATAGTCTTCTGGACAGCCATGTGTCCATGTCTATTAGTATTTAAAAAAATGGAGAAATTTTAGGGACAACTAACAGGCTCTGCTGCAGACCCGAAAGAACTCGGTGGTGCATGACAGAAATAGAAAGGAAGCAAGAAGGGTGAGAACAGGATGAAGCTGGATTACATTTACGTAGAGATATATTCAGTCTTTTAACACACCATCCATCTTACAGAGTAGAAGAGAATGTTTAAGAGGCAGGAAGGAACCATTAGGGTCAGGGAAGGGAGCGACATAAAGAGGTGCTGCTCCTCTTTGAATTTTCCTGAAGTAAAAAAACAGTGAAGCAGAATGTTTAATGGACTGAATAACCAGGCAAAACATTTTCTACTGGCGACATCAGCACCATTAGCAGTTTAAATTCACTCACACAACATTTACTAATGTGTAAAAATACCTTCCATTCTGTAAGCATAACAAAGTCACCTTTCATTTATGGTATGCTTATTTTCCTTGCTATTTAAGACTGACAGATGCCCTCTGCCCTTCAATCATAAATTTTAAATTGGATGACAGTGATTCTTTTAGGAAGGAAAAGGTGATTGTATAAAAGAAACCAACAAAGGAAGGAGAAATTTTATTTACTTCAAATGGTTTGTACTTTACATTAATACGTTCTATCATTCAAATATTCATTCAAAAATTTCACTTTATGAAACTACACAAATCCAAACACACTTGCAGAGACTCTTCTTACGTCTAAAAATGTCGAATGGTAACAAAAAGGAAAGCGTTTAGCGATATACAAAGGAATAAAAGGAGATTATTTCAAAGAACATAAATTTAATTTTGAGTGACAATTGTTTTTCTGAAAAATAGAGACTTCACTCTCGCAAAGTTTCCACCAAAGGCACCATAATTTCAAACGGTCTTGCTCACAGCCCAGCAAGTCACTCAAGCTGAGGTGGGGACTGAGGAGTAGAAGCGAGGTAAAGTGCTATAAATCTAACTCGGTTAGCGCAAACTCATGCAACCGTGCTTTAAAAACTGGCTCCCCTGTAAGTTCCCTCCCACCAAGTTAAAAAAAAAAAAAAAAAAAAAGAAAAGAAAGGAAGGGTGGTGAGTAGAAAATACCAACGGTTTCAGCCGAGGGAAACTCACTTCTCAGGAGGTGATGGTGACATGCTGCCAGTCCCTGGAAGTGCGTGCACAAGCACCGGAGATCGCGGGGGCTGAGGGAAGAAAAGGGGACAGCGATCAGTTTTGCTTCAGATGGTGGGAGTCGGGGGTGGGGTGGGTGTGGGGGCCCTTCCCGGAGGACGTGGGAGGGGCGTGGTGTCCGACACGAACACAAACACAAACACGTTCCGCGTCCCCAGAGAGGGCGGGCCGACGCCACCTCACCATTCCCCGCCCCTGGACCCCACGGCCCGCCACGGACCGAAGGCCAGTGCTCAGTGCAGAGCAACCCGGCCCCAGGAGGACTGTAGCGGCCGTAGGGGCCCTGAGCGTTACAACGGCTGCGAAGAGGTTGCGCGCCTCCCAACGATTCGGTGGGAGACAGGCTGGGAGCCGCGAAGAAAAGGTGAGGGAGTGAAGCGCCTCTCCCCACCCCTTGTTGAACGCGCGGGAAGCGATCTGCCCACCCCCAACCCTGTCCGGTAGGCAATCGCTGTTCCCACCTTCCGCCGCCGCCTTGAGTGAAGCCGGAACGACGGGGGTCACGGCGGGGGTCAGAGGGTAAAGGTCTTGCTCCCAGCAGCCTCCGCGGTGGATACGTCGCCATCTTGGATCCGCGGGACAAGAAAATTCATGCGGTGAGTTTTTGGCAAATTTTCGGAAGTCTGGCAGCGGGGCGCGCGGCGGGGGCGGCGGATTCGGGGCCCCCTCAAGGCTGGGGAATGCCTCGGGGCCGGCCCGGCCGCGCCCGGGGTCCGCGGGCAGCGTCCTGGCCCGCCGCTTCCCGTTGCTTTTGTCTCGGCTCCAATCGAGAGAGGGAGAGCGGAGCGGGCGGGGAGGGGGGGTGGCGGCGGTGGAGGAGGGAGGGGGTGTGTATGAGGAGGGTGGTGGACGGGACGTAAAGCGTCGCTGTACTTGGGTGGCTGCAGCGGCAGCCCTGGATCCTAGGCCTGGTCCCTTTCGCGGGAGCGGAGGCTTCTCCTAGACTCCGCTCCGCCCGGCTCCCGCCAGCGCGGAGGAGCCGCCACCGCCGCGCTGCTTCCTGGGGAAGAAGAGAAGGCGGCAGCAGCGGTGGCCGAGGAGCCCGGGTCCGCTTTAGACGGGCTGCCGCGTTCCCAGCAGCTGCCGCGGTCTCTGGCTGTTCACATTTTCTCAGTACACCCACATCACCTGCAACTTGTGCGTGTTTGTGTGTGTGTGTGTGTGTGTGTGTGTAATAGATGGGGTTGGGGGAGACGGACACGGGACTGGCTAACGGGCCTCAGGAGCCCCCAGGCCCTAGGATACCAAAGAGTATGGTTGGTAGAAAGAGGAGGAGTGCAACTGTAATGCTTTCTCTGCCACCGCACCCGGAGGGTGAAGCTTGCGTGGAGAGAGAGAGACTGAGACGGGATAGTCCTGGGGCGGCGGAGGAACCCGAGACGCTTCTGTTTGTGAAGTTGCTAGTCCTAGCTTTCTACTTCCGCCGGGGCCTCTCCACCTTGTGCTGTCTTGGGTCTAACTTAAAAGTTTCACGGAAGAAATGAGTGGGGTTGAAGGAGGCCTTCCTAGTTTTTAGTTGAGGCTGTAGTCCAGCGGGGAGAGAGAGCATCTGACTCTTGTTAACTGTTAGTCCTCGGCGAATGAGGATTCTAGGTTTCTTTTATAAAAGCTCTTCCAATGTTTTAGAATTTGCATTTATTCCTGCCCCTGTAGGTATGGTATTTCTACCACAAAAGTCTTACATACGGGTACCACCCTCTCGGAAGGAACCTAAACATCAACTTCCTTTGAATCCTAGGAGAGGCCTTCCTTCACTTTTCAACATCCAGAAGACCGAATGCAACACATTCTGTTTCATTTTAATAGAACTTTTGGTCAAAGAATCTTACTTCTTTCTTAATCTTCTGGACCTATTCTAACAATTAAGTACATTAATACCAATCCTTACGTTCTTGGAGAAATGGTGGAGAGTATTGAGTTAAAATCTGTTCACGAGGGAGGCTATACTTTATTCCGTTCAAAGTTAACACATTTCCTGTCATGCTTGATACTAGGAATTTCTAGACTTCAAGAATCGTTAAGTGTAGCTTTTGATTCGCCTTTTGAAATAACATTAGTGGAAATAAAGTATTGGGTTGGATAGAAATTTCAAAGTATCTATTTACATAATGGGTTTAAGTTGAATTGTTTGGGAATACTTAGTATATTTGACAGCAGTTATTTCTTAAATATCAATGGGCACATATCTTTTGCAATTTTGGAAGATAACTTTATCCCGGATTAAAAAGGGTTGATTGAGAATTGCACTGGACTGAAATGGTTAAAATGTCTACATTGAAATGGTTAGAGGTCTACACTCAGATATTTTCATTGAAATATTGCTTAGACCAGGATCTTTAGTAAGCTTTGTATGTTGAACTCCTCTTTAGTTTGTAGTTCTTTCGTGATAATAAATCTAAAGGAAAAGTAACTATAAAACAAAACTGTTCCACTTTCTTGACTTTGTCTCATTTACTTTTAAAAAGGTACTTTTCTCCTTTTCTAAAGACAGTGAATTGCAGTGACTTCTGTGCATACTTTGTAGACAGGAATTGAGAAACTTTCCCATTTTTTGCATCCTAATTAATGTGTCAGTAAAAATAGATTATCTTAAGCAGAACCCTTTTATTCCAAGTATACTGTATAGAGATATCTGTAACCTAATCTGATACTCTTGGGGAATGAGAATTGCCTGTATGCTTAACCAGGCAACAGATACGGCCTTTAAAAATTTTTCAGTTCCTGTAATACTTTGGTTTTAAAGTAAATTTATGTTGTGGAAAAATTGGGGCAAAATGTTAGAGTGTATTTATATCTCTTCGTTTGAGAGGTACTTGGTCTTGAAGATAAAACACAAAATGATATTCCTCCTCAAGAGATTTAATTATCTGTATTGTTACTTAATGATTTTCAATGTTTAATTTACTTTTTGATTTTTCAGAGATACTTAGTTTTAATCTGATATCTTTTTTTGTTCATAAGAAAGTAAGTACTTCAGATATATGAGTAGATTTCAGTAGAAGTGCTTCTAACCTAGTTGTTTTGGTTCTTATCTCTGGTAGGTAATGGTATTGAAGGTACTTGTATCTTAAAAGACTCTTAGAGAATTTTTCACAACCCATGGGAAGTTATAATTTTGCCCTGTTCAGTGACAGATTTGCTTCATGAGATTTTCTGACACTGTAGAAAAGTAGATCATGCTTCACTTTTATATTTATAAAATAACAAGTAGACATTAATAGACTAATAAAAATAAGGGGTTTTTTTGCTCTTTTAAAAGCAGTGATAAATAGTATTTTTAAATTAGGCTGAAATTTTTAGCTGTACAAATTTTGTTCTATTATTATATATTTATTTCCATGTGGTTACTTAATAGGCAGTGAGGACAGCTTATGCAAATAGTGATACAGTCTTAGGAAAAGATACTACTAAGTAGGATTTTGTTTGTTACCTAGTCCTCCAGTAGATTTTGTAATACAAAGAAGCAAAAGAAAACCAGGGTGCCAGGTAGGGCAGTTTTACAGACAGAGAGTCAGTCTGAGTTGCACTGTAATTTTTGAATATAATTACATCCAGTGTACGTACATACACTATCAAGGGATCTAGCGCTGTGATATAAGAATCATTCTGATTGATGATATAGGTGATCATTCTGCTTTACTACGGATAATTTCTACCTGTGATACTTAACATTGTGACTTTCACTAGATATTTTCAAAGAGCTGTAAATTGATGTCTGTTACAGAAAGCCTGTCTTTGAAAAGAAACAGAATAGACATTAGTGTTTTTAGGTTTTAAAATTAAAATCTTGATCCTGGTTTTGTTCATGGAGTCTTTTCATCTTCAGCTTAAATACTATGTACATATATTTCCTCTTGCTTTAGTTATTCTGTTTGGCGTCCTTTATTTTTAATTCTTAAAACTCCTCTCTATGACGGGCCATGCTGATATGGCTCATTCATTTATTTATTTTGTCTATACTTTAGGGATGACCTGGAAAAAGAATTCCCTATTATGTTTTTCTAACAGCTTGTTCTCTGAGATGCAGATGCACATCTCTTGGCATATCATTTGGGGGTATGCTGCATTACGAAATAATAAAACGGTTTATAGTGTTTGTTTTTTAGTAACATTTCATAGCTTATATAATATGGAAATATAAGTTATATAGGAGAAAAAAATTTCCCATTTCTGGATACTCTTAAGTATTTTGTATAGGCTTACTTGGGGTCTAAGTCTAGTTATATTTAGCTAGATATTTTGGACATATTTGCCACCTTGAAATTTTTCCTTTTTTTTTTTTTTTTTTTTGCTTTCATGCATATGTTTTTGTGTGGGTGGGTGGGTGGGAGTACTTTTACTGTCACTTCTCAGTTGTTTGACAAACTTCTTATTCTTCAGAACTACTCTGGTGTCACTTTTTAAAGATTTTATTTATTTATTTGACAAAGATCACAAGTAGGCAGAGAGGCAGGCAGAGAGAGAGGGAGAAGCAGGCTCCCTGCTGAGCAGAGAGCCCAGTGCGGGGATGGGGGGCTTGGGGCTCGATCCCAGGACTCTGGGACCATGACCTGAGCCAAAGGCAGAGGCTTTAGCCCACTGAGCCACCCAGTTGCCCTTCTGGTGTCACTTTTTAAATGAAATCTTTCCTGAGTCCCCAAATCCTTCTGTTGTACTGCTTTTAGTCTTCAGACCTCGATAATTAAACGTGTCTTGCTGTATTGTAATTTACTGTCCACTATATCTACCATAATAACATCCAGTGGACTGTAAGTACCTTCCTACCTAAAAGGTAGGACTTTGTTTTTTTATGTTTACATTTCTGGTATCTTCTGTAGTGCATAGGATTCAGTAGGTTATCAATAAATATGTGGTAAACTGAACTGGTGCCATATCATCTTTTGATTCTATGCTTTCAGAGAGCTGAACAGACTGGAGAAGGGGATGGGAGGAAGGTCCACCTTGTATTCTTTTGCTTCCTTGAATTTTTTCTTACAGATTTGTATCTAATAAACTACCTAGGGGAAACTAGATAACCATCTTCTTAGAGAATTGTATGTAGAGTAAGTGAAGGAAAGGGAAGGATATTAGTAATAAAGTGCCTCTGGCAGAGTGTTTAAGTGTGTATTGCAGTATTTTGTATGGCTAAGGTCACTGGTTGAAGGAGATATTTAGTACAGACAGTCCCAGACTTAGGATGGTTAACTTGATGATTTTTTTTTGACATTATGATGTTTCAGAATGGCTCAAAACTACTGAAGGAGTAGAAACTATACTTCAGATTTTGATTCCCATCCACCCCTGGGGCTAGCAGTGTGCTCTTCTGATACTGGACAGTATCTTCTGATTCTCTTCTGAAACTGGACAGAGGCAGCCACTCAGAGCTCTCAGCCAGCCTGGCGTAAGGGTAAACAACCGGTACACCTATAATCATTCTGTTTTACACTTTCAGTGTAATAGTCAATAAATTACATGAGATTTTCCGTACTTTATTATAAAAGATGCTTTGTGGCATTTTGTCCAGTTGTGGCATTTTGTCCAGTTGAGCACATTTAACGTAGGTACGCTAAGGAATGGTCTTCAGTAGGTTAGGAATATTAAATGCATTTTCAGTATAGTGATAATTTCAATTTACAATGGGTTTATTACACAGTAACATATATTTGTCATTGCTTAACCATGAGCTCCTATTAGATTTCGGCTTTTGAAGTTAGATTGTTTCGTTTTCACATTTTTACTTCTAATGATTGAGTGCCTAGGAGTTCTCCAGTTCAAATACCATTATCCTTATGAAAACTAGGTAGGCATGACTTAATGTATCTTTATTGGTAGTTTAAAATCTAAAAAGCCCTGAAAGTGACTTTTTTTTTTTGCAAGCATGGTGGCTAATTCCAACTGAAATTGGTAAACCTAACCATAGGCTTCATTGGTCCATTTAATTTTCCAGCTTTCTGCTGGAGAAGTATTAATGTATTTGATTATTGGTACTTTTGAGGCCACTCTGGAATTTATTAGGTTATAAATGATATATACACTATTTTGTCTTTTTAAAACCTGAAGAATTTCAATTCTGAGAACCATCTGGCCTTTAAAGGTTTGAATTAGAGATTGTGCACCAATTTTGTGTCCCATTTTTTGAGAGGTAGAAATTAAATAACACTCACTGAATTGCATTTAGTGGAGAGGCTAATATTTCACTTAAGTTTTTAGAAATCTTTTAAACGCTTCGTTTGCTTATATATTTGTAAGAGACTTTTTAATAATTGAAAAATAAAGATACAGAGAGGGTATTTTTTTAAAAAGATAATTTGAGGGGCTCCTGGGTGGCTCAGTTGGTTAAGCGTCTGCCTTTGGCTCAGGTCATGATCTCAGGGTCCAGACAGAGATTGAGCCTCACGTTGGGCTCCCACTCACTGCTTCTCCCTCTCCCTTTGCCTCCTCCCCACCCCGCTTATGTATTCTCGTTCTGTTCTCTGAAATAAATAAATAAAGTCTTAAAAAAATAAAAATAAAAATGTAATTGGGGGAAAAAAAGGTAATTGGATCCAGTATTCAGGACACCAGTCCTTTCTCTGCTTTTACTGAGTTGAAATGTCTTTCCTTACATGAAAGTAGATGAGTGCCACACTTAGTAATTTTTTTACTTAGCCGAGGAATGATAAAATAAACAAGAGAAAATTATGTGTCCTGGCAATTTAGGTAACAATGGGTAGACTTGATTTTTTTTTTTTTCTTAATATACCGATATGCCGTCTTACCATTTATACGTTTGGATATTGAAACAGAACTCCATTTTGTGTCAGCATCTTGACAAAATGTAATGATTGATTATGTAATACACTGTGCTTGGGAGAGGAACATTTGGTTTTGTGTCATATTTGGCAGGAATGTGTTCTTGTGTTCCTTTTTATATTGTAAATTATGCTTATTCATATAATTTTTATATTTAATTTTCTGTTGTAAGAGTTTTTAGAGGGTGGTATCATAACAGTATTCAATAATTAATGTCATTCAAAAGACCTGATTTCCTTTTGGCTTAATTTTACTACTTAATATTTTAAAAAATAGTTTATAGGTTGCAAAGCACTTTCATATGCATTATTTTCAATTTGAAGTTTGTTTGTTTATTTATGTAAAATAATCTCTACACCCAAATGGGGCTCGAACTCACAACCTAGAGATCAAGAGTTAGTTGCATGTTCTTTCAGTTGAGCCAGCCAGGTGCCCCCAGTATCTCAATACATGGTTGTCATCTTGATGGTTACTTTTTAAATAAGTCTGTATGTTAACATTAACGTGGAGATAGAACAAGCAAGCTGCTTTGACTTCTACTGAAATTAGTAATTGGTGGGATGCCTGGGTGGCTCATTTGGTTAAGTGTCTGCCATCACCTTAGGTCTTGATCCCTGGGTCATGGGATAAAGTCCTGAGTGAGAAGCCTGCTTCTCCTCCTGCCCGCTGCTCCCTCTGCTTGTGCTCACCTTTGCTGGCAAGTGGGCTCACGCTTGGGTGCACGCTCTCTCTGACAAATAAATTATAAATAAATCTTTAAAAAATACATAAATAACATTAGTAATTGGGAATTATAAAAACCATTTTATTCTTAGACTGGACTCAGCATGTAATATATTTCTCAGTTTAATGCTACACTAATACTACTCTATCCTGATTTATCAGATTAAATAGGTGTAAGTGGAAGGTTTTTTTTTTTTTAATTGGTCATCTTGCTGATTCAGGATAATTAATACAGACTTTTGAAAGAGAGGTGGGAGGAAATTTTTTGCTTCAAGCTTGACTTTGTTAAAATACAACAGTTCACATTTTAAAATATTGTAAACTGTCAAGAAATGCCAGAACTTTAAATAAATTATATTTTGTTATATAAGAATAGATAGTAACATTATATCACATCGATGCAACATTTTATAAACTTACTGCACAGTTATTTTGAAAGGACAATAATTGTGGAGCAGATGTGCCTTGAGCTTTGCCTTGATTTACTAGTGTACAAAATATTGCTTTAGGGGTGTAGTTTTTATAATTTGAGTGAGCATGTTTGGCCTTAGATTAGAAAAAAAGTAAAGCTATAACCATTCTAATCTATGCCCACTTATGAGAAATTGTGGATGAATTCATAGACCTGTCAAGCCAAACTTTGAGATGCATGGCAGAACTATTTAACCTGGCAGCAATGAGAAGCCTCCAAAGTGTTTAAATTTGATGTGAGATGTACTTCTGGACCCTGTGTGTGTGTATATCACACATCCTAAAATAGATGTGTATGTATTAAACAGTTGTAGTCTAGTGCTTCAGGGAATCTGACTCTGCTTTTTAGGTGTTCCGGAGCATAGTTTGAAAACCACTGGACTTGATTGCTAAGGTCATTTCCACCCTGAAATTCTGTGGTTTTAGAAAGTGAAGGCTGTTTTGTCTCTTCATAGATACAGAATTCATAGGATTTACTTGTTTTTGAGTAACATTTGGGTAGAAATTGTTTAAGTTTAAATTTCAGGCTCAAGTGATTCAATGTTAGCGTTATAAGTATTTTCACATAAATTCTTTAATAATTTGAGTGTTTATGCTCTTCTAGACATTGCTGTAGTGCTGGGTGTATGTGATGGTGAACAAGACAAGTCTCTGCCTTCATGGAGCTTACATCTTAGGGAGACAAAATAAACAAGTAAATAATTTCAGATAGTAATTGTGATGAAGAGAATAAAGAGGGTTAAGGGTATAGCAGTTGATCACGGATAAAAGAAGGAAACCATTTTAAGTAGAGTGGTGAGGGAAAGCCTTTCTCTGGAGGTAGCATTTGGGCAGAAACTGAAAAAAAGAGAAAGCCATGCAAAAGTCTGGGTGAATGGTTTCCCAGACAGGAAGAACAGAGGGCCCTGAGAGGGGGTCAGGTTTTGCACATGGTAACAAGAAATTTCATCAGCAGTTACTTAGTGCTTTTGGCATAAATAGAGGTAGATTCTAAAGGAGAAAAGATAAGACAGTTCGTGTCTTTCAGCTGTTGAAAATACTGTGTTGGATCCAGTAATTTACAGTAACTTTTACAGACAGCTATAGGCAGCAGGGATTATTTTTTTACTAAGAGGCATGATGTTTGCTTTATCAGGTGGAATTGGGAATCTTCTGCATTAGTGGAAAATTTTGAAAGAGTAGATTTTAAACTTTTTATATTGGCATAGAATAATCAAATGCTTCAAGAGTTTTGGGTTTTGAAAAACTGTTCATAGTAGATTTTCCTTAGAAATTAATTAGTAATAATTTTCATGTTTAATTATATCTCTTTGTACAGTTCAGTACACTGCCATGCACTTTTAAAGGTGTGACTGAATAATTCTTGAGGTTCACTTTTTGTGGTGCATGCTGTGGATACATGTTAGAGTAGAGCAACCTTGTTTGAGGTAGTTAATGAGTTTTCAAGGAGGAGATAGTTGAATTGGGCTCTAAAGGGTGATTAGGAGTTCACTAGGTGGTGGAGGGCACATGATCAGCATTGTAGATACACCGAGCCTGGGAGAGTGTGTAGGATTTGGAGAATTGCAAAGTAATCTGCTATAGTTCTTAATGGAGTTCTGGGACGTTAATGAGAAGTTGTCTGAAGGAATGAACTTGCCATAATGTGGGACGCTTTCTTTACATGATGAGGAATAATTAATCGATTTTTTTTTAAGTAAATGCTAGTGATAATCAGATTTATGCTTGTGGGGGGGGATTTTTGGATTCCACAGTCACATTATAATTAAAATCATGAGCTTGATGGTGTGGAATTCTTGAAGGAATATATTTTCTTCATTAGAAAAATTGAGTGTTTTTTATTCATACTGCAGAAGTTATTTATTAAGAACTGTATGACTGAAACTTTTAAGTTTCTATATTCCAGAGAAATGTTTACGCCAGTACTGGTAGTTAGAAATTTTACATCAATGGATGAGATTTGTTACATACGTTTTAGGGCAGGCAAAATTTGAATGTTGTTATTTGACATTATTTGCAGGCATGAGATTTAACATTACTTAGATAAATTAGAATAACCCAGCAATATGAGTTAGTGATAGATTCTTCATAGAAAATGATACCAACCTATACAGGTGTTCCCTCCTTTTCAAAAGTTCCCATTGTGCCACTTTGTTTTTATGAAATATTTACATTATTATCTGTTTTCCCTAACCAAAAGAAGAGAACTTTTGCTTTATGAGAAGGAGAAATGAAAGTAGTGTTTACTGTTTTATAGTGAGTCTCTTCAGTGCACATTTGGAGTGAACAAGAGGGGCGCTTCTCCAGGAACCAACTCAGCATCTGAGTATCAAGCTGCCATAGCTTTGAACTGTGTCTGGAGGCACCTGTGCTTTATCTTGATTTATTTTGTGCGTTTGTTAGCAACAAGTGTCCTAAGATATCAGCAAAGCCAAAGAAAAGTTTTGGGGGGCTTTGGGAATGCTCAAAAAATTTCCCATACAAATTAATGGCAATTGCTTCTCTTTAAGGTTTCATAGGAATGCTTTACTTTTAGATGGTGGAGAAACCTGTATTTATGTTACTACAGGTACTTATTTTGCAGTGTTTAGATATGTGCATCTGTGTATGTTATTCAGAATACTATATAACAGTTACACACTTATTTTAGGTTAACAGCATTATTTGTTAATTCCAAAATGAAAAAAAAAACCCAAAACTGAAAACCTCAAATGTATGTTTTTAAACAGACTTGATTCCATAAGAATGCAGTTTGAGCAAACTAATACTTTGATAGTATGTATTATATACCAGTTTTCATAGCAGAAGTTAATGAATTTACCATTATGACTTGGAGCTGCCCAAGTTACCCAATTGTCTATTTAGTTCATTTTTGGCTGAATAAGATGGAACTGATTATGACTCCTGTTAAAGAGAGTTATTAAATTGTGCTGCGATTGTACATGATGTCATTAAATTCTCTGGTACTAGCTGGTCTGAATGGGAATAACCATTCTACCACTTTTAATTAGCTCTCCGACTTATTCTCCCTAAACTTCAGTTTTCTCATTTGAAAAATGTGGATAAATAGATTTGATGTAAGGAATAAAGGCTCGAGTCGGGTTTTTGTTTTGTTTTTAGAGTGGGATTGCTACTTAAAGATGAGATTCTGAAGAAAAGAGAATTAGCCACAGTTTTTCAGAGTGCAATATGCTCTTTTTTGTGTCAGATTTATAAATGTAAACAAGGAGAATGCAGTTTTGCTCTTAAGAATCTACACATTTTGGGAGCCCTTGGGTGTCTCAGTGGGTTAAAGCTTCTGCCTTCGGCTCAGGTCATGATCTCAGGGTCCTGGGATCAAGCCCGAGTCGGGCTCTTTGCTCCCCGGAGAGACTGCTTCCTTCTCTCTCTGCCAGTTTCTCTACCTACTTGTGATCTCTTCTGCCAAATAAATAAATCAGTCTTTTAAAAAAAAAGAATCTACACGTTTTTCCTACCAGAAATTATCTTTAGATCACATTGTGTTAAGTACTTTGGTGGTTCTTTGAATAAATATGTTGCTCTATCTGAAGCTCTTGGTATGGTGTATGGTATAATAGGCATTTAGTAATTACTTTGGTAAATGGGTAAACCTAATGGAGAGAACCTTAGTTTAGGTGTTTACCACTTACAGCCTGAGTTATGTCGAGCTGTCTATAGCAAGTTTCTTTTCTTTGCCTCAGTTTCCATATCCTTAAAATGAATAAAATATCTTCTTAGGAGCATGTAGACTATCTGACAATAGATTTGTAGCAGTGTGGGTTTATGTCACTTTTCCTTTTTTTTTTTTTTTTAAAGATTTTATTTATTTATTTGACAGAGATCACAAGTAGTAGGCAGAGAGGCAGGCAGAGACAGGAAGGAAAGCAGGCTCCCTGCTGAGCAGGGAGCCCAATGCGGGGCTCAACCCCAGGACCCTGGGATCCTGACCTGAGCCAAAGGCAGAGGCTTTAACCCACTGAGCCACCCAGGTGCCCCAGTGTCACTTTTCCTTTATGCAGAGTAAATATTCCAGAATATTGGAGGAAGTTCAGAGGGAAAAATTAGCATAGAAGTTATTATTTATTTTTTGAAAGTTGAGAAACTCAGGTTGTTTATTTACCTTTGAGTATATGCTTATCTCAAACAGAGAGATAATACATTGTTTTGGGAAGACTACCACACTTGGATTCAACAAATGGGTTCTAGTCTGGGTTCCAGGAATTTATCAGCTATGTGTTTGGGCAAATCAATTACTATTGAAGAGCGTTTTAGTCATTTATATCTTTTAATGTTCCTGATGAGAGTTGAGATAATGAAAGCAAGAGCATTTGCTTAATTGTAAGGCAGTGTGAAAGTGTTAATGGTAATGATTCCTGGTTATTAATGATTGTGATACAACTAGTAGTTTTAAGTTGTGTGTTCATTTTTTCATTTTATTTTACCTTGTGGTACTGCTGTGTCCACTGGGTTTTCCCTTTATTTTTATGCAGTTAAGTAATTGGCTTATTGGACTTCTGGGAGGAGGGAGTGTGGGGAGTTCATCATAATAGGCCAGTTAATACTTGGATACTTTTGCATGCTGAAGTCCTGATTCTTTCTTTCTGTAAGTAAATATGGCAGGAAGTTTACCTCATCTTCATTTCCTCTTCATTAAGGATGAAAGATGGTAAATGTTCTTTGGGTTATTCCCATTGTTTGTAACTGTACTGGTGTGCTTTTTTATTATTGTTAGTCAGACTTTTTTATTTTCTTAAAGATTTTATTTATTTATTTGACAGACAGAGATCACAAGTGATCACAAATAGGCAGAGAGAGAGGAAGAAGCAGGCTCCCTGCCCAGCAGAGAGCCCGAAGCGGGGCTTGATTCCAGGACCCTGGGATCATGACCTGAGCTGAAGGCGGAGGCTTTAGCCCACTGAGCCACCCAGGCACCCCTAGTCAGACATATTTTTGTGAACTTCATGCCTGTTTTCCCTACAAGTGAAATTCATTTGTAATTTACAATTAGCACTTTGAGAGTATCAATGTAGTAGTTTGAAACTGTTGTATATTCTTTGTTTACGTAATGTGTATGAATAACTTCTTAATTTTTTTTTCTTCTTCTTCCCTTAAATCTGTAAGCTCTCTTGGGTGCTGAGTCCTTTGAAGTATTGAATACCATATAAGGAAAACAGTACTAAGTAGTTGCAGTAGCAGAGTAAAGAAAGTGAATCAGAGAGTAATGAAATTTGGAAACTGATTGTCCATTGAAGGGAAAGGCTTTGCTTTTACTGTCACCCTTGTAAAATTGGAATTGACTAGAGTAGCTAGAGAATTCATTTTTTTTTTCCCAGAATAGTTTACAGTCTAAATTGTATGGTTAGAGAACTTTTATTTTTTTTAATTTTTAAAAAAATTTTAAAAAGATTTTTATTTATTTATTTGATAGAGATCACAAGTGGGCAGAGGGACAGTCAGAGAGAGAGGAAGGGAAGTTAGCAGGGAGCCGGATGCGGGGCTTGATCCCAGGACCCTGGGATCATGATCTGAGCTGAAGGCAGAGGCTTTAACCCACTGAGCCAATCAGGCGCCCCAGAGGGCTTTTATTTTTAATTGTATATGCGAGCCTTGGGCCAGTAGTGTGCTGAAATTTTAAGACATGGCAAAGATAATTTTTTTTTTTAAGATTTTGTTTATTTGAGAGAGAGAGCGAGTGTGAGAGAGCTCGCACAAGCTGCAGGGAGAGGCAGAGGCAGAGGGAGAGGGAGAGACAGACTCCCTCTGAACAGGAGTCCTATATGGGGCTCGATCCTAGGACCCTGAGATCATGACTGAGCTGAAGGCAGCCGTATAACCAAACTGAGCTACCCAGGTGCTCCAGGTTTTGATTTTACAAAATTAGATTCAGTTTTAACACTACTTCAAAAACCGTTTATCTTTATTTCTGACTTATTAATTGGCTCAGAAAAAGAACAGCTAAATTCTTTTGATTTCTAAAATTACTCACATTAATGTATTGAGAAGTTGAACTTTTTTAAAAGAGAAAACTTGTAATAGAAATGATTTCCTTGTAACTTACTATTTTACCACTTTGGATTCTTGAATATAGATACATGTTGTTATAGTATACTGAGGAAATAATACTAGTATTTTCTAGTTTTACATTTTTATATGACGCAAATAAAATGTGAGGTTATGCTAAAGGAGTTTGGTAAGAAGTAATAAAAGCAAATACTTATAGAAAAGTGGAAAATAAAGATGAGAAAAAGAAGAAAGTAAAAATTAGTTGGCAGTTTTGCATAGTAGAAAACTGTTAACCTGGGCAGACATTATTGTATTGTGTGTGTGTCTGTGTGTGTGTACAACACTGTGGTCTCTTATATTTCTCCTTGATTACTAAAGTAACACAGGGTAATGTGGAATATCCAAAAAGTGCTAGAAAGTTTAAAAAGAAAGGGAGAACATCCAGAAACAACCACTGTTCCCATTTTTGTAATAGAGAAATTGAGCTGTACTTAGTGATTTGCAACCTGTATCTTTTTTTTTTTTTTTAAAGATTTTATTTATTTATTTGACAGAGAGAAATCACAAGTAAGCAGAGAGGCAGGCAGAGAGAGGAGGAAGCAGGCTCCTTGCGGAGCAGAGAGCCTGATGCGGGATTGAATCCCAGGACCCTGGGATCATGACCTGAGCCAAAGGCAGAGGCTTTAACCCACTGAGCCACCCAGGCGCCCCTGCAGCCTGTATCTTTAAAAACAAACACCCTTGGATCATAAGCATTTTCCAATGTCATTCAATATTTATCCAAAACATGACTCCTAATGGGCAGAACATAACTGACTTAATTCTTTATTATTGAACATCTAATTTTATTTTGATGTTTCATTTTTATAAATGATATTGTGGTGAATATTTTTATACCTGCATTCTTATTTGTGCATTTGAATATTTCTTTAGAAAGTGTTTCTAGAGACACT
Organism: Mustela erminea; assembly: GCF_009829155.1. NCBI lineage: Eukaryota > Metazoa > Chordata > Mammalia > Carnivora > Mustelidae > Mustela > Mustela erminea. The sequence goes on along the minus strand of NC_045619.1, from coordinate 46,950,828 downwards.
TGGGTGGCTCAGCTGGTTAGGCGTCTGACTCTTGATCTCAGCTCAGGTCTTGATCAGGTCAGGTCCTGAGTTCAGGCACCTTATTGGACTCCACGAGGGATGCCATCTTGAAAAAAAAAAGCTTCTATAAGTGTAATTATTATTTTAAAGTATTGGAGGTAACTCCAGTGCTTATTAAGCAATTGCTGTGTTTTTAGTCAAATAACTTTTCAAGCTTAATGTCTTCTATAAAAGAGGCTTAATATTGATACTTAACCTCCTAGGATTGTTAGCAGTGAGTGATAGTCTATGTATAACAGCACAGCCTATAGCATTCCTCATCTGACCTTTCATAAATAAGCTTCTTTTCCTGTAACATTTATTGTATAGTCCTTACTTTTAACAATTTTGTCTCTCATTCTACCACTAGATCATGAGTAAGGATTGAGTCAGTTCTGTTCACTAATGTGTATTTGAAACCTTATGTGGGGCCTGACAAATAATTGTTGAATGTATGAAAGGTTATTTTCTAAAGCTTTTAGTGTTTACCTTTTTTCTTACAGCAAGGCTTTGCCAATTTACATTCTCACCAGCTATGTGTGAATTAATTGTCTTTTTCACTTTATTGTTAATGAGGCGGAGTACGGTTGTGTAAAAAAAAAAAGTCCTAAAATTTGAAGGTATAAACTTAGAATATTAAAAATTGGTAGGTTTTTTTGTTTTGCTTTTCGAAGAGTTGATCTTTTTTATTGTACAATTTGTGTTTAACATGTTTTCTGTTCATATCTTTCATTCTCAATAATAATACTAAGAATAAAATAATAAAGTGTTATAATGCCAACTCTGGTCCTCTCCTAAGCATCATTTTATATATCCTGGGGGAAAAGCAAATCATATTCAATACCACACAAATATGGAGTGAGGTTAACATATAGAGTATATTGGTTCAATACCAAAATTCTGCACAAAAGTGGTTTACACTGAATAAACTAATGATGTAAAAGTTTAAGAGATTTTTCCCTAATTTAATTTGCTAATTAACAGTAAAAATGCAGCTGTTACATTAAATGCCAAAATAAGGTTGTATTTTTACTATTTTCTTAAGCTTATGTTGTCTGGAGGGCTTCAGTTTGATACCCAGATGTGAATTTGAAAAGAGCTAGTGGTTTGATAGTGGGGGTTAGACAAAGTAACACTTACGTATTGTATTAGATATTTTCTTTATGTTGTTCATTTCTTTTATTTATTCATTTGGCAAATTTGTATGGGATGCAGATTTAAATTGGTCTTGGAAGTCCTCTCCTTAGAAGGTGATTGAGTGAGCCTGTGTTGAAGGAACAGTCCTCTGCATATCCAGGAGAATGGTTCCAGGAAGGAACAAAACCCAAGAACAAATGCCCTGAGAAAGGATGTCTAACGATTTGATGACTTATGATTGAAAAATTGTGAGGAAGCCTATGTGACTGGAATGTGGTGGGAAGCGGGGAGGATGGCAGGTTGGTACAGAAAAGGTAGGAAACCAGAGGCAAGTTAGGAAAGATTTTATAAGCCATTAAAAGGACTTTGGTTTTAACTCTGAGTAAAATAATCTTATATATACACTGCACAATTGTTACATAGTTGGTTGAATTATTTCCATTTTTTAGTTAATAAAGGTTCTGTAGGGTAGCTTGTAGTTAATTTTTTCAAAGTCTTAATAGCTAATGAGTGGCAGAACCAAGATATGAACTTAGGTCTTTGACTTCAAAGTTTATGGCTGTTTTATTACACAGTCATTCTTGCCTCGCATACTTCTAGAGGCTTTCTACAACAACCCCTCCCCCGACACTGGCCAAAGCCAAACCAGGATTTATAGTGTGGATCCAGGGTGAGTGTCCCCATGCATGTGTGGGGACTAAAAGGCTCAGAAAACCGTTCTCTTAGTGCAAAATATATTCAGATACCTTCTATTACATTATAAAACGTGTTTTTAAACATGCTAGTTTTAATACACTGTATTGATTCCATGGCCCGGTGTTGGAGCCCATAGTTTGAAAATCACTATACTGTTTTCTTTATAATGCCAGAAGTTCCTAATTTATCTGTGACTTTGAATTAATTGTAAGAGTGACTGCTTTGTTTACTTAAGAAAAATCCTTATATCTATAGAATTAGCTCTTCGGTTTGGAAGCAAGATGTTATGCAATCAGATTATAAAAATATATAACATTTGAAAGTTCATATATGATTTTAATTTTCCTTCCAGAAAAACAGCAACTTAGGAAGGAAACTTAGATGGTGGAATTAAGTCTTGTGGCAAGAGGATAGGACAATTAAGAACAACAAGTTAATGCTGCTATTACCACTACTACTGATTTCTGTCAAACATTTATTATACTGTTTTTTTTTAAGCAATTTAATATGTTTCTTAAATATTCTAAGAAGTTTTAAAAATACATATATCTTCTATTACAAATCTCTTAGGGCAGAACCTATGTTCAGTTTGATATCTATAGGAATGAGTACCATTTTTTTAAAGCACTTTATTACCATTCTTATTTTTAAGTCAACTACATACATATAATACAAGACACCCGTTTAAGTGTCCCTTACAATGAGTTTTGACAAATGTATATACCCGTAACCATCACCACAATCCAAATGAAAACATTCTCATCATATCCAAAGTTTACTGCCCAGGCAGTCCTTATTTGTGGCCAGAGGCACCCACCAATCTGCTTTTTGTCTCTATAGATGGGAGTTTACTTTTTTAGAGGTTTGAACAAATGGAATTGTACAGTATGCATTCTTTTGTGTCTGACATCTTTTGCTCAATGTGACATTTTTAATTTAGTGTTGTTTCATGTATCAATCGTTCATTTCTTTTGGTTAGTATTTTGTTGTGGTATTCTAACAGGTGACTACAACTTTGTTGAATGAATGCATATTTAGCACAGTAATACCTCTCCCTCCACAATTTTGCTGCATTTCTTTTTCTATTATGAGGATGCTAAAATCTCTTCTAGATTGTGTATACATGTTGCTAGACTTAAGTTGTGTATACATTATGTAATGGAATGATTTAATAGTAAAAGATATTCAAGATTTAGAGCTAAATGACTTTTGCATGAATCCTTTTTGTTTTGCCACCCTATACCTCATAAGGCAAGTTAATTAACTTTTTTTAAGCTTAGTTTCCTCTTTTCTAAGATGAAGGTAATAATAGTTGTTGATGTATTAAAGAAATTATGTGTAAACATTCTATGTAAAACATGTATTAGGCCTTTTGTAAAAATAGTAATGTAATTTAGTGATGATTTTTGGACAGAGGTGTTTAGTGTCTGCTTTTTATCTGCTAACAAAATTGTGTCTACCCATAGAGTTGCAGTTTTAGATTTTTTATTAGTATTCATTAATGGTTTGAAGAAACACATGTTTATGCTTACTAGCAGTTTTATCTAGTGAAATCGATTACTTTTAGGTCTTGATTAGTTTACTTTTAGGTCACAAAATTGTAGGTTTTTGCTAATTAAAATGATAAAAGAGAATTCATAAACTTTTTTTTCACAGGTTGAAGGCTTAGTGAAATTAAAAAGATGGAAAAAATAGCGGTAATTCTAGCTCTTCATTATTGGCAGATAATTATTTCAAAGAGCAAAATACTAATGGGGAGAAAGGAACCAGGAAACTAACATATATTTGAGTCAGGCTTTTGTAGTAATTTTTTACATACCATTTGTTCATTGAGCAAATTTTAATTTAATACCTACTAGGTATCTAGTACATGCCTCACTGTTGGTGGGCTTTTGAAATTAATGCGTTTTGCTTTTTAATCCCCCCACTTAACGCTATTGCTGGGTATTTAAGTATTATATAAATGTGTATTAGTTGAATGCACTAAACTTTTTATTTGGCTTTGGAGCAGAGGTGACTTAATGTGTTTTTTAGCATATTAAATCTTTTTGTGACCAGAAGATAGTTTCTAACTTACCTAAATAATTAAAAGGTTATTAAAGCTGTAAATGTTGATATGGTTTAAGTGACTTCTGATTATGCTTTTATCAAAAGATTTGACCTTTGGGAAGAAAAAATTAAAATGTTGGGGTACAGTAGTGGGCTTTGTGATTGTGTTTGGTATATATAGCAAATTTAGAATAAGGACAGGTGCCTGACGAACTCAGTTGGAAAGCATGTGACTTTGATCTTGGGGTTGTGAGTTCGAGTCCCAAGTTGGGTGTAGAGATTATGTAAATAAAAACTTAAAAAAAAATTTAGAATAGGGGTACTGAATTTTGAAGGGTATCTTTTGGTAGTTTTTTTTCACTACAGAATTTTACTGTTTGCCAGTATGTTACATTTTTTCTTAAATTTTATGGTTTAAGTTTAGTTGACTTTCTGTCTTATTGATAACTGGCTAAATCAAACATGCTTTTGTAAGCACACATTCATTAGGAAAAGCTATTAGATGAAACAGTTATTAGAGGAAGGGTAGCTCAGTCTGAAAATGTATAATGTAGAGGATAAGATAGAATTTAGTGAAAAAATACAATAGGGATTAAATTGTAATGTGGGATAGATAATAAATTGTGCTTTTGAAGATATAAAAAAATGTTAAAATAAGAACCTTAAAAACTAGCATTCAGTTTTTAGGCATTAGGATAGACTGGAAACATTCTCATTTGGACTTGGGGTTTTTAATCCTGTGTGCCTTAGGATTCAAGGGGTCATTGAAAATTGGGATACATTTGTTATTTCAGTATTTCAGAAATGCAAACCTAATGAAAAATTTTAATTTACTTTGAGACTGAACAGGCTAATTAGTACTGTTCTTGGCTTTTCATAAAAGACATATCAATTTATGGTAACCACAATCATCTTCTGGAGATTAGAATCCCTTGTTGGTAGTTACATGGGTTTAATAAAGATAGAAAACCCATTTTATCTAATAAAATCATAAATAGGAGAAAAATAGTTTTGAGTCCTTGTTGAACATGTGAGCCCTTTATATATATAAATATATAATGGAAATTATCATCTCCTCCTTCCACTGACATAGCGGTTGTAATCTCAGAAAGGTCATGTCTGATTACTTTTATCTGGTACTATACCTTTGCTATTCTTCACTGTAGTAGCATATTACTCTCTGTCTGGCCTAGCATTTATCACTGTCACTATCAGAAATCATTTGTGTTTAAAAAAAAAAAAAAGAAATCATTTGTGTTTATTATTTGTTAGATGAAAATCCATGAGGGCAGGTACTCTGCCTGCCTTATTTTTTACTTAGTATCTTGCCTGTGTATCCACCTAGAATAGTGTTACATTCCCACCTGCAAGGTATGAGGTACCTAGTTTTTCCACTTCTCTCCAACACTTGTTACTGTGTTTTTGTGAATATAGCTGTTATAGTGAGTTTGGTCTTGTGGTTTTAATTTGGATTTCCCTAATGACTAGTGGAAATGTTTCTCACTATAAAAAAAAATCTGATTGGGATTTTGATTGGCATTGTAATAATTGATCAATAAGTTTGGGAAAAGTTGACATTTTTAATTATATTGGGTTTTCCAAACCTTAGACTGGTATATATATCTCCCCATTTATTTAGTTCTTTGATTTTACTTGTCAGTGAATTTGTTTTTAGTATATAGATCCTGAAAATATTTTGTTAGATTTACAACTATGTGTCTTATTTATACTTAAATATCACATTTTGGAAAAATTATTTTGAGCTATACTAACTGTTACAAGCATATGGAAATGGGATTTTTTTTTTCACATGTTGATCTTTTTTGTGACCTTGCAAAGCTCACATAGTAGGAACTTTTTTGGTAGAATTCTCTGTATGTTACTCAGGCAATCCATATCATCTTCAAGTAGGGAAGATTTGTTCGTCTTTATAATCTTTGCCTTTTGTTTCTCTTTTCTTGCATTATCACACTACCTAGGTCATCCTTCCCTAATTTGCAGTCTTAAAACATGAATTCAGTCTTTAACCATTAAGTATAATGATAGATGTAAGTTTGTCAAATTAAGGAAATTCTATTTTATTCCTGGTTCACAGAAAGTTTTCGTGATGAATGAATGTTAAATTTTGCCAAATAATTTTTCTGTGTCAGTTAATAGGGTAACTTGGTTTTTTTGCCTATTAATATGGTAGATTGTATTGATTGACACTCCTGATTAGAGCAGTTTTCTTATCATTCACATACCGCGTATTAACTCACGTGTCTAAGATGTCAAATTCAGTGGTTCTTAGTTTATTCACAAAGTCTTACAACCATTACCACAGTTTATTTTAGAACATTTTTTTCACCCCAGAAAGAAATCTTATACACTTTAGCAGGCCCTCTCTATTTCCTTCAACCCCCATCCTGACCCACCCTTAAGCAACCATACATCTGCTTTCTGTCTCTATACATTTGCCTGTCCTGAACATTTTATGTAAATGGAATACTCATGACTGGCATCTTTCACTTGGCATAATGTTTCCAAAGATTGTACAAATGGAAGCATTTATCTGTATTTTATTCCTTTTATTGCTGAAGAATATTCCATTGTGTGGATATACCACATTTTACTTATGCATTTATCACTTGATGGACATTTGTTTTTTCTGTACACTTTGGTTATTTTGAATATGCTGCTGAGAACATTTCTGTATGAGTGTTCGTGTGGTATTTACATTTCCCTTGCTTACATACATAGTGGAATTGTTTGGTCATGTAGTAATATTATTAAACCTCTTGAATTGCCCACTGTTGTCCAGAGTAACCCTACTGTTTTACATCTTGCAAGCAGAATATGAGAGTTTTAATTTCTCCAGATCCTGGCCAACTCTTTTTTTTTTTTTTAAAGATTTTGTTTATTTATTTGACAGAGATCACAAGTAGGCAGAGAGGCAGGCAGAGAGAGTGAGAGGGAAGCAGGCTCCCTGCTGAGCAGAGAGCGGATGTGGGGCTCGATCCCAGGACCCTGAGATCATGACCTGAGCCGAAGGCAGCGGCTTAACCCACTGAGCCACCCAGGTGCCCAATCCTGGCCAACTCTTGTTACTGTTTTATCTTTTTTATTATGTATTATTTTTATTATAGCCATGCTAGTGTGTATAATCTCTTTGTGGTTTTCATTTGTATTATCCTGATGATTAGTGACATTAATACTTTTTTTTAAAGATTTTATTTATTTATTTGATAGACAGAGGTCACAAGTAGGCAGAGAGGCAGGCAGACAGAGAGGGGGAAGCAGGCTTCCCACTGAGCAGAGAGCCTGATCCGGGTCTCAATCCCAGAACCCCGGAATCATGACCTGTTTAATGATCATTCTTAATCCCCTTCACCTGTTTCACCCACTCCCCAACTGTTCCCCCAACTACTAAACAACACTTTTGTTTCCTATGAGTTGGTTTCTGGTTTATTTGGTTGTTTTTTTCTAGATCCTAGTGTAAGTGAACCATAAGCTATTAGTCTTTGACTTATTTTACTTGGCATAATACCCTCTAGGTTCATCACTGTTGTCAAAAATGACAAGATTTCATTTTTTTAAAAAAATGTCTGAGTAACATGCATTTGTATAACCTATACCACATCTTTCTCCATCTATTAATGGACACTTGGGCTGCTTCAATATTTTGGCTATTGTAAATAATGCTGCAGTGAACATATGGGTGCATATCCTCTTCAAATTAGTGGTTTTGTTTTCTTCTAATAAAATACCCAGAACTGGAAAAAAAAAAGGCAGAAGGCAGAGGCTTTAACCCACTGAGCCACCCGGGCGCCCTGACATTAGTATTTTTGAGTGTACATATTTAGTCACTTGTGTATCTTCTTTGGAGAACTATCTAGTCAGATCCAGATCCTGTATCTATTTTTAGTTTATCTTTTTATTAATGAGTTTTAAGAGTTCTTGTATATTCTACATACAGATTCCTAATTAGATATGCCTTTTTTTCCCCCTTTAATTTTGTTTGAGAGAGAGCAAGAGAGCATGAGCTGGTTGGGAAAGGGAAGTGAGAGAGGGAGAAGCAGACTTGCCACTGAACAGGGAGCCCAGTGTGGGGCTTGATAAGACTCTGGGAATCATGACCAGAGCTGAAGGTAGACGCTTAATTGACTTAGCCACCCAGCGGACCCTGGATATTTGATTTTTAAATTTTTATAGTTTTGATAACATTCAGCTTACTATTTTGTCTTTGCTGTTGTGTGGAAGAAGGCACTGCCTAACCTAAGGTCGTGAAAATATATTCCTTTGTTTTTTAAGTTTATTTTTTTCTCTTTTCCCTTTAGACCCTTGATTCTCTTTTGTTGATCTGTATGTTTATTGTTATGCCAGTATGTCTTGATTACAATGTGAAATTTTCAAACCAGTAAGTGTGACTCCTCCAGCTTTGCTGTTCTTTATTAAGATAGTTTTTATTAGTCTGAGTCCCTTCCATTTCATTGTGAATTTTAGGATTAATTTGTCCATTCAGAGAAGCCAGGTGGAACTTTGGTAGTATTTGTGTTGAATCAGTACATCAGTTTGGGGAGTACTGCCTGCCTTTAGATCTGTGAACAGAGTGCCTTCCCATTTATATAGTTCATCTTCTAATTTTTTTTAGGAATGTATTGTAGTTTTTTGGTTAAACTTGTAACTTAAGTATTCCTTTCTCTTTGATGCTTCAAAAATGGAATTCTTTTCACTCTCTCTCTCTTTTTTTTCTTTTTTTAAAGTAAGCTCTAGGCCCAGCATGGGTCTTGAATTAAGACCCCAAGATCAAGAGTAGTATGCTCCACTGAACTAGCCAGGTGCCCTGAGTTGTTTTCTTAATTTCATTTTTTGGTTGCCTGTTGTTAGTATATAGAAATGCAATTTTTTTTGCACATTTGTACCCTGCAACTTTGCTGAACTCTTTTTTTTTTAATCTTGTTTTAAGATTTTATTTATTTGACAGAGAGAGAGATCCCAAGTAGGCAGAGAGGCAGGCAGAGAGGAGGAAGCAAGCTTCCTGCTGAGCAGAGAGCCGATGCCGGGCTCTATCCCAGGATTACAACCCGAGCCTAAGGCAGAGGCTTCAACCCACTGAGCCACCCAGGCGCATCTTTGCTGAACTCTTATTAAACTATTATAAAATTGTTACTAGAATTTAAACTATTATTAAACTTCCATAAAATTTAAGGTTTTTAAGTAACTTTTTTAGCATTTTTTAATATACAAGATCATACCATCTGGAAACAGTGATAGTTTTACTTCTTCCTTTCTGATCTGTGTGTTATTTTTCTTTCTTTTTTTTTTTTTTAATGATTTTTATTTATTTATTTGACAGACAGAGATCACAAGTTGGCAGAGAGGCAGGCAGAGAGAGAGAGAGGAGGAAGCAGGCTCCCTGCTGAGCAGAGAGCCCGATGCGGGCCTCGATCCCAGGACCCTGAGATCATGACCTGAGCCGAAGGCAGAGGCTTTAACCCACTGAGCCACCCAGGCGCCCCTGATCTGTGTGTTTTTTATTTCATTATCTTGCCCAGTTATTCCAGCTAGAACATTCAGTAAGTACAATGTTGAATAGAAGTAGCAAGAGTAGACAGACTTATTGTAGTTTTTTCCTAGATACCCTTTATCAGTTTGAGGAAGTTCCTATTTTTAGTTTGTTGATGTTACTATCATGAAAGACTGTTGGCTTTTTTCAAATAATTTTTCTGCACATGAAGATGATCATGTGATTTTTGTCTTCTGATAACTTAGTATATTTCATCATTTGATGCTTGGATGTTGGTAAGTCTTGAATTCCTAGGATAAATCCTCCTTGATGATGGTGTGTAATTCCTTTTATGTATTGGCTGGGTTTGATTTTGTAGTATTCTGTTAGTGCATTTTTTTGGTGTATCTTTTTCATAAGAGGTATTAATGTGTAGTTTTCATTTCTTGTGATGTTTTGGTGTTACTAGGAGAAATAATAGTCTGATAGGATGAATTGGGAAGTCTTCCAGGTGTTTTTATTTTATGTTTTGGAAGATTTTGTGAAACATTGTTAATTTTTCTTTGCATGTTTGGCATAGAATTTACCAGTGAAGCTACCTGGGCCTGGGGTTTTCTTTATGGGAAGGTTTATTTATTTTATTTTTATTACTTTTTTTCCTGTGGGAAGTTTTTAAACTACTAATTCAGTCTCTTCACTTCTTATAGGCTTATTCAGATTGTCTGTTTTTTGAGACAGTTTTGGTTGGTTGTGACTTTCTAGGAATATGTCCATTTCATTTAGTTATTTAATTTGTCAGCACACAGTTCATACTATTCCTTTACGATCCTTTATCTGTAAGGGTTCTATTACTGTGCCTTTCTCGTTCCTGATTTTGGTACTTTGAATTAAATTATTTTCTTGGTCGTTTTAGCTCAGAGTTTGTCAATTTTTTTTTTTTATCTTTTTATCTTTTTAGAAAATCAACTTTGGTTCTTTCAATTTTTCTCTTTTGTCTTTCCTGTGTTTCACTTATTTCTCAACCCATCTGTATTATTTTCTTTCTTTTGTTTGCTTTTGTTTTAGTTTAGTTTTTAAAAATTTGTTAAAGTTGGGGTGCCTGGGTGGCTCAGCCAGTTAAGCCTCTCCCTTCAGCTCAGGTCATGATCCTAGAGGCCCAGGACTGAGCCCGGAGTCAGGCTCCCTGCCCAGTGGGGAGGGGAGCCTGCTTGTCCCTCACCTTCCTGTTTATGCACTCTTTCTCTCATTCTCACTCTCATGTTTTAACTCTGTCTCTCTCAAATAAATAAAATCTTTAAAAAAATTGTTACAGTAGGTTTAAGTTATTGATTTAACCTCTCTCTCTCTCTTTTTATTTTAAGATTTTATATATTTATTTGACTGACAGAGATCACAAATAGGCAACGAGGCAGGAAGAGAGAGAGAGAGGAGGAAGCAGGCTCCCTGCTGAGCAGAGAGCCCGATGTGGGGCTCAATCCCAGAACTCTGGGATCATGACCTGAGACGAAGGCAGAGGCTTTAATCCACGGAGCCACCCAGGCGTCCCTGATTTAATCTCTCTTTAAGTGTAGAGGTTTTACATCACAACTATAAATTTCCCTTTATTGCTTTCACCACACTCCATACATTTTGGTATCTCTTTTGTTGTTGTTTTTTTTTCGTTCTTTCGAAAATATTTTCTAGTCCTTTGTGATTCTGTACCCACTGTTTATTTAGAAGTATTGTTTAATTTCCCCCATGTTTGTAAATTTCCCCAGTTTCCATTTGTTGTTATTTCTTACATTGTTACATTTTAGTTAGAGAACCTTTTATATGCATAATTTCAGTCTTTTTGAATCTATTGAGGTTTGTCTTATATCTGGTTATCCTGGAGAATGTTCCATTAGTACTTGAGAAGAACAAATATTTTGCTGTTTTAAGGTGTTCTGGATATGTTTGTTAGATCTAGTTTTTATATTAGTATTCAGATCTCTTATTGGCTTGTTGATCTTGCTTTATCTATTATTGGAAATGGGGTATTAAAGTCTCCCACTGACTGTTGTTGAATTGACTTCTTTTGTTCTTTCAGTTTTTACTTCATTTATTTGGGGTTTCTGTTAGAGTCTAATGTTTATAATTATATTTTCTTGATGATTGACCCATTTATGATAGGAAAGTATTTCTCTTTATCTCCAAAAATATTCTTAAGTCTGTTTTATATATTAGTTGAGCTACTCCAGAATTCATGTGATTGCTGTTTCATAATAGATTTTTTTAAAAAAAAGTCTATTGAGTGACCCAATATTAAAAGCTGGTATTTACTGAGCACATTTTACTGTGGGGATCACATTATGCTAAGCTTTATACGTGTTTTTTACTCTCCCCTTCTACAGATTTAGGAACTGGGACCTGAAAAAAATGAATAATCTCCCAGAATTTTCCCAGCTAGTCCGTGGAAAAGCCAACATTCAAATCCAGAAGGCTTATCAGATTCTGTAGGGTCTTCTAGGGTTCCTAAGAAGGTTACTGATTGCTGCTTTAGTTTCAAAAAGAAAAGAATAGGTTGATAGATCACATTATTTTTCCACTTGTCCTCCATTCTACACCTTTTGCCTTGTGACTGTGGTTCCTACCATGAGAGGTAGAATTTGTTTTTTGGCTCCATTGATGTTTGGATATGTGTTTTGCTTTGGCCAAAGGAATGTTAGTGGATTACGAGCTAGCATAGGCCTTATTTTATTTTTTCATTTAAAGTAAGTTTCAGGGTACCTGGGTGGCTCACGTGGTTAAGCATCCAAATCTTGATTTTGGTTCTGGTCATGATCTCAGGGTTGTGAGATTGAGCCCTGTATCAGGCTCCATGCTCAACATGAGGTCTGCTTGAGATTCTTTCTTTCCCTCTCCCCCTTACCTGACCCTGTGCGTGGGTGTGTGTGTGTGTGTGCTCTCTCTCTTTCTCCATATTTCTCTTTTTCCCTATCTCTCTATCTCAAAAAAAAGTCTTTTATTTAAACTAAAAACAAAAAACAGTTCACCCACAGACTGAGCTTTGACTTTCAATGCATTGGTGGAGGTGGGCTTTTTCTTTGTGCTCTTGCTTCTTCCACCAGAAGACCATCACGAAACCACTGATTTGAAAATGAGAAAAAATGGAGTAGCCCTAGTTCAGCCCAGCAGCTTGATGCCAGCCTAGCTGAGCTTAGTTTAACAACCCACAAATGTAAAAATAAGGAACTAATACTTCTGTTGTCTGTGAGTTTTGGGCAGTAGCTGATGAATACAGTTAAAGTAACTTTAGAGGTGTAAAATTTAGTAATAGTAATATTTCTTTTCACTCAATGCTAAGAAAGGGTTTCTGTCTCTGAGCTATATAAGAGTAATAATTTGTTGATAGTAACTATGTTGTCCTAGATTGGTTAATTGGGGAACTCTAGAACATTTTTTCCATGATAGCTTATTGAAGAGTCATTTTTGTGGACTCATTTCTTGCAGATGTGTAAGAGATTGAGCTAGAAGTCTTTTTAAAATCCCTTAAAACTGCAGATTTTGTTGGCCTATAATGATAGAAAAGGAGTTTAAAAATTTTTGAAGACACAAATAAGTAACTTTTGTTTTTCTTATACATTATTCAGTGCTCATCAAGTTAAATGTACTCTTAATTCCCTTTATCTGTTTCATTCCTCTACCTCTACCGTATTTAAGAGTCTGGGGGTTTTTTGTTTCTTTTTTTCTTTGTTCATTGGTTTTGTTTCTTGAATTCTACAAATGAAATCATACGGTATTTATCTTTCTGTGACTGACTTATTTCACTTAGCATTACACCCTCTAGATCCATCCATGTTGTTGCAAATGGCAAGATGTTCTTTTTTATAGCTGAGTAATATTCCATTGTGTATGTATCTTTGGAAAAAGTGATCATTCAGGTTCTCTGCCCATTTTTTAATCAGATTATTTGTGGGGTTTTTTGTATTATATAAGTTTCTTACATGTTTTAGATATTAACCCCCTTATCAGATATATTATTTGCAAATATCTTCTCCCATTTGGTGGGAGAAGATGTTTTATTGATGATTTCCTTTGCTCTGTGAAAGTTTTTTATTTTGGTATAGTCCCAGTAGTATAATTCTATTTTTACTTCACTTGCCTGAGGAGAATTATCTAGAAAAATGTTTTTAATCACAAGAAAAGAGAACAAAAGAAAGGAACAGAGAAGAGCTACAGAATAATTGTAAAACAAGTAACAACATGGCAATAAGTAGTTATCTATCAGTAATTACTTTAAATGTAAAAGGACTAAGTGTTTCAATAAAAAACATTGGATGACTGAATGGATAAAAAAGCTAGACCTGTCCATATACTGCCTATAGGATGCTCAGTTCAGACATAAAGGAATATGCAGATTGAAAGGAAAGGGATGGAAAACCATTTACTGTGCAAATGGAAGTGAAAGGAAAGCTGGGGTGACAATATTTGTATTAGACAAAATAGACTTTAAAACAAAGGTTGTAACAAGAGACAGAAAAGGATACTACATAATGGTAAAAGGAACAGTCAAACAGGAGGATATACCAGTTGTAAAGATCTGTGTACCTAACATGGCAACACCTAAATACATAAAGCAAGTATTAAGAGACATAAAGGATGACATTGATAGTAATACAATAATACTAGGGGACTTTAACACCCTAGTTACATCAGTGGATAGATATTCCAGAAAGTCAACAAAAAAAACAATGGCTTTGAATGACACCTTAGACCAGATGGATCCAGCAGATATATTCAGTGCATTCCATCCAAAACAGTGGAATATACATTCTTTTCAAGTACACAGGGAACATTCTCCAGAATAGATCATGTTAGGCCACAAAACACATCTCAGTGAGTTAAATAAGATTGAAATCATAATATGCATTCTTTCCAACCACGATAGTAGGAAACGAGAAATTAATCACACAGAAAGTCTGGAAAGAATGCAGATACATGGAGGCCAATTAGCATGTTACTGAAGAATGAATGGGTAGACCAAAAAAATCGAAAAGGAGATAAAAAAATAAATGGAGACAAATGAAAATGAAAACAAAATGGCCCAAAATCTTTGGGACGCAGCAAAAGCTACTAGGCAAAGATTATAGTAATACAGGCCTACCTGAAGAAATAAGAAAAATCTCAAATAAACAACTTAATCTTACCCTTAAGGAAGCTGTAAAAAGAACAAGCCCAAAGCCAGCAGAAGAAAGGAAATTGTGAAGATTGGAGCAGAAATAAGTGAATTCGAGATGAGGATGTCCACTCTTACCACTTTTATTCAACATAGTACTGAAACTCCTAGCCATAGTAGTCAGACAAGGAAAAGGGATAAAAGGCATCTAAATTGGTAAGAAAGGTAAAACCTTAATCTGCAGATGACATGATGTTATAAGTGGAAAACCTTAAAAACCACCAGAAAACTGCTAGGACTGATATATGATTTCACGAAAGTTGCAGGACACAAAATTAATATACAGAAATCTGTTGAAATTCTCTGTACTAATAATGAAGTAGCAAAAAGAGAAATTAAAAATAATCTCATTTACAGTTGTACCAAAAATAATGAAGTATCCATGAATAAACTTAGCCAAAGATGTGAATGACTTGTGTTCTGAAAACTATAAAAACCATTGGTGAAAGAAATTGAAGATGACACAAACAAATGGAAAGATATTTCATGCTTATGGATTGGATAAACTGATATTGTTAAAATGTCTGTACAACTCAAAGCAATGTATAGATTTAATGCAATCTCTAAAAGTGCTAACATTTTTCACAGAACTGGAACAAATAATTCTAAAATTTGTATGGAACCACAAAAGATCCACATAGCTAAAGCACTCTTGAGAAAGAAGAACAAAGCTGGAAGTATCATAATCCCAGATTTCAAGACATACTACAAATATGTAGTAATCAAAACAGTATGGTATTGGCACAAAATAGACACCTAGATGAATGGAACAGAATAGAAAGCCCAGAAATAGACCCAGACTTAAGTGATCAATTGATGTACAACAAAAGAGGCAAGAATATGCAATGGGGAAAAGGCAGTTTCTTAGCAGATGTGTTAGGGAAACTGGACAGCTATGTGCAAAAGAAAGAAACTGGAACTTTCTTACACGATATACAAAAATAAACCCAATGTATTAAAGGTCTTAATATGAGATCTAAAATGACAAAAGTCCTGGAAGAACATATGCAGCCATTAATTTGGTATTGGCTGTAAAAGTATTTCATGATATATTTTTCCCGCACTTTTACTTTCAGTTTATTTGCATTTTTAATTTTTAATTTAATTTTTAAAAATTTATTTATTAGAGTGCACACACATGCAGGTGAGCAGGGGGAGGAGCAGAGGGGAAGAAGACTCCCCGCTTAGTAGGGAGTCTTGACATGGGGCTTAATCTCTCCATGGGGAGATCACTACTTGAGCCAAAATCAAGAGTCAGATACTTAACTGAGTCACCCAGGTGAACCTGAGTGTAAAGTGTGTCTCCTGTAGACAACATGTAATTTATGGGTTCTGATTTGTTACAGTCTGACACTGCCTTTTGTTGGATTGTTTATTTAATATTGATGTAATACAACCTGTCTGCCATTTTGATTTGTTTTCTTGTTTAATTTTTCCTTTACTGTGTTCTTTTGCATCAAGTGCCCCTCCCCCCCGCCATCGTAACCTTTTAATTCTTTTAGTGGTATTTTCACTATGTTCTTTTGTATTTTTTTAGTTGTTGCATGAGCGCTTATCATATGCATCTTACTGTGTCAGAGTCTGTTTCAGACTTAACACTAATGGCAGTGAAATGTAGAAATTTTATTTCTATGTAGCTTTATTTTTCTCTTTTTTTGTGCTGTTGTTATACGTATTACAGGCATTATTTTATAAACCCAACAGTATATTGTTATTATTCCTTCATATGATTTCGTGTTATTTAAAGAAACTGAGAGAAGAAAGGAGAGCAAATGTATTCCCAGAGTAAGCTTTATTTGTACGTTTTTATTAGTGTTTAGGTATTTTGTTGAATTTAATTTGCTAATGTTTTATTGGGAATTTTTGTACCTGTGTTCAGGAGGAATATTGGTTTTTAAGGTTTTTCTTTTCCTGAATTATCTTTGGTTTTGGTGTCATTATAATGTTAGTCTCATAAAAATGTCTTTGGAAATAATCCATCATGTTCTCTTTTTTGGAAAATGTCTTGAATTGTTATTCTTTAAATGTTGGTAGAAGTCACTGGTGAGACTGTTTGGGCCTGGAGGATTTTAATTGTGAATTCACTTTTTTTCCAGTAGAAATAATTCATATTGTGTGTTGATTTTGGAGGTTAAAAGTTTGAAATGGAGGCCATGAGCAGGGTCATGTTCCTTTTGAAGGCTTTCCAGAAGAATCCTTTGTTGCCTCTTCTAGCTTCTGATGGTTGTCACTAGTTGTTGGTATTCTTTAGCTTATATAACTGTATCACTCCAATTTCTGCCTCATCTTCACTTAGGGTTTTTTTGTTCTGTGTATGTCTTTCTGTCTCCCTCTCTTTGTTGTAAAAATACCAGTCATCACATTTGGGCCCATCCAAATCTAGTATGATCTCTTTTAAACTTGATTGCATCTACAAAGGCTTTATGTCAAATAAGGGTATATTCAGAGGTACCAGGCATTAGGTGTTGAATATATCTTAATCAGGTATACAGTTAACCTATTGCACATAAAATTTATGTTTTACTACTTGAATTAAAATGTGGAAATTTGTCACCGTGTAGTTTCCTTTCTTCACCCTCCTCTGTGTTGTAGTTGTTGCATTTCATCCACATGGTTTGAATATCTCTTTAGATAGTGATGTAAATTTTGTTTTCAATTACTTTGCATACTTTAAAGAATTTAAGAAGAGAAACAGTCTATCACAGGGATTGGCAAACTGTTACTGTAGGCCAAATCCAGCTTGCCACCTGCTTCTGTAAATTTTATTGGAATACAGCCAGACCTGTTAGTTTATGTATTGTCTATGGTTTTTATTGGTCTGCAATTTGGAATTGATTAGTTACAACAGAGACCATTTGGCCTGCAAAGCCTTAAATACGTACTCTCTGGCTGGCCCTTTACAGGAGAAGTTTGCCAACTTCATCTATTATACATATCCACATATTTGCTATTTTTGTTGTTCATGAAATTCTGGCATTGTTTCTCTTTGTCCAAATAAAATTTCTTTTTTCAGGCAGGTCTGTTTATGATTAATTATCTTAGTTTTCTTTCATCTGAAAATGTATTTATTTCCTTTTCATTTTTGAAGGCTACTTTTGTTCCATCTAGAATTCTGGGTTGACATTTCTTGTGGCATTTAACTAGAGATGAGCAGTAGCAACTACCTTCTTTAGGTGGTCCAGAGTTCAGACTTACTTGCCACAGTTTCTGCTTTCTTTTCTCTGACACGGATTCCAACTGTTATTTGATATTTACTGTTGTGCTTATGCTGTTCTAATTCTTATAGGTCAGGAAGGAAGTAAAATTTTCATTCTATCCATTTCTTTCTATAAAGTGGGAAAACAGATTGAGAAGTTCCTGTTTGAGGAAAGTGGGGGAGACAGTGTATTATAGACAATTTAGAATATTCAGGTGTTCAGAACATTTCTTTGCATTCAGTATGCAAAAAGTATCTCACCTATTTGTTTTCTGTTTTTTCCAGCATTTGTGTTGGCATGTGATGTGGAATTTATTTTTATTTTTATTTATTTAAGATTTTATTTTTACATAATCTCTACACTCAATACAGGGCTCCAGTTTACAACCCTGAGATCAAGAGTCACATGCTTTTCTGACTGAGCTGTCCAGAAGCCCCTATAATATATTTTAAAACATTTTAACACCTCAACCAATCGTTTTCTTTTTCAAAACTAGCTCTTCTTCCTGTATAATTCATTTCTTTCCTAATAACTTTTTGGCATGTATTTGCAGAGTTATCTTTGCCCTGTCTTGCTTTCTTATATCCCAGTCACATCAAAGTTCGTGTAGTTTGTGAGTCAGAAAACCTAGATTCTGTTTCTCTGGCCCTGTCACTAAATAGCTGGGTATGTGACCTTGAGGAAGGCACTTAAGTTCTACCAGGCCACAATTTATCTTTGAATTTTAATTAAATATGCTCCTGAGGCTTTTTTCAGCCCTTAAGTTCTTTGGTGTTACCTCTGCAAACAATCTAATCCATGTTCTGATACTCTAATCTAGACGTTCTTATTCCTTTTTGGGCTTGAACCTGTTTGGTCTGTGGTGATGCATGTGGATCCCTGTCTGAAGTAATATCTTAATCATGCAAAATTAAATGTATATGCATATGAGGCATCTAATTATGTATTAGAATGTTTTTAAAAATATTTTATTTATTTGACAGACAGAGATCACAAGTAGGCAGAGAGGCAGGCAGAGAGGCAGGCAGAGAGAGAGGAAGGTAAGCAGGCTCCCCGCTGAGCAGAAAGCCCATGCGAGGATTGATCCCAGGACCCTGGGATCATGACCTGAGCCGAAGGCAGAGGCTTTAACCCACTGAACACCCAGGTGCCCCTAGAATGTATTTAGTAGCAAATAAATTCAGTAATGCACATCTCAAAGTGCATTTTGGAAATTTGAGATTTGAAGCAACTAAAGTGATAGGAAAATATCTGTGGTTTCTAATGGTATAACTAATAACTGCTGTAGTTTGTTGCTTACATTTGTAATTAAGGAAATACTAAATTCCAGTCAGAAGTTCATACAATAAAGATGTAATTTCTTACTCAAGTTCACGTACCTTCTGTATTTCATCAACAGACTGAGGATTTGTAGAACCCAGGCTAAGAACTTTCGGCACCAAGACATTTAAGCTATTGTTAATTATGTTAGGTAAACATCAAATTATGTTTAGTACATATTAATTACATTTCTTAGTGAAGGAATGTTATCATTAAGATGTGAATATTACTGCCATTTGTAACTTTGTGTTACTCACTGCATTATAACTCCATGGAGAATAATTTGAAAACATGGTTTCTGACCCCAGCAAATTTACAAGTGGACTTCTTATTACAGAAATAAATTCTCTAGTTTTGTGTTTCTTATTTCTGTTTCTCATTGAGTTCTCTTTTTTATTATTACTATTTGTTTATTACCTACCATATGGTACAGCTCAGTAATTATTTTTGGAAGGAACTTAGAAGAGTATGATTATTAATTAGTATCAAGGATCTTTAACTTTTAATAGTGAATAATTGTTTCAAGTGATAAATTTCTATTTCTTAAGTGGGGATACAAATATTCCTTATAAACGGCAACTGCTATAGTTATCCTTAATATGACACATGATAAAATGAACTTGGCTCTTAAGCAAATAAAGCTTAAGTCTTTATTGCCTGAAAGTTTTTGAATTCAGAATTTTGTCCGTATTCTTAATTCATTAGCAGTAAAACAATACATATTGGGGTGAAGGTTCTTTATAGATTCTGTGTTCTTTTACTTCTGTGCTGCTTGGCTAGAGTTGAGACTAAATAGGCTCATATTCTTAACTTCTTTGACTCTAGATTTCTCTCCTTTTAATTTCTCTCTTGGAAACATATGTCCTAAGTATTTATAGGTTTTTTTTTAGCTATTGTCCCCTCAGAGACAATATTTATTATATATTGAATCTGTTATATACAGAAATGTGTTTGTGACCGATGTCCTTTAAAAACTTAACTGGCATGCTCTTTTCAACCATTGTTTCGAATTCCTTTGGTCCATGGTGTTCTGAGCACTCAACAACTTGTGAACTACTCTAGCTTACTCTTGTATCTGTCTCTTGTCATCTTAGTTATATGCATTAGAATTAGTTTTTATGGCCATATTAATGTAGTTTTTACTCCAAATATGACCTAAGCTACTGAAATAAAAGTGTAGAAAGAATTGAAAGAATTGTTTTTTCATTTTTTTAAAAAGATTTTTTCATTTTTTTTAAAGATTTTTTTTTTTTTTTGAGAGAGAGAGAGCATGAGAGGAAAGAGGTCAGTGGGAGAAGCAGACTCCCTGCTGAGCAGAGAGCTTGATGTAGGACTCGATCCCGGGACTCCAGGATCATGACCTGATCTGAAGGCAGTCGCTCAACCAACTGAGCCATACAGGTGCCCCAAAGAATTGTTTTAATAAAAAACAAGGTGGATGCTTTGGGAAGACTTTGAAAAAAGTGCTTTGAAAATTATTAATGGGTAGTAGGTGTAGATAAGCCTAAAGATTTAGAAAGCTTTTGATTCAACTAACTAAACAGTAAAGGAAATTAGTTTTTTCACATATTTGGAGGAATGTTAGTTTTTGTATTGCTGAATGCAGCAGCTGTGTGATCAACACCAGGGCCAATTTTCTTTCCATCTTTGTTTTCAGTTGTTAGAATGCCTTATTCCCCTTGAGCTAGCTCTCATTATGGTTATAAGATGGCTTCAGTAAGTAGTTCTAGATGGGGTATTGTGATATGACAACACCCAGGGGAAAAAGAAAGGCCTTCCCCCGCCTTCTTAATATTCTGCCATTAGATTTCCCTGCATGTTGCAGTGGCCAGAATTGGTTCAAATACCTTTCCGTAAATCATTTATTGAGAAATGGGTAGCATTGTCCTATTGACTTAGACTAAACAGTATATTCCCCTAACACATATGGAAATGGTCGAACACATGAACAACCATAGCATTCACAAGGGAGAAGGACCATTAATGAAGTCAACCAGTAGTGCTGTATCAGAGACAATTACTAAAAACACTAGAAAATATTTATAAAAATTCAGAAAGATTCTGTTACTAAAGTATCTCTAAGATCTTGTTCAGCTTTGAACTAGATTAAAACTGGAAATATTAAGACATGCATTATAGATGTGGTTTATACAGAAAGATCATGTGATAACCTACTTAATAATAAAGTGAAGGCCTAGTCCTGCATGAAAATATCAAGGGGAATAAATGTGCATTATATTTGCAATGTATTTAATTTTTTTGGATGATATTTGTGGCAGCCAACTTTAAAATTAACCTGTGATTACTGATCTTGTTCTTATCAGACAAGATGCTTTTATTGCAGTCCTTTTAAGGAAAATAGTGTTTTCATATTAATTTAGTAAGGGATTTAGCATATTTTTATGGCTCATTTATTCAATGAATTCAGTTTAAAAGCTTCTATTTTGTAACTATTTTAGGTATTTTAAATGGTAAGCAAAATAGTATTTCTCTGTTTAAGGAGCTTGCATTCTGAACTATAGTAAACACATGAGAACAAAATTCAGATTGTGAATGTTCAGGGAAGGCCTCTCTGAAGAAAAATATAGTTAAGTAGAGATGTGAGTGTCAAGAAACTGGCATGTGAAAATTTGCAGGAAGATCACTGAAAAGGAGCAACTGAAGTAAAGGTTTTAAGATGAGAACTGACTGGTGTGTTTGAGAGTCACAAAGAAATCCAGTATGGCTATAATTTAAGCAAATGGTAAGATATACCCTCCCTTCATTTCTTACCTATCATTGTGATTACCATTTTGTCTATACCCTTCGTCTCCTTTCCTTTCTCGTGCTTCATTGTACTCACTAGCTTTGGTTAATCAAACCTCTGCCAACCACTGCAGCTGCATATGGCTGGAGAAAAGTAGAACGATGAATACCAACTTAGAGTTGGCAGTTCTACATGGCAGAGGCATTTCCTCTGATCTCTTGTCTCTCCTACTTTCTTACAACACTGTTTCACACCTTTTTCTCCCTCTTCAAATTTCTAATACTTCTTTTTATATCTTCACTCTGAGTTAATGACCTAATTTCTTATTTTATTAAGAAAATGGAAAACAGAAGCAGATGTGAAATCCCATACTTAGTGAAAGCTCTATCCACATGCCTCAATCGGTACCCATTTACTGTCCTCACTCCGATGATACTCATTTATGTTTTTGCCTATCTAAGGCCAATATCTCTTACATATTCCCTCCTTCATCTAGTAATACTACTCCCTCCATCTGTGTCATCAGCTTTCCCCATTATACCGTAAATTTTCCTAGCTTATAAAAGAATTCTCTCGCCTCGACATTTTCTTTCAGACATTTCCCATTTCCTCCTCACATTTATGGCAAAACTCCTTGAAAAGGATGTCTATAGTTTGTTTCCAGTTTTTTCCTTCTATTCTTTTATGAATCTGATCCAGTCAGTGCTTTTATTTCCCATTCCACCAAAATTATTTTGGTCAGGATTACGCATTGACTTTCATGCTGTTAAATCCAAAGATTAATTTCCATCTTAATGTATTTTTTTTACTCAGCAGTGTTTGAAACAATTCATTATGCTCTTCCTTGAACCACTTTTCCAGGTAAACTTTGAACATACTTACATACCCTCCTTGGTTTTCATTTCCATCACTGATGCTCCTTCAGTTTTCTTTGCTTGTTTCATCTCATCTGACTCCTAGATATCAAAATGCACTGATACCTAGACCAGATTGGTTGGTAGATGGTTCTTAGAGGAAACAATAGAGGGAGATCAATAAGGTAAGAAATAATTGTGGCTTGAACCGTGGTGGTGGTGATAGAGATGTAGAAAGTGGATTTGTAAAGGAATTGAATTCTTTATGAAGAATTGTGTAAAGATAACATACATTGAATTTATTCATTTCTGTGGCTGGAACAGACAGCAAGACCTCGGTTGACCAGAATAATCTGCCAGCTTTAAAATTAAATAAAAACAGTTTAGCTGTTAGTGTCTGTTTTTTCTCTGCTTAGCTTCTGATGTTTTGTCTGAAACAGTATTGTGGGTACTTCCTGATCACCTTCTTTCTGTACTGTGAATATCCAGCTGAGTGAGTAATGTCTGTTACTTTTCTCCCCATTGCTAATTTCTTCATTGTAGCAGAAGAATGAGACTTTTGAGGAGAAGCATTATTTGATAGCTAGAAATTCTTGAAATGGTTTCATAACAAAAAATAACTTTTTCATGAAAAATATGTGGGAAGTAGTAAAGTGTAGTGGTCTAAGACTTGGATACAAGTCAAGTAGGTATGAACTCAGATTCTGGTTTTGTTACTTCTAGTTAATGCACTACTAGTTCTTGATCTTAGTTTGTTTTCTCATCTGTACAAAAGGGATGGTAATGTTTACTGAATTATTCTGAGGATTGAAGGAAATTACCCAGGTAAGGTATTTAGTGCACAGTGCCCAATACTTGGCAAATAATAGGTAATATTACGTTTCTAGGAAGGAATGTTAAGATGTGGACACATTTTTAAAACCCAAGTACAGGGGCACCTGGGTGTCTCAATCGTTAAGCATCTGCCTTCGGCTCAAGTCATCATCCCAGAACCCTGGCATTGAGCCCCATATCAGGCTTCCTGCTAAGCAGGAAGCCTACTTTTCCCTCTCCTGCTCCCTCTGCTTGTATTCCTGTTCTCGCTGTCTCTCTCTCTCTCTCTGTGTCAAATAAATAAGATATTTAAAACAAACAAACAAAACCCAGAAAATCTCCGTAAGAACAGAGGTACCTGGGTGGCTCAGTTGTGTTAGTATCTGACTTCAACTCAGGTCATGATTTCAGGGTCTTGGGATGGAGCCCTGAGTCCAGCTCCCTGCTCAGCAATGGAGGGGTGGGGGTGGAGAGTATCTTGTTCCTCTGTCCCTCCCTCCCGCTTGTGTGCTTTCTCTCAATAAATAAAATGATAAAAAAAATTAATAAAACCTCAGTAGAGGTTTCCCTGCTATCTGAAAGTAGAGCATTCCTGTGAAACCTTAACCTAAGTGAAACAACGTAAAGCAAAGAAACAATTGCCTTTTCCTAGAACCGAAAATCCTCTTCGGATTTCTTTCAGTTAACAAAAGCAGATACTAATACAGGTCTTTTATAAAAGTGAAGTAGCGTATTGCAAACTTCCAGATAGTGGGGGAAACCCATACTATGTTAGAAATTTCTTCTAACAAAGAAGTTTTTTGTAATGTTTGCATCTACTTTCTTGTATTAGCCACTTCTGAACTTAATGAGTGTATTTCAACTGAAGAAATCTTTTTAAAACATTTTAAAAATTAATGTTTAAGGCTTAGCATTATTTCTCGGAGGTAGGAATAAGAGGCAGGGAAAGGGCACATTGGCATGCAAAGGAAATGAATAATGCTCTTAAACTATCTTTAATTTATAGTGTTTATTTTTGGTTAATACTTAATGCTGAGATGAAAACTTTCCTGTTCAGTCTTTTTTTTTTTTTTTAAGATTTTATTTATTTATTTGACAGAGAGAAATCACAAGTAGATGGAGAGGCAGGCAGAGAGGGAAGCAGGCTCCCTGCCGAGCAGGGAGCCCGATGCGGGACTTGATCCCAGGACCCTGAGATCATGACCTGAGCCGAAGGCAGCGGCTTAACCCACTGAGCCACCCAGGCGCCCCTTTCCTGTTCAGTCTTAGCCCTGACAGCCTTAACCTTGGCTGTACATGGAGTCATCTGGAGTTCTTTAAAAAGCATCTTAATGACCAGGTTCCATTCTTGACCAGGTAATGAAAGTAGGGGCAAGGGAGGAGACATCAGTACTTTATTTATTTATTTATTTATTTATTTATTTATTTATTTATTTGACAGACAGGGATCACAAGTAGACAGAGAGGCAGGCGGAGAGACAGGGAAGCAGGCTCCCCGTTGAGCAGAGAGCCCTACGCGGGGCTCGATCCCAGGACCCTGGGACCATGACCCGAGCCAAAGACAGAGGCCCAACCCACTAAGCCACTCAGGCGCCCTCATCAGTACTTTTTTTTAACTCCCTAGGTGATTTTATTTGCATCTGGTGATGAAAAAACAGTATAAATCCTTGAGCCTGTTTCTGTCTTCTCTAAATATACCCATTTCTCTTCCTTTGTTAGTGCCCTAGACAGTCATGTACCAGGCCTCTTCAGGGTGCCTTTGGCCATTGCCTTGCCCATCACATAAAAAACTGTGTACAGTTTGCCTCTTGTGTATAAAGACTAAACTTTGAGGGGTTTAAGAAGTGTTCATATAGTTAGTGTTCACCAGTTATTAGGTTATCTTCTTTAATGGGCAGTTGTAATTATTTTCTGCTCTTTTACCTAAGCTTTATTTAATACTCTGTTATAAAAACTGGAAAAATAATTAGTTTTGAGAGTTAAAAATATATAATTAATTTGTTAGATTTATTTCAAGAACAGCTTTTTAAAAAAACATTTGAGAGAGAGACTGCACGTGTGCATGCTCAGGGGCGGAGGGGCAGAGGGAGGGAGAATCTCAAGGAGACTCGTGCTGAAGCCCAGCGTGGGGCTGTATCCCAGGACCTTGAGATCATAACCTGAGCTGAAATCAAGAGCTGGCTGCTCCCCCAACTGTGCCACCCAAGTGCTCCTCAAGAGCAACTTTTTAATTACTTTTTATAAGAAGCCATTTAATTTCCCTTTGTCACTTACATTTTTTTTCAGAGATAATTTGGTAAGCCTAAGCAGTGGATATGAACTAGGCAGTTTTGATAATCACATTATCACTAGAATCAACAGCTTGTAAATTATGAAAAAAAATATATTACCTATAAAAAACTTTTAGTACAGAATTGCAGTTTTCAGATTTCTCCTTCACACGTGGTATTTTTAATTGCTGATATGAAATAACTATACTTAATGACTTTACGCCATTCTACAAGGCAGAGTAACAGGGGAGTTGTTAAATATTTTAAGAAGTTGTAATTATAGATTATAACTTTAGCAGGTTCCTCTGTTGAATTAATAGAATTAGTCTGTCCATTCCACAGTAGATTGTGAAGCTAATATGACTTGGTCTTATTTTAGAGGGACTGCTTTGGCAATAGCTACTTCAATCCTTGGAAATCTTTGTGGATTTTTAGCCAATTGTAATGAAAGGTTCTAAAACATTCATTAATTTTAATACTTTCTTTAGCTCTAAACTGGCAGGAAATTAGCTAAGTACTAATAATTTATACCATTTACACATTCGATTAGTCAATTAATTCAAACAACAGTTACTTAAGTTTTATGTATCATATATCTGGTTTACAAATTTATTTGGTCATAGTCAGGAGCTAGATTGCGTAGATCTTATCTTCCTGTGAAGAAATTGAATCACTCAGGTAAAACAACTTATGTAAACATATGTAAGTTTTCAGGTAGCAGGAAGATTAGAAGGCCCTTGGTTGTCTTAAGTTTGGACTTTAATTTCATTTAAGCCTAAAATCAAGAAGGAGCTTTTGATTCCCAAGCTTGTGGTTCAAAAAATAGTTGAACTTTTGTCATTTAAATTCAGGGACTGTCTTTATTGTCTTTCATTTTATTTGGGACTTTAAGACTTGGTAGTAGAAAATTTCTGTCTTGAGATGCTGGGTGTTTTAGATGATTTACAGATTTTTCTACTCATACTAAATTCTGTGTATCTGGTGGCTAGAATCCTCCTTGGCATATATGTGAGACCTACATAGAAATTTAGAAGTAGTGCATCAGGGAGGCTACCACTATAGAAAATAGAAGATGCACCAAATTGAATTACAAAATATGAAATTATGACAACCAGAGGATAAATTGATTTCAAGAGAATACTGTCAATTTACTTTTATTTTTCTTTGTAAATATAGACAACTTTTCATTTTACATGATAATCACAGACCCATGAAACCTGTATTATTAAAACATTCAGATAAACTATTTTGAGTTAATGTGGCAGTTTTCCCAGACTCAGTTTGGTATGAAACTGATATTCTTGAGTTTTACTTATTTCTGTTTCATCTGCCCACGTTTCTTGTATGTACCACAAGTCATCAACTCAGAATATTAAAAACATTTATCCATGTGATTGAAGCAAAAATTAGTTCAGAAAATAAGTTCATAACATTTTATAACTACAGTCTTCCCTATATACAAGAAGTCTCTTGACATAGTTCTGGAATTGAGAAACTCTAATATTTTCAAGATAATGGCTGAGTGCGCTTCAGCTTTTATTGAACTCCAGTGAAATTGATCCCATCTGGTAGTCTATTTTAATTAATAGCCAACTTAGACTATAATGTCCCCTTAAAAAAAATAATAAAGCCTGTCCAACTGGTTTGACCATCTTAGCCTGACCATATTCACACTGTAGTTTAAAAGTTGAGTTGGTAAAGACTGCCAGATTACAGATGTTGTAGAAACAATTCATGAATTCCTTAGGAAACTGTGGTCAGAGAGGAGAAATTGATTAAGCTAATACTAGAATTCAGATTTTCTGGTTCTTGTGCCATTCAAGGTATACATTTTTATATGATAATGTCACATCTAAAATTTAATTTAACACAGGGAATAAAACTAATAACTATTTTCAGTCTCTAATCAAGTATATTCTAGGAATTTTACTCATGATCACTAATTTCTTATTCTGAGAAATTTTTTTCTGAAAGAAAAATTGGGGTTCAGTTATCATTTATACTAGATAATACGTGTTTTTTTTTTTTTTTTTAAAATTAGGCTCTGATTTAGGGAAACACCTAGAATGAATAGCCTACTTGTTTTTTCTCATTTTAAGATTTGGTTTATATTTCCCCCCTTAGTGGCTTCTTGTCAGATTTTAAGCTGATAACATGACTAAGTCTATTTTAAGGCTTTTCAGCACAGAAAAGGGAGGTGTAAAATGTTCAACCTTTTCCATTTATACTGGTGTGTTCAATAATTTATTCTAAAAGTATCCTGGGTTTGAGAGAAATTTTTGCACATGAGTAGACATTAGTGATAACATGTGTTAAACAGAGTACTGTGCATTCCTGACATTTAATTCTGGGACCATTTTCTTAAAAAGATTAGAGATAAACTTACTTAACTTGGTTGCAAATATTCAATAAAATTTGGAGCCTTTTAAAAATAGGTTTGTTTACATTTTTAAAAAATCTTTTAAAAACCCTTTTATCATGCTTTTGTTTTAAAATACAGTTTTGACATACCTGTTAATCACCTAGCATTTTATCAACTTTTAATCTACTTTTAAGTGACATATACTAGTGAAATGATCTATTCTGTAATGATCTGAAGTTACTTTATTTGAAGTGTTTTATAATTGAGGACAGAGTGATACCAATAGAGATGTTTCTGACTCTAATGCACTGCTAATAATTCTGATAGTGAGAAACCTGGTTCCCACCAACCACTGTCTATTTTACTTCATATTTATCTCCAATAGACATGCATAGCAGTTTCAGAGTTATTAACCCATAGCTCTGTGATGGATCACTTTACCAACTAGAATACACTATTTATGTAGAGTTTTCTTTTTCCCTCTTAACAGCGAGCAGTCAAAACATCATTCTCTAAAGTTACTTAGGTCACTGCATTTTGCATACTCATACATTTATGATACTGGTAGTCTTTTTTCAGGTCTACATTACTAACTCCGGGTTGACTTTTAAAATTTGCACACATTCAAGTTCATTCTTTATGTTGTGAAGTTCTGTGGATTTAAACACATGCATAGCATTATCTATCTACCATATCAGTGCTGTATGGAATAGTTCCATTTCTTTAAAAGTTCCCCTGGGTGTCTGTCTTTGTAGTCAGTCACTTCCCCACCCCTTTCCAGTCTGCTGCCAGCCGCCGATTTATTTTCTGTCCTTGTAGTTTTGCCTTTCCAAAATGTCATATGAATGGAAACAAGTAATATACAGCCTTTTTGGTTAACAAAATACATTGAAAATTTGTGTTGCATGAATAAATAGCTAATTTTTTTTATTGTTGAGTGGAATTTCATTGTATAGATACACCATTTGTTCTTTCAGCTGTTGAAAGGACATCTTCATTGTTACAGACATTTGTGAACAGGTTTTCAAGTGAACAAAAGTTTTTAGTTCACTCTGGTAAATACCCAAGGGCACAGTTGCTGGGTTGTGTGTGTGGTAAGTCTGTTTAACTTTATAAGAAATTGCCAAGCTCTTCCAAAGTGGCTGTATTTGCCTTCATTTTTTGAAAGGTATTTTAGCTGCATTTAGAATTTTTTTTCGAGTCTTTTTTAAAAAAAATTATTATTATTTTATTTTCAGCATAACAGTATTTATTATTTTTGCACCACACCCAGTGCTCCATGCAATCCGTGCCCTCTCTAATACCCACCACCTGGTTCCCCCAACCTCCCACCCCCCGCCGCTTCAAACCCCTCAGATTGTTTTTCAGAGTCCATAGTCTCTCATGGTTCACCTCCCCTTCCAATTTCCCCCAACTCCCTTCTCCTCTCTAACTCCCCTTGTTCTCCATGCTATTTGTTATGCTCCACAAATAAGTGAAACCACATGATAATTGACTCTCTCTGCTTGACTTATTTCACTCAGCATAATCTCTTCCAGTCCCGTCCAT
Source organism: Mustela erminea (assembly GCF_009829155.1). Classification (NCBI taxonomy): domain Eukaryota; kingdom Metazoa; phylum Chordata; class Mammalia; order Carnivora; family Mustelidae; genus Mustela; species Mustela erminea. The sequence goes on along the minus strand of NC_045619.1, from coordinate 46,921,115 downwards.
GTTGCTACAAAAGTTGGGTATTCATCCTTTCTGATGGAGGCATAATACTCCATAGTGTATATGGACCACATCTTCCTTATCCATTCGTCTGTTGAAGGGCATCTTGGTTCTTTCCACAGTTTGGCGACTGTGGCCATTGCTGCTATAAACATTGGGGTACAGATGGCCTTTCTTTTCACTACATCTGTATCATTGGGGTAAATACCCAGGAGTGCAATAGCAGGGCCATAGGGAAGCTCTATTTTTAATTTCTTGAGGAATCTCCACACTGTTCTCCAAAGTGCCTGCACCAACTTGCATTCCCACCAACAGTGTAAGAGGGTTCCCCTTTCTCCACATCCCCTCCAACACATGTTTCCTGTCTTGCTAAGAACTTGGTGTAAGGTGATATCTCAATGTGGTTTTAATTTGAATCTCCCTGATGGCTAGTGATGATGAACATTTTTTCATGTGTCTGATAGCCATTTGTATGTCTTCATTGGAGAAGTGTCTGTTCATATCTTCTGCCCATTTTTTGATATGATTATCTGTTTTGTGTGTGTTGAGTTTGAGGAGTTCTTTATAGAGCCTGTACTGTCATTTGCAAATATCTTCTCCCATTCCGTGGGTTGCCTCTTTGTTTTTTTGACTGTTTCCTTTGCTGTGCAGAAGCTTTTGATTTTGATGAAGTCGTAAAAGTTTATTTTCGCTTTTGTTTCCTTTGCCTTTGGAGACATATCTTGAAAGAAGTTGCTATGGCTGATATCGAAGAGATTACTGCCTATGTTCTCCTTTAGGACTCTGAAGGGTTCCTGTCTCATGTTGAGGTCTTTTATCCATTTTGAGTTTATCTTTGTGTACGGTGTAAGAGAATGGTCGAGTTTCATTCTTCTACATATAGCTGTCCAGTTTTCCCAGCACCATTTATTGAAGAGACTGTCTTTTTTCCACTGTATATTTTTTCCTGTTTTGTTGAAGATTATTTGCCCATAGAGTTGAGGGTCCATATCTGAGCTCTCTACTCTGTTCCACTGGTCTGTGTGTCTGTTTTTATGCCAGTACCATGCTGTCTTGGTGATCACAGCTTTGTAGTAAAGCTTGAAATCAGGTAATGTGATGCCTCCAGTTTTATTTTTGTTTTTCAACATTTCCTTAGCGATTTGGGGAATTTTTTTTTTTTTTTAAGATTTTATTTCTTTATTTGATAGAGCACAAGCCAGGGGAAGAGGCAGAGGGAGGGCTGTGCACAGAGTTGTGCACGGAGCCTGACGCAGTCCTAGGACTCTGGGATCATGACCTGAGCCAAAGGCAGACGTTTAACTCACTGAGCCACCCAGGCACCCCTGAATTTAGAATTCTTAGTTGATATTTTTCTTTCTGTAGTTTAAAAATGTTGATCCACTCTCCCCTGCTTTGCATTGTTTTTAATGAGAAGTCTGCTGTCTTTCCTGAGTTATTTTTCTCTGTGTATGTAGTTTGTCTCTTAATGTCTGCTTTTTAAGATTTCTTCTTCACTGTTTTTCAGCAACTTGACTTTAAAAATATGAGGGTGGTGTTGCTCTCATTCTCTTTAGAGGTTGTTGAAGTTCTTTATCTATGAATATAGTTTTCATCAGATTTAGGGAAAATGCCATTGTTTTCTTTGCTTCCCACTCTTTCGTTCTTTCGGAGGCACTGGTTATGTTAATGTTAAGTTGCTTGATATTGCTCAGTAGTTCTCTGTTTCACTTGTTATTCTCTCACATTTCATTGTCCCACAGTCCTTTTATTCCCACTGTCTTTAATTTTGGATTTTTAAATTTGCTTTTTTAAAGATTTTATTTATTTATTTGATAGAGACAGTAAGAGAGGGAATACAAGCAGGGGGGTAGGAGAGGGAGAAGCAGGCTTCCCACTGAGCAGGGAGCCTGATGTGGGGCTTGACCCCAGAACCCTGGGATCACAATGCAAGACAAAGGCAGATGCTTATAGTGACTGAGCCACCCAGGTACCCCAGATATATATATATATATATATATATATTTATATATATATATATATATATATATATATATATGTATTTTATATATATCTTTATATTTTTTATATATATTTTGATTGCTAGTTGTGTCTTCAGTTCATTAAACATTTCTTTAAAGTTTAGAAAAGACTGCTAATCTTACCCAATGCATGTTTAGTTATAGATACTGAATTTTTATTTCTAGAAGATCAGTTTGAGCCTTTTAAAAATCTTTTTAACTTTCAAATAATTATAAACTCATAAGAAGATGCAAACATAGCACAGAGAAGCCCCATATGCCCGTCACCCATCTTCCTCCAGTGATGTCTTCCATAACTATAGTGCATTATTGAAATCAGAAATTGACACAGTATAGTTTTCACAAGATTCCTCTTTTTTTGTATGTCTTTATCATTCTGGTGGTATTTTATCAAACATACAGAATCCTATTACAACCACCACCACAAGCATGATACAGAACTTTTCTGTCACCATAAATTCCTGTGTTGCTAACTTAGGTCTTTTCCATGACCTTGCATTTCTCTTACCATATTCATGGTTTTCTTTATCTTCTTGAATGCATGGAATATATTTATAGTATCTGTTTTAATCTGCTTGTCTACTAAGTCTGTCACCTGTATCATTGCTGGTCTTTCTCCTTATTATAATTGACCTTGTTTGGGGTGAATTTCCTGTTTCTATACATGACTGGTAATTTCTTATTGGATGCCAGACATTTAATTTTATATTATTTAATTATGGGAGTGTGTTGTATTGTTTTTAATATTGTTGGGTTTTGTTTTGGGTTACAGTTACGGCACTTAGAAGTAGCTTCATCTGGGGCACCTGGGTGGCTCAGTCAGTTAAGCATCTGCCTTAAGCTCAGGTCATGATCCCAGGGTGGTGGCATTGAGCTCCACATCAGGATCCTTACTCAGCAGGAGTCTGCTTCTCCCTCTACCCCTTACCCCCAACCCCCACAACTTCTGCTCACTCACTCTTGCTTGCTCTCTGGCATGTGCACGCTCATTCTATCTCTAATAAATAAATAAATAAAATCTTAAAAAAAAAAATGTGAAGTAGCTTTATCCTTTTGAGGCTTGTTTTATCTTTGTTATTGCTGCTCCAGAACATCCTTAGTCTAAAACTTACTCAGTTTCATTGTTCATGCATGTATTAGCTTCTGAACTCTATTCAGTATTTCATGTGTTAAAACTGCCCTACTCCAGATGATGGAAACTTGAGTTCTGAGGATTGGTCTGATTACTTTTCAGAGGCTTTTTCTCCAGATTCAATAGTTTTTTCACATGCGTGCACAGATAAGTACTCATCCAAAACCTTGAGGGCAATCTGGTTGTCTTCAGATCTTTGAAACTCTTTCTCTGCAGCTTCCTTCTCTTCATTTGCGCTGCAAATTCTAGCTGTCTTGGTGTCTCCCCTAGGTCTGGGTTCTTTTCCTTTAACTCACTGAAACCATTAGGCTTTGATTGGGTTCTGCCTTCCCCCTCCCTGTTTTAGCTGCATACGTCTACAAGCAGTAGAGCTTCATTAGTTTGGTTGTTCTTTTTTCTCTTCTGTCTCAGGACACATCCTGAGATGATGTCTGTTGTCTGAAAATCATTATTTTATATATTTTATTTAATTTTCTAGTTATTTAAGGCAGGAGGATAAATACAGTGTCTGTTTTTCCATCTTGGAAGGCCTCCTGCCTTATAGGAAATTTCACTGTAGTTTTATAAATACTTGTCTTTTCTTACTTTTGAGTATTCAGGACTTTGTAGGAAAACCAGTTTATAAACTTCAATGAATGTAGGCAGTTAGAGGGCATGCTTTCTCATACTTGCTCCTTTTCACATATTCTTAACATGTACAGTTACCTTCTTTTTAATATATTATGCATTCTTTCGTTCCCAGTATCAACGCAATCTATTACTGAAGATTTTTATTTAATACAAGATAATGGTGACAAATGTTAGCTCTTTATGGTTACCTAAAAGAAAATAGAGTGCCTCCATTCCTTTTTCCCTTTATCAAAAGGAGATGATGAGTCTTAGTTATTGATCAGTATAGAATATTGATTCACATAGTCCTTAGAGCATTAAGTGGCTGTTGACTGAAACCCAAAGCCATGAAATACTTGAAGTTATCCCAAGAGGGAGAAACAAAAGAAATGAACAAAAACAAGTTTTAACTTTGTACTAAAATTCATAGTGTTCCAAAATTAATACTTTTCTTTTAGCTGGAAGTTTACAGATTAAATAATAACCTTTATTTTTAGTTAAAGTCTTATTTAGCATATAAAGTCCTAGTTGTCTTTTTACAACCTGTTTAGTTAGGTTATGCTAAAATACATTAAATTACATTCAAATTGTCTTGCCTGATACTAGATTTCTAACATCTTTTGATGAAATGCATAATGTGAAGTTATGCATGTACTTTATATAAACATAACTAATTTAACAAGGGAAACATATTTAGCCTGTGAGAAAAAACTGAAGCTTTATATTATTATCCATTGAATGCAGAGTTGCCATGATAAGATTAATAGTTAAGGTAAGTAGTGCTTTAAATTACTACTTTTATAAAGCACTAACATTAAAATGGGGTTAATGTTTTTTCATGGGATGCAGAGTAAAATAGTTTTGCTCTCATTTTGTAACAGTCATGAAAATTTAAGTTGGAGCTAAATGTGTGTCACTTAATTATTCTTGGACATCAATTCACTTGATAATTTTATTTTATGAATAACCTAATTCCTTGAGATGATAAAGTTTACATTTATGGCGGTAAATATACTTATGGTTTAAAAAGTCTTTCTCTGTTATTTTTGAGGAGACATACTTAATATCAGTAGTACATATAAATTGGTAATGAACAATTAGCATTTTTGGCCTTCAGCCAGGCATATTAAAGTATTTCAGCCAAACATACAATGTAAGATGGTTAAAATTAAGTAAAAATATAACACTCACTAACTTTGTGCTTGTGATCAAATATAAAACCAGAGATGGAATATCAGTTTTCAATATAGGCTTTCATTATGTGGACTTTTTAAAAAACTTAAATGTAAACATACTAATTTTCAGTGATTTATTTTCCTTGGAAACATTTTCTCTTATTAGATTACTTTTTAGAGGTAATCCGTGTGTGTGTGTGTGTGTGTGTGTGTGTGTGTGTGTGTGTGTGTTGGTTGGTTGGTTTTAATCCAGTTGATTCATACTTACTATGAATTTAAATTAGAGGTTTTTATTATCTTCTCCCAAAGTAAATTTCATATGATGTTAAATAATTGCTCTAAATGTGAATATAATTTCTAGTGATTAGCGACTATTATTATATTATCTTAATAGGTATACTTACTACTTCCCTAGGGTAAACATTTTACTAAAACTTAGATGAGGGACATTGGTCTTGATAAGATATATTTACAAATTCTTTGTAGATACCACTTTTGAATTTTTGATCTTTTGTTTTAAATCTGTATTTTTCAACTAGCCTCTCTAGGGACTATCACCTCTACTTCAGTGGTTTGTTTATTTATTTTGGTAACTGAGGTGTACAGTGCTTCATCATTTTGGAATTACTTATCTGTCCAGGTTAAGAAATGAGCTCCATTATTTTCCTGCTTTAATGTGAAAAAATAAATTCTATTAGAGCATGTACAAAATTGGTGGATTGAAGGACAAAGGCATCCAGAAAGTTGACATGTGTTGCTCCTCTTTCTAGGAGTAAATTTTAATAGAAAATTGTATTTTTATAAAATACATTTATATATAACATAAAATAAAGTTATATTATAATTCAATTTAATAGAAAATTGAATTAAGTTCATATCTACTAATTATCCTGGGAATATATGATTTATTCTAGTCTTATGGCATGGGAATAAACCTCATAAACTGAAAGAATAAAAGCTGTATTAAACAAGTACTTGGAGGAGAATGATTTGAAATTATATGACTGAATCTGAATTAATTGTTTATTTCTGAGACTAAGAGGAGAATATTTAAAAATATGTCAGCTGAGGGCTGATTTTTTTGTCTACTTTTTGTGTGTCTTCCTTGTGTGTGAGGTCTGGTGGACAGTTTTAATGGGTGAGAGTAGAAGTGGGAAGGAAGAGTTCTTTATATTTAGTAAATTCTCAAAGTATCTGCCCACTCTAGCCCTCCCTAGGTGGTTAAGAGGAAGATGAGTTCTATTATTTTTAAAAAAGTAGTTTTTGTTTTCTGTGTATCATATTGGATATTTTTGCTACTGTTCATATATATACATGTTAGTAATTTTGACGGCTTTTGGATAATTCCACTCTAGAGGGAGAACTGGTGGGCGGTCCTTCCTGTGACACGACCCTTGAGTGACAGTTCTATTTGATTGCCTCCAGTACTGTGAGGAAAGGACACGACTCTATGGTGAGGACTGATGGACATACATTATCTGAGAAAAGAAACTACCAGGTAAGATCAGTTTTTTTTTTCCTTTTTTCTCTGTTGTTCATATAGGTGCATTGAACTGTTTAATGTATTGTATTTAATTGACACCAGCAGATTAGATGCACTTCAGTTTGAAAAATTTGGTTTATAATTTAAAATACATGTGTTGGCTTTGGTAGTTGAAATAGGTGGGGACATTTTTCAAAATAAACAATGCTATGATAAATGTATATTCTTTTAATATCAAAACATTTTTCTGGTGCTTCATGTATATGTCAAAACTTAGATTATCTGATACACAATTTATGACTCCATGGCTGGGTTTCAAGGTAGTATTCTGTAAAATAAAGTGCTGATTACTTTCATATGTATTATTCCTGGAAGACTAAACCTGAATTCTTAGGCTATATGCAGAGTAATAGAGCATCACAGAAATATAGATAAAATTGGTTAGAGTATAAAAGAAATAGAAATGCAAATCCCGGGGTGCTCAGAGACCCAAATTCTATTGAATTTCTCATTAGCTTGCTATCCTTACAATGCTGGATTCTTGTTTTGTCATTTATTAAGTTGGTTAATAATATCCATTCCCTGTGTAGCATTTAAGGATGCTGAAAGGATGGCTGAAGTATAATACTCCTTTTTCTTTCTTAGATTTTAAAAGAAGGTGAAAGATAGTGGTATGAAGTAGTGATTTAAAAAACATTTTTTCAATTTAATATTTTCAAAGAAAATCTCCTTTTTAAAATTTGATAATAACTTATTACCAAATTATGCAACAATTCACAATAGAGAATAGTTCACCACTCAAGTATGAATAAGCTTTAGGCTTTCTGCACTGATAACATACTCAAGTGACCCTCAGACCCTTTAACCTACCAGTTTCATTCCCTCTAGACTGTTGAAGGCAACTAGTGTGGTAACAGCTTTGATTCACTAACCATTTATCTGCTAATTATTTATTTAAGCCCAGTTAATCTTTTTTTCCCTCAGATAGGAAAGGTAGATAGTGGAAAAAGTTGTGAATGGGTCTTCATGGTGTTAATAGCAAAGAGTCTTTGATTATACGATTGAGCACTGTGCCTAATAAAAATAGTGTCAAATTATTCTTCCTTTCACTTAACTTCTTGTCTGAAGTTTCTTGCCAGATGTTACGATTTTAATAAGCCATAGCTGTGGCAATGAAGAATCAGTTCCTCCCTGTAACCTTTTCTACTCAGAGTTCTCATAGACTTGACTAACACGGCCTTTGCTAATTTTCATACTTGCTATAGCTCCTTCCTCACAACCACTTCCAACTACCTTGACTCATAAAGTTTTAATTGGTCATACTACTTGGGCTTTTGCATCTTTTGATAGGTTTTGCTAAATTATTTTAAGAATATTGTGATTCTAGGCTATGTAGCTTTTTGGTGCTCATAATCAAGTTTGTAAAGTGTAAGTATAGAACTTTTTGTATTGACTACACAATGTTGTTAATTTACTTCATAGAATCATTTTAATACAGAATTCCAAAATTTACATTTAAGAAAGGAATAAAATGAAATTATGTTTTATACATGAAGAGATTTCCTAATTCCTGCTCATTCTACTCTAAAAATAATCTGTTGTTCAAGTTACATTATTTATAACTAATCCAGGTTCCTTAACTTACCTGAAAGAATTCTTGGTTAGTGTTTTTCTGGCTGAAAATATTTTCTCCTTTTTTCTTCTATTGTTACTTAGTGACACTTAATGCATGTTGAAATACCCTTGGAAACAATTATTTAAATTTATACTGTAAAATTATTTTATTTTTGAAGCATCTCCTGCAAAGTACATGTATAGAAATATAATTTCCCATCTGATCATGATGCATATATTAAAAGCATATGGGAAATTCAAAGGAATATTAAATAAATCACTTGTATTTTTATAGGTAACACTGAAAGTTTGTATATGCTGAGATGGAAGGATTTGGATTTTTAAAAATTTCCATTTTGAGGAATTTGTTGTTTTTCATGGGTAAAGTAGGATTTCTTTGTACTGATGTTTGCACTCAATTTATCCTTGAGGGCTTCTGTTTTTGAAGGGTACTTGATGCCGTATAGTGATATTTAAGGAGCCTGATAATTATACGCTAATATTCCAGAGGTTAACAAGAAGAATAATATTTCTCTAATTCTCATTTCTTTATAGACCTGATTGAAGCCTTAGGAACTTAGTTTAAGAATATGCATTCCATCACGTTTGTGCTAAAACCTACAACTTTCACATGGGTGTTGGTTGAAGTATTGATTTTTATACTGGTAATTATTTTGTTGCATTTCTTTCTGTAATTTTAGGCCCAGTTAAGTTTTTGGAGTTTGTATAGAGTAGTTGAGTTTTATTTGCTTAGACCCAGAACAAGTATTTGTTTAGACTGCTGTATTAGGTCAGATGAGAATTTAATTATTTAAATGATTCATAGCTCATTCTTTTTTGGAAGGATTGTTAAGCTTTTTCCATTGAATGCTTTTTGCTAGTGTTTTCTTATCTTCCTTTAATTTATACTAATTTACTTCAGCTATAAGTATGTACAAATCTAGCCATGTTAATTATGTTAATTACTAATCTAACTCATCAATGGCTTTTCCTCTCTTATATAATAAAATCAAGCTCCTAAACATTATACAGTGTTTCTACATTTTGATCCCAACATGCTTTCACCATTCCAGTCTCTCCTCTTACTCCCTACTATGAGTTTTTTTCAATTAGGAATATAAAGCTGATTTTAATCTACCTCCCATACACTTTTACAGTTTTAAGCCTTTATTCGTTTTAGTTCCTCTTCATGTAATGCTTCACCTTTGTTTACATGATTCAAGAATTAGGTGTTATTAATCCCAGAAACCCTTTATTGACGAGCTCAGTGCTCCTTTTCCTTGCTCTCATAGCCTTTGTAATACCTCTAGTTTAGTGCTGACCGTAATAGATTGTAGTTCTGTTTATTTGTCCTTGTCTTCCTGTAGGCCTGTGCTGTCTAATACTATATGCACTAGCCATAGTGAGTATTTAAATTTAAATTCATTTAAATTAAAATTTAAAAATTTAGTTTTTCAATTGCATTAGCCACATTTCAGGTGCTTAACAGCTGCCAGCTGATAATGGCTACCATGTCAGACGTGCAGATGTAGAACTTTTCTGTCATTGCAGTGTTACTGTATGTTATAAGCTTCTTGAAAACTGGAGCCACTTTTTTTTTTTTTTTAATTTTGATACTGCCTATTAATACCTACCATGATTTTGGGTAAATAACAGGGGTTTAATGCACATTGTTTCAGTAAAATTAAAACAAGGAAATAAGTGAAAGAAATTGTAGCATATGCTAGGTAACATATTACTAATATTACCAAAATTTTTAGATATTATTCCAGATGGAACTTTTTATAATATGAGGTCATTGATCATGTCATGTTGGTTAGTTCAGTGTTATCTGTGTGGATCTAATGCGTCCCAGTCGCTGATTTATAACTTTGTGGAATATAACATGTTACATGACTGTGACAGTGATTTGTATTGCCATTTCCTCCTACCTACCCCTGCAGTTAAATACTTTATTTCTTTTTTATTAATTTTTTTAATCACAGAAGTTATAGAGGTGCATTGCAGAAGCTTTGAAGAATAATGGAAATAGAATGTGAAAGTTTACATTAATACTTTAGTTTGTGTATCTTTTCAGATCTTTTCTAGTGACTGTATAGGGGCAAATGTAATTTGTAGTCTTTGTTTTTAACAAATAGACATTTTTCTGCAGCTTGCATGTTGTACTTAATGGGGAAGTTTCTACGTGCCATCCTTCTTCCCCTGCCTCCCTCCCAGAAGTAACCACTAGCTTGAATTTTGTGTTTCATTCTTTTTATTTTTATAATTTTATTATATGTGTGTGTTTCAGTATATACAGGTGCACCTTTTCTTTGTGTGTTGTGTGGTGATTTTGGGGAAAGTGGTACTATATATTTTGTTTTTTCATATAGGAAGAAAAATAATGAATTTCTAGCCCACCCAGAACAAATTCCCAGATATTGCCAAACAACTCAGTACCTGACTATTCACCCAAGTATTTTTGTATAATATAAAGCATTTAAAGAACAAGTTGCCTAGTTATTTTAACACATACAAATGCATCAGTAGGTGTGTTTCCATTTGGTTTGCAAGACAGTTACACAGTACTATTTCTAATTTTTATATTTTGCACTGTAGTAAAAATGTAATATAAATAAGGAATGAAATGCCCATTTCTTTTATTCTAAGTTACACTTCATTGAAAATTTATGTATTTCTGCTGTCAGGATACATCTTACACTGTGGTATATTGGAGTCATAGTTGTAGCTTATAACCATTATTGGATGATTACCGTCTAGTATGATTGAAAACAGCACCAACATCAAAGCATCTTAGAATCTGTAATAGGTTCAAGTATGTTAAAGATACATAAAATAAAAATACTTAATAAAATGAACAAGAAATTTTAGAAAATGGGTACTTAGTAATTTAAGATTTGTCAGAGTGGATCTGGTGCTCAGAGCAAAAAGATGGACGCTTTCATTATTGTTGCTGTTTGGTGTTGGGTTAAGGTGAAGAGTTAACTGAGGAAGGAATTAGTTCAAAAATATGTCTGAAACCAGTGAACTGGCTCACAGCTTATTCTTCTTTTCTCTTGCAAATGGCTGTAACCTATTGTCTGTAGCTAGAGATGAAGCAAGAGGATAGAAAAAACTGAAAATGGATGACTGTTCACTTGCAGTTACACAGTGGGGTTGCTCTTACAGTTACACTTTTGAATGTGATGCTTCTGCTTATGTCACAATCACATTATCAACAACATTTTGACTCCATGACCTAAATATTTTCTTAAAAATTGACATTTATTTGTTACTTTTGGCACCTTTTTTTTTCTTCCTCTGGCCAACCAAGAACATAAAGTTCAATGAATTCCCAAGGTACTCTTCATTAGTTGGCTCATTATTACAGGACACCAACAGTGTTAGTCTTTCTTTGATTGCATTATATTTTCTGATACTTATTTTCCTCATCTTCTGAAATCATCAAATGAGATCATTTTTTTCCAAAAAGCAAGTTTAACCAAGATACATGGTATATGATACCCTTAGTGTATTGGTAGCTTTTTCACAGTGCCCCTAGGCCACAAGAAGTAACTAACAGCTCTGTTCAGTAATTAGTTCGAAGTCACAGTGGTAGTTAGCATGGTAACCGACAGATCCTGCTGTGTTTCCGCAAGATTTAAAATCCCAGATATTTTAATACATTCCTGTATTCACTGTGGTATTATTCCTTTTGGGCCATAGGTTTTACACATGATATGCTGTTTTGTCTTTCAGAAGAATGTTTTCATTTAAGTAGTTTGCCTCAGTCATAAATATGGAATATGTTCATTGTTAAACAGAAAGTTAAAACATTAGTGCTGATATTTCTGTGAACCAGAAAAATTAAACCAAAAAAAGTAAGCAAAATTATTTTTTAAAATGCACTCCTAGGCCTGGCTTAGATTCTGAGATGATTGCATCAATGGTGGCAGCTTAGTTTTTTAGATCTTTCTGAATTTCCACATAAAAATAGAACAACTACGTAGCAAAACCCAGACCCATGAAAACATTTGTAATAAAACTTGTTCACGAGGTATCTCCATGAATCCCCAAATATAAACAGATGAAAACTAACCAGAAAACCTACATATATCACTTACAGTGTGTAAGAAAGTAGAAAGAAGCATTGGGATGCCTGGCTTGAGAATAGACGCCTCAAGTACTTCAAAGGTGGTGAACTACCAGTTTGAAAGTGATTAAGTGTAATTATCCAATTTGAAGCTGGGAGAAATTTTTCCCCTGTATTAGATCTTCATAGAGGACCTGTGGGCCAAAGGGACTTGAGCAGGATTGCTCTATGAATATGAACTCTCGAGACTGGCCTACTAGTTGTTCCTTCCCAGGACCCTGCCGAGAAGTTTCTGGGAATGGAATCACAGTTGAGCAGGATAGAGGCAACAGAGACAGGAAAGAGAACCTCCAGATAAAAAGGATAGAGGAGAACAGAGCCAGAAAGTCCTAGAAAACAAGTCACTGTGTTTTTTAAATGTTACATGAAAACAACAGAAGGAGGGAGCTTTATGAAGTTAGGAAAGTTTTTTTGAACCAAGTTATATTCTCAAAATTCAGGAAAATTAAATTCACAAAAGGTCTTCCAGGAATATTTTTACTAATTTTGAGTTCTCATTAGTGTTGGTATTGATCTGACATTTGGTGCCAAAGTTTTAATTTTTTAAAGAATTTATGGAGGTTGTGTGAAACATTTCTGAGCTATTGAAATCAAGTAAATGAAAATAGTCTATGTCTTTTGAAAGATTTATTTTATTTTTCTTATTTAAATTTATCTGAAATTGATACACAGTGTTAGGAGTCCAATTTCCATTCCTTGGCATATAGGTGATTATATTAGGATCATGTAGTGATTTTTTTCTTCCTTCCTCAACTAATTAATGGGACTACTGTATTATAAATCAAGTTACTTTATATTCATGGGTCTGTTTTTAAAATCTCTGTTCTTTTACTTTGATGTGTTTGCCTACACCTGCACCAGTACTGAATTTCAATTGCTATACTGTTGTGTTATAGTCTTTCTGAGTGTCTTGACTTTCTTGGCCTTTTGTTCAATGACAAATTTACAATATATATCAAAAGTATTGAGTTCATAAGGGGAATTTTACTGACTTCATTTTTATTTGGGAAAGAATTGTAACATATGTTTATGATGGTCTTCCTCTCCTGAAGTCTTATATTCAGGTCTTCTGTATTTTCTCTCAGTAAAGTTTTGTTATATTTTTAATAATAGACCCAGATTTATGCATACAGTTTTGGGATTTTTTGGTTAAATGGCATTTTAAAAATTACATTTTATAGGTGTTACTATTATATTGACATACAGTCAACATTTTAAATTGATGATTGTGTCAATATTGCTAAATTTTTTTAATCTTATAATTTATCTTTAGGTACTTTGGTGTTTTCATATGAATAAACATATCTAGAACTTATAGTTTTGATACCTCTTTTATAATTTTTACAACTTGAATTTCTTTTCTGATCTCACTAATACTTCTCATACATTGTCAAATAGAAGTGTTAATAGTAGAAATCTTTCTCTTGTTACTTGTCCTAAAACCTTTATGTTGTCACCAATAAATATGATACTTGATGCAGTATCTTTTTTATATATATGCTTTATCAAGATAAAGAATTTTTTTTTCCTCTGTAGCACTTTTTTCATTTTTATGGTTGTTGTCTGTGTCCCTTTTCTCCTTATTTGTCAGTTTTGCTGGAGATTTGTCAGTTTTACTAGGAATTTTTAGCTTTAGTTATTTTCTTTTAATTTTTGTTTCGTATTCATCATTTTATTTTTGTTCATCAGTCTTTAATTATTTTACTTAGGGTTTATTGTGATGTTCTTTAATCTTAAGTGTTTATAATCTTTTAAACCTGGGAGATTTTTCTAGTTGTCTTTCTGTTGCTGATTTCTCATGTAATTCCACTGTAGCTAGAGAATGTGATTAAGTATACCACTTCCTTGTTAAGAACTTGAACAAAATGCATATTGACCAATTAATTGGCAGGTGTATTTGTTGAATTTCTCTTCGTTAGATCGTATTTGTTAATCTTGGAGTCTGTTATCTTCTTTACCCACATATTTACCCATTATTATTCACATATTATCATTTATTCCTTCCTTTAGATCTATATTCCATCATATGCTCTATTTCTTTAATTATTTTATACATTCTTATGTTTAATGTGTGGTAAATCAAACAACTGGAAGTTGCTGTAGATCATTGTAATGTCTTTTGTTTCTTCTCATCTTCCCTTATGGTATCTTGTTTCCTTGTGTGTGTGTTAAGTTACCATTTTATGTTTCTTAGAACTATTTGGGAATTTTTGAAGACTAGGTGGAAGGACATTTTTCCCAAGGGGAGTTGATTTGCATTTGCTTTTGCTGATGCCTAAGTAACTATCAGTCTAGGACCACTTAAAAATAAAATGTTAGCTTAGGTTGCAGTCCACAATAGGTATTATGAATTCAGACTGGTTTATGGCTATAGATTCTAAGAAGAGCTTTCCTGTAGCTCTTTCTGTGTAACATCAAAATCATGACATTCAAGAGCCTTCTTTACTAAGGGGTGGTTACAGTTATGATAGATGCTTTTAAAAGCTGTATGAGAGGGGTGCCTGTGTGGCTCAGTGGGTTAAAGACTCTGCCTTCAGCTCAGGTCATGATCCTGGGGTCCTGGGATCAAGCCCCGCATTGGATTCTCTGCTCAGCGGGGAGCCTGCTTCCTCCTCTCTCTCTGCCTGCCTCTCTACCTGCTTGTGATCTCTGTCTGTCAAATAAATAAATAAAATCTTCAAAAAAAAGTTTATGAGATGGTCTTTTAACAGCTTTTCTACCTTGGACAAATTCCCCTTTGGGGATTTAAACTTGGGGCTTCTCTGTACTCCAGCTTTTGCTTTGTTTTGGGGTGTTGAATTTCCTTCTCTCCCTCCTTTCCAACCTCCAGGCTCAACAATTCATTTAAAAATAAAAATGTAATCACTGAGTTAGTTTTCAGTGATATTTTGTTCATAGTGTATCTGCATTTAAGAATAATGCCTGGTATGCGCAGTAAGTGTTGATTGGCTGAATAAGGATTTCAGGGAGCATTTTTCAGTTGGTTTTGAGTGGAGCATTTTGTTTTTTGTTCATAGTATACCCTAGTACCAGAAACATATATCTTGATCATTTTGTAGGTCTCAGCTGAAATTTCACTTTTTAAGGAAGCATTTCCTGCTTCTCGTACATATTCTTATTGTTCATTGTAATTTGGAGGGGGGATCTAATGTTATTTCTGCTTTTTATCATCATCCATAACAGAAAAACTTAGATAGTTTTTTTTCTATCCCTTCTCTACCCTTCCTTTTCTTCTCTTATACCTCTGTTTTTTCTTCCCTCCTTTTCTTTCTGCCTCCTTCACTTTCCTTTTCTTTCCTTCCCTTTCTTCAGTGTCATTTTTTTCTATTTGCGGAGCTTTCTAAGTCTTTTCTTTTTTTTTTAAAGATTTTATTTATTTATTTGACAGAGAGAAATCACAAGTAGATGGAGAGGCAGGCAGAGAGAGAGAGAGAGGGAAGCAGGCTCCCTGCCAAGCAGAGAGCCCGATGCGGGACTCAATCCCAGGACCCTGAGATCATGACCTGAGCCGAAGGCAGCGGCTTAACCCACTGAGCCACCCTGGCGCCCTCTAAGTCTTTTCTTATGTGTAATCTAGGCAGAATTATTTAAAGTCATTAAATTTTTATTTAAGGAATTTCACATGTTGTGTTTCCTTCCACAGCACAGCCTGTCACCTTGTTTCCTCCAAAGTTTGAGTCATAATCTTCAATATAGCCCTTTCAAAAAGAACTTTTGCTTAACCCACAATTGTCATGCCCATTTGTCCACAGTTCTTTTAGTTGGGCTTCTTTGATTTCTATTTGAATATGGACATATTGATGACATACTTCAGAAATTTCCAACCTGCAGTCTTTGGGATCCAGTTTTATCAAGCAGTTTGTTTTAGGGCCACTTTTATGGTCAGAGTTCTGTCCATTTCCGACACCCTGAATATGTGTGTCTGGATGTTCAGATTGTATTCACTCCTAAACTGTTTCACACCCTAGAATAGTACAGATCTTTGGGATAGACCAATTCCTAATATGAAAAAAAAATGACTTGTTAGATCTTGTATAGTATCTGTCAAGTAATTCTTTTCTACAGATCTAACAAATAATTCTGTGCATAAAGCAAACCGCATATTTACTCCATGAAGTATTTTCAAGAATATGGCTCTACAGGATAAAGACTCATCAGGACACACTTCTACCAAAAAAACATTTTTGTATTGCATTTCTGATGATTATGAATTCTTTTATGTATGTCTGAAAAAGTTTATTTCATGTTCAATTTTGAAAGTTTTTTTTGCCTGGTGTGGAATTCAAGATTGATAGGGGTTTTTGTTTTTAGTGTTTTAAAGGTTTTGCTTTATTATCTTCCAACTTAGATAATTTCTGACCTAAAATATGTCATTCTTTAATCCTCTTCACATAATGTAACTTTTTCTCTCTGGCTACTATTAAGATTTTCTTACCGGTTTTACACACACTTTTTTTTTTCTTTAAGATTTGTTTATTTGAGAGCAAGAGCAGGAATGGCAGGGAGGGGCAAAGGCGAGGCTCCCGCTGCAGGGCTTGATACAGAGACCCTGACTCTTGACCTGAGCTGAGGCAGACGCTTAACCTGCTAAGCCACCGAATCGCCCTGAATTTTACACATCTTGATAATGATGTATCTTGGTATAATTTTCTTCATGACTCTTGTATTTGATTTAGTGAGCCCCTTGAGTTTGTGTTCAGAGTTTTTATCAAATTTGGGTATTTTTTAATCCATTATTTTTTGAAATATTTATTCTATCCCTATTCTGCTTTGTGGATTCACTTAAAGTTGTCCCACAGCTTACTGGTGTTTTAAATTCTTTTCTTTCCTCTGTGTTTTATTTTGAATAGTTTTTATTGCTGTTTTCAAGTTTCCTAATTTTTTCTTTATCATGGCAGTTTTATTATAACTTACAAACAAAATATAGTTACAATAACTATTTTAGTGTTATTGCCTATCAGTTCTACCATCTGTGTCCTTTCTGGTTTATGTTGATTTTTAGGTTTTTTCCTTTGCCATTATATGTTTTATTTTACTGCATCTTTGTATGCCTAGTAACTTGTTTGGATGCCAGTCCTTGGAAATTTTATCTTTTCAGTGCTATGTATTTGTTTTTTGGTTAATATTCTTGAGCTTTCTTGGGAACAAAATTTAGTTATTTAGAAGCATTTGAGCCCTTTGAGCCTTCTTTTTTTCTTCTCAAGTTTCTTCTACACAGAACCCCGGTAGCCTTTAATCTCAGGCTGATTTTTCCCAACTACTGAGACTGTACTCTTCTGAGTACTCTACACAGTGAATTACATTTTAATACTCTGACTTGTGGGGACAGCCCTGTGTGAATCCTGGAGATTATTTCCACTGTCTTTTTCCATCCTCTGGTAGTTTGCTTTGTTTTTTTGTTTTTGTTTTTATTTTTTAAAGATTTTGTCAGAGGGAGAGAGAGCACAAGCAGGGGGAGCAGCAGGCAGAGGAAGAAGCAAGTTCCTTGCTGAGCAAGGAGCCCGATGTGGAACTCCATCCCAGGACCCTGGGATCATGACCTGAGTGGAAGGCAGATGATTAACTGACTGAGCCACCTAGGCATCCCTGGTGCTTTGCTTTGTGCATATGTGGATCAGTACTTAGCTGAAGACTCAAGAGGGACATTGTTCAGATCTCCGTAACTCTTTCTCTTTGCAGCGCTCTTCTGTCTGGTGTTCTAGACTTTTTACTCTAGCTGCCTTAGCCTACCTAGATCTCCACTTCCTCAATTCGCAGAGATTTCTGGGTTCCACCAGGGCTTCCTCTCCCTGCAGTGCAGCCCAGAAACTCCCCTAGTGTGTAAGCAAGGGCACTTGCAGGGCTTGCATCAATTCTCTCTCTCTTAGGGCTTACTGTCTTGAACTGCCTTATGTCCTATGTCTGAAAACTGTTGGTTCATGTATTGTGTCCTTTCTTACAGTTGTTTCAGGTGAGGCAGGAGGGAAAGTTGCTCCTACTACTCCATCTTCGTTGGAAGTACAAATCATAATTCATTTTTTAAAAAATTATATTTTAGTTGAGAAGATAGATGAGAAATCATTTCTGATAAAGAGAACAAGCTTTTGTGTCAATATTCAGTTAATGCTTGAATACTTACTGTTGCGTAAAATGCTGTGTGGTGTGTAATACACAGAAATATTATTAGACTTCTTAACACTTAGTCATTTGGAAAGACACATAAAAGAGTACAGGTCAGCGAATATATTACAGTTCATATATGTAGTCTTCATAGCTGTGATTCTCTTTAACCTAAAGCAAACAATTACATGATTTCCCTTGAATTCCTTTCCCAAGGTTTTCTAGAATCTAATAGACCTGTAAATACAGTAGTCATTTATCTTCTCAGCTGAGGTAGTAATTTTACTAGTATTCCTGTAAAATATGTGTCCTGTAACATAAAATACTAGATCATCTTTTTTATGTTTAACCTGGCTCAGTAAATTAGACAGCATAGTACATAATGCTAAAAAAAGGGGGGGGGATATTTTTTCAAGAATAAAAAGAAAATGAAGATCTTTCTTATTTAGGGCCAGAAATGTCAAGAGAGATTGCTTGGGACATATGAATTTTTTTTTCTTAATTTTTATTTATTTATTTGACAGAGATCACAAGTAGGCAGAGAGGCAGGCAGAGAGAGAGAGAGAGAGAGAGAGAGGAGGAAGCAAGCCCCCTGCTTGAGCAGAGAGCCGGATGCAGGGCTCGATCCAGGACCCTGAGATCATGACCCGAGCCGAAGGCAGAAGCTTTAACCCACTGAGCCACCCAGGCGCCCCGGGACATATGAAATTTTAAACCTCTTTTTCTCTAGGCAATGTAATAAGCTTGAAAGAATGATTGTTAGAGTAACAATTTTGAGATATTATACTTCAGTTTCTACCTATATTACTTTGGAGTCTTTGTTAAAGTCTTTGGCACTCTTCATATTTAAAAGTGAGATCTTTATAAAATTCTTACAGAAGCATTTCAGTTAACAAATACAGTATAGAAGGATGAAAATAGCAAATCATCCTTAGAGCATCATAGTAATTGATGCTGCAAGCAGTATCCATGGATGACTCCTGTAATAGTACGCAAAACTTTAAGGTCAAACAAATATTTGCATGCTCTCAAAGAACATATTTCAAAGCATTAATTGTTTTAATGGGAAAATTGGAGTTTGTAGTGGAAAAAACCAGTGGATGTACCAGCTTAATGAAGATCGAGGCTAATATCACCTGTAATAAAACATACTATGATGATATGTACTCCTGGATATGTCCATCATATAGAATGCACTTGAGAAGGACATATTACCTCTGTAGTGAAGTAGCTTTCAAAGTGTATAACCTCTCTCTAGTCATGAGAAAACATAAGACCCATTCACATGGCAGGACACTATGGTATAGTTGCATCAGTATAACTAATGACATCATGTTGTCAAAGGCAAGGAAACACAGGTAAAGTCCCAGGTTGGAGAAGACTGAGGAAACATAAAACTAAAAGTAATGTGGATCCTGGAATAAAAAAAATAAAAAAGACATTCATGGAAAAACTGATGAAATCTGTATAAAGTTGTTTAGTTAACAGCTAATTTCTTAGTTTTGGTACTTGTACTATGGTGATATAAGATGTTGCCACTAGGGGAAAGTGGAGCATATGGAAACTTGGTACTATTTCTCAAGTCTAAAATAATTTCTAAATAAAACGTTTTTAAAACATGGTGACAGTGTTTGGGGTCAGAGCTTATTACCATGTAATTAAATTAGTCTTTCTGTTGGCTAAGTACCTCCTTTTGATAGTGTGTGAAGTTCATTTCTCTTGAGCAATTTCAGTTTTTCACAGAAAATACTTAGTTTCAAGGAGAGGACAGAGAGGTGGTTCTTAATATTTTTCAGTGGTAGCATTCTGTAAGCATGTTAAGGAAAGAAAGAGGAGGATTGAACTTACAGTTAAAACATGTTTTTATCTTTCAATTTTCAGGTCTATGCCTCACCCTTTACCTGCACTTTGGCTAAGTACCAAGATTCAGAGCCTATCCACTTGGGTTTTTTCTGGTATCTTACTGG
The DNA here is from genome assembly GCF_009829155.1 of Mustela erminea. Classification (NCBI taxonomy): domain Eukaryota; kingdom Metazoa; phylum Chordata; class Mammalia; order Carnivora; family Mustelidae; genus Mustela; species Mustela erminea. The sequence continues at coordinate 46,900,886 of NC_045619.1, read as the reverse complement.
AGGCACAAGGGCTGGGTATTCTCCATGATAACTGTGATAGGAAAACATCTTTGATCTGTCTGGAACCTGTAGACTCTACTCTTCCATGCCTCAATTTGAGGTAGAAGTAATCATCTTGCAGAGGTTTTGTTGTGATTAAGTGAGGTTTTATATATATGTGCATATGTATATATGTACCTGTGTAACATGTACACATGCATGTATACACATACATAGACCTACACAGTGCTTTGAACAGTACTTACTCGTGCTTAGTTGTAGCAGGCTCACTGTATTAGACTATTCAGGCAGCGCACTGTTTGGCTAACTCCCAAGGAGTACGTATTCCCATGGACTACAGTGCAACCCAGTGGCTCTAAGTAGTATAATTCTGCTAGTGGGATTTTGTGATACAAAAGAGACATGTCTTGTCTCTTTGTATTAAACCACACGTCTGAAATGCTCTCAAAACAGCTTTTTTTAAAAAGGCAGTCTAACTTGGAAAAAAAAATTAAGGAAATGGAAAAAACATTTTTTAATATCCCAGTTCTTATCTGCTACTTCTCATAGCATTCTAACCACTGAAGGTTTTTGGCAGTCTTCTAGGTATTTTGGAAGTGGTTGTCTGTTGTCAGTGGTTGTCAGAAAAGGCATAAAACAATTTTATTCATATGTTTCAGAAATGTAAAGTTTAATATTAACTTTCAACATAATTCCATTAGTTTTAAAAATAACTGTTGTGTCATAAAATTTTTACCCTGTGCTGTAAGCAATTCATTGGTCAGTTTGTGTCAAATAACACTCAAGTAATGGCAGTAGAATGAGTACACATTCATGTTATGGGCCTACTGTGTAAGGCAGTGAGTGTTCCAGGTCCTAAGGAGACAAAGAGACAAAATTTTTGTTTTTATGGAGCTGATATGTTAGAGCATAGAAATAAATAAAATTAACTAAACAGAATAAATAAAATACACTATAAATTATATGTTGATAATATTGTGGAGGAACAATTGAAAAAGGAGAAAGTGTCTAAGGAGTTGGGGAAAATGGTAGCATAATTTTCAATAGAAAAGAAGGGTAGTCCTCACTGAGATGACTGCTGTAACAGAAGCTGGGTGGGATAAGAAGCCCAGATACATATCTAGGGGAATAGCATTCCTGGAGGAAAGAAGTGCAAAGGCCTGGAATAGAAGTGGGAAAGCAGTGTGGCAGGAAGACAGTAAGAGAAAGGGAAATGGTAGGAGATTTAAGATAAGGGTAAATGAATTAATGCTTTTGTGTTTTCACCTCTGTTCCCTTTGATCTGTAATGTTCTTTTATTTCTGACATCAAGTGGGTAAAGTATGTAAGAGTAGAAAAGTGATTATCTAACACATAGTAGATGCCTACTGAATGTTTATTGAATTAATTTATATGGCAAGATGTTTAGAAATATTTTAAAGGTCCTGTGTTCCCTTGCTAAAGGAATACTTTGCATTTTTAGCTGCTTCATATAACATTTTTCTGATACTCCGCTATATTTAGTTTACAATTTCAGAGTATTTGCTACCTTTAGTAATATTTGTTATTGAATAGACGTTATCTTTAAATAACTTAAGCATCTATTTTTATTAGCCCTAGTGTTCATAATAGGATCTGGTTTTCTCTGAATCAGTAATTCACTTATATTATACAACAAAGATTCACATTTTTATAAAAGTGAATAAATCACATTTAAGTCCTGGGTTTAGGTTGATTTCTTTAAAAGTCTTTACATTTTTCTCTTTATCATTTAGTTTGTTTCAAGTTGTTTTAATTGAGGGGGTCCTTAATTTGTTTTTATCAGAGTGGAACATGTTTAAGAAATTCTGTTTTTTTGAATTTATTGAGACTTGTTTTGTGGCCTAATGTATGTAATCTATTCTGGAGAATGTTCCATGTGCTCTTGAAAAGAATGTGTACCCTGCTGTTTTAGGATGGAATGATCTCAGTCATTTCCTCCCAAGGAATATACTTACAGCAGAAGGTATCCCTGGTTTTCAAAAAGTTCACTGGTCCACTTTTAAGAATTTAAATACATCCATGTAGTTTAGCTGTCATTCTGCTGGTTGATGGTGTTAATATATAAGAGAGTCTAAGATTTAATGTCGAGTGCTTAGGAGAACAAGAAAAAGTATACAAGGAGTGGATAGGCAAAGTATTTTAACATACTGTCTTAGATGGTTTCATGATCGCCAGGTAAGCCCTATCCTTTCATTTTCTGAAAAACTGTTCAAGTTTATAGAAAACTTTGCCCCCATCCTTTTTTTTTTGATTCATGCTTTCAATCAGTCTGAGAGATGATTCTGGGGTTGGGAATAATGAAGATGTGAACAGGGAGTCATAATGTTGAAACTGGATGTTCAGATCTTTATAGCATGATTTCCTTATTTTTCAAAGAGCAGAAGAATCCCATCGTTTATCATGTTCTGGTTGGACTCCTTTCTTATCGTTTGCTGGAGTTTGAACTTCAGAGCTATGGTGTCAACCCTGCTGTAGTATCTCAGGGGAGCTCCTAATGTGGGGCTGGTGTCATGGCTCACCCTCCAACCTTTCCTTCTTCACTTCAGCCTCCAGCTCTGAGCTTTCCAATCCCCAGAGTAGCAAATGTTGAAAGAAGTTGCACAGGTAAGTATGTGGGTGGGGGGGAAATGGTACTGTCATCAGTATTTTGAGGGTGGATGTTGGGCCATTTACCAGTGAGTCATTTTGTTAGCTTAAAAATACAATGTCTTTGTCATATAACTATCATAAATTATTAAATAGAAGAGTCTAGTGTCCTAAGAAATAATTTTACTTTTTTATTAGATGTGAAACAGAAACCCTTAAACTGAATAAGCCATTAATATGATAATACAAAGGAAGGTTATTAGTTTGTTTGTTTGTTTTTTTTTTTAACCAACTTCATATTTTTCCACAGTGTGTGGCAGGACCAGAAAATTTGTTTTCAGAAAAGAAGCTAAGAAAAAATGTTGGGGAAGGTGTAAATTCATGGACTTAAAATTTTGCTACATGTAACTTGATCTCAGAATGGGGCAAATTTTAGTTTCCATCCACTAGCTTTAGACATGCTGTTCTTCTGTTTCTCAAGATTTTAGGCAAATGGCTGTATTTTTAAAATCTGCAGGAATAGAAACTTCAAGTGTCTTTTTCTTTGAGGTCTAGACAGGAAGACTGGAACATTTCTACCATCTTGGGGTTTGAGATTAACAAAAATGAATGCAGGAGCAGTGAAGGCATTATGTCTGCTACAGAAGTTCAGCAAAGATTTGTTGGATTAATAAGGTCACCAGAGTGTGTGTGTGTGTGTGTGTGTGTGTGTGTGTGTGAAATTCTAACACTCCAGGCATTTTTCTCTTTGTCTGGTTTGTACTGGAAGTCATGATCTAACATTACAGATTTTTCCATCTTAATATATGGTTATTTAAAATAATTTTGTAGCAATGTAGCCCTAGGTCTGTACTACTTTGCTTACTAATTAATACTGTTCTTTTCGGCTCTTGCTTCTCAGAAAGTCTTCAGAAATGGTTTCTTTCATTCTCCCAGACTGATCCTGTATAATTCTTATTCAAATGATTTCTACAGTCGTTTGCACATAACAAGACATTCAAAATTATATCGGGGGAAAGGAGACTTAATACAGCCTATGGTTGCTAACATTTCTTCAGAGAAAGTGTGTCACACTCAAAGAGATTGGAACGCTGACTGTTTGGCACTTTAGGTCCTAAAAATAGAGAATCCTCAGCAATTTACCCCCTTTGTTCTTCCCTTAAATTCTAGAATTGCTTATTTTGTTTTGTTGTTTTTGTTTTAAATTTACTAAGAGCCTTGTAGAAATACATAGTCCCTTGACAAAGCAGACCCTACATCCAGTTTCTTCTGGATTTCCCTTTCTCCCTTCCCCTTTATTAGACGGATCCTTTCTCTTAAGGTTTAAGATTGGTTTAAGATACTATATTCATTCTCATTTAAGAGTTTCCCTTATGCTTACAGGATTTGTTTTGTATCCTAAACATGCAGATCTTCTATTGTTGTATGTCCTTTTACTTGTACATGATAGATTTATATTCTAATATTTAAGGATGAAGTACTGTTTTTTTAATTTTTATGAACTATTATGTGATTACTCAACTCTAGTAACTTAGTGCCCATAAGGCATACCAATTATAGTTGGTTCTTTAGTTGGTATATAATTGTGTATTTTTTTCTGTGGAGTAGCACATTTTGAGTTATTAGAGTTTTGTTTTAGGATATTGTATTTTTTAAAGCATATATGTTGGTGGCTCAGTTTTGAATCTGTATAAGGCATATCGATACAGGTGATGTTAAGATTCTGGAAAATCACAAAATCTGTTTCTTCAAGTTGAGGCATACAGAACATATTCTCCCTAGATCAAAGTCAAACTGATGGGGCATTTTCAGACTCTTAGTAACACTTTTTAGAGAATTTGTTGATTTTGGGGTGCATTTTAAGAGATGGTGTGCATGGTTTGGGGGAATATCTGAGTTAAGCAGCTTCAGACAACAGATTTTAGTAGATGGTTTTTGAATTAAGAAGAGTGATGTGTTATTTTTTTCTTCTTTGCTTGCCCTCTCCATTTTTTTCTTGAATATGTGCTACTTTGGTCTTCTTGTTGTTGAATGAGACCTCTTATAAAATATCTCTGTAATCCCTGCAAAGAACTCTGTGCCAGAATATTTACCTGGCAAAATAATGATTATGGATATGTTCATATAAGCCCCTAGTTTTTTGCTGAATCCAGAGACATGTGTTCTCTGTGCTTCTACCTGTTTACTGCCTTTTCAGTATTCATTAATGCTTTCATTATTCATTTATTGGGCATTCTGCGTTTGAAGTGAAGTGAAGTGAATTGTTTTTATTTACTTATATGCTCTTGGTTCAAGTTGATGAATTTAGAAATTCTACCTCTAAAATTTATATAAACCTTCACTTTCTTAGATCCACCATAAGCAGATTCATAAACTTCATTATGTATTTGCCATATTATAAATATAGTATTCTGGAACTGGTGGGACTTCATAAGAAATATGTTTCTTAGATGAGAAGAGAAAGATCATTTGTTGTTTTTCTAAAGATATTCAGATACTGAGTTCTTTGTTTTTTGAAAAGCTAGATTTTTTTTTTCCAGTGTATGTATCCTTTCCTCCTTTACTTAAGCCCATTTTTTTTTTTTATTGTTTTGCAGGAATGAAGTAAAGTAAGGATTATTTATGGTAGTTGTGAAATGGGGTTGGTAGCTTAGAATCCTGTTAGCGAAAAATACTTCTAAAACAAAAATTCCTTGGGTTATAAATACTTCTAGGCTGTCATCTATAATATTTGATAAACGAATGTTCTGGTTTCACAAAGTTTGAGCAGTATCTCAGTGAGATTTGACCTGCCACTTTTCTCTGTAATGGGTAGTAATAAAAATACCAGATTATCTTCAGATATTATGGCTTTGCATGATTGGTTTCAATGTTGGTTGATTGCATCTTGATAAAGCTGGTAAATATTAATGGTAATTGTGATTTTTAATTAGTTTCTGCTTACTTTGTAGACAGCAGAGAACTTTTGTGTATGTGAAGTGTTTGCTGATAGTGAATGTGGAATTGAGAGGGAAAGGCAAGGAAGAAGTCGAATTCTTTATTCAGCTATCAGAGTGAGTTAGTAAAAATCTCCATTAGGGAAACTGTAAGAAAGGACAGTCTGTTCACCTCCCCTCCAGGGCACCACCATATGACTTATATTTGGCACGTTTTATCCTTTATTATACAAGTTAGAAGCAAATTCTGTTGCTAGAAAAAGTCTTCATACTTTAAAGTTGTGAAATAGTTGATTTTATGGTGGGGCACATGTATCAGTGTGTTAACCGTAAAACCCCTGGCTGCATTAGAGAAGAGAATCCACAAGAAGTTGTTGCCAGTAGGTATTTGTTCTTATTTGAACTCATTTAATAGATGTATTCTACACATTCAATGCTATAATATCTATATTAGTGGTTTATAAGGAAACTTAGAGATTTTATAATCCTAATTCCTTGAAGGATTAAATTTTGTTCACTGTATTTAGAAAGTACTTAAAAATATTAGTTGATTTGGAATATGGAAACTAATTACTTTTTAATCGTTGTAATAGTATTCTTTTAAGCATAATTTTATCCTAAAATTAATGGAACTTTCTCTAAAATAGGTATAGTTTGGTAGTGAGTGGCTTTTGTTTCATGTACTTCTAGTCAGTTCATTTTCATTTTCCTGTTAAAGAGATTGTTTTGACTTGCACACATATTTTATTGTAACATTCTGTATATTTGTTGTTCACTGCAAAATAAGCACCCTTCCCTTTTTTACCCTTACTCCTTTTTTGCCTCGTGAAGCTTACAGTTTAGGGAGAACATACACATTAAACTATTAGTTGAATGTGTGAGAATATACTATAGTAGTTACAAAGGGGGAGCTGTAGCAGATTGCGTGGATTCATATCCCATCTCTGTCATTTATCAGATAATGGAACCTTGGGCACATCAGCTATATGACCTTAGGCGTGTTATCCAACTTCCCCATTTCTCATCTGAAAATGAGGAGTATACAAATAAATACTTAAGGATTATGTAAATCAATACATTTTGAAGAATTTAGGGTATATTGCCTGGCACATAGTAAGTGGTCAATGAAAGTTTATTTTTTGTTACTGTATGATTGTAGTTTTGGTAAAGCATTTTCAGTGACTGTAAATCAGGAGCCCTAACTTAGTGTGAAAGTTTCAAGTGGGAGAAAGAACATTCTAAATAGAGGTAGCAGCATATACAAAAGCCCCGAGGTGGGAAAGATCTTGTGTTGGTGTGGCAGCAGTTTAGTGGTGACAGGGGACCTGTGGAGAGAGTTAAGGTCAGATAATTTACATAGAACCTCATAAGCCTTAATATTATTTTAGGAAGGTGTTGAGGCATTTCAATCAGTAGCACTACAACAATTACATTTTTACTTTAAAAACTCACTTTGGTTAATGTGGTAGAGTCGATTTGAAGGGAATAAGAATTGGGTTAATAAATAAAGATCTGTTTGAAGGATATTGAAGATGCTAGTGCTAGGAAAGATGGATAATGTCAATAAACATTTAAAGTCAGTCTAATCAGCTTAAGGTTTAATTGTTGAAGATCATAGAAGGTACAGATGGCATTTTGCAGGGAGTAACTCTGAGTAACTCAAATTAAGCTGAGGCATAAGTTTTGTTTGGGATTTTGAGATAATTACTGCCAAACAGTCACATTAAGATCTCAGAAATCTTCGTCTGTATCCTCTAGGTAGGAGCAATTAACAAGAGATGAGAATAAGAGAGTGAGTCAGTGTAGTGGTTATTAACATGGCACCATAATAACTAGTTAGTCAAGGGAAGTCTGACTTAGTTCATCACCTAGATTTTTGTACCTGCTTTTCCTGCCTATACTATTTCCCTCTTAATCTGGCATTGAAGTCTAGGCCTACTTTTCCTTATCACCTATCACCATTCTTCTAGACTTCCTAGTCTTGTTACTTGGGCTTTTTCTCATTTCTCAGAACTTGTGCATGCTGTCACTTATTCCACAAGTTTGCTTCCATCTCCCACCCATGTACTTCAACTTTTAAATTTTTTACATCTTTTTTAATCAAGTCTTTGTTCAGACATTAGTTTTTTTATACCATGTTATAGTCAGTTTTCCTCAGACACAGATATTCCCTTATTTGTGTTCTTAAAGTACCTGTGCAGATTTTCATATTGTAATTGTTTATTTGCAGATATGTTTCTTAGCTAGACTGTGATGTTGTTCAAGACTTGGAACTGTTACTTATTCAGCTTTTGTATTCACTACCATATTTTAAAAAAAAAAGATTTTATTTATTTATTTGAGAAAGAGAAAGAGCATGCGGGGTGCAGGGGGAGAGGGAGAAGCGGGCTCCCCAAGGACCCCCCCCAACATGGGGCTCCATCCCAGGACCCTGGGACCACGACCTGAGGTGAAAGCAGATGCTTAACTGACTGAGCTGACGTGCCCCACATTATCACCATTTTTGGCATAATTCATATAGTATTTCCTTAGTATGTTCATTGAAATGTGAAAGCAGACCAGTCAGGAGACTAAAACAAACTAGTTCAGAGCTTAAACTAAGATGATGGTAGGAAGAATGGCAAAAACAGATGTGAAAGCCATTTTGAAGAAAGGATAGAACTTGGATGTACAGAACAAAGCAAGAGAAAGTAACTTGGAAAATCAGTTTTAAATATTAACTGATTTAGTTTATTAATTATATTTCTCAGGTAGAAATGTTTAGAGGTACTTTAAAATTTGCTGCTAGAACCTTGAGTTACACCTGGAGATAGATTTTGAAACCAACCTACATTTGTTTGCTATCAGGAAAAGGACCACTCTGCCATGGATGTGTTTCTGTCCCTGGGAATAGGATTCCATGCCTGGGCCAGCATTTGCCAGCAGTATAGACAATAAATGATTTCAGAGTAAGTTCCTCTCCAGAGGCCTTGCTGAAGGAAATAATGTGTAAGATTAAATATCATCCTGCCTTGGATATGATATGAGTCTATTTTTTACCCTTTTATATGTGTTTTTTTCTATATATGTATATACACATATATACACATATATTTTCAAGTTTTCATTTATAAAGTGTCCTACTTTTGTTTCTCTGACTTTCTATAAAGCTCCAGGCTTTGCTTTTCTTTCCTTGTTCTTTGTCATCCATCCCACCTGGAGCCTCTTTACTAATCTTTGAAGTTACTCGTTTAGATCATCATAAGTTTGGGGTTTTGCACATTCTTTTTGGTGATTATTCTGATTTACTGCATTTGAGCTTGAAGTACTGTACCTTAGGAATTCATTGCTAGTCCAAATTAAATTATGAAGAAGTATACTGGAAAATCCAGCCAACTTGGTGCTTCCATTCTGCCTATCACTTTAATCCCCCTCTCTCTACTACTTCATTTTGAGACCAAGTCTTTTGCGGGGTTGAGGGGTGGCATTTGGGGGGTTTAGACTGATAGAAAGGATTAGTGTAAGCTAGCCTATGTGTATGCTTTCTGATTAGAGTTTGTAGAATCAAAGGAAAGATAAAATGTCTTTATTAAATGCTTTAGATCTGTGTTCAAAAAAAGCTTAAGAAACTGCTTTTGGTGTATACATATGTCATATCATATTTTTTCTTGGTAAAATCTCACATTTTACTCTTCCATTGTTATAACATCGGGTATAAAAGTCAAGAGAGGATGTGTCAGTTAACAAAATAGATGTAAGCCCTTGCTATGTTTGCTTGAAAAAAGCTGACAAATTACATATACCAAAGATACTATGGTATATATAATGTAAAATGTAGTATGATTTTTTTTGAAATTTTAAAAAAATTTTCGTTTACCAAGTTGACCTCACTATATTTGGTATTACCAGTGATTTCAATATACTGTTGATATATCCTCTTAGAAATTGATAAAAATTGATTTCTAGATTCCTTTGATTCCTACTTATTCTCTTCTAGGAGATAATGTGAAGGCCTTACCCTTTGGTATCATCCATTCATCCATCCATTAGTGTGAGGTCTCTCTCAAAATAGATCCTTTTCTAACCATGTCTCACCACTTCTGCCACTACCACTGTAGTCTAAGCTACTGTCCTTTCTCACCGCTGCTTTTCCCTTACTCTTGCTTCTTCTTTTGTCCATTAGTTATAGAATAACTGCAGTGGTTAAAAAATAAGATACCTGCCAAATTTTGTTCCTGAAACTATCCCCAAGCCCTTCTGACTTCTAGCTCACATAGAATAAAATCCAAAGTTCCCTAGGGCCTGCAAGGCACAACATGATTTGGGACCACCTTCAGTTTCTCCCATTCTCTCTTAAGTTCCTACTGCTTGAGTCACACTACTAAGGATCTTGATGTTGCCTGTCTGTTGAATGCTCTTTCCACAGGTCTTTGCCTAGTTGGTTCCCTTACTTCTCTGCCTGATTATTATCTTCATAGTTTCATCTTTCATGGCTAGTCTAAAATGCTTTTCTTACCCCATTGCATCATTCTGTGTGGAATAAAGCACGGGCCCTTAAAAATGGAATAAACTAGCTTTTGTAAGAAACTTACTATGTTGTTCTGTCCTTTCCTTTTTTCTTTCCTTCCTTTCCTTTTCTTTTTTCCTGTTTTCCTTTTTCTTCCTTTTTTGCCCTGGATCAGATAATTCTTTGTTTCATCTTAGAACCCATTCCTGGACTTGTGTTGCATTTGGAGCATAGAATATTAACACTTTTTTTTTTTTCCGAAGTCACATAAGAATAATTAGTATTTTCACTGATATGTAATTTCTTTGTTGAAGCACACAAAACAAAAATGAAATTCTGCATATTTGTGTTTTCTCCTTCTCTCCCCTCCTCCCTCCTTTCCTCTCTCCCTCTCGTTCTCTCTCTCTCTCTCTCACTCTCTCACAGACATACACAGAGCAGTGAGTGTAGGAAAATCTTGCATTAATGAACAAACATTTCTGCCTTCCTTTGAGACATTACTTATGTTTAGTTTTACTTTCAAACAGTGAAGCCTCTTATACAATATTAGTACGAAATTTTTTATTCAATATACTTAATTTTAATTTTGGAATTCTAGGAGTCTATAATTGGTTTTGATGATAAATGTTATACCAGAATTGTCAAACGAGGAGTTTGCTTTGTATGCATTGAGTTGATTTATGTGTGTATGATTTGATGAGAGGTAACCATGAGATTCTCTTGAAATTTTACTGAATATTCTAGGTAACATGCCATTTCCCCATGTTTATCCTTTCTTAGAATTCAGTAATAATGTTCCTTTAAAGAGAATTAAATGTATTCTTAACTTTTTCAAAATAAACTTTTAAAATCTCATCTGTGAAGAGTCTTAATTTGTAGACTAAAGTGCTTTTTTTCACTGTTAACTTTTCTGCAATAAAACTCCCTAAAAAAAAAAACACTTGTTTTTCCTGTTTAGGGATACTTATGGGTTTGGTGGATAGGCATATAGGATTCTACTCTCTGAAATTACATTCAGAATTACAGAAGGATTTTTATGGGATTTACCAGGGAGTCTACTACTAAAAAAGATTAAGTATATTCTAACAAAATAATAAACACTTTAAAAATAACTTTCTGTATTTCAGACCTAAGGAGATTAATATCCCCAAAGCGTACAGCAAGACAGTGTCTAAGCTGTCATCAGACCATTGCTGATATTTAACTTAAAAATTTTCTCTCAGACCTCAAAAGGATGAATGGTTAAATATTTGTTCTTAAGAACTTAACAGGGACCTTAAGATATAAAAGCAGTTATTAAATAGCCTGATGCTTTCAACAAACTTGCATGTCAAATTTGGTCATTAAAGACTGTAGCTTATCAGTTTACCATGTCTACCAGTAAACAGTAGTAACTACACTGTCTTATTTTGAAATGAGAAATAAAAGGAATTGTTTGTTTCTTAGTGATAATTGAAGAAAATACCCTTTTTCACAATGAGTGTATAAGACAGATGTCAAATTTGGTGTGAGTTTTCCCCCCAAATTTTTGTGAAAAGATGTAGTCACCATGTATTCAAATCTTTACAGATGTCTTCCATCATGACATTTCACTTTACTTTGGACTACAAAGTGCCATTGTTGGGAGACACATTGACCATAAATAACATAGTCAGTTGATAGTTTTGGAAACTTTATTAAGAGGTTATCCTAAGGAAGAAAATTAGCATGGGCTGCCTCCCTGGCTGAATTAGTAGAACATGCATTTTTGATCACAGGGTCGTGAGTTTGAGCCTCACCTTGGGTGGAGAGATTGCCTAAATAAAAGAAGCATTAAGACCATTTTCCAGTATTGCCTTAAAAAAAATTAGTATATATTTAGTAATTATTTGCATTGGTGTGGGCTCAAAATTATTAGTGTCAGATGTGGGAAAGATTGAAAAGCAAAAGAGGAATAAGCAGGTTACATAATAGAAATCATAAATTTACACCAAGATGATAAACATCACTGTTATGGGTGGATGCTTGTAGCTTGAGATAAAGTTTTTAGTCTGCCATTATATGTTGACTCAAAAAGTGCTGTATCTCAATAAACTTAGATTGTCAGTGAAGATGATATGCTCTGAAAAACAGATCATTTACAAAAGACATAGTGATATCATAGATACGTGTGAAGATTTTAAATAATTAAACCCAAAGTTAATTTTTAAAATTTTCTGTGGGAAAATTTTATTTGAGGTTGCAAATTCTCAAGAATAACTGGCATATATTTCTTTAAAGTAAGTGGAATTATTGCATATGATAGGCTTTATTAAATTTCTTCTCTTGCTTTTAGAGCCTTGAAGCAAAAATTTAATGTGACATCCTTATAGTTAGTTAGATTTATGACTTTTTCACATGACCCATTAGCCCTTAGTTGATCTGTTTATCTTAGTATTGTTTTCCTTCATTTTCTGTTTTCCACATAGGAGTTTCGTAAAGCTTGACATTTTCCAAAATATTACTCTTGATAAAAGCAATATTTTTGTTTAGGTGACAAACAGCATGTTTGGTGCTTCAAGAAAGAAGTTTGTAGAGGGGGTCGACAGTGACTACCATGACGAAAACATGTACTACAGCCAGTCTTCTATGTTTCCACATCGGTCAGAAAAAGATGTAAGTTAATCAGTTACATTGTATTTACTCAGTAGTGAATGTTTCTTTGTGGTTCTGGAAAAGCAGTATATGAATTGCAGAATACCGTGTTTGGTCGAGTGACTATGTTTTAGGCACAGTGCTAGGCCCTGGGGATACAAAAATAATGAGCTTACATTTTAATGGGAGATAAAATGTCCTGTGATTCTGAAGTTGGGATATGGCAAAACTGGAAGCCCTAAAAGACAAGAGGTAACATGGTATTACATCTAGGTCATCAGTTGTTTTTCTTAACTTGCTATTTTTATATTAAGTAGGCACATAGAGTAGAAAGCAGATTTGCAAAATTTAAAGATATAATGGCAAAATTAAATGAAACTTTACCGTTGCTATGGAACCTTCAAGCTGTAATCATAAACTTTAGTTAGTAAGAGCATCTCCTGTTCAGCTGGAGGAATGCTACTACAGAAACATTTTTGAAGAACTATATTCAGAACATTGAAGCTGTTATATTATAGAGGTGTGGATTAAATGCCTTGGAAGGCTGGTAGTTCTGTAATCCCATTTGGAATAAGGATTTAACACAGCCAAGTCATAATTAGCAAATTGATAAAATATTTTTAAATAAATTGTTATTTTCAAATTCTTGTAAGCCTTTTTAAATATACATATGTATACATATATACATAATATACTGTAGTAGTCAAACCAGTTGCATTTTTGTACTTTGTATCCACACACCTTTTTTCTCCTTTGAACCCTTTTTATAAACTTGCTATTCCTAATTTTCCTACCTATGTAACAATCTATTCTAGTTATTAAGCTATTGAGATTCTTACTTATGTTTAAAGCATTTATAAAATTCTAAAATATGTAACAAATGCTCTCATTTTTCATTAAAGTTGATCATTAGTAAATCACTTCCTGTGTCTTAGAATTCACAGATTGGCTTAATTTAGATTTAGGATTTTGGTGAATTCTTTTCTCCTTCTGTTGTGCTGTTGCTCCCCTTTATTTTTATTTGAAAATTATTTCATTTTGTCAGTAATGTATCAGTTATGTTATTAGGGCTCTTTTCAAAATATGTGGTGATTTTATAATTAGTGTGCAGTTTAATAGCTCCTTGAATAATGTCATCTAATTAATTTTCTGTTGCTTTACTTACCATATAGCTCTTTGTTCTTGGATGTAAATTATAATTGAATTTGTTTTTACTGAAGTTTCTATGTTTATTTATTCCCATTTTGATATTGTAGTTAAAGAATGTCATGTTGCTTGTAAAAACTATAAAACTAATCCATACGTGTATTACTGTGTTTGTATAGTACACATAGTTAAGTATACACATAGTATCGTACACACATAGTTAAGTTTGATGGAAAAAATGGTAGTGGAATATTACTTATTGATGAAAAGTACTCATTCTGATTAGGAAGATACAAAGCTTTCAAACTGAAATCTGGAATAAAGTATGTACAGAGAATGACAGAGATGTCTGTCTTCTAGAGAGCAGAAATACTCTTTATCTTAGGTTTTTAGTCAGAATGATTAAATACACTTATATATGTTGGTTATCATTTCTGTTTAGCTGTCACGAAAATAACACAGGATGATTTTCTTTACTAAACTTTTTAAATTAAGAAGGTAGTAAGACATAGAGATTAAGAATTTAGGGTCTAAATCCTTACCCTTATGTGTATGGACCTTCGCTGGGCCTGTTGGCAAGAACACCAAGCCTCAGCCTTTTCTTCTTTAAGGTGGGAATAATAATAAATAGCTACTTAAAAATTTCTGCTGCTGCTGATACCTTTTTGTAACAAAATAGTATAGGAACAGTATTGCAAATTTTAGAAAACATGCATGAGAAGGGAGAAGAAAAATTACCCTTAATTTTGCTGATCAGAAATAGTTTACTACTAAAATTTTAACTTAATACTTTAAATATTTTTATTTTAAAAATGTTATGTAAATCTCTGGAACATGTCCGCATATTTTCCACAAAAAAGTTTATACCAGTTTCTACTTTCATCAGCTATTACCTTTAAGTCTTTGCAATATACAAAAAAAAGGCTTATTGTTTTAAAATACGTTAAGACGGGTCCCTGGATAGTCAGTGGGTTAAGCATCCACCCTTGATTTTGGCTCAGGTCATGATCTTGGGGTCATGAGTTGGAGCCCTGCATGGGGTTCCATGCTAGGCATGGAACCTGCTTAGAGAGTCTCTCTCTCCCTTTCCCTCTGCCCCTCCCCACCTTAAAAAGTACCTAAAGATGTTGTTAAATTTACGTACACTCAGTAATGTATCTTTTCCATGTAGTTACTGGCCATTAGTATTTCTTCCTTTGTGTATTACCTATTTTTGTGCCATTTTGTTTTCTCTTGATAGGGTAAGTCTTGTTTATTTGTTAGTGTTTTCTATAAATTAATGGTCTCTTGTACTTTGTTACAAATATTTTCCCAGGTTTTTCTGCCTATAGTTTAGTGAGTGGTTCTTTAATATAAAAATATTTATCATTCTTACTAAATTTGACTCATCAGTCTTTTTATATTTGTGGTTTCTGTTTTTGAGATCATACTTAGACTTTTTCCATCTATTTTCTTCTAGCGTTTTTGTGCCTCATTCTTCAGATATAACTTAGTAGTAAAATTTCTGCCTTAGAAATGTATTTTGGTTGGGGTGCCTGGGTGGCTCATTCGGTTGATTAAGCATCTGACTCTTGATTTTGGCTTAGGTCATGATCTCAGGGTTGTGAAATTGAGCCCTGTGTGGGGGGATGTTTTGGGTGTGGAGCCTGCTTAAGATTCTCTCTCTCCCTCTGCCCCTCCCCCACCAACAATCTCTCTCTGTCTCTCTCTTCTTTCACAAAAAAAAAAAAAAAAGGTATTTTGGTTTAAGGTGTGAATATAATGGTGCCCAGTTCTCTTCCCTGTATTCTTCCCCCACTTTCTCAGTGAGCATATCCAATATCTAATTTTCCCAACATCAGTTACAATTTAGATCACAGGTTAGAAAACTTTTCCATAAGGGACCAGATAATAGTATATTATGTGGGTATTTATATAACAATTTAAAAAGTAAAAAAAAAGACCTGCATGTACCTACAAATACAAGCAGTGTGCTAGGTTTGGCCTGTAGGAAGTAATTTGCTCACCCTTGAGTTAGAGCATTCATTTAAGGCTAATTGAAATCCTCCCTTAATATATTTTAAGGTGTCTGATGTATTCTTAGGCCTGTTTCCCAACTCTTTTGTTCTGTTTCTCATACTGATTCTATGGCAGAACTACAACATAGTTGAATTGCTGTTGCTTTATAGACTGTTCACATCTTAGGTAAGGTCTTTCACGTTCTTTATAAACATTTATATTGCTGATTACCTTTTTTCAGAAGTCTAGGTCTCCTATTTCTGTTCTTTATGCTTTTTTAATAAGTAGGATTTTATTTTTTTTACTTTTTTCTGATTTGTTTTTTATTGATATAGAGAATACCTTGTGTGTGTGTTTATTTTATAACCAACTACCTAACAAAACTCTTAACTAGTTTTTGTTGAATGGGAACAGGAACATGGGCTCTGTAGGTCCTGCTATTTGATTTTATATCTCATTCGCATGATGTACTAGCTACCTGTCCTTGGGGAAGTTACTCAGTCTCTATGTTTCAGTTTTTTCATCTATAAAATAGGAATAATAGTATATGACTTATGGCTGGTTATAACTGCATGCAAAACTTTTAGAAGACCAGATAGTAAATATTAAGTAAATTTTGCTACTAATATGTAGCAAATAATAGTAATAAATTTTGCTACTAATATGTATCAAATAAGTAGTAATAATAATATTACTCCATTTGATTCTTTTGTGTTTTTTTAACATAGTTATATATATCATCTGCAGATAGCAATTATTTTATGATAAAAACAATCGAAGAGAAAGTTTTTAAACATAAATGACTGGGATAATTTTGTAATTTTTTTTCCTCTGGGAACAGTGAGAAAATAATTTCAAATTCTAATGTATGTTAAAGAAAAACTGGCCAGTGATTCGGTCTTTAAGCCACTTACAAACAAAATCCTGATTTACCTTATCCATAAAGTATAAAATATAATTCTGTCATATGCATGGTTGTAAAAGTATTTGGGAAGCTGTTCTTTATGTGCCTCTATTAATTAAATTATGAAATAGTTTTTCAGGACTACTTCCCTTTCCAAGGCCTTTTATATCAAGAGATACCTGTATATATTTGTATCTTTCTGTAGAATGCTGAATTTACTATTTGAAGTGTACAGTTAGTTTTATAAATACTACAAATATGTTATTTAAATGTTTTTCAAGATTAAATAAATCATAGGCAGATACAGACTTGATTTCCTTTTTATCATAATTACTTTCTTTTGGGGGACATTATAGAAAATTAAAAGCATTCATATAAGATGTTAATAGACAACTCTGGGGGGATTATATAATTTCAGCATCTTAAGAGTTATTTAAGTATATTTGTATTTTAATTGCTAACATTTTAAAGTCCTGTGAGTCTTTGAACTCACTTGATTCTTAGGCATAATCATTTTAAAGGCACAAACTTTTCCCTTGTTTTTATATATGCTGTAAAGGCATAACATGTGACACCTTTTCCTTACATTCAAAAAAACTCATTAAACTGGTAAGAGTAGACCACTTCCTTGTTTTGACAAATAGCAACATTCTGAATGCATACCTAGCTTTTTTTTTTTTTTTTTTAAGGCAGAGAGGCAGGAAAGGGGGGGAGCGAGCAGGCTCCCCACTGAGCAGAGAGCCCTATGCAGGGCTTGATCCCAGGACCCTGAGATCATGACCTGTGCCTAAGGCAGAGGTTTAACCCGCTGAGCCACTGAGGCGCCCCACATACCTAGCTTTCGTACTTGTTAGCCTGTAACAGTTATGGCTGCTAGGATTTCTTTCAGGCCAATTAATAACCAATATTTTATAATGCAAATCTGTTATAAAATAAGGATACTTTTTTCCACCATTATTGTCATTGGCATGATTAGTATTTAACTGCATTTTGGAGTCAACGCTTGGCTGACTCTCCAGTTCATTGCATTCACATTCCTTTCTGCATGAAGACCTTGGCACAGTTTTCCTCTTTGTTTTTCAGATCTTCACATGGTTCTCTCTCATTATATCCATGTACCTGCTAAAATACCTTCCCTAAGAAACCTTCTTTTCCTAAGTAGCCTCATATATACTATGAATACTACGTCCACTGTATCCTTCTAAATTCTTTCTTGCATTTTTACAGTCATCACACCTCTTCACCTAAAAGTATGTGTTCATCAGTTGTTTATTATCCTCTCCTCCACTAGGATTTAAGTTTAACAAGGGAAAGGACTTTGCCTGTCTGGTTTACTGATATGTTCTTAGAACCTATATATAATAATGTGCAGGAGATAGGGAATCTGTTAAAGGGAGGGAAGGGAGTTGATACTGAAATATAACAGTTAAGATTATTTGCAGATGATATTATTTACCTAAAAAACTAAAAAATCACCTTTAAAAATAGAAAATATGGGGGCACTTGGGTGGCTCAGTTAAGCGTCTGCCTTTGGCTCAGGGTTCCCGCATTAGGCTCTCTGCTTAACAGGGATCCTGCTTCTTTCTCCTCCTCCCTCTCTGCCTGCCACTCTACCTGCTGTGCTGTCTCTCTGTGTCAGATAAATAAATCTTTAAAAAATGAATGTATATAAATGTGGAGATTTTTATGACCGTGATAACCTAATAGAGTTCAATGTAAGTAAATCAAACTACACTCTAAAGAAACTGGAATTAAATGTCAAATCGTTTGAAGGGAATCTTCTAAAAACCTTTGAAATTCATTGACATTCACAAAATCTTCAAGCTCCGTATTTAAAGACAAAAGCCTTTTTATAAAAAACGATATACTTAAAAGATCTATCAGATTGTGATATATGTACAAAAAGAATCATAAAATGTTTCATCTCAATAATAACTAAAAATTCATAGTTAGAAAATGATACTTTCTGTTATACTAGAAAGGCGCCTTTTTTTTTTTTCAAAGATTTTATTTATTTATTTGACGGACAGAGATCACAAGTAGGCAGAGAGGCAGGAAGAGAGAGAGGAAGGGAAGCAGGCTCTTCACTGAGCAGAGAGCCCGATGCGGGGCTTGATCCCAGGACTCTGGGATCATGACCTGAGCCGAAGGCAGAGGCTTTAACGCACTGAGCCACCCAGGCGCCCCAGGAGGTGCTTTTTTCATGGAAGAATAGCTGCTCTCTGAGGGGTCATTGAAGCAATTGCTGGGGAACTATAATTAATGCAGACTTTCTAAAACAGTTTAGAAATGAGTACTGAAAGCCTTTTAAAAATGTGAACATTTCTTCATTCATATGCCTTGCTATATATTGAGCTCTAACCTAAAACTTAGACAATATAATATAAAGATGTTCATTGTCATACTTGAATTTGAATGTTAAATGCCCAATAGGAATTAATTACATTGACTATTTCAGCTTGTAGTACTTTTTTAAAATGCTCTTTTTAAAACTTAATGTTTTAATCAGAATTATTAGAAATATTGAGTTAAACCCATAATTTATTTTTATCTGATTCATAAGGTACAAGGTCCTATGACTTACTGTTTATCTGACTGTTCCTGCCCTTCTTTTCTCCTTTCTTTTGTTCTTTTTAATGTATTGTCTTCTTATAGTCTTTCTTTGTGTGTCAGTTAGATGTCATTCTGATGAGTGGTTTCATTTTTTAAACCATACTATTTTTAATTTTAAAATGTTCTTCAGATTCTGTCCTAGGTTTAGAACTTCTTTTCCTTTGTGAGTTCTTTTTTTTTTTCCCCCTCCCTGTTTGTATATATGTTATAGTCGAAGTTATACTTTGTTATTTTTGTTCTGGATTAACAACAGAATTTAGAATTATGTTATTACCACACTTTTAAGTAATATGATCAAGGAATTGTTTAAAGGTTATTTAAAAACTTACTTCATTTTTTAATTGCTTTTGTGGTCAGGGAAATTTTATTTAACCAAACTTTCTTGTATTTTGAAGTAATTTGTTATTGAGAAAATACTTTCTTGACTAGACTGATTTTAATGTTTCCAAAATCTGTTTTAGGATTGAAGGTACATTTATTGGAGGGAATGATTGAGAAGTGGTCTCTATTAGAAAGCACAGAATAATTGATACCTTTGTGGTGTTAATGGTTTGAGGGCAGGACCCATATTTGCTTATTAAGTTTTCAAATATATATATATATATTTGTAAAACAAAAAAATTTTAAACTTTTTTTGGTCATGGATTTCAGAGTTGTATCTAGTAACAGTGGAAATAATTTTTTAAATAGTTTCTAACTTACTAGCTTTTCTTAACATTCTATGTAGTAAACCAAGGGTAAGTGGGCTTTTTGTTGGGTCATCATGGAATCATCATGAATCATGAATCACATTACTGTTTCTTCTAGTTGCTTCTTGGTTTTTGTTGTTGTCTGACTACAGTTTATTTTATAGACTGTTTGAGAACTGAGGAAGAGTGTAATTGAAATGATGGTTTTGGACTGGGAACATAGTATCCTTGGTGGCTTCAGCGTTCTACTAATTATGTAACATTTAATTCTTTTCTGCCATTTCCCCCATCTACGAACGATCACAAGCTCTGCTTATTTTACCTGAAATTTGTGATGATGAACTTCTTTCTTTAGTTTCTTAGACAAAAATTAGTATAAATGTAGGGTACTATGCGGTAAATTCCCCAGAGGTTGAATGACCCTTTGACTGCTGTTAAAAGAAGTCCTCCTTTGGGAGGAAAATTAGGTTATTAGTGAGGCTGCTACCATATAGTGAGCACATACTATGTGCCAGAGCTTATCTCATTTAATCTTCACTTCAACTCTATTTGGTAGGTAGTATTTTTTCCATCTTAACAGGAAAGAAACAGAGGCCTGGCTCTCCCATAGGTAAGTGTCAGAACCAGGATTCAGACCTAGATTTTTTTTTTTTTTTAACTCCAAAACTGAGCTTATATTGCATTCCTACTGTAATGTGTCTCTTGATCTAAGGCTTTGATATTTCTTTAAGAAATTAATCTTTATATTAACTTTTAGTATGTAAATATGTAAGTTTTCTGTTGTCTGTTCACTGTAGTTATTGCTGTGCCATGGTACATTTCTTGTGCATTTTCTTTGCCCTCTCAAATAGCATTTATATCCCATTCACATTCCTTCATTGTGTGTTAAATATATTTTTAGCACTGACATATTTCATGAAGCATGCTTTCAGTGTTTAAAAATTTCACCATTAGGAACTGGTTTAATAAGAAATTATATATTTTGCATTTTTTACATGTTTTGAGGCAGTCATTTTAACATCCGTTTGCAGAACTGATTAATGCTTATTTTACATGGATGCTTTGAAGGCTATAAACTCTGAAGTTTAACAGACTACTTTCATATTCCTTTAAAGTATTGTTCACTAACCTTCTCATGTATTCTCACACATAGAGAAAATGATAGTAGTTATTATGTCACACTGGTAAATGGGTCACTCTGCTGCTCTTGATCACCAGTACTTGGCCCAGGGAGCCATGCCCTCTCTACCTTCATGTTGTGCCTCCCTCTCATAGCTTCCTAGCGCTGAGAGGGTTGTTATCTTGGCACACTAGTAACTCCTTGTAGATACATAACCTTTGTGAGAAAGTAGACTAAAATGTCTGTTCTTTGGACTTACATATTCAGTAAGCATAAATTTCTGAGAAAATTAAAATTTTAAGTGGTCCATTCTAAAATCTGCACATTGTGGATCATTCTAAAACATACAGTCATTTGCCAGTCTCTTTTGGAAACTGCTGTTTTACTTTCTTTGTAACTTAACAATAATAATATCATGATTTTAAGTGTTTTATATAAACCTTTTGCCTTCTGTCACCAACTAAAGCTTTACTGTATATTATACATTTTCTTTGATCTTGTTTTTGCAATTTGGAAGTGAGTCTTTAAGGTGCTTGAGATATTTCCAGTTATGTGGTTAACAGTAATGATGATTGTACCTAACAAAAGAACTTGATCAGGCATTAAATGTGTATTCTTTCAGTTTAATTGTTTAGATTGTGTACCCTCTGTATTTGAAAAGGAATATTAATAAGGTTTGATGCTTCTTTAGAAAGTTTGTTACTTTATTTAAATACTGCTAGTTTTAAAGTAGTGTTACTTGGCTCTACCTCAGGAGTGATTTCTATCATTTGTTAAAACCACTGTTTTTTAAAACAACAACTTAGAATTTTGACATGAAAACCTCTCGTTTGAATATTTCTCCTTCTGTTTTTTCGATGGTCAATGTCAGCACAATTCTTCACTGGAAACCAAAGTGGCCCCTGAGAGTTCCCTGTCGGGTGATTCTTACCCTCCTCCTTTTCCCTATACGTCAGCCATTTCAGCAGGTCTTGAAATACTGTTGCTTCTACCCCCAGAAGGCCCCTCTTTTGTAGTTCCACCTCTGCTGTTCTGGTTTAGTATCTTCCTGTTTCCATCCAGTTTTGCTTTGGAATTAACTCTCTAAAGCACAGCCAGATCAGGTCACTTCTTTCCTTAATACTGCTTTTTTCTTTTTATTGCCATAGTTGGTAGTCATCTGCCCTTTACATCTGGCCCCAGCATCTCTTTTTTCTCTCTCATTCTTCTGTGTATGTCCACATGTGCATAGGGGTGTATGCCTCATCTCCTCTCACTAATTACCTGTTATGAAATCACTAATTTTTCTTATTTTGTTTGTATTCTAATCATGTCACTAACTTTTATCATACTACACTCACTGCATGTTCTCAGCCTGGAAGATTCCTTATCAGATGTTACTGCTCTGTAAAATATTTCAGTTACCTCACCATTGTTTAGAATTATTTTCCTTTTGTGATACTTCAGTTGATTTACCTCATTGTGCCTTAGAGTATAATTTGGTACATAATTCATTCTTTTCATCTACAGGGTATGAAAATTTTGATGACATGGCCTAAGTCTTTAGTTAAATTGTCTTGGTGGTTACTTAATATAAGAGAGTACTTAAACATGTATTTGCATGTATGTGCTTTAGTTTAACTCAATTTAAGTATCTACTTTGTGTATAGCACTGCACATGCAGTGCCAGTGTCTTTGAGGAAATAAAAAATATAGGTAACGTGTTCCATGAATATAACATGTCGTCAAAAAAAAAAAAATGTGTATTCTATTAGGAAAAAAGGTACTGATGCAATAAATTGAAAGGCACTGTTAAGAAGTCCATGAAAGGGCACTTGGGTGGCTCAGTTGGTTAAGCAACTGCCTTCGGTCATGATCTAGAGGTCAGGATCTAGTCCCGCATCGGGCTCCCTGCTTGGCAGGGGGTCTGCTTCTCCCTCTGACCTCTCCCCTCTCGTGCTCTCTCCTTTCGTTCTTAAAAAAAAAAAAAAAGTCCATGAAAGGGGCACCTGGGTGGCTCAGTGGGTTAAGCCCCTGCCTTTGGCTCAGGTCAAGATCTTAGGGTCCTTGAGTCGAGCTCCGCATTGGGCGCTCTGCTTAGCAGGGAACCTGGCCGCCCCCCCCACCCCCCCGCCTGTCTCTCTGCCTCTGCCTACTTGGATCTCTGTCTGTCAAATAAATAAATAAAATATTTAAAAATAAAAAAAAAATAAAACATTTTTTTAAAAAGTCCATGAAAGTCACACTAATAGTATACATTATATACCAAGTCGTATATTTTTGTAAGTAATTTTGACTTGTCCTTTGGTATTTTGTCATCTCTCCATTTATTATATGATTGTATGTTTGTTAGATTTTTCTACCCATTTTATACATAAACTATTTGTATATATAAATGTTGGGTAATGTTTTTACAAAACAAAACTTGTCTGTTCAGGTAATTTTATTTTCAACTTTTCATAAACCGAATTTAGAATTTAGCTTAATATATTATCTAAAGATCAATAATTAGACTTATTTAAATTTATAGAGGCTAACTTTCTGAGATACTGTCTTCATGTTTTTGTTAGCCTATTTTTTTTGTTTTGTTTTTTAAGTGAAGTAATGATGCTGCTATAGTTTTCTTTAGAGTAACTTGAAAGAAGAAACCTTGTAATCAGAAATTAGTTTTATTTGTACATTTTTATTTTATCCAATTGTAATATTTTCTTAAGAAACACAGAATTTATTATGTAATGTTTATCTTTTTTGAAGAATAGGAAATGTGGTTTGGCTCTCACATATTATGTGTTGTACAGATTCATAAC
Source organism: Mustela erminea (assembly GCF_009829155.1). Taxonomy (NCBI): domain Eukaryota; kingdom Metazoa; phylum Chordata; class Mammalia; order Carnivora; family Mustelidae; genus Mustela; species Mustela erminea. Next base: position 46,876,988 of record NC_045619.1, on the reverse strand, counting down.
GTGTAAACTCATTGCTTTGTGTACTTTCTTTATGCTCTAATATAATTAATTTGTTTCTAGATGCTGGCATCACCATCTACATCAGGTCAGCTGTCTCAGTTTGGGGCAAGTTTATACGGGCAACAAAGTAAGAATTTTGTATTTATTCTGGGATGCTTTATTTAAGGAAAAAAATAGCTACAAAATAAAGAACAACCAGTGCTGCCCTTCTGGGTCAGTTCTAGGATTTAAAAGGAAAGATTTTTAATTTTCATTTTTTCTTATTTCACTTAACATAGGAAAACCTCATTATTTTAGATCTTTTCTAATTCAAAATTTGTTATTATTTGGGTATAGGAAAGACTGGAAGTTATTTTCATCGTTTGTTTCTGTATGTTCTTTTGCAGTACAGTGTTTTTGAAGAATTTGCTAAACAAATAAAAAAAAATAGACCTCCTCTATGTTTTCAGTTAGAGGAACTTAAACTTTTTTGTTTGGTCAGTTAAATGGGTGGTTTTGTTTGTGGGTTTTGGCCTTTTTATTAATGAAGGACCATTACTTAACAGTCTGCAAAATGCTCTTTGTTTAGCAAATATTTCTTTTAGTTTTGGTCATCTGGATATAGAATATTTGTTTTTGACTCACAGTTCAATGCTTTTTCTACATATAAGATTTTATTTCTTTTTAAGTACTGTAATGCTTTTATAGCGCTTAGCACAGTGCCTGGCGCATAGTAAGCGCTCAATAAATGTTTGCTATTATTATCACATAAAATTTTTATAAAACTAAGTTATAAAATCTTCCTGTTTTTTCCATTAATTTTCCAAACTGTTAAATATTAATAAGATTTTATTATCTCTGTTAATGTCAGAGACTGCTGATCTCTCATCTGTTAACAGAAGGGGAGTATTAAAAGGGATATAAATTCCCATCCAAGATTATAGGACATAGAGTAACTGGAAAAAACAATCTGATGACTGAGTATCTTAACCAGCTTCAAATAAAAATCAGTTATTTGATTTGGAACCCTTTTCTAGTATAATAAAATAAAGTTTTGATAGGTATCAGAATAGTTTGTCAGACCACTTCATTCTTTAGATTTATTTTGAAGTTTAATAGGGGGAAGAAACTTACTTTGTTAGACAAATATAGATTTCATCTACTTTTTTCTTCCTCCTCCTTTTGCTGTGGTGTGCAATTTTGTTAACATAGAATTAGTAAATAAAATTCATTAATTGGTTATAAATATTAGCAGTTTTCCTCTAATTAAGTGGAAAACATTTTTTAAAAGCTTTATATTGCATTAAAGAGGTGTTGCTTCATTTATTCACAAATGTTTATCCTAATTGTTGAGGGGATATTATTAGCTAGTTATTTGCTTCATTTAGCCTGTGTTTTAGTATGAAACCTACTACTTTCACCTTCCTGGCAACCCTTATTATGAAAATACCTAGTTATTTTAAAGCTACCCTTTATTTCTATAGAGTAACCGCAAAGAACTTCCGTTGTTTTCTTTTTAAAGCCCACAATTTATTGCAAGCAAAAATAGATATGGAATGGAGAAAAATTATATTTGAGAAGCTAAGGTTATTTTGTGAAGGAGGATGGCAATTATTTTACAATATAATCAGCTATATAGACTTCTAGAATCTGATGTCATTTTTTAACCTGCAAATGTGAAATTGTAATTGGGGTAAGATACAGAATGGGTTAAGTTTGAAATATAGTTATTTTATTGGCATTAGATATTAGCTTCTTAATTTGTTTAAAATGATTGTGCTGGTTATTAGGGATATCAAAGCTTAGTAAATGAGCAAAGTTATTTTCATCAGAAAAGGTATTTTAAGGTATTCAGTTTAAAAAGAAATCACATATGACAGATATTTCCTTTTGGAATTTAGTATATTAAATGACTGTATTCCTGTAGCAGTTGTAATCAGCATTTTCAATGTACAGTTTAGTCTTTTAACTGACAGTGAAGGTATTAGTCTACAGAAAAATTGAACCTTAGGTCAGTTGGAACTGAAATGTGTCAAGTCAGGGTACAGTTACTCCTTTCCAGGGTACAGATGTAGAAAACTGCAACTAATGAAAAAAGACAGAGGCTGGATTCCCAGTCTCTCCTATCTGTTAGGATACACCCTAGGGCCAAATAGCTGTTAGCTGATGAATACTCTGAACATACATCTTGTCAGAGAGAACACCAGCTACCCTGTGGGACTTGAGGGTCCGGGTTTCAGTAGTATAAATTAGTCAGAATGATAAAACTTGAGGAGCTGTCATAAAGGATGGAGAGGTTGAAGGAATAGCAGGTGGGAGAGGTTAGTGATACTATTCTTATGGCAACAAATTGTAATTGTACATTAGGTTTGATACAACTGAATGTTCTTTTGCTTCACGAGTGCATTGAATACTACCATTAACTCTGTATTCAGATTGGCAAAGTTCAGTAGGAATTTTTACCATTAAAATAGGGGTCTACTATCTGTTTTGTGTTCTTGATAATTACAGAGTTCAGAGGTGGAAGGAAAAGTATCCTCCAGAACAGTCTCACTGAGATTAAACAAGGGAGGACATTCCTCTTAGAATGGATACAGAGCTGCTGAAACCTACATTTTGCCAGATTTGGGTGGAAGTAATTGTGTGATATATACGGGTGCCTAGAAAGTGCTGCACTATGGGCTTGTATGATTACAGATCCCCTTATAGTCTGATTGTATCCTAGTATGTAACTGGTTTTTCATCTAGACATTCATGTGAATACAGTGCAGCAAATGATAACTATAGAAGCCATTGAACAAAATCTTATATTCAAGTTACATGATGTTTTCTACTTGTTTTCTTTGCAAGTGTGCATAAGATTTTAGATGTACCTTATAAGTTTAAAAACCCCCTTGGCTCCCCAAAGCTTGTACTAGATTGGAATTAATTAGGAACCAGGAATTTAATCTCTCCTTGGTATTCAGTGCATTAAAATTAAGTGGTAATAAAGTTGGGGTCACTTTTACTTTCTTACCAACAGGATTTAGAGCCTTAGAGTTTTGGAGAAAAGGGCAACTACTATTTACTGAGTGCTTCCTCTGTGCCTACTGTCTTATAGGCATATAGGTTAACTAGCTGTCAACGATGAGTCCATGATAACGCACTTGTACCTGAATTCTCAGAGGACCCAGTCATCTAGCTGGGGAAAGAAAGAAACTTGTCTTTCTGGGATCTGGACTCCCAGCTTGAGAGCAGTGGCATATTCTCATGCTTAGCAACATTTATTTGGCCTCCTGTTTTAACAACACTGAAATGAGTTTTGTGGAGAACCAGAGCACAGGTGGGGTGATTCAGAAGTGATGCTACTGATAGTGTGGTTAGTCCATTGACAGATTTTAGTAGCTTCAAGAAATTATAGGAACATTTAACAGATACTTGAATTAATATTCTGGGAGTTCTTGATCTCAAGAAGCACATGGTATTAGTTTGGGAGGTCAAGACATTTATATATAAAATGTTAAATAACAGCCTACAGTGTTGATACATAGGTTGAAAGGTATCCTACTGAATTGGTTGGACAGACTTAGGGTTTAGAGAGAAGAGCACAGTGAGCTAAGTGGTGAGGAAAAGCTTCAAAAAGGAGTTTAATAGATACTTACTGAATGCCTGCCGTATAATGGCATTGTTCTGCGTAGTGGTAGAGGCTCTTTTCTGCCATCCCTGTACAGAATACATACTGCTGTTATGTTGCCGCATTTGTTTATTGCATGTCTTCCTTTGCTTTTGCATCCTTAGTATTCTGTACATGACAGGCACTCAGAAATGTTTTTTGAATGCATGATGAGCAAGATATGGTTCCTACATGTAATGTAGATAAGTACACAAGTTAGTTTCCTACAGAGCAAAGGAAGTAGTAGAGTTTTCTAGACATTTCAGAGGTGGGAGTAATCACGTATCTTGGAGAATAATCAGGAAAGGATTTACAGATGAAGTCATGTTTGTCATTGGCCTTGAAGAGACTGGATAAGGTTGTTCTAGTAGTGGGAACAACACCCACAGAATGGGGTAGATTTGGGAGTGGTCTGGTTTATCAAGGCAAGGGAAACTTACTAGGCTGTTGATTGATTTCATTCAAGAAGTACGGTCTTTACAATACTGTGGGACATTTCTCAAGATCTTTACCACTTTCCAAGGTCAAGAACAGAGCTATAGCATACAGTTTTCCATCAGAAAACAGTGATTTTCTGGTGAAAACCATTAGTTCATTAGACTGTAATCTTCACCTTCACCTTTAGGACCACCTGTTGACTCACTCACTCACTTTTTTTTTTTTTTGCATAGGCATGTTTCACGTTCCACCCCAACCACTTCCCCAAAACTAATAATTATTATGTATTTACTGCGTGTCAGGTGCTAATTTAAATATTTTATGTGAACCAGTTCATTTAATCTTCACATCTATCCCGAAAGAGGTTAAGGAATTTGCACAAGGTTTTACAGGCAATAAGTAGTAGAGCCAGGATTACATTACCTAGTAAGTGTAACTGTGTTAACATGAGAACAGAAGTTTCTTGAAACCTGCATCCTACATACTGCTTACTGAATGTCATGACCCTAGAGGGCCATTAGCACATACTAGAAACAGCAAATGTTTAAATCCACAGATTTCAAGGGTCTACTGACCAGAGCATTAGGGTAGTATTTAGTTAGCTACCTCTACCATGAGTGAAATACTATTCCAAGAGCTAAGAGAATGGCAAATATCAAAGATCTTGTTTTCGTAGAGCTTACATTTTAATGAAGAAAGAATAATCATGCAGACAACTAAGTAAATAAGATGATTCTAGTAAATACTATAAAAATCAAGTCAGATTAAGGGATCCAGCAAAGACGCTATCTTATGAGGAGGTGGTATTTGAATGAAAACTTCAGTGTTGAGAAAGGGAAATCTTTGGAAAGATCTGATAGAGAGGTTTTTAGGTACAGACAACAGCAAATGGGAAAGTGCTTACTCATGAGAAAGCAAGAAAGAACTGAATGTATTATAGGAGGAGCAAAAGGGCTAGTGTAGTGAACAAAGAAAGCACAAGGTTAATGGAGTACCAGGTGTCAGATCATGGAGTCTTGTAATGATTTGGTAAATAATTTAGGTTTATTCTAAGTTTAACGGGAAGGATTTTAAGATACAGTTTCATTTTTATTTATTTTATTTATTTATTTAAAAGATTTTATTTATTAATTTGACAGAGAGAAATCACAAGTAGACAGAGAGGCAACCAGAGAGAGAGATAGGGAAGCAGGCTCCCTGCTGAGCAGAGAGCCTGATGTGGGACTCGATCCCAGGACCCTGAGATCATGACCTGAGCCAAAGGCAGCGGCTTAACCCACTGAGCCACCCAGGCTCCCCTACAGTTTAATTTTTAAAAGACCACTTTGCTCTGTAGCAAATGGAGTAGGACAAATAATAAGAGAGAGCAAGACTAGGCTTATGCTTCAGTAGTCCAGGCAAGAAAATAGGATGATGTGGACTGTGCGTAGAGGTGTTAAGAAGTGATCAGATTTGGGATATTTCAGAGATAGAGCTAATACTATTTGGTGAGAGAGGATGTGAAAGAGAGAGACTCAGGATTTCTTAGGTTTGACATCTGCATTACTTGGTGAATGGGTGACATGAATCTGTAATGGCAACTTAGGTTGAGGAGTACAAACTATACTTAAGAGCTTCACATGGGTGTTCCATAGATAGAGTGCCAGTTTCTGTAAAGATCTAGCCAAACATTTGCAGGTACCCTCTGCCAGTTCTAACATAACATCAGCTTTTCCTAGTTGAGGATGTTGAAGCTGGTTAACTCCATCCATGTATCTTTCTTGTCACATACATCCCTTAGTACTCAAAAGCAAACCCACTCCTCCTCCAGGCATATCACTTGTCCTTCTCTTCTTTTATCTTGCCATTTTCAGGCTCAGCTGTTTCAACATTTTTACCTTCCTGATCCCTCCTCATCACCACCACCAAGTACCTGACTAGGTCTCTTTCATTATTTAATTCATATACTGTGTCCTCCAGGAAACAATTTTCTGATTCCGAATCCATTTTACTTTCACATCTGACTTAGTGGTCTCTCCCGTATTCAGTAGAGCACACTAAACATGTGCTGTGTGTAAACAGCTGCATCATGATTTTTTTTTTTTTTTTAAGATACTCTTCTGTATTTCTATAGGGTGAGAGAAGGGGATGTATTCCAGGTGAGGAGACAGATATGAATAAAAGTGCAGGGACAAATTTGGAGAGAGGACCAGGGAAAAGAGAAAGATTATGTAAGTAAAATATGTGGTATATAAAAAGAGCTTATATTGGAGTGAGTAAAATATTAATTAGGAATAGATATGTCAGTTCTATCTCAGTAAAGCTGGGAGACAAACAAACAAACAAACAAACAAAAACCCCAGAGATTAAAAGAATCTTTTTAGTTCTGACAGAGAAGTTTAAAAGACTAAACTGTGGTTGAATATAATATTAATAGGCAGTGGCTCTCAACTCTGGCTATATACCTAAAAACACCTGGAGAGTTTTTTTTTTAAATCTCTCTAGTCATGAATTGCCAGCATTCAGACTGAGTGACAATTTCTAGGCATGGGACCCAGACATTAGTGTTCTGCAGGTGATGTAAAAGTTAGCAGCTACTATAAGAAGTAGAAAGTAGTTGGTCAGAAAAAGGATGAAAATAAGAGTTAAGAAATTGGATTGTTATTTTTATTCTTCATTGTGATTTTTGGCAAGTAACTTAATTCTTGATGTTCCTTATCTGTAACTTAGTTGGATGATCTCTGGAGACTTTTCTATCTCCAAAATCCTTTGATTTTAATGAAGGAAAATACTTAAAATAATGTTACAGAGATTACACAGTGGAGTACGGGGCAGATTGGAGTAAGATGTGAGGACAGGTTAGAGGTTAGAAGGTTTAGTTGTTCATCAGTGTGGAGAGGACAGTGGGTTCCTAGGATAAACTAGTTGCTTTGGAAATAAATAGAAGGGGGAGTGTGTGCTTTAAGCCCTTTGGCAGCAGTTAGGGATTTTGTATCCTTCTCCTTCAGGAGACTTGATTTAAGTATTAGTATCCAAGGATTTGGTTGCTGTGATTGGATTTTTTCTTATAACTTTTTATATTATTAATATTCTTTGTTTTTAGCAAAAGATTGAATAAAGGAGGCATAAGATATTTAAGGGATTGCTGTTAATCAGTTTGTACAGTGGAAATAATTAATGGAAGCATTTCTTAGATCATATTCCTTTGGATTTCTGAAAAATGGTCAATTAATTCAGTTCATTCTCTGTTTAGCACCTTGCCAAATTAGAGGTAGGAATCTACTTTGAGTATGTTCATAAATTTCTCCTAATACTGTATTATTCTTCATTAGCAATTTGTCAGGTTGAAGGAAAAATTTCAGAACTATAACCTTTTTAGCTACTTTTTAGCTTTTTTTGTTCAATTATTCCTCATTTATATTTTTTACCTATTGTAATTATTTTATGCCAGATTTTTTTATGAGTCTTTTCCCCTGGTATTCTCTTTTGGCTTGCATATCTTCTTGGTAAAATATTTTGGAGATGATTTTCTGTGATTGTTTCTAAATATATTACTTAAAAGAGTAAAGTTCTGTCTTTGACCTTACCCAGTTATAATTGTTAGACTCAATCAAGTAACTCAAATTTAAAGATTTAGTGTATTTTGTTTCCTAAAAATAAATCTTTGTATATTCCTATCAGCGATACTCTTCATGCTTTAAAAGAATTCGGTTTTTAATTGAATTTGAACTAGCTTATTAAGGTATTTAAAGCTTGATGATCCCTTTTGAAATTGATGTACTTCTTTTTTTCATACCTCCCTAGTTCAGCAAAATGCAGTTCGGACTGTTTGAATTTATTATTAGCTGTTTCATGAAATCGAGTGTTGAAGGAAAAATAAAAGTAGACACTAATCTTTGAGTTTATTTCATATTGTCTTCTTCCATTCTCAGCACTATAAATTAGCTCATGTGCCAATCCCTAATTGATTAAATAAATAATCATACATTCTTGTTTCGATCTCCAAAAGTTTTCTGCTACAGATAATCTCTAGTTACTCTGAAGTTCTAGATTTTCATAATACAACATAGAATAATTTGTATATGAAGGATTAAAGTAAACAAATCTCAGTTCTGTAAGGCATTGATTACTAGAAAACAGCCAGAGGGTACTAGATTTTTGGGAAGTGTATATTTATTTAAAATGATAAAGTTATGAGAGTGAAAAGGAAAGGGAAAGTAAAATTAGGAGAAAGAAAACTTGAACAGGTATAAACAAGAGAGGGAGAAAGAAAATGGAGGGAAGAGACCAGGAAATGGAGGTTTAGAAAAAATTTGAAGTAAATATTTTAAAAAAGAAAAAGAAAGCAAGAAAAAACATAAAATAGGCAAGAGGTGTTACAAATTGGTAGACACAAAGGGTGATCACTTCGAGTTCTGTGAGCCTCCCATAAGGCTGCTGTGAAGAACACTAGGAGTTAAGAGATCTAAATTCTAGTCTTGGTTCTTTGTGTCACCTTGGAGAAAGCAGTTAACTCATCTGAGGCTCAGATTCCTCATCTGTAAAATGCGAACATTGGACTAGGTGATCTTTAAGGTCCCTTCTGGCTCTAAAATTGTGTATTTCTTGGTGTGGTCAGTAATTGTGTGAAACACATTCCTGTGGTTAATTTGCAGCTGTTGCTGACTTTAGGACAGCAGTATTTGGGGAGAAGGATGTAAACTCCCCAAGGGTAGGAGCTTTTCTGTCTTGTTCACTGCTGTATCCCCAGCAGCTAGCACAGTGCTTGGCACATAGTAGGCACTCAATAAATGTTTATTGAATGCATATGAAAAGTATCACTTTGGTGGTTCACTGTGGGAGCATCTAGAGGGCAATCAGGAAAACTAGAGTGGCTTAAGAGAAGGAAAAGACTGATTTCTTCTGAAGAATCTTATATGGCTAATTTTTCATCTCATTTTTCCTTATTGTGTCCCAAATTCAGAGAACACATTTGCACCTAGTGGTACATTCACGGTCACGAAACTTGTAGGGACCAGACATTACATATGATGAACTAAACCAGCATATAATCTAGGCCAGTTCATTCCCTTGCTGTCATTGAAAGAAACATAGAACTAACCTCTCGTCTTAATGGAACCTGACTGAAAGGAGTACACCTAGTACAAAGAACATAGTAGCTACATTGAGTTGGATTTATTGGGTTCATTCAGTTGAGAAACAAAGTTAGGCTGTAAGTTGAGTACCATGGCTGGCAGATTCCAGTGGAATCTTTGTGGCCCACTGCTCTCCTTAGGTTAGGTATGACATTGTTATGCCAAAGGTAAATGTTACAAAAGTACTTGAAGTAAACCATTCAGAACATATATATACACACCAGTTTTTTGAGGTCACAGTTTCAAAATACTCAGGTCCTTGAAATTCTTGCTTTTGTAATTAGATCAGAAACGGAAGAAAAAAGTCACTTTAAATCCCTAGCACTAAAGTAACTATGTATTTATTTGCTTTTCATCTTATCACTTTTATTTAACTTCCCATTCAGAGTAAGTGTTGTTGACTGATAGGCTGTTTCACAACTGACTAGAAACAGAAATCACTGAAAAGGGTGGGTCAGGAAGTGGAGGCATCCATAGGCAGATATGATAACTGGTGACAGCTGGACATCCTTACTCTGAGGGATGAAAGGGGTAGGAAGGATATCTAAAGATCTAGAATATTAGATATCCATGGCATTTATGAATCATTAAGAAATCAGTAATTTATATTTCATATTAATAAAAGGAAATATGTCACACATTTTTGAAATATTTGTCCCAATTTTTTTTTTTTATGTTTTGTATCTGAATGGTGAAACTTAAGTAGTCTGTAAAATATACCCGTAGGAACACATCCATTCTTTTGGATCTCTCCCCAGGAGTACTAGATAAATGGAAGGTTGCTATACTTTGAAAACTTAAATGTTTTAAATTCCTGTCTTTCGTAGTATCAGCTTGAGATTTTTAGCAGTTGCTGACATTTTATGTTGGGTTTGTAAAAAATTATAATGTTGAGAAATATGTATGTGTAAATAGTAGAGATTTCTTAAATGCATTTTAAAAGGATCATATAAAAATTAAAGCTACTTTAGCAAAGTGGGGTTAAATGTCTGTGTACCTCAGTTATGATTTTAAAACATAAAAACACAAGATTGCAAATTTCTTAAAGCCATATTTGTACAAAATGTTTTCATTGAAACAAGCCATCTAATTTGTTAAAACCATTGGCAGACATAGCTTATTGTAAAATAGAAATATGAACAGAAGATAGAAATATGAAGGCAGTATCGATTCATAATATTAAATTTCAGATTAGAACATTTTTGTTAAAATCAGAGTCCATTTGGAGTGAATTGAATATGTCCATTAAAAATTTGCATACTATATTACATGTTAGGTCATTTAAAAATGTTTTAAATTGCCAACTCCAGAAGATGGATAACAATTTCATTCCTGATGGCAATGAATTTCCTTCTTCTGAATTTTTTTAATAGGTGCACTAGGCCTTCCAATGAGGGGGATGAGCAACAATACCCCTCAGTTAAATCGCAGCTTATCACAAGGCACTCAGTTACCGAGCCACGTCACGCCAACAACAGGGGTACCAACAATGTCACTTCACACGCCTCCATCTCCAAGCAGGTATTTATTGATGGACCAGAATATTTCTCAAAATGTATCTTTGTAGAGTAAGCAAGCATTTTAGTTTTTTAATAAGATAACTATTATTTCATTTTTCTGGTTCAGTGCCTTTCACTGAGGAAAAGAAAGTTAATACCCTATGCTCATTTTATTTTGCTGCAAATTGATAAGGATAGTGTAAGATGTTTTTATCATGCTTCTAGCATACTGGTTGTCAGTGGGGTGGGTATCAGGGGTTAATCACCACCTGGGGAGCTTTTTCAGAAGTCAACTTTTCCTCAAAAGAGGATGGGCAGTTTAAAATCATTCCTCAGATAATATGATTATTGCTCCCTCAACACACATACATTGCTCTAGTGAGTAAAATAAAACGAGATTGATTACAGAGATGAACGCATATTAGTTTGAAGAAGATAGAATGACATACATTTGGAATGAACTTATTTTAAATAAATGCATGAAATACATTTGTATTATTTTATGTCTTAGTCAAACCAATAGTTTTCTCATCTTAAATATCACCATATACTAGTTCTGCTAAAATTTACCCAATTTCTTGTTGGTTTGTGTGACTTTTCAAAGAGCTAGAATGACCAGACAAAAGAATTAAATTAATGAAAATTAGTGGTGTAATTTGAAAGTATATTTGAGGTTCTGGGGTTAGGCCAATTGATTATTTAAAGAGAATTTTAATGAGTGATTATAGAGAGCTTATTTAGTATAATGGACTTCTTTTTCAGGGGTATTTTGCCTATGAATCCTAGGAATATGATGAACCACTCCCAGGTTGGTCAGGGCATTGGAATTCCTAGCAGGACAAATAGCATGAGCAGTTCAGGGTTAGGTAGCCCCAACAGAAGCTCGCCAAGCATAATATGTATGCCAAAGCAGCAGCCTTCTCGACAGCCTTTTACTGTGAACAGGTAAGATGTTTATTGATACTGTGTATCATTGTTTTTCTGGATATTTTCAAATTTGCCTTCTCATACTCAGCATTCTGTTCTTGAGTCTTGGCTTCTGTCTCATAAGTTTGTTTCATCATATTTTTATGACCAAAGATTCTCTTTCTGTTACATGTTACAACTTCAGTCTCCCCAAACGTAAAGACACTCCTTTGAAAGTTAGTTTGATTTTGGAAAGCACATTAGAGGTTTTTGGTATTGTTAGAAAAGAATTCTTAAGTTGTCACTAGGCAAATTTTTGTGCTTATGTCCTTTGTCAGTTAAAAGGCTGGCCACTTATGTGTAAGAGTTCCAGACTTACAAAGAGTAGTGGGGATATGTTTGATATTACTGCCTTGCTTTACTTATGCTTTGGTTTAGTACTCTTTGAATTGAAATTCAGTTTTGTGCTTTGGAGACTTAATGACCAAAGACTTTTTAAGACTACATTTACAGTATTCGAAAATAGTGTCATGTTCTGGGATTTAAAATAAGAAGATAAGTTGTTGTGTTTTTTCACTCCTTTTTGCACTTCCATTTGCATATGTTTACTGTGCAAGTGATAATGACAATACGAAGACCAATTGTCCATTTTATTAGGATTTTTAAGCTGTTCGGGTAATTTATATGAGAGTAATGACTACAGTATAAGGCTTTGTATCTTGAAAAAATTGTGTTTAGTTTTGCCAATTTTTTTCATCCCTTTTTTTAAATGGGGAACTGTATGAAGAAAAAGGATCTTTATCTATTTGCTATCATCTTACCCATTTAATTCACTTTCTTTTATCTACTGCTTGCAAAATGTGGATTAAAAATAGGTTATTAGCACATTTCCTGTTTGATCTTTATCCCATGAGCTCTAGTTCTTTTATTTAGATTTATGAGTATTTCTCTTATTAATTTACTACTCTTAATTTTAAAAATAACTATTTGTAAAGGGTCATCAAAATTCTTATCTACTTGATAGCTTCCTAATCATATACTTCTTGGACTTGATCACATCTCTTCTTGTAGTATTGTTCATTGAATGTGTATTTAAATTTTTGCCTTACCATATTTTTTTACATTTTGTTTCTAAAAAACACATTATTTATAAATTGTCAATGAAACATGGGTCTCTATAACCCTGCTTATTACTGTTGATAAGTTGTATTTGTTATAGAATGATTTCATCCCTTCAGTGTTTGAAGGTACCTATATCAACAATTCTAACATGCTATTAACTGAACAGGTGTTTCTAATGGCTTTCCTACTCTTCTCCAGAGTATTGTTTCACCAGCTCCATGTTTTGTGAAAATATTGTTTGGCCATAGTTAGTTTTACAAAGTTACACACAAACACACACACAAAAACCAAAAAACCCCATCATCTCCACAAACAGTTTAATCCTACTCATAACACCGATAACACTGTCTTTCATCAGATTATTTAATGTTAAAGTTGCATACTTTCATTGTAGAATTTGCATTAATAGTTGTTTTTGACATTCTTAATTACTTCTGGCTTTGCTTTAAGTTCAGACTTGTTTCTGTTCTCTCATGTTTAGCCTTGTGCAGAAAAAGGAGGCATTTGTAACTTATCAAGTACCAGTTGTGCATTAATTTAGAATGGAGGGTTTTATGGAGAGATTTGCTTTTTCTTTTAGGTAGCTGAAAGATAAACTATATTTAGATTAGAATGACATTTTTTTTTTAGAACACTAAACTTAAAGAAAAGCACCATTTAATTCAGGTAAATGAAACATTTATTGAGTGCCTGTTTTATCCTCCTGAACAGTGAAGGCAGAGGATGCAGAGATGACCATGACATAGATCCTGTCCATGAGGCGTTTAGATTCTAGATGGGGAAAACTCTGTATGAAAGATGATCTTTTATGTAAAGTGATAATGGTAAATGGTATACTTACCAGTAGTGGAAGGAAAATAAGTATTCAGGAACAATAGTTATGCTCTAAACTGCATGTTTTTAAGGTTAGTTACATTTGCCAGTGTATCCAGAAAGTTGGCTCTCCAAGTACCTAAAATAGTACTATTAATCTCTGTTTTCCTCAAGGCTTATATGCAAATTCCTTGTTTATTTGTTCTTAAAATCATCTGTTTAAGACATTTTGGTTCTCAGTTATTCATGGAAGGACTTCAGGAGGGTTTTTAAATAAAGGTTAAACTCAGAAAAATAAAATTAGTATTTGTTTTTAAACATACTGTTGTTTTATATGAGGAGATCAAAAGTATACACTTTTGTTTTTCTTCATCTAAAAGTTAGTGTTCTTACTGTATATCTAAAATTATTTTCTATGTACCCAGTATGTCTGGATTTGGAATGAACAGGAATCAGGCATTTGGAATGAATAACTCCTTATCAAGTAACATTTTTAATGGAACAGGTAAGCTTATTCTGGAGGTAGTAACCTATAAAAAATATGGTAGATCTTTGAAATATAAAGCAATTCAACATACTGGTCTTAAAATATTATAGGATTTTTGTGTTAAACTGGTAGAATTTAATTTAGTGAGGATTTGACAGGAATAGGATTTAATTCAGTGAATAGTTGAGAGATATTTAAATATATTTTTTCACTTGATACGGTAATAGCATAATGTTATAACTTTAGAACTATTTCCTTAACACCTAGAGAAAGCCTAAACATTAATTTAGTCTATATGCCTCAGAATATCTTTTGCTTCGAGCATTTTCTAGCTTCATTCCTGTCACTGCAGTCTAAATTAGATTGAGTGGTATGGTATTCTGGCTATAGAGACCTAGACCAAAGAAACCTCTAAAATTATACTGGAGCACTTAACAGTTCTTAATTTCTTAATAATTTTAATAATTGGCATTTAACCCTTGGGTTTTATTTTTAATCCAGTTTTATGTGTAAATTTTAATTACATAGAATTCTGATTTTGAATTCCTGTGGTCTTTTGGTTTATTTATCAGCTGCTTCAGAGAAAGAGAACAAGAGGCTTTATTTCTATTCTGCTTCAGATTTCACCCTCTTCCACCCTTGCCTCCAGACCCTTTCCTGAGAAAAGATAGAAAGGATGTAGTATGGCCATAGGAGCAAAAATAATGAGTGTAATCATTCAGAGAGATCTATACATAAAGGAAATAGAAGGGAAAGACTGATCAGTGGAATGTAGCATATGTGGAAGCAGGAGACAGGATTTAGTAATGAAATGTCATTTGTGACTATGAGCTTTTAATTTTTAAGTGTTACTACATGTTTAGCAGCATAGATTGATCAAATGAGACTTTAAAATTCCAAATTTTAGCACTTAAAAATTACAGTTTTATGTTCAAGATGTTAAAATGCTATTAAGTACCATATTCCCGTTGTTTCTGAAATGCACACTTTTTTCATATCATCTCTGAAATCAGGCTATGTATCATAGTTTAATTGACAAGTTATTCTTTTTTTCCTGAATGGATCATAAAGTAACAATGTGTCTGACAATGCCATCTTATATTCTGAATTATGGTTTCATATATTTCCATAAATTTTTAAATCATTTCTAAAATTCAGTTTTAAGTAAATTTTAACTGTTTTTAGGGAAATTGTTTCCAGGTCTTTACCTAAAAATATAACTTGGGGGTTTACTAACTAATTTTTAGGTTAAAATTATTCTCCAATACTTTGACCATTTTAAATTCCATTTTACAGGACCTGAAGATGTGTGTTAAAAGATAATATATATTCAGTGTTTCTAGTTAATTTATAACTGTGTAACTATAATAATTCAAGTAAGATTACTTTTATAACTTGAAACACTGTATAAATTTCTGTTGTCTTTTTATGTAGTAGTATCTTTTTAAAAGTTATAAACTACAATTGGTTTAGAAATAGTGGGCATGATTTTATCTTTTACTTTTCATATTTTTAAATTGTAACCTGACTTGGAATGTTAATAGAGTGTTTTGTTTTTTTATCAACAAAGTAATCTTGAGATAATTAGTTTCTGAGATTCTTCTAATTATGGAACTTGGAGAAAAGTTAAAAATTAACTGAAAGGCCAAATAAATTGAAAATGCTATAAAACATTAAAACGTTAGACAAAACAAAGATTAAAGAAAAGCTATAATACAGGCTAGAACTAAGGTAGGAAATTAAATTCTTCAAAAATTAAGAATGTAAGATTGTAAGAATAATAGAATAATAAAAGTTGAGAAGAAATCAAGGAGATAATTAAAATTGGCAAAATAGAGGGGCCGCCTGGCTGGCTCAGGTGGTAGAGCATATGAGTCAACCTTGGGGTTGTGAGTTTAAGCCCCACATTGGGTGTAGAGATTACTAAAAAATAAAATCTTTAAAAAATAAAACAGGCAAAGTAGAAATGTTGGGTTAAATTTTAATTTTTAAATGGAAGTGAACCAATTCTTTTTCAATTAAAATGAACGATTAATTTTATTCATTTAATATATATTTATTGAGCGCCTACTATGTAATAAGTAATATAAACTTCTGGACTTTGTATTGTATTCCCATGCTTTCCACACACCTCCCATACATGGGAACCCTGCTTATAACCCTGTCCATACAACCTTACTTATATTTCCCAACTGTAAAACACACACATACATGCACACACACATTTGTGTATGGGACAAGTAGGTCACAGGACAGAAATCCTTAGAGTTTCTGCTTCCACTGCCTGTGTTTCAGATAATATTCTGGTCATTTGCAAGAGGCACTGTCATTATCATACCTGTGTATGACTAAAGCTTCAAGCATCCAGATACTACCTCTACCTCTGGGTATAATGAAAAGAGCGATTACATCACAACAGTCTTTTTTTTTTGTTAGCTGACAAGCTATAACTTTAGAGTGCCACCCTTGGGGAAATAGTGTCCCACCTTACTCCTTATTGTCTGTCTGAAGTCACTAGGATTTGAGACTTTTATTATGCTAGCTACATACTACTTTACTGAATTATTCATGATATTCATGAAATTCTTTTGTGTGAGATCAGTTCATGTGTTTATTGTACACCTACACATATCTAGTACAGTGCTGAGTATTATTTAGGAAGAAGATACTGTCATTTCAAGTTACATTATGGTTGGTCTTCAATAATCTCTTTAAAATGTTTGTAGAATCTGGGTGCCAGGCTGACTTAGTAGAGCATATGATGCTTGATCTCTGGGTCGTGAGTTCAAGCCCCATATTGGGCATAGAGCTTACTTAAAATAAAATGCTTGTAGAATCAGTAACTAATGTTCTTTCTCATTATTTAGATGGAAGTGAAAATGTGACAGGATTGGACCTTTCAGATTTTCCAGCTTTAGCAGACCGAAACAGAAGGGAAGGAAGTGGTAACCCAACTCCATTAATAAACCCCTTGGCTGGAAGAGCTCCTTATGGTAATTAAACTTTTTAATGATGGCTGATGGAAACTTTCCATTGCGCACACACACATGCATTTACACATTTATATGCATGTGCACGTGTGTACACACACACACACATGTTTTCTAATCAGGATAGTATAGTTTTGTCAGAGTTGATATATGCACAGTGCATTTTCCTCCCAGAATGCCATGATAGAGAAGTTAAATGGGCAAACAGTTTGTACAGAAACCCCAAAAGGAAATCCTAATTGGTACTCAGCGGTTATTTTCTTGAGACATTTCTGTCTTACTACACCTTAGTGATTATTTGTGGTCTGCCTTTTCTTAATTCATCACACGTTTTATAAGTCACTCATTTAAATCCTGCATTCTTATTGATTAATAATGACCAACCACACATGGAAGATTTTTTCTAAGCCAGTTTCTTAACCTCCACAGTACTGACATTTGGGTCAGATAAGTCCTTGTAAATAGGGGGCTATTGTGTGAGATGCAGAATGTTTAGCAATTTCCCTGGCCTCTGCCTACTTGTTGCCAGTAGTAACCCCCTCCCCATCATTGTGATAATCGTAGGTGTCTCCAGATAGTGACAAATGTCCCGTGGGAGAAAATATTGTCTTCTGTTGAAAACCACTGACTCCTGGGTCATGGATCGTTTATGTAGACTCTTGGTCACAATTAAAACCCTTTCTCACTGTCTCTTATAAATAAGAGATTTGGCTAAATGGAAAGAGGGGGGCGTGAAATGTGTGCAGTAACAATTTGGACATGAAAATTACATATAACTGCAGTGCAGCCATATTCTTACTATGCATTGCACATAGTTGTTTTCTTTTGGGAGAATTTGGTAGGTAGCAACAGTACTAGCAACAATGAACTTAGAGGGGTCAGTTCATAACTTTTCAAAGATAACTGTTTTTCCTATTTTCATCCAAGAAGGATTTCTTTGCCTTTCAGAATATGAATACAAATAACAATATGTGAAGAAGGGAAAAATATATTGTTAATATTCTAAAGTTTCCAAATTAGTCTTCCAAAAATAACCAAAAAATGATCTGCCCTGGAAGTTGAGTACCTAGCTACTTGATTCTCAGTTCAGACTCTAATGTTTTTAACCTTTCCTCATAGGTCCATTTTTTCATCCCTTTAATCATTCCCGTTGCTCTCCTTGGACCAACTCTAGTTTCTCCATATCGTTCTTGAATTGTGGAGCCCCAAACTGGATATTGTTCTCCAATAAGGGCCTGACTAATGCCAAGTATAGTGGGAGGATTACTTCCCAGTTCTTGCATGTTTTACATCTATTACATGGAGTCCAAGAAAATCTGAAATAATATGGAGTTGTTTTATAATTGATTGCAATTTGCTCACTCTGTAAGTCACTTTCAAGTAGAATACTGACATGTTCTTTTAAAATTTATTTTGTTCATTTGTATTTGACAGTTAACTGGTGTTTATAATAGCTAGTCAAATATTTAAATCAAGCTTTAAACCAAAAATTTTGATAACTATTACCAATATCAAATTATGTTTTTAAGCATCTATATATGACCTTAGATTTAGAATTACAGGATTACCACTTAACTTCCCTTGTACTGTTTTGTATATTGAGTTATTAATCAGTATATAAAAGTTTAGTTCTTCATTGTTATCCTGAATACTAATTTTTTGAAGTGTGTTTTCATAGTGTAATTTTAAAAAATCATTTTGGTACAGTATCATGAGGAAAGTTAATTTTTTATAATTTGTAGAAAAATACCATAAATATGAATTGCAATTCTCTGGATTATTTTCATTACATAGTTGGAATGGTAACAAAACCAGCAAATGAGCAATCCCAGGACTTCTCAATACACAACGAAGATTTTCCAGCATTACCTGGTTCCAGCTATAAAGATCCAACATCAAGTAATGATGACAGTAAATCTGTAAGTAACTGAGAATTACGTATGTGAGTGATGTAGTTTTTTCCCTTCAGATTTCTCTTGTATTAACAGTTTTGTAGACTATATTAAGGACTTACTAAATACTATTACAAAATTGTTTATCTTGAATATCTGTAATAATCTAACTTCTGAAGAATGTGGAAAACCTTTATAACTTAGAAGATAGCCTATTTTTTTCCTATTTCATATAGGTTTGCAAATTTCTGTTGAACTTCTCAGAGTTAATTTAGACTTTTATTGTAGTCCCTGTCAGCTGGATCCCATGAAGTTTGATATTATAGCCTTCTAAGGAGCTGTGTTTTTCTTGAGTAAGTTTTCTCCTTGAAGAATCTTTATACACATTTTTATTCCTGTGTTGATTCAGCCAACTCAGCTTCCTCTTTCTGACTTAACGAATGTGTTTATTTCTTCCACATTTCACTGAAAATAGCTTTTTTGTGTGTGATGGGAGTTTGTATGTATTGTTAAAATAATTGATAAAGAAGATTATTGGGTAAGAATTAAATATGAATTTTTAAAGTTTATATATTCTAACTTCTCCTGGAGGTTTTTATGCTGATTTTATAGGCAACATACTGTAGTATTCTCTTCTAAATTAAAGTACTGAAGAGGGAAACGAAGCAAAGTTCTGAGATTTTTTTTTTCTGTGACCAAAGATCTGAGATTAAATAAGAATATTTTCCATATATTTCTTGTCCTTTTAATACTGAAATGTGTAAAATACAGGATTTATTCATAAACCATGGGACGGTTGTGGAAACAAAAAATTTCATGTAGAACTTGAGAAACAGGTAATAATTTACTACCAATTTAAATATAATAAAGAATGAATAGAAAGATAACTAATATGTGAACTTGAAATTTTTACACTTAACAAATTTTAATGTTACATTTAATTTTTTTCATGTTAGAATTTGAATACATCTGGCAAGACAACTTCAAGTACAGATGGACCCAAATTCCCTGGAGATAAAAGTTCAACAACACAAAATAATAACCAGCAGAAAAAAGGGATCCAGGTGTTACCTGATGGTGGGACTCTATAAAATACCTCAGAAATATTATAGAATTCATTTCTCTGCTTTTTCCTTAAAGGTAAAATTACTGTGTTCTTCTTGTCCAGGTCGGGTTACGAACATTCCTCAAGGGATGGTGACGGACCAATTTGGAATGATTGGCCTGTTAACATTTATCAGGGCAGCAGAGACGGACCCAGGAATGGTACATCTTGCATTAGGAAGTGACTTAACAACATTAGGCCTCAATCTGAACTCTCCTGAGTAAGTTTTCCATTTTCTTTTCTTCTACATTTGTATGTAATACCTATTTGCAGATTTCTAGGTTTTAATTTCATGTGATCAGATTGTATCTCTTGTAGCCACTCATTGTTGCTGTTAGGTCTTGACTGTTTGGGTCATTCCCTCTCATGTTAGCTTCTGGATTACTGTCACTTGATAGTATCATTCCTCTTTGGCAGTTTCAGAATACACATATATGATCATTCCAAAATCCTGAAATCTTGGCTCATTGAGTTTCTCACCTTCAAAAATCTTACTCTCTGCCGTATCTCAGCTACTTACATATTTAGTCAGCCCTTTGACTTTGCCATTATCAGTAACTTCAGTTTCTTTATAATTTTTATCTGTGCTCCCATGCCACTCCCTGTTTTCCATCTTTCTCCCTCTAGTTCTGGCTCCTATAATCATTTGACTCCTTGGGATCTTCAGTCCATTGATTACTCTATATTTTCACTGTTCCACAACACACTTTTCTTCCCCTGAGAAGGACTCACTTCCTTCTTATCCAGTTAAATTCTGTGGTCACTCATAATTGTTTATATATACTCTTGGCTACTTTGCCCCTTTCTTGCTTTTTGTCAAGATTGTGTGGCAGAAACTACAACCCTGGTTATACTCTGACTTCCATTCTTGACCTCTGCTCCTGAGCCTGGCTAAAGAAAACCACACAGCTTCATTGCCTGGTCTCATTTCTCATTCATGGCCAGGAACTTCAAAAGTAGGCGCTTAATTCTGCCATTCATACCTGGCATGCCAGGTCCATTCATTCTTTTGTTCTCCTATGCAGCTGTTTCACAATTGTCTCCTTAGACATCTGATTATCTTTTTCCTTGTCCTTACTCTCAGATGCTAAGACCTTGCTTCCCCCACCCGCCCCAAGTTTTTATTTAAATTCCAGTTAGTTAACAAACAGCATAATACTAGTTTCAGATGTAGAATTAAGACCTTGTTTTTTATTTCTAGTTATACTAAGAAAGATGGAAATAATCAGAAGAAAATGTCAGCATAGTTCTACCACCAAATCTGTTTACTGTCTGTATCCCAAGACCTTATTCTTTTCCACCCTGTTGATATAGTTGATCCATGCTTTCTACTTAAAATGTCTCTTGAAAACTCAAAGACGTGGCTCTAACAATTTTTTGTGCTTTCGTTGGGTCATTTTAATCAGCATACAAATATTCTGTTACTTTATGTTAATAAAATGCCTTCTTTTTCTCTAACTTCTGTGAGTTAACTGCCCTTATTTCTTGGAGAGCAAAACTCTTCAAAAAGCCATCTTTGCTTCTCCCATTTGTGTTCTCCCATTCTCAGTTAAACCCATTTCATTTAGAATTTTCCCTCACCACTTCACTAAAACTACTCTCATGGAGGTCATCAAATGGATGTGTATGTTATTAAATTCAGTGGTTGCTTGTAAGAAATTTATCCTCCTTGACCTGTCACTGTTTGGCATAGTAGATTCATTGCTGTATGTTTCTCACTGCTTTTAACAGCTGCCACCCTGGTTTGAATCGCCCTCCTCTCGGAGTAATGGATTACTCCATTAGCCATTCATCAGGTATCCCTGATTCTCTCTGTGTCCCTCACAGTCTCTTCTTTATTGAGGAGCCAGGACCATCCTTTAATCTGCGCACTGCTCAGTGAGGGTTTATGGTTCCATTATGAATAAAAACTTAAAATCTTGGGATGCCTGGGTGGCTCAGTCTCTTAAGCTTCTGTCTTCGGCTTAGGTTATGATTCCTGGGATTGAGTCCCTCATTGGGCTTCCTGCTCAGCGGGGAGCCTGCTTTTCCCTCTCCCTGCTGCTCCCCTTGTTCATGCTTGTGCTCTCTCTCTGACAAATAAATAAATAAATCTTAAAAACGAAAAAAAACCCAAAATCTTTATAGGGCTATTTATCTTTATAGGCATCTTCTCCTTCCCCCACCTTAATAGCTTATCCCTTTTGTTCAGTCTGTTCCCAGCTTTCGTGGCCTTCTTGCTGTACCTCAGACATGTCAGTCATATCCCCACCTTAGTTACTCTAGCAGTTCCCTCTGACTAGAGTAGTCTTCTGCCAGATAATTAATAGGGCTAACTCCCTCATGTCTTTCAAGTCTTGTTCAAATCTGATCTTCTGAATGAGACCTAACCTCACTGCTTTATTTAATGCAACTAATCTCCCATCCCCACCTCTCCACAAACATGGAATATTATTTATTATGCAAATTATTTTTGTCTGCCTCCCTCTCATCTATCCTCCTCAATCAGAAAGTAAGTTTCATATTGTCAGTTTCCTTTCTTTTGTTCACTATTGTATCCAAAACACCTAGAACAGTGCCAGGCATACAGCAGACACTCAGTAAATATTCGGTGAATTTGAACTTTAGATCTTAATAATTACTGTTTTTTTTTCCTGGGAAAGTAGTTTTACTTGGGGGCATGCTGTTTATCAGTTTAAAGCATTCTGAGTTGAAGTTACATGTAAATGTGAATGAATGAATATATATATACACACATATACATAACTTTATACACTTTGTGTATATATATGTATACACACACACACACACACACACACACACCCCTAGTTAACTTGTTTCATTTTTCTGTATAAGTCATAGTAAACACATGAAAAGAAATTAGAAGTAAAGATGCTCGTTTCACTTTTGAAGTCACTGTTTTTCTGAAATAAAATCTGAAATCTTTTTCTGCTTCGGACTTCAGAGTGTTTGTTTTTTTCCCCTCTGTTCAGAAATCTCTACCCCAAATTTGCATCACCCTGGGCATCTTCACCTTGTCGACCTCAAGACATAGGTAGGAGAATCAATTTGTGTTCAGACCTTTTAAAAATATTTTTTTAACTGAGAATCAGTTAATAAGGCTTTTTTCATTTTATTATCCAGACTTCCATGTTCCATCTGAGTACTTAACGAACATTCACATTAGGGATAAGGTGAGTGTAGTTTATTATTCTCCTCAGTCAGCATGAATGTCTCTATTTGTCAGGTACTGTTATTCAGTTCAGATGGCATAAAATTTTTTGAAATAATTAGCAGTGGTTTCAGGGGTATGCTTTCATATGTGTCCATTCAATTATGTAAAACAATTTTATTTCTATTTTTGTTTATTTTATTGTTTTGATGAGATCCTGGGTTACATTTAAAGAGTATGTTTTAAAAACAGTGGTAGGGCTGGTAAAGTATTTCTTGGAGTTACTATTAATAACGGTATAACCGTGGTTGATGAGAATACACTGTCTTAGAAAATTTGATAAATTTCCTTTTGATATTCTCATTTTATGCTCTTATCAATAAAATATGCTTTTTACAAATGTTATATAGTGTTTTCAGTGGAACAGCATATAAATATATACTTTAAAAACTTGGACATTTGACTTTTTAAAATGTCTTAATTACCCAAAATGCTAGTTCTAAAGTAACTATTAACAGATTACAGTTTTAATTTTTTTCTTATTCTTAAAGAAGAAAATGGTAAATATTTTGTTTAGGGGAAAGAACTAAGTGTTCATTTCTGTTAGAAATTGTGTCCCTAGATTTTGGCCTTGAGGAAGGACATAATTTAGTAAAAATTACATGTTATACATATGTGTCTAATGTATTATATATTTAAGTCTAAAATATTTCATAAATATATAAAATACATATCAAAATGACAGTGTCCTTTGTCTGTGCCTTCAGGTTGCATGGTCAAATGGATGTTGATTTTTTGGACAGGCAAGTTAGAGATACTTCTCAATATGTCTTTTGATACTTGAGTAAATGGAAGACAAGAAGTATGATATAGAACTAATTTTTTCTGTTTGTGGACTTTGTGATTTTTCTGCCACCTCCACCATAGATAGGGCTTTTTTGCTCCAAACACCTAAGAACCTTTTCTTAGGGCAATTTAAGAAATACTGATTTAGGAGAATTTATCACCTTCAGAAGTGCTGCTTGAATGGGGATGATATGAATGGAGGCAAAAATTATATTCCACGATTGTGTAACAGTTAAATAAACATTTAGATACAGAAATAGGGGAAGAGATTGAAGTGCTCATTTTGGTTAGCTTTTTTTTTTTTTTTTTTTTTTTAAGATTCTATCCATTCACCTGACAGAGATCACAAGTAGATAGAGAGGCAGGCCAGAGACAGAGGAGGAAACAGGCTCCCCACTGAGTGAGAGCCTGAGGCGGGGCTCAATCCCAGGAGCCTGGGACCATGACCTGAGCTGAAGTCAGAGGCTTTACCCCACTGAGCCACCCAGGCGTCCCTTGGTTAGCTTTTAAATAAAGGTTTATCCTAATACAAGATTTCGATAATGTTAAACTTGATGTTTTCTATTTTGATTGGCGGTTAATGTTTCTGCTTTGTGGAAGGATATAAGGCAGTCATCTTTTAATCATCCATTTAAACAAAATAAAGAGAATCCCTTTATGATTTTTGTGTTTACCATCTGTGATTTGCTAAAAATGCATAACCTACTGATTTGTGAGTTGCTGTCCAGTGTAGATTCAGCTAACATTTCATACAAGTTTTCTATGTGATCAGGCATTCTTTAAGGTACATTCATATATAGACACTTTATCCATTTCATTTACATTCTTAATAATGTAATAGGTCTCATTTCTGCATTTTGTATGGAAGTTGATAGCATTAAATAACTTAGATATGATTATATTTGTAAATAATGGAACTGGATCTTGAATAGAAGTCCTACATCTCTGAGCATTGTTTCCACTATTATTACCATGTTGGGTATTAATAAGCCCTCTAGTAAAACAGCATTTGGTCTTGGTTAGAAGTTTTTATATAGCTTTTTATCCTATTAGTACATAAAGTAGAGGTACCAGAAATAATTGTTAAATTACTTCAGTTAAATGGTAAAACTCTCCCTTAAAACTGTAACTACCTGCAAAATCACGTAATAACGGTTATCTGCTATAAAGAAAAGAGTTTCTGTTTATCTTTTTATTTTTACTTAAGTGGTAGCAATATGTTAGGATTTTCAAACTTATTTTACACTTCAGAATAATTGATTTCTCTTTTCCAGCTGGCTGCAATAAAACTTGGCCGATACGGAGAAGACCTGCTCTTCTATCTCTATTATATGAATGGAGGAGACGTATTACAACTTTTAGCTGCAGTAGAGCTGTATGTTCAAAGTATTTTTAAACACTTTTGTATTATAGTGGATCTTGTTTATTCTGAAAGCTTTTCTTTTAAATGATAGTTATGGTTTCTGTCTTTTGTTTTTAAAGTGAAAATATTTCCATCAAGAAATAATCTGTTTTTACATTTAATAAAATTAATTTAGATTGAAAATTTGTTATCGTGGTTAATGGTCACTGTATAAAAGGAGTTATTTCAGATTTAAATAATCCTAAATTCGTAAGAAGACAGAATTGATTCATGAATTTGGTGAATCTAATTTTTATGAATATTTTTTATAAATATGTGAAGTATAAGATATGGTTCATAACTGTGGCTCATCTTTTTGTGGAAACACATATATTAATGATAGTGAATTTCATCATTAATGAACATCTGTTGAGTATTATATGGGCAAAGCACTGCATACATCTTGTGTGTTTTGAAGTATTGATGAAGTCCACATTCATTATCAGAAGCCTGTTGGCCAACTTAAATAAATTAGTGTTAAGAAGTTGGTCCACGGAATGTTTTTTCTTGAGCATTTCTGTTTTTACCTGATGCTCTAAGAATAAAAATTTTTGTGTCCTTTCTCATATATAATTGGTAGTATATTTTGTTACCAATAGATTATTCTATTAATCATATTTACTAGAATAAATTATTAAAATTTTATAATATTGTGGGACTCCCAGCTGGCTCAGTTGGTAGAGCATGTGACTCTTGATCTTGGGGTTGTGAGTTTAAGCCCTGTGTTGGGCCTAGAGCTTACAAAAAGAAAATTATGATATAGAGACCTAATTTTTACAGATTTTAAGTATTTTATAATATTCCTAATAATATTTCTATAAATGGCCCTGAATCAGATACTTAAAAATGTAAAATTCACTGTTGATAATAAATTGTTTTTTTATTTCTCTATTGAGAATTTGTTTTCTCCCATGTTTTCCCCTCATTTTTTATAACATAGCAACTGTTACCTGTTCTTTTTAATTTATACATAAGTAAATAAATTCATTTAGTCATTCACCTATCCATTACTGGCAGTTCTGTCTCATATCTTATGTCTAAAAATGATCTCACTTATTAGTAGGAAAGTATTTGTTTACATGGAGGTTTATTCTACCAGAGATGTTTTTTCTGGTACTTTTACCTCCTTTGGATGTTACTTCCCCAGTTTACAAGTGATATTAAATCCTTATTGATTCTTGCATGAATTTTAATGGATATCATTTTGGCTTTTGAAAATTTAAGATCAGTGAGATTTGAATTAAAAAAGTAATACATTCATTAAGAATTTTTTAAGTGGATATTCTATTTTCAACGTAGTTTAAAAATTATGTGAATTTAAATAGATAAAAATACTGTATTTTGTTCCTTATAAAATAATACAAATAGCTGGGGTTTTTGTTTGTTTTAATAGATATCTCAATTTCTATTGAATGTTAAGAAGAACGAAAAAGGAGTAAAGTTTCTGGAACACTATCTTTATTTGGTCTGCCTAAGTTTTTAACACACTGCTCATAGAGCTTTTAAAATCTCATTAATGTTTGCATAAAAATGTCTCTTCAGTTAAATAAAGATGTGTATATTAATTAATGAGTGTGGTTTTTGGACAAATTAAGGAATTCTTTTCCTCTATTTCACTAAGGTTATATTTAATAACAATGGGTAAAGAATCATCCATATTTATGTATTTTCTGTATAATTATTTTCTGAGAAAAATTATTATAAAATGTAGAAAATGTTTGATGTGAGCCACAGGAAAAAATTAATTGTCTTTTTCTCTTAAAAATTGAAGTTTTAACCGTGATTGGAGATACCACAAAGAAGAGCGAGTATGGATTACCAGGGCACCAGGCATGGAGCCAACAATGAAAACCAATACATATGAGAGGGGAACATATTACTTCTTTGACTGTCTTAACTGGAGGAAAGTAGCTAAGGTATATTTTTTTCTATGTGCAAATGTGTAAATGTATAAATCTAGATTTTAAAAAGAAGTATCCTCTTTTATCTGTTTATATGTACCAATACATCCATTCCAATAATGTGCCAGATACTTGCTAAATAAGTTTCTTTGTCTTCACCTCCTTGGCTTGATTTAAATTCTAGGAGAGTATCCGGAAACATCTCATTTCACCCATAGTTAGGAAAATGATTGAACTTGGTAAGAAATTTTGTAATTTTTCACAAGCCTTGGTAACAGTTGAAATATTTTTGTGTCTACTCAGTTGTAAAATAAAGATCACCCTCTTGCAGTCCCAGTCACGTATTCTTACTACTTTAAGCAAGTAGAAGATTTTCCTAAAACTGGTATATAAACAGATAATAGGCTTTTTAAAACACTTGCACTCATTGCAGGAAAGATGCTTGAGTTTTTGTTTGCGAATGAAAACAAAAGAAAGAAAATTGTAAGCATTAACCATGATTGTTCCTATGACTAGTATGCTGAGTATTGGAGGGAAGAGGGCTGTGGGAAAAGTTGGTTGTTACGTTTTGTTTTGCAACTTTTCCTCACAAAAACACCTATTTAACTGTCCCATGTGCAAAATTTTCATTAGTGTCATAGCATATTTCACGTTTGTATGTAGTTCTTACGTATAAATTTAGTCTACCTAGTAGAGAGTATAACCAACATCTGATTTCGTAACTCCCCAAATTTCTTGTTTCCCTTGAGGATTCTTAGGTTTAAAAACTAAAGAGTTTGTTTGTTCTCAAAAAATTTAAACAGAAGAAAAACATTTCTTGACAGTCCATTGGATAATTCTTTAGTTGTTGGTTTGGGCTTTTTTATCTTTTGAATCGACTTTACCAAATTAATAAGAAGGTACAACATTTTAACAAGATAACGTAAAATGCTTATATCACAAAAATGTTTTACATCACAAGAAAATGTAATACAAAACTTGAAGAAGGAAATAGGAAAAGTTGTGCCCAAGTAAAAAAACACCAGACAAGACACATACAAGAGGTTAAATCTTTCTTTTTTATTTTTACTTTTCGGTGTTTGTCAGTGGTATATGTCATTACTTCTCAGACCAAGTTTATAGACCACCATACTGTATTTGAGTTACTTTATAACATTTATAATTAATATGCGTATCTTAATTTCAGAAGGCAGATCCATGATCTGACCTTTTAAGTAGAAATAATCACATTCATTTCAAATAGTACAAGAGACATTGTGTATGTTACCTGTTAAGAAGTATAGTGTGGTAGAAAGTGATAGCCCTTACATCATAGATTTGAATTTAACTGCTGTTTCAGCTATTTACGCTTTGCCCTTGTGCAGGTTTCTTTTCCATGCCTGCTTCCTTATCTTTTAAATCAAAATCATATTTGCTTCTAGATTGTCATGAGGATTAAATGAGATTTTACACACACACACACACACACACACACACACACACACACACACTGAGTACAATGTTTCTCATATATTGGGTATTTGATACATGGGAGTAGTTGTAGTTTGTTGCTGTTTCCGCATTCTTACAGCTTACTACTACTCTTCTTCAAAGATGGAAAAACTATAACTGTTGTTAGGTCAGGTCAGTGGTTCTCAAACTTAACTTGCTCCAGAATTACCTGGCAGCCTTATTAAAAACATAAGTTGCTGAGTCATACCTCCATTGTTTTCTGATTTAAGAAGTCTATGCATGGGGCCTGAAGGTTTGCATTTCTGACAATTTCCTAAGTGATGCCAATGATTTTTCTGGTCTTTGAGCCATACTTCAAGAACAGTTGATTGTACAGGAGAGAAAAATGATCTTT
This sequence comes from Mustela erminea, assembly GCF_009829155.1. Taxonomy (NCBI): domain Eukaryota; kingdom Metazoa; phylum Chordata; class Mammalia; order Carnivora; family Mustelidae; genus Mustela; species Mustela erminea. Next base: position 46,847,845 of record NC_045619.1, on the reverse strand, counting down.
GGAGGGGGAAAAGAGTCTTTTAGTAAATAAATGAAGTTTTCTTTATTCGATTGGAAGCTTTTTGCTCAATATCATTGTGTTATTCCAAACTTCTATATGCAAAAAGGATGGATGTTTGTAGTAGATTGATGTATCGTTTTAGTTAAGTTATAGTTCAGTACAAATGACAGATTTTCTTATGTGAAAAAGGTCCGTTTCTAGTACTACTTTCTTCCCACAAAGTTAAATATTCAGAAGCAACTTAAACATTAGTAGGCCCCTTTACTTTCCCATAAAAAGCAATTCCCCACTCACACACGTCATTTTAAAGAAATGTGTGTGTGTGTGTGTGTGTATAAATATGTAGTGTGCATATATAAAGTAATTTTACCCAAATTTATCTGATCTCCTGTACAGTTGAGCTTTGTCTTAACCTTTACCTTTTTAATTTTTAGCTCTGAAGTTGGAAAATAAAATTTGAGAAATATCATTAAACTGTTTCTTTAAGAAATCTCTTTTGAGGTAATTGCTTGCCATTGGCACTGACACTTTTCATCAAAATTATTTTCACAATGAGGAAAGCAAGCAGAATTACTGGTTTCTACTAAGTATTACACATAGTTCACTTTTGTTATATTAAAATAGATTCATGAACTTAAAACTTTTAAGTTGTATCCTCAGAATAAACTTTTCACAATGGCTTCTGGTTTTTGTTTGTTTTAAAGATGTTCTCAGTGTTTTCTTAAATTGTTTAGGAATTAAGACCTTTAGTTCCATTTAAAATGTATTAACAGTTTATCAAACTACAGAAAAGCCCTTAAAATGCCCTGTCCCAAGTTAACCTCAATATCCCCACCTATAAAGTGGGTGTGGTTTCTTACTCACAGGTAAAGAGCATACATTATTAAATAGCTTCAGCTCATTGTAAGAAGCCTGCAGTCTGAATTAGTATTATAAGTAATAGCTTGATAATATCATGTTATCTTTGGAAAGTATTGACCTGATCTAGACTATTATCAGATCTCCATCTCATAATGTCTTATATGAAGTTCTTTCTTTTTTGCAGATTACTTAATATTTTCAGAGATTTGAAAAATCGTTATTATGAAATTTGATGATTTAAATCATAAGTATTTTTTAGCCCTGAAAATTCGGTAACTGAGTTCTAGGATCCAGCCCATTAAAGTATTTTTTGTATGTCAGTAATGTATACATAAGAATTTTGAACTGTATCTTTTTCTCCCCTTTTAAATAATCTGGACTTGTCAGCAGGCTATGTGGTCTAGCCTTTGTAATTTAACTAGAATTACTCACTATCTCACTAATTTAAAAATAGTGGTCATTCAGATTATATATATATATTTTTTTAACTTTTTAAAAGATTTTATTTACTTATTTGACAGAGAGCGAGTGTGTGAGAGAGGGAACACAACAAGCAGAAGGGAGTGGGAGAGGAAGAAGCAGGCCTCCTGCTGAGTGGAGAGCCTGACGTGGGGCTCGGTCCCAGGGCTCGGTCCCAGGACCCCAGAATCATGACCCAAGCCAAAAGCAGACAAACACCCAATGTCTGAGCCACCCAGGCACCCCCAGATTGTGTATATTCTTAAATGAGTAGAATTTTAAAAATAATTTTGTCCACAGAATTTTCAGGTGATGGAGGCTTGCCATATGATCAATAGCTTTCTCAGACTAAAGACTTAAAAATTGAATTATTTTAGCCTGCCTTCACCGTGTAGATCCAACACTGACTAGGATTTCTAATGCTTAAAATTTTTTATAATAACAGAGCCTGATATAAATGTGATTTTTTTTCATTAATTTCACTGGTACACATTACTATTAGTATATCTATACTTTAATCAGTAATATGTACTTTTCATCAAAGTAGCAAAAAATTATGTCTAATAAGTATATGTAAGATAGTTTGAAACTTCCTAAAATTGAAGGATTTATCTTAGGTAAGAGAAAGCTGACGTTTTTGAGAATTAGAGAAAATATTCCTGCAGTTTATGTTTCTCTGTGTCATTTGATTAGTGATTACATTAATGCTTTTGTAGTAATTTCATTTGATTATCTGAATCTAGTACATGTACAGTACAGTTCTGCTTACAGTGAACTTTTGAGAATATATAGCCTAGTTTGATTAACAGAAAAATAACTTTAAAAGTTGTTTATAAAAAGTGTCTAAAATACTTTATAACCTTTTAAATCATTAAATTTTAATGTTTTGTTCTTAAATGAAAGAAACTCGTGTTTATTAATTCATCAGCCATTAATTACATTCCTGCTAGGGGCATGGCACTGTATTATAGGCAGTATATAGTGGTATACAAAAACAGGCCTATTTTTGTACCTACTGGTTATATAAAGAGGTGTGCGTGTGTGTTGTGTGTACAGAAAACAGATGTGTAAAAGAGATGTTACCAACAGTCAGAGGGAACAAAGAGATACCAGTATATACTGTAAATTTATGTATTTCAAGAAAAATAAAAATAAACAGAAGACTAAAACAAAGATGTAAGAAGAAGGAAGACAAAATTTTGACTTACTTAATTTCTGAATCTCTGATATATGAGTTTTTTAATTACATTAAAAAATGTATTATGTTTCCTAGGTTTAAAACTGATCTTTTTCTTTTAATATGTAGGGAGAAAAATATGTGCACTGATGAAGTTACTCTAGTTTAATTTCTAATAATACTGTGTAGTTCACCTCTGTACAATGACAAGGACAGGATAACTGAACAAAATTTAATTTACGTAATTTATTGGGACCTGTGATTTGTTATAGTTACAGATTTTTTACCCTGCAGCTACACATCTTTTGGAACTAACTTGCCAGTTTTAATTCGTAAAGAGTGATATAAGAAGAAGATTCTTTCTTTACTCATATTGATATTCTTCTTTAGCCAGGCAATAAATTGCTTTTAAAACTTAGGGGTAGGGAGAAAGAGAGTGGTGTCTACACATGCATTGGGGGGGTGGGAGGGAACGATGGTGATTCTGGAGTTTGCTAGTTTTAATGGTAAGCAAATAACCTATGTGCCCTTTGTAGATTAAAGACATTACACTGTCCCTTCTTTAAGAACATTTGTCAGTGAACTGAATTTTTTCAACATTTCTGCGTAAGGGGTGTAATGAAGTAAATTCATTTAGATCTTGTGCTAACACTATTAAAAAGAACTTGTTAACTCTAGGTGGCCATGGGCTTTGGTGCTACATAGGTCTGAATCCTAATCCTAGATCTGCCACTTACTATATGATTTGGGCAGGTTACTTGGGAACCTTATTTCTTCAGGTGTACAATGAAGATAATGATATTTACAGAAATATACAATCAGAAAGATTAAAATTAGCTGTTTCTCTAGTTGGGGCACATACTAGATTTTCAGTTGTTAATGTAATATTCTTCAATTTAAATACTTGGTTTTATATCTCAGAGTTCAATCATTACAACATAGGTTTTCATTTTAATTTAATAATGGGAATGTATGGTAAGATATGTTAACACATAGTGCTAACTACTTGTTGGCTTTCTTTAATACATAGTATAAATAAAGGTTCATAATGTCTTAAATGGAATTGATTTAGTTTGTGCTGTTACTGAATTCATATTATAGAATTAGTGATTTTAGAACCTCTTGCTTTTTGGATTTGCAAAGGTACGTTTTTTTGTTTTTTTTAATATACAAAATTATCTTCTCTGTCTTGATCATAGGAAGTATAAAGAAATTACTTCATTCTCAAACTTTAAAACTCTCATGAAGTTCATGTATTTTGAAAGTTCAATTAAAATGAGCTAAGTAGTTTGTGTTCAGATGTGCATACAACAAAACCACTATTTAGTTTTGAGTGGCATTTACATCTTTTCAGTGTTTGGGTTTGAAGTGGGAAGTTGAGAGATAAGTGAATTGTAAGGTTAGGATAACTTTATGTGTTTGCTTTTTTAAAAAAAGTAGGTGTAATAATTACAAGTTGGAAAAAAAAAAATTTTTTTTTTTTCTTGAGGAAAAAGTAAAAATTTTTTTTTTTTACATCATTGAAGGTTGCCTTTATTTTAAATATCCTGCAATGTTCCGTGCTTTTTACTGACGATATAGTAATTGCTGCTCAGACTTCTACTTTTGAGCAAAAAAAATGCATGGTTTCAGTGGTTATAAAATAAATGTTCATGAGTAGTCTCTGACTTCTACACAGAAAGTCACTTAGCAGAAACGGCAGCACATTACTTTTCTTCAAGCTGTATTTTAGAGGGGTAAAAAAGAGTTGGTACATCTGTGTCTGTTCATTCTCATACATGTAGGTATTTTGTTTACCTAGTAAAATATATTTTGACAAAAATCTGAGATCAGAGGGAATGGAAATCATCTAAATTCTTAAATTTGGTTTTATAGGAGTTTCATCTGGAATATGACAAATTAGAAGAACGGCCTCACCTGCCATCCACCTTCAACTACAACCCTGCTCAGCAAGCCTTCTAAAAAAAGACTTCCCTTTTCTTGGGGTATGGCTGTCTCAGCACAATACTCAACATAACTGCAGAACTGATGTGGCTCAGGCACCCTGGTTTTAATTCCTTGAGGATCTGGCAATTGGCTTATGCAAAGGGTCACCATTTGAGGTCCTGCCTTACTAATTATGTGCTGCCCAACAACTAAATTTGTAATTTGTTTTTCTCTAGTTTGAGCAGGGTCTGAATTTTTTTTTTCATTTATTTTCTTTTTTTGCCAGCAGACAGACTTGAGTCTGTAAAGACAAGCAAGTACACTGACAGAAGTTTACCATTTAGTTTCTAAAATGTAAAAAAAGAAAACCCACAAAAGACTCAACAAAATTAGACCACAAAATTTGCATTGTTCATTGTAGCACTATTGGTAATAAAATAACAAATGTTTGTGCATTTTTATGTGAAGATCCTTCTCGTATTTCATTTGGAAAGATGAGCAAGGTCTGCTTCCTTCATTTTACTTCCCCTTCTGTTTTTGAAAGGCAGTTTCGCCAAGCTTAACGCAAGAATATCTGACTGTTTAGAAGAAAGATATTGCCACAATCTCTGGATGGTTTCCAGGGTTGTGTTATTACTGAGCTTCATCTTTCCAGAATGAGCAAAACACTGTCCAGTCTTTGTTACGATTTTGTAATAAATGTGTACATTTTTTTTAAATTTTTGGACATCACATGAATAAAGGTATGTATGTACGAATGTGTATATATTATATATATGACATCTATTTTGGAAAATGTTTGCCCTGCTGTACCTCATTTTTAGGAGGTGTGCATGGATGCAATATATGAAAATGGGACATTCTGGAACTGCTGGTCAGGGGACTTTGTCGCCCTGTGCACTAAAGGGCCAGATTTTCAGCAGCCAAGGACATCCATACCCAAGTGAATGTGATGGGACTTAAAGAAGTGAACTGAGACAATTCACTCTGGCTGTTTGAACAGCAGCGTTTCATAGGAAGAGAAAAAAAGATCAATCTTGTATTTTCTGACCACATAAAGGCTTCTTCTCTTTGTAATAAAGTAGAAAAGCTCTCCTCACTGCAGTGTTGACTTTGATTTGAAATTGTGAAATTATTTCTTCAACATGAAAAGTAGACCCAAACCCTCAAGTTTTACAAATATCTAACTGAATGGTGTGACTAAACAATTTAAAATGTAGTCTTTTTTTCAGCTTTTGACAAGTAATTTGATGGAACCATACATTATTTTACTTGTAGGTTAAAAATGCAGATGCATTTTTCTTTATTAACTAAGTCAAAACAAACTTTTTTTTTTTTTTTTTAATAATTATGGCTGCATTAGAAATAAAACTTTCTGAACACTTACGGGACCCAGTCAAAATACTTTAGTGAGAAATCTGTGAGACATTTCTTGATAGACCTTTGAGATTTAGCTTTAAGCATTAATACACAAATTAAGGTAAGCCAGAAGCAGGGATAAGAGACTTTACCTTCAGTGTGCTGGCCTGGATATTTCACATTTACAAGTTGATGGATTCGTTTCCATCTAAAGGAAAATACTGTATTTAAAAACGTGTGAAGACTGAAGCTACAAACACGAGAGATAGAGAGTAAAAAGGGCAGTGAGTTTTGATTTTCTAAATTTTCATTTTTAACCTATTTTTCTATGAAGAGTGAAAGTTTGTTGACATTTACCAAATCATGTTTGAAAATGAAACATTTATGACATTGCTGTGTTTGTGTATCAGAAATATGAAATGAATTAAGATTTACCTTTTTCTATGTATTTTGAGATATGGAGAAACTGACATAAAAATATCAGGATTTTTTAATCTTTCAGATTTAAACCAAAGCATCTCTTCTGTAGGAAAGATGGCACTTATATAATTATAGTTTTAATTGTTGTGCACAAACCCCTCTCACATATTTGACATAAACCAGAATCAAATTCTAGAAACTGTTTTCTTTAAAAAAAAAATTGACTTTGTAAAGCGTAACTTTTCCAACATAATCATGAGCAACACTTAAAAGAGAAAAGGGAAGGGATCTTTATTTTTATGAGTATAAACCTAACAGTATAAAGTGTCACCATGATCATGACTGGTACTTTTGTGAAAGACTCAGAAAAGCAAGATAGCTCATATCAAAGTCGTTTGTTGTTTGACTCTAATTGTTTGTTTTAACGGCCATTAGAAAGTTTTAAGTGCACACTTTTCCAGTTTCTAAGTTCTTTTTACCCTGAATCATCAAAATGAGAAAACTCTTGCATGTAAACCAATTTTTTATAACTTGTTAATATCCGAAATTACCATGCTCTTGACTTCAAATCCAAGTTTAAAAAGTCTATTTGAAATCTTCAAAGTACTATATTAAACTCTTTAATATAACACACTGTTATATTCTTTGGTTTTATAACTTGTGGTTATACATGTACAGAAGTTGACCTGAACTAATATTTCACATTTTCTTTCTTAGCTTTAATTCTGTTAAATTTTCCCTATATAACTAGTGACATAGATGTGTACGTTGTTAACTTTGTGATTATACTATAATTGGCTCTAGGGGTAAAAAGCTATTCAGTTGCAAAAGAAAGTCCTTTCACCTATTCAGTTTCAAATATATATTCTATGCTTCTTGTGGTAATACTATAATTTATATGATAAAACTCCATTTTCAGGGATTTTTTTCACTGCACAAAGTTTTCCTTAGATATAAAAAATTTTTAAGAACTGAAAAGTTTATTTGAATTTTTACAGTATAATATAAAGCCAACCACTTAACTGGTCTTTTCCTTTTTGCCACTGAACTTGGTACACCGTAGGTGCTTGATAAATACATGTTGATTGAATGGTATAAATTGATATTTCAGTTTGAAAATAAAATGTACAAATTAAAGCATTGGGCTTTGAAATAATTTACAATTTTTGCTGTAATTTCATTTTCAAAATTCTTTTTTAAGGCATTTTCAGTTAACTTTTGAAACTTTCAAATTTTTCCAACTCTACCCTTTCTAGTTGATTCTTCCTCTGAATTCTTCTTCAAAAACAGATCTCCCATTCTGTTAACACCCAGTGCTTATAAAATATGGGGCATCTGAGCATCCCTGCAAAGAAGGGCACATTTATTTAACTTAGATTTGCTTAGTAGCATCAGTTTTGCAGAAGGTTACTAAAAATCTAAATGTGCACGTGCATAAGAGAGATGTTCATATTTAATGTTCTCTTAATCATAGCTTGTGTAGTTAAAGGAGACCTAGGAATACCTATTAATTGGTTCCATTAAGACAGTCTGTGGATAACAAGCCAGACTTATCTCAGTGCCTTTTTTTTTTTTAAGATTTATTTATTTATTTGACTGAGAGAGATCACCAGTAGACAGAGAGGCAGGCAGAGAGAGAGAGAAGCAGGCTCCCTGCTGAGCAGAGAGCCCAATGCGGGACTCAATCCCAGGACCCTGAGATCATGACCTGAGCCGTAGGTAGCGGCTTAACCCATTGAGCTACCCCTCAATGCCTTTTTAAAAGCTAGGTCCTAACAGCATGCCAGAAAGCTCTTTCCTTGCTACTAGCATTGCCAGTGAAGTAGATCATATCATAAATACTTGATAGATCTAGGAGAGGAGGCAAATAAACGCAGTGCACGTCAAAATCAGGATCTAAATCTAACCCAGTAGTTTGTATGTTGAGTTGCATCAAATAGGATACGCTGAGTCAAGAGGATTACTTTCCCACTTCAGTTGCTAAAAGAATAAAGGATGGTGGAATGTGACCTGTCTGAAGAGTGGTTCATATGTAGATCAATGTAAACTGTAACTATTTCCAAAAATACTGATGGTGATTTTTTAGCTACATTAAAAGTATAGTGCTCAGAACAAGGTAGGAAGTCTGCTGTGTTTTAAGAGCTGCTAGGACTGGGGAAGGCAGGAGAAAAGGATGTGGCATGCCTTCTAGCTGCCAAGCAATACACTAAGTGTTTCACATGCATTATTTTATCCTGTCTTTAGTATAGCATCATTAAGGTAGGTTTTTAATGTCCCTGTTTTATGTTACATTTTAAATATACCAAAAAAAAAAAAAACAAAACAAAACAGGTAGTAGGAAAGTTTAGCATTAGAGAATAAACTCTAGAAACATGGTATCTTTCTTCAGGTATCAAATTCAAGAGTTGTCATTCATTTGCGGATCTGAAGAACAGAACTAGGACCAAAGAGAGAAAAAGATTTCAGTGCACTATTAAAACGGAGATAGTTAAGATTTTGAAATGAGTTGTTTTGTAAGGCATTCCGTTCAACCTCAGAACATAACTAAGGAGAGACCGACTGGGCAGTGTTTTGTGCATAAGGTAAGGAGTTGAACTGGATGACCTGAATGTTTCTGTTCATTGGAAAAGTGTTAAAATAGGGTAGTTACTGTATTTTAGCAAACCTAGTTGCGAACTATTAGGTACGACCTCACTGTACCGCTAAGGAAGAAAAGAGCTCGACTGAACTGTGACAAACCATGAATTACAGAAATGCATACCAATTTCCAGGATGTCCTGCATGGAAAGAATGTGCATATTAGAGTTGATGAGATGTATGTAGATCTTGGAGAAGAGAAAATGGACTACTAAAGGGAGACATGACAGCTGTCTTCAAATAATAGGAAGGACTTAAGAGGGCAAGTCTCAAACCAGCGGGTGGAAGTTGGATGAGACACATTTTGGTTCTTTTTACCAAGGTGCAGTCCCACAGTACTGTTTCATAAGGAAGGATTCCATCAACAAAAATGTTCAAGCAGAAACTGAATGATTATCAATTGCTGTTGAGAGGACTGCCTTTTTGAGTAAAGAGTTGGATTTGCCAACTCTTGGGCCTCTTTTCAGCTCTGAGATGTTGATACTGTTTTTTTTTTGGTCTGAAGTTGAGGAATATGATGTCCTCAGGGCTGAAAGTTAAATGCTCAGTACTTAAATACTTACAAAGCATTGACCCTTCTAAAATGTGCTCTTCTTGAGTCATGGGTGTGTTTACTGCCACATCTTTGGAGAGATTCAAATAATCAAAAAAAGTTACAAAAGGCAACTTTATTCAACCTTTGTTGTTGTTACTTTAGGAGTAAGAATATGAAAGTGTAGTAAAGTACAACAAATAGTCGTGTGTATATTCATCAGATTTATTTATGTGTTCTAGTGGTACGTTAAAAGGAGGGAAGAGACTGTTTTTGGAAGTTTCAAGGTCAGTGTTTAACCTGAAATTACGCATTGCCTTAGTGTTTAGTCTCCTGTTTTCTGCTGCAGTAGTGATCACACTTACTAGATTAAGCAGTAATCTGATTTCTTATGTAAAAAGAAAACTGATCTTTAAATTTGATGTATAAAAATCTCAGTTTGGGTTGAGATAGCTGCGGGAGCTCAAAGAGTCAAAGTTAACCCTCTAGTTAGGTAATTCTCAAACTTAATGTGCGTAAGAATCACCTGAGGAGCATGGGCGCCTGGGTGGCTCAGTGGGTTGAGCCGCTGCCTTCGGCTCGGGTCATGATCTGGGGGTCCTGGGATCGAGTCCCACATCGGGCTCTCTGCTCAGCGGGGAGCCTGCTTCCTCCTCTCTCTCTGCCTGCCTCTCTGCCTACTTGTGTTCTCTGTCAAATAAATAAATAAAATCTTTAAAAAAAAAAAAAGTTCCTGTTTAAAGCCTCATATTTAGATATTCTGACTCAAATGTCTGGGGAGAGGCTAGGAATACAGTACTCTAGTAAATGCAGGTCATTTATGAAGTTAGTTAACTACAGTTTACACTTAAACTATACCTTCTGTGCAAGTACTAACTAGAATAAAATCTTAAAGTTTGGGTGAAATCCAACTAAGTTAATAGCTGGAATAATGCATTCCTATTTTTCGCAGCATTCATTTGCTTTTTCCTGTATCATCCAATGTTCTAGTGCAGAAACGACATTATTACAGTAGTACTTATTAGAGCAGAATCCAAAGAAGGCTAAATCCATTCCTCATTATAAAAAAGCAAGGATTCTTTTTTTTTTTTTCTTTTTAAATCTTTGCTATTTCCTGGGACATTTTGCCAGACCTTAAGTTCTGCTTCAGTTTGTGTGCATGAGAACTGTTAAGGGCAGTTATATGCATTATCATTCTGTGTCCATCAACTGAAAGTTTTTTCTTTAGTACGGTCATCCTGTTGTATAAATACTATGACCTGACAAAAATTTAATGATCTATTTCTTTATTTAAGAATTCAGTATTCAGTTTAAAAAGCTAATTATTTCCAGATGTTTGTCATACAGGTTTTCCTCAATCACTTAAATGACTTCTTGAAAATGCCATAAAATTCACAATAAGTTGTCTTTGTTGTAATAATATCCTTTTTCTGTTGAAAACACAAATTGCAAGTCTCATAGCTTGTGCTCACCAACTGACACATGCCAAAATAGTTTAGCTTAATTAGACTATTTTTATTTTTATTTTTTTGATAAAATTATTTATTTATTTGACAAAGGAGATCACAGGAAGGCAGAGAGGCAGGCAGAGGGAGAAGGGGAAGCAGGCTCCCTGCTGAGTAGAGAGCCTGATGCTGCTTGTTCCCAGGACCCAGAGACCGGTGACCTGAGCTGAAGGCAGAGGCTTAACCCACAGAGCCACCCAGGCACCCCTACTTTTTTAAATAAAACATTTTTTATTTTTTTAAATAAAACATTTTGTTTTTAAGTAATCTTTATGCTCAATGTAGGGCTTGAACTCGTGACCCCAAGATCAGGAATCACATGCTATATGGACTGAGCCAGCCAGGCATCCCTAAGACTACTTCCATGTAGCAAAATGTAGTTTTTCATGAAAAACCATGTAGTTTTTCACTCATCGTAATTTATCTTTATTATCACTTCGAAGGCCTGATAGGCATCTACCTACAAATATGTTTTGACGTTTTGTTAGGGAAGGTGAAATAGAACTAGCCCTATTTATGCCAAAAGAGGTAGTTCCTTCAAGCAATAGTAGAGAATACCAGGTATAGAAAACAGAATTTTTCACTCTAGTTTGCATAAGCATATCCTGCTGAAAAGTAATATTCTAGGAATTTGCATTTGTAATATTTTGACTACATAATTTTTATTTTTTTAAAGGTTTTATTTATTTGACAGAGAGAGAGTGATCACAAGTAGGCAGAGAGGCAGGCAGAGAGAGAGGGGGAAGCAGGCTCCCTGCTTAGCTGAGATCCTGATGTAGGGCTCGATCCCAGGACCCTGAGATCATGACCTGAGCTGAAGGCAGAGGCTTAACCCACTGAGCCACCCAGGTGCCCCAGGTACATAATTTTTAAGACTGAAGAAGTGATGTTTTTCTTCCAAGCCATCAATTCTCTGGTATGTACTGAAAGTAATTTTAGTTAAAATACATACATGTTCCTTCAAACGTTTTGGAAGAAATGTACAAATTTCAAGGGTGGTATGTCAACAAATGGTTGATTCTGCTTCTTAGGATTAGTCCTATTGATACTCATTTATAATGAAAAAAATATTTTAAAGAGTAAATACTGATTATCCTTCAAAAATATGCAGCTCAATGAGAAGAAATTACATGTGGGAATGCCATAAATAGTTTCATCTTTTATATAAAAATAAAGATTTGGGGCAGCCAGAATGTTTGGAAGCTACCTTTAAATCTGTTACATACTGAACATTTATTTTAAGATGCAGTTTTAATTATCATATGTAGCAGTTGCATGAAAACTGGGCTGTCTTTTTTAAAGATGTTATTTTTAAGTAATCTCTACACCAATGTGGGGATCAAATACAACCCCAAGATCAAGAGTTACATGCTCTACTGACTCAGCCAGCCAGGCACCCCAAAACTGGGCTGTCTTAAAAAAAAATGTGAGCTGTTAACTATTTTCCTTCCAAAGAGTCAGACAAGTTTCATCTTTTATTTTGAATGTTTTAAGTAATTTATTCAAATGGTTAATATCCTTCAAATATAAAACAAGTTGAATGAAAACATACCTGTTTTTAAAGTGCAAGTCCTGGGGTACCTGGGTGGCTCAGTGGGTTAAGCCTCTGCCTTCAGCTCAGGTCATGGTCTCAGGATCCTGGGATGGAGACCCGTTGAGCCCCGCAACGGGTTCTCTGCTCAGCAGGGAGCCTACTTCCCACCGCCCACCCCCGCCTTTCTGCCTACTTGTGATCTGTCAAATAAATAAATAAAATCTTTAAATGCAAGTCCTATGTTACTACTCTGCTCAAAAAGTTATTTCCAGATTTCCTTTTTTAAATCTAAACTTACATATTTTTTTTCATTTCACTCTAAATGATTTAATATTTGAATATTAAATTAGTTAACTTGCACATCACTATTTGGAATCCAAATTCTGCCTACCTGAGTCAAAATTATTTCCCCAGGTTCTCTCTGCATTGGCAATGACACTGTTAATTAATGAACAACAAAATCCATCATCCTAGATGTGTTTGTAAGTAGGATAGCATGGAAAAGAAAGGTATAGAATCTTATTTCAGAGAATATTAAAACTGGGTATCCTTTCCAACTTTGAATTACCTTTTTTTCCTTTTTTTTTTTAAGCATTTTGGGTTAAGAATAGTTTTCTAAACAATTAAAAAGGAATATTAAGGGTGCCTGGGTGGCTCAGTGGGTTAAAGCCTCTGCCTTCAGCTCAGGTAATGATCTCAGGGTCCTGGGATCGAGCCCCATCAAGCCCCGCGACGGGTTCTCTGCTCAGCAGGGACCCTGCTTCCCTTCCTTTCTCTCTGCCTGTCTCTGCATACTTGTGATCTCTGTCTGTCAAATAAATAAATAAAATCTTAAAAAAAAAAAAAAAGGAATATTGAGGAAACTGAAGATTAGCATGAGAAGAAATTCTAGAAGGAACAAGATAGTAGTGCCACATCTGAAGTGGGAAAAAAAAAAAAAAAGCGTTTGTTCTTGTTTTGTTTGTTTAAGCAAGCTCTACATCAAACGTGGGGCCTGAAATCAGGACCCTGAGATCAGGAGTCATATACTCTGTCAACTGAGCCAACCAGGTGCCCTGGTTTTTTTTGTAAAGCAGATTATCCTACATAAACACCAGAGTGCATATTAAAAACCTTTACATGGACATTATGGCAATGATATGGTAAATGATTTCAATTTAAAAGAAAGTACTACTTCATAAAAAAATTCAAAGATCAAATGGCCAGTCTTAGGAGTCAATGGATTTTTCATCACTGGAAATGTCCAAGCAAAGGCAAGAAAACTATTAGAAATATTATGGAACGTCCTGCATTAAGAGGAGGATAAGCTCGGGGCACCTGTGTGGCTCAGTGGGTTAAGGCCTCTGCCTTCAGCTCAGGTCATGATCCCAGGGTCCTGGGATCGAGCCCCGCATCGGGCTCTCTGCTCGGCAGGGAACCTGCTTCTTCCTCTCTCTCTTCCTACTTATGATCTCTGTCTGTCAAATAAATAAATAAAATCTTAAAAAAAAAAAAAAGGATAGGCTCTTCTACCTTAGAGCTATTGTTTCAACACCCAGTTGTTCCTACGTTTACTTCTACCTTGAATCTAGCTTGAATTTCTTTTTTTTTTTTTTAAAGATTTTATTTATTTATTTGACAGACAGAGATCACAAGTAGGCAGAGAGGCAGGCAGAGAGAGAGGAGGAAGCAGGCCCCCCCCTGAGCAGAGAGCCCGATGTGGGACTCGATCCCAGGACCTGAGATCATGACCTGAGCCGAAGGCAGCGGCTTAACCCACTGAGCCACCCAGGCGCCCCTAGCTTGAATTTCTAACAAGCTTATCTTAAACCTAAATATTAAACTTAATCTTTCTCTTCCACATAAAACCATACTACTTACATTTGCTATGCATCTAAAAAAGAGCTATTTTTAACACAAGTGATTCAGAGTAAAATTAAACTGGAGGAACTGGTTAAATCACTAGATCCTCATCCTCTACCCACATCCCCCTTCATAGGTTTAACAGCAGGGATTTTGATCAAGCCTAACTCTACCTGAATTTTAGTATGCACATTTTAAATCCATTTGTATTACCTATACTTTTTTTTTTTTTTTTTACTAACTACAGAAATTTCTTAGAGATGGTACAATATAGCGGAAAATGGCCCTTGAAATTTGGCACTGTCAACATGTATGTAACTCTAATCTCTTGTTCCCTCTTCATCTCATGAGAAGATGAAATTAGGGCATTTGTTTATATTATATTAGGTGCTCAACAGATGTAAGCCCATTTTTCTAAAGACATATACTGTCTCACCCACTGGGCCAGAAGGTACTCTCCATATTTTGGAATCATTAAAAGATCTTTTGACTTGACTATGTGCTAGTCGATAGTAGTAGCTAAGTTTCTGAAGAACAGAGCAAGAACAAAGTCAACTTGGAATAAAAATCATAGAATCAGGAATCTTCTAGTTTAAGGGCGCCTGGGTGGTGCAGTCAGTTAAGTGTCCAACTCTTGGTTTGGGCTCAAGTCATGATCTCAGGGTCATTAGATCAAGCCCTGCCTCAGATCAACTCTCCTTTGCCCCTCCATGCTCTGGGCTCCCTAAAATAAATAAATCTTAAAAAAAAAAAATCTAGTTCAACTCTTTCATATGAGGAGGAGGAAACAATGTAAGAACACCAATTATTTATGTCAAATTATTTAGTATTAAATGTTGGGACTAAACCCCTTTAGCTTCTTGCTTTCTAATTCCAAAGCTGATTTCCCTTTTACTACATATGTGTATATATTACCTCCCACAGAAAATCACTTCCATTAACATGAGAGATAACAGGTGGTAAGAATTTAAGAACTCTAGCTATACTTCCACTACCATATTATGAATTTACTAATAATGAAGTGATTATGCTTTGTGCTTCCCTTTCTCAACTGCAAACACAGAGGCTATATGCCAACAAATCTGAACTTGAAAAAATATTTTTAATAATCATTCTTTACTATTTCAAACAAAGTGTAGTCTTTGAGAGCTTCCCTTCCTGCTTAATGTTAAATTAGGTGATACTTAAGAGCCCTTACTGTTTTAATATAATTCTAGAAAGTAAAATAGTGTTCTCAGTAATAATTATATGCTCACTATAATAGGTAAAGATTATGCAGGGGAAAAAATAGAAAAATGGTGGCTACACAGGAAATTTCTTTTGAATTTAAAATTCTGAAACTACTATGTAACATTCATCATGAAGCATGGCAAGAAAGTTGGTTTTTTGATATCCTCAAGCTGGAAATGATTTCGTTCAATTGTAAACATTTTTAAGTCAAGACTAAAGTAGAAAGTTTTCTATGACAACAAAATTGTCAATTGCCTAAGCTGAATGAAAAGATAAAATTTTCTATGTAGTTTTCTTTGTTGGATCACTCATGTTTTCATTCATGTTTATCTAATTATTCTGGTTACAGATGTTTAAAACCTATCCAGAAGGTGAATTTTAATGAGAAAAGATGATGATAAAATATTAATTTTTCTCTCTTATGTATTTTATTTGAATGTATAGTGGTTGAGAAACCACAATGCACTAATTTTTAAAACAGTGTATAAACATTTTCCCAACATGCTCTAAATTCCTCTCTACTCCTAGGATACCAAAGCTCTGCTTATGATAATTCTTTTTGGAATCTTTTTTTTTCTTTCTTTTTTTTTTTTTTAAAGATTTTATTTGACATGGATCACAAGTAGGCAGAGAGGCAGGCAAAGGGGATGGGGGAAAGCAGGCTCTCCGCCAAGCAGAGAGCCCGATGCGGGGCTCGATCCCAGGACCCTGGGACCATGACCCGAGCTGAAGGCAGAGGCTTTAACCCACTGAGCCACCCAGGCGCCCCTGGAATCTTTTAATAGAAGTATATATACATATGAAATTGTATATTGCAACTTTAGCATTAGTCACAAGGCTTCTTGAAGAATACTGATCATGAAAACAAATTATAAATAACAATGATTTTAATGTTCTTGCTTAGATGGGTTTTAGTCTTCTCTTAAAAAGAACATCAAGGCTTGGCTATGATTGTCCTGAAAACATTGCTGCAGATAATGATATACACCAAATAAGTTGATCTGGTTCTGTGTATCACATTCTTAATCTTAATTCTGATTGGTGCAAACATGCAAAGAAGGAACTAGCTTTTATTTCTATACTGCCTCTGCCCTCCACAGGAAACGAGATGCTAAGTGACTTCAGAGCCTCGCATCTCTGAGATTTCCAAGGGTTCCTCTCACTATCCTAACTTAGAAAGTCCATGGTGACTGGTTTTCAGAAACTGAGGGGCTTATTAAATGTTAGAAATGGGATATGGCAGCTCCACCTCAAGTAAATGAAACTAATAACAAACACAGTGTTCCAATAAGGATAAAAAAGAAATTTATTTAATGTGGGAAGTCTTTTGATAGGTTTGACTTTCAATAAAAAAGACATGAAGATAATGAAAAAGTGCAGAAGAGTAGCAAAGCTAATTTAAAAACAAGAAGGGAGAAAAGTAGATGTTTAAAGAACAGAAGGCTAGATGGCAACAGTTTCTTCAAATACTTTAATTATAATGAGGGAGTGAGTAAATGCAGAACTCCAGGGAAAATGGATTTAAAAGCCCTCAAGAATTTAGGTTAAATTAAAACAGAATTTTCTGGTACTTGAAGACCATCTTGCTTCAGTTTGGAGGCAGAGGCTTCATTCACAGAACTCCTGAAGCTCTGGAATCATTGAAAATGTATCATGCTTATTAAATTATCTTTAGGCACCTCATCCCTGTGTTTTTTGAGCACTAACAGGAGTTAGTTCTGCCTCAAGATTAAGTTGCTCAGCACACCAAGGAGGAATAATTGGATCTTGTTATCTGCTCACTGCTGCCTCAGATCTTAGACTGGCTTGAGCCTTCGTGAAAAGGAAGATGATTATAACCTGCAGTAGGAAAAAGATTCAGGCTGAAGATCTGTGATCTCAGGTTAAGCTGTCTCAACTACTTGAAATCATTTCCCTTTCGAGTAATGTAATCACTAACAATTGTCTAAGTGTCTAACACTAACAACCACTAACAAATGCCAACAGAAAGGGGAAAAAATAATGTAATTCTCAAGTCAAGAAAGAAGGAAATCTATTCTGTCAAAGCTTGAAAAGTACGTAAGTACCAAAGTCCCCTCCTGATCTGGAAGTTTTCCAAACCCCATATCTTAAATTTTTTTCAGAAAAACACCTAGGGTCTTCCTATGATTAAACTTGCTTTGCCCCTTTCTTAGAAATACTGTCACCTTCCACATAAAGGAATGGAGTACTTCAAAGTAAAATATCAGAACTGCAGTTGAAAGATACTCAGTGCCAGTTAAGTAACATTTGAAATCCAAGAAAGAAGTCAAGAATTCCATGACACAGTGTTTCCACATTCATAAATACTCTTAAATGAATATATCTATTTGGGGCTTGCAAGCCAAGAAAAAAGGTATGTTCACATATTTTGCAAAGAAGTGGATATTCTGATTCTTCAAAATGTAGGTCGAGATAGTTCTCAACTTTGATATTATGATAGACGTGTGGCTTCCGAAAAAGATAATCTTAAAAAAAAAAAATCATGAAAAGGATAGGGGCTGAAGGTATGCACAGAGGAGGTGGGGGTGGAGGGAGAAACTGGAAGAATTAAGAGAGCAGGACGCAGCTCTAGAAACGATACCTGTCCCAAAGTGGGTCTGCACGCCGCTGTCGCCTTGCACAGCGCTCCTGGAAAGCTCATCTACAAATTCCGTGGTGGGCCAAGGGTGGCAGGGCTCCTAAGGAAGGAAAGAGAACAGAAATGATTCTTTTCTCGGGAGTCCAGGGAGCCAGGGGGGACCATCCTGATGGGGAAAGTGGTGTCTCTTTCCAGGGCTGCAAACCTCTCCGCCTGCTTCCTTCGGTCCCTATTCAGTCCGTCCCAGCCTTGGGGCAAATAGAGTTGCGGTCCACCCGGCTGCGGAAGACCTAAGTTTCCCATAGGTCCAGCGAGCACCCAGGCAGCGGGTTTCCTTGGTCTTGCCAGTCGCAGGCTCCTGCCCCACGCGCGATGTTCCCACAGCAAACTCCGCCTGAATCACCCTGTTTCATTCCTGTGCGGGCGCCCTGGGGGCGGGCTCGGGGTCGGGGAGCGCGGCCCGCGCCAAGGCGGTTGGGAAGGCTTAGGACCCCGCCGCCAGACCGTTACTTCGCTCGCTGGGCGGGGAAGGGCGGCGCGCGGCGGGTCACGCCTCCCGCCCCGCCGCGTGCAGGTCCGCGCGCCCGCCCAGGCCGGAGAACCTGTGGCGGGCTCTCCCCGGGGCGCGCCGAGCGCCCGCCGCTCGCCCGGGAACTCCCTCCCCACCCGCCCGGCCCGGCAGCCCGTCTCCCCCGAGCGCCAGCTGCCTGGCGGCCGGCTCGCTGTCGCGGCTGGCTGACCAATCCCGGTTTGGAGTTCAAGATTCCCGCCGCTCCACTGGCACTACGCCCTCTGCCTGTTTTCTGTTTTTGTTTTAACTTTCACTCGGGTTCGGCTCTACCGATCCTAAGCTTTCATCTCAGACGCTTCTTCAAGGGAGATTTAAGGAGGATCTCAAGCGCCAGCCGCCGCTCCCCCCGGTGCTCGCCCGCCCCTCGCCCACGGGAGACGTCTCCGGGGCGGGCGGGGCGGAAAGGCCCCGGGCGGCGGCGGGTGGGGCCGGGCGGAGCCGCCTCCCGCACGGGGGAGCCCCCGGGCTCGGCCCAGCTCAGCCGCGCCTGCCCTCGGGGCAGCTGCCCGAAGAGCCGGAGAAGCTGCCGGCGGGCGATGGAGACGGGAAGACACCGGGCGAGAGGAGGCGGGGTGGGGGAGGCGGGGAGAGCGCGGGGGCGGAGGCTGGCAGGGGGCGCTGGAGGCAGGAGCCGCCCGTGCGCTCCTCGCGCCCGAGGGTGCAGGAGGCTCTGAAGCAGCGGTCGCACCGCGAGCCTCCGGGGCCCGGCTGGCGGCGGGGCTGGGGGCGGCGGGGGGGGGGGCGCTGCCGCCGCCGGGGGCGTCGCCGGCCTCGGCCCCTTTGTTCTCGCGCGCTCCCCCTCGCCGCCCACTCCCCTGCTGTCGCGCGGCGGCGGCGGCGGCTCCTCCCGCCCGAGGCAGTCGGGCTCGGCGCCGGGGGCGGGAGGGGGCGGGGGGAGCGCGCCAGCCGCCCGGAGTGGGGGGCGATGGCGAAGCTCCGGGTGGCTTACGAGTACACGGAAGCCGAGGACAAGAGCATCCGGCTCGGCTTGTTTCTCATCATCTCCGGCGTCGTGTCGCTCTTTATCTTCGGCTTCTGCTGGCTCAGTCCCGCGCTGCAGGATCTGCAAGCCACGGCGGCCAACTGCACGGTGCTGTCGGTGCAGCAGATCGGCGAGGTCTTCGAGTGCACCTTCACCTGTGGCGCCGACTGCAGGGGCACCTCGCAGTACCCCTGCGTCCAGGTCTACGTGAACAACTCGGAGTCCAACTCCAGAGCGCTGCTGCACAACGACGAGCACCAACTCCTGACCAACCCCAAGGTAAGGACGCCCCGCGAGGGACGCCGGGCTGCAGCCGAGGTCTCCAGGTTTGGGGGAGCCTCGGCGTCGGACGCCGCGCGGGGCGGGCTCGCGGTAGGCTCTCTTCCTAGGGGGAGACGGGGGCGTTGGAGGCTGAGCTCAGACCCGCAGCGGTCGCGGCCCGGAGTCCCCGGGCCCGGTCCTTCGGGTGGGTTTGCATGCGGCGGCCGGTGGTGCCCTGAAGCTTTGTCCACACGTCTCTCTTGCCTGGTCTCACATTTCGAGACCTTGGCCCAGCTCCGTCCGGCGCGTGCAAGACGGACTTTGGAGACCTGCAAGGAGCCTAAAGTTAACTTTTCCTCTGGTTAAAGCCAGTGGGTAGCAGGGATCCACCTCCTCCGGCGCGCGGTCAAGGTCGGAGCTCCCACTGGCCGCGTCAGGCACTCATTTTGGGAGGTCGAGGGGGTCTTTTAGGCCCCTGGGAAGACATTAGAGGGTCCTTTGCCTTTTAACTCGAAACAGACATTTATAACTTGGGATGCAAAGATGAGGGTCGACAAACGACGTGGAAATCACATGCGAAATTCTGGGTAGGTCTGTTTTGGGGGGTACAGAGAGCTCCTGGTTTTCATGAAATAGATTCTCAAAAGGGTCGCGAGGAAGCCTAGTGACTCTGTGTGTCTAGGGACTATCGGGAGCCATCTGGAGAACAGTAAAACTTACTGAAAATAGAAAACCCTTCGCGAGATGAACCGGATATTCCTTCCCTGTCAACTTTTTTTCGTTCTCTCAAGCAAAAAAGAAAAAACCTGGTTAGGACTCGAGGGATGGAAAGTCGAGAGAGGGAGACTCAGAAAACTGTTCCCAGTGCGGGGTAGGGGGGAGGGACTTAGGAAAAGCAGTGTCCTCAGTCTGTGAACTAATTGAGCTTTGTAGTGCACCTGCTTCTGCAAGAAGGCTTTTTCTTTTTTTCTTCTTCTTCTTCTTTTTTTAAAATCTCCTCTTGGTCTGTTTTTACTATTCTCGTTTAACTATTGAGTAAAGGTGTGTTTGTTCTTTAAAGTTACTGTCATTTTCCCTCTTTTTGAGGACTCTGCTCGGAGATCAAGCAGAAAAAACAATCCAAAAGGGAATGAATCTTGAGTACACTGGAGAACTTTCTGTTAAATGTGACAAGATGTATTAATACAAAAGTAAACATTTCTATATTAGCATTTTAAGATAACTTAAAACAATATTTCTCTGCAGTAGAACTCTAGGTCTTGTTTCCTAAGCAAACAGTAAATTCTTGAATTCGGAAAATGTTTAAAAAAGAATTCCTTTTTAAAAATATGACTCCTCTTTAAAAAAAAAAAAAAAAAGATGTGTTCCTGCTGGCAAATAATTTTCCTTTACCTTAAAAATGATAATAATATATAAGAAGTAAATATAAAATTACGCATTTAGATATGGTATAATGTTCAATGTCTTGAAGCCATGTCTCAAAAACAAATATTGTAAGTTAATCTGTTAAAACTCAGAAATTTTAAAAGAAACCTTAGGTTTTAGAAATATCACATTTTTTTCAGGATTAAGCCAGTAATATCAAAGAAGGTGCTAAGCAGTAGTAATGATTTAGAAATTATATGGTAGTTCATTATTTAAGAGGCATTGTTTTAATTGGTGAAATACTGCTAATTAGTTTAAGATAGTTCAGACATTACATACACATATACCAGTAAATGGCTAATATCCAATTAAGATATTGAGGAGTTAGAATTTACTGCAAAAAGCCTGCTTTGTAATTTCCAGGCAATTTTGAAGGATCTGGCAGAAAAAGTAAATTGAGATCATTAGGACATAGATTTTTAAATCACTTGGAAGCAGTCATAATGCTTTATGTAATACTACAATTTTATCTCTTTTTGTTACAAATAACCTGTTTTCTTCCAGTGCCAGTTCAGATCCTGGCAACAATTGTTTTGAAGAAGTATCTGAACAAAATGACATTTTACAAAGTAAAGTAGTCAAGAAATGACAGAGCTGGAGAAAGATACTTATGCTACCAAAAAGTGATGAACAACATCCCAGTCAATTTAGTCAATGTTTCCCAAGCCAAACCAGTCAGTAAAAATCTCTTTATCCAAATTATGATTACAGTATAGCATTTATAGAGCATAAGTCTCTTCTTTCACAGTCACCTTTCCACTTTGGACAATTAAATGCTCAATTTGGAAATTCTAAGCAATTAGTGATGGGAAAATTCAGTATAACCAAAATATTGTGCCAGAGTCTGGTACAGAAGCAGAATGTGTCCACAGTGCTCTTGTAATTAGGCAATACCCATTGCCCTCTTCTATTGCCTGTTGGGTGCCAGCATCTTTTCTTTGCCTTATGTTGCCTATTTATTGAAGGCTCTTTATAGAATGTCTGGGTTCCCTTCAGTGCCACGAATCCTAATCATCTTCAGCCTTGTCTTTTTTTTTTTTTTAAAGATTTTATTTATTTATTTGACAGAGAGAGATCACAAGTAGGCAGAGAGGCAGGCAGAGAGAGAGCGGAGGAAGCAGGCTCCCTGCTGAGCAGAGAGCCCAATGTGGGGCTCTGTCCCAGGACCCTGAGATCCCAGACCTGAGCTGGAGGCAGAGGCTTTAACCCACTGAGCCACCCAGGCACCCTGCAAATGTATAATTCTTAAGCCACAGACTACTAAGGAAGATAGTGTGAATTAATGTGACCTTTGACTATACTCTTTTTAAATATCTTTAAGTACTATTCAGCTTATTTAGGTTTTGAATTATATCCATATTGTCAAGGGTAATCACTATATCCATCCAGTCATGTAATATAGTATACAAGTTAACTAGTTATACATGGGACAATGGCCTGCTCTGGGATTTAGCCATAGGGAAATCTAAATGTGGGATCAGCTTCCTCTTGCTACTATTCTCATTACTGCATTATTTCTGAGTGGCTTACAGTCGTGTGGGCTAAGAGCTTTGGTTCTTAACCATGGCTGCATATTAGACTCGCTGGGTATCTTTAAAAAGAGATTCTGATGCTTGGGTCCCCCACTCAGGTCTAGGGAGAGTCCTGAGCCTTGGTGTTTTGTTTTTCCTTTTTCTTTTTCTTTTCTTTCTTTCTTTCTTTTTTTTTTTTTAAGTTTTGCAGGTGATTCTAATCTGTATACAGAGTCAAAAACCATTGGCTTAGAAAACATACTCTTCAATTGTGCAAGAAAAGTAAAATAAGAACCAAAAGTATTCATTGTGATTAAAACTTGTGTTTTTAGGTTAAAAGACGTTGACTGATGCTACTGAGTTTCGGGAGTTGGTATAAAAAGAAGGACTCAAGGAAATTCTGAAGGAAAGGAAGAGAAGCATTTAACAGTAGTGTGGAAATGATCATTTAAAATTGGTTTACTGTAGGGGTGCCTGGGTAGCTCAGTCAGTTAAGCGCCTGCCTTCAGTTCAGGTCATGATCTCAGGGTCCTAGGATCGAGCCCCATAGCGGGCTCTCTGCTTAGCGGGGAACCTGTTTCTCCCTCTCCATCTGTGCTCTCCTGCTTTCTCTCTCTTACATAAATAAATAACATATTTTAAAATAAAATAGGTAAAGTATAAATGGAATGAACTTACACAGTTCCAGACATTTGATTTTGCATCAATACAGACAGTGGGTGACAAAGAAAAGATGAATTTTTAAAACTACCTCTTATATGTGCAACAAGGGAGTGGGTGATTAGAAGCTATGTGTTTTATTTTTGCTCTGAGGTTTTTTTTTTTTTTTTTTTTTTTTAATTGCTTTCTCTGGTCTGAAAAACCCAGACACAAAGGGAAAAAAGTCTGTTTCTAAGAAACCCGTGTTGTGAAAGAGAAATTCACGGAAGAGAAGAAACACTTTAAGCTTTGAGTGTATCCCCCCAGACTGGATGTTCCTAACTGCGCCTTTGCAGCTTACAGTCATCTTCTAGGTGTCCTTCACATCCATACTAGCGTGTCCCAAAGCCCCGTCCCCTGCCCCCAGCCACACACCCTGTGTAGGAAAGGTGGTCTGCTGGGATTAATTTCTGAACTCCATCCTTGAAATAAATACTCAGTGTGATACACTTTGTGACCAAGGGAGGTCCAGCATATGAAAATGAAATAATAAAAGACGAAGCTGAATTGTGACAATTTCTCTAGTGTCTTTATTTCTCTATGATAAAAGTGGCTTGCTATGGTTTTTCCTCTGGTGAGTCTATTAAATAACTTTTGGCAAATGGGTAAAATTCACTTCTGCAATACTTGCTTAGCATTTGTGATCAAAGAATGGAGCAGGAAATAGGAGGACATACAAAATTAAGTTTATTCATTTAACTTTGTTAAATGCCTACTCTGTGCTATGCATGCTTGCAGATTCTGAGCCTAGAGGAGAGATCAACTTTATGCCATCATCAAGTTTATATTTTTGTGGACGGTGACAGACAAGAAGTAGATTTATTATGTGATGTCATGTAATGATAGGTGTAAGAAAATGCAAGCAGCATAAGGATACAGACAGTGGTGGAAGAGATGAAGGTCTACATTTTGCATGAGATGGTCGATTAAGTGACATTTGTACAGAGACCCAAAGAACATGAGGGCCTGAGGAGAGGCATAAAGAACATAAAAGAGTCAATCATGTGGCTACCTGGAAAAATAGGCTGGAGACACAGCAAGTGCACAGGGTTTGGGGCAAGTGGCTGCCAGGCTCCCTGAGGAACAGGGAGGTTGACAGTGAGGCAGGACTCTAGCAAGCAAGATGGAAGACAGCAGGAGTTGAGGTTACGCCTTGTAGATCATGGTATGGACTTTGGATTCTATTTTACGTGTGTTGGGAAGTTGTCTGACATTAAGCAGGACTGAGTTATAATCAGACTTGACTTCAACACAATGTAAATAATCCCTTTGGATGCTGAGTTGAGAATAGAATTTGTGTGTGTGTGTGTGTGTGTGTGCGCGCGTATGTGCGCGCGCGTGCGCGTGCACCTATGCATATGCACAGGCTCACATGTGCAAGGTAAGAGATACAGGGGCAAGATTGAAAACAAGGCAAGAGAAGGCAAGAGATGAAGGTAACTTCGATCAGGAGGGAGCACTGGTGAAGTTCACTGATGGCCTGGTCAGAGATGACTCCCCCCCCAGTTTGTGAAGCACGACTGGGTGAAGGGGGGTGATTTTACTAGATGGTAATGTAGAAAAGAGACACAAAAGTGAGGATGAATCTATGCGATTCTGCCTTCAATGAGAACATTCTCCAACAAAGAACAGGAATAACTGTCGAAGGAAATGCATTGTTAAGTTCTGTAGGGAAGTACAAACACCATGATACCTCTACAGAGGAAAGATTAAGAGAAAAGCTTCATGGCAAATGAAACATTTGCTATGAAATTTTGAGAAAGGGATTTTCATCTGGGAAGGAAACATAGGGAGAAATGAAGAGAACATCAAGGAAGAGAAAATGCCAAGAGCAAAGCTGTAGAGCTGTGTGAGTACAGGCTCTTTGGGAGGGAACATCAGATAGACCATGTGGTTGGAACAGCGGGTTCAAAGAATGGAGTCTTATGGTCAAGGCAGGAGAGTAAATTGGGATCAATAATGTCAAAATCTTTGAGAGCCAGTATAGTTTTGGTGACACTGGGAAATCCTGATAGGAAAAATAATGCTCCTCCCTACTAAGAGATGTACATCCTAATCCCCAGAACCTATGACTATCTTACACTCCATGGTAATAGGGAATTAAAGTGACAGACGAAGTTAAGGTGGCTAATCAGTTGACCTTAAAATAGGGAGATTATCCTAGAAGATGTTGGGTAGTCACAAGGGTCCTTTAATGTGGAAAGAGGAGGTCAGAGTGATATAATCGGAGAAAGGCTCAACCAGCCACGCTAGCTTTGAATACAGAAGGGGACCAGGAGCCAAGGAATGCGGGCAACCTCCCTTTCCAAGGAAGCAGGAAAAGGCAAGAAAATAGATTCTCCCTTAAAGAATCCAGGAAAGAATACAGCCCTGCTGGCGTCTTGATATTAATTCAAGGAAACCCATTTGAGAACTCTGACCACTACAATTTTAAGATAATAAATTTATTTGTGTCGTTTAAGCCACTAAGTTTGTGTTACAGCAACAATATGAGTCTTAATACAGAAGCCAAGGAAGGCTTTTAAGTAGATGAGTAATAATGACTTGATACTTAAAGCTATGGTCAGAACACTAAAAACCCCCCTGTATTACAGCTCTTTAGAAACTATCTCATCTACAGACTACTAGGATCTTCCTGTCTTAAGATTACTTATCATGATCCACCTCTGAAATCCCATTTGCTGTTTATGAAGATTTCAATTATTTCTAGGATCCTCTAAAATTATGTATCTAAAACACTAATCAGAAACTTCTATACTTTTACAAAAGAGATTTGTTATGTTACAATACATTTTGGTTACATTTTGGGAAACATGCCTTTATTTTATCACAAACTTACCTCAGTTATAAAGCTTTCTACAGGTTGTTGACACATTTTGTTTATGTAAATCATTTTTGGGCACTCATCTATGAATGAAGATGTCACGTTTTATTTACTGTGGGTTCAATTTTTTTTTTCAGTCTCTAGCAGAGTTTCATATTCAGTTGGGTTCCTAGATAAATAGTATATACATTTATATTAAAATTACAATAATTACTGGGGCATCTGGGTGGCCTTCAGCTCAGGTTGTGATCCCAGGGTCCTGGGATCGAGCCCCACTTCGGGCTCCCTGCTCAGTGGAGAGCCTGCTTCTCCCTCTGCCTGCTGCTCTGCCTACTTGTACTTCTCTCTATCTCTCTGTCAAATAAATAAATAAAATCTAAAAAAGTAAATAAACCATAATTACTCAAGCAAAATACTGAACAGAATGGTTTTTAATATTACATATGTTTCTCAGTGTCCCTCATGCTGTGACTTAGATACTCTCTAGGATGTATACATGTAAAAATAAAGGGAAAATGTATGTTTTTGAGTTGTAGTCATATCCTCTCCTTTTATTTAAAAATAATCAGTGCTATAAATTGAAATTCATGTGTCAGATAAATTATTTAATTGGTGACTTTTTTTGGTAAATGAACTCATTTAGTTAATTTATTTCATGCATTTGCTTTGTTTTGTAGCAGAATCCAGCTGACTGGGTCACTAGAAGGTCTGTCTGTATACTGAAGCACGTGTGAAGGAATATCCATTGATCTAACTCTTCTGTGTCCCTCATTTGGTTGATACAGCAGACTAAATGCACTTTCAAACCTTACCCAGTGTCCAGTTCACTAGTTGTAATCTAACTAGATGGCAGCAGCACGTATTGATGATGCATCTCATTAGAGAAAACTAAGTTTTAAAAACTTAAAAATCTTAAATGTTATAAACTTAACCCAGTTTTTCCTTTGTGGTAAATATATTTACAGAATTATTTTTATCAGGACAACTTTATTTTAAAATAGTTCTAAAGAACAGAAAACCAGAAAATAATATTAGCTTGTGAAAACGAAATCCTCAATTCTGATGATTATAATTGCTTTCTGTTTTCTATACTGCAAAGGTAAAAATGTCAGCAAAATTCATCTTTATCACTCTAAAACCTGGTTCTATTCTGGAACCCTTTATTTCTTTCAGTGGTACGGTTATATTCTGTTATTAATACTCGTAAAAATTTTTACTGCCAGTGTCCTAGTCAAGACCATGATCATTTGCTTTATTTCAGTATCTGCTGATCTCTGTATATCTGGTCCATTTTATCCTGCAAACCAAAGGTTCTCCAAGTGTGGTCAGTAGACCAGTGGCATCAGTATCGTCTGTGAATTTGCTGGAAATTCACATTCTCAAGTCTTATCATAGGTCCAGTGAATCAGGAACTCTACACCAGTTTCTGACTTAGTAGTTTTATATTGAAATTCAAGAAATTATGCAGTGAAAAAGTATATAGTTGGGAGAAATGCTATAAGGCAAACAGTCCAAAAGAAGGCAAGAAAGGGAGAAAGGAATGTGGACAAAAGATAAGATAGTACCTTTAAACCCCAATTTATAAGTAATTATATTAAATATAAGTGACTGACTTCCATTTAAAAGACAGAGGCTGTAGACTGGAAAAAAGAAAAGCAAATGCAAATATATGCTTTATTTATCTATCTATCTATCTATCTATTTATTTTGAAGATTTTATTGTCCATTTGAGAGAGAGAGAGAGCATGAGAAGGGAAAGGTCAGAGGTAGAAGCAGACTCCCTGGGGAGGTGGGAGCCCCATGGGGGGCTTGATCCTGGGACTCCAGGATCATGACCTGAGCCAAAGGCAGTCGCTTAACCAACTGAGCCACCCAGGTGCCCCATGTGCTGTTTTTAAGAATCACACATAAAGTATAAGGACACAGAACAGTTGAAAATTAAAAGATGGGGAAATATGCATATAAACATGAATCAGAAAGAAGGAAGGAAGGAAACAAAGAAAAGCTGGAGTATCTGCATTATATACAGTAGACTTTGAGGCAAAACTTTGTTGCTAGGTAAAAAGGGACGTTTTGTAAATTATAAAAAATTTTAATTCAACATAATAGAATAATTAAATGCTGGGATACACCTAAAATATAGCCTCAAAATACTTTAAAAAAATAAAACAACTCAAAGGAGAAATACATGATTCTGTCATGATAGAGATTTTAACACACCTCTGTTTGTGACTAATAAACAGTCAGGCAAAAGTAATATCAATACATATATAATAGATTTAAATAACGTTTAACAACAGACTTGGCTAACATACAGAGTAGTGTATCCAGTTGTAGCAAGGTGCGCATTATTTTTTTTTAAGATTTTATTTATTTATTTGACAGACAGAGATCACAAGTAGTCAGAGAGACGGCAGAGAGGAGGAAGCAGGCTCCCTCTTCGAGCAGAGAGCCTGACATGGGGCTTGATTCCAGGACCCCGGGATCATGACCCCAGCCGAAGGCAGGCTTTAACCCACTGAGCCACCCATGTGCCCCAAGGTGCACATTATTTTAAGGGCTCCTGTAACCTTTATCAAAACTGATCATACCCTGGGTCATAAAGTAAGCCTCAACAAGAGTGAGATAATAAAGATTATATCCTCAGTGAAATTAAACTAGCAATTGTTAAGTTTTACTGAAAGACATAGAAAATCTAGGAAGTTCACCAGGGAAAGAATGAAATTATGAATAAATGATGCTTGAACAATTAGCTCTACATAAAAAGGAAAATGTGACACATACTTCACACTCATAAAAACCAGTTCCAAGTGGAAGAAAAACTAAATATGAAGAAGAAAACTAAAATTGTCAGGAGGTGTATGAGAAAATATCTTTGACATACATTTGAGAAATATTTTCTGAAATGAGACTAAAAAAATTATAAGAGGAAAAGATTGATACATTTGAACACGTTAAAGTAACAATTTCTATATGACTAAAATTATTATAAACAGAAGTATAAATAAAAGCCAAACTCTAGTAGAAAATAATGGCAAAACAAATAAACAATAAACAAAAATGAAAATTTCTACAAATCATTAAGACAACACATATATATATGTATATATATATTTATATATGGACTTGTGTTGTCTTAATGATAAATATATATATATATATTTATATATACATGAGGAACTTCATTGCAAAATTATGTGTAGTAGTGAAAAGTAGAAACAACCTAATTGAATTCATTAAGATACTGGTTGGAATGCTTTAACAGGAACCTAATCGCAATGATCTAAACAAAGCAGGGACTAGTTTTTTGGTTTTTGCTTTTTGTTTTTTTGCTTTTGTGAATATCTGAGCTTGTAGGCAATTCATGGGGCTGTGCCAGTTTGATGTGGAAGGTTATCCAAAGACCCAGGTTCCTACCATCTTATTGCTCTACCATCCCTTAACATGTTTTTTGCTAATATGATTGTATCTGCCTTTCGGGCAGTAGGACAGGGGAAAAGAGGAAATAGAGGGCAGGCAGCTTTAAAAAAAAAAAAAAATAGCATATAATTCACATAAAATGGTATTTGCCCTTTTACTAGGTACAATTTTTAGTATAGTCCCAAAATCATGCAATCATTGTCACTGTCTAATTTCAGAATATTGTCATCACTCCCCCAAAGGAATCCCATACACATTAGTAACTCATTCCCCATTCTCCTAACTTGGTCATGATATATAAACCTTTTTCTGTGTTCCTAGATTTGGTTTGGTGGTATTTTATTGAGGATTTTTGCATTTGTAGTTATCAGGTATATTGGTCTGTAGTTTTCTTGTGATGTCTTTGTCTGATTTTGGTGTGGTAATAGAAATAGTTGGGAAGTGTTCCCTCTTCTATTGTTTGAAAGAGTTTGTGATTATAGGACATGATCAAGCAGGATTTATTCCAGGAATGCAATGTTTGTTCAATGTACTAAAATCAACCAATGTAATATACCATATTAATAAAACAAAGAACAAAAATCTGATTTTATAAGTATATGCAGAAAAAACATTTCACAAAATCCTCTTATGATTAAAAAAAAATCAATAAAACTAGGAATAACAGAGAACTTCCTCAACCTGATAAAGAGCAACTACAAATAGCTTATAAACTTAATGGTGAAAGACCGAAATCTTTCCCCTTAAGATCAGAAATAAGACAAGGATGTTTACTCTTGCCACTCTTGTTTGATGTTGGAGCTTCTACCCAGGACAGTTAAGCAAGAAATTAAAAGATAGCCAGATTGGAAAGGAAGAAATAAACTACCTCTATTTACAAATCACTTTATCTTGCATAAAGAAACTCCTAAAGAATCTACCAAAAACAAAAACCTATCTGTTAGATATAATAAATTCAGTAAGACTACAGAATATAAGGTCAAGGTACAAAAAACAATTGTATTTTTATATACTAACAATGAACAATAAAAAAATGAAATAAACATTCTATACTATTATCAAAATAGTAAAATACTTAGGAATGTACTTCACAAAAGAGTATTTTTAACCAAAGAGTGAAAGCTTTTTGCCCTGAAAGCTACAAAACACTATCAAGAGAAATTAAAGAAGACCTAAATAAATGAAAATGTATCCTTCGTGGGTTGGAAAACTTAATATTGTAAAGATGGCACACTTCCCAAATTGGTCTGCAGATCCATTAATATCCCTATTAGTTGGGTTTTTGTTTGCGGAAATTGACAAACCAATCCTAAAATTCATATGGAGATTTAAGGGACTCAGCCAAAATGATCTTGAAAAAAGAGAACAATGATGGAAGTGTTACACTTTATAATTTTAAAACTTACTGGAAAACTACAATAATCAAGACTATGTGGTATCTATGAAACAGAATTGAGAGTCCAGAGTAAATGAGCACATTTATGGGTAATTGATTTTTGGCAGTTCTGTTGAAAGCATTCAAAAGGGAAAGAACTGTCTTTCAACCAATAGTGCTGGAACAACTGTATGCATACAGAAGAATGACATTGGACTCCTACCTCACACCATATACAAAAATTAAGTTAAAATGGATTATAGACCCAAATGTAACAGCTTAAACTATAAACGGAAGTGTAAATCTTTATGACTTTGGATTAGGCAGTTTCTTAAATATGGCATGAAAAGCACAAGCAACCAAAGGAAAAATTGATGATTGGACTTAAATACAATTAAAAACTTGTGTTTCAGAAGATATCATCAAAAAAGTGAAAAGACAGCCACAGAATGAGGAAAAACATTTGCAAATCATATATCTGATAAAGATTAAATATCCAGAATAAAGAACTTTTACAACTCAGCAATTAAAAAGGTAGATAAACCAACTGAAAGATAGGCAAAAGATATGAATAGATATTTTTCCAAAGAAGGTAAACAAATAGCCAATCAGCACATAAAAACGTGTTCAGATGTGTACAGGGTGTCTTCTTGGGGTGATGAAAAACTTCTAAAACTTGTGGCGGTGATTGCATACTTCTGTGAATCTACTAAAAACCATTAAATTGTACATTCTATTTTTTTACATTTTTTAATTGTAAAATTCAAATTTTTGAAGGTTTTATTTATTTGAGAGAGAGAAAGTGAGCAAGAGAGAGAGAAAGAGAGCATGAGGAAGAAGCAGACTCCCTGCTGAGTGGAAAGCCCAGAACGGGGCTCAATCCCAGGATACTGTGACTATGACTTGAACTGAAGGCAGTTCAAGTCACCCAGGTGCCCCTGAATTGTACATTTTAAATGGATGAATGAAATGGTGTGTGAATTATATTACAGTAAAGCTGTTATCAGAAAAAACGCTAAAAGGAGATTTGCTTTGCAAATTTTGACATTTCAAGTCATTCATAAAGACGGCTCTTACTCAGTAAATGATGTTAAAACTTCCCTATTATTTGGAAAAATATATATTTTAAAATACTAATTTCCCAAATAAAATTTATTTGGAAAATACTCAGAAATTATTTGAAAAAAGGTATGATAAAAATAAGATACAAATTTAATTAAAATAAAACTACAATTTTGATGGAATAAAAATTTTGATGTATAAAAATAAACTGGGAAAGTAATAGATAAAATATAGGTAAATATTTACATAATTTTTAGGGGTATGCAAGCCTTTCTAAACATGACACCAAAGGCACAAATCGTAAAGGAATGCACTGATTTGTTTAATGACCATAAGAAAGGCTTATATATGTTTAAAAAATTAAAATTTAAAGATGACAAACTTGGGAGAATATTTGTGCTGTGGTAGAGAAATGATTCAAAACCCAACATATGAAGAGCTCTTAGCCATAAATGGCCATCTCTTCAGTAGCACACTAGGCTTGGTGATTAATTCTATGTGCCAGCTTGACTGGGTTGAGAACTAATAAAATATGATTTCTAGGTGCATCTGTGAGGGTGTTTCTGGAAGAGGTTAGCATTTGAATCAGTAGTCTCAGTAAGGAAGAACCATCCTCACCCATGCTAGTGGACATGATACAAATTGTTGAGGGATTAAATAGAACAAAAAGGCAGAGAAAGGGCAAACTTGCCCTCTGCTGAGCTGAACACAATATTGGTGTCCCTCTGACTGGGGGCCTTTATGCTTGAAATGAATTATACCACCCACTTTTCTGGGTCTCCATCTTGTGAGCAGCAAATTGTAGGATATCCCTTCTTGTGTGAGCCAATTCTTCATAGTCAATCTCTTATATGTCTACATGTATACCGTTGGTTCTATTTTTCTGGGGAACCCCAACTGATACACAGGGTCAGAACGTAAACAGTTTGGTGAAGAATTACAACTAAGCGGACACATGGAAAATGTGTATAATCTCACTAATTTTCAAACAAATTCCAATTGTAAATGTTTCCAGGTCAGTTCTATGAAAGTAGATAACTTTAATCCTATTTTATTTTTTAAATTATTTTTATTTTATTTAAATTCAATTAATTAACATATCGTGGATTAGTTTCAGAGGTAGAGTTCAGTGATTTCATCAGTTGTATATAATGCCCAGTGCTCACTATATCACATGACCAGCTTAATGCCCATCACCCAGTAACCCCATCCCCCACCTCCTCCCCTTTATTCCTATTTTAAAGTGTGCCAGAGCACATGAGAAACAAGGAAAACTTCTGAATTTTTTTTTTTTGTACAATTTTAGGAATGCGTTGAAACAAACACCTGTGATAGAACACATGTTCAGATGAAAATTATGGCACAACTTTACTTAATATTTACACAAAATCCTGTGAGATAACAATGGTAATCATAATGATGGAAGCACCAGAGGTTTAAATTTTTATTTTTATTTATTTATATTTTCTAAAATATTTTTTTGAACAGTGTCACATACCTTATTTTGTAAGTCTTAAGACAGCACAAAAGTGATGAGGTCTTGTTTCTGCGGTTATAGATAATGGTTCTGTCATTGATGTGGGTCTAATTGCATAGATTTTCACAGATTGAGTTGATACAAATTACATATGTCTATATCCCAAACATACCACAAATTAAGTCAAAAGAGACAAAAGAATGGAAATTGGTGATATGTCATAAAGATTAACTTTTTTGCTATGTAAAGACTCTTAAACATCAGCAAGAAAATGACCATAATGGGAAGAGTTTGTGGATAGTCAGTTTGCAGGAAAGAAATACAAATAGTTTTTCAAATATATAAAAAAAAATTACCTCTATTTTAAAATGCGAATTAGGGGCACTTGGGTGGTTAAGCATCTACCTTTGGCTCAGTCATGATCCCAGGGTCCTTGGCTGGAGCCTGGAGTTGGGCTTTCTGCTAGTGGGGAGTCTGCTTCTCCCCCTTCCTCAGCCCCTCTGACTCCCTAATTCTCTCTCTCCCACACCCATACTCTCTCAAATAAAAATCTTTAAAAAATTCAAATTAAAACAAGAAGTCCCATATTTCACCTATCAGAAAGTTTAATTATACCATATTACTTTTTATTTTTTTTAAGGATATGAGGATAGGCACTCTTGTAAACTTCTAGCAGAAGTGCAGTTGATACAGTCTCTTTGGGACACGATAGTCATAAATTTTGAATGTATACATATTTTTATTTTTCCTGTTCTCACATATGTACGTACAGTTGCTTGTAAAAGGAATTTTGTTGCTCCTTTGGAACTTCAAAAGACTGGAAACACCTTTAATGTTTTCTAGTAGATGACAACTTAATAATTCTTGCATATCCATATAGTAGCATTGAAAAAAGGATGAGCTAGATCTTTCTATGCAGATATGAGAGTACCAAGGTATATTGTTAAATGAAAGAGAAAGAGAAGAGTGTACTCACATTCATGTTAAAATCAAATGTAGAAAACACCTGAAAGAATGTATAACTGTTAAGCATGTTTGCCTGGGGGTTTTACCCTGTGTATCTATTATGCTTTATTTTAGCAATTAGTTTAAAATATTTTATTTATTAGAGAGCGACAGAGAGAGAGCATGCACAAACAAAGGGGAAGGACCATGGGGAGGGAGAAGCAGATTCCCTGCTGAGCAGGGAAGGGGGTGGGGGTTGGTGCAGCTCAATCCCAGGACCCTGAGATCATGACCTGAGCTAAAGGCAGAAGCTTAACTGACTGAGCCACCCAGGCGTTCCTACTTTATTTTTTAATCAAAGTAGTAGTATGACCTTGGAAGTTACTTAACCTCTCTGCCTCAGTTTTTTTTATCTGTAAAAGGAACTGTAATAGTATCTATCTCATTGGGTTATCAGGATTAAATGAGTAATATGTGTGAAACACCTTGAATAATGGTCTCACACATAGTAAACAATATTTTATTGTCAGTGTAAATGTTTTTAGTTTATTTTTCTCTAATATTTATCTCTGTGTTTCCAACTAGTAGGCTCTCTGATGTGTATATTCAAGATACCATTGACCACACATAATGGAATATGAGGATTTAGCTTTCTTACACCATACCATTCCACCTCATTTTTCTGTCCTTCATCCTTTAAATATGGTTCTGTCATAATTTTTGGCTAAACTAGTATTGAGCATTAACTTATTTTAACTATGTAATTTATTGTTCATTTCTGTAAATGTTTATTTTCCTTGAGCTGATAGTCATCCCCTTTTCATATATTCTTACTTTCCTTTGCACCTTTCTCTTCCTTTTCCAAAATTTTCCCACAGAGTCATAAAACTACTTTGTACACTATTTTTCATATGACTATTCGTAACAGGTAACCATTTTGCTCCATTTTTTTCTCTTAAAAAAAAAAAAAAATGGGATGCCCTTTCTAGATTCCTTCAGCCCACTACTGCCCTGAATTGAACTGGTTACACTTTAGGCCTGCTGTGTCTTCCCCATGTTGAGTGCTGTGTTCCCTTGACCCAGTGCCTTCCTATTTCTTGGTTTATACCTTTGTTTCAGTGGAGTACATCCTCAAGTAGCTTCCTGAGAAAGGATGCATGGGAAATACAGCTTTTAGATTTTATGTTTTGACCAGAGTTCCGTTTCTGAGAATTTAACCTGGTCTCATCCCTTTAATCAAAACGCAATTTTATTAGGCAGCATCTATAACTTAGTGTATCTCTGTACCTTCAACATCTTTCCTTATGAGAGAAACAAACAACCGGAAGTTCTGCTCAAAGTGAGGCTTACTGAGCTCAGATTTTTTCCACCCATCCAAACTGGTCAAGAACCCACTAGCACACCTCAGGGTACTCCTGGGGGCGTGTATAACCCAGTATTAGAAAAACCGACCTAGATTAACAACCGTTTATGCGGACAGGTTGGGAAAGGCGGTAGTATAAAAAGAGAAGGTACACTGGGAGTGTGAACCATTTGCTTGTGACACTTACTTCCCAGCATGACCTGCTTCAGTCCTGTAAATGGCACCCTTCTGTTTCAGTGGGTCAAAAAGCCCAGAGTACAACAGTGGCATGGAAACTTGATGTTCCATGCTTACACAACCTGACCCTCCTGGCACTCAGGACCAAATCCATGGTTTCTTAGAAAGAGAATATTTGCCAAAGAAAGCATGGGTTTGCTCTATGTTACTAGGGCTCTCAGTGGGCTCCATGTACCCCCCAGTCTGGCACAGACCTCATATTATGTTTGGAGGCACTGGGCCAAAGAGGTGAATTGAAAGGGCTGGAGCCTGGAGCCGCTGGAGCAGGTTCTCCTGCTCCGGCTGCCACGGAAAGCAGTGGCATTATGGTTCACTCAATAAAGGCTCGAAGTAGTAATCTCAAAAGTGGGTCTATGATTCTGCCAAAATATAAGGAAGTCCAAGCATTGTGACTCTTTCTAATTATGAAGGAGTGAAAGATGCAGAAACTCGTCTTTCACTTTGGAAGGGGTATTTAGAAATTCCCTAGACCACTAGACTTCCAGAAGCATCACTGAGGTGGCAACCCCCATTCCCCCAAATTTCCCACTCACTGGCACAGAATCTAGGGCACTTTGTACTCCCTGCTTCCAGGTGCAGTAATCAGCATGATAGCATCAATGTACACTGTAATGTTCTGTGGGATAGAGGGGGTCTATGTCCCCTTGAAGTAGAGCATAACAGCCAGAGAGAGTTGAGGTAGTGCTGAGTGAGACAGTCCTGAATAAGACTGGAGAGTCTGCACCCTCTCGGCCAGGTAAAAACAGCCTCTGATACACTTTTTCCACAAAGATGGAGAGAAAAACATTTACTAGATCAATTGCCATGGAATAGTTTCCAGAGGTAAGTGTCTTTGCTCCAATAAATAGACGATCTGAAATGGCCACCATGGTTTCATCTAACGATACAGCCATTCTCCAAGCTATGTCAGCCCTCTTCAGGAGCCGACTAGGCAAGTTAACTAGGGACATGATAGGAATCCCACTCTATCATCTCTGTGACTTCCTAGGGTGGCAGTACTGGTCTGTTGGTTTACTGTTGGGGGAACGAGCAGGTAGTGTCAGACTCATCCACCAAAAAAGCTTCTGTCTGTAAGTAAGGGGGTCAAGGGAGGTACTGAGGACTGTTGTTAAGTACCATGTGTTGCATCTATACCTTCGGGATCTATAGGAACAACCACATGGAATCTCTGGGCCCATCATAATGCCAGCTTGGGCCAAAGCTCCATTTTACTCCTGATGCTATGAGCCCCCGTTGTGAGCACACCTCTGGCCTTCAGGTTTAAGGGTTAGCACAGAGCCAGCGTCCAGTAATACTCTAAATGTCTGCCCTTTCTAGACAAGCCAAAAACCAGACTGTTAACTATAGAGGACAAACAATGGTTGCCAGAGGAGAGGTGAGTCTGGGGTGGATAAAATAGGTGAAGGAAATTAAGAGGACAAGTAATGTATAGAATTGTTGCATCACTGTATTGTACACCTAAACTCCTCTAACATTGTATGTTAACTATATGGAGTTAAAATTTTAAAAGGTGAAATAAATGTCTGCCCTTTCACCCCTACCCAGCTGCTCTGGTAAATGTCTGCATGTTCTCTGGGGAAAGGTTAGAAGATTTTGAGTAGGTGCTACTTCAGGCACTACCAAGGGGTCTGTCCCCAAGGATGACCAGCCTCCTCTTTGTTCAAGGAGCTTTTGGCCTGGGGACTGGATGAGGAGCCCTCTCTTATGTCACAGTGTCTCATTGGACTACATTTCATCAGACCTCAGGTTTTTTCAGGTATGTAGTTCAAGGAGAACGTTAAAAGGTGTTCATCTTTTTAGTCCCAGGTGCCCTATGATCTGTTAGCCACTGCCATGTACCCCTGTGGATTAAATTATTTTTATTATGCTCACAAATTCTGTGGGCCAGAAATTCAGACAGGGCACAAAGGGGACAGCTTATCTCTGCTCCACAGTGTCTGGTCCCCGGGCTGAGGCTGGAATCATTTGAAGGCTCACTTACTTACCAATTGATGCTGGCTTTTGGCTGGGGGTCTGGGATTCTCTCCACATGGGCCTTTCTGTGTGATTGCTTTGCATGGGGTAGTTTTGGCTTCCTCGTGGAATAGTGTCCAGATTCCAGGGGCGGGCACTCCCAAGAGACAGTTGCAGGCAGAAGCTATGTCGCCTTTTCTGATTTAGCCGTGGAAGTCGCACAGGATCACAGGCTCATCCATGTTCTAGGGAAGGAAAGATAAAGCTGCACCCCGAATAGAAGAGTGTCAATGTCACACCGTAAAAGCCTGTGAAATGGGATAAATATTTGTGCAGCCATCGTTGGAAAACACATCCTGCCATGAGTAGGAAACATCACGTTTTTATCACCATCATCTCTCAGTCCTGGTCCTCGGGGACTTAGCATGGATAGAGGGCTTGTTGCAGAAGTGATGGCTGTAATATTTCATTAAATATACATGCACACATTGAAATTTGTGCGCAGTATACAATGCAGTATGCAAATAATGCCATCAATGAGGCATTATCTGAATGCGTGCATGAACACTTACGAAACTTTTATTTTAGTGTTCTATATGGTTGTGAGGATTGGTCCTCCCCTCAAAGATTTTGAATTAGGATCACATACCATGGAACCAATTTTTACATATACTATCATTCTTGTTTTAAATAATAACTATTGAGCTTTTTCCAGGTTACACTTCTTGTTTTGGTTTAACTTTTTCTATTTAGATTTGCTCTCTGTTTTTTAGTAAAGACGCTGTATTTTTATTTTCTAATGCTAATGCTGAATGAACTATTTTCTCTTGAAAGTGGAATGTCAGTTGAAACTTTTCTCAGTTTTAATAGAATCAACCTGAACAATCTGCTCGAATCCAGAAGTTAAATGAATATTACTAAGTTACAGAATGCAGATAGCATCAACGCATGACAATAAATTCTAACTAAAAGAGCATTGGTGGGTGGGTGGAAATACTATGCAGGAGGTAGTGAGCAGTTTTTCATTGAAGCATTTAAGGAGAGAGGAACAATTCTTTGGTGAGTAGTAGTTCAGATAATTGGGCATTTTTCAACACCATCCCCCATGCCCTTTATCCTCCAAGCACATTAGATGACTCAGTCTTTCTGGAACATTTATACAGACAAAGTCATTGCACATTCCATTTCTTCTTTTTGGAATGTCACCTTCCCAAGACATTCTCTGAGAAGCAAACTCCTGGTCAAACTTAAAGACACAAATCAAAAATCATTTCTTCTGGGTATGAGCTTCCCTCATACCCCCAAAGCCCAAAATCTTCACTTCCCCTTCTGTAATCACAAAGCACTTTGTGAATAAGCTACTACTACTACATTACATGCTTCTGGGAAGGGAGGGGAGAGACAAGAAAAGGGTGAGTAATATCTAATCTTTGTACTCTGTCCAGTACTCAGCAATCAAGAATGGCTCGTTGCATAAATTATCAGTTCTAAAAAGTTGTTATTCCAAGGGAAAGGAAAGCTGTTAAAAATACAGATTCCTCGTCTTACAGAATCAGACCCTCAGGAGGGTAGATCTTTTTGATGAACGACCCAAGTGGTCCGTGGGACAAACTTTGACGAACACCGTTCTAAGGTGGGCACCACACTGGACCTGCCCAGCCGATTCTGTCCGAAGAGCTTGTTTTAGCTTCTCCTGTTCTTAGCTAGCCTTGCTTTTTATATTTTCTAAGCCATTTGTTTGACCTTCAAGTTCTTTCACAAGATTATTTTCATTTAGCTTTCAGTTATAGATACACATTCTGGAGCCCCGCCCTACAATTAATTTTTTTTAGATGACATATAATTTCATATGTGTTTGTTAAATTAACTTACATGTGTGTTCACAAGTAATGAAGTTGAGGCCTATGAAACAATATGGAGTTTATTAATGGTTCAGTTAGTTTTTATTCCATAGTGTTTTCCTAATTATGTGTTTATATTGTCAAAAATGTCATTAAAGTTACTAATCATAGCTGACATAGATATCTTACAGATATTACAGAAAATGAGGATTGTAGTATAAAATACAATTAGACCTATGTTGTGATAGATAATGTTTTCATTAGTTATTTTTGGGTTTTAAAAAAAAATTTTAAGTAATCTCTCCACCCAATGTGGGGCTCAAACTTACCATCCCAAGATCAAGAGTCGCATGCTCTACTGACTGAGCCAGCCAGGCACACCAAGAATTCATTTTCTAACCAAGTTTATTTTGGAAATTATTTAATCAGCTAAACCCATTCTAGTGTTAAGTCTTTCAATACTATCCTCCCTAACCAAATAAAGTCAATAAAGAAACTGGAGAAAAAAAGCAGTTTCTCCATTTGTTTCTTAGATAATGCCTAACATAGAACTTGCTCCCCAGTGTTTAAATGGACCACGTGTTTTGTGCAATTGTTTTTTAAATGACTCAGTAAAGGAAGAAAGTGATTTCTGCCTACTCTGCCCACATGATTGAAATGCAATCCTCAAGACACAAAAGAACACACTCAAGAGGGTACTATTAAAATATAAATCCATTGTGATAGGCTGAAAAGAATGGTATTATAAATCCTGATAATTCCTAAAATAAGATAATGGAAAAATAAGTCATAATAAGTACATAATCAAATATTCCACGTCAAACGATGATTGCATCTTCCCTTAGAAACTCCCAGAAGTCTTAGCCCACTCTATTCTTCCAACTTGGTTCGTGAATTCAAAAATCAAAAATATTTTTTCTACCAGAAAAGCAAATATTTTTATCACATTCCTCTTGTTCTCTTGACTTTTTAAAGAAAATGATTTCATGCAAGTTTAGGCAGCAAGTGACACAGACAATAGTGAAGGTTATTTGGGTGATAATGATATTAAAAATTGGGAAATGCTGCCTTTGCAAGTGAAAAACAAAAAAGGTCAGAGTCTTATGAAGAAGTTTCTCCAAGGGAACACTCATTGTCCTCTGTGACCGAAGACATTGTGTCTATAAATTCACCTAAGTGAAATTACATCGATGGCACCAAACACCAAGCCTGGAGCCAAACTGAGACAAGAGGGAACAAATGAAGACTCACAAGGCATTTCTCTGAGGAAAACAAAGCATTGCCACAGAATACCTCAGTGCATCCGTCTGGGAGGGCTGCACCAACTCCATTCCCAAAGAATCATTACTCTGGTTCTCTAAGCGAGGGATGCAGAAATCAGGGCATCTCCCTTACTCCCAAAACAGGCAGCTTCAAAGAGAGACAACTGGGAAGCCCTAAAGATAGAGACTTGGGGGCCGTGTGGGGCAGTGGTTAAGAAGACCCTGCTGTCTGAATCCCAACTTTTCCATTTGCCATTGTAACAGAGGGAAAGTTTTCTTAAACCTCTGCCCCTCGATTTCCTCATCTGTAAAACATAGGTGATGATACCATTTGCTGACTGGGATTAATGAGATTTGGATTCATGAGATGCTTCACATATAATCAGTAAATGTTAGCCATGACGACAATAAAGGATGCTGCTGATACGGTGTATAGTA
Source organism: Mustela erminea (assembly GCF_009829155.1). Taxonomy (NCBI): domain Eukaryota; kingdom Metazoa; phylum Chordata; class Mammalia; order Carnivora; family Mustelidae; genus Mustela; species Mustela erminea. Next base: position 46,806,118 of record NC_045619.1, on the reverse strand, counting down.
TCGTTTGTGCCCCTCCCCCAAAGGTGAGAGAGTTATGGTAGAGCTATGCTATGCTAGTGCCTGGAAACCCATCCGGTTTGAACAGCTGAGAGAGGAAAGGAGTCTCTGACTGAATTTCTGAAACATTTCTTTTTCCTAGAACACTACTTTGAATTGGTATTTATTACTTATTTTAAAATTCTTAACAATCTACACTGCTTTGCCGAGCTGAGAAGGAATCTTGGGAGAAGCGAAGTTAGCCTCCACAGAAATTTTAAAGACAAACTAATCGGAGAATCAAGATACAAGAAAATGAACAACAATGATTTCTAAGAACATAAGGTTTAGCCTTTAAACAATTTTCCTTCTAAGGTGATGTGAGCTTTAAAAGTTACTAGAGGATCATAAGCTCATCATTTAATCTATAATACTCTTGGAAAGAACGCAGTCCATGAAAAAAACAGTTGAATTTTGGATCACAGGCAATTTTTCCTAATGTAAAAAGACTTTGCTTCTAAAAACCCATCCACACTACCTCATAGTATCCTAAAGGCGAGGAATGTTTGTTTTTTGCCCACATGAAGCCACAACGTACATAATACAGACTCTACTCACTCAGTGAAGATTTTCGTCTGACCTTTCCAGAAACACGTGGACGTGACTCTTCTGGTCAAATCATAGAGCTGTCATTTGGTGGAGATACTTCTTTTAAACCTATTCCCTGGGTTTAAACCCATATTTTTAAATTAAATTTATTTATTTTCAGCCTAACAGTATTCATTATTTTTTCACCACACCCAGTGCTCCATGCAATCTGTGCCCTCTATAATACCCACCACCTGGTACCCCAACCTCCCACCCCCCCGCCACTTCAAACCCCTCAGATTGTTTTTCAGAGTCCATAGTCTCTCATGATTCACCTCCCCTTCCAATTTCCCCCAACTCCCTTCTCCTCTCTAACTCCCCATGTCCTCCATGCTATTTGTTATGCTCCACAAATCAGTGAAACCATGTGATAATTGACTCTCTCTGCTTGACTTATTTCACTTAGCATAATCTCTTCCAGTCCCGTCCATGTTGCTACAAAAGTTGGGTATTCATCCTTTCTGATGGAGGCATAATACTCCATAGTGTATATGGACCACATCTTCCTTATCCATTCGTCTGTTGAAGGGCATCTTGGTTCTTTCCGTAGTTTGGTGACCGTGGCCATTGCTGCTATAAACATTGGGTTACAGATGGCCCTTCTTTTCACTACATCTGTATCTTTGGGGTAAATACCCAGGAGTGCAATTGCAGGGTCATAGGGAAGTTCTATTTTTAATTTCTTGAGGAATCTCCACACTGTTCTCCAAAGAGGCTGCACCAACTTGCATTCCCACCAGCAGTGTAAGAGGGTTCCCCTTTCTCCACATCCCCTCCAACACATGTTGTTTCCTGTCTTGTTAATTTTGGCCATTCTAACTGGTGTAAGGTGATATCTCAATGTGGTTTTAATTTGAATCTCCCTGAGGGCTAGTGATGATGAACATTTTTTCATGTGTCAGATAGCCATTTGTATGTCTTCATTGGAGAAGTCTCTGTTCATATCTTCTGCCCATTTTTTTTATATGATTGCCTGTTTTATGTGTATTGAGTTTGAGGCGTTCATTATAGATCCTGGATATCAACCTTTTGTCTGTACTGTCGTTTGCAAATATCTTCTCCCATTCCATGGGTTGCCTCTTTGTTTTTTTGACTGTTTCCTTTGCTGTGCAGAAGCTTCTGATTTTGATGAAGTCCCAAAAATTTATTTTCGCTTTTGTTTCCTTTGCCTTTGGAGACATATCTTGAAAGAAGTTGCTGTGGCTGATATCGAAGAGATTACTGCCTATGTTCTCCTCTAGGATTCTGATGGATTCCTGTTTCATGTTGAGGTCTTTTATCCATTTTGAGTTTATCTTTGTGTGTGGTGTAAGAGAATAGTTGAGTTTCATTCTTCTACATATAGCTGCCCAGTTTTCCCAGCACCATTTATTGAAGAGACTGTCTTTTTTCCACTGTATATTTTTTCCTGTTTTGTCAAAGATTAATTGACCACAGAGTTGGTCATCTGGGCTCTCTACTCTGTTCCACTGGTCTATGTGTCTGTTTTTATGCCAGTACCATGCTGTCTTGGTGACCACAGCTTTGTAATAAAGCTTGAAATCAGGTAACGTGATGCCCCCAGTTTTATTTTTGTTTTTCAACATTTCCTTAGCGATTCGGGGTCTCTTCTAAACCCATTTTTATTTAGAAAAACTAAATAGCAAAGAATTCAAACTGAGCTAACTTCAAAATTTAAAAATCTGCCTTACTTCCGTTTGATTGTCAGCTGTTATTCCCTCAAATGTTCAGTGTACCTCTCGTGTCAGGTATAGTCATTGCAAAAAAAAAGGCTCCGATGGACTTTTTTTTTTTTTTTTTAAGATTTTATTTATTTTTCAGAGACAGAGGGAGAGAGCACGAGTGAGCACAGGCAGACAGAGAGGCAGGCAGAGGCAGAGGGAGAAGCAGGCTCCCCGCCGAGCAAGGAGCCCGATGTGGGACTCGATCCCAGGACCCCGGGATCATGACCTGAGCCGAAGGCAGCTGCTCAGTGATGGACTTTTAAGGTTTCACACATCCTTCAAAGAACACAATCAGGGGGTACCTACTCTCATTTTATAAACTAATTGACCATGATGCCGGAGGAAGAATGTTTCAATAGAAGGAAAGGAACTGTCCAGCACATTATAGCACACAAACAAGAAAAAAAAAAAAAAATCAGAGGCCCCTTATGAACACTAAGCTAATGCCAAGTATAGGTCTCTAAGAAAGGGCCTACCGCACTTGTCCTTTTTGGGGGCTGGAACGGTGGCTCTGTCAGACTGCCCAACCTCTTCCCCGGTGGGCAGGATCTTTTCTGGGAAAAATATTGCAACAGTGTTTGTAGTCCTGCCTTCTGCTGGGTCCTTTCTTGGTGTACCTCCAAGAAGAGAATCAAAGAAATAGAGAACTAGAAATTATTTTGGAGAGTTTACAGATCAGAAGAAATGAAATCCAGAAAAAAGGAAGTAATTTACTCAAGTCCAAACACCCAACAAATAGTAGGACAGGAGCTGGATCTAAGAGCCTCTATTGCTTCTAAACCCCACTGCTGCTGTGGAAGATCTCAGAATTCAGAATTTCACAGAAAAGTTTAGCTTTATATATGTTATAGTGTTATTAATAGAACATTAACTAGATATGCAGAGGGCAAATAGGCAGTGAGCCAATCATGGAACTAAGATTTGCATAAGGTGTTGTAAATTTGTTACATATAATAGAAAACAACCAAATTGACTAAAAGTTAAAATATTTTTGTGTTAAGAGAAATGTTTAACTGCTGTGAAAATAGCTTCATCATGTTGAATTTAAAATTGTATATAAGTGTGATATTATTAATTCTACCGACATTTTTGAAATTTCACTATTACCAGGCATAGTCCTAAGTGTGAAGATGCATTGGGGAAAAAAGAAAGAAAAGAAAAGAGGAAAGAGCCTTGTTCCAACTTGCCGATGAATTGAGGAGGCTGATGTCAAACAGACTAACCAGTGTGATAGTGGGAAGTGGGATTACAGCTGTGCCTGCATGGGGTGTGATGCCTATGGCGGGACAACGGAAGGGGGGCTTAACTGTGGAGAAGGAAAGAGAAGGTTTCCCCAAACAGATGCACCAGAGCTGCATCTGGAAAGAAGGTAACTAACTACAAGAAAATGCATTGAAAGAAGAGAGAGAAGGGGTGCCTGGGTGGCTCAGTGGGTTAAGCCTCTGCCTTCGGTTCTCGTCATGATCTCAGGGTCCTGGGATCGAGCCCTGCATTGGGTTCTCTGCTCAGCAGGGAGCCTGCTTCCCCCTCCCCTTCTGCCTGCCTCTCTGCCTACTTGTGAGCTCTCTCTCTGTGTGTCAAATAAGTAAAATCTTAAAAAAAAAAAAAAAAATTTAAAAAGAAGAGAGAGAAGCATGAACCAGCCAGTAGTTGTGATGGCATGTGGCAGATCTGGGAACTATGTATTTCTTCTTTTTGAAGATTTTATTTGTTTGTATATCAGAGAGACAGCACAGCAGGGGAAGTGGCAGGCAGAGGGAGAGATGCAAGTCTCCATCTCAGGACCCAGGGTCAGGACCTGAGCCAAAGTCAGACGCTTAACTGACTGTGCCACCCAGGTGTCCTGGGACTATGTACTTCTAAATGGCGAAGTCCCAGGCGGGGGAGGGCAGATGCTGAAGAGGACTGTACATCATACTAAAAAGTCAGTGTTTTACCAGAAAATAATAGGAAGGTGTTGACAAGTTATATACTCTAAAGTAATGCAAATCAAATTATACTATGAAGGGGCACCTGGGCGGCTCAGTTGGTCCCAGGGTCCTGGGATGGAATCCTGCCTCAGGCTCCCTGCTGAGGCTCCCTTCTTTTCCCTCTCCCTCCCACTCCCCCTGCCTGTGCTCTCTCTCTCTCTCTCTGTCAAATAAACAAATAAAATCCTTTTTAAAAAACTATACTATGAAGTGAAAGTTCTTTTTATTTTTTTCCCTACTCCTTAACGTCGGAAACTTTCCTAGAACATCTGGGAGTCGAATGGGATAAAATCACCAGCATCTAGTTGGAGAGTTGACAGAAACCTCAGTTTCCTCATCTGTAAATTGGAGATCATTTTAAGGTTGTTGTAAGAAGCACACAGGTAAAGCCCATTAAGCGTTTATTGCAGTGTCGGCCATATTGTAAACATTCAATAAGGGTAAATTGGCACCATCTTTGTTGTGATCATTATTGTAAAAACTGAATCAGAGGGGCCCCTGGCTGGCTAGGTTGATGGAGCATCTGCCTCTTGATCTCAGGTCATGAGTGTGAGCCCCACATTGGGTGAGGAGATTACTTTAAAAAAAAAAAGAAATCTAAAAAAAAAAACAAAAAAAAACCCTGAATCGGAGAAATTGGATTAGAATGTTAAGGGTTAAATTTAACATCTAGAGCTGAGAATAATTTCCCAAATATCCTGATTCTGTATTGCTTACAGTCATTGGACCCCTTCAGAGAGAACTACTTTGTTAGAGGCAGAGCCAGGAAAAGGCATCAGTTAGCAAAATGCATTGATTATGTACTTCTGAGGAAATTTTCTGCTGATTTTATTGTTCAAGAGAATGTAAGAAAAGAAAACTTCAGTTTCAGTAGTTGAGAGCAGTATCTGAGGAGATACTCTCTGAGGAGAGCTGTGTGCTTGATTTGGTAGTTAGAGTTGGAAGAGGAAAATATCAAGGTCCATAGTTAGCAACTGCAGATAAAACCCAACTTTTTTTTTTCTCTTCCTTCTTTCCTTCCTTCCTTCCCTCTATTGATTCACAGGCCCACAATAAAGAGAGTATATCATGCTTTTAATTTGCCATTAGATTGTAACTGTTTATAATCTATCCTCCTATTGTAATGACTAAAGATTATTTTTTGCAACATTTAATTGGAATATTTTCTATAATTGCTCCAAATTGGAAATTTGAAATATAGTTCCATGATTTCAGTTTGGCTCTATTAAAGATTAGGTGGGTCAGAATTACATTTATTATATGCATAATATCATCTCCCTATAAAAAAAGGACCATATTTCAATATTCTGTAAAATAATAGGTTTATTTTCTGTGTTCTGTTTTGCTAGTGCTCCTATATTCCTCCCTGTAAGAGAGAAAATCAGAAGAACTTGGAAAGCGTCATGAATTGGCAACAGTACTGGAAAGATGAGATTGGTTCCCAGCCATTTACTTGCTATTTTAATCAATTTCAAAGGTAAGCCAGTATTTGCTTATGCATATTAAAGTTGCTTGTAGCCTTTGTGGTTAATTACAAAATAAATCATAGATTGTGCTCATTTGACAAAATATCTGACATGGGGGTAGACTCAACTTTTTCTTTCCATGGAGTTAGGGAAGCCACTTTACAGGCTGGGAGGCAGGTGAAGAATATGGGGGATAAAAAGAGAACCTCTATCAGGGTGCTACCCTCTGGAGAGATTAAGAAAGTGCTTTCAGAGGGGAACATCAGATACGAGTAGCACTTGCTTCCTGAGAATTACAGATTGGATACACATAAACGGAACAACGTGTTGATTTGTGAGCATTTGGGACTGCATGGAATCTTACCTTTCCTTTTCCTTTCTATTCCGATGAAGTATCAAGAAAATGAGTTCACAGCATTAAAACTTAACTCGACTTAGAGAAAGCTCCAATTAGGCCCTATAACCACGGCTCATTGGACTAGAACACTGCAGTACCCATCCAGGTTCCTCATACTAATTTCTTCATTAAGCAGTTACTGAGTATTCACAACTCTTTGCCGAACTCTCTGCTTAGATGTTCCAGTTCCATTAAACCTTCTTTTCCTCCCCTGCCCCCTCTTAGTGAAGCACACTACCATCCCCTCGTTTACCTAGTCCAGAGAACCGTAATTACTAGTTCACGTTTCTCCTTTACACACTGCAACTTGTATTTGCCATCATGCTGATTTCACACTGATTTTACCTCCATGATGACTCTTCTCTGCCTTCCCCCTACCCCTGTCTTAAGTCACATCCACATGATTTCTCGACTCTGAACACAAGTGTTCCACACAGGTCCTTCTACCTCCAACCTGCCCCCAGGCCAAGCCCATGGTTGACGCTGCCACCAAGTCGATCTTCCTAAAATATGAATTTAATCAGGTTACTCCTCACAGTTTTCAGAGTAGAGTCCGCACATCTTGGCATGGCCTAACCATTAGGTGCCTCTTGCTGCATAACAAACCACCCCAAATCGAGTGGCTTACTACAACAGTGATTCATTATTTCTTATAATTCTGTGGGCAGTCAGAGTATGGCGGGATTAGCTGTGTGGGCCAGGATGGCCTCTCCCGCTCAGCACTTGGTACTGGTGTGGCCAAAGGGCCTCAGTGCTTTTCCACTAGCCTCTCATCCTTCATTAGGCTAGATTGCCTTCTTTACAATATGGTAGCTGCGGGACAGCATTTCACGTGAGCCAGGCCTTGGTTCTGGAATTTACATAAAATCACTTTAGGTACATTCTTCTGGTCAAAGCAAGTCACGAAGCCAGCCAGATTCATGGGGTGTGAAAACCAATTCTGCTTCTTAAGAGAAGAAGTGGCAAAGGTCTTGCGGCCATATTTAACCTGCCACAGCATACAAGGCTCCTTGGGTTCTCAACCCCCAACTCCCATTTTTCCAGCCTCAGCTTTATGCCCATACTCTTTGCAGTAGCCACTCTGAACTATGTGCGGTTCTATAATATCTTATGTGTTTGTATCCATGCTTCTTCATTTGCTTCTCCTGCTTCTTGACTGCCTTGATGAAGACTCTTCATAGACATCCCCTTTGCTGGGCTGTTTTTCTGCTTTTCTTGATCTCCAAGTTTGGTTTAGTTGTATATTATTTAGGATGCCATCTGTTGCATGTAAACGAAAAACTGACTCAAAGTATCATGAGGAATTAGGACATTTATTATTCCATACATTAAGAAATGCACAGGTAGACCAACATTAAGGTTGTTTGATGCAGTAGCCTAACAGTGTTATCAAGAAGCCAGGCCCTTTCTGGATCTCAGTTCTGCCTCAGATCCACTCATGGTTACCATAGAGTTGCTGTGGCTCCAGAAGTCAGAGCCAGGCATTGCAGTGTCCAAATGCAAAAAGAAAACTATCTCTCAGGGAGCCCCGGTGGCTCAGTTGATTAAACGTCAGCTTCCCATAACTGACCTCCCCTTAGGTATTGTTTAGAATGAGTTCCTTTGCCTACACCTAAACCAGTCACAAAAAGAATAATCAGAATATACCACTGAGTTGGGGATAGGGCAGTATCTCCTAAGTTGGATGGAGAAAGGGTGCACACCTGAGTAGAAAGGAAGGAAGAAGAAAGGGGTTTAGATGTTACAGAATAGTCAAAAGTTCCAGCTACGAGATGTGTCTTCCATGTTCTGTTTATACAGCTGTATCCCAGAGGTCTGCAACTCTCACTTCACAGGACTATGTCAGAGGAGCTTTAAAAAAAAAAAAAAAATGCACCACAGACTAATTAAATTAGAATGTCTGGTAATTCAACCTAGGCATTAGCATTTTTAAAAATTGGTTTTGGGGATTCTAATATACCACCAGAGTGAGAACCACAGCTTTATCCTTCCATTTATCACTCTCTACCAGAATAATTTCTGTACCCATCTTCTTCATGAGGCTGTATAGGGGTTACTGGTATGGGACCTATCTTCTTTGGCTTTATATTCCTGGGACTTAGCACAATGCCTGTTTCTTAGTCAATAAAAGTTTGGTGAATGAATGAATAAATGAAAGCAATGTGCCAGATTAATAAGGAAGGTTCTTTGCTTCCAATGGATTAGAACTTTTTAGGAGGAACAGGTGCTTACGCAAAAAGAAGTATGACTTCATCAGCTAGAAATGAAAGGAGGGAAGACATTGAAGTCGGATGGCTGCAATAAAGAAACAAAGGCTTAACATGTTAGATACATCAGGTTATATAATGAGGAGTGGTGAATTTGTAAGCTCTTGGAAGGGGAGAAAGGGATAATCAAAATGGACAATTGGGAAGTCATTGGTTTTGGCAATCAGAGGCATGTTAGCGGTCTTTGTGGAAATGGTGTAGGTGCCATCTTAGAGCAGTAGGGTTAGAAATCATTGTATATTAGCTTGAGGGGAGGGTGTGAAGGCATTAATAAGTGCAGACTACCCTTTCAGGAAGTTTGCCATATCAGGAAAAAGAGTTTGGGAAGGAAGTAATTCAAGGGAAGCAGGAATGGGTTCAGAAATGAGCCCACTGCAGACTAAAACTGCTGAGGAAGAGAGAAACTCTTTTGTTGAACACAGACAGTAAATGAGGCAGAGTGGAACGAACACGCCCTGAAGAAAATGAGCCCGGATGAAATCAAAAGCAGCCGTGGTCCTTGTTCTGTGAAGTGGGAGCCCGGTAACGGGGAATAGGCACCAGAGGTCAAGTGATTCTGAAGCCACTACTCAAATGAATCAAGCGATCCTTTATGCTTCCTGCCGTGGACTAGGAGCTAGACCAGCTGGTGGTCCTCTTAACCAACTTCCCCTCACTCCCTGCTCAGGCATCTCTGAAGGCTGCCTCCCCCAAACACACACATGCCTCTTGTGGGAATGAATTATTCTGAATACCTGCAAGTCCCCGACGAGAAGGACTATTCCTGCAGAGTGGCGACAACTCTCTGAAAGACCTAGCCCTGCGCTCCATGCTACTTCGGTTCACTTGAGCGACAAGAAGAATCAGCCCTTCGTCCCGCCTTCAGAATGATACCTGTTCCCTACCGTCATCTCCCTGTCCCACTCCCAAACTGTCGGGGGGTGTAGGTAGAAGTGGGGGCAGTCTGTCACCACCCAGAAGCACTCAAGACATGATTTTAAACGATTCGGGGAAATCAGAAGTTTGGAGCCTGGCTCTTGTACCACGACATATGCAAGAGGAAACGAGCACTGGTTGGAGGTGTGAAAATGGCAGCTCCCTGGTGCCGTCTACTCTCAGTACACTTTTTACTACTGCTAAACATGCAATAAAAATAGGCTTACTGTAGAGACGCCCAGATGCTCTCGGTAAGATGAACTTTATATTTAAAGTAACCTTTAGATTTCACTCAACTGCAGGGAACTGGGGAGAAGAGTTACCAAGAAGTTTCCATTTTCAAGAAAAGAATGTTACCGGATTTTAAAGATCTAAGGCAGAGATTATTGGAACCTCAGCTTTCACAATTTAAGTCTTTCTCAAAGAGAGCTATACTGAGGAGTAGAATCCACAGCGGCCAGAGCAGCCACCAACAGCCATGCCCACCACCGGCCATGGGAGGCCAGGCCCCAGCGCTCACCCCTCTTGCCACCCGCAGGCAGGGAGGAAGCCATGCTTGGTGGCTGACACTGGCTGCTTCCAGTCGTGATCTTCCCACATAATCTTCCAGCTCTTTGCTTCCCTCAGTGTTGGGGCTCACAATCTCACTCCAAGGTGTGGATTTCCCTCTTACACTTTTTTTTTTTTTTCTCTCTATAGGTCACATTTGCCCTGCTCATACCATTTTGTTTTCTCTTAGCCTTTCCTTGGCTTATCCTTTCTCTGTGAAACACACCTCACGCCCTCTTACTGAGTATGCTTTGAAATCCTTATTTGATTGACTGAAAATTTCTTTGCAGTCCCAGGCTTGTCATATAATTCTCCCACTTCCTCTTTGCCTGACTGGCTTTGCCTTGAAGAGAGCATGTCCTTGGAAAATGGTTACTCATTCCTCAGTCCCCTCCGGGTCAAAGGGCTGGGAGGAGCAATGGGTCATTTTTCGGAATTTTTCTTTTATGGAGAGCACAATGGATTTTTGTTTGTTTATTTGTTTGTTTGTTTTTCTCCCATGCTGGTCTATTTTTTACTTTTTGTCCTCCTAAGTGGATAGTAGGTCACAGAGTACACATAGTAGGCATGCACACACACACACACACACACACACACACATATCCAACCAACAAGTCCAGCCGTGCCACCTGCAAAGTCTTGAATTCATTCCCTTGGTCCGGGCCCTCACTATTTCTCATCTAAATTATTGCCGTAATCTTCAACGAGTCCTTCAGCCTCGGCCTTTTGTCCTCTCCTGCACTACACAAAGTTTCGTTTCACTTTGTTTAAACCTCTATTCCGTCTTGTCACAATCCTCCATTAAATTTTTCTGCGTTCTTGTTGTCCAAAGGACAAAGCCCACGCCTTTCAGTTCCAGCTCCAACCTTGGCCGTTAAATACGTGCCAGTTATGGGGCCACAAAAACAGAGCCACAGAGGGGAGGAGAAGCCAACCATGCTGCGTGCCTTCATGGAGTGTAGAGGCCGTGACCACACCATCAGACAGATAATTACAAAGTAGGGTAAATGCTGTGAAGGAAGAATGGGGGTGCTGCTATGAGATACTGTCACAAGGAGGGGAAGTTTCAAAGGCCTGTGTGAGTAAATCCTGACTGGGTGCAGACCAGAGGGTGTCCAAGAGTTAGATAGGGAAAAGTGAGAGGAACAATATTTCAGAAGGATACATCACCGTGGGTAAATGTTCTGAGGGAGGAGAGAGGTTGGTGAGTTTTAGGACCCAAAAGGGCATCATGGCAGGGAGGCTCTGAGTGAGGGGGTGGGTAGTGAGTGTTGACCCTGGAGAGAGAGTCAGACAGGGTATGTGTAGGTTTCTCTTAAATGTATCAAGCAGCCAGTGGTGGGTTTTGTAGGGGAGTGGTGACATGATCTGAGTTAAAGGTTTTCACTTGGGTTGAGCTGTTCCAGTCACCTCAGAGTCCTCTTTGTGTCCCTTGCACATTGATGTCTATGCCCTAGTCCCTTTCCTCTTCCCTCACCTGGGGACGCCCTCACCTTTTTCCACCTCTAGGAATTAGCAGAGCACATGGTTATAGGAGGAGCCCTGGAACTAGCCACTTTCAGTGTGTGTGATCTTGGCTGTGTTCCTTTAACCTAACTGTGTCTCGGTTTCTTTTGTAGAAGGGGGAAATAATAAGGTTACTGCAAGGTTATCAAGGAGATGCCATGGGCCTAACCCAGAGTATTTCCTATAAAAGTGTTTGCTTCATTATTTTTTTTTAAGATTTTATTTATTTATTTATTTATTTATTTGCCAGGGAGACAGAGAGAGAGAGCACAAGCAGGCAGAGTAGCAGGCAGAGGCAGAGAGAGAAGCAGGCTTCCCACTGAGCAAGGAGCCTGACGTGGGATTCAATCCCAGGACCCTGGGATCCTGACCTGAGCCAAAGGCAGCGGCTTAACAAACTGAGCCACCCAGGCGCCCCTGCTTCATTATTTTTACTGCTATCAATAAGGTTTTCCTCAAATGTCACTGTGTAACCTTCTCTTACCTTTTTGGGTGTAATTAATTACTCCCCGCTCTGTGCTTCCATGCTGCTATGGATCCGATCATAGTTGACTACGTACCCTTCCCCCTTTATACATTATTAACTCCATATGGGCAGCAATGAAGTAGCTAGCATTAGGCACCTGGCGTTTACATTTCTCCTCTACCGGTTATTAACTCTGTGACCCTGGGTAGATTGTGCAACTTTCTGATCTTAGTTTCCTCATCTATGAAGTGAGGATAACATTGTCCATCCTAAGGGTTTGGTTTTATTTTATTTTGTTTTTGGTAAGGATCATAGCGGCCCAACAGCGAGTACTTAGTAAATGTATGTGTTTCTCTTCCCTTGCCTTGCCAATTCCTAGGGTAGAAACAACCATTTAGGGAGCAGCCTGGTTACTCACTGACAAGGCTGACTGAGGTGTCGAATGAATAAGCAATAAGGGTTTTATAAATGAGCAAAGCAAAACAGAACACAAGCACAAAATAAGTAAAAAGAAGAGATTCCATTGTAAAAAAAAAAAAGGACTATCTTGTACTTGTGATACTGCACAGATATATCTTGAGTTTTAAGTTCATTCAAGGTATGTTTGTCCAGGGATGCCTGGGTGGCTCGGTGGGTTAAGTTTCTGCTCAGGATCCTGGGATCAAGCCCCGCATTGGGCTCTCTGCTCAGCAGGGAGCCTGGTTCCCCCTCTATCTCTGCCTGCTGTTCTGCCTACTTGTGATCTCTCTTTCTCTGTTAAATAAATAAATAAAATCTTTAAAAAAAAAAAAAAGTATGTTTGTCCAATAGTATATCTTTTTAAATTTAATTTACCCTTACCCTTAGCATTTTAGAGAAAGATGAACATTAGGGCCTGACCTGAAATTACGGTAGAGTGCTCTTTAGAACACAGCTTGAAAGCTATTAAAATACAATATTAAAAGCAACCAATTAGAAGACTGCTCACCCACTTGGGCTTAGTTTTCTTATTTTAAAGTTTGATGGACTGATAGATTAAAGATCTCTAAGATTCCCTTAAGCTCTTGAATTCTATGGTTTTGTGCTTCTCTGATTCTGAAGGCTTGTATACACAATTGCAACAGCTTAAGACGCCAGATAAAAGCTGAATGGTGAAAGAGAAAGAAAATTAGCAAAGCACTAAGTGGTTAATAGTCTGGAGCCGTTTAATGGGGGGAGCAGACAGTCTTCCTACCTCAAGAGTAAGTGAGTTTCATGATGATGACATTGAGTCATCCAAAAAAGGTTAAATTTGGTTCAATGTGCTCTCCTTAAAAGGTAAGGGAATGTGTAAGGCATTTTTGGAAAGATTTTAATGGATAATATTTTAGTATTTATGTTAGTTTTTATTCAGCTGGGAAGGTTAAACTTCAGTTGTTTGGAAAATTCACTTACTGAATATTTACTTTCTCTTCTAGAAGTGAACTGTTATTTTAGGGGCTACAAAGGTCTTCCCAGTACAAAATTGTTCATCACTCTTCTCTCATGCTTTTACCCCTTTCTTTGTCCTTGATTTCATTCATAACCTCAACATCATTTCAGTCACTCACTTTCGTTTATTCCACAGGCCTTTCTTAATCACCTGCTATGTACCAGGCAGCAGATACAAAGATAATAAGATAATAAGACTTCGTCTCTATGTTCAAGGAACTCTTTGACTAGTGTGAAAGACATTGACGTAAATAAATAATTGGAGGGGCGCCTGGGGGCTCAGTGGGTTAAGCCTCTGCCTTCAGCTCAGGTCATGATCTCAGGGTCCTGGGATCGAGCCCCGCATCGGGCTCTCTGCTCAGCGGGGAGCCTGCTTCCTCCTCTCTCTCTCTACTTGCCTCTCTATCTATTTGTGATCTCTCTCTATATATCAAATAAATAAAATCTTAAAAATAAATAAATAAATAATTTGGAATGTGGTATAGTAAGTTCTATAATGAGAATGATATAAATATAGAATGTAGGTATAGGTATAGATATAGCTATATAGGGAAAGTTTGGGTTGAGTTTTAGAGTGACTGGGACTTCTCCAGACAAATGAAGGCCAGGGAAAGGCATTTCAGGGAAAATGATAGAATGTTAGCAGACACTACGGTCTGTAGTGTCATGGGCGACTGGAAGAAATGTAAGGAGCTTCATATACTTGGAAAGTGCATTTAGGAGAAAAGCGTAGATGAACCTGAAGAGGTTGAATCAGATAATACTACTGTGCTCTTATGCCGTGCTAAGTGTTCTAGACTTTATGTGTGGCGGAGGAGTGACAGTCATGTTCATGTTTTAGAAATACCAGTCTGGTGGCTGTGTGGGGGATAGCCTTTTGCAGCAGCCTCCCCAAGGGCTGAGAAGAGCTTGGGCCAAGGCAGAATTAGTGGAGGAAGGAAGGGAGGGAATGGACATGAGACTTCCCAGGAAGTGGAATCCACCCACTTAGAGATTCATGTGATGCATGATGGGGCAGGTTAAGAAGAGGACGGAATTGGAAGATTCTAGCTTTCTGTCCTGGATGAGTGTATTGGATGCAACATCCACCTGGGGGTTCTGGGAAAGCTTCTGCTTTCCTGCTGTAAGTACCACTGCTTCCTGTTTTCACCCCCTTGTTCTGGCAGAAAAGTGGAGAGAGGTGGCTTGAGGCCAGGAGTCCAGAAACCACTGGGCAGCCTTGAGATGGCATGCATGAGGAAGGACATCCATACATTGAAAAGAGTAGAGCAAAAAAAAAGAGCCAACCTCCCAGCACCATCATTGAGCGACTCCCCTCCCCTGGCCTCCCGACCTCCGGGTTTCTCGTTATGTGAAACAAAGACCACTTACATGCTCATATACATACCTCTGTGTACATTTATAACCCATATGGTGAAGAACAGTTGGTCAATTGTAGATGAGTTTCACAATGTCTTTGCATTTGTTTTTGTCTTATGAAGCCCTAAAACCAGATTTCTTTTAAAATATTTATATGGTGAATTTAATTGTTTCATTGGCTTCTAAGTTTTCCTTTGGTTTTTTTAATAGGATAAATTACTAAAGAAAAAGCTTCATCTTTGCCGGCAGACCTCTTGGGATATAGATGGGGAAAAAACGTATATATAAAGATAGAAGCTGATATTTTGAACAAATTCCACAGGGAAATTTTATTGAGTTTTGAATGAATTACTAAATACTAGACTTGATCTGTGTAAAAATGCAAGTTTTAATAGAGCTTTTTACTTTTGGTTTCTGTTGACTCTGAAAAAAATATTTCTTATAATGTGTCATTAAAGAAGAGACTGGTTCTGTAGTAAAATTTTAAAAGAACATATTGGCTTTCTCTTTAGGCATCAAATACAGTGATAAATCTTGAGCCCTAAAGAATAAAACAGTGAATCTGGAATCTTACCCAAGTTGAATCTTTTCCATATACATTTGTGTCTGGTTACATATTAAGGGAGATTACATCAGAACTGAAAGCTCTCTCTAGTCTCAAAATTTGTACTTAAAAAAAAAGAAAGCAAGAAAGTGGTGACTGCCGTGGCTTCTCCAAGTAGGCCACGGACTATGCGTGGAACTCACTGCACTGTTTTTTCAAAGTCTGACATCCAAACGGTGGTATGTTGCTTTTGATGCAAACCTGAGGGCTTGTTTTCTGATGGTGATTCAAAGTGTTTTTACACTTGCAGATTAATCTAACAGTTTTGATCATGTGGCAATAAAGCTAAGAATTGGGCGTTATTAAATCGCTTTTCATTTAAGATGGTGGATGCAGCTTTGTGATACAAAGCTCTGGGGGAATTTGGAAAGAAAACTACAAGAACCAGAGGACAAGTAGGTCACAGCAGCATCGTCAGAGGGCGGAATGCAGGGCAGGGCTGTGCCTCAGGAGACTTCTGTTCTAACCATAGCTCTCTTTGCTACTGGGTGTGTGACCTTGGGCTACTTACTGGGGAGCTCGTGCCTCAGTTTCGTCTCAGATAAGAGAGGGCCAGATCCAGCCTCTAGCACAAGGAGAGGGTATCCGTTCACTCCAACCCAAAGCCAGTCCCATTTTTTGGGAAAGTATTTTCCATTCTCTATTTGAACAGCTCTGGTGACCATGGACACATCACCCCTCCCTGAGGAAGCCCATTAATATTTCCAAACATTTTTAGTTGTTAGCAACTCATCTGGGAAGTATCTAGCCTAGGCCCCTCCGTAGCTACAGAAGGTAGATCAGAGGTCGGCGGGGACCGGGGGAGGAGGGCTGTTGAAGCTCCTTCAGGGCTGTTGAAGAAGTTTTGGAAGATACTGATACTGGTGAGGGTTACACAACACCATGAATGTAATTGATGCTACTAAGTTGTGTACTTAAAATGACCACTTTTGTATTATACACATTTTACCGCATCAAAAGCCATTTCATCTTGGTTAACGCTGTGGCTTCAGGGGGAAGGTCAAGCATCTGGAGTTTTACAGCAGAGGAAATGCTCTTTCAGGTCACATGGCCATAGAAGAGCCGGCTAAGGATCCAAACCTGAGACCTTGACCCTCAGACCATAGGTGTCCTAGGGTCCACACTGCCATCACTGTTGTCGATGTTGGTAACGCTCTTCTCACTATGCTGGGAGCTGGCCTCTATAGGGGAGGGCAGAATGTTCCTGCCACTGTCGTTCAGTCTAGAGACTAAAACTCATTTAATGGGGCCTGACGTAGCACTGCTTGTCTGGGCAGCCACAGCACACTGTTGGCTCCTACAGAGCTTTTTATTTATCAAACTGCGTCCTCCCACATCTGCTTTATACGTGCTGCTCTTACAACAGCCCCCCTCCTCACCTAAACCCATGAGGATGGTATTTGGGATTTAAGTGCAAGAATTTAAAATGTATCCCTATTTAAATAGGCATTGTTTTTTCTGATTCTTTCATCCTCTTATGATTATTTTGAATCTTGATTCTGGCACACATCATATTTGTTATTTCTTTCATCATAAAATGTTAATCTAATTGTAAATCTTTTTTTTTTTAGATTTATGTATTTATTTATTTGACAGAGAGAGAACACGTGCACAAGCAGGGGGAGAGGCACAGGGTGAGGGAGGAGCAGACTCCCCACTGAGCAAGGAGCCCGATGTGGGGCTTGATCCCAAGACCCTGGAATCATGACCTGAGCCAAAGGCAGATGCGTAACCAACTGAGCCACCCAAGTGCCCCCTAATTGTAAATCAAAATGACTTCAATTCCCTGGTTTAAGTTATTGATAAAAATGCTGGAAAGGACTGGGTCGCAGACACCTGACTGCTTAGCTGGTGGTCTTCCCCTGGCCTTGCCCAGGAATGAAGAGCCCCTTCATATAGTGTTTATTCTGTTCCAGAAACTGTTTAAGTGCTCCATACATTGAATATCATTGACTCTGTGGAACACCCCTATGAGGTGATATTGTCACAATCGTCACTTCATACATAAGAGAATGAAGTACAGAGAAGGTAAACAGCTTGTCTGAGTCACACAGCCGCCAAGTGGCAGAAGCAAGATTCAAACCCATAGGCTCTCTGCTTCCAGAGTCCATGTTCTGAAACTCTGCTGTCCTGCCACTGGTATGGGCCAGGATTCCAGCCCATACTGGGGTAGGATAACATAAGGGATTCAGTGAAATCTGGTCAACAAGATTGCTGCCATAACATTCTTTAAATGTACCACTGGTGGCAAAATAATATGAAATGCCAGACCGAAGGACCTGTGTTTTGTGTGTGCTCAGTCTTCTCTCAGGAAACTTAGGTTCTGAACTCCTGTTCTTTCATTTCTGCTCCAAAGATACCTCTTTTTACTTCCCCAGGCACACTTCAGTCCTCCTCTTTTCTTACCTCTGCATTTTGTACAAATGTTCATTGCATTTGGAACTGTATTTCAACAACAAACAAACCAGAAACATTTACAAAGCACCTAGCAGGCACAGAGGGCATTGCGCCGGGTAATGGGAACACAGACATGGGCAGTTAGGGCTCCCGCCTTCTGCACCCCCCCCTCACAATGGGGCCTGCCCCATTGTAGGTGTTGTGCCAGTGCTGTGCAATGGCTAGTTGGAAGAGAATCAAGTACTAAGAAAGTCTTTTAAGATGCTCAGGTGTGCATCCACACACCGTTTTTGTGCTCGAGACTAAGAGGGGACTAATTTTGACATCATGTCTGCTTACTTAGCCACACTGTAGGGTCCCCAGCCCTTATCTGGGTGTTTTGGTCTGCTTAGGCTAAATTGTGCTGTGCTAACAACTTGAAAATCTGTGTAGCTCATAACAATGAGAATTTATTTCCTGTTTACCGTACCTGTCTTGGGTTATAAACAACTTTGCTCCATATGTTATCACTTCTGGACCCCAGCTGAGGACATCAGCCCCCATCTGGGACATGAATACCAGTCTCATTGCAGAGGAAAAGGAAACAGATTTCCCTGGGGATACCCATGCCTATAATTTTTAGTGATTTTCAAACTCTTGTTTAGTCCCAACAATCTGATGGCGGCCACTTACATGTGTTTTCTTGAGTTTTGAATATCACATGTTACCAGGGTAAATTCAAGTTACTGATATATCCGAGAGAAACTTTAAGATTGATTGATAGGACCTTTTTAATTAGTCACACTTATAAAAATTCTGTTGCAAGTCATCACTTTGTTATGTGTATTTCTCTTTACAACTTCTGTTTTTCAAATAGCAATTTATCAGGAAAAGAGCTTTGCCATTAATTTAACTAATTTTACTGTGTAGAAGTATTTCCATGTGTGTTCAGTGCACTTTTCCAAGAGAAATAATTGCTTAACAGATTATAGCAAAAATGAATATGAAGCTATTATTCATGTACTCTTTACTATATATTTTAGCGGTTAGGATAAAGGCTTCATTGCCTTTTTGATAGAAATGCTAATCTATTTCTATCTTCCTACATGTAGCAGCAAAGTATATCTACTCTGCTAATTACCTAATTAAAAAACCCCAACAACCTGGTGCAAAATACATGTTAGTATAATGAGTTCTTAACAGTTGGGAAGCTTCTAGAATGACAATATTGTACTAGGAGGTAACTCCGTTTCCTTTGAACTTTTATAATAATAAAGAAGATATGCATTTCACCGAGGGTACATTTTTTTCCCTTCAGAGCTGTTGGAGCCAGGCTGTTGGGAGAGGTATATAAAAGAAAATCAATTGTGCTGACTGGCGAATTTTTCTTTATTGAGGATCTAATTACAGGGAATTGGAATTCTCTGAATCAGATGTTAATGATTCCTAGGAGTAAGTTTGAGGACTGGGATACAGAATCTCCTTCAGGGGTTTGGGGAAAATAGAATGTCTCTTCATCCACTTGGGCTCTTTGGTATTGGCTCCACTCGGTGCTGGCCACCTTGCTCGTGTGATGGGTCTGGGACAGCGCTGTGGGGGAGAGTGGAGTAAGAGACGTCTTCTTGAGCAGGAGGAAAGCATCTAAGTGGGGGTGGGGCCAGTGAGTTGAAGGAGCAAGAACCACCAGTGACTGTAGTTATGAGCACGGGGGTGGGTTGGATGTGCTAGAGTTGGATTTTTAAATAAATAGAAAGAAAAGAAATTCTGTAATGACAAAAGAATAGTAACCTTGATCAATTCCTCTTAGAATTTTCTGAAAATAGTTGGCACAGTCTATAAAAGTACAGGCAGATACACATGACTATTTATGCAGATCCATCTATGGTATTTAGGATTGCAAGCCAATCCAAGTGGGCCTTTGAGAGAATTCCTATGAAGTCTGAGATCTTGCTTCCTCCCAGCTCCTTCGCCCCTCCAATTTGCTGAACTGAAACTTTGTGGCACTGGATTTTCATTCCCTTCTTATTACACTTAACATTTACTGTGCTCTCACTTTGAGCTTAGCACAGCATGATGCTCTTCTAGGTGTGAGAACCACTGGAAAAAATCCAGGCTTTGTGGATTGGGCAGAGCCACTGAGACCACCAAGCCTTGTCAGGGCATTTGCATTTGAGTCATGGGTGGGTAAATGAGCCCTGATTGCTCTGGCCCTACAGATATTCTACTACTTAAGGAGCCCCCGCCATCTTGATTTTATGTCAAAAACCATGGGGAAAATGTTCCTCAACCTCCTTTTAAATGCCACATTTCAACGCACACGATGTTCAGATGGTAAGAAGACACGTTGACATTTGGGGGGATTCCTTACCCGCCTTATTTCCTTGAGAACCAAACTCTGAAGCTCTTGCCAACCTTACAAACACCCAATGGAATCCCTGCTTGTGTGCGTATTTTGGGTGCATCAGTATGTTTGTCATTTCTCCCTGGAAACGGTTTCTCACACCCACGTTGCAAGTGTGTGATCTGTGATTATATCCTCTGCTAGTTTTTAGTGTCCTCTGTGCATGGAGCAAGGGCTGAGAACACGACTTAGCTTAGGGAAATGATAAAAAACGTGGTTGTTAAAGTGATCTTCCAGAAGTCTTTTCTATGTGTGGTGCCAATGCTGAGTGCAACCCATGACTTCCTTTTTTCGAAACGCTGGAGTTGGTTTGAACACTAGGCTCTCCAGTTCATGGTTTTAGATGGACGTACAACACTGGCTCAACTTTTTAAGCCCTTGGATATCACCTTATTTCATTTCAAAGGGGAGCCTCTACCTCGTTTTTGAGGATTTTGAGAAAAAAGCACATAATCACCTTGTTCACGGACTGTCCCTTCGGCGTGTGCAGCCTTTTCTATAACGAGAGTTTCTCTTCTTCGGTATTGGCTTCCAAAGTGAATGAGAGGGTCTCTTGGTTTGTTTTGACCAGTGAGGGGAATGTTGGGATGTCCTGGTTTAATTAGTGCTATTTGTTCTAGGCTCTTCCAGCTCTGGTTTGTTTAGGAAGTCCTTTCTGTATCATATTCTCAAACATGCTGGCTTACTATGCGCATCATTGATAATTAAGAATGAGTTTCTCTGAATAAGGGATTGACAAAGAGAAGGGTATTTTGAGCATTAACATCCTAAATCAACATTTCCATTTTCTGAGCATGTTTCTCCAGGAATAGTTATTGTTGAAATGGAAAATGGACTCTGAAAGATTTCCTTTGGGAAACACAATGGCCTACCCTTAAACTTCCCCACTTCTTGCTAAAATCTGATTTAATTAATACATTATTGATCTTCAAATATGAGAAAAATAATTGTATGGAACAGGATGAGGTTTTTTTTTTTTTTAAGATTTATTTATTTATTTGTCAAAGAGAGAGAGAGAGAGCGAGAGAGCGAGCACAAGCAGGCAGAGTGGCAGGCAGAGGCAGAGAGAGAAGCAGGCTCCCTGCCGAGCAAGGAGCCTGATATGGGACTCGATCCCAGGACCCTGGGGTCATGACCTGAGCCAAAGGCAGCAGAAATTGCAAAACTGTTTTTATAAAATAGAAGTATAGGGATCAGAAATCAATGGTATTAAAATGACATGAAGAGCCTGGGTGCCTCAGTGGGTTAAAGCCTCTGCCTTTGGCTCAGGTCATGGTCTCGGGGTCCTGGGATTGGGCCCCGCATCGGGCTGTCTGCTCCGCAGGGAGCCTGCTTCCCCCTCTCTCTCTGCCTGCCTCTCTGCCTACTTGTGATCTCTATTTGTCAAATAAAGAAATAAAATCTTTTAAAAAATAAAATGACATGAAGGTCTGATCAAACTATATACTTACTACCTCTCTTTCCACATGTGAAAATTCTACCTCAGTTTTTAAGTTAAGAATTTAAAAAAAGATCTGAAGGATAGTTAATGGAGATAAAGTTAAAAAGGTCAAACTTACGATGTAGCCTAGGTCTGTGGTTAAAATTAAAATGGAGAATTACTAGTGACATATTGTTTCCTGAAAGATCTGAGTAAAGAAGAATCAAGAATCTTTGGACACTGGCTAAGGAATAAGATTGAAAAGGAAATAGCAAAGATGTACTACTAAGACAGCAAGGAAATCTGATGGAAAATGAGGTGTTCTATTGGGGAGGGAATGTGCTATGGTGAGTGCTGTGAAGTGTGTAAACCTGGTGATTCACAGACTTTTACCCTTGGGGCTAATAATACATTATGTTTATAAAAAATTTAAAAATTATAAAAAAAAGAAAGAAAGAAAGATAATGAGGTGTCCTTACGGAGAATTTCAGTGAAGAAGGTCCTTCAATGATATGGTTAGGAGCAGGAGGTGGCGAGGGAAACCGTGGAGCTCTAAGGAGGCAAAGGTGCAATGGAAAGAAAATGGTGTGGATGAAGAAAAGAGAAGTGTTGTTAACATCTTTGGGCAGGTGTGGTTTTTTTTTTTTCTTAGAGCTTTTTTTTTTATAACTGTGTTTTTTTTTTAAGATTTTATTTATTTGACAGACAGAGATCACAAGTAGACAGAGAGAGGGGGGGAAGCAGGCTCCCTGCTGAGCAGAGAGCCCAATGCGGGGCTCCATCCCAGGACCCTGAGATTATGACCTGAGCTGGAGGCAGAGGCTTTAACCCATGGAGCCACCTAGGTGCCCCATGGGCAGGTGTGTTTTGTATGTAAATACCTTTGTCGTAATAAAAGGGCAAATCTTAAGAAAACAATGAAAAAGTAAATTTTTTTTTAGCATTTATTTTTATTTTTAATTGAAGTGTAGTTGGCATATAAGATTATGTTAGTTTCAGGTGTCCAACGTAGTGATTCCACAATTCTTAACAATATGAGATGCTCAGCACAGTAAGTACAGTTACCATTTGTGGCCATGCAAAGCTATTACAATAGTATTGACTATATTTCTAATGCTGTGCTTGTGACTTATTTATTTTATAACTGCAAGTTTGTACCTTTTAGTATTTCTTATAACTCAGTTTGGGATACTAGACAGGAGATTCATCATCTAATGTTTTGTTTTGGATGCTTCTGTTGATGCTTTATTTTCAATGAGTAATTAGGGCAAGTGGTAGAAAGCTTGTGTTAGTAAAGAACTGTTTATAACATGGGATAGCAGTTTATGGTAGTGTGGTTGTCTAAATACTAGTTCCCAAAGATATCGAAATCTTAATCCCCCTCGATTTGTGTCACTTTACCTTGTTACCTTACATTACCATATATGGTAAAAGGGACTTTGCAGATGGGATTAAATAAAGGATCTTGATATGGAAATTTACACCCTAAATTCAATCACAGGGTCTTTATAAGAGGGAGGTAGGGGCTCACAGGAGTAGTAGTAGATTTGGCTCTAGAAGCTAGAGGTTGGAGTGATGCCAAATAGCGTCATGAACCAACAAATGTAGGAAACTTCTGGAAGCTGGAAAAGGCAAGGAAACAAACAGGTTCTCCCCTAGAGCATCCAGAAGGAATAGCCCTGCCAACACCTTAATTTTAGCCCAGTGAATCAGATATCAGACTTCTGACCTCCAGCACTGTAAGAGAAGAAATTTGCATTGATTTAAGCTACTAAATTTGTTACAGCAGCAGTGAAAACATACAAGTAGTAATTTAGAGATAGGTCCAAGTGTAACTAACTTTTACAATGAATGACTGTGAGCTTTCCTTCAACTCTAAGCTTTGAAAATGCCACAAATTTTCCAAAATTCTGGTTCTGTCTTGTTATGTTCTGTAGGTTGACAATTTCATTTTAGTTTCCAACGTTAGGAAACTTGGATATGGACTTGATTTGAGGTGGTAATGAAAAACTCAGTTCAGTCTCCTGCTGTGCATTTTTACCCCTCATATAGAACACTTCCACTTCTGGCACTTCTCATCCCTGAAGGTGTGGGGTTCTTCCGCCCTACACCAGGCAGTTCTCCACAATACCAGCCTGGTGTCCTATAAGATAATTCAATTCTGACACCATCCACTGGTACATAGTGCCAGATCCAACAGGTTAAGGGTTCAGTCTCACAAAACTGTCCCCCACTTCAGATGCCAGTTGCAAGTAGTAGGTCCCCAGGTTACCCATGATTTTTGTCTGACATGGCTACCAGTTAGAACTTCCCATGACTTTCTCCTCACGTTCGATTAATTTTCTAGAAGGGCTCACAGAACTCAGGAAGCACACACGTTTACTGGTTTATCAAACGATATGATAAAGGATACACATAAATAGCCAGATAAAGAGATAGGAAGGGTCTTGACCCAGGAGCTTCTGTCCTTGGGGAGTTGGTGTGTGTCACCCACCTGGTGGTGTGTGTGTTCCCCACACCAGCTCACTGAACCCTGTACTATTGGGATCTTTACAGAGGCTTTCTCACATAAATGTGCTCAATTATTAACTCCATCTCCAGCCCCTCTTTAGAGAAGTGGGATGTGGAGGAAGGGTGGTGGGGCTGAAAGTTTGAAGCTTCAAATCATGGCTTGATCTTTCTGGTGACCATCCCCCATTCAGGAGCCCTCCAGGTGCCTTCCTAGAGTTCCTTCATTAGAACAGAAGATGCTCTTAGTGCTCTCATCACTAAGAATTTTCAAGGGCTGGGAGGCCTGGGTGGCTCAGTTGGTTGAGCAGCTGCCTTCGGCTCAGGTCATGATCCCAGGGTCCTGGGATCGAGTACCACATCGGGATCCTTGCTCGGCAGGGAGCCTGCTTCTCCCTCTGCCTCTGCCTGCCTCTCTGTCTGCCTGTGCTCACTCGCTCTCTCTCCCTCTGTCTCTGACAAATAAATAAATAAAATCTTTTAAAAAAAAATAGAAAAAGAAAAAGAAAAAAAAAGAAAGAAAGAAAAAAAAAGAATTTTCAAGGACTTTAGGAGTCTTGTGTCAGGAGCCAGGGCCAGAGACCAATTATAGACGTGTCTTTTCTCATAGAGGCCATCTTTGTTGTGAATGGTTTTATAGAAAAATGCTTTCCACATTAATACCCTCATCTGATCTTTCTAATAAGGGTTTTATTAACCATTTTACAAATGAGGAAGCTGAGCCTTGGTCAGATAAGTCAATGGCCCAAAGTCAGTGGAGAGTCAGAACTCCCTCTGCCTGTCTTATGAAAATCTAAAGCCAGTGTTCTCTCTGGGGACCCATAGCTCCCTGTTGGACTTGTGAGTCTCTATCTGGGGACCTCATTGTATTGAGAAAGCAGTGATGATGTGATGAAAATTTCATAGAACTATATTCTTTCCTGAGAAAAGGAAAGGTGGAACATATTTACTTATTAATTTTTAGAGAGAGAGAGCACACAGGAATGAGTGGGGGGAGGGGCAGGAGAAGAGGCAGAGAGAGAATCTCAAGCAGACTCCCCACTGAGCACAGAGCCCAACCTGGGGCTCCATCTCAGTTATGAGCCCCCAATTTGTAATGATAATCGTTATTACCACCCCTTACTGGATTATTAAATACTTGCTATGAAGCAGGCATCTGCCTAAGCCCTCCGCATACTTTCTCTCATTGACTCCTCAGGACAACCCTGTAAGGTAGAGATTATTAGCGCCACTTCACAGTTGAAAAAATTAAGACATGGGATTAAGTATTTCTCTTTTTCTTTTTGGTTGAAGTATTTTTCCTAAAATCATGCAGTTAGCAAGTTGTAAATCCCATATTTAAACCCAGGTTTGTCTAACTCAAGTTTATGTTCTGAAACCCTGCCCTACACTTGCAAGGCTACTCAGGACTTACCATCGTGGGTGGGAGACTTCCTATTTATAATTAATTCAACCCTTTATTGCTCCAAAATAACACACCTGCCAGTTTGCTATGTATTCTGCCAAAGCTAAATGCACATTTTTCTCTCTAGAAACTGCAGGTCTGAGGCTTGATTTAATTCCCATTGAGAAGAATAGGCAAGCTTGAGGAACAACTCAAACAATTAAATATTACAACTCTAAGTTCACCTAACTGGAGAAAAGAGTTCAGAAAATGTAAGGGTATTAATAACCTTTATAGATCTAGGAGAAGCCTTTCATCCATAGATAGGAACCATCTGTGGAGCAAAGCTATGATGTTGATATAATACTTTGCAAGCTTTTAGAAGCCCTTATCACAATATCATTGCTGAAATCGAGTGGGCAAAAATGGGCTCATGATAGAACTAATCATCACAAAGAATACTGCAAAGGATCTCTATGTTCTGGTCTCTGTATTCTCATTGTAATTTATAGCATAACTTGATACAGCTTTCTGATTAGCTGTCCATGAGTCTTCCTGTGGTCATATAAGAAGACAAACATATTTTTTTCTCTTGCCAAGTTTTTAAAATTGCTTCTGACACAACTAAACACATTGGCTAATTACTCTCAATAAGGATAGCTTTGTGCCAAAACCAAAAATTCAGTGTTTCTATCAGTCAATCTTTAGTGTCTTTTGGTAGGAAAAAAAAAAAAAAGAAACTTTTGAAGTCCTTTAAAAATCATCAGTCAGTAGATGGAGTCATAATTCAGTCCCTTTCCAGAAAGCCCACAGAGTCTTGCTGAAAATTAAAATATTTAGTGATAGCCACATCAAGGTTTTTCTAGTTCAGAAGTCAGTGTCAGCAATTCCTGCCTGAAAACTTTCTATGCTATCGTTCCTCTTACGTGTGGTGTTTCAATTAAATATCTGTTGAGATACATTTGAGACTTCAGAGAAAAACCTTCAAAGGCTGTCTGAAACCTAGCTCCAAGGAGACATAATTATCTGGGAATGAGTGCATGTCAGGTTTTTGGTTTTCACATAAAATACCATTTTGTCACTTCCGTGTCAGGAATCTAACCTGACAATAGACTCCCCTTTCAACCAGTAAGGTAGAATGCTTGTCAGTGATTTCCCTTGAACAATCGGCTCTTCAGTTCTGTCAAAAACCAAGCTGATACATTTGATATTCAAGAAGCATTAAGGTCGGGGCGCCTGGGTGGCTCAGTGGGTTGAGCCTCTGCCTTCAGCTCAGGTCATGATCTCGGGGTCCTGGGATCAAGCCCCACATCGGGCCCTCTGCTTGGCGGGGAGCTCTGCTTCCTCCTCTCTCTCTCTCTCTGCGTGCCTCTCTGCCTACTTCGATCTCTCTGTCAACTAAATAAATAAATAAAATCTTTAAAAAAAAAAAAAAAGGAAGCATTAATATCAGTGATTCCCAGATGTGAGTAATTATTAGCATCGCCTGGAAAACTGTTTAAAACCTCAGTCTGGGGGCACAGACTGACTCTTGATTTACACTCAGGTCGTGATCTCAGGGTCTTAGGATCAAGCCTCAGGTTAGGCTCCATGCTCAGTGTGCAGTCTGCTTGTCCCTTTCCCTCTGCTCCACTCTCCCCCCCGGAACTTGTTTTCTCCCACTCAAATAAATAAATAAAATCTTAAAAGCAAAAAACCCCCACCTCAGTCTGATTCAGTAGACCTGAGACTTTGGAATTAGTATTATAAAAACTCCTCACATGATTTCATTAGCCAGCTTCATAAAGCTGCTCTTAGACTTTCAGATGTGTTACACAAATTACACAAATTACAAATTACTTCATGTAAAAATGCACACCGTCTCATTAGGAAGGGAGCCCTAGTAAAAAGTTTGTTCTGATGAATTGGCATGCTTCCCTTTTTTTATATCATGGCAGCCGTGTAAGACATCGCTGTCCTTTCCCCCTTGGGGACAGGGATGCTCAGAGGTGAGTTCTACTTACACATGAGGTGGGAGCTCTTCTTAGCCTTGGACTTCTGTTTTGTTTTGTTTTCTCATCCTGATTACACTGTATTAGCTCTTTACTGTTGGTTGAAGAGTTTTATTTTACTTAAGCCTTTTGTTTTTATTATCTATTTAAGATTCTTTTTAAAAGTAGGTCGTGTTATAAATAATAGACGATGTTTAGAGAAGGAATAGAGAGGACGTATTCAAAAGGTTTGGAGGATGAAATCATGACATTTTTATGTCATCTGACTGTACTGCTCTACCAGAGGCCTGGCATGTTGGACTGACATTATGCCTGCAGAATTGTATTATGACTGGATATGATGAAGCCTTTGTAGGCTTTAAGATTTCCACAAAATACACAAGCACAAAGTCCTGTAATGATGTACTATATTCTTTCCCATAGAAATATGGATGAAGCTGACCACTAAAAAACTTTCCAAAGTTTATTGAATATATGATATGTAAATGTAGGTAATTGCTACTACTCTAAGAAGGTCTTAAGGAGTGCTCTAAAGATTGATAGAATTTAGCAAGATAAAATAAATTAGAAATGTGAAAAAATAAGGGGTCTGGCTAGCACAAAAAAGTTATATAATCTTGCTAAGGCACGCCAAAATTTGAACTATCTAGCAGCCTATACAAAAAGGAAAATTCTCTGCTCAGATAAGCAAAAAGTTGTTGTGATAATAAATCTAAAAAGATTTCTACTTTTGGGACACACTGGTGGCTTAGTTGGTTAAGTGGCTGACTCCTAGTTTTGGCTCAGGTCATAGTCTTAGGGTTATGAGATCCGGCACATGTGTGCACTCTCTCTCTCTCTAAAATAAATAAATCTTAAAAAAAAAAAAAAAAGATTTCTACTTTCTATAGGGTCTTATTGAGAAAATACTTGGAAGTAGATCATCTTTTCTCTTCACTGGTACAGTTATCACTATGGGATACTAGTAACTTATTATGTAGTTCAGATTTTAACATGAACTTTGAGATACATTTAAGAAACGTTCCATCCCATTAAAAAAAGGGGTCACCATTTTCTCTCCCTGTCAGCCAACGGAACAGGTATTGGGAGTTGGAGGAAATCTTATTTGATGAGACAAAGTCAAAGGGAATGTATTTTTTATATTTAGGATGATATACACCTAATCTTTGTCTTTTTTATCTGGTACATTGCTGTTAATCTGTGGGGTATCTTCTAGTTTCTACCCTACCCTATTTACTCCCCACCCCTTCTCTCTTCCTGTCTTAACCCAGGACAACTTTATGATTGCATCTTCTTCCCAAAAGTATGTGGAGGCCAAGAAAATAACCTGGACACAAAACTTAATCAGACAGTTTCAGAAATAGCCAGCTAAGTAGCTTTTGATGTTTCACACCAGTTTTGTTTTTGTTTTTGTTTTTGTTTTTTTGACTATTCAAGCTTTACACAGTACCTCCTAAACCTGATTATATATTGGAATTCCCCAGGAGTTTCTCAAAAATGCAGCTGTCTGGATCCCACAAACTCATTTTCTGATGCAGTCAACCAGGACTTGAAATTCAGGAAGTTGCATTTCAGAAAACACCAGAAGTGGTTCAGAGTTGAGAAAAGCTGGCCAAGGGGCAAATAGTACAGGTTTAAAAAGTCACACAGATAGGACTTCAAAACACTGTGTTATTATTTTATGCTGGTAATCTTGAGTAAACTCTATCTTTCTTTGCCTCAGTTTCTTTGATTGTAACATGACAATTAAAAAATTTTCCATTATTGGGTTATTTTAAGGATCAAGTGAGATTAAATGTCCTACCAGAGCACCTGGAGGATAGTCCTTAACTTCCCAAAAGTATGTGGAGGCCAAGAAAATAACCTGGACATAAGACTTAATAAATTAAGTTAAGGACTTAATAAATGCTAACTATTTAATTATATACCTACAACATAACTATTTAATTATATACCTACAACATACTTTCAAACCTCGACTCAGGGTAGGGCCAGCCCTTAGGAAAGTATTTCTAAGGGTACTTACAACACTTTCTCTTGTTTTATGATACTTGTAACCCCCCTCCCCCCACCCCCCCGCCGATTTAAAAGTGCTTTCCATTAGTGTTTCTACATATCCCAAAATAAATCCCATGTTTACTTTTTTGAAGTCTGCAAATACAGAGTGATCACACTCTTTTTTTTGTATACTGCGTACCTCCTCATCACCATCCTGATTAGACTCCATATGATATGCAGATCTCATCAGGCCATTTATCCCGTTTGCCAAATATTGCAAAACTAATTGTTTTAGAGACTGGAGGAGAGGTAAAAGGGTAGGGAGAGAGAATCTTAAGCAGGCTCCATGCTGAGCATGGAGCCCAACACAGGGCTCAATCTCAAGACCCTGAGATCAAGACCTGAGCTGAAATCAGGAGTCAGATGCTTAACCAACTGAGCCATTCAAACACCCTGAAAATAGTAATTTTTTTGTAAGTTCCCCTTTAGTCCTACCATTATAGAATTATGGAAAACTGAATTCTAAAAGCAGAGCTGCCTGATCAAATTGGAGGAAACTTAGGTAGGGGAGTGCTTTAAATTAAGACACTGAAGTCCTAGTTTGAATGAACCAGACTTTAATTGTGTCACAAGGATCACTTTAGAGATAATCTCGGTAAATCCTATTAACTGAATAATGAAGTGAAGCATTCCTGTGCAGAGAAATCCATTTTTCCTGACAGGGAGGAAAAACTATTCCCTCCACCCTTCTCAGATTCATAGTCTGGGGCTCTGTAAATTAGACAGATAAAAGACAGGCTAACAAGAGAAAAACAGACATTTATTAACAAGTGCATTTTGGGTCCACGTGGAAGTTCTCAGTGATGTAAAACTCAGAGAGGTCATTAGAACTTGGGTGATGGACATTAAGAAGGTCACATGTGGTTATGAGCCAGGGGTGTTCTACGCAACTAATGAATTGTTGAACACTACATCAAAAACTAATGATGTACTCTGTCGGTTAACATAATAATAAAAAATTAATTAAAAAAAGGAGCTGGGCTTATGTAACGTCTTTAAGGAAAAGATGTACATTTCTAGAGAAATGACAAGATAGAGGAAAAGGAATTTGAGTTTCTAGGGCAGCAAATCGTAGGAAGGTAAACATATGGTGGAAACTAATGGAAGGTAAGAGCTAGTTAGAAAAGTTTGTTATATAGTTCATCTGATGCTGTTCCTGGACTGATTAAGGTCTAGAATTGTCTCCGATGATTAACTTTTGTCCTTCCTGGAAAAGAGAGGAAGAGGGACACCTTTAAAAATTTCTGTCCCGCTTTTAGGCAAATAGGAGAGTTTTTCCTTTCCTTTTTCGTTTCTTTTCCTCTTCTTTTTTCTTTTTTCTCTTCCTCTCTTTCTTTCTTTTTAGATCTATTTTAGAGAGAGAGTGAAAGTCGGGGGAGGGGCAGAGAGAGGGAAATAAGCAGACTCCTGGCTGAGCACGGAGCCCAATGCAGGGCTCCATTTTAGGACGGTGAGATCATGACATGAGCCAAAAGCAAGAGTTAGCCACTTAACTGAGTGAGCCGTCCAGTCGCCCTAAAAGCTTTTCTTGTATCTTCTCAGTTGCCGTCAGCTCAAAATATTCCTTATGGCAAAGGGCCACATTCTGCCACCCTTCCTTCCCATTGAAGGATAAAATGGGGAAATCTTAGAACTGTATGAACTGGAAGGAGACATTAATTATTTTGAAAGAAATGTGAGCATTTTTATATACTATCTCTGCCTCAAAGAATGCTTTTGAAGCTATTACACATTCAACATAGCTATCTCAAGTGAATCATGTTTTGTCATTTGAAATATTAAAATAAAATTTTGCCTCAAGTGCTTTTAAAGAATGCCAAGAAGTTTCCAAATAAAACAAGTATCTGGGTCCAGCATTTTCCGTTATTTTCACTCCTTTTCCCCTTTTTTAATTAAATGTTTCAGAGAATATGCATAGTGGTTCAACCACCCTCATCCATCCACGCTCATCTATTTTCCTGACTCAACTGTATGCTATTGTGGTAAGGATTCAATATCGACACTAAAAAAGGAACACAAAAGAGGATACTCACTGAAGTATTTTACTGGCAAATTAACTGCAAAACACTTATGGAAATTATATGCAAATTAATTAAAATAGTGTTACGAATACACGTCCCCCCTCTTTTTTTTTTTTTTTTTTTTTTTTACCATTTGAACCATTTGTAAGTGTCCAGTTCTCTTGTATTAAGTACGTTCACATTATTGTGCACCATCGCCCTTAAGAATGAAGGGGAGAAGAATGGAGGGTAGGCAGGAAGGGAGGGAGGAAGGCCATCCCAAGACAACTTTTAAAAAAATTAGTAATAGTACAGTTTAGTTTCCATTTGAGTATAGCTGACATATGCTGTTACGTTAGTTTCAGATGTACAGTACAGTGATTCAAAGCTCTATACATTAGGCTGTGCTCACCACAAGTGTAGGTCCCATCTGTCCCCATACAACACCATCACAATACCATTGACTATATCCCCCCTGCTATGCCTTTCATTCCCATGCCTTTGCTCATTCCCTACCTGGAAGTCTATACCACCTACTCCCCTTTACCCATTTTGCTCATCCTCCCTGCCCCTCCCCTCTGGCAACCATCAATTTGTTTTCTGTGTTTGTAGGCCTGATTTTATTTATGCTTTTTTTGTTGTTTTATAGATTTCAGATATAAGTAAAATCATATAGTATTTGTCTTTGTCTCACTTATTTCACTTAGCATAAAACCCATCCACGTTGTTGCAAATGGTAAGATCTCATATATTTTATGGCCGTATAATATTGTGTGTGTGTGTGTGTGTGTGTGTGTGTGTGTGTGTGTTAAATATTGTGTTGAGTTCTTCACATATTTTGTATAAGTTCTTTATATATTTGCTATAGTAAGCCCTATTGAATATGCCATTTGGAAATATCTTCTACCATTCAGTATATATTGCCTTTTTGTTTTGTTGATGGCTTCCTTTGCAAAAAGCTTTTTATTTTGATGTAGTCAGAGCGATCTTAAGAAATCCAGAATAGGGGTGCCTGGGTGGCTCAGTGGGTTAAAGCTCTGCCTTCAGATCAGGTCATGATCTCAGGGTCCTGGGATCGAGCCCCATGTTGGGCTCTCTGCTCAGCAGGGGGCCTACTTCTTCCTCACCCCCCAACCGCTTGCCTCTCTGCCTACTTGTGATCATTCTCTCTCTGTCAAAAAATAAAATCATTCTTTAAAAAATTTTAAATATAAAAAATATTAAAAATTAAAAGAAATCCAGAATAAAGCTAGAAGTATTGCGATTCCAGATTTCAGGATGTGTGCTATACTACAAAGCTATTCTAATCAAAACCGTATGGTACTGGCTCAATAATAGACACATGGGTCAACGGAAGAGAAGAGAGAGGCCAGAAATAATCTTATTGTCAATTAATCTATGGCAAAAGAGGCAATAGGCAATGAACAAAAGTCTCTTCAATAAATAGTGCTGAGAAACCTGGACAGCTAACATGCCAAAGAAGGAAACCGGACCTTTTTCTTACATTATACACAAAAATAAACTCAAAATGGATTAAAGACCCAAATGTGACATCTGAAACCAAGACAGCTTTTACTCTCCTTTGCACGCTTGGGTTGAGGCAGCTGACAGTCTTGAGTTCTCCTATCTGGGAAAAGAATGGTGCCAGGTTGTGTCAGAGGTTGGGATTTCAAAGACTATAAAATATGACCTCAACTATATTGTACCCTAACTATATTTGGACCTAGAGCTTGAAGTTTCTTGAAATTTTGCATAGATAACAAGCTGCAGTAGGGACAGTTTCCCATCATCAAGAGCAAGTGGTTATTTAGCAACATCTCTCTGTAGAATAATGGGCAATGACGAAGTCAAGAGCCTTACAAGAGAAAATGAAATTGTATTAAAATATATCACAAATGAATGATAGTACACATCTTAAAGACAGTGGGTTGCTACAGGAATTCAGAAAAAAGAGTAACTTTGCAAGCTGGGATGCTTTTGGCTTAACTGTTACAATGGCTCTGCATTCATTTAGTACGGATTTTAATTGAAATCATATGAAATAGGGGTGCCTGGGTGGCTCAGTGGGTTAAAGCCTCTGCCTTCAGCTCAGGTCATGATCCCCTGGTCCTGGGATTGAGCCCCGCATCGGGCTCTCTGCTCAGCAGGGAGCCTGCTTCTGCGCACCACCCCCCGCCCCCGCCTACCTCTCTGCCTCCTTGTGATCTCTGTCAAATAAATAAATAAAATCTTAAAAAAAAAATCATATGAAATAAAACATCAGTAAAAGTATGGGCAAAATCTGAAATGATGCACAGAAAAGGCAAGGATTTTGTAATTCCAAAGTGAATCTGCAGAACTGTTTTTGTTAGCGCCACATGATGGCTGCATTATAGATAGAAGAGAAATATCCAACATTCTTTGTCAGTCTTCTGGAAGAATAGGTTTTGCGTTATGACAGTGATGATTACTGAGAGCTCCTCAAGAATGCATTACTTTGTTAAATGCACTGCCCTTGTACTCTA
Source organism: Mustela erminea (assembly GCF_009829155.1). Lineage (NCBI taxonomy): Eukaryota > Metazoa > Chordata > Mammalia > Carnivora > Mustelidae > Mustela > Mustela erminea. The sequence goes on along the minus strand of NC_045619.1, from coordinate 46,772,180 downwards.
AAGCTTCTGATGTTCTGAGGGCAACTGGACTAATCATTCCGCATCATCTTCTTCCTTGCCTGGAGGAAGCACTGCTGCTCTGGTATAATAGAACAAACCTTCCTGGGGATGACATGGAAATGGCTTGCAAAAAGTAAACCTTTTGTATGAAGGCTGAATTCCCAGGCTCTCTCTCTAATGGCTGAAGATGAGAGATCATGGCTTATGGAATGCATCTCATCTTCACTTCCTGAGAAGGAGACCAGTGCTGGAATTGAAAATAGAGCCCTGCATTGATAAGATAGAAATACATTGCTAAGACTTTGCAAACTTTATTAAGAAAGTGGTCAGTGGTTTAAAATGAGCGCTAATCCTCCCCGCCCCCCACAGAAGCATGGAAAAATGCATTAAATCTAAACATTCACTTGTCTGTTCATTAATAAAAACCTTCCCATAAAGGAGTTGAGTTGACCTGAAGGCTACACAATAGATCTTTCTGATGAGATTCAAGCAGTGACTTTCACTGACTCTTTTTGTGAATTATAATCATTTGGGTCCTGCCGAGGTCTAATTTGGGTTTGAGAGTGTCAACCCACAAGTAACTGATTCACGCCACTTTGACCAATAGACATTAAAGGGTGAGTGAGAAAATGGAATATGTTCAGCAACTTAGAATGGAGGAAAATAATAACCTAAAAGATTGCTACACTTTTGACCTTTCACAATGTGTAAATTATCTTATAAAATAATATGTGAATTTGCACCCATGGCTTGATTCAAGACCTCCGAACTTTCCGTCATGGATCTGAACCTCAAAGTACGGTATTTATAGCCAGAGCGAGGTCTTCACTTTCGGTGATGATTGTTCCCTTTGGCTTGAAAGAAAGTTGGGCTCCAGGTTGCAGAGTTTTGCTGTGCCCAGGCAGTTGACCCCTCTTCCTTTCTTTCCCATTCTCCACTGTCTTGCAGACCAGATGATGTGCTCCTGCATCGCACGCATGACGAGATTGTCCTCCTGCATTGCTTCCTCTGGCCCGTGGTGACATTTGTGGTGGGTGTTCTCATTGTGGTCCTGACCATCTGCGCCAAGAGCCTGGCAGTGAAAGCAGAGGCCATGAAGAAGCGCAAGTTCTCGTAGAGGGGAGAAGGCTCATGGGAAGCAAAGCCCAGAAGCTGCACCCATCGGCACACATCTCCCTGCAGAGCCTGCTTCCTGGCGCAGGAGATGGAAGGGGCTATGCGAGGTCTCTGAGAGGCTCCAGCCTCGATGGCAGCGGAAACAGGCACAGCTGGAAGACTCAGGACCGCATAGATTGTATGCCATGTGTCGTAGCGATGGCTAAGGGGTCAAGCTCTTAACCTAATGGAGTAGCCATTTCAGAAAACTCTATAAGAAGTTAATTTTCTTTGGAAAGTAACAGTATATAATTGTACAGTGTAGTATACAAACCATTATGATTTATGCTGCCTAAAAATATTAAAATAGAGTGGTCTGTGGTTTGGGTTTTTTTTCTTTGTTTTTGTTTGTTTGTTTGTTTGTTTTGTTTTGTTTTAATTTCCTTTTTTATGCTTGGAACACCAGGGTTTAAAAAAAGGGTATCATGGGCTTCATTTGATTCTGCTAGATTCAGCTTGTACTTAGAGATAAGGAACCCCGCACAAGTCTTGATCTCACAGTACGATCCCCACTTCCCACTGTTAAAGACTACCTTTTGACTCCTGCTTGAAAAATGAGAAGTGCACTGTCAACTCAGTCTTCAGTCATTTCCATGAGTCTTCATCAAGGGATCCTCAAAGATTGGGAAAAACCTCTCCTCCAACACTTGCCTTTGGCTCCCCATTATTTGTCACCCGATTATTTCTTAAGAGAGAGAGACAGTTCTGAACAAGATCTTCCCTAGCTCTGTGCCCCTTTAGTCCCGTGTCCCTGTTGTGTTTGATGGATTTTTCTCTCGGCGCAGCCGAATGTACATGATGTGAAGGACACTTACTTTTCAGCTGCTGTTTTTGTTCCTTTCTTCTTTGAGGCCAGAAAGAAATATTCAAAATCCGTTCAAGTATTTTGTTTTTATTTTCTTTGTTCTCGCCCTTGATGTTGTCGGTATTAAAACGAGAACGTCACGGCAGTAGGGTCAGTTGGCTTGGCCGGACCCGGAGACTTACCCCGGCACCCACCCCTGCCATCCCTGAGCTGCTTGCACCTTTCTCAGAAGTTCATGGAAGAGACCATACTGCTTTCCATCTGTCCATAAACTCAGATTCCAAACATCAGTTCCAGGTCTCCGTGAATATCACACCAACCCAAGTATTCACCAGGTAGAATCAAACCTCTGTTAGAGGAGAGGTCCACTTTTAGTGAAGGAACAACTGACAACCCGATTTCTTCTCTTAAGTCTTCCAACATGCTTCTGTTAGAATAAAGGCAACTTAAGGACAGCACTTGCTCAGGGCTCTCAGAAAGACATATTAGAGGAATGACAATCTCCTGACTTTTTATTCACATCCTGCTGTTTCCTTAATTTTAGAACACAAGTCACTGAGAGCAGCCTAGTCTCCTATGGAAGGGTGCTGGACGAGTATGATCCTTTTTTCTAACCTCGTGTTACAAGCTGCCCTGTGAAAAAGGCCTTGAGCACGCTGTCGATGACGACCTTTCAGGTGGCTCTGGTCCCTTGACTTCTGTGCTGGCTTTCTCTTGCAGCATCCGCATTGTCTTAGCAACACCGTGATCCCTTAGGAAACACTGTTATTTGAGAATTGGAACCTGAGAATATCATCATCTTTGCACCACATAGTGGGAGAGGAAGTCTACTCTAGCCATTATATCTTAATCCAATAACCTCTGATTAATTAATTACAGAGAATAGATCAAAATAGTGCAGGGATATATGTGATGTGTTGGGAAAAAGAGAAATGGATGTCTACTGATCTGAGTTTTCATGTATCTTTGTGAACACTCACAGGTTTATGTTAATGAAGGCCTCTTTTGACTCAAGGAGTATACATACCAGTATCCTGTATCCTGTATGTTGGCTTTTGGAAAAGAGGAGAAACACGCTGAATTCCTGAGGTCACCTGTAGCTTTAAGGTCTTACTTGATTCTAGCTAGTTACGTTTGAGTCTCTTTATACTTGTCCTTAAAGCTAAAATCCAGAAGAATAAGGAAAGGCCATTTTTAAGATCAGAAAAAGGTAAAGAAGCCTGACTTCTTAATGCTTTAATTCACTTTTTTTTGTACAAGTGAGGAAATGGCCGAAGCTGCTGTCACAGAGACCCCAAAATACGGCGGCTCGTGGAAGACGTTCTTTCTTCCCCACACAGCAGTTCAGAGGTGGCAGGGAAGTCCAGGGCAGGCCGGGCAGCTCCATTTCAGACGGTAATGGAGGGCCTCAGGATTCATCTATCTTGCTGTTCTTTTATTACCAAGGCTGGTGTTCATTCCACGGTCAAAATTGGCTCAAAGAATCACACCCACTTTGCAGCCTGGGAAAGAGAGGAAGTTGGGAGCAAGCTATTTCTTTTTAAGGAAATTTCACCCATCACTTTCGCTCACAGTTATTCGTGAGTACTTACCACATAGCTATACCTAGCTTCAAGGGAGACGGGGACATGTTCTCTTGCGCTAGATGGGCATATGTTCCACTAAATCTCCAGGGGAAGAGTTCTGTTTATAAAAGGAAAGGGGAAGGGGCGCCTGAGTGGCTCAGCAGGTTAAGCTTCTGCCTTCGGCTCAGGTCATGATCTCAGGGTCCTGGTATTGAGCCCCATATCGGACTCTCTGCTCTGCAGGGAGCCTGCTTCCCCCTCTCTCTCTGCTGGCCTCTCTGCCTACTTGTGATCTCTTTCTCCCTGTCAAATAAATAAAATCTTAAAAAAAAAAAATAACAAAAGGAAAGGGGAAGAAAGAGCACTAAATATTTTGTTTGTTTGTTTGTTTGTTTGAGAGAGAGAGCAATTCTACAAACAAGGGGAGGGGCTGAGGGAGAAACAGCCTCTTGGAAAAACTTGTCCTTTGTCCTCTGGGGTCCCGGTTTGACCTCTAGGAAATTCTTGCTCATCAAACTCCCATCCACATCTGAAACTTTTGGGGTTTATCACAGCTTTTTCAGGCTCCTGCTGCTGGCGCATACTAGTGTTCCTTAGGTATTGAGCAATCGTAGGCTTATATTGGCCAGGATTATAATTTATTTGGCTGTGATGAAGAGGTTGACTCCATTTTTAATGTGTGATGGCCAACAGCTCTCGTGCCTCCTTACACCTCCGACCCTCTGTGTTCCACTTCCGGGCAAGCTGCTTAGAAAGGCTGGAGGCCTCCTTCTTTGGCCCAGTGGGAAGTTCAGACCACACAAGCCTGGCCTGAAAGCAGGAACCCTTTCTCCAGCCTCATACCCTAAGAACAATAAAAGCCTAACCAGTCAATTCATTTTTTGGACCCGGGAGGGGACTGCCCTGCTCTCCCCACAAACACATGAACGAACAATAAACCTTTTCATACCCTCTCGATGTGTGTGTGATTATTAGTCTTGACATCCAAACCAAATTTTGGATTAGCGGGTCCATCTCAGGGGTGCCCACAACAGAAGTGATCAAATTTCATCAGAAATACAGTAGGTTTCTGTTCTATTTGCTTCCAGTTAGTTCATGTGTAATAACCACACCCAAAGTCTGCTCTTGTCAATAGTTCTTAAGCCAACAGCGTTTTAGTCTTTGGTTGTACTTCTAATCCTCAGTTTAATGGCAGGCACCTTGAGGCTTTCTGGAACGAGTTGAGGTGGGTCTGCCACGCCCTGTATCTGATCTCTTCTGTTGAGCTACTGCCATTGCCTGGCCAATGGTAGTTAGTGGAGACCCTTGAGAAAGGTTCTGCACGATCATTTATTTCCTGCTCTTGGGGGTCCAGAAACCACGGGCTGCAGGACGTAGGCACAACTCCTAGAACAAAGCTGTGTTGTCCTCCTCGTAGACTAGTTCTTCTTGTCTCACTCAACTATTTTCCTTGGTACTTTACTAAAAAAGACAGCCAGAAGCTGCCAATGCACCTCATCACTGCTTTTTCCTTATCACCTTCCCCATTGCTGCGGGCCTGCCTCCTGAGTTGCTGCAGGTGACCGGTTTGCCCAATGTTTGATGAGGGCATAACGAGTGTCTCTAGTTTTCCATCCAGCAGTCTCTGTTTTCTTGCTATGACCTGCTTGGCAACAATGCCAACAATGTCATATTTTTGATTTTTGTCATGATGGGGAGATCATTTACAAGGCCTTTCTCTAAATGGTCTCATCTGGTGATTCCCAAATCTAGTACCTCCTGCCCTTACTGTTCCATGCTCTGAATGCATGTTGTAAGAGCTCCGATGCCTTCAGGTCTTTGTCTCAAGCTCCGTGACGGGCAGACGATGCAATGGCAGAATAAGTAATGGGACAAAATATCATCAGACAACATGGGTAGGGAATCATTTACCTGGCTCAGATAATTAGTCCTTTTGAAAAAATTAGCTGAAATACACCAAATCATATAAAACCCTTTTCCTAATAGCTCAACATTCACATCCCGTGCCCTCCAGTCCAGATGCATCACACTCTTCTCAGGGTCTGTATGTATGTAGTCCTGTGCCATGGATGACTCTCCTCACTGTTTTTGCATATCTGTTTCTTCTTATCCATTAGGTCTGAGCGTAAATATTGACTCTTCCTAGAAGCCTTCCTTACCCATCCAGCGTAAGCAGGTTTCTCTTGTCATCTTTCTCTTTATCCTGCTTTCTTCCTTTGTAGTACTTATTGCTGCTTCTACTTATATAAGTATTTTCTTGTCTATTATCTCTCCCATTAGATGATAAGCTCCATGAAGGTGGAATGGTGGTGGGATTTCTTTTTCCATCATTGGCACAGTGCCTGACACAATAAGGTGCTAAATAAATATTTATTGGATGGATAAATGAATGAATGCTCCCAGGATCCAATATGTTCTTCATACATGTTGTTCCTTATATGTCTTGGGGAAATTCTACCTTACCTTCAAGTCCCAACCTAGTCCCTGCATCCTTACCTGCGAAATTAATCACTCCCCCCACTGTGATCCCATCGCAGTTTGTACATAACTCTATTGTTCTAAAAATCTAGCGTGTATTGTAAGATTTCATCATGTATTGTATGACACTCACTCGCTGGTTTTTCCTTACCTCCCCACCTTTTGAGATGAGAAACAAAGTTTATTAATTTCTTTTGTCCATAATGACAACAATAATAATCACCTCCACCTAACACTTGTTAACTGCAGATATTTATTCTGTCATACTGTTTCTGAAAGTCAGGAATCAGGAAGTGGCTTTGCTGTAATTCTAAATTATTCTTGGTGAAATATTACCAGTTAGAAAGTGCATGGGTTAGAGGTGTTACATGGAATAAACATAAGAAACGGGAGTCCAGCAGAATTACAGTAGAGAACTGTTGATAGGAACACCATTATTCACTTGCTAGGCACTTTAAAATAAAAAGTGAGCAAAGTCCAACTGGCTGCATTTTTGCGGCTGACATGAAGAGGTTTCCAAAAGAAATCATCGGAGACTTCAGGAATAGACACGCCAGTGACTGCAGATGACTTCCAAGAGTAGACCAGGGAGTGTATGCGACTCTTGTTCTTTCCTCACTTTCTGTGAATAACCTTAAGTCAGAAATAGGGATGTTAACATATAAACAAAGACTAAAATTGGGAGTAGTCCCATTGCCAGATCTTTAATACCTCGGGGTAATTTTTGATAGAACTCTAGAGACCCAAGAATGAGGATAAATTAATGTCTTTAGGAGACACAACTACTAAAAGCATTGTGGGAGAGAAACTCTGGAGAAAGATGACTGTAGATGTTGTTAGCTTTGAAAAAAGGCACGGGATAACAGTGGTGCTGGTGGAAAAATGGAAGGGAAAATAATACAGTGAATGAACCATAAATGTGCTTGGAGGATAAGCCGTATTGTCAGCTGTTCAAATTCACAAGTTGAAATTTCTTTAAATGTTAAGTGACAGCTTTGCAAATTTTTTTTTTTTTTTTTTGGCAACCGATACTTCAATACCAACCTTAAGCCCTGGCATTATTGTATTTTCTCTCCCTCAGCATCAACAAACTTCTCCAGAGGTAGGAGCTCAAATAATCCTAATTTTTACCCTTGGACTTTAACCAAGGGATATTCCTTTATCCTTTGTAACACTAACCTGCTAATTTAATTGGAAGAATCTATTAGGCAAAAGGGTCTTCAGGATTAAGTGTTCCTTTGAAGACCTCTTCCTTGAGATTCCCAGCACTGCCCTATTCAGACTCAAGCCAAAGCCAATTTGGAAACTAACTTACCAGTATCCCTGTGTCTAAATCAAACCCAAACTGAAGGTCTTCGTGAAATCCCGGACTCCAATGGACTAAAAATTATATCTAAATCGGTAGAATTTTGAGGGTTGAGTCCATCAAGATTCATGTTGACACATTCAAACCTTACCCAGGCTTGAGTAAAAACTTCTAAAAACAGTAAACAAAGGAGTTGAAACCTACTAAAAAGACTCGTCATAAATTATACTGGTCTTGTACAATTTGTACCTGTCCTCCCTGTCAAGAAAGAAACTCAGTGGGTGAAGACTAGATTTGCTCAGGGCCTCAGGGTCATAAATAAAATAGCCATCCCTTACTTCCCCGTGACACTAAACCCAAATACTATTTCTTTGTGTGGTTACATGTTCTAGACTCCTGCATTTGTTTGGTGCTTTCTTTAGTAGTTCCTTATGTTAGATTGAGATAGTTAAACCTGCTTGATCTTTCCTGGGAGTCAGCAATATGCCTTACCAATTATGCTTCAAGTAATTTAATGATGTGGCCTCCTATTTTTTCTTTCTTTCTTCTCCTCTCCTCCCTTCCTTCCTAACTTCCTTCCTTCCTTCCTAAGATTTTATGTTTAAGTACTCTCTACACCCAATGCGGGGCTTGAACTTACATCCCTGCGATCAAGAGTCACATGTTCTACCGACTGAGCCAGCCATGTGCCCCCCTCTTGCGAAGACCTTACAGGCCTTAAGTTTCCCTGCAATTCTTGTCTTACCTTCTTAACAGTTTTAACTCAGAAAAGACTTTATGTTAGAAGGAATGTTATAATTTCGTCAAAACAAATTATATCACTGAGGATAAGATTAATCCCAAGGGGGTAAATCTCTCACTTTGGACAGGTTAAAAGACATTCCACACTTTCCTGTGCCAGTCATTCAGACTTCATTCAGAGTCTGTTTGAGAGGCTGCCTGGGTCTTACAACCACTGCAGACAGTTAGTTTCCAACTGTTTTAAAACTTCCATGCCGCTTTGTGGTTTAACCAAGTGATCGGCAATCAAAATTCTTCCTTGGGAACTTAAAACTTGAGCTGACATTTTGTAATTTAAAAGTTAGCTTTTTTAACATCGTCTTACCCTGGGTCAACTTAAGTATCTCAAACCTTTCTACATATTCATAAATAAACCCATCTGGACAAACCTTTGTTGTTTTGACTCCATTTCATGGTGGTGTAACTGGGGCCCCGGAGTTCAAGAGCACCTGGCCCTGGGGGTCCCAAACAGACCAGCTTCTGCCTCTTGCCTCTGACAAAACCCAGAGGCAGAGAGACAAGGGGTGGTGAAACAAGAAAGGGATTCATTTCAGTGAGACCAACACCAGGAAGACAGCGAACGAGCCTCTCAAATACTGTCTCCAGAGCTCTCAAAATACTTCCAGGTCATGTAAGGAAAATATGGGACAGAGGTCGGTGGGTACATGCAGGCGGGCAATAAAAGTCAGGTCAGTCCTTGTCTTGGGGTCAATCACGCAGGGTCTTGCTGGCGTCAGGGCAGTCCCTATTGCGTAAAGGGGTGCTTTGGGTTCCCATCACAAGGTGTTTGCCTGCCCCGCCTTCTGCCTGAGTTAAGAGATAAGCTGGAAAGCACTTAGTCAATTAGAAAGTACAAACTGAGGTCAAAATGGAGGGAGCTAAAGTCCTCTTTCAGTATTTGTCAAAGAAAAGCTTGCTACAGCTTTTCTTCTCACCCAGTGGCAAAAGCCCCATTTCCTAGTCTCAGGGTAACAGTGTCCGCAGCTAAATTAGTGCATACCACGGCTAACGAGGGTCTTCCTCAGACTCCTGGACTCTCGTGATGTGTAATTGGTAGAGGCTTGAGGGATGGAATGCAGAAAGGGCCACAGCACCCCCCAGACTGAAGACACACAGACCCATCGGGCGATGACCTCAGAATATCCAGAGGCCCTCACTGGCGAATGGGCTGCTTACAAACAGGCACAATTATCAAAAAAGGGAGGACTCCACACGTTGCTCTACCTCTTCCCTTCCCCCCTTTAAAAAGGTTCCCACCCACTTCCTTGGGGGAGACAGCCTCTCCTCTGCCGTCCTGCCCACAGCTCCCTTGAGGTGTATTCAACACATTTCTATCTCCTCTGCTCCGCAGGTGGGTGAATCCTTTCACCGCCCGCGCCACGGGCTTCCACCCAATCATTGCCCCACATTTGGTGGCATCATCTGATTGGGAGAGACACCGCATTTAGACACCACAGAAAGACATTAGTTCTTAGCAGGTAGCCTTACCTTACCCATTTCTTCCCTAGTAATACTACTTTAAGTCCTGCTACTTTCCTTTCTTTCTTTCTTTCTTTCTTTCTTCCCTTCTTCCTTTCTCTCCCTTCCTTCCCTCCTTCCCTCCTTTCTTTCTTTCTTTTCTTCTTTCTTCCTTTTTTACCAAAGGGATGACTCATAACTGCCTAACCTCTGTCCAGGAATGTCCATGTCCTGAACAAATATATTAGAAACTCTTCTAGAAAGTCTAGAGTTAACCTTGTTTGTTAACAGGTCATACAAAGACAAAAACAAGGAATTAACAGGCAGGATATATTAAAAAAAAAAAAAAAAACTCAACTTGTCACTGTCTAGACCCCAAGACCTAACCTTTATTGCCTACCTGCTTGTGCTCACCGATCTTCGTCCCACATTTTTCTTAAGCTCCGCTTTGCAGTTTATCACTTGACTCTGAGAAAAGACCCAATGGGCATAATGTTCTGTGGTGGAAATATAAACTACATCTCAAGCAGTATCTCTAGCGGCCCAGACCATCCAGACCAGCTTGAACTCAACACCTGACTCACCCCTGCACAGGGGGACCATGGAGTAACCAAGTTAGCTTTACCTCATTAGAATACTAAAATCTCTGCCAAGGAGGGGCACGAGCCTCATTTACATAACATACGATGTATGTACAGATATGTTTCTTTAAGATACATGCTCAACCTTATGCCTGCCTTTACCTACAGTGACAATGCTTCCTTACCTAAATATTCATCCTCACTCTGGAAGAAAGGAACCCATTCACCCTTGCTCCTGGAGTCATGGCTTTGGAAGGTCTTCCTGGTAATCTCCTTGTTTGCTACAAATGAAGTTTATTTATGCGACAGCACCACCGGATGTGGTTTGTATCTGTGACTCAGCAAGGAGAGAACTCACGTTAGTTCAGTTACAGATTCACTTCTAGAGTAATGACCCTTTACTGGAGCCAAAGTAAGCTAGAAGGCAGTATGCACTGTATTCACCAGGACTTGTCAACTCGCTAGATAATTCTAGCGAGTGGGTTAATACCGACGGCAAGATGTGAGGAATGTTCTGGAAGTCACTGAAGATCTAGATCTCTGCAAGAAAAATAGCAAAGGAAAATGGCCTAATGATTAATAAACTCTTAAGTGAGGGGACCTGGGAGGGAGACAAACCATAAGAAACTCTCTCTCTCTTTTTTTTTTAAGATTTTATTTATTTATTTGACAGACAGAGATCACAAGTAGGCAGAGAGACAGGCAGAAAGACAGGCAGAGAGGGGGAAGAGAGGGGGAAGCAGCCTCCCTGCCAAGCAGAGAGCCTGATGCGGGGCTCAATCCCAGGACCCTGAGATCATGACTTGACCTGAGCTGAAGGCAGAGGCTTTAACCCACTGAGCCACCCAGGCCCCCCAAAAGACTCTTAATCTCAGGAAATAAACTGAGGGTTGCTGGCCGGAAGAAGGGTGGGAGGGATGGGGTGGCTGGGTCGTGGACATGGGACAGGGTATGTGCTATGGTGAACCCTGTGAATTGTGTTAAGACTGATGCATCACAGACCTGCACCCCTGAAGCAAATAATACATGATATGTTAATAAAATTTAAAAGAAACTCTTAAGTGTTCTCATGTTTCTTAAGGAGGTGGAATGCCATTAAAAGGGCGGGGGCGGTTTACATGAAGGTTAATGGAAATGCCCTACCCGGTCATTAGGACAGAAAGGCAACTCCTTCCAAGAATCTGTTTCCACGATGCCCTATAGGGCCAAATCTTCGGAGAAGTTCAGAGAATCTATTACAGAATGAGGGATTCCCTCCAAAATCAGAAAAAAGCTCACTTGTGAAGGACAATAATCAAGATTTGTCTCACGACACTCACCTCATTGTCTCACCAATACTCAACTGTTACCTTGGGGACTTGCCTCAGCCCCAGTAAGTCCTGTGCCTTAAAAGAGCCGATTTAAACCTTTTAGGTTCAGACTGTAAAATCATATAAATACTCTTTCCTTCCTTTCTCTTTTGGAGTAACTCCCAAGGCTTTGTCAAGGTCATCTCCCTTGCTGGTGTAAGTTTAATAAACTCAACATTGTTTGCTCAACAGCTTTTTCCTGGGATCTCCACAAAATTCATCTCATTGGATCCATGAAGCAGTATTTGGTTTCTTTAAAGCTTATTTGCCATTATTAGCCAGATTGTTTAAATCTCTTTCCTGGAAGCGTGTAAAGACACTCTGAGGAGTATTTACTCTTCTGGGCCAAACATTTAGTGAAGGTAATTGGTAAGATAATGTATGAAAAGATAATACATGCAAAATGCTCAATGCCTAATAGAGTTCCTGGCACAAAATGGATGTTCAACAAATGTTAGCTACATTATAACCCCCAATTCCCTAATCCTTCCTTACTTGGACCTTGAGCAGACTGCAAACTCCAAGTTAATTGTCTCTGAATTCAGAGTTCCTGTTCACGGGTCCTCACAGGTTTCTCATCCTACGTGATTGGTGGGAACCACCCACCTCCTTCTTTCCATCATCTCGACTCCATTCCACTTCTGTGCCAGCAGCAAGGTGAGGGAGGAATTCAATTTTTTTTTTTTTTTTACCTTTGCCCTCCTTACCCCTTAACGGACTCTTTCTTGGGGAAGACTGAGTGGAGGGCTTCTGTTCAGTGACATTTGATTTTAATAATGAAAAGTGAAAAATACCTTACCTGTGGAGGTTGAGACCATTTCCTTTTCTGTCACTTTCCCCAAATAAATGAACAAACCCAACAACTTCTCAAAAGCTTGGATGGGGTTGTGGCTAAAGAGAGGAATGTTGATTAGGTTATAAGGCTAATGGATTAGGAATCTGGAGCAAACCTTGGAAAGGACAGAGCTTCAGGACCATGAACATAAAAGGTCACTTAGGAAGGGCGGTGCCCGGGGAGGTTTCCCATAATGTCCTGTCCATGAGACCAAAAGACAAAAAAACACTGCAGTATCTGCATTAGTTCTTAAAATTCTCCTTTCTGAGACAGCATATCTTAAATGCCAACTCCGTGTTATTATAAAATTCAAATCTACTCTGAGATTTAAAGAGGAAACAGATGAAGTATAAATGTGTGAATAAAATCTTCCAAGCCAGGGGAAAAAAATGTTTAAAAGAAAAAAAAAAAACCCAACCCTACAGAGATGTTTACTTTGCCTTTATAATTATTGGATGAAATGATGAGGCCGGTGACTTCAGTCCTGGACAAGGGGAGCAGGGTGGAGTGTTGGTGTGTGTTTTGGGGATTCGAGGTGGGAAGGTTTCCTGATGGAGGTGGTACACTGGTAAATGTTTGACACCCAGCCAGGGGCAAGAGGGATCCTCTCATTCATAGCATTTGTTGATTTCTGGGGTGTAATTCTACCCACTCGGCTCATGGCAAGCTATCAACATGACATCGCTGAACTTGGCATTGGGAAGAGATGCGCAGCAGTGCACCATGACACAGGATTCCAGTCCTACGGATAGAGTAGCCAAAGATAACCTCAAGAGCAGAGATAATAGTCCAATGTGGTTAAAGAATCAGGTAGTGATGGCTTTTGAGTATTTAATACCTTTAAAAAATATATAAATAGTCAAGTTGTAAGTTTATATAATAATGGCTGAGTTTTAACAACTGGTTGGGAAAAGTTAACATTTGGCTTTCAAGGGCCAATACCAAAACACTGTGAGAGCTGAGTGTGTTCTTCTTTCCAGGTGGGGCAAAGCTGGCCAGGTGTCTCTCACGGTATACCCATTTTCTGAACGGCGTGATCCCCTCCAGGATCTGAGAGCTGGGATGTGAGGGCAAGAAGGAAGCCTGAGCTATCACTACTACAGCCAAGTGCAGGCACTTTCTGGAGATGATCTGTGCAGGGACAGAGCAATGCCACTTTTCTCAGACTAAAGAGGACCCGGCTGCTCAAAGAAATTAATGTTCCAACTCAAATGACTCATTTTGTAGGAACATTAAGTTCACAGCCAATTTGTCAATATAAGAAAACTATCACTTCATTTAAAAAAAAAAAACTCAAAAAGTATTGCTTGAATTTAATGCATTATAAATCCCATTTTGGCAAAGGTGGATTGAAACTCATGAAGGTGGTGTTGGAGCATTACTAGCACTGTGTGCAACTTGGCTGCCATATTTTCCAGGATGGTTAGGGGACTTAAAATTGTCATCTGAAGATTGGCTAATGAAACTATGCTTTTTCTAGGGAAAGCTAAAGGAGGATATGGTATCTACTTGCAAATATGTGAAAAGATGTCTAGAGGGACTAGAACTTGTTTTACAAATTATCATGGTAGAGGCGCCTGGATGGCTCAGTCAGTTAAGCGTCTACCTTTGGCTCAGGTCTTGATCCCAGGGTCCTGGAATAGCACCCCTCATCCAGCTCCCTGCTCAGCAGGGAGCCTGCGTCTTCCTTTCCCCTCTGCCTGCTGCTCTTTCTGCTTGTGCTCTCTCTCTCAAATAAATAAATAAATAAAATCTTCTTAAAAACTATCACGGTGAGTAGAAATAGAGGCTCTGTATTATAAAGACTTGTGTTCCAACTTTGGCTTCATCATGTCTACCTGTATGACCTTGGACACATTATATAGACTCTCTGGACCATGGATCCCTTATGTGGAATTGGGGTATATTCATTGTTCTTTTAACAAATTATAGTGAATACAGTGGCTTTAAAGCAATCTAAATTTATTATCTTACAGTCAGAGGTCAGACTCTAACCGGATCTTACCGGGCTAAAATCAACGTATCAATAGGGCTGCATTCTTTCTGGAAGCTCTAGGAAAGAATCCATTTTCTCTTTTTCTACCCTCTACAGGCCACCTGTATTCCAGGTTCTGGCCCTTTTCTTCCATTTTCAAAAGCAGAAATGCTGGGCCAAGTCCTTCCCACATTGTTATCTCTCCGGCTTTCTTTTCTTTTCCCTGTTCAGTTTAAGAACTGTTATGATCACACTGGGCCCACTCAAATAATCCAGGATAATCTCTCCATCTCAGAGTCAGCTGATTAGCAGCCTTAATTCTATCTGCAAACTTGATTCCCCTTTCCCATGCAATCTATCATATTTACATTCACAGGCTCCAGGGCTGAGGATGTGGACATCTTTTGGGACTCATTATTCTGTCTATTGTATAAGGATTTTAAAAAGTACCTACCTCATAGCATTGCACTGAGGAAGATTTTTTGGACAGAGTAAAGACTTAATAAATATTAGCATCTTTCATCATTATTATTATCTTTAATAACAATCTGCATTATTTTGCTAGGTTGCTATACAAAGTACCACAGACTGGGTGGCTTACGCAACAGTTTATTGTTGTGCAGTCTTGGAGGCTAGAAGTCTGAGATCAAGGTATTGGCAGGGTGGGTTCCTTTTGAGGGCTGTGAGGAAGAATCTAGTCCCTGCCTCTCCTAGATTTTGATGGTTTGCTCGCAAAGTTTCAGATTCGTTGGCTTGTAAAAGCATCACCCTGATCTGTCTTTCTCCCAGTGACATTCTCCCCATGAGTGTGTGGTCCAAAATAACCCATTTTTGTAAGGACAATAGTCATATTGGATTAGGGACCCGTGATACTTCAGTATGACCTCATCTTAAGTGATTACTTCGGCAGCAACCCAGTTACCAAATAAGATCATGTTCTGAGGGGCTAGTGGCTAGGATTTCAACATAAGAATTTGCGGGGGGGGGGGGGCACCTGAGTGGGTCAGAGAGTTGAGCCTCTGCCTTTGGCTCAGGTCATAATCTCAGGGTCCTGGGATCAAGCCCTGTATCGGGCTCTCTGCTGGGCAGGGAGCTTGCTTCCTCTTCTCTCTCTGCCTGCCTGCTTGTGATCGCTTTCTCTCTCTGTCAAATAAATAAATAAAATCTTTAAAAAAAAAAAACAAAATTTTTTGGAGGGGGTCACACAATTTAACACAAAACACAAACCCTAGGATGGGGGTTATTATTAATGAATTAATAATGGACAGGAAGTGTAGACTACATATTTACCTCAGGAAAAGGAAGTGCTTTCTACCTGAGAGGTCTGAATGCAGAATGGGGTACTGTGTTTCCCGATATTTGTCACATTTAGGACAAGGATGTGGTAGGGCAGATTCGAGCATCCCAAAACTGCTGAGAAAACATAAGCTTGAAAATGCCCTCTCAACTCAGAGAGGATGGGCTTCTTGCATAATTGCCTCCAGAAAATGGCATCACTTTTCAGACCTCCATGAGAGCTCAGTTCCTTAAACCAGCATGTCTACTGTGCGCCCCCAGAGGAGCTCGCTCCATGGGGATCTAGAACATTCTCGGGAAAATTTACCTCAGATTTTCATGACAGACTATAATGCAGTCACATCAGTAGGTCCGAAGTGCTGGAAGTGAGCACTTCGAAGCTCCTGTTAATTATAATTCAGGGGGATCAGTTACTGTTTGAAGACAATTTGGAGATTATACTTCAGCAGGTACGTAGGACTCCAGGTAGCTGAGAAATCACTTGTATTTCAAGGCAAATGCAAACTGGTCTCAGAAGCAAAATATGTCCAGGTTTAGGTAAAGAGAGACTTTATTTGCAAGAATTATTGCAAGCAGGTGTGGGGGTACAGGGGGGAGGAATGATTGTAATGGGGTAAGAGGAATATTGACGGGGAGAAGGCTCCATCCATGAGATCCGCAGGCATCTCAGAGGTCAGGAAGAGAAGGGTTTTCCTTTCACAAGGAGGAATAAACAAGGCTAGAAAGAACAGGGTGTGGAAAGTGGGCTGAGCGGGTCTGATCAGATCATCAATCAGGGAAGATTTTGCCTTGAGCTCAGCCTTGTCTTAGGGGAGCCGTTCCGGGGGGTGCCCGTTGGCTTCACAACTTGAACAGGTTGTTTCTTTTCCTGCACCCATTCCCTGGTCGTAAAGTAGGTGCACATACAGAGCTCGTCGCAGGGGGT
Organism: Mustela erminea; assembly: GCF_009829155.1. NCBI lineage: Eukaryota > Metazoa > Chordata > Mammalia > Carnivora > Mustelidae > Mustela > Mustela erminea. Next base: position 46,755,672 of record NC_045619.1, on the reverse strand, counting down.
TTTTGAACCCAGACCTCTCAAAATTTTGTGCTCTTTCAGAGAAATGATGATTACATTTAAGAACTTAGTCTTGGGGTGCCTGGGTGGCTCAGTGGGTTAAAGCCTCTGTCTTCGGCTCAGGTCATGATCTCAGGGTCCTGGGATCAAGCCCCGCATTGGGTCCTTTGCTCGGCAGGGAGCCTGCTTCCTCCTCTCTCTCTGCCTGCCTCTCTGCCTACTTGTGATCTCTCTCTGTGTCAAATAAGTAAATAAAAAAAAAAAGAACTTAGTCTTCACAAAATCCTCCATAAAGCTGATTCTTTTTTAGAAAGGTAGACTTACTTTCTGAAATACAGTTTATCTGTTTAATCAGAGTAAATCATCACTGATGATTTAATGATGAATTTAAATGAAATAACTTAAACATTTGGGTTCATTATTTTTCTGAGCACAACAGCACGGTGGAAATCTACTGATTTAAAAATCTTGATAGATGGGGGGACCCAGCAACCCATGTTTCAGGAACAAGCCATCCAGGTCATTCTGATATACACCAAAAAAATTTTTTTTAAGATTTTATTTATTTATTTGACAGAGAGATGCAGTGAAAGTGGGAACACAAGCAGGGGGAGTAGGAGAGGGAGAAGCAGGTTCCCCCGCCAAGCAGGAAGCCCGATTTGGGGCTCGATTTCAGGACCCTGGGATCATAACCCGAGCTCTCCCATTTCTTGACTGTGAGTCTTGGGTCTCAGTTTCTTTTCTCAGGATTTCTGGGAAGACTGAATCCATCCAAATATGTTAGAATCCAATGAATGATGCAGGACACCTTGTTGAAATATGTGTATTCGTATTATGTATTATTGTGTTATTAGTATCATAATATCTGGAATTTGTCTCAAATGTGTTTGCTTGGTACCTAGGAGAATCTGATCTCCAGAAGATAATCATCTAATAGGGAAAACAGAGCAAATAATTTTCATAAACTGTGCAATAGGCAGGAAAAGATGTCTCTATAGATACAGAAGTGACGTGGGAAAGAGGGGAGTTTGAGGACACACGTTAGAGAATGGGTCAGCAGCAGTCTCAGAGGTCAAGGAAAGGTCATGGCCATTTTTGAAGGTTTCTGGCATAGTGAAAAATGAGCTTTAAATTTTAAAAAAGTCTAAGGAGATATGAAAGTTGTTTAATTCACATAAAGAAAAGATATATTTTAAAAATGCCTTTACAGTGCGGTATAGGTAGACTGATCCAATAATGGGCCCGAATTTAAAGTGATATGAAGCATGTCTTCACATCTCACTCCTGCCGGCATCTCTGAGAGTCTGCGTTTAACTTTACTTGTAGATAAATCAAAGGATGATGTCTGCACCTTTTTGTGAAGGTGCCTGAGCTCATGACCTTCATGTCCCCTCTGTGAATTGGTGAGAACTATTTTATCGGGGGGAAGTAGAAAATACATGAGCAAAAATACACAAAACAGCAGTCTGCACTCTAGAAAGCACAAGGAGTTTGAGACCGCCCCGTATAAATGGCCAGGAGAGGACTGGCTGCCGCTGAAGCCGGGGAGGAAGGCACAGGCTGTCATGGCAGGCCTCCTAGAACCACCAAGGGGCCCAGACTACATGTCGTGGACAGCGGGGAGTCACCACCGGTCAATTGCAGACGGACTCTGGTCCTGTATTTTAGGTAAACCACTCTGGAGGCAATGTGGAGGAAGGACCGGCATGCCAGATGGAAGTGTAGTGACCATACACAGAACTTCTGGGCTTGGCTCAGAGGAGACCTGAACTCCAACAGGACAGCGATGCAGAGAAGGGCTGGCTCTCTAGGTTAGTAGAAATAGGAACACTTCAAGGGACTGATGACTCCCTGTCCAAGAGTGTGGGTAGAAAAGACAACTGGTCCTTCGGCCGTCTCAAGAAGGTCACATAGCTTTGATTCTACCGCTCTCCGTCCAATCCTTGTGTCGAACTGCTCAGCAGAGTGTGCACAGCCTTGGGTGCCGAGGCCCCGGGAAGCTGCTGGGGGAGACTGGGAAGACTGGGAGACAGGGAAACCCCAGGGGAGCCGGGAAGACTGCCTGCTTCTTGGCCAATAGTCCCTTTGTGGAGCTCTGCTCATCACCCTGTTTCCTGCTGGACCCCTGACTCGTGTGTCCGTGCTGCCTTTCCCCAATGGACGTGATGACTGGACCCTTTGTCACACCTTTTGGGTTCATGCCTGGGTTTGGGGGACATGGCAGCAGTGGCACTTTGGAAGTCTGGGCTCCCTGTCCTTTGTCTATCTCACTTTTCAGGGCCTAGGGCACGCTTGTTGGCTTTGTCTTGCTGGCTCTGAACAGTGTTCCTTTTTCTGGCCTTTCCCGGGACAGCTCAGCAGTCCTTTTGGCCTGACCTTTATGGCCTCTTGAATCCAGTGAGTTGAGAGCTGCTTTTTGGAGCCTGTTTCTTCTGCCTTATTTTGGATTCCTCTTTGTGGTTACTTCTCTTTTTATATGGCTGTCACTCAGAGCTGACACCCCGGTTCTGCGTGGGACGATCATTGTCCCTTTGCACGAAGAATTTCCTGTCACCCGGAGAATTGTTCAGCAACATGTTCCAAGGCCCCAGAGGGAACAGAAGGGTTTGCATTTCGAATAGGTAACTGCTATCACATTTAGTCTAAAATGCTGGGAGAGACATCAATATCGGGGCTAATGGACTAATGGGCCTTTTAACAAGAGTCGATAGGGTGATGTTGGAGGGAAGAGATCTGGAGCAGGTGTGGGAGTCTGCAAAACGGAACTGAACACTGGAGGCCTCAAACGGAATTTAATATAAGCTATGGAGCTTAATCAACCTTTTTTCCAACCCCTGATACAGGAGAAAGTGGGTGAGAGTCCAGGCTCCAGAATTTACTTGGTCCGTGTTTAAAACAAGGCATGTGCTAGCTCTGTGACATTCTCTAGCTCTGTGACATTCGCTAGCTCTGTGACATTCGCTAGCTCTGGGAAGCTCGCAGGTACTTTCTCTGTGCCTCAGTCTCTTCCTGTGTCGAATGGGAAATTTGTAGCCCTTCCCCTGTTTAGTTTTGAGAGGGTTTAATTGAGATAAGGCAGGTGGGGCAGTTTCAAATTCTACTTGGCACATAATGGTCAGAGTCGCTAACATTCGTTAAGTGCTTCCTAAGCGTTAAGGCTCAAAAATATTGCACGTTATTCTTCCTTTTTGTCACACGGGGTTTGAAGGAGTTTCTTCTCAAAGAGCTAGATTTGACTGACGAGAACCTGCAAAACAGAGGAGCCGCCCAAACTTCACTCAGAACAGTGTCCCCCCGCCCCCGCAATCCAGCGGCTCATTCCAACGCAGGTTACCCGGCCCCACCCCCACAGTTTCAGACTCGATGAGACTGGGGGTGTCCGTCTGAGAATTTGCATTCCTAACAAGGTCTCAAGTGGTGCCATTGCTGCTGGTCTGGGGACCAAACTTTGACATATGCTGGCGTGGAGATTGAGAGATCACATTTTGAAGTCAGAAGGTTTTCACACTGGAAACTGGGCTTTGGCATTGGGCGGGCTTGAGCAAGTTACTTCATCTCTTTAGACTTCTGATTCCTTGTCTCCAATATAAGTGTAGGAGCCAGGGGGTGTGAAGAGTTGAATGATACATAGATAACATTTAGCACAGAGTTACAATATGATATGAATCAGTGACTATTCCTATTCTGCTTAGTTTTGAGCAGTATCTTGGTCTTCTCTGTGCCTCTACTTCCCTATCTGTAAAGTGGGAACATGGACTAACCTACCGGATATGGCAGGTGAAGGCATTCAGTAAGGTAACAACTTTAATGTCACAGCTTTGAGGGACCGTCCTAGAGATTAAACCTGTCGCCTTCTGTAGCACTTTAAATAGGACTTGGAATGTCTTTCTCTTAGGTTAAATGAGAAAATCCTTTGCAACTGCAAAGGTCTGAGACCCTCAATATCTCCTTCAGATGCTCCCACCTTTCATTTCACTCTCATGTTGCCTTCTGCCTTCCACCAAAACGGATCATTCATATTATTTCTCTTCTGTCCTATTTGCCTTTATTTATTGCTCATGTGTTATTCTTTGCTGGAGGACAGTTTGTTTTCTTCCCTAAACATCTGACATAAGTGGGGAAGGAGCATCTGCTTGGGTGAAGACTGGACCAGGGGGTCACTGGAAAGTTCTTTAGGAATGGAATATGGCTTAAAAATTTAATTTATATGTTTTACAAATGGTATTGTTTGGTAAGGTTAGATTTGGGAATGTTCCCTGGCTTCTGAAATTTTTGGCTTTTCACGCCCTTTGTTTTTCTTTTCTTTCTTTCTTTTTTTTTTTTTAAGAATATGTTTTGTTTTGTTTTTTAAGATTTTATTTATTTATTTGACAGACAGAGATCACAAGTAGGCAGAGAGGCAGGCAGAGAGAGAGGAAGGAAGCAGGCTCCCTGCTGAGCAGAGAGCCTGATGAGGGGCTTGATCCCAGGAGACCCTGAGATCATGATCTGAGCCAAAGGCAGATGCTTTAACCCACTGAGCCACTCAAGCACTTCTGTTTTTATTTTCTATATTATTTTATTTTTAAAATTTAAATTCAGTTAATTAACATACAGTGTATAATTAGTTTCAGAGGCAGAGGTCAGAGATTTATCAGTTGCATATAACACCCATTACATCACATGACCTCCTTAATGTTTGTCACCCAGTGACCCCATGCCACCACCCCTCCCTTCCAATATCCTTCGGTCTATCTCCTATGATTAAGAGTTTCTAACAGTTTGTCTCCCTCTCTGATTTAATCTTGTTTTGTTTTTCTCTCCCTTTCCCTATGCTCCTCTGCTTTGTTTCTTAAATCCCACATATGAGTGAAGTCATATGACAATTGTCTTTCTTTGACTGACCTATTTTGCTTAGCATAATACCCTCTAGTTCCATCCATGTCATTGCAAATGGCCAAACTACATTTAATTGTCGGCTGAGTAGTATTCCATTGTGTGTGTGTGTGTGTGTGCATATATATGTCCATTCATCTGTTGATGGACATCTGGGCTTTTTTTAAAATATCACATAAATTTACTTAAAATAAATTTTCACTTAAAACTTAAAAATCTCAGGGGCGTCTGGTTGGCTCAGTGGGTTAAGCCACTGCTTTCGGCTTAGGTCATGATCTCAGGGTCCTGGGATCGAGCCCCGCATCAGGCTCTCTGCTCAGCAGGGAGCCTGCTTCCCCCTCCCTCTCTCTCTCTGCCTGCCTCTCTGCCTACTTGTGATCTCTGTCTGTCAAATAAATAAATAAAATCTTAAAAAAAAAACCTTTAAAATCTCAAACCACTTACTTTAATTTCATACAGCTCCAATTCAAAGGTAAAATTAAGAATTGGATATCTCCTTTTTTCTTGATTGAGGTATAATAGATACATAACCTCATATTAGTTTCAGGTGTACAACAAAATGATCCAATATGTGCAAACACTGAAATGTGATCACCACAGTAAGTGTAGTTTGCCGCATCACCATTTAAAGTTACATAATATGTAATACAATATCATTAACTATAGTTACCACGCTGTACATCAAATTCCCATGATTTACCATGACTTGAAGTTCAGACCTATTGATCCTCTCCTTCCATTTCACTCACCCCCATAACTACCTCTAAACCAGCTTTTGTTTTGCTATTTACCTAGGATATAATTTTTTGACATCTGGGCTCTTTCCATAGTTGGCTATTGTGAACGTTGCTGCTATAAATATTGGGGTGCAGGTGCTCCTTCGGATCACTACCTTTGTATCTTTGGGGTAAATACCCAGTAGTGCAATTGTTGGGTCATAGGGTAGCTATGTGTAGTATAGGGTGTTTTTAACTACTATTTTCCAGAGTGATTGTCCTTTGTTTTTATAGTCGTACTGTCAGCTTTTTGTTTTTGATTTTTGTTATTGTTTTTTTTTTTTTACCTTAGCTCTTTGGCAAGCCCTAAGACACAGAAACTTCTTGGCCACCAATGGCTTGCAGCTGGGTAGTAGAAACAAGAAACATATTTCATTGCAAGTTCTGTCTTAAAGAATAAAATGGATGCCAAATTTCTTCCTGGGGTCAAGAACTCAGAACAAAGAGAAAAATAATTTAAGATAATTTACACAAAGTTTCATGCATGATTGTAGTAACCCCCCTCCCCCCACAAAAAAAGGGGCAAGCTTTGCTCAGATCAGCAGTTTTCTAATGTAATAGTACAATTTTCCTTTGGAGATACTGGGTTGGGAAGCTAGGATGACCTTTGGGATTGGTTACCTCCTTTGGTAAAAAGGTGAAGGTGAATGTTACCGCCCCTATAGAACCATCCCTACATGGTTTTCTCTATTACTCAAACTTGAATTTTACTGGTTAATTTTTACCCTTCTATTATGAAGGCTCCTTTTATTACCAATATCAAAATCTTGCAAATCCTTTCAAGATATAACTGTAGAAGCTCTTCTGGCTTTAAGTGGTTTGATTTAATTAGATTTAATCTGTTTTATAATAGTATTATGTTGGAAAAATCATGTTTCTTCTTTTTCTAGTCAATATTTCAGCTTTAAGGTTGTGATGGCTTTGCTAAGGCATGACTCTAAAATATGGTCTGAGATTTGTCTAACAAATGGATGTCTTCAGACATACGAGATATAAAAATAAGAGGAATAATTATACAATATGTTGAAAGTTCCATTGACGCTTCTGTCTCAGCGTGGGAGATGGCTGCCACATCCACTGGCCCCAGAGCTGATTGCCTGTTTGTGTATATTTACATGTAGATGGGTTGGATCCTCCCCTGAGAGTAGGAGGAAGACAAGCTTCAATTCTAGCACAGTCTGATTTTGCTGTATCACTTTTAAATTTGGCTCTTGGTTTCTTTCATCGTCCATCCCCAAGATGGCTCTTCCAGTTCTAACATTTTATGATGGTGGAAGACATAACAACAAAATTGCTAAGTGATTAGTTCAAATTCCTCTTTTTAAAAAAATTTTATTTATTTATGTATTTATTTGAGAGTGACAGAGTACGTGCATGCACACATGCGTGCAAGTGTGGGGAGGGGCAGAGGGCGAGGGAGAGAATCTCGAGCAGACTTCATGCTGCGTGCCAGCCCCATGTGGGGCCCAATCTCACAACCCTGAGATCATGACCTGAGCCAAAATCAAGAGGTGGAAGCTTAATTGACTGAGCCACCCACCCGGGGGCCCCTAGTTCAGATTTTTTTTTAAGATTTTATTTATTTATTTGATAGAAAGAGCAGGATCCAGGGCGGGGGAGGGGCAGAGGGAGAGAGAGGGACTGACTCCCCACTGAGTAAGGAGCCCAATGAGGGACTCAATCCCAGGAACTTGGGATCATGACCCGAGCCCATGGCAGACACTTAACCCACCCTGGTGCCCCAGTTCAAATACTTTAAGAGTAAATTTTATCAAACAAACAGCTACTTTGGAAAAAAAGAAAAAGTCCAGCTTCATAAGTCAAGTTATTTTGTTAACTTGATTATTGGAATCAAGAAACCTTTTAAAAGGGAAACATTACTTTGATTGAATGCTTTTATATGCAAATCTATTCATGCCCATTTTTGAAAAATAGAGATTTCTGTAAGTTGTAGAAAAATGAAATACTGGAGCTGTGACGGACACTGATCTTTCAACTGAAATATGAGAAGGCAAAGGGCAAAATAATAATTCTGGAAATAGGCACAGCAGCCCTTTACCAAATGTCACCCTGCCTGCTAATGTGTGAATGGCTTCGAAGGGCTCGCGGTGAGCCAGCTGGGGCAGCGCCTCTGAGAATACACTGACACTGTTGGGAACAGAGGACATTTTGGCTACTAATGAACTAAAGGATGAAAACAAGAATTTCGCTGGAGACAGTCAACTAGAGAGTCTATTATAATGTACATGATAACCTAGGTAACCAACTCAGCACTTGTAGGAGTGAAGATTAAGACAACCATATTCTTATGATAATGGCCTGGAAGGTTCTTCTCATTTAAAAGCAGTCACATCTGACCTTTCTCCTGAGCAGAAGGATGACAGAAATTGACAAATGAGATTCAGGTGAAGAGAAGACAGGACACTTTGCCTCGACAAACATCAGTTTTATTCCTGTACTAGGAAAAGGTACGTGAGATACTAGGTAGACGTTTTTGACCACCATTACAACGGTGAAAATATATTAAGCAAATACATAGTTTAAACAGGGAGACTAATGACGTTCGTTGTTCAAATAGAGTTGGTTAGAAACACAATATGGCGGGGAGATACAATAGTATGAAAAAAATAAAATCATCCACTGCCATTTTAAATAACCAGAGTTGCAGAGAAAGAATACATGATTCTAAAAACATAAAAGTGCTCTATTACAGAACATAATATGTTCATTTGCTGTCATTACAGTGTTTATTTAAGCTGCACAGAACTCAAGGAATAGCCAACCGCACGTCTGTGGGTGACAGCGTTATTAGACACTGGCTACCTAACATCCAAAGTATTGGGCCAGGAGCGGTGTCTGCTCAAGATGCAGATGCTGAACATCTATGAGCTGGGAAATAGTTTCTGCAAGGTGGCAATAGAGATGATGTTAGAGACTTGATCCTTGCCTTTATACAATGTGTAAGCACAGTGGACCCACTTGCAAGACCAGAGACCCAGGGCTCTCCAGGCAGGACTTTGGTGCATCTGGTCATCAACATGGCTGAGAGTAGGACCTTTCACAAAGTTGCCGCTGCAAACTCTCCCCACAGCTTGCAGAGGGAACACTGGCCCCACTGTACTACGAACCTCTAAAGCCACATCTGTATGGGCTCCTTTTTGTTGGGATACTTCTCCACTTACTCAACAATTAAAATACAACATCTCGAACATAACCAAAAGCTTGCTCTTGTGAAGAAGGTATGTCCTAAAAGGACTTACTTAAGGCAGAAGATAGCCATAACTAACATTTTTTGTGATGATTCTAGAAGGGGCACATTACATTTGTCTGACATTATTCACAGTGTTGAATAACTTATTTTGGTAACTTATGTAAGATCATGTACATTGGCATATAGGCTATAAAAATAATCTTTGGTAAGTCTGTTAATAGATTTCTTGATTTCCATTACATAAACTTCTATTTTTAAGAGCATTCACCAACAATTACCTTGTTTCATGAATGTATCTATATAGACAACCTTTAAAAAAATAAAATGTCTTATTTTTGTTGCATACATTTATTCCTAGGGAGCCTCCCTACAAGTCAAGAGTATTCTTTTAGTCAAAAATATTTCCATTGCTAGAAACATTTTTAGAACGGAACAGATTTTTGCTATTACCATGGCTGTATCAAATGTTACCCTGTATTTTAACTAAAATGGCCACTTTCAAAGGCATCATCCACTACAAGAATCTAAGGTAGTGTGCTTTAATTTCAAGCTTAGTCGGTTTAGTCAAACACGTGTTCAAGTCACAAAACTAAATGAATCAATTCAATTGCTTAATCAGCTAAATCATCTGGCTGATGACATCAAGGAGAGCCTCCCCCCGACAAAGGTAATATGTCCTAATAGAAATAGGACGTCTTCAAAGAACAATCTGGACACACAGAAATGATGCCATTTTCTCTTCCTGATGATGTCTGGTTAGATTTCCTTTTTCAGATATTTCCCCTCCTAGTTATGTCATTTGCTTTCTGCAGTCATGATTTACAGATTTTCCTCTGATATGAAACTTTTTTTGAATACTTGATGTGATTTGAAATCTCTGTTAAGAATACTCAGATGCTTAACAGGGCATTTGGGCTGGTAATGGCCTTTTCACTCGAACTCATTAGGAATGAAGGTGGGTTGAGGGTTGCTCACAGCCACCTGGGGGAGGATCAGCCATTCCTTCTTGCCACACTGTCTTGGCTGGTAAATTACTTTCATTTCCTCATGGAACCTGGAAAGTCCTTGAACTACCACCTCAAACAAGTAGCTATTTCCTTTGCTTTTTAATAGCAGCTCAAGTTGGGCATGGCTCACGTGGGTGAACTAAAACTCTAGAACCTCCCAGGGTTGGGGCTCAGGTCCTCCCATTTGCTGTCATGCAGAGCTGGCCAGTTTATGACTTCCGGATTACAACCTCCAGGACTCAGAGAGGTAAGTAATTGGGAATTTAGTATATGGCCGGTAATTTTCTTGCAAAAAAGTAAGGAGACTGTTTAATATAAGAAACTGGATCCTGAGACACTAAGACAAGAGAATCAGAGTGTGAAGTATAGCATGTGAGGTCTATTTTTGTATTGGTGGACATCTGCTTGGTGGTTTCATATTATTTTCCCATGTCACTTTCGGCTCTCCTCCAAGAGGTAATAACAAAATTAATTAAAGACCCTTCCAAATAAAACTGCCCCCAACATGTCTGTGTGCCATGACCATTTTAGTATTTAAAAAGTGAAACCCTGGTCATCTCTTCTATAATGTGGAGCCTGAAAAAACTATAAAATGCCAGTGGGTTTAAGGAGATAAGATGAACAGAAAATAAAATCACATTCAACTGGGAAAACAAACATGTTCAAAAAAGAAGGGAACAAGTAGGGAGAGAGGGGGACTCGGAAGTGTTAAGGAAGGGATGGTGAATTACTTAGGACAAATATGTGCAGGCCCAGGCAGGGAAATGAGCCTTTGAAAAATCTGATCTAAGAGCAGAAAACCTGGCTGCTATCCAGAGAGCAACAGAATGATAATACGAAATCGATTTAATGAGTAGAGATTAAAGGAGTTAATTATAAAGAACTTGGATAAATAATGATTAAGATGCAAGATGGGACTCTCCCAAGATTTGATGGCTCCAAAGCACTTTGAAGTCTGGATGATTAAAGTGGAGTTTGCACAGGTGCAAACAGGATGCCCCCCACGACAGGAAACAGGGTGTTTACCAAGACACAGCACATGACAGGATTCAATTAAAATACATCCAATTGAGCGGAATGTCAAGGAAACTTTTCCCCCCTCCTAAATTTAATAAACAGATCAACTAGATAATGTATTTAGTCTTTGGTGGCGGCAGAAGGGAAGATAGTGAAATATTTGTTGCTAAGGAGATTTAAAATTAGACAGGTGGAGGGTAGGAATAAATATTTCCTGGATTAGATGGAAAGAACATACAGTTTTCCCTTGTCGTGTCCATTTCCCGAACCGCGATGTCACCCCAGACACATTAGGGTACATGAACACTGTTTACTGTTACAGGCATGTGGGTTTTTTAGTTTTCCTTCCTGGTTGGTGCGAGTAATTGCTTTCTCCTCTAGATCCAGTGGTTCGCCAGTAAAGCAGCATTAGCATCTGGCAGCGTGCTCTGAGGAAGGCAGCCACTGCCCTGGGTTGCTTCCTTCTTTCACTGGCTCCCCGAGGCCCTCTTTCAAGCTTAGTTGGAATAGTGACAACCACCCTACCTTTATTATTGGGATGCATTTTCTTTATTGAGTAGAAACGTGTCGTTTCTAGGACAGTGCCTAGCGGCTTATAGGCACTTAGTAAAACTTTTCTGAATGAATGAAAAGCCAAAAATGAATTTCTCTCTCCACGTGGTAATGTGCTTTGTGCCAAGCAACATTAGTTTAAAAAATCTGTTGGAACAGAAGGAATAGCATGGAGGACATTAGGAGAAGGAAGGGAAAAATGAAGCGGCGGGGAGGAAATCAGAGTGGGAGACAAACCATGAGAGACTATGGACTCCGGGAATTAGACTGAGGATTTCAGAGGGGAGAGGGGTAGGAGGATGGGTGAGCCTGGTGATGGTTATTAAGGAGGGCACGGATTGCATGGAGCACTGGGCGTTATATGCAAACAATGAATCATGGAACACTACATCAAAAACTAATGATGTACTATATGGTGACTAACATAATAAAATTAAAAAAATAAAAATAAAATAAAAATCTGTTGTTTTTTTCTTGCTTTTCTTTTTCAACGTAGGGGAAGTTATTCCTAATGGATGCCACATCTCATTAATCTCTGACCTCTGTTTTCTTCCTGATGGTACATCTGTTACCCTTACATATGTATTGTTCCTTTTCATTTCTAGAAGATCCACCTGGCTCCCTGAAACAGAAGCAGAGCCTACCACCACCATTTCACAAGGGCATTGAGCACAATGAGACTGCAAAAACTTGGAATTCTTTTATTACTCTTCACATTTATTCTTAGAAAGTTTTCCCGTGTTTTTATAAACTTCAAGTAGCCCTGGAAATTTTTCTGGTGTGTGTGGAAATTTACATAACCATTCAGATAACTATTTTAGATATATTTAGATTTTCATTTACCTCCATTATATTACTTATGAGACTTTATGGTATGTAGCAAAAATACATACTTTGAAAAGAAATGTGTACTCTCTGCAGTTGAAACTGTAAGGTCAATGACTTTCATCTCTAATTCTTAGGTTTATTTGTGGAGAGATTGGTAAGTGAGAAAAAGGTGAACATCCTACCTCATTTCTCAAGTAGCCGTGAAGATTTCTTACAGATACCTTTCAAATTGTCCTCAGAACTGGAGCTTGAGGAGGGCAAAGCCCACTTTCTAACCCACTGAAATTTGTTATAGTCAAAATAGGTACAAATACTGAAGACAAACTTGGTGGCTTTTATGGTAAAGGCACCTTCAGATGACGGCTGATATTTTGAACTCTGATTTACTAAGAAAGTCTTTTTGGGATTTCTATATTAAGCATAAATGAAGATTTTTTTGGAGGTGGTTGTTGTTTGCTTGCTTAATGAGCTATATCTGATGTTTGTGGACACTTCTAAAAAGAAGTTAATACCAACTCCTTTGATCAGAAATATAATCTGCCACAATAATCTTCTTTTACTGGGAAAAACCAAGTACGAGTGACATCATTTTGACTTTTCCTGGAATGCAACCCACTAGAAAGGAGGCAAAGGTGAGGGTGTGTACGTCAACCAACACACTCCTTATGGTATGGGTATGCATGCTCCCACACTACGAGTGCAGTGATATAATCTCCAGTCCCTGGATGGCACTTTGCACGTTGATCTTGTTTCCAGTCAGGGGTACAGGGGGCATTCTTCTTGATATAAGCAATTCATCACTTCTGTCTGGATTGTTCCCTATCAGACTCCTAAACCCTGAAGCCTGGACTTCTCTGCAAGTTACATGGTCCCTAAACTGACCAGCTGGGCTTGAACCTCTGGCAGGACAAAGGGAAGAGATGAAGTAGTTTAGGAATAACCACCTACTTCAGCTTTGGGGACACCTAACCCCCTTCCCCAAATCTTTTCTTGACAATTAGATTTGTCCAAATAGCATTTGGATCATGTTTGGATCCCTAGGTTCCTAGAAGAGCAATGCAGGAAGGCCAGCTGTATTACATGCTTTCTCTAGCCCTGCCTTTATCCTGACTGGTGAATATCAAAACAGCTCAAAACCACGGCCCATGGGATTGCCTCTATAACCCCTTCTATATATATTTTACCAGTAGTCCTGTTATACAGGTTGAATTAGTTTATGTAGAACAATCCATGAACACTTTAGTGTGGAAAAATAGTAATATATAAAGCTTAATATTAAACATTATGAAAAATACATATTTACAGAATAAACTACAAAATACAACTATGTACAATAATATGTTACCTTTAAATTACATAAATTCTTTAAAATTCTTCAGATTAATAAATTATACATAGTATCAACAGAAATAGCTGGCACCTCTGTAGGGCATGAAGCATGTTTTTTGTTTTGTTTTGTTTTGTTTTGCTTTTTAAATCACACAGTGAATAGTTTTTATCCGAGAGAGATCTTCAGACTCATTCTCAATGCCTTGAATAGCCTGGGTCTGAAAGGAAGGACACTGTGGTTAGAGATGGAGCTGGGTGTGTCACAGCTGTTTGTTCCATTTACGAAGATTACAAATGGATAAGACTAGCAGAAATGACTAACGTTCAATATGGTTTAGGGTGAGACCACTGCTGTGGGGTCCATGTTGTTCCATTCAGAACCACAGATTCCTAGAATTGGAAGGAACTAGTAATTCTAGTTCATCTTCTCTGATTATAGAGATGAGCCCATGGGCCCAGAGAGGCAGAATAACTCACTTAGAGTTATACAGCTTGGTAATGCTGGTTAGTTTCAGGGCTAGGACCTGAATCCTAGCTTTTAGATACCTGAAACTAATCATACCATAGCTGGCTCTTTTGGGAGCATACAAGATGACTCTAAAAAAAAAAAAAATACTCTCACACAAGTCATAACAAGACAAAGATGCCTCCCAGATCCCCCAGAGCTTCCTCCATCCTGGAGCTTCTTAAAGAAAGTGACACGCAAAAACCTTGATTTACTATACAGATACATTAGGGGGTAATTATTTACCCCTAATTAATTAGTTCTCTATACAAGAGAACTATCGTTTGACAAAGACTCCTTTAAATGGAAGCTCTCTCATGTATACGTGCTTCACAGATTATTAACTATGTAACATACTGACTCAGTGGGCAGGTACAGAGGGTGCAGAGAAACTAAAGAAAATCGAGGATCAGTTAGAATTGGAGATTAGAAAAAAAAAGAAAGGGAGATAATATAATTGAAATAATGTTTCAAGAATTATCTGGTTTTTAGATGGACATGGGTCCACGTGGCAAGGAACTGAGACCTAAACCAAGAGCCGTGTGGGTGTGCCTTCTTGAAGTGGACCTCCCAGCCCCAGTCCAGCCTTCAGATGACTGCAGCCCTGGCCAGCAACTTGACTACAGCATCATGAGTGACCCTGGCCGACACCACCCAGCTAAGCTCCTGCCAAATACCTGATCTACAGAAACTGTGAGATAATAAATGCTGAGCTAAACTGCTAAGTTGTAGGGTAATTTGTTGGGTGGTAATAGATAACTAACACAAGGGAACTTCAAATTTGCAGTTAGCCTTTGTGATAAATTACTTCTAAATGATGGTTTAGCGTGGGAAAAGGCATGAAAACCTTCACTTGTCAAGTAATTATTGTCTGATCAAAGTAGTGCCTTTGAAAGTTTATACATTCGTTTCACTGAATTTTTTGTTTAAAAAATGGTACATGCTTGTTCTAGAAAATGTAGTACATAAGACAGAAGAAAAATCATGTATTATTTTATTTCTCTGAGAACTTTTTTTACTATTGTGGTTTATTTCTCTCTGGTCTTTCCCTCCACCTCCATGTGTTGTTTCTGTTTGTTTTATATTCTTTGTTGTTGTTGTTGTTAGAGAGAGAGATGGGGGAGGGGCAGAGACAGAGAGCGAGCATTTTTTTTTCAAGATTTATTTATTTATTTTAGAGACAGAGAAAGAATACAGGCAGGAGGAGGAGAGGGAAAAGGAGAGGGAGAGAGAACCTCAAGCAGACTCTGCACGGAGCATAGAGCCCGAGGCAGGGCTAGATCTCCACGCCCTGGGGATCATGACTTGAACCAAAACCAAGAGTTGGTCACTTAACTGACTGAGCCACCCATGTGCCCCTGCTTCTTTTTTTTTTTTAACTCAACATATTTCTAAGAATATCCATGTTATGCTGAAAATAAATAAATTAATTAAAAAAAAGAATATCCATGTTATAATATCATCAAAAATATCACTTTTAACGACTGCATTGTATTAAATGAATGCACCATGATATACTTAGCCCTCCACTGTTAAACATTTGGGTTTTTTTCACTTAAACTTTTAGCTATAAAAATTGTCATGAATAAAGCTTTTTCAGCACTTGGGTGACAAGACAAGAACATAATGAGGAATTCAATGCATATGGCCAAATTCTCAAAGGGATTTTACAATCTGAATCCCCAGTTGTGAATTCAAAGCATCTTCCCCAGCAAACAGCCATGCTGCTTAGAAAAGACATGTGAAGCAGAATCCTGAAGAGGGGGCACCCCCAGCCAGATAGGAAGAGCCTCCACGTGCAGTCAGTACTCGGTGGTGAGGTTCCCTCCCCATTCTGCCTCTCCTCTGCATCGCCACTCTCTAAGGGCCTTTGGGTGGAAGAAGGAAGGGCTGGCGCATTTTGGAAGAACTTTAGGTTATCAGTGGTTTCTAGATGCATCATATCTTGATACATGAACTTGTAAGTCAGTGGACTAAGCTCCTACCTCTGTGATACTCTGGATTCACATTTTCGTAGATTGGAAACAGGGGGTTTTCTTGTTCACTCCGTAGCTTCCTTGCTCTGAGGACATCTCTTACGCACTGATGTAGGTATACGTACTGACACTATGAAAAAGCACAAAACATGTCAGAGGAAGGCAAATTCTTCAGCACAAGAAAGATGGGAGACTCTCACAAAGCATCAAGAGTGGTGGGATTCTATATAGTTAGCAAATCTCTTGATCATTTCATGAACAGTTTCTAGTACATAGAAGAGTGCTTTCTGTTAGCACTAAGAGGAGAATAATAGTAATGAGGAGAGAGGTGGTGTTTATTTATTCTTTTTTATGGGCATGCATATTTATAGAGTATATTTCAGGAGTGCCTAGAGTTATATGTGGCACATAGTCATTCCTCCACAAATATTTATTAAATAGATGACTGAATGCCAAACTCTGTACTATGCCTTTGACATAAATTATCTCATTTGATTATTTTGACAATCTCATAAAGTAGATATAACCATCCATAGAAACGAAGACTCAGAGAAGTTAAGTAACTTCTTACATAGCCAAGAAATGGGACCCTAGCATTTGATCCTAGGGTGCATATTCATGTTCTTTCACTATACCAGATTTCTTAGATGAATCCTAATTTCATTGCATTATTGAATGAGAAAATCATTTTGCTGCATACGCTGCTGCTTTGTTCCCTTTCTTTTGGGGGGATGGTGAGAAAAAGAAGGTGTATACAATAGACCCAGCTGGACTGTCAGTTCTTTGAGGGCAAGGTCAGCGTCTCTCTCTCTTGGTTCTCTCAGCATCTGAGACTGGCACAAGGAAGAATCTCGAAGAGGTTGGCTGAGGACAAAGGACTACAGAAGGTTTTGCAGAGAGAACAGACTCACCTCTGTCAACTATGTGGGAACTAACTACTTTTGAGACAGAAACAAAGATAGAAGAGTCAATGTTTTGGTGACCATTAAGACACACAAAAACCTTCACTTGACAATAGAGGTTTAGACAAAAGCTTCCTTCCTTGCTACCAACAGAGCTGTCTAGTAAGGGAAAGAACGTCCACGTGACCTCACTGCTTGGCCTCCCTTAGTGACATAGTAACTGCTCAGAGTCCAGGGAAAGAAGAGGCTGGAAGAAAACACAACAGCATGCAAGAGACAGTGGGCTCTTCGTCTGCCTCCAGCTGGCCTAAACTGAATCACAGGGCTTCTCGGGAAAGATCTAGAAAAAATCTGAGGTCTCTTCTAGAGCTAAAATCCTTTGACCACAAAAGGGTATGAGACTCTGTGTTGCTGTCAATTAGATGGGTATCGAAAATCATCCCTGGACCCTGTGTTCAAGGTGATCAATGTGTTACCTTAAAGTATCTTAAAGGTTTGAGATAGAAAGTGATACTATAAGATCTTCCCTCACCAATGAACTTTAGAAGTGGTCCGGTATTTATTTTCATGGGTTGACACTAGGAATTGCCCCTGATGGGAAGGTAGTCTGGTCATCTACCAAACGGACTTCATAATGTAGACCCGGTATACTCATTAGATTAGGATATTTCTAAGAAATAAATCAATCATAAGTGAGGCCTGCTTCAATATTAACTATTCTGTGCATTTCTGAGTGTAATGTGTGTTTTATGCCACCTTGATCTTGAAAATTTGAGGAGGTTAGTGTCCTGAAAATGATTGTTAGTATAGACAGTTTCTTTTTGCCATCTTGAAAACAATCTACCAAATTATAGACAGACATTTCCTGGTTCCTTCCATCCCAAGAATGATTCACATTTGCAATTGTACTGGGACATTAAATTACTCCGGGACCTTAAAGTTCAACAGGGAATGAATTCTATTACATCTACACTATGCCTCATTAATAAATTCTTCAACAATGATGCACTATGGGCTTTGAAGCCAGTTAATATTCATTAATTCCAGCAGCCTTAAATATAAATCCTTCTTCTCCCAATAGACTGTCCTTTTAAAAATAATTACTATTAAAACTTTCAGACTGTTAATGTACTTCCCACTTTATTCTTAATGAAAAATAGAGTCTTATATATGAACCTTCCATTATTAAAGATAATTTTTTGCTCTGTCTAGCTGACTTGTGAAGCCTCAATTCCATTTGATTTCACCAACTCTTGTAGTACTAGTATTTATAAAATTATACTTCTAGCTTTTCATGGTCCTTGAGTTCCCAGTTCAGCTGAGGAGCAGATATGTGAACAAATATCTACAAGGTGATAACTGTAAGACAGAATTGTGTATAAAGCTTCACACATAAGAAGAAATCATCTGCTTCATTTTTGGGGGAGAGAAGTATCAAACTAGGGAGAAAGGTAAAAATTTGAGTCCAGAAGTGGGACATTCCAAGTGATGTAACTAACATGAATGTGCACATCTATTCTGGAAACTGCAAGCAGTCCAGTATAGCTAAAATGTAAGATGCACGGGCCTCGGGAAACCCCAAGGACAATCTCCCAAATGGGCACCAAGAAGCTTATTCCTACCACATCCCACTGTTTTCCTCCTGCGGAAAGCAGAGGAGATGAACAGACTGTGACTGTCAACTCTTGTTCTTTAACATCTTACTGCTTCCTCTGAGTGTCTCCCTGGGAGTCAGACTGCAAATTTCCCCTAAGGCAGGCTAAAGGAAGGAGGGACACATTTCAAAAGCCCACGTGTGATGCCTCTTTGTTTAGAAATCCTTGTTCTTGGATATATTAAAATTTGTGAAGACCCTTTGTGTCCAAATAAGGTGGAATAAAATTAAAGTTGACTATCCCTATAGACTCAGGAATGTAATAGACAGATTGGTCTGAATCTCTTTCCTTCTTTGCTTCCTTTGGTTCAGGGGTAGATCATACCCTTATGCCCTCACTCCCAGCACCAAACAAATCAGATCTGCGCTGGGGCCAGGGCTTCCAAGACCAGAAGAAGCCCACTGTGGGCAAGGAGTTAAAACAGGACAGATGATATCTGAATATTGTCTGGGATTTCATTTGATACAGAAAAAAAAAAAAAAAAGAAGAGACCAAACATCTCTTCGTATAATATTTATCTCATGATGATCAAAAGAATCAAAATTGATTTTGACCTCTGAAGGGAAAACTTCCTTAATTTTGGCAGACCCTAAAACAATGGGCGGGGGATGTTATGAAACTGGAGAAGTAAGTTGGGGGCCTGGTTATGAAGAGACCTGTTTACAACGAGGATGACAGTTTGAACTTCATTTTAATGCAATGGAGAGCTTGCCAAGCGTTTTCTGCAAGGAGCTGACACAGCCAGCAAAAGCACTGTTGATGGCTGTGGTGACAGACTTGTTAGGATAGGGGCTGGGAGCAGGGGAGGTTACAACAAACGGCCCCAGTGAGAACTGACAAACAGCTGAGCGAGGCCAGTGGCAGTTGCGTGGGAGACTAGAAGGAAGAGAAAGACGGCGGGTACAACAGACAGTACTCTGTGACTGCTTGAATGTGGGAACCCTGGGAAGAGAAGTCAGAATCCTAGTTAGGGCAAACAGATGGAGGGCAAGGTGATGGCAACCCCATTATCGAAACTGGAAGGAGCAAGAGGGGGAGGGGGGCTTTCTTTGTTATTGTTTGTTTAAAGACCGGTAATGAGTTCAGTTTTGAGTTTTTTTGAGTTTGAGACAACTGTAAGGCTTCTAAGTGCAACTGTTCGGTAGGCAGGTACTTAGGTCATTGCTGGAAAAGGAGAATGAGATTTGGGAAACAGGAGCACATATGTGGTTCTTCAAGCCATGAGACGTGAGAAAGAATGAAGGTCGAGGGAAGAAAGAGCAGCATCTTGAGCACAGAACCTTGGGGAACTCAAACATTAAAAGGGTAAGCTGAGGAACAACAGCATAGAATCCTCAGAGGTTAGGAGGAGAAGGAGAAGGGAATGGTGGAAAGAAGGAGATATATCCAAGAAGGAGGAAGAGCTGTGGCACATTGTGATACCCCTGCGCCGGAAACCTGCCAGTGGTATTTATAATACGAGTGCCTGCTCTTTGCTTCAGGGCATCTCCGGAGTTCTGGGCAGATGTATGCAAATAACACATGACCCAAGATGCCCCCGACAATAATACACACACACACACACACACACACACACACACACACACACACGCACACGCACACATTCCGCAAGACCACCTACAAGGTGATAATCTCCCCTTCCCCAAATTACAAATTAAATATGGTTTGAGTTTGTAAATAGGACAATACATAATGAAACACTGATCTTGACTTTTTAGCAACATAATTGTAGGCTATTTGTTCATTCATTTAACAGGTGAAAAAAAAAAAAACTGCAACTGGAGAGAAGGAAAATAAATTCCTACCCTCTTGGAACTGGCAGTCTTGCGGAGAAAGATAAAGGATAACAGTTATGATCCCGTGAGACAACTCTGCGTCCCCATATGAAATGGCAGAGCTAGACAGCTGTCCTAGGGGCAACAGCTGGGGACGCTGTTTAAGGGAAAAGCTAACGAGAAATTTACAGTGGATAGTCATTGTCAATTTCATCAGCTAAAAGAGACACAGACAGGAAGTGCTCCCCTGACGTGATGCAACAGGAAGTGCTCAGCACCGTAAAGAAACCTGAGTTTAAGGGAACCTCTAGATCTAATGACCTACTGACAAAAATCGCAGGGTACAGAGGAAGATATTAATGCCATGAAAAAGCAGTCAAATCCAGGATGTGGTAAAATCTATGGAACAAATGAGTTGGTGTCTTTAACAAAGAACTAGCTTGGAAAACAGGGGAGGGTGTCTATAGATTTCAAAGAAATTTAAAAAGAGACTTCGACCAAATGCAGTGTGTGGACTTTGTTTGGATTCTATGGAAATTAAAAAGTAATTTTGAAATAATTAGGGATATTTAAACTCTGCCTGAATGTGAGGTGATATTAAGGGATTATGGTTAAAACTGTTAGGAGTGATAATGGTATTCTGATCACAATCTTTAAAGAGTCCTTATCTGTAAAATTTCTGCATACACAGCATTGAAGGATTAAATGGTTTGATAAGGAGGATTTGTTTTAAAATTTTCCAATAAGGTCATGAGGTAGGGGAATACCTACCTCATGTATACGGGATTTAGATTAAAAAAAAAAAAAACACAGAATACTGATAGTTGTAGGAGCTGGTGTTTAGGTGTATGGAAATTCACTAAACCACTTTCGCTGGTTTTATGTATTAAAAAAATTCCATAGTAAAATATGAAAAGTATAGTGTAGTCATGGTTATAAGGAAAGTACTCCCAGCCCAGGACAATGGCGGTGACGGAGGGTTCCAGGTGTGGCCACTGCCTACAGGAAACCATGATGGCAGTATTTTTCCAAACGTATTAGAGAATGTGAGATCGGCAGGATATTAATATGTGCTGCACAAAGAAAAGAATTCAGTGGTCAAGGTCGTTTGGGGAATAGTGGGTTCAGCAAAGCTCACGGGGAGCCTTTGCTGCCAGATGTCCCTGTTTTGTGGAACACACCACCTCCCCAGTTTTCCTGCGTACTGCATCAGTAAGAGGATATGGGTTTTTCCGTAGGGTTTTTCACCTTTTTGACCATGGGAATTTTTTTTTTTTTTTCCAATGCATAGAGGACTTTGCAGAGTTACTTGGCAAATACAAGGGTAAGAGAACTTGAGTCTTGTAAGGCAACTATGTGGGGGAGCAACAGGCTTGGCCCTTGTGGAGGCACAGACCCGACCCTAAGGCTTTGGGGCTAAGGGCTTAGGATTCTCTCAAACAGGTTCAAGCCCCAGCTTGGCCACTTCAAAGCTGTGCAAAGGTCTTTAGCCTCTATACCTCAGTTCTGTAGCCCAGAAATGGAAAATGCTACCTCTCTTCTTTGGTTTTTACGAATTTAATGAAATAACATATTTAAAAAAGCCTTGCAAATGTCAAAGGACCAATGAAGCATTTATCCTTTGGGACCAGTGTGCACTTGCCTGGGGTCTCCAGAGATGGGTGCGCAGGTAGGTGCACTGTAGTGTGCTCACACATCAGCCTGTCTTTTTTTTTTTTTTTTTAAAGATGTTATTTATTTATTTGACAGAGAGAATGAGCAAGCACAAGCAGGCAGGGCAGCAGAGGGAGAGGGAGAAACACTGAGCAGGGAGCCCAACACGGGGCTTGATTCCAGGACCCCAGGATCGTGACCTGAGCCCAAGGCAGTTGCTTAACCACTTGAGACACCCAGGTGCCCCACACCAGCCTGTCTTAAAATGATCCTTAAGATGGACTGGACTGGCCCTTCCCCCATGTACCACACGTTGATTTAAAAATTATCCATCTTGTCTCCTACCCACCTAAAGAAGATGGGCAACCAGCTCAGTAGAGGGTAAGGGTACCCCAGGTACCTCAAGGTCACTGAAATTTGTTTTAAAATAACAGGTCCTACAGAATGCCTATATTCAGTTCTCTTTCTCTTCCTAATAAGTCATAGTTCTTTACCCTTGTCAGAAGAAAGCTTGGGACATTTTGGAGGAGAGAGACAGGGAAGGTGGCTGGTGTCCTTCAGCCTTTAACTCTTACCTCAGTCTGCACCATGTGAACCCTGTGAAGTCTTAGGTCGTTCACGGCTCCATAAATGTCCACGGAGTCTTTGGAGTCCAATTGCTGGAGGATTCGGTCCAATGCGATGAAGGTTCCAGTCCTACCCACACCAGCACTAGTTAAGAGAACAAAGGAAGACTGAGACTTTTCCATTAAACTGGCATTTCAGGACCGCATCCCGAGACTCCAGGATCGTCTTTCTTTTCCCTCCCAAGTTACTGGAGAATATAAGAATCCTTCTTTCTCTCAATGAGCTCTCTCGAAGAAAAGCCCCAGGTTTCACCTCTTTCTCCTTCCTTCCTCCACCTCCGCCACGCTACCAGGGCTAAGCGCTGCTGTGCCTCTAGCGTGTGTCATTTCTATGCATGTTGTATACTTTTCCTGGTTACATGTAAAGCCATAAACAATATACTCATTTTGCGGGGTTCAAAGATTGACTGAAATGGTCACATATTTTACATATCCTTTTGCTGACTTTCTTTTTTTACTGAGTGTAGTGTTTGAGCTTTATCCCTGTTGTTACAAGCAGATCCACTTTCTTTTAGCTTCTCTAGAGTTCCCATGCCGCTGCCAATTCATCCCCGGCCGATCTAGTCTCTACTGATGACAAGGAGATGATTCTTAAAAAAGATTTACTTACTTGAGACAGAGAGAGAGGGAGCAGGAGGAGGGGCAGAGGGAGAGGGAGAGAGCAAATCTCAAGCAGCCTCCAAGCTGAGCACGGAGACGATGCAGGGTTGGCTCTCATGCCCCGAGAACATGACCCCAGCGGAAACCAAGGGTCGACGCTTAGCAGATCAAGCCACCCAGGTGCCCCAATAATGAGATCATTTTTAGTTACTCTCTGAGAAAGACTGTGTTGCGCTGAGCCTCCTTGTGTACCAGTGTGGGGATTTCTCTAAGGTGGAGGTCTAGAAGCAGAACTGTTGGATCCTAGGGTGCAAACACCTTCAGCATCCGCAGGGATGGCTGAATCGCCTCCCAAGGGGACTGTATGGCCTGGGGATTTGTGATGCACAGACATACAAGGGAAAGGAGAACAGTTCTCCAGGGGTATGGGCAGAAACGCCAGCCACTCCTCAGAAAGCCCCCTCACGTGCCTCGCATTCCCATTAAAAGCATCTGGGTTCCAGTGACACATAAAAGCCAGGCTCCTAGGGTGCTGGGCTGATTGGGAGAAAACGAGGGCATCTGACATTTCTCTTACCAGAGCAACTCCGTGCTCTTTATTTCCTAGTGCCATTCGGCTAGGGCTATCAAAGTGTTGCTGCAAACATTAATTAGCTAAACACCAGGCTCCCCGGAGGGGAAGAGAGAGGGATTGCTTGTTAGGCTGACTTTATGGACATGCAGTCTAAAGCAAAGAGAAGTCAAGAGAGAAGGGAAATTTAAGAGCAAAACTGGGGGCTACAAATGGCGAGTGCTACTGGACCAGAAAGGGAGGTCTGGAGCAGAGACCCGGAAGGATGCGTAGGGCTTATGTGGGCCGAAGAGAGAGCTTAGGCCACTCCAAGGAGTAAGAACCGCAAGAGGCGAGAACACGCAGGTTCTCAGAGAGCGCGAGCGCGGTTTCTGGGAACTTGCATGGGGAGTCATGCACGTAGGGACTTTGCATTTCGTACAGTAGCAAAAAGAGCAAGGGGGAGAGAAAGAGGGCTGGAGAGTGAGGGTGACAGAGGCGTGGAAGGTGAAAAAAGCAAAGAAGAAGAGAAGAGAGAAGAGGGCCTAATAGTATCTCCAGGCAGGCTGGTTGGCGCAGACACACCCTCCAGCGCCCCGCTGTCACCGGCTCCCCGTCGTCCAGTACCTGCAGTGCACCACGGTGGGCCCGGCGCCGGGGCTCCTGCTGATGTAGTCCCTGACGGTTCTCACAAACTGGATC
The DNA here is from genome assembly GCF_009829155.1 of Mustela erminea. Lineage (NCBI taxonomy): Eukaryota > Metazoa > Chordata > Mammalia > Carnivora > Mustelidae > Mustela > Mustela erminea. Next base: position 46,731,136 of record NC_045619.1, on the reverse strand, counting down.
AGGGACTGGGTGGTCTCTGGGACCCCGTGGTCCGGCCACACCGTGTAGTGAAAGTGGCGGATGAGTCTGTGCGCGTCGAGCTGTTCCTCCTGTAAGAGCAGAGACGAGGATCAGGGGAAGGAGCTGAGGCCAACCTTCCGGTCGGACCACGGGGACCAGGCAGCAGCTCCCGGGAGCTGAAACTACGGTGCAGGAGGCAGCCAGGAGGGGGAGTCAGAGGTGTCCTGCTGCCCCCCACCCCCCAGCTGGGGCGTTTAGCGACCTCAAACAGACGAACATACGCTGCATATCCTAAATTCTCGGATGGTCCATTCAGGTAGCACCGACTCCGAGAGCATCTGCAGGATGAGGTCCCCGTAGTAGAGGGAATCCTGGTCTGCTGGCCAGTAGTGGTCACACTTCACCTACAGGGAGGCATAGGGAGAAAGACGTGAGTCCAGACACATGACTCCGCTATGAACCTGGACGTTTCCTCCTTGAAACGTCTTCCCGACCTGGAATCTGGGGTCACCGCTAGAGCATCGGCCCCGGCTCCGCCTCAGTGTGCTCAGGGTCCGTGCCCCAGCCAGCCGGCTGCTGCAAGGGAGAGTCGAGCCCCAATCGCTGGGTTCACCTCCCTCTCTGGGGCATGGTGTTCCAGCGCCTGAGCTTTTTGTTGATTCCTCAGCATCTCAGTACCTCCTCTCCTAACCCGTATGTTCCAGTGGTTCTTTCTGAAGAGAGGCCTAGCTGGGCAGAGGAAGGCCAAGTCTTCCTGGCCCCTTTTGGACAGTGATATTAAATATAATTAAATATAAATATCACTGTCCTAACCTGGACCAAGGGCCACATGCCACGGGATCTCTGAAATGCCAGAACATTTAGCTGGGCTCCAACTTACATGTAGGAAGCCAGGAAAGAGAATTATGAACACAGATACTGGGCATTTTATATGTCATCGCTTTTTTAATCCTCCAAATAACCAGACAAGGTATAGGTTTGTGAGTGCAGTATACAAGGTTTTCTTGATTTGTCCAGAGAACTATTTCACTTCAGGTCTGCAGACACAGCCTAGAGTCGGCTTCTTTCCTACAAGTAGGGGCAGGACCAGCGCCTCTGGCAAGCCATACACCAAAGGTTGGAACAGACAAGGGCCACTTAGTCTTCCCCAATCATGAGCACTTTTGATGATACCAGTCTGACTGAAACTTCAGACCCAGAAACACCTCTGACTGAAACTTCAGACCCCGAATCAGAAGTGGGCATCCCCCATGTAAGCCTCTCATAACTGAGTGGCTTAATTCACGAGCGACATTCCCACAGACCCTCCTTGGCCTCTGTGGGGTTTAGCTTCGGATGGTGGGGTAGGATTCCATCCTGGTGGCGGCACTAGGAAAGCTTCGGAAGGCAGGAAGACAGTTTACTCACTCGGCCCTTCTCCACACACTGGGTCACCATGACAATGTTGTGAACATTCTGTTCCCACGCCATCTTCCAGAAGTCATCCTTGGTGCCAGGAAGAGGTCCCTGAGTAGCAATGTACTCTCTCCTGAAGTTGTTGCCCTGTGATGAATTTACAAGATGGAGAGCCAGAAACAATGGGCCTCCTCAGAACTATAAACAGAGGGTTATCTCCGCAGATTAGATGATATATAGGTCTTTGCCAGATCTGCGACTGGAGAAAAAGATACTAACCCAAGTGTCAAGGCTTGGGAGCGGGAAGGACAAAGACCGGAACACTGCACTATTGTTAAGAACCAACTTCCCACTTATTAGGCTGGGTCCATTCTAAACGGCAATAGGGGACTCGGCAATAATCTAGAGAATGCTTCACTCTTGCTGGGTGTGTGTGTGTGTGTGTGTGTGTGTGTGTGTGTAGACTCTGAGGGACTGACTTCCTCAGGCTCTTCCCCTATTCAACGCAGAAGAGTTTTCGTCATTTTGGAAATGGACATTAGAGTGAAATGGTAAGAGACGTGGTGCAAGGGAAACTTCAGGGAAGGGAAACCACGGGTTATCGAGCATCTGCCCATAACATGCCGTGGGTCAGGACTTTCACAGATCTTACTTAATATGAACCACAACTCTAGGAGTAGGCTATTTTTGCCCACTTATTCTGCACCCCGGCAAGACAGAATGACTCGCAGCTCTGAGCTGAAGTTTCTTCTCTCCTTGCCTCTCCTCAGGGCCCCTGCATTGTGTCACCTCTGCCACCCCCACGCCCGCCCACCCAAACCTTGCATCTCATCTGGCCAGGCCGTCCGTCTTTATCCTCCACATCTCAGCACATTGCCTGCTCTGCTGAGCCTTCCTTTATTCTCTGCCCTGCTGGACGCTGGGGGGTCTCCTCCCAGAAACTCCCCTAGCAGCCCTACCCTCTTGCTTCTTGGAGGGAGGTCCTCAGACCAGCAGCACCGCAATGACCTGGGAGCTTGTGAGAAAGGCAGAATCCTGGTCCTCCCCAGCCCCGCTGAATCAGAATCTGCATTTGAACAAGACCCCACGTGGTGCAGATGTGTGTTAGTGCTGGAGAAGACATCTCTCCAGCCTGTTTCCCGTGGTGTCACCTCGTCCTTTCCTGATGCCCCGCCCCTGCTGAGGCATCTCTGACGGTTTAGTTATTACTTAACTAGATAGCGTTTACTGAGTGAATGAATGACTATTTGAGGTAAATATCATCCCCATTTTTTGGATAAGAAAATAGAGGCCTCAGGAGGTGACAAAACTTGCCCAAGGTCACAGAGTCAGCAAGGGACAGGGAGGGCATTCAAAGCTGGAGCTCTCTGGCCTTAAAGCCTTCTCCACTATAGCATGCTGTAGGAAGCTTGGCAGGATCTAGCCCAGAATCTGAGCCCAAAGGTTTGACACCGCCTTTGAGTTGTGTCTTTGGTTTTCAAAATTCCAAATAACATCGAATCAGTTCCGCTTGCTAGGCAGCATGAGCAACGGAGTTTCCTTAGGGAGCTCTAATCTTAGCTATGGGCTGCAAAGAGAAAAAACCACCTTTCACTGTGCCGCCTGGGCTCAATCCTGTCTCACTACAGCCATTGTGAAAATGGGCCCTGGCGGGGATGGAATTGCACATCCTGGGTTTTATGGCAATCAGACATGGTTTTCTAAAATCGGTATGCTTCCAGACCTGAAACAGTGGGAGCACGTGGGAGGAAATGTGTCTTTACACTCGCCACCCGTCAAAGCTTTACCCCAGGCTGTGGGTTAATGGTTCACTTACAGGGATGTAGCTGGCGTTGATGTAGTCTGAGCATGGGTCATCATCGACATTGGACAGCTTCACTCGAGAGGCATCATCTGGAAGGAAGTTGATTGAGAGATATTTGTCACTGGGTCCTGGGAGGATTTTCCTATTGTGGATGGAATGCTTGGTATTTGACGTCCATTAGCGCTGACCCCCAAAACGCCCCACAGGGAGGTAGTCTCCTCTCCATTTTGCAGATGAGGTTCGGACAGGATAAAGGTCTTGCCCAGGTCACACTGGGCGAACAAAGAAGCCAAATGCTCTTTGAGGCCCCCTCTGTGCTTTCCTTCATAGTGCTATACCATTTGCCCAATGGAGTGGCCAGCTCCCTTTTGTAGCCTGAAAGAACAATCCAGAATACCTTTCTTCCACTGCTTCGCTGATCAGGTCAGGAGAGTAAGAATATACAATAATCCCTAACTGGGGACTTTATAAAGAAACGCACACTGGCCGTGGCTATTAACGCTGTGACAGCCCCTAAGCCTCTGAGAAGAAGTTAGACCACATGATGAACTGTCAACAGCATGAGAGGCGTCTCCTAACCAGAATTCAAGCTCGTTGTTACCCCACAGGAGGGAAGAGCGATAACATTCCTTTTAAAAGGCATTCAGAGCCTCAGCCCTTCCATGTCCAGCTATATCACCTTTCTTTAGCCCCATTTTATTTCTGGGAAAGAGAAGAGATGGCTGGAGGAAGACAGTATTACAAATTTCAACACAAAACTCACAGGGCAATATATTGTTGTATCGATTTTTCCCTCTGTTCTCCGGCAAGAGTGCAATGTCACATGGTTGGTTTCGACCCACGTCCTTCAAGTCCTGTTAGGTCCAAAAGAAGTTTGCAAATGGAGAATATGAAATCAAATAAGGCAATCATACAGTCCTTGAGATACATAACAATCTAAGAATATGTCACAGTAGCGACTGTTCACGGAACGCTTCATATTGGACGTGCATTTGCTCTGATCCCCCCAACAGCCTCAGAGGAGGTATCCTCCCCTCCATTTTACAGATGAGGCTCAGACCAGATAACTCACTGCCCCAGGTCACACAGGTAGCAAAGCTGGGAGTCCAATCCAAATCATGGACACTTGTCACCAAACCACCTTGTCTCCCAGTCAAGCCAAATGTCAGGTTAAATAACTGACAGAATTAGGTTTACATTGAAGGTTTTTTCATTCTTTCTTAACATCTCATCCAAGTAGTACTTTCCTGGCTTTGCTATTCTGGAGAGCAGACTGGCCTCTGAGACGAGGTGGCATATCCCATAGGGAACGGATTCAGACATAAAAGAGCGCTCAGCTGAGGTCCTACACGTCATCTGAACTCCTCAGCCCGATCAGCCTGTGCCTCCACAGGAGAGGTTGGGAGGGAAGTTCTGCTAGAGACTAGAACAGCTAAGGCATCCCTGAGTCTGAGTCGTACCTCGTACTCCTTGGACAGAAGGTAGTTGGAATCAGCCTGCAGCTTCATGAAGTGCCCTTCAAACTGATTTACTTTTATTGGGCTATAGTTAAAAATATAATAGAAAAAAAATTACTGATGAAAAGGGACACTGCCATACCCAGTCCAAGCTGTATTTCAAAAGCAGATAATACAGTAATGAGTTCTCGTTCTTACCAAGATGTTTTCCGGTTACTGTGAAGGACGCCAAAAGAAGAAAGATCTCGTTAGCAAATCTCACATAAGACAATCAGCTCATCTTTCAATACATTTATGTGAAGGAAAACGTGGTGCTCACCCTTTCTGGCCCAGGTTCAAGTGGACAGATAATGGTCGATCCCGGCGAATGCTCAGGCGGGCAGAGGGCCTTTCTCGACCATGGCTGCGACATAAGGGAGAGGATTTATATTCTGATTACGAAACCTGACTTAAACAAATTTTTCCATTTATGGCGAGGCTGTGCATGTCTGTGCAAATATGGATTTTTCAGTATTCATGTAGATTTACACTCAGCCAACGTCTCTTTGAGGGGAGGAAGAACATAAAGAAGAAATAGATCTTTCCCACTCAGAAACGGATCTCCGCAATAGCTGGAGATTTGTCTTCTGGTTTTTGGCTACAGGTCATAATCACTTCCCACACTCTCAATAAAACTTTCCTTAAAAAAACCCCCGGTAAACCTTAGATGCAAGACATGACTGCGAGAGGGAGGACAATGTGCCAAATAAATTCCCTAAGAGGAGGGGGCTTGGCTTTGGGGGCCACATGCTATTTGGTTCTTTTCGGTCCCTTCTTAAATTAGCATGGCAAACATGACCATGAGATGGTGATGTCAACCATACTTCTCAGCATTTTTCAGAAAAGCACTTGGGTGCACAATTCACAGACATCTCCGTCTTCTTGAGCAAAAGGAGTTATTTCACATTCAAATGAAGCTACAGATGGCCCCCCTCAGTCATTTGGTGAGGGCAAAATTCATCAATGGGGAATGGAGCGAGGCTGAAAAAAGCCAGTCATGGTTGGAGGGTCTGACTTGTGTCTCTTGAGAAACAAAGGTGATTTAACCTGCAGAAATGAAATTGCCTTCCCTTCTTAATTTCCAGGCAAGGGCATTTTCAACTGCATCTTCGAAGTTGGGAGCCCAATCGGTAAAGGAATCTTTGTACTTACCTGGCTTTCTGTCTGCAGATGAATAAGGCAACCACGGCCACCAGCATGCCAATTAAGAACAGACCCGCACTCACACCTTCAATAACTCCAAATAAAGGCTCTACAAGAAACCAGAAGGAAATAGCAAACCCAGGCAGGAAAAATCAGTGCTAAAGAACCAGGAAGAGAACTGCTGAAACCTTATCTCCCTAGGAGCGTTATTACAGAAAAATCTGAACACCCACGCTGAGGTCTTTACTATCTGCTGGTAGGGGCACGCAGCCAGGAAGAGGGGACGCTGTAACCACAGGTCCGTCCTTACACTTTTGAAGTTAATAGCGTTCTGTCTATAAAGGGATTTTATGCTCACTGGGGCTTGTAGGTAAGGTTTAGGGTGCTTGAGACAAAGGCCAGCAGATCTCGCCACCAAAATCAAAATGGTATTTCATTTGAATGAAACACGTATAATAGCATCAGGGACTTGGGCAAGTCCAATGAGTGATGGAGAGCTGTTTTAAGGAAATTTCATTTTATTATCTAGTATGACACTACCTCTTTGAGTTTGTAAATAAGTAAGAGTAGCTTATTTTTAAAACAGCTTTATTGAAATATAATTCACATACCATTCAATTCACCCATTTAAATTGTATAATTTGGTGATTTTTGATACAGAGTTTTACAAACACAACCACATTCAATTTTGTAATATTTTCACCACCCCGCAAAAGAAACCCCGTACCTCTTAGCTGTCCTTCTCCATTCTTTCCCAGCCCCTGGCAACCATGAATCTACTTTGTCTTCATAGATTTGCCTATTCTGGACCTTTCGTATAAATTGAATCAGAAATACGTGGTCTTTTGTCTCTGGCTTCTTTCACTCAGTGTAATGTTTACAAAGTTTATCCATGTTGTAGCATGTCTCAGTATTTCAATTCTTTTTTATAGGCGAATAATAAATAGCTCCTTGTATGGAATAGATCACATACTGTTTGTCCATTCATCCACCGATGGACATTTGGGTTATCTCCATTTGGGGTTATTATGAACAATGCGGCTAAGAACGTCCGTGTGGAAGTTTCTGTGTGGGCACATGTTTTCATTTCTCTTAGGTATAAAATTAGGAGTGGAGTTGCTGATTTAAATAGATGGTAACTCTAGGTTTAACATTTTGAGGAACTGCAGAAATGTTTTCCCAAGCAACTAAACCATTTCACATTCTCACAAGCAATGTAGGAGGGTTCCAATGTCTCCATATCCTTGCTAACACTGGTTATTGTCTTTTGATCACAGCTATTCAAGGGGGTGTGAAGTGGTGTAGTACTGTGGGTTCCATCTTCATTTCCCCTAATGACTAATGATGTTCAGCATCTTGTCATGTGCTTATTGGCCATGTGTGTATCTTCTCCAGTGAAATGTCTACTCACATCCTTTGTTACTTGACTTTGCATTATTGAGCTGTAAAGTAACAGTTCTTTACATATGGGGGACACACAACCCTTATCAGATATTAATTTGCAAGTAGTTCTCCCAAGGTCTCCTTTGAAGCACAAATTTTGACCAAGTCCCATTTATCTGGCTTTTCTCCCCTTCTGTTGCATGTGCTATTGCTGTCATATCAAGAAAATCATTTCCTAATCCAAGGTCACAGAGTTTCCCTCCTATGTTTTCTTTTAAAAGTTGTATTGTTTAGTTCTTACATTTAGGTCTATGGAGTAGCCCATTGTTGAACTTGCACTTTTAAGCCCTTGGATTTGTTTATTCAGTGTTGCTTTTCAAGCCTCATTAAATCACCACGATCATTTTTCTCTTAACATGGTTAATATTCTTTTTTGGGTATATGTTTACTACCTGCCTTTGCTGAACGGCACGCAATTTTTGTTGTTTTCAAAATAGGACAGAATTGTGTTTACAATGCCCCTGCTTAACATTAAATTATAAGCCAACACATCTAAATCCTCTTAACTGTGTTCTGATCCCTTTTTGGTTTGAAAAGTGGGAGATTATCCCTATATTTGGCATAAATAGATGGGAGTGTTTGTGAGGCTGAGTCATCTTTTGTCATGCAGCATGAGAGACTGTTTTAGCTATGAAGAAGAACTTCCTGAGACCAAGCATTGTAGAACCCTGCCTCTTGGGAAAGGCTGGGACCGATGCCGGTCAAGGAACAATGTGCTGACACACGACGCTATTCTCAGTGTGAGGGGAGTATTCTGAGGCAAAGCTGTACAGAGGTTAAGAGTTCCAGCAGAAAATGCCAGAATTCAGCTCTACTCTCCTGGGCAAGTTACTTAAACCTCTTGGTGTCCCAGGTCTTCCCCTTTCAAACGGGGGATGGTGATAGTCTCTACCTCAGAAGGTTAGAGTGAAGATCGGATAAAGTATTTCATGTCTTTACTGGATAAACTATTTCATGTAGTAAAATATTAGCTACTGCTATTCCTCAGCTAGAGAAGTTTCTTTTGTAAATTTATTTATTTTAAGGCTTTTAAGTTAACATTTTTTTAATGGTGTAAAAGCTACGTGTAATATGCAAAAAAAAAAAAAATCACCTATAATCCCACTACTTGGAGACGATCATTGTTAATCCCTTTTTCCAGTAGGCTCTATACCCAGCGTGGGTTGAGCTCAGGACCCTGAGATCGAGGGTCCTACGTTCCATCGGCTGAGCCGGCCAGGCTCATTGTGAATACTCATTGTGAATACTTCGGTGTTTCTTCTTCTAGTCTTTTTTTCCCATGCATTTCTATGTTTGTGGACTCATACATTCCCACCTATGACTGAAAGCCTTTTGTATTTACATTTTGGCCTGTGCAAAGCTCCCAATTTGAATGTTTTTCACCCATTATTTTTAAAAACATCATTTTTATTAAAAAAAAAATCTGATACTTCTATCTTCTTTTCAAGATTAATGGCCGCTTAGCCCATTCTCCTTTAGAAGTAGGAGCAATTTCTTGACTCCATGTCATCCATGATCCCACAAAGATTAAATTCCAAGTGAAAAATGCATGTTCCCCTTGCCATCAGCCACGTCACCAGATCTCCACTGGAGGCCCTTGTAAGTGACATGGCAGCTGGAGACTAGGCAGGTAGATGGGGAGGCTAGCCTTACCTGACTCAGTGGTGATAGGCAAAGAGAAAAATGTGTCGGAATAGAGCGGCTTTGTGAATTCCTTCAGGTCCTCATCAAACAGCTGCGTAAAAGCCCGAATGCTGATTCTGAAAGGAAAACCGATTTATTTAAGTGCAAGTGACCAACCACAGTAAAGCTGACTAGAAGATGGGTTCCAGGAGCCATAGGGTGGGCACCTGGTCCATATGTGTGCTAGGCAGGACAAGAATTATGGAATCAGATCTATCCAGGTTCATTCATACATTTATTCATTTGTTCATCCAATGTTTACTGAGCGCCTACTATGTGCTGGTCCCTGTTCTAGGATCAGAGGATCCTGCAAGGGACACAGCAAAGTCCCTACCATCCCAGAGGCTACATTCTCTGGAATTAGAAGTCAGATAACATTTACACAACTTTAATACGCCAGATGGTAATATGTAGCAGAAAAAGAAAAGAGCAGAGTAAGAGAAATGGATAGCAATGGGCATGGGCGTGGGGAACTGCCCCATTCAGCATGGTCAGTGGCGCGCTCCTGAATAAGAAATCAGAGGAAAGTGAGGGAGGCAGCCATGTCCATGTTCCAGCAGAGGGAACCACAGTGGGCAAGTATTGACAGGAAGGACTAGAGGGGGCCCATCCTGAAGAGGAGAAGGGAGGAATTCAGGATGGGCATAAAATTTGAGCTCAGGCCACTTGAGAGAATAATGGCATCACTGATGGAGATCGGGAGCTAACCGGGGGCAAAGGAAGAGCTCTGCTTGGCCTGTGCTGGGTTTAGAGTGACAGTGAGACGTTGATTTAGAACTTTCCAGTGGACATTTGGAGCTCTTCCAGTCACCTGGACAAGGAGAGCTGCTGAGGGGGCCATCCACATGTCCGTATGGAGATTACCTGGCCCGAAATTCGAAATGCCAGCAAGATACAGCTGCAAAAAATAAATGTGTAACCTCAGCCTGGATGAAAAGTCTATTTTCCCTGTCTGAGAACCTTGATCTCATATTTGCTGGATGAGTCAGGCCATACCGGGGGCCTGCCCTTGGTTTCTGGGGACGTATCTTAGGAAGAGTTTGAGATCATTTGATCTCAAATTTGAAATCATTTGGATTTGAGATCATTAAACAGGATGACAACAGAAAAGATTTAGTGGAACATGAGGTCTGACTTCAGATTTAAGGAATTTCTATGTAGAAGAGGAAATAGACCTCGTTATTTTTCTTCTTGAAGGTAGAGTGAAGCCCAATAGGCTGAAAGGTCACAGAGAGGTGTAGTTTGGGAACATAAAGTCATTGTAACATCTAGAGAATAAGCTGCGGCATTAGGTAGTGAGCTCCCAGTCACTGAGGGTATTTAAGCGGAGGCTGAGGGAGAAGCAGCTCTCACAGAAGCTGTAGGAGAGCATTCCCGCACTAAGTAAAAGACTGCCTCAGAGAAGAAAAAAAAAAAAAAAAAAAAAAGACAGGCTCAGGCCAGCTCTTGAGTTCTTTCTCTTTTCAAACATAGGTTTGCTGAGACTATCAGACTTGATTTATATGGGGAAACTTCCCCAGTGTTAATTTAAATCCTAGGAAAGTGAGCAGAAGTCACTTTTTCCTTTAAAAAAAAAAAAATCTAGACTTGTTCAACCCAGAAGTTTCTGGGCATGACCCGTAAGAATGCCAAAATTGTATCAGGCTGGGGCGAACCCTTCCTTCCAACTCACGCCCACGTCCAACTGCCGTCTTATGAAATGAGCAGGACGATATTGATCAGCCACATCTATAATTTCCATCTCTAAAAGCTACTTTCCAGTCAGGAGTTGTACTTCCAGGAATACCAGGCTGTTGGTGGAAGTATCGTGAGCTGTCCCTGAAGGGTAAGAAGCAGTCAGCTTCTGTTCAGTGGGAAGGTGAGGAGTTGGTGTGGGCTGCTAATGCATTGTACTTTTGGAAACTGAAACGAGTCTCTTTGCTGGAAAGCGTTTCTTATATTGGTGTAATGATTTGTAAGTGTGGAAGGACTTTCACGAACATGGTCCCACTTGAGCATCTCCAACATCTCCCCTGTAACAAGGGAGCTTAGGATATAACTTCAGAGATTTGGAACCTGAAGCTTGGAGAGATTCCGTGTCTTGCTCAAGATCAGAGAAAAAGCTGGTGCAAGAAAACCAAACTCTGTATTTTCTGAATCTTTATCCAGATTTCTTTCTCTTATTTCCTCTCGGCTTAGTTTTAGTTTAACAGCTCTGACTTCTGTGGGAGGGATGGGAAAGGTCCCACGCTGGGAAGCAGAGGGTCTGAGGTCTAGCTAGCACTCTGTTCCTGAGTAGATGAATGGCCCCTAAAGTTTTTTATGCCTCTGTTTCTTCATTTGTAAATTGAAAGCCTTGGATGTAACAACCTTGCCATGTTCTGCTCTGAAATTCTAGGTGCAAAACCCAAAACACCAAGTGGATGCAGATGAATAATGACCTTTAGGAACCCAGAAAGGAGATAACGACCAAGTAGAGAAGACAATGACTTAGTATCTCCAGAAAGGAGATCATGATCTAGCAGAGTTCCTTAAACTTAATGGGATTAATAGGAACTCTGCTCCTAACCCCTTTCCAAAAAGGGACACCATCACCACTTCCCTATCTCAGCATGTAGCCCCCCTCCCGATCCCGTCCCAGATCTTCCAGATCCCCCTATCTTCCTGGGCTTGTCTTCCCTGCTACCTCCTTTCCTGCTCTCCCCACAATTTGAGACTAGACTACTTGCTCTTCTCTGAACAGTCTGTGTCTTCCTCCTCTGCACTTGGACTCCCATTCTTCCCTCCACCTGGAATCTCCTTTTGTCCCTCTCTCTCCATATTTTCAAATCCTTCCTTACTTTTTAGTGCTCAGCTAAAATGTTACCTCCTTCAAGAAGCCTTTTGAACCTTAATGGCATTTGTTTACCCTCGTGTCCTTCAACATTTCTGCCTATATTTTACAGATACCTTCTCAGTGTGTGTGTGTGTGTGTGTGTGATTACTTTAATAAACAGATGTATGACAGTAATGATTTCAACTTTATATGGGTTCAGAATCAGAAACCTATAGCACAAAGTCAGAGATCATGTGGTTCAATTTCCTTCATTTGGGGAAAATGAGCTCAAGAGAAGCTGACTACCCGCTCGGGGTCACATTGCTATTCTATCTAGAATAGAAACAAAACCAGATCAGCACTTTCTTTGCTAACCTCTAAACTGCCTCCCACCCCTTATGATCTGCCCTTTCTCTTCCCATATGGAATGACATTAATTATGCACCCACGTAATAGGAACCCAGTAACAAATGGGAAGACATTACATTCATTGACATAATAAATTTGCAATGCAGCTAAACCCAGCATTTCCCATTTCTTTTTGATCTTATTCCCCTCCCTCACCCCCACTCCCACCCCCCACCCCCCGCTTCCCCCTGCCCACCCTCCCCCACTCCCGCCCCATGTTCTCTCCTGTCTACCTATTCTCTTCAGAAAAAAAGATGCCTGACAGCATTGAGGGTCACTGTGGCGGTCACCATCTTGAGATAGGCAGAATTCTGGCTGCACTAAGCTAGGGGTCGGCAGCCCCACAGGAGACCGCTTAGCCTGTAGTTCCCTGGACTTTGAAAGGCTATCAAGCATTATTTGCCCGGCATGCTTTTCACGGGACTGAACCAAACGTGGAGAAATACCGGAAAGTTGTGTTCTAGAAAGCAAATGAGGATGGCATGAGTTGATTAAGGTGTAATAAGAATGTGTAACTGTTCATAGTGCGTCTTAGCTCGTTCCCTTATTTGTTCACAAACACTGAATGAGCATCTCTTGGGGGCCAGGTACTTGCCACATTGTTTTGTCTCCTCTAATAAACTGTGAGCTCTGGTAGTCTGGTGAAGAGTGCCGGTGACTAAACAAAGAGCTATAAGATGCTGTTGAGTGGTGGACTGGAGGGTGGAGGGTCTGAGTGCTGCCGCGGAACGGGAGCGCGTGCCACCTGCCCAGTGCGGGCTGATGGGCTGATGGGTTGCTGGGGGGAGGGGGGGTAAATGTGGGGCCTGATGAGGGCTGGGGGGGCTTCTGAACTGTAGGAGGGGATGCACCAGCCAGTCAAAGGAGTGGAGGGTATACCAAACAGAGTGAAAAGAACATGTGGGGGCTCAGAGGTCTAAGAGAGGCCTGTCATATTTAAAGGAACTCCAAGTGAGGGCTAGCAAAAGGCAGGGTGTAGTTTCCGCAGATGGCGGGAGGCAAAGCAGGAGCGGCAGGCAGGAGGCAGATGGGTGGTGGTGGGGGAGGGCGCTTTCTGTGCCCTGCTCTGGAATCTTCACTTACTCTTGGAAGTCAATGGGGACCACTGGAAGACTTGAATCTAGAAGACCCTGTGTTGTCTCACAGATGAGAGAAGAGAGGGCTTGGGAATTGGAATGCCATTTCCGAGGTCACACGGCTAAGTGGCAGCACCCGGGCTCCATGGGAGATCACTCAGGCCTGGGCAGCTGTTAGGGATGGGAAGGAGTGTGCTGGGGAGAGAAGGGCGCAGGGCCACCTACAGCTTCTCATGGTCCTTCTCTTAAATGGAACAATGAGTCATCTTCTCTCCTTTTTCAGAGCAAACAAACAGAAATCAGCCTCCACTGGACAACTCACAAACTGAATAGAGCCCTTGGGAGACTTCTGCTCAAATTTCCTTGAGCCAGTGTGACCAAGGAACTGAGGCATCTCTTGATTCTTACAGAAACTGAGAGATTCCCTCATTCTGATCTCTTTCATATTTCTCCTTTGCTCTGTCTGAGCTCTCCCCTCCTTCAGGGAGGCTCATATGCTTTCTTCTTGAAGTGAACATCATTAATAAGTTTGCGTGTGTTTACTCTGGAGATGCCGACCTTGGCTGGGGTGGCAACAGCATTTCTGTGGTGAGCCCGGGGCAGAGGTATAGCTCGAGTTCTTGCCCAAGATGAGTCCTCTGGTTTAGGAAAACTCTCAGCCTGCCCATGTTGATTCCAGGGAGGGGCTAAGAATACTCTCACGTGTGATATCATATCACGTCTCCATTTGGAGCCTGCAGGAAAGTCTCTACTGAGATTCAGGGCTGATATTCAAAATACGTTAGAGTCAACAAGCCCTGGGCACCGACTAACCGGAGTAGACACTGGCCATAGCGAATCTGATGGACTACCATGCCAACCAGATGTCAGCTCTGCCAACACCCAAGACTGATCTTGGATGCTTATAGCTTATATCCAAGATGGCTGCCAAGAGTCTCTTTTTCTTGAGGACTCTGGTTGGGGATGCTGTGTACCTCTGCTTATACTTGCTTTCGGGGAGCACAGTGCAGGCCAACGGCACTGCGAATTCCAATGACTGGAAGGGCCCGTTGGCTGCAGTAATGCTCTCTGGGGCCAAACCAAACAGCTGCTCCTTCTCTTCTGTCTGCCTAGCAGGAGGAAATGGTACGCCCATACATGCAGGGCCCTTTCCTTTGAGAGTTCTGCCTGGACCAAAGAGCACTTTCATCTTTTTGTGCCTTAGAAGATAAATAAGTAAGTGTAATGTCAGCCCTCACTAAAAGTAAAAGATGAAACTTCATCTTTCTTGGGTCTCCCTAAACTCAATCTTTCTGTTTGGACACTTTTACAGTATTAACATAGTAAATAAATTGTTTGATTTGTGCTAAAGAAGTGTGAAGAGAAAGAACGATCTTCATATAATGGATTGGAGCTTTTGCACAACGCCAACGGCCTTCTTTACACATCACCCATGAATGGAGGCAGGAACTCAGACTTTATAAACTACCCAGGAACATGCACAGCACTGTGGTAATGCTGGTTAGTAATCTGCCGGAGCTCGGATGCATCAGATGCCCGGACAGCTGAGCCCCCTCTCCCGCATCTTGTCCCTTCTTGCAAAATGAAGGTAGTATGTCTAACCTGTAGGCAGTGCGTGGCTTCAGTGGCCCGTCGCAGAACTTTTGCTGGTTGGGATCGCATTTTCCACCCAGGCTCTCCATCTCTGCTCCCAGCTTAATGTTAAAACTCTTGGAGTTGCTGTCAGGACTTTCCGCACACTTGCTGGCAAAGTAATCGGTCTGATACATCCGAATGGAGGCATTGTGTCTGTATTCTAGGTAGGAGGGCAGAGGGTGCTGCTGTTCTGGCTTCAACTCATCACTGCCTGCGGGGAGAAAACCCACGGTGAGCAGCTGGCTTCCTCGTGACCTGAGGGATCTCTCCCTAGGCTTCTAAGTCTGCCTCCCATCTTCCACCATCTCCGGTCAGCTCCAAAGGGCAGACACTTTGATCTTGAAGGATGCTGTGAAAGTCTCCTAATGAAATTAATTTTAATCCACTTCTTCTAAAGTAAAAATTAAAAAGAGTGTGTATATACAACATTTAATACACACGCACGTGGATTTATATATATAGACACAGACACACACCATGATATTTCTAGGAAATAAAACATGTGGGCTTGGGTAGTTAACTCATTGCATCAGATGGTAGACGTGTTTCAGACCTCCCGAAAGTTGGCCACTCCCCGCTGGGAGAGTCAACCCACTCAATAAGCTCTCTGCCTTGCCAATGACCATTGTAGCTGAGCTAATAAGGAAATCCTCATGACCTAGGAAATAGGGAAGAGATAAGAAAAATCAAGTTCAAGGCCAGAGCAGTCACCCACAGGCACGCTCCCTGTGCCACACCCTGTCCGATCACAGCTCAGTGCACAGCTCTCTGTTATCTTGAGTACAGTTTAATCCTGGCTCGAATTTGGCCCCTCCTGCAGCACGCTTCCCAGAACTCGCCCCATCCACCCAGCTTGCTGTGTGTTTTGGCACCATAAACTCGTTTTGATGTTGGCTGGAGGAAGGCATAATTAGGAAGATAAATATTATGGAGATAGGACACCATTAGCCATGCACTTCGAGAAGTGGCTTTGCGGGGGTTCATCGCATTCTGGACTCTTGTTTAATAAAATTTGTTCAAAATGAGTGGGTCTTGGAAATATTACCTTGTTGACAGTAAATGAAATGGAATGTTGCCTTTGGGATGAACATATATGCTATGATTTACATTTATAGGAGATCGACTGTTATCTTAGATAGCCAGGGGAGCAGAGCCCATCTCCACGGAACATCAATAACTGAAACCCACAAGGCTGCAGAACACAAGGCTGCCTGCTGGGGTGTGGCTTCCTTTTGGTCACTGCCTTACATTCATGTAGGAAACCATTATCTCCACTGCATCCTCATCAAATCTAACAATCTCTGCATAGTTCGCAGGTTTCTCTCTTAAATCCTTATCTGTAGATATAAGTAAATACACCTATTTGTGAGATGTAGGGACATCTGGGATGCACCCCTGACCCTTGATATCATTTAATTAATTTTGCATAACCAACTTCAGTACAATTAAATAAAACGTCAAAGCACACGGACCCTTAGCTATCCCGTGAAACTAAAATCCTCTCTAGCCTAGGACCCGCTCCAGCGCTGGTCGGGTTTAAAGCTTCTCATAGCCCACAAAGAGGTTAAAAGAACCAGGGGTGTGTAACACCTTAAACAATTTTGGAAAATCTAAGGCACGTCAAATATACGATGCTGCCGCAGACACACACATGTTTTGGAGGAATCGGGCACAAGGCCTCCGTGGCAAACACGACCCTCCTCTAGGTGGTTTCACAAATGCCAACATAAGAAGCTCCAAGAAATCGTACTTGAGGTCGTACCCAACGTTGTTACAACTCTTACCTAGTATCTGCCTGGCCTGTAGGAATGAGGTAGACAGCGAATAATTTCGTTGATGAGAAAATGAAATTCACTGCTGAAAATTCAGTAGAGAAAGGAAGACTGCCTTTCAGGATCATCTTTTCCCTCTTTTTAGCTCTTGAGTGTTTTCTGTGACTCGGTGGGTGGTTTGGAGCCTGTGCTTCCTTGGGCTGTTGGAGATCGGGGCAGGGAAGATGAGAAGTACACGGGGCTGCTCGATGGCAGAGCCAAGAAGGGACCATCAGCACTGAGTGAGCCGTGGAGAAGGCTCTGGGGGTCACGGCGGAGCCAGGGCTCTTCCAACGAGCCCCGACATCCCTACATGAGGCTATTTATGCTATGGCTGCCGTTGCTACTATTATCATTCACCCATTTCGTTAAATCCGGTGAGTAACAGGCTTTGCTGCTGAAAGAGCATTTGAGCAGGTTTTGGGGACATGGCCCGGCATCCAGGTGACCTTTGAGGAAGCAGAGTCGGTGATCACTTACCATCCGCCTCCCTCACGACCACTGTGAAGTACTTCACAGCTCCGTTGGTGTCGCTGAACCAGCTGCAGTTGAAAGTGAAGTTGATGGAAGATTTGCTAATCAGCACATCCTTTTTATTCACCCGAATGTGCGGAGGTGGAGGAGGGGGCCCTGAAAAGGATGAAGAAGGAACCCAGGGGAGTCAGGACTCCGCTTGTCCATATAAATGACAATCAGTGACACGAGGGTCTCCACTCCCCTACATGGGTGTGTGTGGGGTGTGTGTGTGTGTGTGTGTGTGTGTGTGTGTGTTTAAAATTTACAATCAAGGAAAACCTCCTTCTCCTCTCCTGGAGGGAAGCAGAGGAAGTGGTTTGCCAGAGGCACATTAAACATAACGAGAGGGGAGGATTTCCTGACGCTGTACCACCAAATTGCCTAAAAGCTCTGTGATACCTCTAGCTCTATCAGGCCAAGTGTTGTCTTGAAACATCAAAGTGCTTGAAGACTGTTTAAATCATTTCCTGCCGGGATGCTTCACCTACACAGGAAAAATGTCTCCGTAGCCTGGAGGCTCTCCCATTCTCTCTTGCAAGGGACCCCAGGTCTGGCTCCTGGGAAGGTGAGCTGCGTGCCCGGTCGAACCGGGGGCTCGCTGCGTGCATCACCTCCAGAAACACTTACGGTCTATCATCGTGATGGTGCTGTCTTCCACCACCTCGCTGGTCATGCCGGCCGACTGCACCTTGATGGACACCAGGTACCTCTTGTGGGGCACAAGCATCATGATGTTGAGGAGAGATTTCTCTTTCTCCAGCTTTCTGGAAAACTCAACTTCCTGAGTGTCCATTTTCCGACATTCAATGCTATACCCGTCAAAGTCAGAGTCAGGAGGGATCCAAGAGCAGGCGATAGCCGTGGAGTTCTGAGGCCGGCAGTGCAGGTTTTGAATCTTGTCTGGCTCTACAGGGCAGAGAGGGACAGACATGTCACAATTCAGGAAGACCTTTTTTTTTTTTTTCTTCTTCCTTCAGCTCCTTTGGGCCCAGTGTGCTGTGAGATCTACATAAGTCTCAAGATTTACTTGGATTGCTTTTCAAAAAAGAAAATTCTTGGGGCGCCTGGGTGGCTCAGTGGGTTAAAGCCTCTGCTTTCAGCTCAGGTTGTGGTCTCAGGGTCCTGGGATCGAGCCCCACATCAGGCTCTCTTCTCAGCAGGGAGCCTGCTTCGCCCTCTCTCTCTGCCTTTTTCTCTGCCTCCTTATGATCTCTCTCTCTCTGTGTCAAATAAATAAATAAAATCTTAAAAAAAAAAAAAAGAAAGAAAAAAATTCTTAAGGATCTCCCAAGGAATTTCTGCCTCCCAGACCACACTCTGAGAGCCACTAAAAATTAAAATGCTGTCCTTTTAAAAAATCTTCCAGTGCCAGTGTGATCGGAAACACAAATACACACTAAATATAGCGTCCACACTAAAATTAAGGGGCAGAAGTCAGGTGGAAGTTGGGGCTGAGTAGCCAGCAGGTTAGAATGGCAGCTTGGCCTGCCTGAATTCAGATTCTGTTTACCAGGGGTGGCTTCTTGAGCAAGTTACTTGCCGTGTCTGTGCCACATTTGTAAAGTGGGAAAATTAAGAGAAGCTACTTCCTGTGGGGACTGTGATGGGTCATAGAGTTGAACCAGGCACAGCCACCTAAAAATCTGTGTCTGGTATAGTAATTGCTCAATAAAAGCCAGCTCTTATGAGAAAAGACAAAAACAAAAACAAAGACATGGCATTGGTATATTAATTGCTCCATAAAAGCCAGATCTTATGAGAAAATTAAGATATGGCATTGTTTCCTTGTTACCTTCTAGGCCCTGGCTCTGTCCCCCCCGCTTCCAGTCTCTGCCTTCCCTGTTCACAAGCCATCCTCCAGTTCAGTAACTGCTCGTGGTTCCCTGTATACACCATGCTCTTCCAGCCCCTGTGCTCATGGTCAGTCAGTTTCTCCGGCCTGAGACCGTGCCTGACCGATTAGGGACTCAATGAAGAGCGATCATGATCTCAGGGGTTGTTATGCGTGACTCTACAAGGAGTAAGAGATATAGTATGACAGATAAGCACCTAGCCGACCTGACCGCATAGGTTACCAACCAAACTCTAGGCCTCCCTGACCAGCGACAAGACCTCCCCATCTCTAATTACATCCAATGAAGCTAAATTGTATGATTTCGATACACAGGCTTTAAATTTGAATTTTTGCAACTAAGCCATTTCAAAAAGAAAAGGTCTCCATTCCCCTATATGTTAACTCAGACGGGCTCTGGTCCTGTGTTTTAAGTGTGCCTTGGTGGGGGTCAGGGATGCTCTGCTGGGGTGACTTCCCCGAGGCTTCCTTTTCCTTGTCCCCTGTCCCTAGGAATTTCTAAGGAGGCTTCAGGTTCTTGAATAGAACTTGAAAATCTAGGTCTATACCACTCTATCTCATTCCAGGGGTCAAAAGTCTTGATAAATACTTAGTTTTAAAAGCTGCCCATTGTTTCATTGGCCACAGCAGAAAACACAGTAACAATGATCAGATAGCACTAACCAGGGACATCAAACTCAGGAGCTCACAGAGTACTGCATATTCTGGGGATAGATTAAAAAATAAAAAATAAGGCTAAAGACAGCTATATTTGACCAAATAGGGAAAACCCCTTCCATTTCATTGTTGGGTCTTTACTATCCCTGTTACAAATTTCATCTTTTTCTCTTTTCTCCACTTGCCCTTCCTCCCCAAACTCAAAGGTATGTTCAGGGGTGCCTGGGTAGCTCAGTCGATTAAGCGTCTGCCTTCAGCCCTGATGATGATCTCAGGGTCCTGTGTTTGAGTTGGGCTCCCTGCTCAGTGGGGATCCTGCTTCTCCCTCTCCCTCTGCTGCTTCACCTCCTTGTGCTCTCTCTGAGATAAATAAGTAAAATCTTTAAAAAGAATAAAATGTATGTTTTTTCATAAACTTTGTTAGGTTTATGGTTACATAATTTTCAGGATCCAGTGCCAAGTGAAAAATGCAATACTCTGTGTTCAAAATATTAAGATTTCAAGATGGTGACAACAGAAAATTAAACGGAGTATGGGGTCCCTCTGAGCACAGGGCCTGTGGGTTGCACAGCTGGGAGCACTAGCTCCCCACTTCCACTTGCAGAATAGATCATCATCTGTTGCTCTGATTTGGCATAAAACCCCTCTTCTCCTGACACTGTCTCCTTAGTCACAGGACTCTTCGTCCTCAACAAGCGTGACTTTGAAACACTCGGCATCTTTGTGCCACTGGATGAATTTGTGTTTCATATCAAGGTCTAAAATATTTAGCTAAGTCATAACAGTTTAGGTAACAATGATTTTGAGAAAAAAAAAAAAAAACCTGGAGATTTTTTTCAGGATAAGGGAATTGGCCTTTGAGGCAAGCAGTACTTATGTCTTTTCAAACATTAACTCCTTGTTAATCTTTTGAACTCCTTCAAACCAAACCACAGCTGGAACCCAAAGATACCTTCTCTGTTTGGCCTCAGGGAAAGTCTTTAGAAACACCATGCCTGATTCATAATTCTGATAATTTACTCAAAGAATAATATGGAAATTTGCTTCAGCCTCTTTCCTCTGTTCTTTCTCCCCTCTCCTTTCTGCCTCTCAAGTCCACATGTCTTCTAAGATCTCCCATCATAGCCCTGTTCACTAAGAAATAGGTACCTGCTATGCGCAAGGCGCCTTCCATACTGTGAACAGTATGGAAGTGAATTAGGCATCAGCCCTAAACTCTAGGAGGGGAGAGGAGTCTGAAACAGCCACAAAACAGGGTAGAAAGGAGAATGAACCAGAAGAAATGGACAGAGAAGGTGCTGGGTGGAGTGCTAGACAACTTTCTGGAGTTAATGGTGGACAGGAGTTAGCAAAGGCTTTCCGGCAGAGATGATCCCTCACCAAGATATTGGGAAAGGGGCATTTCAGGCAGAGAAAAGTATGAATCCAGGCACCCAGGGTGGGGCTGGGAGGGGTGGGAAGGTAGAAGATCAGGAATTGCAAGTTGTTCATCATGGCTGGAGTAGATGCAAGAGACCCAGAACTGTGTAAGGATTCTACGTGAGAATTATAAAGTTCTCTGTTGTTTAACTCTCTGTTACCTTGGGCTTTCAGTTACCCACAACCAAATCCAATCCTATCTAATGCAATCTTCAAAGTTCCATCAGTCATTCCTTATCAAACACAACCCTGAGTCCCTCTTCTTGCCAGCTGCTCTCCTTGTAGGCCTGCCCCATTTGGTAAAGGCCGCTCTTAAATTTCAGCACCCAGGACAGAATATAGTACTCCAGAAGCCATCTGCTGAACCCCGCCTCTACTGAGTTCTTAAATTGAGCACACGTGTCACGTAACCCACAGTAAACCACCAAAAACCCATCTTGAGGTTGCAGTAAATGAAAATTCTTAGTTCTTTCTTGCCTATTTTTCTTGAGATTCAGCTATTCAATTTCAAATTGCTCTCTGGATACGATGTGGAGTGCAAATTATAATTACTATAACATTAATGTTTGCTGAATAGGTGAAACAGCTACCTACTTAAATTCCTAATTTTCAATGATCTATTTCATCGATAACCACTAACTCTCTGACCTGATCTTAGAAACTACACATATTGGTATTATTGAAAAATAAATATTTGGATTAAGGCTCCTATGCTGAAAACTTTTGTTTCTTCAAGGTTTGCTTTATCTATTCCAAAATGCCTTTGGGAAGAAACTGGTAAGTATTTCATTGTTGAAGCATTTTTATCTTTAGGATTTATTGCCACGTGTCCTAATGGATCCCTGTGTTTCTAGTTTGCCCCTTACAGTCTATATTCCACACTGTGCCCAGAGTGACTTCTTATAGTGTAAATCTGATTATGATATCTTGGCCGAAAATCCCTCAGTGACTCCAATTGATCAAGGATAAAGTTAAAGTCACTACCGTGGTTCTCAAGACATTTTATCACCTGACTCTCCTAATCCTTACTTTTTATGCTCTGGTCAACTACTTTCAGCTCCTCTGTCCCGCCTGATCTTGAAATATTTTATTCTCTACCTAGAATATTCTCCACTTCTTTCCCCATATCTACCTGGTGAATCTTACTCTTTGCTTAGGTTTTGGTTTGGAGACTGCTTCTTCCAGGAAGCTCTCTTGTACTGGGTTAGATGTCCCTACCATGAGTTTCTAGAGAGTCAAATACTTCTTTCCTCACAACTCCCACTGAACCGCAAGCTCCGTGAGGGAAAGATCATTTCTTTATTGTCCACTGTTGTTAATGTTGAAGGAATGAACAAGTCTATGTTGACGGCTGCTTGAATTCACATCTAACCAATCCCAAGTAAAAATGTGGATTTGAGCCACGCCTCACTGGAATAAGATGTCGCAATACCTACTTTCCCTCCCTCTGAGGGGGAACCAAGAGTAGTAAACATGTCGTACTTGTCCTCACGGATCCAAATATCGGTCTGCTATAGGTTTTCCAGGAGTCGCCACTGACAGTCTTGACACTAAATTGATAGGATCTCCCTGGACGAAGACCATATATGATGCGTCCTTCTGATTTCCTGTTGCTATAGGGGTTGAAGACCGTGATTGCGTCTCTGGGGGACCACTGCAGCTCAAAGTCATCGTAGTCTGTCCAGTCCGGTGGCCCCTTCCAGGTGATGGCCAAGGATGTGTTTGTAACATCAGCAAATGACATAAGACTGGGAGGAGTTGGGGCTGTACGTAGGAGAACATGAAAAAAAAATCACATAAACATGTCCATGCCATAACACATGCAGATAAGACAGCTGAGTAATGTCAGACATATGTCAAAGTACTTTGTAAGAAGAGGTACTATGAAAACCTAAACAGAAGCTTCTATCTGTAGTGTTTACTATGCATTAGGTACTCTCCTCAAATGTTTAATGCACATTTTCTTCAGTTTTCATAACCAGAGTTTCCTTACTAGAGTACTGTGGAACAGGAGTGGGCCCTAATGGGTTACAAGTATGTACTGGTTCCATTAGATTTCTGAGGTGTGAGGGCTACAGTCCACTGACAGTTAACATCCAGAAGGCCTTGTTCATTGACCCCAGGGTGGCATTCAGACTAACATTGTCTGCATATGCCCAGGAAATAAAATATTTAGAAAGCACTGCCCATGGCAACACAATGATGATGTATATGATCATCCCTATTTTACAGATAAGAAAACTGAGACTTAGAGATGCTCAGGACATTCCTAGCTTCACATGGGTAAGTGGCAAAGCTAAGGACCTAGATCATATTCCTAGATCTTCTGTGGTATGTTTGCGGTTAAGGTCTGTTTCCTTTATCATAGTGCCTTTCCAAGTTCAGGAGCTAGCACATGGCACACCATTACTGATTTCCCTTTTTCTTACGAAAACTCTAACTCAAATGTGTCCCACCAATACTAGCCTTTGGCAACTGGGTTTTTTACCTGTTCTGCTCTCCCCCGTGAGCTTGTTGCTGAGGTCCCCACTGTGAGTTACCACACACAGTGTGTACTTCCTTCCAGGAACAAGGCCATGGAAACGCCATTCGGTCAGGTCCTTGTCTCTCCAGTTCTCCTTCTTCGTGCCATTGGGGTTATAGAGAATCAGCTCATAAAAGTCAAAGTCCCCGGAGGCGGGACTCCAGCTGAACCAGAGACTGTCTGTCATGTTTCGATTGGATCCTCTGAGGTTACTCACAGAAGCTGGGACTTAAACACAGTGAAAGCCTTTACTAAGAATGAGAGTTAGAAACAAAGGCATTTGGCCTACAGGTGAGGATATGAGTGATGTTGGGAATATAGGTAAGTAGTCCCAACTGTGGAGTCAGATCTGGCCTGTAGTTGAGGGCATAGGTTTAGGGGCATGTGGTCTAGAGCTGTGGTACAAATGAAAAGAAAAAGAACCACCACAGGGGTGCACGGGTGGCTCAGTGGGTGGTTAAGCGTCAGCCTTTCTCTCAGCTCAGGATCCCAGGGTCCTGGGATTGAGGCCCACATTGGACTTCCTGCTCAGTGGGGAGTCT
This sequence comes from Mustela erminea, assembly GCF_009829155.1. Classification (NCBI taxonomy): domain Eukaryota; kingdom Metazoa; phylum Chordata; class Mammalia; order Carnivora; family Mustelidae; genus Mustela; species Mustela erminea. The sequence continues at coordinate 46,706,938 of NC_045619.1, read as the reverse complement.
GCTTCTCTCTCTGCCCTTCCCCGGGCTTGTGCGCACTCTCTCTCTCTCAGATAAATAATAAAAATCTTAAAAAAACAAAAACAAAAACAAAACACCGCAGGTGGTGACTTCTGTATGCTTGCCACATGTAGTCTGATAAACATCTAAAATGAGATCTTCAGAAATTATTTATTAAAACTGGTCACACAGTTTATAAATTAGCCTGTGAAAGTCCTGAAAGTGTTCACAGAAGGTGCCAACCCCTTCCAAGCTAGCCCATCTCTCCCAGGCCCCTCCCCCACACCCTCTGGGTGTCTCTGCTTCCCCTCCACCCTCTTGTAGGCTCTCCGTTCTCTCAACTCTTTCCTAGCCAAACTATATCAGTTGAGCCTCACTTGGAAGAAGAGTGCTAACTGTCACGTCTACCACTGTGTAAATTAGTCATGCTGGCACCTGTCCCATGGGTATGTAAGTCTCGTTCTTCTCCAGAGAGTGAAGACTCTTGTCTCTCGATGGAGGAACTTTCAACATTAATGAGCAGAGAAGGGAAGGTGTGCAGAGGGCAGATGGCCCTGGAAGTGGTAACACGGAGGCAATTCTACTCAGGCTCTAGGCCGATCTGGATCTGTTGCTCATTTTCATTCCCTTCCCCAAACACACTGAGATCTTCTGTTGGGCGCCTGGGATGCGTTCTCACACGGCTCCCCTCACCTGCAGGGCTCAGCTGAAATGCTTTCTCTGTCGAAAGTACTATCTTGTCCTGTCAAGTCTCTCTGTCATGCATGTTGTTTTTTTCTTTCTTAGACTTGAGGGTGTTCCCAAGTCATCTTCCGTAAAAATCTGCTGTCTGTCCCCTCTCCCCTGTGCCCATTCCCCCACCCCAGTCCCACGCTTATGTGGGCTCAGTGGGTCAGGGGCCTCATTAGCACCGTTCACGGTCATTGTCCAGCAGTGAGCCCCGCATGGCACAGAAAGCACTCAAAAACTATCATGAGATATCAAAAAAAAAAAAATAACCGAATAGAAAGATAAGACAATGAACTCAAATTATGGGAAAAGAGTCAATTCCATTTCTTACTGGCAGCCCAGAGAGCTCTCTCTCTCTCTCTCTCTCCTTTTCCTGCAATTCTTTGTGTTCAGTTCATGCTGTGCTGTGTCATGAAGCACTCATAGATTGGTCCTTTCCACAGTGGACCTTCTCCAGACCTGCCCTCTGCTCCATGAGTGTGGAAGTTTCCCAAGGGGAACAGTTTGAATGGAGCCACAATGGGCTACAACCCTCTTGTGGTGGTTAGCTGGCACATAGAGGAGCCAGATTCATTTTTCCACCAAACCCTATGAAGTCTACAAGTGGTGGCAACAGAGCAGAAACCGGGGCCAAAGCTATTCTGGTACAGAATCAAAGATTGGTTTAGGGTCAAAAAGCCTGAAGATCACCAAGTTCATATAGAACTAGACCATGTATAGAATAGGAAACGAAGGACACATCACAGAAAAGCCAGTGAATACTGAGACAATTTCTCCGCTCTACATTCCTGCTTGGTTGGATCCGGGCCTTACCTGTTCGACCGAATATGAAAGATTCATTAGACAGCTCCCCACTGTGAGTTACGATCACCATTTTGTACATTCGGCCTTGCAGCAAGTTCTGGAAAGAGAAGCTCTGGACTTGTGGGTCAACCTGAGCTCTCTCCTGAAGCGTTCGGTCTGGGTTGTACAGAAAGATATTGTACCCGTTGAGCTCCCCTTCTGAGGTGGTCCAGCTGAAGGACAGGTGTCTGGTGGAGTTCTCTGTGATCCTCAGGTTGGTGACAGCAGCAGGGACTGCAAAAGTTGAGCCAGACAGTGAGACTGACTTTCGGCATGCCCCCAACACAGCCCAGGCCCGAGGATAGCAGGGACACACTACAGAGCAGCCCAAAACACACTGTCTCTGCCTTCAGAAAATATCAACTTCATGGAGACCCCAAAACAAAGAAGACTGAATTTTGTGCATGACTGATGCTGAAACTGTTAACGAAAAAACCAAAATCAAAACAAACAAACAAACAAAAACCCCCCAAACAAAGAGAGAGAACAAAGAAAAACCAGTAAAGGGAAATGATCTTCAAAAACATTTTTTGGGTCTGAAATAAATGTTAATCTGACTTGTGTGACTCAATGTTTTCCTAACACTAAGAGCTAGATCAGAAATTTAAAACAAAACAAAACAAAACACACATCTCTGAATGCCATCTAAAAGCTAAAGAATGGCCCACGCAGGTGAGGGCAGCAGGGAGGGAAGAGAAGTGGGAGAGAAAGAGAAAGTGGGCCGAAGGAGATTCAATTCAGGGGTCGAGGAAAGAGAAGCAAGAGAAAAACCAAAGTCATTAAAAAAAAAAAAAAGAAAAAAAAGAAAAAAAAAGAAAAAGATCGACTTTGGCATTCAATGACCCTCTCGGCCTTCAGTGGCACCCGTTGGCAAAGTAATCAAGAGCCCTCAGAAGTGACCAGCTACCCAACTGTTTGCACAGGGGCTGCCTGATACCGCAGAAGTCTTGGGCTATCAGTGGGAACAGAACTGGACACCTGCCTTGGTCTCTCCTGGGTTCTCCTCCTTCTGCTCCAAACACTTCCTCTTTTGCTTTCTCCTTAAAAGCTGCTCTTTCCCATCACTCCAACCTTTGTCCTCTGCACGTTCCGTAACACAAGCTGAGCACCCAATTTCTTTTGCTTCATGGATTGCTATGGTCTGAATGTTTATGTCCCTTCCACCCCCGAATCATATGTTGAAACCTAACCCCCAAGGGGATGGTACTGGGGATGTGGCCACGGGGAGGTGGTTATGTCATGAGGGTGAAGCCCTCATGAATGGGGGTAGTGCCCTTATAGAAGAGACACCGGAGAGCTCTCATGTCCTTCTACCATGTGAGGACACCGCAAGAAGATGCCAACCATGAACCAGGAAATGGGCCCCCAATGGACCCTGAATCTGCTGGTGACTTGATCTTGGACTTCCAGCCTCCAGACCCATGGGAAATACAAGTTTGTTGTTTAAGCCACCCAGTTTATGGTATTATTTCTTATTGCAGCCTAAACAGACTAAGACATGGATTTAACTGGAATTTTTGCCCAAATATTTATCTTCAGCTCACTCTTCTGAGCTTGGGCCATATTTTCAATTACCTGTGATCATCCCTTGCTGTAAGTCATCCAGACATCTCAAACTCAGTATGCAACTAAACCCTGTCCATTCCTCCTGACACAGCCTCCTCCTACTTCTCTTATCTCAATTAATGGCATCATCTTCTACCAGATACCCCAGGGGGCCATTCCGGAATCTTCTGTTCTTCCTTCCGTACTCTACTCAGATACCAAGTGCCATCTTATCTCACGTAGAAATAGTTCTTGACTAAACCTACAATTCTTCAACAGGGCCCCTGTGGTGGTTTAGCTTTTGACCCTTATCATTTCTATAACTGCAATCATTTTATGACCCCAACTACCTTTCTGATCACATCCCCCTACTTTGTTCTTGCTCTGCTCCAGCTATACTGGTCTCTTTACCGGTCCAACAGGCCAGACACATTCTTGCTTGAGTCTCTGCCTCACTGTTTGCTCTGCATGGGGATGTTCTTCCCCCAAATACTGGTATATCCCTTTCTCCCTTTTCCGTTCAGTTATCACCTTCTCGACAACACCTCTGAGGACTGTACTATCCAAAATCGTAAGCCTCTAACACTTGCTACCCCACTTTCCTGATTTAATTTTCTCTTTGGTATTCACTAACTTACTACACTCTTGACTTATTTATTGTGTTTGTTGCCTTTCTTTCCTACTAGAATATGAGCTTCATGACCATCAGGCTTTATTTTCCTCACTTCTGTGTATCCAGCATTTAGAAAGGCGCCTAGCACATAGTAGGTGCTCAGTGACAAATGATTTAATGAGTGAGTCTCTTCTCCATTCAATCTATTCCCCATGGCCATCTGATTTACCTTTTTTAAGGTACAAATTTTATTTCAAAACACTCCCTCTCTGGCTGAAAAACCTCGTATGGTCTCCTCACAGCTTATAAGGAAAAATAAATTCCCGAGGAAGGTGTGCCAGGCACTCTCTAACCTGGCTTCATTCTGCTCCCCCGGCCTCACTTCTCCTTCATGCCACCCTCACTTCATCCACCCGTGGCTCCTCACTGGTCCTTCTCACACCTCCCAGTCTTGCCAAAGGACAGGATCTCTGCACTGGGTTTCTTTCTACCTCTCTTCACGTGCAGAATTGTTTCATCTTTCAGGATAGTACTGAAAGGTCCATTTTTATGAAGACCTCCCAATTCCACCCAACTTCCACGTTCTTCTTGATGTTGGATATTCCTTTCTTCTATATAGTCCTTATCACAATGTAGCGTCACCCTTAGTCTGTGTGTCTGTCTCCCCCACCAGTCAGCCAGCTCTTCCAGGACAAAGCATGCCAAGTTCATCTTCATGTTTCTGTCAGCATCACCCCCCTCCCTTTCAGATGGAGCTCCTTAATGAGTAAGCCATCAGACCAGGGTTGTTGTCTGAATAACGACCCCCAGAGATGTCCATGTCCTAATCCCCAGAACCTGGGAATATGTTACCTTATGTGGCAAAGGGGACCTTATAGATGTGATTAAGGTAAGTATCTCCAGGCAGGGAGCTTAGGCTGGATTGTCCGGGTGGTGACCAATGTAATCACGAGAGTCCTGAAAAGATGGAAGAGGGAAGCAGAAGAGTAGAGAAAGAGATATGGCGACATACACAGAGGTTGGAATGATGCTATTGCTGGAAGGGGGTGTGAGCCAAGGAATGTGAGTGGCCTCTGGAGCCTGAAAAGGGCAAGGAGAGGATCTCCCCCTGAAGTATCTAGGAGAAGCACAGTCCTGCTGATACCTGAAGCCTCGATTTCAGCCCCATAGGACTCCCTTTCAGTTTCTGACCTCCAGAACTCTAAGAAAATAAACTGGTGTTGTTTGAAGTCACTAGGTCGGTGGTAACTTATCACAATGGCAGTAGGTTTTAATAATACATCTAAATTGGAGTGGGGTAGGCTGGAGCCCCCATGAAGAGGCTGACTGATGCGGAAGTGATAAATCACAGTGAACATCCCCATCGTGTCAAGAAATAGCTGTCCTCTCTCCGTGTGGCTTCATCCCTTTGACCCTGCGGCTCTGAAGGAATAGCACCCAGGGATGGGATCCGGGGCGAAGCGATGGGCTGTGCAGATTACCTGTGCGGCCCTCAGTCTGGGCTTCCTTGCTGAAGAGCCCTCCACTGACAGTCAAGATCTGTATCTTATATTTCTTTCCTGGCGTTAGGTCTTCAAATTTGTGCTGCTTGGCGGCAGCTGGCTCTGATGTGTTACTCAGAAGGATCCCCTTGTCGTTTAGAAGCAGGATCTCGTATCTTTCTGCCACGCCGGCAGCTTTTTGCCAGCTTACTGTTAAGGAATGACTGCTGTATGCATTGTCTGCAATTATTCCTTGGACAGACGCTGGGACTGCAAAGGAAGAAGAGAAGCGAGGGCTATTAGGTTCTGTCACTTAGGCTAAGCCAACTGAGAACGCAGGTGAGAAAAACTTTAAATCAGCGGCAGAGAAAAGAGGTTGCCACCATTTCACTCATGTCCCATGGACACTTTCCACGTGCCCTTATGAGACAGTATTTCTTGGCCTAGATTATCTGTACACCTGCTTTGAGTCTCTATTTTTTTCCCCTCTGAATTTAGACAGGCTCTTGAAGTCAAACAAGTAGAAAAATTAGTGAAAGTGACTCTGATAAATATGCAAAGTGATTCAGATGTATGTATCTAGAAAGTGGAAGATGCTGAACAAATTTACATTCAGTGAATATCGTTTGGATGGTGGAATTATGTTTAGACTTTCGTTCCCAAGATTAACTCAAGTCAAACCTTTCAGCCTTGACCTAAGCAGTAGTATATCATAAATTTTTTTACTATGGCTCCTGATGGGAAAGGTAAAGTAGTATTATTTTTAGTAAGATTTTCTGTCCTAGGCTCATATTTTTTTCTCATTCTACATAATCTTAGGAGATCTCATTCACTCCCATGGTTTGAATTGTTACCCATATGGTGACGACTCCCAAATTTAAACTTGCAGTTCAGATCTCTCTTCTATTTTTGCAAATGACATCTCTCCCTGCATGTTCCATCCAGTTCCTAAGAGGCCCAAATTGGACTCCTCAGCTCCCTCCTCATATCTCCTTATTGTCCTTTGTTCCTCTTGGCGCAAGTCAGAAACGTGGGTTGTCCCTCTTATACTACACATAATCAACATGGGTCTTGTAATTTCTACATCCTACAACTTCTATCTCTTTGATCTATACACTTCTCTCCCTTCTCTGTCCACTACCACTCCCCTAGGACTACATCATCCCTCACTACATGATTGACCAGGGCCCTTCCTTCCTCACCTCCCACACTATATCTGCATATTCTCATGGCAGCCCCAAGCAGATGGCCCTTCAATGGCTCTCCGTAATTCTAAACACCTTAGCAAGGCATACGAGGCCCTTCATGATTTGGTCCATCTACTTCCTTGGCCATACGGCTCATCTTTACTCTAGCACACCACACAGTGTGTAGGTCCTCAGTGTGCCGTGCTTTCTCTCACCTTCAGGCCTTTGTTTTTTCTGCGGGAGCCAAGTCAACACCCATGTCACCAGGATGACTTCTTAGTGTCTATTTAAATGCTACTTTTCCCTGAAACCCTGTCGTGGCTCTTCATGTTTGCTCCTAACACACCCCATTATTACTTTTATTTTAGAAGTTATCGTGTTGTAATTGTCTTTTTATTTCCCTGTCTCTTTAACTAGACTATAAGCTTCTTGAGGTTGGGGGCTCTATTTTGCCACTGAATTCCCATTTTCTAGCATAGTGCTTGGTATATGGTTGGAGAGATACATATATGAAATAGATACACAGGAGGGGACAGGACAGAAGCCCAGGCCCACGGCTAAATGAGTGGTTATAGGACAGAATGCATCTGATAAGTATTCTACCGCAGTAGAGAAGGCAAAAGGTTTGGAGCCAAACAAACCTAGATTTGAGTTATAGCTCTTGATCTTAAAACATTATTGATAATGTTTTATAAGTGGGCCTTACTTTCCTCATCTATAAGATGGAAATAAAGCTCTCTATCTTCTAATGTGACTGGAGATCATTTTTAAATGCCTGGCAGTTAGAAGGTGCTTTTAGCTTATTCGTGTTTTAAAAGTAGTATATTATTGGTAATATTAATATAAAGAGGCACATTATTCCTTCATTTGTTACTTATTCTTGTAACAAATGAAGTAAATGGCATAAGTGTTCATTTTTTTAAAAAATTTGCGAAGGGTAAATTTTACAGAAAATAGTAACTATTTAAATGTAAATAGTTAATGTAAATAGTTACAGAAGTCTATGTGTTAAAACTAAAGTTTCTACATCGTTTAGCAAGTATGACAATTTATGCAAGTGATATGGCCCTTCAGGACCTTTCATTTGTTCTGAAGATCTCTATTACGAAAGAAAAATGCAAAAAGAAACTATGAAAAGGGCTCTTGAAACTACACTGAATTATGGCTTTGACTTCGGATGTTTTTGACTTGTGAATAGCTAAGTCAGTCCATCTGCTGTCCTGTTGTGGAAAACAGTTTGGCTCTTCTCCAGGTGGGCACTCACCTGTCCGCCCCACTGCGTCTACCTGGTTCTTCAGGGAGCCGCTGACTGAGGCGATCACGACCTGGTACTGTTCCCCAGCCTCCAGCCTGTGGAATGTGTGCTCCGAGACGTGTTTGGAGACTGTCTGAGACTCAACCTTTTGATTCTGCCTGAACGCTGACACTGTGTAGGAATCGATGTCTCCCCCACCAGGAGTCCAGTTGACTGTCAGGCTATCTGTCGCCCCATTGGGAGAGACGTGAATATTTCTGACAGCGCTTGGAACTAAAAAGGAAAATAGATTGAAAAGTCATCACTTAAAGAATGAACTATGAAAATTCTCAACCAAAATTTGTCACGCTTCTTATATTTCGGCATGTACTAAAAGAATTCACTTTCATATATTGATACCATTTTTCTCGGACTTTTCTGCTTGAATTTGACTGGGGAAATTTAGAGGGACATCGAAGTCAGCAAGTGGAAATGAAGGATGCCGGTAGTAGAGCGAGGGGCTGGTTAGATTGCCTTGGTCCAAGTCTTGGTTTACTCATTTACTAGCTGGGGGACTACAGGCAAATTACTTACTCTCCATCAGTTTCAGTTTCTTCATCAGAAAAATGGCAGTTTTGGTAATAGTGACAGGCCACAGAGTTGTGAGGATTGAATAAAATGTCCACGTAAAGCACTTTGCTGTGGGTTTAGTTCATGGTCAACAAATGTTAATGGTCATAACAACACTCCTAACAGAGTTCCAAAGAAACCCAACCAACAGAGTTATTTTTATTTAATCTGTGAGCCTCACAAGCACCAGCTAGTCACATTAGTCCAATGCTATTTCTCTGAAAGCTTTTTTCTTTTACCCTACATAGTACTTTACTTTTGTTAATCCAGCTTGGACAACATCACGGTCACCATCAAGATAACCTCACTTCTTGCCATCTCCCTTTTACCCTGTTATCTTCAACCCAAACGCCTGGCTACCCAACATGCGAAATTCACCAGCACATCTACTCAAGTTCAAGAGCCACATTTCAAATTACCTGTGAAGCCCTCAATGAAGGCTGACTGCTGTACCTCTCCACTGACGGTCAAGACAAGAATTTTATACTGGCGCCCTGGCGTCAGGGAGGTGAATCGATATTCAGTTGCAGTATTTACAAGGTGAAAAGGAGGAAATACTTTCATATCGTTGAAGAGCAGCTGGATCTCATATTGGTCGACATCCCCATCAGCTCGTGACCAAGTCACCAGAAGGTCCTCAGTGCTCCTATTCCGCAACGTTAGATCCCTAACGGGCTCTGGGACTGGGGAGGAATATGGCAAGACACTTCAGGAAAGTGACTGATCAAAGTTTACCTACACAGTAATTTATGAATCACATTCAAGGAACTGGCAAACATCTCTCTTCCCCAAATAAACCACTTGAACTACTTCATGCATAATTAAATGAGAAAAATTGGAAGCAACTATTAAAATTTTAATTTTTTCCTGACATAAATCTTCTATGCCAAGCGATGGTAGGATATAATTATAAAACGAATTATGACCTCAATCATAAGATAAAACAAGATATCTAGAACTTTAAATGCCACAGTGCAGGAGGACCGGGAAGAAAAATGGGACAATTGGCCTTCTTGCTTCCCGACTGTGCTTGCTTTTATCTACCCAATAAATATTCTGCAATTATAGGCCATGGCTTGGCTGACTGATACTAGCTCCAAGTGAGAGTGGGAATGCAATTCACTGCTCAGGAAGCAGAGAGAATTCAAGGTTCAGATATTTTATTTACTCGATGACCTTCAAGTCCCAACAAACCATCAGATTTTACAAGCTTTCCACTTACTTGTTCTTCCATTCCCTTGTTCACTGGCTTCATATTGTCCACTTCTTGTACTAACAGTGACGCTGTACAACCGTCCAGGGACTAACTTAACAAACACACACTCGTTTTCACTCTTCGGGATGCTTTTGGTTTGAACAAAGTTGTTTTTGTTTTTAATGGTGACTTCATAGTGATCAAAGTCTCCAGTAGCATGCACCCAGGATACCTTTAAATAGTCACTCCTGGCTGAGTTACTAATACTGACTCCCTGGACCTTGTCAGGCACTGAAAAAAAAAAGAACAGAGAACAGGTGAAGATGTAGTGTGTCTAAGGGAGTAATTGATCACAGATGACAACCTGGGATAGTGAAGGTAAGTGAGAAGATTTTTTCCATGGGCATTTAAAAGAAAAGTTTTAGACCTTTAGATCACACATTTCCAGAGGGGAAAGACTGTTACACTACTTGGAGTGATTAAATGGATCTTTTAACAGAGCCCAAGAAATGAATTCTAATCCTGTTTTTTGCATACATGCAAAATGTCACGTACAAGATGGAAATTAAATATAACTGTTGATTAATGTGAATTGATGGTGATGATATTAATTCCAACATACCTTAGTGACTCAAGACATGATAAAAAGTTACCAAGAAGAGTATAAACAATCCAAAAGAAAATTGGAAGAAGAGGAAACACGTAGTTAGTACACGAAGAGATGTCTAACATCATTGGTGATCAAGGAAATGCAAGTCAAGACCATAGCAAAATACCATTTTATAACCATATGGTCGGCAAAATTTAAAAACCTGACAAGACCAAGTATGAGACAGGATGCCTGGCCATAGGAGAGAAGATGAATGGACCATATATACACAGTGAGATTACATAGCAGTCATAATTTCTTTTTAACTCAAAATGCAAAAATATGGATTTTTGCATTTAACATCAAAACACAAAATATAAGTGAATCTTATCAATATAACATTAAGTGAAAAACAAAGTCTTAAGAGAGTACATACTGCATAAAATAACCTTTAAAAATAATGTTAGAACAACTAAAATTTTTTAAACCTGTAATTTTAGGACTATATAAATACTAAAACCATGCAAGGTGAAAGGCAAGAAGAGAGATGAAACTAGGAGCCAAGATGATGGCTACCTTGGGATGAATCGGTGGGGTGGGAACTGCATGATTTGATACAGATTACTGTCAAGGTTCTAGCTTTTATTTTTTATTTTTTTAACATCTTAATTTAATTTTATTTTTTCAGTGTTCCAAGTTTCATTGTTTATGCACCACATCCATTGCTCCATGCAATACGTGCCCTCCATAATACCCACTACCAGGCATAATACTCCATAGTATATATGGACCACATCTTTATCCATTCATCTGCTGAAGGGCATCTTGGTTCTTTCCACAGTTTGGTGACTGTGGCCACTGCTGCTATGAACATTGGGGTACATATGGCTCTTCTTTTCACTACATCAGTATCTTTGGGGTAAATACCCAGTAGTGGAATTGCAGGGTCATAGGGAACCTCTATTTTTAATTTCTTAAGGAATCTCCACACTGTTTTCCAAAGTGCCTGCACCAACTTGCATTCCCACCAACAGTGTAAGAGGGTTCCCCTTTCTCCACATCCTCTCCAACACACGTTGTTTACTGTCTTGTTAATTCTGGCCATTCTGACTGGTGTAAGGTGGTATCTCAATGTGGTTTTGATTTGAATCTCCCGGATGGCTAATGATGATGAACATTTTTTCATGTGTCTGTTAGCCATTTGTATGTCTTCTTTGGAGAAGTGTCTGTTCATGTCTTCTGCCCATTTTTTGACGTGATTTTCTGTTTCGTGTGTGTTGAGTTTGAGGAGTTCTTTTTAGATCTTGGATATCAGCCCTTTGTCCGTAGTGTCATTTTCGAATATTCTCTCCCTTTCTTCAGGTTGCCTCTTTGTTATGTTGACTCTTTCCTTTGCTGTGCAGAAGTTTTTGATCTTCATGAAGTCCCAAAAGTTTATTTTTGCTTTTGTTTCCTTTGCCTTTGGAGACGTGTTTTGAAAGAAGTTGCTGTGGCCAATATCGAAGAGGTTACTACCTATGTTCTCCTCTAGGATTTTGATAGATTCCTGCCTCATACTGAGGGCTTTCATCCATTTTGAGTTTATCTTTGTACATGGTGTGAGAGAATAGTCGAGTTTCATTCTTCTATACATAGCTATTATTTTGGGTAGTGGTTTCTCATGTGCCTATTAAATTATTAAAATAATTAATTAAGTGCCTAAATTGAATTGGAAGCCTAAAAAATAAATAAAAGTGACAAAACACGGTTTTTTTTTTTAAAAGATTTTATTTATTCATTTGACACAGAGAGATCACAAGTAGGCAGAGAGGCAGGCAGAGAGAGAGAGAGGAGGAAGCAGGCTCCCCGCGGAGCAGAGAACCCGATGCGGGACTCGATCCCAGGACCCTGAGATCATGACCTGAGCCGAAGGCAGCGGCCTAACCCACTGAGCCACCCAGGCACCCCAAAACACGGTTTCTTGAACGAAGAATTATGATTAATCCAATTTTGTGCACCTGAGGTTCCCCCAATAAATATACAAACAAATAAATAATGTGTCCCTGTGTTTTTTCTCTCAATCTATCAATTGATCGATCAATTGGACAAAGCCTGTGTCTAAACTTCTCTTCCACTTTCCTTCAAAGCATGAAATAACTCAGAATTTCAATATTTTGGCATCTAAGCCATATTTCCCAAGATATTTCTTACATCTGCAAGTTGCATTTCATTATCTCTTGTTGGCATACATGTACTGGTTACTTTTTGTATTAGAATATATCTGCCTGCAGAAATGGAGCCAGGACAGGTATGCTTTCTTCAAGATATTCACTGGAACCAATTACAATGTAGCTAGAATTTATTCAACACAGAATAAAGGAAAAGAAATTCTGAAGTCTTTATGCATGGGCTGAGTAAGAAAAGTCAAAGACCCAGGCAATTTATTGAAAACAAAGCAACTATTATAGGAAGAAAAACCAGACTACATACCATGCTAAGTCAATAAGGGGCTCTCCAGGTGGAACTGGAGGTAATTTGTGAGACCTGCCTTGCTGCACGATGAGATGATGTGATACAGAATTAGAAATATTGATATTTTCACCGAAAACATAGAACAAAAGCATTAGGAAGGGAAAAGGGCTTTGACACAATCAGCTAAAATCAACAAGACAGCATCTCAGACACAACTCTATAGTTAAACTGATATCGGGGGCAATGGATTGTCTTGATTAGTCATGCGTCAAATCCAAGTTCATGCTGGTAAAGAGTCAAGAAGGTGCTTTGAATAGAGGATCATTTTTCTTCCATTTAAAAACAATCTTGACAAAAGGCTTGCAGTATCAAGGTCAGATAGATAGGAAACATTCATGAGTTGACGTAGAGAAGAAGTAAGGGGTTAGTAGGATTACATATCCTTTGATTCTGGTATTTTTAGGTTCCAAGTTGATCAACATAAGACACTGACATAAGGCTGCTTCCCAAATGGAAATCTACTTTTCAGATCTCAGGCATTATTATGATTATCAGTATAATTAGATCTTAAATCATTTGAGGGTAGGGAATAGTTTTTTATATCCCTGACCAGTGCTTTCAGAAATAGCATGATGTAATGGAAATAGTACTGGAACTAGGTGAGGTTGATTACTGGTCAGCCATGTGGGCTTGGAAGAGCTAAGTTTCTCTCTGGGACTTGATCTACAAATGAGATGGGATTAGATCAATCCATGAACACTTTCAATGTTAGCATGCTGTATTAATGTAAATCAGTGGTTTTTAAACTTTTTGAAGTCAAAGAGACTTTGAGAATCTGATAAGAGCTACCCACTCACTCCAAAAAGAAACACACATACCTTTCTTATCTGCAATAACTTCATGGACAGTTTTGGGGGTTATGACATTCTTAACATCTATCCATAGAGCACTAGCTAAAAACTGCTGATCTAAGTGATTTCTGATTATTAATTCAGTGAACATTTATTGAGTGCTTATTGGATTCCAGACCCTGTGCTAGGTAATAGGATGATGTGAATTGCCTTGGTCCTCTGGAAAAAATAACATAGTTTTAGGTTTTTATAAGGTCTTTGAGTCCAGAAGATGATTGGCTAATTCTTGCATTCAGCAACAATAAAATCATGGGTGCTTATATGGGCCAGGTATAGAGAGAAACACAAAAAGGATTTGGTTCCTGTCGTCAAGGCAACCACAGAGGGAGAGATGCAGATGACTGCAACGAATAGTAAATGTCTCCTAGAAAAACATCAATGGGAACTTAGAGGGACACATGACTCAGCTATGAAAACTAATCATGATGAAATTAAGTGGCTAGAGCAGAAAGATAGGAGACCCATTATAAATTTAAGTAATAAGAACCTCTGTCCTGGTTATTGGCAAGAAAAGCAAAATAAAGACATATCAGTGAAAAATTTTGTGGGAGGTCAATGAGAAGATCCTAGCAAAGGATAACATGTGTCAAAAGTGATTTTGAAATTTTCAGTTTAGGTGAGTGTGAATACACTTTGGTTTTAGAAATTTGACAAATTCATTTTTTATAGTATTTCTTTTAATTTCTTTTTTATTATTATTTTTTCTAGTTTTATTGAGAAGTAATTGCCTTATATCACTGTATAAATTTAAGGCATATAGCATGATGGTTTCATTTATATATATTATGAAATGATTGCCACATTTGGTTCAGCCAACATCCGTCCATTCATACAGACATAATAAAGAGAAAAGAGTGAAGAAAAGAAAAAAGGAGGAAAATGTTCTTAATATGATGATAACTCTTATGATTTAACCTCTTAACTTTCTTATGTATTGACATCATGGGGCACATTACATCACTAGCACTTATTTATCTTATAGCTGGAACTTTGTACCTGTTTACCATCTTCCTCCAGTTCCTCCTTCCCCCACTCTCTGCCTCTGTCTTTTCCTATTAGTTTGCTTTTGCTTTAGTTTTAGATTCTACATACAAGTCAGGTCATTGAGTATTTGTCTTTTCTTTTTGACTTATTTCACTTAGCATAAAACCTTTAAGATCCATGCAGGTTGGAGCAAAGTGTAGGATTTCCTAATTTTTATGGCTGAATACTATTCCGTTGCATAGATATGCCACTTCTTTTTTTTTTTTTTAAGATTTTTTTATTTATTTGACAGACAGAGATCACAGTAGGCAGAGAGGCAGGCAGAGAGAGAGAGAGAGAGAGAGAGAGAGGAGGAAGCAGGCTCCCTGATGCGGAGCTCGATCCCAGGACCCTGGGATCATGACCTGAGACAAAGGCAGAGGCTTTAACCCACTGAGCCACCCAGGTGCCCCGATATACCACTTCTTTATCCATTCATCCATGGACAGACCACTCAGATTGTTTCCATGTCTTGGCTGCTGTAAATAATGCTGCTATGAACACAAGGGTGCAGATATTTTTTTGAGCTAGTGCTTTTGTTTCTTTTGGATATAATCCCAGAAGTGAAATGTTTGGATCATGGGGTAGTTTTTAAATTTTTGAGGATCTTCCATACTGTTTTCCACAGTAGCTATACCAGTTTACACCCCCAACAGAGCACAAGGGTTGCCTTTTCTCCATGTCAATGTCAGCATTCATTACCTCTTGTCTTTTGATGATGGCCATTCTAACAGCCAAAAGAAGATATCACATTGTGGTTTTAACTTGCATTTTCCTAATGACTAGTGATGTTGACCATCTTTTCATTTGCTTGTTGGCCTTTTGTATATCTTCTTTTTTTTTTTTTTTTAAGGTTTCATTTATTTATTTGACACAGAGAGAGGGAGATCACAAGTAGGCAGAGAGGCAGCCTGAGAGAGCGGGGGAAGCAGGCTCCCTGCTGAACAGAGAGCCTGATGTGGGGCTCGATCCCAGGACCCCAAGATCATGACCTGAGCTGAAGGTAGAGGCTTAACGCACTGAGCCACCCAGGCACCCTACGTATATTTACTTTAGAAAATGACTATACAGGTCCTTTACCCATTTTTAATAAGGTTATTTACTTTTTTGCTATTGAATTGTATGAGTTCTTTGTATTTTAGATATTAACCACAAGTTTGGGTATTAACCCATTATCAGGTGTATGGTTTGCAAATATTTTTCCCAATCCATAGGTTGTTTCTTCACTTCGCTGATGGTTTCTTTTGCTGCGCAGAATCTTTTTGTTTTGATGTAGTCCCAGTTGCTTGTCTTTGATTTTTTTTTTTTTTTGCTTATGCTTTATATGTCATATCCAAAAAATCGCCACCAAGACCCTATATTTTCTTGTAGGAATTTCATATTTTCAGGTCTTACATTAAACTTTAATTCATTTCACAAACAAATGAACTTAATTTATTTTGAGTTAATTTTTGTGAATGGTATCAGAGAGAGATCCAGTTTAATTCTTTTATGTGTGCACATCCAATTATCTCAGTACATTTATTGAAAAGACTGTCCTTTCTATGTTGAGTAGTCTTGACTGCCTTGTCAAAGAAACCCTGACATTTTTAAATGCCAATATCAACCCATAGCTCAGCAGGAGAGGCTTGACAAAATATTAATGTCGACCTTCAGCCGAAATCTCAGCTGTAAACCCCAAAAGTGTAAGTACATTGGGAAAATGGTAGCCATCTAAATTGAGTTCTTTCCAGAACATCCAAGACCTAACATTCATTGCCTTTGCTAGGATTTTGCTCCTGGTCCCAGAACAAAAAATGTTCATGTTTTTTCACCTTGTGTGAAAAAGAATGAATAGTGGACTTTGACCAAATAGATATTTCAGGAAGGATTTTAGGGCAGAGAACTTCATTGGTTACAGAGCCATTCAGAACTGGGTTTAAATACAGAAATGCACTGGCTCATTTAACAAGTTAAACAGTTGAGCAACTTATTTTTTAGCCTCCCTGAACCTTGATTTCCTGATCTGCAAAGTGGGAATAATGACAGTGATCTCCATAAGGAAATTGCAAGAATTAAGTTAGTTAACATACATAAAGTCAGTGTCTAGCAACCAAAAAGTACTCCCCAAACAGCAAATACTTGTTACTATATTTGAATATAATATGAATTCTAGCCATGAAAGTAGTGTTCATCTCACTTTAAAGGAAACGTGCTCACATAAGGAGTTTCTAGGGTCAAAATTTGAAGACTGTCACAATTCTGTGATCTCAACAGCCTTTAATCCTTTCATTACAGAATTGTTGCAGATCTGTTGCCTTGAGCCATATAGATAGCCACTTCCTTTTTCTTTCTTTCTTTCATTTTTTTTTTAAAAGATTTGACTGATTTATTTGAGAGAGAGAGAGAGAGAGCACGGCACACACAAGCAGGGGGGAGGGGCAGACAGAAAGGGATAAGGAGGCTCCTCTCTGAGCAAGGAGCCTGATGCGAAACTTGATCCCAGGATCAAGAGATCATCACCTGAGCCGAAGGCATAGGCTTAAACGATGGAGCCACCCAAGTGCCCCTAGCTAGCCCCTTCTTACAGAGCCTGGCTCTCCTGAGAGCCTTACCTGTTCGCTCCTGGCTGAAGGAATGGTTTTCATACTTGCCGCTCCTTGTAGTTATGGTCACATTGTAGAGGCGGCCCGGAGTAAGGGAGCTGAAGGAACAATCGCTGACAGACTTGGCAATAACGAGGGACTGAACGACCCTGCTGCCATGAGAGAGCGTCACCACATAGTTATCCACGTCTCCTGGAGCTGGCAGCCAGGAAATGCTCAGGTAGTCATTGCGACCAGAATTGTTTACTGTCACTCCACTCACACTGGAAGGGACTGGAATTTAAAAAGGGGGAGAACATTTGAAAAAAGAAAGCACAGTCAAAAGTCTGGAGTCATCGACAGCGGTCAGCAAAAACAGTGTGGACTCAGGAGATCTGGTCTGATTACCTAAGAGGTCAAAGACATGTGAGGGTTTCCCCTTAGCTTCTGGAAGCTGAGGGTTTTGGGATCAGCAAGGCTAATCCAAATAAAAATGCAAGAAGGTCTTTTGGGTGCCTTATAAATACAGGGATGCCACTACTGCATTTTTATGGTCTTGCTGTTTGCAAAGTATTTTAAGTGGAGGCATATTTATGTGAATGTGTCAGGAGGTTCCCTCAGCAGGAAAAGGAACAAACGTAACAATCCAAATGAATCAGCTCGAACCAAACTCATCAATAAGCAAAGATGTTTGAAGGGAAAGATGAAGAACACCATACAATTCTAAAGAGCTTAGACTTTGGCTTAGCTTTGATTTTCTTGTGATGAAGTTATTTATTCCTGGGGAGTCTAATAACACAGGAGAGGCATTGCGTCTGCCCTTTATAAAGCATTTCCTGCCCTCTAGTGGCAAGAAATAAACCTAAAAGCCTGTCTTGAAAACAACAAATCTGGAGATTGACCCAACAGTGGGCAGAAGGAACTATTGCGGGGATAGTGGCCACTATCGTTTGCTTATTTTAATTGGGGTTTAGTGCCACAGACATTTATGGAGAACCTACCATTTGCCACAGATACAAAAATGGAAAAGATGGGGATGCCTTCAAGGAGCTTCTTGGCTAGAGGCAGTATGCAAATTAATCATTGTGGTATTGAGTAGTAGTTATGTATGTATCAGAAATAAGTATACAGTAGATGGTATTGCCAGCAATAAATATCAGAATAAAATCCTGTAGAGTATGTGAATGCACTACTATTTCCCTTGCTGGCTCACTGCTGCAGCTAAATATTTTCATATAATCGTCAATATCCCTACCTCACGTACAATGGACAGGATCCAGCTAGATGACCTCTGAGAATCCTTCTAATCTAATACACTCTGATTTTGTGATTTAAGCCTCAAAGTCTTCTTTACACTTACAGGCACTTGTCCATCACCAAAAATTATAAATAGCACCATATGGAGCAGCTCTGCAAATGCTGTTCCATGTCTATAAACATTTCCTAGACATAAAGTGGAATCTTTTAGCCTTAATAGTTCTATACTGATGTCTTCCTCTCTCCTCCCTTCCTCCTTTCCTTCCCTTTATTTAACAATCTGGGCATCCCTTGGTTGCTCTCAGTAGAATTATGTTTGTCTTTCAAAAGTGCTAGAAATATTTGCAACTACTAACATTTTATTAGAAAAGATACAATTATCAAATGTTTTGTCAAAAATATAAATTCATGGTTACAAGAAAACAGATATAAAATTTGTTCTTCCTTTAGAACCAGCATTTTCCCAGGTTGGAACTAGATTTGTTAAGCATATCTGATATCTTTAACTTTAAATATTTCGCCACCTTCTCTAGACTGGGAGGGTTTATTTATATGTTTCAACTCTGGAAATTGAAGTGAGTAAGAAAACCTTTCAAAACCTTTCAGTTATTTCGGAACTGACCAACATTTCAGCAGTTTGAGTAGATGGCCATGATTATCAAGGCTTTAGCCGTTGAATGTTTTACAATTAACCACATATAAAATTTACTAACCCAGGCACCTTTCAAAATCTCTAATTACTGTGTTTCTATAGTAGTATCCCATTTCCCCCTTTTCTCATGATAATATCTGCACTCTTAATGTGTTTGAATAAAATAACTCTTGCTTATATTTACTCATATTTTGCCCTCTCCTCAAAATCCTATGATCATTCTGCAAAGAACTGTCTTGTTTTTGTATCCTTATACTTTTATATACTGTGAATCAAATACTGATACCTCTGCTACAATTAAAATAGAGGCATAAAAACAAAGCTCACTCATTTCAAGTGGTATCGGCAGCCAAACTATGTTAGTGTATCACAGTAAGTTGGAAAGCCCTTGACGTTTTTTAAAATTTGGGAATTAACTTGTGGGGCGGAATCTGACTAGTTGTTAAGCAAACTATTTCCTTTTCCTCTTGGACACATGCTAGGCTACATTTCCCAGTCTCCCCGGCAGTGAAATGTAGCCATTTAACTGTGTTCCTGCCAGTGGAATGTGGCGGGGGAAGTGATGTGTCTACTTTCGGGTCTGGTCATCTTCCCCCACTCCATGACCTCTAGTCTCTGGGGAAATGGACAGAGTTCTGAGGACCTAGAGGAAGGAAGGAGATGGTAGAAGCCTGGATCCCTGACTTACTGCTCGGGAAAGAACCAACCCCAGAACTGTCTAATCTGGAATCTCCATGCTGTCCCATTGGATAAGCAGGAAATAAGTCAGTCTGATCTGACTAATACAACTGCAACTCACTGGGAAATGGGTGCAAGGCCCTTCTCAACCCTCTCCTCAGCTTTCTTGTTATTTCTCCTTCCTCACTCCAACAGAGATACATTGTGGTGTATTATCAGGGATGGATTAGAAGCTGGAGGCTTCAAGATGTAAGCTAATGGCAGAGCTAGAGCCAGAATCTAGGTCGTCTGATTCCCAAGCTTAGCTTTTCCCCCACCCCCAATGACACTACACCAATGGCTGGTGCCCAGAAGTACTGAAAAAGAAGGAAGGTATCAGGAAGAAGGATGTAGGTAATAATGTTAGCTGCCACTGAATGAGAAAAATGGCACATCTCAGTGAATTTCTACTAAAACTATGAAATATCTTTTCAATGACTTAGTTGCATTTCTGGGAGAGCTAATGAAGTTAATGTTCCTTGGGTTCATTAAGTAGATAAGATTCATAATTTTAGGGGCGCCTGGGTGGCTCAGTGGATTAAGCCGCTGCCTTCGGCTCAGGTCATGATCTCAGGGTTCTGGGATCGAGTCCCGCATCGGGCTCTCTGCTCAGCAGGGAGCCTGCTTCCTCCTCCTCTCTCTCTGCCTGCCTCTCTGCCTACTTGTGACCTCTCTCTGTCAAATAAATAAATAAAATCTTTAAAAAAAAAAGATTCATGATTTTAAAAAAGGGACATATCTGTGATATCTGCAGCTGATAGAATCTAAGCATCAGGATCCGAGCATCAGAAATACAAGAGAAGCCTGAAATCCAACTTATAATCATATAGAATTAAGTAGGCAAATTCATTGACCTGATTCTGAGTTAATTAATAATTATCAAAGCTTCTATCAAATGCATTTCATTTTTTTCTTTCTAAGAAACTGGAACATAAATTTTATATTGTCTATTTATATTCTTTCTTGGTCTTGTGTAGAAAATTATATTTCCTTCTTTGGTGCCAGCCCTGTCTGACACAGGTAACTGTATACCACTTGTTTGTTGAATTAGCTCTTCGACCCATTGGTGACTGTGATCTCTTCAAGGTCAGGAAACATTGTTTAGGTGGTTATAGTATTAACTTGTTTAATGTTGCTTCTGAAAATATATGTGATTTGGGGATTTTATTAACTCCACTTTGGACCACAGAAATTAGAGATCATTTCCTTACTATGTCTTGAAACAAAAATAGGAAAGGGAGTGGAATATACTTTTTAAAAAAACTCTCACTTCTTGTTTATCTTAACTGGGACATAAACATTAAGGAAATCATCAACTGAATGAGGGGATAAGCCTAGGTGTCAAATGACTATTAGGTTACCACAACGGTTTTTCAAGAAGTTCTGACAGCTTTATGGGAGATTTTAGAAAATTCAGAATTTATTCTACCTACTCTCATTCAACCCTCAATTTCCATTCCTAGGAGAGCAACATATATGGATGGTTGGTATTGAAACCTGGTTTCTAGGAAAGTCAAAACTGGATCTGTTTTTAGGGTGCTTCAAAACATCCTAGAATATACTCTGGAGTTTCCATGTGCTCTTCTTACCTGTTCTTCCCTCCACCACCACTTGTCGGGATGAGATCCCACCGCTTACTGTTGTTACCACCACAGAGTAGAGGCTGCCTGATTTGAGGGAGTGGAAGCTGTATCTGCTGGTCTCACTGGAGACACTTTCATTTTTGATGACCACATTTTCATGGATCAGTAAGACTTGGTAGAATTCTATGTCTCCCAGGGCGTGGGTCCAGTTAGTAAACAGACTGCTAGTTGTTCCTTGGTTGGCCACATACAAGCCAGTC
This sequence comes from Mustela erminea, assembly GCF_009829155.1. Lineage (NCBI taxonomy): Eukaryota > Metazoa > Chordata > Mammalia > Carnivora > Mustelidae > Mustela > Mustela erminea. The sequence continues at coordinate 46,685,477 of NC_045619.1, read as the reverse complement.
ACTTGGGCAGGCACTGGAACACAGTAGACAAAGAGAAGAAGGAAAAAAAAAAACCACACAGATGACATTTAGTCACCCTAAAGAAGTATAGCAAAATGGGTCAAAAGTAGAGACAGTCTTAAAGATGTTAAAAATATATCTATTTTCTTTTGCTATAGATTCTCAACTCTATTTCCTGTGGCATATGGCAAACTACTCCCATACAGAAGCTGCTTATATGGGAAATCAAAATTGCTTCAGATCCACGGATGAGATGATGCTTACCTATTAACTAGTTTTGAACTTACATTTTCAATAATAAAAGAATGTTATTTTTTAATATTGTTTACTTTATGGGATTTTATCTGTCATTATCCCATGAGAACTGAGAACCTCATTACCTACCTGAGCTGATGGTTGTTACGGGGTGGTATTGGGAAATCCCTTCCACCTGATGATTAGGTTGTAGTTTAGAAAACTGGTTAATTCTTTGGCACATTCTCAAGAGGACCATTATTATTATACAGGAAGATGCTACAATAGTATACATTATATTATCCTATAAGAATAGTAATAATAATAATAGTGATAACCATAACAACTAGTAGGGATAAATGAGTGATAACTATGTGCCAGTTATGGACTCAATGGTTTTTAGAAATTATATTATTTGAATCTCATTCAAAAGTCTATAAATTTGACTTTGTTATTTTTCTTTAGAAGACCATATGATATAAATAACTTAGCCTATCTATTATCAGAGTGCTAACAAATAGTCATCCAGAGTCCAAAGCCTGATCTGCCTAAAACTGTGGGCCTGTGTCCTTTTCCTAATTAGCAACTATTGTGATTTCTAATCTATCCATTAAAAAAAATCTCTTACATAGATCTTGAAGCTGGCACTCAATCAGTTATATCTTCTTTGTGTGCCTCTTCCCTGAATTATGGTAATTAAAAGGATTGGGACCTTGGCACAATCCTTCTCAGAAATTGTTGACTTTTGGATTAAGATACAAATATACTCATTAAAAAGACACTACTGTACAGGGATCAGAAAATTCAATTTTCATTCTAAATTTCACATGGAAAGCAAAGGAATTAATATGGAAATAATTTGGAAAAAGAAGAACAAAGTTGGAGGAGTAACAACATCTGATCTCAAGACTTACTAGAAAGCTACAATAATGAAGGCAGTCTGATACTGGCAAAAAGATAAACATATAGATCGATGGAACAGAAATCAGAATCCAGAAATAGACCAACATATATAGAGTCAGTTGGTTTTTTACAGAGCAATTTTGTGGAGGAAGAATAGTTTTCTTCAACGAATAGGGCTGGAATTATTAGTCGTCCATATACAAAGAAATAAACCTTAACCCAAATCTCACAGACATATAGAAATGAACTCAAGATGGATTATGCACCTCAATAGAAAACCGAAAATTATAAAAGTTTTAAGGGACAATCTTTTGTGATATCGTGTAAGGCAAAGATTTCTTCAATATGACACCAAAAGCATAGTCTCTGAAAGAAAAAAACCTGATAAATTGGACACCAGAATTAAAAACCCATGATCTGCAAAATACACAAATAAATTAATCAAAAGACAAACCATAGTCTGATAGAAAGCATTTCAACACACATTTCTGACAATGAACTAATAACTGAAATATGAAGAATTTTCAAAATTCAATGATAAAAACAAACAACCCCACTAAAAAATGAACAAATATTTGAAAATATGTTCTCCCCTAAAGAGGATAAATGAATGGTAAATAAGCATGTGAAAAGTTGCTAAAAACTATTAGGAACTAGTGAAAGGTAAATTAAAACTACATAAGATACCACTACATGCTTATTGGAATGGTTAAAAAACCAAACAAAACACTTGTAATACCAAGGGCTGTTGAGATTGTGGAGAAACTAATCTCATATATTGCTGGTGGGAATGTAACATTTTACAACCATTCTGGAAAACAGTTTGGTAGTTTCTTACAAAGTTAAAAATACACTTACTATATGACCCAGCAATAAGAATGTCGGGAATGATGAAAATGATCTTAAGACTAAAAGAGTGTCTTGGACTTCCAGTTCCTACAGTATAGTGGGCTGCATACCCCAATAAACACAACTACATGTGTTGGATAAAATATAAAAATGTAAATATATGAGTGAGTTGTCAAGAATGTAAGGAATTCTCAGAGACTAAAAAGATAGGTAACCAGTTCAATGAAGCATACTTTCATCTTAAGGGCATCTTTCAAATACAAATAAAACTTTGATCAGTGAAATTGGAGGTAAAGTGTAGGACTTTCCCAACCTAAGAAACCTCATAGGTGACCCTGCATATCATTGGATCCTGAAAGGTTACATTCTAAGTGTAAGTGAAATAAATATTCCCTCTCTGCTCCTCATATTGCCCCAGCATACTTGGCACTGGGTGGAGAAAAATAATTATCACTGAGAATTCATAACCCTAGAACAATTTCAGTGAGTTTGCAACCCTTATTCATAAAACTGGGTGATCAGAAAACCTCCAAGTTGACAGTTTAGATTAAAATAGGTCTGGGTTGATAGCAGTCCTGTGCACCTCAAAGAATCAAATGAAAAGAAAATTCTTTCTAAAACCCATCTGTAAACAAGGTCTCAAAGAATTCCCACAGAGTAAGTTTCCAAGATATATGAGTTTACAGTGAAAAATCACACACACTTAAGGAAGTAAAGCACCATGAGCAAAAGGCAGCAAACTCAATAGACAACAGGATTGAACTTCTGAAGATTTAGATATTATGGTTATCAGATATAGAAGTTAAAATAAAAATGGTTTATTTGCTAATGGCAATAAAGGAAGATAATGGAAATATGACTAAAGAGCAACAGAGCACAAAACTGATTTGGAAAAAGAGCCAAAAAGAATGTTTAAAAGTGAAGAAATAAACAAGTAAAATTTAAAACTCAATGGATGGATTTAAAAAAGATTAGACAGAGCTAAAAAAAGAATTTGGGAGCTAAAACACAGGGCTGAGGAAATTATTCAGACTATAGCCCAGAGAGCAAATACAAGGAAAATATGATTTTATATATATATACATATATACACACACAGATATATACACATATATCTGTGTATATATATATTCTAGACTACTAGAAGAAGAATAGAAAGGGACTGGAGAAAAGGTGAGAGGTAATGTCAAAGAACTAATGGCTGAGAATTTCCAGGGTTGATGAAAGATACTAATCTACAAGTACAGAAATCATCATGATCTCAACCAAGATAGAGGCATCTATGTCTAGGTTATCACTGTAAACAACAGAACACTAAAGGCAAAGAGTAAATCTTAAAAGCAGTCATAGTAAACAGACTACCCAGAGAGAAACAGAAATTAGACTGATGTCTGACTTTTCAACAGCAAGAATAAATGCCAGATAGACAACAATATCTTCAATGTGAGAAAATAATATCTTCAGTGAGAGAAAATAACTTACTTTCTTCCTTTCTTTTTTTTTTTTTGAAAATAACTTTCAAAATAGAGTTGTAACACAGAGAAAATATCTTTCAAGTTTGAAAGCTATATAAAGACATACACAGAAAAACAAAAGTGTAAAGAGTTCATCCCTAAAAACTGTCTGCTTATGACCCTCATGATCCTGGAGTTCTGGGATCAAACTCCTCATGGGGCCCCCTGCTCATCGGGCTCTGTCTCCCTCTGCCCCCCTCCACTCATGATTGCTCTCTCTCTCTCTCTCTCAAAAAATAAATAAAATCCTTAAAAGAAAGAAAGAAAGAAAGAAAGAACGAAAGAAAGAAATTAATTTGAAGACTGTTCTCCAAAATGAAGGAAAGTAATCTCAAATGGAACTTGTGAGATACAGGAAGGGAAGATGAGAAGATAAGTGGTCATTTTTTGTGGGGTTAAAAAGGAGAGAGAAATAAAATACAGAACAATAATATATAAATTGGAAAAAGGGAGTCTTTGATGATGATTTTGCTTCCTATTTCTGAGAGAAGAAGAGAATTATCAAAGAATTAATTGCCACCACTATATCTACTTACTGGTATATTCATCCAATACTCTTTTCTTCCATCTGATCCTAAAGTTAAACTACTCATGTTCTTTTCTAAAGCCAATTCCTTTACTTGTGCTCTGGATCCCACAGCTTGCTTACTCATAGAATAAGTACAGCCATTCTTCCTCTCTCTTTATATTATCACCATTTCTTTCTCTTCTAGAACATTCCTATCAGCATAAAACTTATTATTTCTTCTATCCTTAAATAAAAGCCTCCTTTCAAACAGACCTTCTCTTTCAGATCATGCTCTACTTCTCTGCTTTCTTTTGCAGCAAAAAATCCTTGGAAAAGTTGTTCTCAGTTTCCATTTCAAAATAAAACCAAACAAATTAAAAAACAAATAAAACAACTACCAAGAGTTGAAATAGTGTAATAGAAAACAAACAATAGGAAACATTCATAAAACAATGACCAGTACATAATAGGCATTCAGTGAACATTTGTAATTCAAACATTAAACAATTCAGTAGTCAGGATACTTTTTAAAGTTTAAAACTTATAAAAAAATTACCTGTTCTTCCTTTAGTTGAAGATGAATTTTTTAAATCTCCACTAATACTGGTGACTGTAGCTACATATTTTCGTCCAGGCACCAGGTCAGTAAAAGTGAATTCTTTGGCATCTTTGGGGAGCGACTTGTGGATGAGTAAGAGGTCTCTGTCAGCTAGTGAAATGATGTATTTCTCCCATTCTGCTACAGGGGTTTGCCACATGATGCCCAAAGAGGTTTCATTGGCATGTTTGACACGAAGCTGGAGGACAGCCAGGGGGACTAAGGAAAAAGCAATGGAGACTGCGTCATTGACTTGCCTCAGAAACACTCAAGAATTTCTTAGAGAGCTGTTCTCTTCCAACCACAGGAGTGTTCCAGTTCAGCATTTCTTTTCTGAAAGTGTAGGAGCTCTCGGGGCAGGGGGGGGGAGTTCATCTCAAAAATTGTGTGTGTGTGTTTTTAAAAGATTTTACTTTTAAGTAATCTCTCACACCCAACATGGGGCTTGAACTCACAGCCAAGAGGTCAAGAGTTGCGTACTTCACTGACTGAGTCAGCCAGGCATACCAAATTTTGTTTATATAACCTATCCAGAAAGGAGGATTCAAAAGAATACACTGGAAAATGCTTTCCTGGGTCATTTATTTTGACCACATATTACCTTGAATGTTTATTTCTTCATATGAATTCTATGATATGAAAATACTTAATTCAATCATATCATCCACAAAAACACTGAGAAAGGTCCACATTTGACTGTATAGATGAAATTAGGAGTATTTTTTGCCCTGTTAGATAGGAAAGACAAAGTGCTTCCCTTTTTCTCTGGGTTCCCAACTTTCTCTGGAACATTTCTGAGAAGTGGACACTGATGTATCCATGAAAGGGAAAATAATAATAGTATAGCTGGCAAGCAAGAATAGTATCTGATTAAAGGTTCCCATTATCCAAAGAATTGAAATTGTTTCCCTTTCTCTAAAAGGTTTCATTACAATTTCTAGGACACATTGCTAAGAGTAAAGTACTAGTCCCATAAAGCAATAGGGAAAAAAATTATGGAAGAACAAAGTGTATAAAATTATATTGATTTCTACATTAAAGAAATTTTCTGTAATTCTGTTCTAATTGAGTCCTGAAATCTGTATCTTCCTTCTTTAATATATTGAAATCAATTGGATTGTTTTATCAAAGCCTACTTCAACTAACCTTATTCACCTAGAGGTACAGTTTAAGAAAAGTTCTCCTGATAATTATGCCAACTGCTGAGAGCCCCTACTGTTTCTTGACAGTATTCCAAGTTATTTGAGGTGAATGAGATAAAATATGGGAAAGGACATAGATACTTGTCCTGTAAAATGCTGAAATGAGCTTGGTTTAAGCTTAAATAGGCCTTTGATCATTATCTAAGGGATATTAATATTTAAAAAATGAAGATATGACTGGAAGACCCAGTTGACAAGCTAAGGATATCTTGATCTTCTTTTACATTCTTCTAAGAACATTGAATCAAAGTAGTTATTTCCTTATCATCAGGCAAGACTAAGAGAGAAGATACTTGAATTTCACTCCAAGTGTGGAGTATTCCATGTCATAGGAATGTTGAGTTTAGAAGGACAATTCTCTTATTTGAAAGTTGAGCAAATAGTCTCAGAGGGGTTGTGACTTCCCCAAGGATTTACAGTATAGTGGTGACAGTCAGAATACCAAGACCCATGTGTTGGGATCCTCATTCTCTTCTACCTTAAAATCCAAATATATTCCACTTCCCTTTAATAACCTTTCTTTGGGGGCGCCTGGGTGGCTCAGTGGATTAAGCCGCTGCCTTCCGCTCAGGTCATGATCTCAGGGTCCTGGGATCAAGTCCCGCATCGGGCTCTCTGCTCAGCAGGGAGCCTGCTTCCTCCTCCTCTCTCTCTCTGCCTGCCTCTCTGCCTACTTGTGATCTCTCTCTGTCAAATGAATAAATAAAATCTTTAAAAAAAAATAACCTTTCTTTGGACCATGAAATTCCCTCATTAGTCAACATTAGGTCAAAGCAATGGTTTCTAACACTGACCACTAGCAAAAAACTGTCAACTATCTTCTTTTGTGGGAAGGATTCTCCGATTGTTTTCTTCTTATTCTTTTGGTGTTTAAAATGTCTTTCTTTTCATAAAATAATGGATTTATTAGTGGAAGCAATTTTTAATGTTCTAATTTGACAAAAATAAACATTACCAAAACTAATTCAGTCTAAAAGTCTATAATATCTCAAATTCAGGGAACATGGTGGGGGCGGGGGGAGGCATTGACAGCTACCTGGGTTGCTTGGGAGAGGGACCAAGTTAAGGTTCCAGCGTCATTAACACCTTTGTATTTGCTTACCTGTCCTGCCTTGGGAGCGCTTAGAATTCTTCAGATTTCCACTCTCAACAGTGACTTCTACTTCATACTGTCTTCCTGGTATGAGCCCCAAATCATCTATGGTGTAGTGAGTCTCCTCCTTTCCCACGGTGATGTTGAGCAGCACCACAGAATCATTGAAGAGCAGGATACGATACTGCTCCCAGTCTCCAGCAGGGGGCGACCAGCTCACTACTAGGGACCTTATCGAACCATTGCTGTTTACCTCCAGGTTCCCAACTTTGTCTGGAACTAAACGGTGAAATGATGTCAAAAAGGAGATTCTAAAAACCAAAAGTAAGGATACTGATTCACTTTTCATGGGCAACAGTAGATAAGAGACCTAATAGCTGCAGTTCAAAACATTTCTATTTGTGGATTGCAAATGAGTATTTTTTCCTCATTTTGGAGACATCAGACACTCAAGAAATGTATGCTAAAATCATCTTAGTAAAAATCAATAATGGATCTTCTGTAACACTGTTAATAATCTAGCAATCTGACCACTATGTTTTATTGACTGCACACCAGCCCTAGAGACAATATTGACGTTGCCTCTAATGATATTGACGTTGATGGATGTGGTGTCTTTTGGTAGAGACACTGCATGTCGTGGTCATGAAAGGGACCTTCCTTTATCAACTGACAAGATTAATCTTCTTGCAAGGTAGCTCTGGTCTAATTATTCATTTGCATAAAAGCATGCAAGGTCTCTCCATTAATTACAGAATAAAACATCAAATCCTGGGTCTGGCATCTGTAGCTTTCCAAAATCAGACCCGATATCCTTCTGGTCTTAATTCTGACTAGTCCCTGCAGCCACCCACCCTGCTTCTGCACTCTCTGCCATACTGGCCTCCAGGTGCATGTTCGGCAGACCTCTAAATATACTGGGCCCTTCTTCCTCCATGCCTTTGCTTATACTTGCTCAAATACCCTTCCCTCTTTGGCCTCTTCCCTTGTCAAGAGCCTCACAATTTTTAGGTCCAGTTAAAACCCATTTCCTCCAAGAAGTCTTTACTGGTCTCCTGAACAAGAATTTGCTCTCTTGTTTTTCTGACCATATGGCTCTTACTTGGAATCTCTAACAGCACAGAGAATGGACCCTGGAATTAAACACTCTGGTTTAAATGCCAACCCCACCATTCACTGCCTAGATGACTAGGGACAAGTTATTTGAGCTCTCTGAATTATCTCTAAAATGATGATAATAACAGAACCTCTCTTATGGTAATGGTATCAAGTGTTTGGTTAGTGTCTGATACATGGCAACGTCAATGCAATTACTCTTATTAAAGTATATCGTTTTTATTTTTTGTGTGTATAGTCTACATTTGTCTGATTAAAATATAACGTCCTTAAAAGCAAAGGTTGGCAAGGTAAATATTTCAGGCTTTCCAGGCCACATCCGGTCTCTGTCTCATATTTATCTTTCTTTTTCCCTAAAAAAAAAAAACCTTTTATATGTAAAAACCACTTTTAGCTCGGGGCTACACAAATACAGGTTACAGGGCATATTTGGTGTAGTTTGCGGAACTCTGACATTTTAACAACTTCCCAAACTCATAGCACAGTAATTTATATAGAGAAGGCACTGGATAAATATTTAGTGACATAAATTAATAAAATAATTTGTGGAAAACATGGTTAAGTGCTAACTGGCTCTCACTCTAGGAGTTAATCAGAAATATTTTATTCCTTAGTATCAAAGCTAATGCATTTACACGACTTAAGTGGTGTGACATGAAACAGCACAGGGCAGAGCCAGTTTATGCACACCATTCAGGAAGCACTCCAAACACATTTGCTTAAATAACTCAGAGGAATGCAATTAACCTTCTGTTTCACTCTGTATAGGGGGCCCTGGCCCATGGGCAACCTCAGTCATGTAGACTACATTTCCCAAGTTGGAAAAGGAGTCTTCCTTATAACTTATTTTGTTCTAAGATGGATCAGAGAATGATCTGGACAGCCAAGGAATATTCTGGACCCCTACACTCACCTGTTCTGCCCACTGCCATCTTCTGAGCAGACAATTCACCAGAGACACAGCTGATGGTAACTTGATAAAGACGTCCAGGGGTTAAGTCTTTAAATTGGGTTTCAGTAACCTGGGGTGCTAATGTTCTGGATTCTTTGATAGTCCCTTGGTGAAACAGGGTAATGTTGTAGGAATCCACATTGCCGGAAGGTCTTTGCCACCTGACTTTTAGAGAGGTCAAAGTGCCATCATTTGTCACCTTCAGATTTGAGACCTCCATGGGGGCTAAGTAGAAGAAAGGAAAAGACATTTTAACTCAGGACATAGTACCTGTCTTATTATGGCCAAATTTGACCTGCATTTTAGTCCCTACAAGATTCACACCCTGCTCAGAAGAAAACAACAACTTCACAAGCAAAAAGAATACTGCAAAATCAAAGAAAGGCTGTCTGACTAGTGGAAAGAGCATAAACATGGGCATCAGGAGACTGGATTCTGGCTCAGACTCGGCCATTAGTCACCTGGGCAACCCTGGACATCTCTGTCTATCTCACTGAGCCTAGGGATCCTTACCGGCAAATGAGGTCTTGGAATGCTCAGAGAAGTCTGTCATCTGCCTGATTTCTTCCCACCTTTATGTAGTTAATAATAGCAAGTACCTAATAAATAGATTGGCCAACACACCAGCTATCACAAAATTTTGCATGCTAAAAATATTTTATCTTTCATATAAAATCATGATAAAGTTATAGCTCAAGAGTTGTGTCATTATTTCATCAAAAGAAAAAGGAAACAAGATGAAACCAGAGGGGACACAAACCATAAGAAATTCTTATCTCAGGAAACAAACTGAGGGTCGCTGGAGGGGAGGAGATTGGAGGGAGGGGGTGGCTGGGTGATGGACATTGGGGAGGGTATGTGCTATGGTGAGTGCTGTGAATTCTGTAAGACTGATGAGTCAGAGACCTGTACCCCTGAAGCAAATAATACACTATACGTTAATTTTTAAAAAGAAAAAGAAAACGATTACAAAAGAAAGACACTTCAGTGACTATTTCTTCCACCTCTTGGCTATATCACAATTTTGGGCTTCACCAATAGCAAAATAAAAATATTTCATTTTTAAAATGGGCACAGCATGCTGCTTTGCATAGACCAGCGAGAAATGTAAATTGCCCTTGCTATACATAAAGAAGTCTTAAGATATAAGGTACTTTTTAGGTGCCTGGGTAGCTCAGTCAGTTAAGCATCTGCCTTCAGCTCAGGTCATGTTCCCAAGGTCCTGGGATCAAGCCCCGCACTGGGATCCCTGATCAGTGGGGAATCTGCTTCTCTCTCTCTACCTCTGATCCTCCATGCCATCCATGCTTGCTTTCTCCCAAGTAAATAAATAAGTTTTTTTTTTTTTTAAAGATATAAGGTACTTAAAAAAAAAAGGTAGTATTTTTAAGCAGTCTCTATACCCAAGATGGGGCTTAAATTTACAACCCTGAGATCAAGAGTTGCATATTCCAACATCTGAGCCATCCAGGTGTCCCAACATATATGGTACATTTTTGTTGGGAATGGCTGTACATCTCTGAGGTATGATATGAGATATGTAAGTGTATAGGTGCCCCCCAAATATCTTTCCCATCAATCTCTTGTAGTTATTATTTTTTTTTAATCTCTTGTAGATCTAAGAGCTCCCCCCGCCAGAGTAATTTCTAAGGCTCTATATACTTAGAAGTTTCTCTTAAAATCAGATAGCTTACCGAGAGAGGGAATTTATTAACACATTAGACCCATCAGAAGCATTAGAATCTACTAGAATGTAAGTTCCATAAGGACAAAGACTTTGACCTTCTTGGGCACTATTATATCCACAATGCCTAGCATATAGTTTATACTATACTCAGTAGATAATGAATGAATGTGGACATGAATTATTCATGTCCACATTCATTTAGCACAGATTAGTTTCTCCAGCTATGTTAGCATGTGAGAACAGCTCCTGTAGTGTTGGGTCTCAGGACAAGTTTTGTTGGATAGGACTGAGAAAATTCATCTTGGCTCATAGTGAGTGATGTCACAAAGGCAAGGGATGCTTATTTAAGAGAAGGAAGTAGGAATTCTTATCAAAAAGGTCAGAATACTAAAAAGATAAGCCGAGATTATATCAATGGCTAGCTCGGCCATTTCAGACTGGTCTAAAATTTAGAATACATGGGAGTCCCTCTTCCTCTGAATAGAAAAGTGGGAATATCTTAAGGGCTTTCTATAATGTATGAATTTCAATTTGTCTCCTAGTCAAATAACTTAATAAACCATGGTTATTAAACATTTTCTTGACGTGAGCTTTACTTTGTTCAGCTAGTTAGTGGCACTTACCTGTCCTGGCCAGTTTCCATCTGTAGTTTTGTAGTCCTGCAGCCTCGGTCACAATGGTAAGGTTGTAGAGGTGGCCAGGGGTCAGTCCATGAAAACTGTAGGAAGTAGCATATTTGTCTATGACACTGCTATGAACTAGGATGTCTTTATCCATCAGCATCAGCTGGTATCTTTCCACATTTCCAGAGCCATGGGACCAGGAAACCAGGAGGGAATTGGTTTTTGCTGAAATATTGATATCTTTCACTGGGGATGGCACTAGAAAAATAAAATGCATTTCCAAAGGATCATTCATAATTTCCTTCAAGAAGACATAGACATGTTTAATTCAAAATCACATATTCATGGATGCTTCTCTGTACATCTAATTTGTGTAATAAGTAATGACAGTGGCGCTCTTGAAATTTCACTGCAATCTGAATTAATGCTCTTTTCAAAGTCCACACCCAAAACTACATCATAGTTTACTAGTCTCTCTCCCCCATTTAACAGTAAGGTAATTTTTGCCAATTAACTATGATGTGGCTGGGCATCAAAGAGAAAAAAAAAGGAAGATGAAAACCAGAAAGATAGCAATAAATCAGGTGAGAAAGTAAGAGGAGAGAGCATGACCAGAAGGAAAGCACTTCCCGGAAGGAGGTGAAGTGTGTCATTGACATTGGTATGGGTGGGTGCGAGCAAACACTTGTTCCAGATGTAGGAATATTTAGGAAACATCATGACTTGATATTATGAAAAGAGTATGCAAAGGAGGAAAACACTTAAACATAAGTTTTATGGCACAACTCAGAAAAGGAGGCAGAAAATGTTGTTGCTAAGATTTGAGTTAGGAAGGTCATTAGGAAACATCTATTTCACTCTGGAGAAAATTCCAGTCCCAGAGAAGTCCCAGAACTTGTTTGAAATCACCCAGCAAGCCAGCTGCACAGCCACATCTTCTTATTTTCCGTCTACTCTTCCCACTGTACTGCATAACATCTGTCTGTCTGTCTATCTACCTACCTATCTGTCAGCTTTGGTCTGGGGGCTTTCTTATTTCTATCTCTTCAATTTTAATATAACTCCAAAAGAAGCCTAGATGATTAAATACTCTACTATCTGTAAGCAGGTCTTACCTGTTGATGCATTAGTATAAATGGTAGGGGAACGTTTTTCTCCAGAAACAGCTGTGATGGCAATATTGTATTTATTACCAGCAGTGAGGTTAAAAAATGTATGTTCGTTCCATGAAGCACTCTCGTGAATTTGGGTCTCCTGTATCTTTTGGTTATTGTCAAACAACTGCATCTCATACCAGGTGACTTTTCCAGAAGAAGGAGTCCACCGAACGTGCAAGCTGGTTGAAGTAGTCTTCTCTTCACTGACTTCAAACTTAACCGGAGGTAAAGGATCTGTGAGGCCAAATCCAGAAAGAGAACATGACTTGAAGACTTTTGCAAATATATGATAGTTTGCTGGAACCCAGGTTCATTTTCCTTAAAAACTTTAAGAATCTGCTGCCTGTGAAACAAATTGGTATTTACTCCACTTTTAAACTTACCGTTTCATTTAAAAACGAAATCCACTTAGCTACTAGTCATATAAACTTCTTTTTCTAATAAAAACGTTTTTTGTTAGGACAGTTCTGAGCTTAGAATTCCAAGTAAGGTTATATTTTCGTTGGCTTGCAAGTTTAGCACTTTTCATACACGGACAAACATCCAGGGCTATGGCTGGATAAATACCAAAAATCTCAAGAGAAAATACAGATATTCAGAACTAATTTTGAAATTTGTACTGAACTTTTTCTTCTTTAGGTTGTGGATTTGGGGGGTTAAGAATACATCGCTTTAGGTTGTTTTTAAATATCAGAAACCCACCAAAGATAGAGACTTGATTATGAGCCTAACCTAGGTTTGCTCATCAAAATGAATTCTCCCAATAGGTGGAATTCCTTACATCCTTAGATTTTCTCAACTTGAGTTCTGGGACATTTTGGAGCTGCTGAAGCCTCTAGAGAGGGTACGAAGGGTTAGTCCTCACCTAGATGTTCACTTAGATTCAACTGTCATGGGTGAGTTTGGGGAGTCCCATTTCCCATTTCCCATGCATGGAATCTTCGCTGTGGAACTTGAAATAGGATGAACAGCACGTCCCTGGGGTAGGAAATAAGTCAGCAGTGTTTAGGGATCAGCCATTCTATGGTGCAATAGGACCATGAGAGAAATAAGTCTCTCCCTACCTGAATGCAGGGAAGGACAACTTTGAGAGATACTTGCATAGGAGGAATTTTCAGAAATCCAACCTGGTTCTTGATCTAGAAAATCGGATCGAGATATTGGAGGCTAAAACTCAAAGCTAGGTCAGATGTTTTCGTGGCATGGCTCTAGAGATCTCAGTTCTTATCCACATCTTGGTTAATTATATTTTGCTCACGAAATAGCTTCAGATTCTAGATCTTCTTAGAACAGTATATGTTTTAAGAAGGTGCTTGCTTGTGATCAACATCCACATAAATAGGAACAACGTAACCTTATTCTGTATTAAAAAGGTGTCTATGGCCCGCCAGCTCCTGAGATTATCTTTGGGTCACCTAGAGACACCATCCAGAAGCTAAATACAGCTTATGGTCGATATAATGTCTTTCTTTGCATGTTTTATGCTGTGACTTATAGGAGTACATCTTGCAAAAAGCACACAAGCCACATGACATTTCATAATATAGGAACTAATAATAATATAAATGTCTGCTGACAAGGGAGCCTAGACAGCAGTAACTCAGAGAGCCCACAGTACAAATTGTGTGGTTTATACCTTAGCACAGCAGAAGTTCACAGGCAGAGCATAAGCACTGTTGTCTGAGAGCCTGGGGCTAAGTCTGGCTGTCAGTAGCATAGCTGTGTACTTCAGGCAATGCTTTAAGCCCTCTGCACCGCCGCTGTCTCATCTACGCAATGCAGTTAAGACTACTATCTATTTGGCAAGATATTTATGAAGATAACGTTGTTTTATCTAGAGCTTAGAACAGCCACTCAGAACAGTGTATGGCACATAGCAGGTGTTCAATGTTAGCTACTGTTGTTGTTACTATTTCTGTAAACAGGAGGCGGTCCTGTCACGGAAGCAGGGAATCATCTAGGTGGAGTGTGTGGGCTTTGGGGTCAGACAGAACTCAGTTCAAGTCCTCGGCTCCGTCGTGGGTCAGTCACAAGACTTTGGACAAGTTACTTAACCTCTCTAAGCCTCCACATTCCCCTCTGTCTGGGAGTATCAAATAATCATAGTCTCTCTATATATATTATATTATATTTAATATATATAATATATATATAATATAATATAATATATAATCTATATTCTTGGATGTTTGAGGAGGTGTAGAGCAAATTTTACCTGGCATAAATGGACACTCAGTAATACAAACTTATGTTGTCTCCTTGAGCACAAAAAAAGTTTCCCCTGAATCACTGACAAAATGGAGGCCGAAGTGGAATATAATTTTCTTTAAAGCTAAACTAGTAGCCCTAATTGCCTTCTTCATTAAAAGAGAACACAAAAACTGGATAAAATCTTATCAGTTGATTCCCATGACCTAACTTTCTAACCATTAAGATAAAATTAAAAATTCCCAAGATGATTCTCATTTATAAGTTCTTACAAAAAAACAGAACTCTTTTTTCTGGTAATATCATTTAAATTTTCTATTCTACATCCTAGTCTGTAATTAAGGACCTCATCATAAAAAGAAAGAACTTAATTTCCCCTCCCAGAAAGTTTTTTGTTGCCTGGCGAGAAAAAGATACTTCACTACCATGAGTCTCTAATAGCGGGCAAAACTCAAGAACAACCTTGTCATAGCCAACTGAGATGACACATTTTTGCTGAAGAGGCATTTTAAGGACAAGGATGGGAGGGACCTCAGCTTTCCAGTGATAGCTCAAACGAGATCAATACCGTCATCGATGTCTACAAGCCAGATAGAGGTTAAAGAAAATAATGGTATGGTCAGTATAATCTAAACCACATATAATCTACAAAATATAAGCTATAGAAAATGAATTTTAAGGTTGCGTGCATAGAGGGTGAAGTTCAGAAATGCAGACTTTATCTAATCTCTCCAAGCCAGAAAACAAAACAGTCAATCCTTTGTACATCCGCTAGAACAAAGGAACAATGAGCCTGGGAAGTGCCTGGGCTGCGAGAACCTGCACTGGAAACAAACACTTAAAACCCCATTTATACTGCGATAAAGTTCTGTGCTGGCACTTGTCCACTATTGCTACAAATGTTGCAGAAGTTACATGGTTTTCTGACTTCTTTTCAATCTAAGCCCAAGGAAAACTCTGCTGTATTCACAGAAAATTTTCAATATTTTCTTAGAAACAAATCAGGTCCTTCCAAAAGGGGTGCGAATTTCATGTATATATACAAATGAATTTTATATATCTCTATATCTATTTGAATGCAAAAGAGAGAGATTTCTGATGCCATTTCAAAATGTAGTTATATGTATGTAATCTTTTGATCATATGACAGGTTGCGCCTAATTAGAAAACCCTACTTGACTTACATAATTCATCGCCATGCCTAGAGGTGTCAATGCCCACAGGTGCATTTATAGCCTTTCTGATTTTTCCATGTATCACTCTGTAACTAGTGAAGTTTGATAAACTACAAGAACTGTGGAAAACCATAAATCAGTGATTTAATCTCAATCAATATATCAAAATGTATCATTAGCCATAAATTTGAGACATCTTTGTTTGCACTTCTCAGTTTCAGACAAACCTGGAATATGGAATGCAAAATGTAAAGTCCTGTGGTACTCATCATCTAGATGTCAATGAATCTACCAGTATCAGGAAGCCTGACAATTTCATAAGTGATCTTGATGTCAAGCTCATTTTTCTGTTCTTCGAGGAAAAGATGAAGTTTAGCTAAATTTCTGAAAAAATGAATTCTTCTTTATTTCCCTTTTTAAAAAATGGGACTTAGAAAGAAGGAGAAATTCATATATATAAAATGCAAGTAACAAGTAATATCTGCTTAAAAAAATTCTTTTGTATGGCCACTAACACATTATTATTTATTGACATAGGAATTTGTGGTGTTTAGAATTTGAGATGATAATATTTACTTTGAAAATAAATTCAACCTTTTAACAACTGCAGGCCATCCAAGAGCTAATGCCAAAGCTTTTCTCCCAGTCATGAGAGAAACACAGTATATCTATGTAGGATCTGATCGTTTACAGTGAGTTTTCTCAGTTGGAATAGGTCAGAGACGTGAAGTGACTCAATTAGGTCATGTATGTGATGCGTAGTATAACTGAGATTCTAATACCTGCCTGCAAGTTCCTTCTATCACAGCTGTCCCAGGGGGGATGTTGTCTTGAATGCATGTTCGGTGTAATAAAAAAAAAAAACAACACTCAAACCAGATTTTTATGGAAAATAATAGGTAAATTTACAGAATTTTCACTTGATGGTTAGACTACTGTTGCCGAGATAAAATGAATCACACATAATCACACATAAATCTAACTCTGTGGCTGTGAAAGTTACTCTGATTTTTTTTTTAAATCTTTTCTTGACTCTTCCTTTTGCTTCCCTAATCTGACTGTCTTTACCTGAGACCCCACTACCTTAGATCTGAGCTGCTCCCAGAGTTTTCTGGGTGTCTTCCTTATTTTCTCCCTTTCCCCGACTGTTATCAAATCACCTCTTGGCATATCTTCCCCATCGCCATCCTTATCCTTCTTACAGAACCAAATCTTTCTGTGAGATGAAGTAAGCTTCTCCATAGGCACTCAAGGTCACCTCAAATAGGATATTATTACCCCTCCCCGCCACACACACAATTTATCTTTCACCACTAATTCTAGACTAATGACAGGGCCCATTTCTGTATCTCTACAGAAACTGGGATACTATTCTAGTTAAAAGCAGGGAAGCTAGGAGTCCGGAAGCTGCATTTTTGTAGCACTCTACATAGAATGGAAGGAACATCAACTATTTATCCAAAAAAAATTGGGAATTTTCT
The DNA here is from genome assembly GCF_009829155.1 of Mustela erminea. Lineage (NCBI taxonomy): Eukaryota > Metazoa > Chordata > Mammalia > Carnivora > Mustelidae > Mustela > Mustela erminea. The sequence goes on along the minus strand of NC_045619.1, from coordinate 46,668,177 downwards.
TATGGAAATCAAGGTAAGGGTAGAGGAAAGCCACAAACAGATTTTTGTTTGTTTGTTTGGGGAGTTTTTTGGGGGGGGGGTTGGTGAAGGTTTTTGAAAACAAGAAAGAACAAAATGACAAAGCAATTGCTCATAATCTGCAGTCAATTAAATGCACTTATAGAGGGATAATCTTCTTTTACTTTGTGATTGTGGCTGTTTTTTGTTTGTTTGTTTGTTTGTTTTTAATTTATTTATTGACAGAGAGAAATCACAAGTAGATGGAGAGGCAGGCAGAGAGAGAGAGAGAGAGAGAGGGAAGCAGGCTCCCTGCTGAGCAGAGAGCCCGATGCGGGACTCGATCCCTGGACCCCGAGATCATGACCTGAGCCGAAGGCAGCAGCTTAACCCACTGAGCCACCCAGGCGCCCCGTGATTGTGGCTGTTTGATCACAGGTGGCTTCCAGACTTATTTTAAGATGATGTACTCTACTGTGGTAATTCATCAGAGTAAGATGCATTTGATGTATTGACACTAGATATGAAGGTCAAGTAGTAGCGGACTTTCCAAATTTTAATACCCCAAAAGGGAAATTCAAGCAGATTCCACAGAAATCTGCATCATCATTCACAGCTGTGTAGGGGGCCACCTTACTCTGAGGGTGTCCATCTTGGGCCCTGGGTCCGCAAGTCGCAGATGCTCTCCTGAGAATTTACAGTCTACTCAGGCACTTGAGATACATGCAGGAAAGCTAAACAAAAGTTGAATTATCAGGGAGGCTGACTCTGATGTCCGACTAGACGTGGGTCCGGATCCCATCGCTGTCACTCAGAGTCATGACTAAGCACAATGTTGGAGCTCTGTGCTGCTGTTTCCTCCTCTGTAGCGACACCCCCTACACAGAGTTGTAAGCATTAAGAAGGAACAGAGGGAATGGTAAGTGCAGCCCGCGCGCAGGCTGAGCTCTCAGTAAAGGGCAGTTGGTGCTCACGCTGCTGCTGTTGCTGCTGTTCAGAGGAATGCAGGCCAGCAACGGGGCTAAAGGTGTCAACGGAGAATGACAGCCACGGGCTAAGGTCTCAGAGGCTGGCTTCACGAAGGACAGGAATCTGAGCACGTTTGGAAGGTCAAAGTGGGGAGTTTGAAGTCAGAGAAAGAAGGGGTGTTACAGAGTGAGAAGCAGATGAAGCTAAAGCACTTCTAGTGAACATCAGAGGGGCAGGTGGGCACCGACAGCCCAGGGCGGCTTTAACCCCGCCATCCCCAGGACGGCCTTCAGGAGCCCCACTTCAATACTTCGATATTAACAAGCGAGGCTTTCTCAATATTACCTAAAGTTCTGCATAAATGCCACAGAAAGAGAAGTCCCTTGGCCTCTCCTCTGCAGAAACTCATGATCTAGCCCTTGCAGTGTGCTTCTAAGCCTTATTGTTAATTTAGGTATAGAGTGATATCGTGGTTATGTGAAAAATAATTCTTATCTTTCCAAAATGCATATTGAAATATGTATAAATGGAATCAAATGATGGCTTGGATTGCATCAAAATGATAGAGGGTGGGGGATGGGTGGAGATACAGAAGAAATAAGACTGGCTATCAGTTGGGAACTGTTAAAGGTGGGTGACGAGTACCTGGTAGTTAATTATACTATTCTGTTTCCTTTTTTATGTGTTGGAGTTTTTCCACATAAAAGTAAGGAAAGCAAAACCAAACCCCAAAATTCCTGGAAATCTACCTGCAAAACTACCTTGTTAACTTTATTTGCATATTATATGTTTAGGGGCATATATTCATCTTCATTGATATACATTCATACAGACAGAATGGGCTTGATTTCCCCTATAAAATCAGAAAGGCATTAGCATTATCCTTTATCCCCTAGGGGGATTCCAGCACATAGATGTCTGGAAATGGAAGGTGAAAAAAATTATTCTTTGTTCTTCTCTTATTCTGTCTGGAAAAATAAGACTTTATGTCTTTCTTGCTAACCTGTAGAATGCCATGCTCACCCAGAGAAGTCAGACTGATGGGAGAAGCTTCCCAACCACTCAAAAGATCAACTTCAGAGAACTAGGTTGGTTCATTCCACATTCATAGCTTAGCTTGACCTTAGAATTCCTGAAACGAGTAGACTGCCAATGGCTGATTGCTAAATATTGAAATCATCACCAAACGTTCCACACAATTGAAAATCAATAGCTGCTTAAAATTTCTTCACTCTAAAACACATTTAATCATTATTCTATTTTTGTGTAGGGTAAGGATACATAGATTTAAGGTATTTTGTTATATATTTTTTCTTCTTTAAAAGTTGACTTGAAAAGTAGGAACAAAATATCACATGGTAATTTGAAAGAACTAATAACAACTTTAAAATTATATCTTTTCTGCAGAATAGTGGAAAGAATTGGAGCTGAGCCAGAAACCCAGGGTTCAAGTTCTGGTTCTATTATACACTAGTTGTGTGAATTCTGATTAGTTAATTTTCACTAATATCAATCTTATCTCCAACCTGAAAGTAATAATAGTAAACTTACTGTGGACATAGTATGTGACAAACACGATTCTAGAATTTATATGTGACCCAAATAAAATTGCAAAATGATCCTATGAAGTAGACATTCTATTTATTATCATCCCCATTTTATAAGTTAGGAAACAGGCCTGGAGAAGTTAGTAACTTGCTTGGCTAGTAAGTGTTGGAGCTGGCTGCTTCTAGATCTGAGCTCTCAACCATTACACAACCTGCTCCTTTACAATAATCCCTAAATAATAAAATTAAACAATATATGGTCAGTATAATATGTATTTTATAGTCTTACCTACTAAGTAAAGTAGGTGGACCTATTTTAGATAATATAAAAGCACAAGACAAATATTAGAGTATTAGTTTCTTCCTGGTTAAGGTATTACTCTTCAGTATTACAGATCTAGTCATGCATAAAAAGGAAGGCTACCAGAATCTTAATGCCAATGAATAATAGAAAAACTATGTCAATAGCTCTTAAACTTCACTGTGCATTGATTCACTGTGATATTTGTTTAAAATCTGATACCCCAGCCTCCACTCTTTCTAAATTCATTACATGTGGGGTAGAAGCCAATAATACATGCTTTTATAAGTTCTGCCAAAGATTTTGAGGGAAGTAGCTTACAGACATTATTGAGAAGTGCTGGCTTGTGTTTAAAGCTCTGTAAGTGTATGGGCTGAATTGTGTCCCTCTAAAATTCATACATTAAAGCCCTAAACCCCCAGTACCTCAAAATGGGACTGTATTGGAGATAAGGCATTTAAAGAGGTAATGGTGTTCCACTAAGGTTTTTAGGGTGGGCCTTTATCCAATGACTGGTGTCCTTCTAGAACCCAGACAACCTAGGGGAATGAACATTAGAGAATCCTCAGAGAAAAAGCTGCTGACACCTTGATCTGGGACTTCTAGCCTCCAGAATTGTGAGAAAATAAAGTTCTGTTATTTAAGTCACTTGGTCCAGTATTTTATCATGGAAGCCTTAGTAAACTAATTCAATAAGTAACATTTTGAAGTAGAAATAAGAGCTGATATGGTAACTTAGTAACTAATGCTTCTAAAGTGTTTTTTTTTTTTTGTTTTTTGTTTTTTGTTTGTTTTGTTGGTGGTTCTTGTTAAAGATAAAGGAGTTAGCCACATTAAAAGAGCTATTTTTTTTCACCCTTTGTTCTAGGCTGATTATTAAGTAGCTAAAACTAACAAGAAGGCATATGCTATTAAGATAGTCTGCCTGTAAGTGAAGTTCTTTACTGCCAGACTACTTCCCTGGGTTTTATAACATACCTATAACCCAAGGAGAATAGATCATATTTTTAGAATACATATATTCCCCCACTGAAATGTTCACTTTATTCATTCATATCTATCCATCCACCCATTCATTAGCTATTCATTCATCCATTTCTACTTAATCAATATTTATTGAATACCATGTGTGAGATGCCATTTTTTTAAATGATTTTATTTATTTATTTGACAGACAGAGATCACAAGCAGGCAGAGAGGCAGGCAGAGAGAGGGGGCGGGGGAAGCAGGCTCCCTGCTGAGCAGAGAGCCTGATGTGGGGCTTGACCTGAGAACATGACCTGAGCCAAAGACAGAGGCTTTAACCCACTGAGCCCCAGGTGCCCTGACATGTCATTTTAGATATTGGAAAGCTACTTTCCTTTTGTGGAAAGATAAAAGTCCCCCAAAACTTCTAAATGAAAACTCTAAGTTTTCATTAAACAAACTCAAGTGCCCTTAGCATGAATTCAAGTACGGAAATAAATGAAGTGGTCCAGGGGGAGTCCAGTGAATTGGTATCTAAAAGGAGAGATACTACAACTTAGCTCTGGAGAATTCCAGGCAGAGTGGCCCAGCTTTGACAAATCTTCCAATATTTTAGGGGAACCCATAAATCTGGCACTTACGTGAATTTTCTGTGTTTAATGCTGGCAAAAATCATCTGGATTTTTTGCAAATATTATGTGAGCCAAACAAAACGTATTAAGTTAGACACCTAGCTAGACACCCCAAGGGGTTACAAATTTGCAGCCCCTGCTTAGACTTGAAGGACAGTGTCAGAAAAGTGTTGGAGTTCTTCAATAGTCTTCATTATTTGATTTCCAATGAATTCATGACTAGATAATTTGACTTTCAAATTATTTTTGTTCACAGCTAATTAATTTGGCTTTCAACTTATCATGGTTTTTGCATCAACCAGTCTAATGACCGAAGGAATCTGAGAAAGGTCTCATGTCTTCTCTGTGATGATGGCAGCATGGCACATAGGAGGCAGGGCAAGGTCTTCCTCCAGGAAAGAAGTGGGAAAGCTCTGTCCCCACCTTCATCATGAACTTCCCTCCCCTCTGTACAGACTGTAGGACAGGGACCATGTTCTGTTCCTCATTCTTACAAGGACACCAGTCACCACTTGGCATAATTCCCTGCAGAATCCATGCTTGGTGAATGTTAGCTGAATCCATGTATGTTTTTTCAATTCTGGTTTCAAATCTGGAGTGAAACTGGTTGTTGCTAAAATAGTTCCCATGTAGTTAAAAATTTTTTTTAATATTTTAGGCCATGTCTACATGACAATAAATTAACTGAATTTTAGACAATTTATCTGGAAAAGCAACCTGACAATTCACACTTGGAATGATACAGAGATAATCTAAGCAACTGTTGTATCTCTAGTCTAATCATGTCTTGCTCTCATTCTCTTTTATCCTAGACCGACAAGACAGGCAAAATGGAATAGTAAAGCACAATACATTTTGAATAACTTTTTTTTGTTTGAAGTTATATCTCAGACTTAATATTGTAGTACTAGTTGGTCCTACTTTACTAAGAGTAAAACATGATTTGTAGAGTTCATCTTTGTAGCCTAGCAAATTAGAGAAATATTAGTACTTTCTCTCAACTAAATGAAAAATTCACATATATCCTTAAAATAAAGAAAGCACTAATGACAAAGAACAAATAACAACCACCCCCCCCCAAAATTCCTCCCTGAAACATTTAAAAAATATCTTAATTTTTAAAATGTTTATTTAAATAAAATTATTTTTAGAATATAGAGGATCCTAAGCATTATATCATCATACAAATAAGTGTGGGGAAAAAATATCATTATACAACCATCACCTACAAATTTCATCCTTCACAATATCACGGAGCTCATAGAATTTGTGGTGAAAAGTATATTTATGAGACTGTAAAAAGCAACTCTTTAAGAAAAATGTTGAAAACCTGAATGCTGATGAAGCCTTTTTTTAACTCAACATAGTCAATAAAATGCAAATATTTCTTACATTTCACAAACGTCTTTGGACTTGGAACACCTACGTGCATAATCACACTTGGAGCGCATTCTAACTAGTAACACCCACAGTGAGTCCTTTTCCTATTTTTAAAAACAGTTCTGCCCCCATTCAACAGACACCTTAACAAACGCAATGAACACATCTGGAAGTTCTATGTCATAAATTTCACAGCGTTAACAATCTGAGTGTTCACAAAACTATCCTCACGTACCAAAGGCCACCAGCTTTATGACTAAAAAGCTAACCACTTCAACTTCTGTGAAATGTTCTAATTACGCGGTTGACTTCAGTCTCTCTTTGATTCCATATAAAAACATTACCAAATTCTTCACAAGTGGTGTTTCTTTTCAATTTAAGTTCCTGCAAAACTCAGAAATTATCTCAGAGTTTCATCTGAAGTCAGCCAAGGGATGTAATTGGGCATTCTTAATCTTTCTCCAAAAAAAAAAAAAAAAAGAGAGAGAGAGAATGAATATTTGATGGACTTGTTCCATGAACCCAACTTCATTTCCTGACTCTGCTGTAGCCGTCCTGAGAACTGAATGTTCTCAGACCTTTCTAAAGACCGATAGCTAAGGAAGTCACCTTGGTTTGGGTTGAACATGAAATAGTAGTAAGGACAATACGTTTCTAAAATCTGACTTCCAGAATTTTTCTGTGACACTTGACTTTCCGAGTAGAAGTTTCACTATTGCAGCAAGTAAAGATAATGTTAAAAGGAAGACCTATGAAGTCACTAAACATCAAAGTTGTTAGAGAATTTAGAGCACACATATAGGGTAGCTGACAGGAATAACGAGGTGAGAGTACGACAGCCCCCCACCGAGGTGGTTGGCATTCGGTAAGAACTTGGACATGAACATGTGGGCCAAGTCTGACCCTCTTGTTTGGTAAGAACTTGGACATGAACAAGAGGGCCAAGTCTGACCCTCTTGTTTTATAGACAAGAAAACTGAGGCGGGAAAGACAAACTCTTCCTATGTACACACGGAAGGGTTTACCAGAACTGTAAAGAAAATAAGTGACTTAAAGTTCAGAGTAACCAAAGGACCATCTCTGATATTACCGCGTTTTAGTTACTCAACTTACACAAATTAATTTTCATGCCCTCATTTGAAGGGACTTTCGAATTTTCCCCTATGAATGGCTCTATTCTATTCCTGAAGATTTTATGTCCTAGTTCCAAAAATAAAACTAAGTTGAGGAAAGGCATATCCCTAATCATTGCACTTCCATTATTTATTCTAAAAACATTTACTTAATATATTCCAGGGCTTGACAATTTAATGTGATGGAAGCTCAAACCACATCATTTTAACAAATTTAACAAACTCCCTCCACAGCCCACAGGCTCCTCTCTGCTGCACTCCCCCTTCAAAGAGTTAGTCCGCTGTCTTCCCCGCTAAGGAAATCTCTAAAAGTCAACCAAGCTGCTTCTAACCAGAACTGAGGAAACTAAAAATCTTGGTCAATATTTATCTTCACAGGTATTTTTACCTTCATTTTTTGTATGTCCGGAACTCAAATGAAACACCAGTGTGAAAAGGCAGGGCTCAGCCCAGAGTGGGCTGGCTGTCCCATGGCACCTGTCACCCCTTACCTGTTTGCAAGACCACAGTTCTCTCTTCTCCATCCAGAGACACAATCCTGAAGTTATAGGTGGTTCCCGCTTGCAGATCCTTGGGGTAACATCCGTAGGTGGTGTTGTCTATCCGCGTGGGGTGGCACCATGCGACCCCGGACGTGTCACTGCTATAGATGAGGCTGAAGTTACAGGGTGACCCCAAAGTTCTCCACTGGAGAGACGCGGACCGGCTGAAGACCTTGGACTCCGTCAGGGTGAAGTTACATCTCACTGGCTCCCCCAGTCCAGTCTGCAAAGGAACCAGAGGCAGCTGAAACCCAGTCGAGAACGCCCAGGGACTTGTCCACAGCAAGGTCCCCAAGCCGCCTCCTCAGTCCTCACTCCCAGCCTCAACCCAGCCCTTTGCCCTCCAGCCAGAGGAAAGACCCGCGGAGGAGGTGGGTGGCAACTTTCTCCCCGGCCGCTCTTTCTCGGGAGCAGCTGGAGAGAAGGAAGGCGGCTTTGTGCCTTTGACAGTAGGATGAGCTGTCAGTCCGGCCGGGGGGCTCAGAAGAGGACCTTTCTTCCCAAGGGAGAGGAAGACATTCGGCCATCTCGCTCTGCAAACCACAACCCAGGCGACCCGACAGCCGAGTGGGAGTTCGGTCGTCGGCAGGGAGGGGCGCGTCGGCCGCCACCTCTCTCGGGCCACTCACCTGTAGCAGGCTCAGCGCGGTCCACAAGGCCAGCCGCGCTCCATGGCTCAGCATCGCGCTCAGCCGGCACCACCCGGACTCCGCAGAGGGGCTGGGGCGCGCGCGGGGCGGCCCCGACGGCCCGCGCTGGGGCCACCTGTTGCGCGCGCTCAGCGCGCCCCGCGGGCGCACAGCGCTTCCCTCCCGGAGGGCGACGCGCCGGGGCCGCCGCGGTCGCTGTCGTCGCCGCCGCCGCCGCTGCTGCTGCTGCCGCCCCGGGCGGGCTGCGGACGCGAGAGGCGGCGGGGGCAGGCAGCGCGCCGCCCTTCCCACGCTGCCATGCTGACCCGCGCTGCCTCGCCCCGGGCCCCGGCCGCGGACTTCCGCAATCAAAAGGCAATTTCCTCGTCTCCCGGCAAAGGAACAATGCGCCGGCGAGGGAGGGAGCCCCGAGGAGCCAACGCCTGAGGCTGCCAAGGGGGCCCGAGGCGGGCCGCGCTGCCCCCGCTGCACCGCGCCGCCGCCTCCCTGGCCCGGGGGTCCCCTCCGGGCCCACCGGGCTCTGCCTCCTCCTCCTCTCCCGCGACTTTCACTTTTTCCCACTCGGTGGTCCTCCCCACCCCCCCGCCCCACCCCCCGCCGTCGGAGCCGCAATCAGTACTCGCTCCCTCTCACTTTCCAGCACCCCCCCCCGCCCCCTTCCTCCCTCCACACCCAGCGCCTCCCCCCTCCCTATCTTCCTTCCTATCTTCCTCATCTGCTTTCTCCAGGGCCTCTTTTTCCCAGGATTAAACTTGACCGCAGCAGATTTCCCTAGGTCGCCTCCAGTCCTTCCTGAAGACTTTTATTAGAGAGTGCTTTTGCCCTTCTCACCTCAAGGCATTCATTTGTCCCATTGCACATCCCCCTGACACCAGCAAGAGAAAAGGACCCCCAAAGGATCTTGTCCATTGTCAACTTGACCTTTATTTTTCTCTGCCACTCACTTTCCCCTGTCTCTTGTATAGAGGTCTTCGTCCTCCCTAAATCTTATGCAAATGGTGCTGACCAAGAACAAAGGTAATCGCTGCCAGTTGTTCAACCCACAAAGCAAATTGCAGAGCAGTTTCATCACTGACCATCCAGTAGTTAATACCATTTCATCCATAATTGTCTGAGCAATATAAGAAAGCTGTAAAACTCTCCTTTGAGGAAAATACGATGGATGGCTCAGTTCCCACATCTATTACAAAACCCGGAATTTACTCAGTTTTCAGCGCTAACTATAGCTTTTTAGCAACTGTCTCAGTACCTGAATCATCATGTATCTGAGAATGGATTTGAAAAGAGTTCCTAATAACCAAAGAGCAAAAATGTTTAATTGTACACAGGTGATACAAGCAAAATATTGCAACAACTTTTTATAGTGCTCGATTGCTTTTCTTGGGTGCCTGCCCTGACAACTGCCAGAAGAGATGAGATTTTTACACATTTTAATTTTCAAAACCGAATTCTCTGGAGCTAAATTAATGTGAAGAATGTCAGAGTCCCTTCTTTTTCAGATACTATACAGAAAGCTAGAGTATCAACTTCTCTATAAACTGTATCTACTTTGAGGATAAGCAGAAAAAGGTGAAAATTGTTTTGATCCTTTTAGAAAACATGTTTTTAAGAGATCTTTAAATTAAAAAATGAAATTTCTATCCCTTCAGGGATCCTATGGGCTTTAAATCTGCAGCCAGACCCGAGATCTCAAATCTCTTTTTCAAGTTAGCAAACACTCAAAGGTCAAACCTGAACCATGTGTATTTCTGGGAAGACAGAATCTTTCCTATTTCCCTGCCCAGATGACTTGCCTTCCAAGAGAGCTTTTCTCCCTCTCTGTATTTTGCCCCCAAGTTCAAAGGCTTTTCAAGCCTGACACACCTCTGCAGCATCAGAGGCGGTCCCTCCACTCTCCATTAAATACAGGCTGCCTTCTAGCCTTACAGGGGTCTTTTTGCAGCTTCGTTCCTTTTTGACATTCATTACCTTTCTCTTTTCTTGCTGTATTCTGAAAACAATGTGGTTTCCTGTCTGTCAAACTGGAATTACACCACTCTGAATACTTCCCAGAGCTGTTAGGAAGAATAAATAAGGTCACAGATGTGAAAGCACCTTTTGTGAACATTTACATGCTGTGCAGGTGTTGGTTTACCTGGTCATAGATTACATCCCCATCACATTTTTTTTCTCTCTTTTAAATTCATCCATCATGTAGGTTGCACCTTTCTAGCTTCTGCTGTCTCTCTTTCGCTTTGTCTTTTCCACTGAAGTTTATAGAATTTTCTCATAAATTGACCGGCACACTTGATTTATCTTCTCACCCAAATATACTACTCTTTTCTGTCCTTTGCCCAAATCCTCAATAAATCCGATCTCCCCCAAGTTTTGCCGACCATCTTTTCTTTTTCTTTTTAAACACTACATGTCACGACCTATTGTACACTATAAATTCATCTAAAAATTATACTTCATTTTCAACATACTGTCTAACATTCTTCCTATAATCCTTCCTTCGGTGTAGGAAAAAAGGCAAAACTTGAAGGCCTAATCAAATAAGGCGACAACAAAAAATCCTTATAACACAGTTTAGATTATTCTAGGTTATTAGCAGTGATCTGCTAATAATGCCCTTGGAAATAGGAATTAGGAAAAGAAGAAATGATTTCTTTAAATAGGGTTCTTTTATTTTTGGTCTATCAGACACATATATTTAGAATCATGTGTTGTCATTTATTTTACTACTGATGTATATGAGGAATGATGGCAATGCGTGAAGGAGAGGCACAGTAGTGGTCACAGGCATGTCTTTTCCAAAGTTATATAACTCATAGTTCTTTTTCCTGGAGAATCTTAAGGCTTACAGGAGAGTTCTCCCCAAAATTAGGGGGTCCTAAGTAGCCCATAGGGATTCACATAGTATGAAACAATGAGGAAAAGTTCAAACTCAGGCTCTTACTGATTACATTTTTCTTTTTAAAAAGCACATAATAATATGAGAAATTAGAGAGAACTGTAACAGATTCAAGGCAGTTTGGGACTGGGGAAAGTTGCCAGATACTGTTATTTCCTATAAGGAGTATTTGAAACTACTGTACGAAGTATAAATAAATTGATTCATTTTTCTTCTTTGTTCTCATCTTTGTTTGGAATTCCTCGACTTCTTTTGAACCTATTTATCCTGCATCATGACACTGCGTGTGCTTTGGCTACTGCCTTCCAGGAATTTGGGACCAGCGATGACCACTTCTCCTTGCCACAAAGAAACCCATCCCAGACGGCATGGGAGGGGCGGGGCTGCTTCTGATTAGACGTAGTGGACAGACAGCTGCCTTTTAAACAAATTGTCATAGCGATTAATTGTTATAATTTACATAGTCATAAATTATGAATTCATGGATGAAGGCACAGCTCTTGTCAGCTTATGAACACAGATGTTGAATGCTAAACAACCGGTCCTGCTACTGTAGATCAGGATTTGAGCTGGGTGTGGGAAATGTTATGAGGAGGAGGGGAGGGCAGAGTAGATTGCTCAAGTTACTGGTTAATCCAAACTCCTCACCCATGCTCTAAAAAGCCTTTCACGGCTTGGCCTCTCTTCTTCTTGCCTCCTATGCTCCAGTGGCCTGGGTCTGATAACTCATTTGCTCATTCACTCAGCAAATATTGACTGCACACCTACTGTGTGCCTGGGGTTTGGAGACACCCAAACACAGAACTGATCTTTTCCTGCCTCACGGCCTTTATACCTGCCTTTTCATCTTCTTGGACCATCCCTCCCCAGATTCTGTTTGGTTATCTTCCTTTCAGTCTTTAGGTCTCAGCTTCAACCCACCCTTATGGGGACAGACCCCTTCTGACCACAGAAGGAAAAAGTGTCCTTTTACTATTATTCATTGCCAGCAATACATTTGTTTAATTCAGAGCATTAATGACACCGGGTAATTACATAATGCCTTATACACTTGTGACTGCCTGCCTTTCCCAAGCAGATGGAGAATTCTCTCAGGTCAATCTTCTTCTTCTTGCATGGAGCTTGGCCTAAGAGTTTCAACAAACATTTGCTGAACGAATGGATCAATGAAGAAAGGAAGGGAGGCAGGAAGGAATCTTTGTACTTGCTCAGTAAATATCGTCATGTGGATACTCAAAACAAGTCCTTGTAACCATGTTCTCGCGGGATGCCTCAAATATCATCTTGGAAGGAAGGGAGGAAAAGAGAAGAGGAAAAAAGGAGAAAGGGTAAAGGAACCAAAGAAGAGAAGATTGATTTGGAAGAGAAGGAGCGGGGAAAAGATACGAGAGGGAGAGAAGATATAAGGAGGAAAAGAGAGTGGGGAGGAAGCCCTATCCTTCTGCATGGTGGTTCTCAAAGTGCCGCAGCAGTATCTTCTGAGAACTTGCCAGAAATGTAAATTCTAGTCCTTATCACAACCCAAGAGATTAACAATGCTATGGTGGAGCCATTTAAAAAAAACAAACTAACCCTGCCACCAGATATCATTTTTTATTAAAGAGAGTTAATAATGTCTTATTGTTCTTTTTCTTTTAAATTCTGAGCTCTATGGTTACAAGGAGCTGGGTAAGTGATTTAGAAGGTCTTAAACTATTTTAGAGTGTGTCAAATAAGTAAATTGGTGATATATAATAATATATTTCATATAATATATATGCATATTTATGTTATATAAAATATATTTTTCTATTACATATATTTAGAACAAAGTTTATATTTTTAACTTCTCAATAAAAATAAAATGTGGATGCTAAAGGAAAAAGGATCAACATGCAACAGACTTAATAAATATTAGATGACAGGTCAATTCTGATGCTTTTTTCTTCAAGGAAGTACTTTTGTCACAAGACTCTCATGTGTGTTTCCCCAGATATTGTTAAAAGGAAGAAAGTCTAGCAATCAGAGAATGTGTTCACTAAAAAGGACTGTAAGATGATGAATCCTTTCTTAAGTTTTGTTTTGTTTTTAAAGATTTTATTTATTTATTAGAGATCACAAGGAGGCAGAGAGACAGGCAGAGAGAAAGGAGGAAGCAGGCTCCCTGCTGAGCAGAGACCCCCCAATGTGGGCCTTAATTCCAGGACCCTGAGATCATGACCTGAGCTGAAGGCAGAGACTTTAACCCACTGAGCCACCCAGGTGCCCATCCCTTCTTAAATTTTAATTCAAATTGGCTTAATACTGAATTAGGACAGAAATGAATACATTTTAACTAGCAGGTGTCTTGCATTTAAAAAGAGGTGCCTTGGGGCGCCTGGGTGGCTCTGTGGGTTAAGCCTCTGCCTTTGGCTCAGGTCATGATCCCAGGGTTCTGGGATGGAGCCCCACATCAGGCTCTCTGCTCACCAGGGAGCCTGCTTCCCCTCCTCTCTCTCTGCCTGCTGCTCTGCCTACTTGTGATCTCTGTCAGTCAAATAAATAAATCTTTAAAAAAAAAAAAAAAAGAGGTGCCTTAAAATTTAAGGGGAGGTAATTTTGATAAGTAGCTTTTTCTTTCTTTCTTTTATTTTTATTTTTTTTAAAGGACCATGACTATACTCTTTTGTGTTCACCATTTTGGGGAAACTTATATTTCAAGGACTTTCTCTAGCCTTCTAGGTCATTAACTTCTTGGTCATAGGTCTCCAGGAAAATGGAAATAATATATGCTTGGGAGGGGTGGGTAGGAGTTGTAAGGATTAAATGACAAGGTCGGTGTTGTGTAAAGCATGGTCCTTGGCTAAAGGGTGCAACACATGTTAGATACGACGATTATTAGTGGTAATCATACTATATGAATACAAATAAATCATGGATGGCTAGCATGCCGTAATGCTAGAGCATGAAGTCCGTGGATGAGAATGCTTTTCTGAGAACAATTGAATGATAATAAATTAGCATGGCTTTCTATCTAGTACCCAAAAGGAAATCTGCAGTAGATGAGCACAAAAGACATCCAAGGGCTGCTCTAGCTGGTGGCCATGCCCAGGTTTTTTTAAGTCCTGGAAGTGGGGGAGGGGAGCCGGATAGGCCTCTAGCACTAGGCTCTACCATCTCTCTCAGCAGACGCATCTCCAAGGCTTCCTGGTATTTCTTTCTACACCAGCTTTTCATCCTCTTCCTTCCCCTAGGTGGTGGTGGTTACTGGTTTCTTTTTTTTTAATCTAGAGGAAAAGGGCCTCGCATAGTGTTTGTCATAGCTTTGTCACCATACACAGATGAATGTCTTAAAACTAGGTGTGACCATAAACAAATCACCTTTTCAACCTCAGCTGCTTCTGCTTCTGGGGCTTAGTCCCCACCACCCCACCCCCAGAAACCATCTGGTCTCAAACAGCCGGTGGAGTCTAGGTGTCAGGGCACCCTGGGGCTATGTGGGCGTGGCCGCTTCACATTCCAGTTTCAGGAACTAGCTCCGGCTTTCCACTGAAGTCCAAACCCTACCGCAGCAGACAGACAAATGGTGGCTAACACTGGCTCTCCGGGAAAGGAGAACAAAAACAAACAAATGATCACCTATTTCCTCTGCCTTCGAAAGTGATGATTGGAGGGTGGAGTCTCTGTCCTCTTTTTTTTTTTTTTTTTCTGGGTATCACTGTTGCTAGTGCATTACTTCCCAGGATTCTCTGAAGGTCACAAACACAGGGCTCAGTTTCTGATCAGCACCCTTGCCTTTTCTGGATTTTATAGTGTGACCTTAACATTGTTTTGAGAAGACTAGAGTACGTGGCTAATGTTAAGAACAACAGATTTTACATTTTTAAAAATCTGGGCTTTGATTTTTCTTAACCAAATCAAGAGATAGAGACTTGTTGGGTCCACATTCTTGCCTGCTTCTTCCTTACAGCTCCCCCACCCCACAGCACCCCCTTCTCTGCTGGAGGAGCGAGGCAGAGCATCCTGTAGTCCCCTAGATGTTGGGGCTGATGGTGATCAAAGAGGAAGATCAAAGGTTCTTATCATGTGTTTCAATAATGTAATGATACCACTATCGCCTAGATTATAAGCCTCGTGAAGGAAAGAGCCCGTGTATCTTCATTATCTAACCCACACCCCCAGGTTGTGGAGACTCAGTGTCTACTTTCTATTGACAGAGGAAACATCCATAGCCCCACCACTAAACAAGGGCATGACTAAATGTTTGTAAATCTGAAACACAATGTCATTCTTCAGCTCTCCAATGCAGACCCGGTACCCTTAGCATCACAGAATCCAAGAATACCTAATACTTAAGCCTTGGGATAAACTAGTGACCAGTCAGCCCCTAAACCAAATAGTCAGACCCTGTCTACTCCGTCAAAGAGCTAATGCTTCTCCAATGATCAGGAGGTCACTTAATTCAGACCGCTAAGGTCAACACTCCTAGCAAAGTCCAATCTTTCAGTATTGTCTCCACAGCTGTGCTGTTCTGGACCACAAGAACAGCAATAGAGCAAACACAAAAACTAACAGATGCACAGACGAAGGGCAAGCACCTGGCAAAGCTCTACCTACGGGCTATACTTCCTGGCCAACATCTGTTAGAAATCCAAAACAGAAGAGATTCAAAGAAAAAGAGGTACCTTCCATGTAGTTCCCAAACAGAAGTTTACCTGGTTGGGATCTCATTTGGATCTAGCAATGGGAGTTAATGTGTTGTTGTTGTTTTTTTTTTTTTAATAGATTTTATTTTATTTTACTTTAAACAACTTTATTTATTTATTTATCAGAGAAAGAACACAAGCAGGGGGAGAGGCAGGTAGAGGGAGAAGTGGGCTCCACACTGAGCAAGGAGACCTATGTGGGGTTCAATCCCAGGACCCTGGGATCATGAGCTGAGTTGAAGGCAGATGCTTAACCATCTGAGCCACCCAGGCATCCGGAGCTGGGAGTTTTCTGTTGCCAGCTCCCCCAAAGTATGGGAAGAGTAGAAAGGATTTTTACTTTAAAGACACAGCACTGGAATTCATAGCACTTCCCCTTTCAGTTGTTATTGTGTGTGTGGAATACGCGGCTGCAGTCGCTAGGCAGATGGGCGAAGTTCCAGAGATTTAAAGCACTTGTCTCTTGCAGAGCTCTTTAGCTTATCTTCAGACTTACCAGCTGGCTCCTCCGCCAGCTCTGACTCTTGGCTTTACTGTTCTTTCTTGCAAACTCATCATCATTTTTTTCACGGTGTTTGCTTTCCTCGTCCTCTGCCCCGCATCTTCTTGCCCTTTTGTCCTTGAACAAGACAGACAGGTCTCGGTCGGAGCCGCTGGTCTATGCCTAACACAGGAGCATCCCTTTAAAAGCCCATTAAGCAAACTACTCTTTTTATTTTTCAAATTTTTTATTTTTTCAAACTTACACATTGTAAGAGTTGTACAGAATGCTTCTATATGCCCTTACCCAGACCCACTAATTCTGTTGTTGTTGTTTTAACATTTCCCCACATTCATTTTCTCCTTCTCTCCTTCTCTCCATATATACTGCTTTTACCTGAACTAAACATTTAGAGTTGGTCGCATATATTCTGAGTTAAGCGTGTCATCTCATGAAGTTATCAAATTCATGAAATTCCCAATTGTTAAAATACCTTAATCCACAATCCATGTTTCAATTTTGTTATTTGTCTCAATAATGTCCTTTTCAGTGTTTGGGGTTTTTTTTGTTGTTGTTGTTTGTTTTTGTTTTTTGTGTTTTTTTTTTTTCTCTCCCCAGTAAGGATCCAGCTTAGGGTCCTATATTGCATTTCATTGTCAAGTATCTTAATCTTCTTTAATCTGGATTAAATTCCAATTCCAATTCCTCAGCGTTTTGAAATGATGCTTGCGACATTGGCCTTTTTGAAGGATATGGGTCAGTTATTTCTATAGAATTGTCCTTTGTTTGCATTTATCGGATATTTCCTTGCAATTCAATTCAGATTATACCTCTCCAGCAGGACTTCTCCCCTTCTCTTGCGTTGCTCATTCCAACAAGCTGATTATTCAGTTATTCTCCAAGGGATTGCAGAACTAATCGCGTATTACAATCAAGGGGTAGATTTTGACACCCTAGGTGCTGAGGTCCTGTGTTAGTAAATGCTGATTCAGTAGGACTGAGGCTGAATTTTAGAATCTGTATCTTTAAAACTCTTCCCAGGTGATTCTGATGTATGCAAGGCCAGGGCCAAGGGCCACAAACTTTCTAGGTCAATTAGCGCATCCCCCTTTCTCCTTTGATATCATTTTCCCCTTTCTTTGCTATTTTCCCCAGCTGCATCTAGTAGCCCTTATCTACTCAGGGAAACCAAGGTGCCAGAGAAATCCTGGAGAGTTAAGGAGCACGTGTCAATGCACATGTCTGTTTCATGGTTGCATTTCTATGTACACGATTTATATTGTGACAAAATATGAACATAGTCTTCTGTGCACACAAAACAGAAAGTAATGCAGATCATAATGAAAAGAAAAGAAAAATCCTTGAGATTTTAAAGCTGGCGGGCTTTAAATTCAAGTGAATTATAGATCCTATTATACTATTGGCACATGGCAATCCCCGTTAGCTGGCAAACTAGAAAATTCTCCATCAGAATTAGGCTTGAATGATGCTAATTTATAAATTCTGGTCTTTAGGAACACATCCCTTCCATAAGATACTACTCCCTAGAATGACCTTTCTGCCCGTCAGCAGTCTCAGAATCTCCTTGTATTGTATCCTGAGCACACTAGAAAATCTAGTAAGAGTCCTTGGTCATGAGGAATGATTAGGGAATGGTTTTAGGGTTCTGTCTTTTTTTTTTTTTTTGTCTTTGTTTTGTTATTTGCTATATCTTTGCACTTCTCCCTCTGGGTAAAGGGGGAGTATTGTCCTCTCTCCAGTTTTGGCCACAGAAGAGTGGTGGCAGCGGGACACCTCCCCTCTAGACTTGAAGTAACACAATAAAGGGGGTTACCCCAGACTTGAGGGAGGCAGGAGGAGGTGGGGATTTTCTGCCTTTACCTCCTTACTTATTTGGAGTCTCACAGTGGACTGTGATCTCTTTGAAGGCCGAATGGAAGGAAGCACAGAACCGTTCAGGCCAGAACAGCACCACAATGGCTATTCATGATGGAGGAAATGTGATCCCTCTCCCAGGCCAGGGCAGGGTGGGGAGGAAGGGGGTGTGCCTTCAAACAAGATTCATGGATCTTTAGCAGAATCTGAACCAACCGGGAACATTTTTTTTTTTTTTTTTTTTTAAATCGTGTTCAACATGGTAGCCCTCTCAAGGCATTTTCGTGGGGTGATGTCAGCTTATCTGGTTCTTACAACTCGGTGAAGCAGGCAGGGTGGCAATGATGAAGCAGAAACAAGAAGCTGGTTTAACGGTTATCATGATCGGCTACTTGTCACGTGTGGCCAATGGCCCACGCACTCAATCCAATGGAAATCTTCATGTGGCATTACGAGGCAGCATACCCTTAGTTAGCCTTATTTTAAAGAAGAAGTAATTATGACTGGAGTTGAATAACTAGTAGATGCCACCCTCAGTATTTAAGCCAGGTTCCTGTGACATGGGAGCCCTAGCCCTTACCATTACATCACACCATCTCCATCATGGTCACATGGCTGAGAGGGGGCGCAGAATGGACTTCTCTTTAGAGTCCACTACTCAAACAATAGATAGGGGCGGGTTAGATTTTGAAGCTAAAGTGAAGTCCAAAGTCGACCCTCGATTCCTTTGGAGACCACTTTATACTGATTCTGCCTCCTGCCCCCCCATGGCTCAGGTCCCCCGGAGACTGACTTCCTGCTGCCTCCAGCCCTGCCCGTCTCACCCTGCCCATGGTGAATGGCTGGACTATGCAGGCACACTTCTGACACCTACATCTGGCTTCATCTGCAAGGGGGCCAGTGCACAAAGACTCAGTTTATCTTAGTGGGGGTGGGATATTGGGAGGCCTGGCTAAGAGTGGGCATGGGACTGGAATCTAGCCCATGTCCCATTACCATGTTTTGGGCATTCGTGGTGGAACTGTCTCCTTGGAAACATCCTTTTCTAATTACCACAAAGACCCTGGGGTCTAGCTGCCATTCCCTATCTGCCAGGCTCCACTTTAACCAACCCAGCTCCCATACCCTCTGGGAAGGAACAGCAGGAGGCTGTGATTAGATAAATTAATTTCTACTACTTGATTATTGAACTTTTGTAGCATCCTGACCCACCCCCTCATAACACTATTAATATACCCAAGTGCCATCAGTGGTGGGAAACTAAGGCATCTAGAACTCTATGAGGGAGATGTTACTGGTCAGGGACAAGATTTTCTAGGTCAGTGGTTCTTACACTTCGAGGGATCTGTGTGACTTGGAGGACTTGTTAAAACAGGGATTTCTGGGTCCTACACCCAGAGTTTGTGATTCAGTAGGTCTAAATTCTGGGTCTGGAGTCCATACTTTGAGAACAACTGATCTAGATATTTCCTAACTCACGTGGTAGACAGACTTCAGGTTTCACCAACTTTGTCCCTGTAAAGACACACATGGCCACATAACACTATCATCATGGTAAAGATAACAACACTGGCTAACAGTAACCACAGAGAGGTTTCCAGCACTGCTAGGCACGTGACTGCTGTTAGATGATTTAATTCATGTCCAGGGTAAGGGAAAGAGAGCAATAGAAAGAGAGAGAGGGCGAGTTAATTTTGAAGCGACCTACTGACCCAAGTCTACAACCTTCCAAAGACAGACCCCTCACATTGGCAGGTGAGGATGTGAAGAACGAGGGGAAAAGAAAAAAGTAGGAGAAAATCTGCTCCAAAAGGGTCAACTAGGACAACTTTGCAGTAGCATTACTAGTAATTGTTTCAAATTATGTCCTCATTGGTATTTGCCTTCATTAACAGGACTTCTAGGTGAGAGCATAAAGTGAGCAGGTGTGCAGGGGTGCGTGAGTGTGTGTGTGTGTGTGTGTGTGCGTGCGCGCGTGCACAACCTTCTTCTTGATCTACCATTTTCCTTCATTTGACCTTGGGCAAGTTTTCAACCTCTTTAAACTTAAGCTACAAGTCTGCAAAATAATAATAATAATTGTAACAAAAACAATAATAAATACCATGATAGATGATTTAATGGCTGTAGTTTCATTCCACCCAATACGTGTGGCCCTACACAATGCGACTTTGTAGACTTTCCCATCAAATGTGAGGTCTGTTTCCCCTACCCTCAAATCTGACCTGGCCACATTGATCCATGGAATGTGGCAGAAGTGATGTGTGATTCTAGAACCCGGGCCTCAAGAGGTTCCACCTTTGTCTTCTTGCAGAACTCCACTAAGCCATTATGTAAAGATGCTGCCATAGCCTACCAGATGCATAGAGGTTGTGGAGATGAACAGAGATGCCCTGTCCTGCAGCCAGCACTGACTGCTAGTCATGCAAGGAAGGCTATTGTGAATCTTCTAGTTCAGCTTACCCTCCAAGCTAAACGCACCGTGGGGGTAAGCTCAGGTGAGACCAGCAGAGAAACCACCCAACTAATCCACAAAATCATGAGAAATAGTAAATTGTCATTTTGTTAAACTAAGTTTTGGGATGGTTTGTTATGCAGTGATGGAAAATGGATACAAATACCCACCTCCCAGAGTAAATCAAAGTGCTTAGCATAGTTTCTGGCACACAAATCTTAGATACTATTTTTATCTCCTAGATTCTCTTCTTTGTAGATACTGCACAATATCTCTTCATGTCTCATTCCTCATAACTCAGAAAGACTGTTGATGAAAGGGAAAGACAAATACATGCCACTTTCCCAGCCCCATGTTCCAACCCTCAAGTCATCCTTTGATTGTGAATCTAGAACACTATGGTCACTGCATAAACATTAGTTAGTAGTAATGACATACATAGCATTTCAAGCATAAAGTCTTAGTATTTTAGTTCTTATTCTTCTCTAGATTTCTATTTCAGGCTAAGTGTTCTAAATTCTACCTCATGGCTACATGTGATGGGAACCAAAGGAATGACAGATAATTTAATAGTGTCACTAATTAAAATAACACGTAGGAACTACTGACTATTTCTGGATGAAGACACCATTTCAAAACATGTGTTTGAGATCTTCATCAATATGCCTTCCATTTCTGTCCATGTGAGCATGATTACAGGACCCTCATACTGTTGAAGTCTTTTCTACACTGTTAGCAGAGTGCAGGTCCTACACACAGTGATTTTGACTAACTCGTATTATGATTTTTTCTATTATTATTCTCCCATCTCCCATAACGTCAGGCAAACAGAAAGCACAAAATAAATGAGTACAAAATTGATGATTGGATTAAAGTGATAAAATACCCAAGTTTCTTTAAAATGTAAGTTTTAGGTAAGAATTGAAATCACTTTCCAACTCCATTCCACCCTCTCCCAGTTCCTTCACCTCTCCCCTTCCCACTCCTTGACTTCCTATTAGGTTACTCTATTCTCCTTTAGGGTTAGTTCAGTGATTCCTTTTGCCAGAAGATAGTGCCTGAAACTTTCACACTAGTTTGGCGCCCTGCTTTTCTATTCCATAAGAGCCTGTGTATATTCCTGTTTCCTTCAACACCACAACAGATAGTGAGTTCCTTCAGGGCAACAATTTTGTCATTTATCTTTGTGTCTCAGTGAAAGCTAGCAATAACAGCTATTATTTCCTAAATGCTTACTAAGGACCCAGTGCTATAGTAAGCATTTTAGATGCATTATCTCTCCCACTCCTTGCAAGAGGCTTCAGAGATAGAGGTTCCATTTTATAGATGAGGAAACTGAGGCTTAGAGAGTTTAAGTAATTTGCCAAGTCACTGGCTAGTAAGAGGCAGAGTCAGGGGTTTGACTTCAAAGATTGAGTCCTCAACCACTCTGTTTTGACACTAGTTAGGTCCTCAAGGAATGTTTGTTTTGAGTTGATGAACATTTTCTGAAGATATTAAATTGAACAGTCATCAATGTCTCTTCCCCTTCTCATAATTTTCTTGGGGGAAAGTTGAAGGGTGATTAAGAGATGCAATGGGGTGGGGGGGTGCCTGAGTGGCTCAGTGGATTAAAGCCACTGCCTTCGGCTCCGGTCATGATCTCAGGGTCCTGGGATCGAGCTCTGCATCGGGCTCTCTGCTCAGCGGGGAGTCTGCTTCCCCCGCTACTCCTCTGCCTGCCTCTCTGCCTACTTGTGATCTCTGTCTGTCAAATAAATAAATAAAATCTTTAAAAAAAAAAAAAAGATGAAATGGGGGGTGGGAATTAGAAAGGAGAAAAAGGAACTGGAGAACTAGCCCCTGAATGAAACACTGTGTTATTATTTATTAAACATATTAAACTCTAGATACACACAAACTTTAAAACGCTAAGACAATAAAAAAGTATGACCATTCAACGTGACCATCATACCTGGGCACTGATGGTATCTGGGTCATTTGCTACCTAAGGGGTCAACAATTCTACCCACTTCCCTACCGCTTCAATCGACTTATTTTCCCAGGACTCTATTACATTCTCCTCATTCAATGTCTCTGCACTGTGCTCTGCTCCACTCCACTCCCCACCGTTCCATTTCATTCTGCTCTCCTCCATTCCGTCCCGTTTCACCCCATTCCTCTCCTCCATTCCGTCCCGTTTCACCCCATTCCTCTCCTCCATTCCATTCCGTTTCACCCCATTCCTCTCCTCCATTCCGTCCCATTTCACCCCATCCCTCTCCTCCATTCCGTCCCGTTTCACCCCATTCCTCTCCTCCATTCCATTCCGTTTCACCCCATCCCTCCCCTCCATTCCGTCCCGTTTCACCCCATCCCTCCCCTCCATTCCGTCCCGTTTCACCCCATTCCTCTCCTCCATTCCGTCCCGTTTCACCCCATTCCTCTCCTCCATTCCGTTCCGTTTCACCCCATTCCTCTCCTCCATTCCATTCCGTTTCACCCCATTCCTCCCCTCCATTCCGTCCCGTTTCACCCCATTCCTCTCCTCCATTCCGTCCCGTTTCACCCCATCCCTCTCCTCCATTCCGTCCCGTTTCACCCCATTCCTCTCCTCCATTCCATTCCGTTTCACCCCATCCCTCCCCTCCATTCCGTCCCGTTTCACCCCATCCCTCTCCTCCATTCCGTCCCGTTTCACCCCATTCCTCTCCTCCATTCCGTTCCGTTTCACCCCACTCCTCTTCATTCCACCCCACTGCACTTCATGCCATCCCACTCTCCCTTCCATTTTGCTTCCTTCCATTCCACACTGTTCTTTCCCTTTCTACAAAAAACTTTATAATGCATCAAGCACTACGTTCAGATGCTAGAGAGGCAAAGCTGAATAAATACAGTTTCTATCTTCCCATTCAGATGTTTCCCGTCCTCACCTGATGACAGACCACTGTAACTCACAGCCCAGTTATACTAAGACAATTCAGAATCATCACAGACCAGGTGCTATCTGATAAAAGAAATAACTGACACACAGTTAAAAAGAATTTCTTTTTAACTGAATTCCAAGCAAGTAAGTTGAATAATTTTTTTCTCTCGTATGCTCTTCCAATTATTGAAATAGAGTACCTTTCCAAATTACTTTCAAAGGACAGGCATTTTACCTCCCAAGTGACTTTTCCTCTCCAAACATCTAACTACAGATATTTATAATTGACTGTTACAGAGTAGATGCTCATGCTAAATCAAACGATGATCTAGCAGAGATGCCTTGACTAAAGCATCGGAGTCATGGAAACTGCAATTTTAGAAACTGCCTTCGGAAGGAGCATAGCTTTTACATACTCACTTCCCAAGACATAGTTAAGATTTTGCCTGAGCTTCAAGGAAAAACTAGGACATGAGTCATGACTTGAGGACTACTGGATATGTAGTCATTCTGGTGCCCCATCCGGAAACTCATAAACATTGCAGTGTATTTCACTTTAGAAAAAGACTAAGAAAAAAACCCCAAAAAACTCCCTGCTCTGTATTTACCATGACCTGATCCTGTAAATCCAACTCGGGCACTGGGTCATGTGTGTCCTGTAACACGGTGCTAGGCTGACCCAAGGGCTAGTGTACCTGCACCAGAGGTCTAGAGCAGGGCACCCTTGACTCATCCCAGTAGAGCCCGACCACCTCTAGGAGCTCTCTCTGTGTTTGTTTCACAATGGCTTCATGTAAGCAAAAATGGGAAAATATTCTTGCTAAAAGGCAATCCCTGAGTCTTTAGGCATATATGTTTCTATTATAGTTTTTATTCAGTATGTTTCTTATTAGACATATTTTATATAGATATCAGTATAGTGATATATGATATATATCATATATACAATCTGTGCTTAGTTCTTTTTCTGTACTGATATATATGTATATCATATACACTACATACTTAAAATAGACAATTTTGTGTGTATTAGTTGTGAAAAAATTATATATATATATATATTTTTTTTTTCAGATGTAAGTGAATACTCTTACAAACTGATGTTAGAAAATGACATTTTGGGGGAAAAAATGACATTTTGGCTGAGACACATTCAGCCTAAACAAGAAGGTGCTCCAACAAAAAGCATCCAGTTTCAAAGTAAGTGGCAAATCTCACTGACATCCATGGCTAGAAGGGCTCAGGAGCTGGAGGTTTAAGGAGAGTACTGTGCTGATTCATGATGGCAATCCCAAGTACTAGCTTCCTGCTCTCATTTCCTCCCCACTTTCCAAACCCAGACAGGTCTGAAACCATAATGATCAAACTAGGAGAGGTGGCCAAAAAGCTAGGTAGGAAGTGGGAGATTTTGGTCAAGTTCCCTTTCCCGACTTCAAGTCCAAAGGGATGGGGTGATGGGAGAGGAAAGGCTAACATTTAAATTGAATTCAGAGTTTGGGTTACTTCCTGAAATAAATATGTTTGTTCATGGATTGAGAGTGAATGTTGGGTTTTGCAGTGATATAAGGAGGATCCAGAAAAGTTGTGAGGCCTTCCTAAATTCTACTCAGAGGCAAGGAAAGCACCACTTTTTAGGGAAGATTTATAGTAAAGGAAAAGTGGAGATAAAAACAAAGTTCCACAAGTCCCTCAATGTAGGTCATGTTTGCTTTGTGATTAATGATGTATGTGCTTAGTCGCCAGGAATCATACAATAGCAAGTTCTGCACAAGGCAAAAGAAAACACCTAAAATGTGTGTTAAGTCTTATGCATAGTGTTGGACTTCTACTTTCTTTCAATTATTTGGTTTCGCAGAGAATGGCTAAACACTGCCAAATGAAACAACATTTTTTATTTGCCTTTGCAAATTACACTTTTGGAATTATACTATTATTGCCCCTAACGGTGGCCTAGAACCCTAAGTGGTAAGCAGAACTGAAGGGATGAACATTTCAAACTGAAATACTACTTGAGCAGACTCTACCACCGCATGATCACTGCCCCCCAGCCATTGGACCCATCTGTCCTTTTGTGGCTGCTGAGGTGGAATTGCTATGTGACTTAGCGTATTTGATCATAGTCACAAATCAGTCATAGATTCCTGAAACTTCCATTGCTTTGTGATTCTTTCCACTCCCTTATGAGCATAAAAGATTGTGACACAGACGCAAGGGAATCTGCAAGGTACTGATCTCAATTTCTACTCCCTGTTTGTAGGTTATGCCCAAGACTGTGAACCCTGACTTTGGTTCAGCAATGTGGCCAACCTACAGGAGTGCGGTTTTGACATCTCAGCCTAATTATCTTTACCCTATGAGCATTTAGTTCTATCTCAAAGATTTTTTTCATCACCTTAAATGCATTCATGCATCATTAGCAGCTAGGACACGGAGGACCTAACCACCCACTTGAGCAGTGGCATTGTCAGCCGAGCAAATCTTTTCAAGCAATGGACTTTCTGAGACTCTTCCAAGTCACCCTCCACACCCATTCTCCCCTTACCTGTTCTGTGGTGCTGGAGAAGGGCTGAGTAGTCCAGGGAACCCAAGGTGTCTCTGTAATTCCGGTCAGCTGCAGATTGGGGTGTTGCCTCTGTCTGCTGTTGTGGCTGGAGAGTTCTGTTGCACTTCTGGTGAAGGCCTCTGTGGTGTTCCTAATAAGGTGTTCCAGGCTATATGGAACTGCATTTAAAGTAGTGGGGATTTGGGGTGGGGCCGTGTTTCTAGTGCTCCTTACTGAAACTTCTGCTCCCAGGCCAGCTGAGGTAAAGAAAGGACAGTTGCTAAAATTAGCTTCATGTTTTGTGGGTTCTTCACCTAAAAGCAATTTGACTTTAGAAAAAGGAGACATCTCTCATAACAGGGATGTGGATGCACTTCAGTTACATGAAAAATCAAAGGTCTGGGTTATATGAAAAATCAAAGGTCTGGGAGTATGACGATGCTCATTTGCCCTGTTCAGTCTACCCATCCTTTATCCGTCTATTGATATCCTAGGGTCAGGGCAGATGTGGAGACTGCTACCAGAAATCCCCAGCGGTGTGTAGAAGAGAGAATTAAACGTACTCTATGAGCATTGAGGGAGTCATGAAATTGGCTTCTGGGGGGTCCATGAATCTTGAGAAACTTCCTGCCAGGTCCTGAATATATGTCCATGTATACTTTTCTGCTGTGGGGAACTTTCATTCAACTTCTCAAAGGGGTCATTAAACAAAATACCAGGTTGAGAATCCCAGCTAACAACTTACCTAACGTCGCCATGAAGACTGATGACTCCCAGGAAAATAATGACTTTCTTTTACCACAGTGTAAACTGTTTCTAAACCTAACTGTGTGAGTACCAGATCCTGGGACAGTTGTAGTTTCCAAGCTCCCTGTCTTCTGGAAGGACGGTCAGTTGATTCAAAACTTATGAGCTAGTGGGATTAATTTTTAGCTCTACTTTGCAAGACCGAATTGTCCATACTTAAAGATAATTCATTTATGAATTAGCTTCACCTAGCCGTAGTTTTAAAATGTGCTCTCTATCTGCTGGGACTCTCGCTAATATGAACTCTCATTCAGTAAACGTTGTCCCAGCCAGCATGCCTCACAAGACCCCGGGAGATACCAGTGCTGGCCCTGATGGTCTCTGGACCACGCTTTGTGTAACCTAGAGAAAAATTGTGTAATATGAAGCCCTGGAAAGGTCTGTAAATTATGGGCTGAGATGGCATGTTTAGATACGCCCATCAACTCCATTAGGTGTCATAGCTTCCTGGGATATAAAATCTTGCCCACTTAGATAACTATAACTGAAAAGTTTCTGGTTTACAGACTGACGGAAAAAAGATTTTTCACTGCTCCTCTAGTGGTTCATTCAACTATTTCTTCTCTTTTCTTTCTTTCTTTTTTTTTTTTTTTAAAGATTTATTTATTTAGGGAAGCTTGGGTGGCTCAGTGGGTTAAGCCTCTGCCTTCGGCTCAGGTCATGATCTCAGGATCCTGGGATCGAGTCCCGCATGGGGGGGGGGGTCTCTGCTCAGCAGGGAGCCTGCTTCCCTCTCACTCTCTCTGCCTGCCTCTCTGCCTACTTGTGATCTCTCTCTCTCTCTCTCTCTGTCAAATAAATAAATAAATAAATAAAATCTTAAAAAAAAAAGATTTATTTATTTAGAGAGAAAGTGCGAGAGCATGGGGAAGAGGCAGAGAGAGAATGGGAGAGAGAGAAACTCAAGAAGACCCCACCCTGAGCACAGAGCTGACCCGGGCTCCATCTCACGACCCTAAGATCACGAAACCAAGAGTCAGATGTGTAATTGACTGTGCCACCCAGGCGCCCCACAACAATTTCATAAGGAACTACTATGTGCTGTGAAAGTCCCCTGAAGCAGCTATTAAAGTTTTCCTATCCCTTGTTCTGGTCCACTTTATTGAGCCCTCTTTTGAATCTCATTTATTTCCATTCTGATTTCAATTGACATAATTTATATGATGATGTAGAGGGGGATAAGGCACGAAAAAGAGGATGAAAAGAGAAAAAGTATTTTAAAACTTTAGGAAGATGTAAACACCAACAGTTCTCTTAAAGGTTAGTGAAATAATCATGACTATCAAGCACCCTTTTCTTGAGATGGGAAAGGTGATGTAAACCCTGTACGTGGGGTTGCCTGATTTAGCAAATAAAAATACATGATGTCCAGTTAAATTGGAGTTTGAGATAAAGAACTCATAATTCAGAATAGTTAGTGTATCTCAAATGTACAATATTATAAAGGTTATATTACATATGGCATATTGGGAATATATATATACTAAAGAATTGTCGTATCTGAAATTCAAATGTGATCGAAGGTTCTGTGCTATATCTGACAATCCTACCTGTACATCTACTAGACCTAGACTTTTGATAGATTTTTGGACATTCCCACTATTTTCTGTATTTTTCCTTCTGAATCTTGTGCTGCTCCCACTGTTATTGTGCCCATGTCACTGCTCTGAACACAGACCAGATTTATTTATCCCTAGGCTGTTTTTTTACATGACAAACCACTTGTTCTATTAGCAATATTCCTTTATGATAAACTCTAAGAAGCAATCTTAATTTTGCAGTTTTATTTGAATTAGGTGTTAGAATGTTCCTTCAACAGACATTTGCCTGCCATTGGCATGTAGAAATTTCTGTATGTAGCAATTAGTATTTTGGTTATTTTGGGCTTTGGCCAATGCTGATCCTCTGAGTTGACTACCACTTACAACAATTTTAGCTTTCAGACTCTCAAAAATAAATAAATAAATAAAAATTTAATGATGGGTTAGGACAAAAACAAGCTTCCAAATACATATCATGTAATTATGTGTCTTAGCATGTCAACCTATGCTTGCTCTTCTTCTTCACTAAGGAGCACTTGGTAAGTTCTTATCCTAAGAACCTTTTTTATTAGTCAACTTACATGACTAATTCAATAGATGAAACAGGACTCTCCCAAAATTAGATAAGTGATCAAAACACTCTTGCAATTTCTTCTCTGAATAACATAGCTTCTTACCATTGCATCTTTGGAACATATTTTGGAAAAATTTTCAGTCTTCTGTAATTGTCTTTAATTAACCTTCTAAATATATTTTAAAACATTCCAAATTAAACAAGTCCATTTTCCATTTCAGGCCACTACCTTTTTTCCAAAGAAAGAACCTACAGAATATCCAAGGCCTGTACCCCCTCATTTTGTGACTGTGTTTTTAACTTGTGCTATTTAAGAAGCAGGAAAGAAACTTTAGTCTTAACATTCAATTTCCAAATTCTGTGCATTTTAAAGCAGTGGTCTGCAAGCTCTGGTAGGCATCAGAATCCCCTTTGGAGCTTCTTAGAATATTGAAGCCTTGGGGCGCCTGGGTGGCTCAGTGGGTTAAAGCCTCTGCCTTTGGCTCAGGTCGTGATCCCAGGGTCCTGGGATAGAGCCCCACATCGGGCCTTCTGCTCCACGGGGAGCCTGCTTCCTCCTCTCTCTCTGCCTACTTGTGATCTCTATCTGTAAATAAATAAATAAGTAAAGTCTTAAAAAAAAAAAAAAGAATATTGAAGCCTTGGCCTTTCAGTAGATTTGGTGTGGGATCCAGCATCTACATGTCTAAGTTTCTCAGTGATTGTAATATATCTCTAACTATAAGGTTTTATCTATATACATGATATGAGCCAAACTGAATTCTATTCATTCTTTACATGGGTAATGAAGGGTTTTAAAGTAAATGGGAGGAGAGAAAATCCATTACAGAAATATATAAGGCAACCAAAATACATTAATCTTTTCATCTCCTGAACTCTGTTGAAATGGGTGATATGAAATTATATGAAAAATAGTAGATCCTTGGATATTTTGGTATCTACAAAGTCTTCTGATGTTCTTTAAAAAGATATATACATTTTACAGTTCATGAAAGAGCAAGATGTGTTTTGACACACTCAAGGAAAAGTTCTTACACAATGGAACAATATGTTGAAGCTATTTTTAAAAAGCTTTATTGTACCATTGCTACCACATTGTTTCCACATTATACATAACTCCTCTTAGAGCACAATTCAAGATAAGGGACACCATCCCGGGTTTGATTTAAAAGATTTTAGCATGGAACTTGTAAATAGCTCATCTATAAGATGACTTGCAATGACTGTACCATATCAGCACCATATTTTGAAAATATATTTTTGAAAAGAAATACATATTTTAGTTTATTAGTTAGTCTATGAATTAGCTCAGATATGATTCATGATAGAAATGTCATTTTTGTATAATGATAATAAAAATACACGATTTGTCAGTTCCCCTCCCTTGAATGACACAAATAACTTTCAGGCATGTTGAAAACCGAATAACTTGAACAGAACTCATTTTGGAGATAGAAAATTTTGACTATATTGGGACTAGCTTTTCTGTAGGAAGATGCCAAATATAATATGCCTTTTAAAAGCAGGGAAATAATGTGGAAAAGATGTAAGAAGTGAAACAGAAGATGCATTAGAAAAAAGATGATTTACGTATATATATATAATACATTAACTATATTAAACAAGATTGGGCTAGAATAAATATGAAGTGAAATCTATGTGAATTATAAGAGTCTAGATAGTTTATAGAAGTGTTAAAAAGAATAACATTTCAGAAAATGCCTTCAGTTTGTACATAAAACAAACATGGTACATATTTAAAATTTGAGAAAGTAAACCAGAAGGTGAAAATTTTGTGAAAAGAGACACCAAAGATGGAGAATTTGCAAACAGTGGGAGACAGCAAACAAATCAGAAGTCACTAGAATTTCATTGACTTAGAAAATCACTTTTTTTTTATTAAAGATTTTATTTATTTATTTATTTGAGAGAGAGACAGTGAGAGAGAGCATGAGCAAGGAGAAGGTCAGAGGGAGAAGCAGACTCCCCATTGACTTAGAATATTCAAAAAATATTTTACAGACTTAAAAAAGATCCAAGATTAGAAATAAAGTAAAATTACAAATGGAAGTTAACAAAGCATAGAAGGACATCAAAACAGAGCACAGTAAAAACTTTAAATTAAAAAAATAAATGAAAAACTGATTAAACAATACTTTTTAAAGGCCAATTACTACTCAGCTACTATACTATGAGTTGCACTAGGAAGATGCGCCTGGTGTATCCTGATGTCCCATGTTTTCTTTTGGGACATGCCTGTCTATTAGATGGTGGGTAGAAGGAAATTAGGCTGGCTGGAAGAGGAAGAATGGCTTTTAAATTCATCACTACCAGGCTGTGGCAGAGGGATGTTGAAGCAGGTGCTACTTTACCAGGGTCAACAAAAAGGGAGATGGAGAGTGCATGAATAACTTGGTGTGCCCATGGCTTATTTGTCCATCAGGCAAAATAGGCACAGTGCCTAGGGCCCATGATATTATAGGGGCTACAAAATCCTTTAAATTCTTGAAAATTAAAAAAAAAAAAAAAAAGAACTTTCAGAGTCAAAGAAAATGTTTGCTTAAGATTTTTTTTTCATACAATAGGAAAAAATGAGGATTTGGAGGCCCATGAAAATCGACTGAATTATTTAATTCATTAATTTATTTTAATGGTGGGAGGGGCCCACAAAGACATAAGAGCCCAGGGCTCATGAAAGTCAGATGTAGCCATGGGTGTGCCCTGATGAATTCATGACATGGTGTAGGGTGAAAATAGTTGGGGTGGGCGGGGGAGGTGCAGGAGTCCGGGGGCTCTGGAAGCTGTGCTGGATATTTTTCAATTATCACATAAATCATGTATCAGTAATCAATGATCATACGATTTTCAATGTCACATAAATCAATGGTCGATTACAAGGCCCATGTTTTTATAATCATGCAAGGAGAAAACAAAGCCTAACATGGTCATGATAGCCAGTTTGGTCAAAGTAGGGTCTATATGCACAAAAGACACTGTGTTTGGTTTTGTTTTTCCCCTTACACCCTCTATATTTACAAGCATTCCCACCAATCACTAAAGGAAACAGCTTCTATTAAAACTCTTTCTCCCAAGAGTATATATGATTGCTTCCCTATTATAGTGCTTATGGGTTTTATTCCCTCACCCACATAACTATAATTAAACAATTACTTTAATCAGCAGTTAGAGCAAGTCTGGCAGCAAAACGGTTTACTTCAGCAGCGAAATCTCTTCAAGTGATTTCACTAGCTCAGTCATGTTAGGGACCTTTGAAACTATGTCTGCAAAAATTTTCCTGCCCTTAGGTAAGTGTAAGATTTGAACGAGTGGACCTATAGTAAGTGCTAAGTAAGGGCTGGCTGGTTAGCCGACATCCTACATACAATACATACAATGTCTCTCTCCATATAGTACAAAACACCCGAGTGGAATTAACTATTTTATTTATTTATTTTTAAAGATTTATTTATTTTTTTGAAAGAGAGAGTGAGACCAGGGGGAAGGGCAGAGGTAGAACGAGACAAGCAGACTCCCCTTGAGCACGGAGCTCAACTTGGGGCTGGATCTCAGGACCCTGAGATTATGACATGAGCCGAAATCAAGAGTCTGACGCTTAGCCACCTAAGCCACCCCGGTGCCCCGAAAATAACTCTTTTAGAAAGCCACCTAACTGGTTATAAGCAGGGAAACTTGGCATCCTTTGGAAAAAGTATCCAAGTGATGGCTGGAATTTTGCATCCTTCATCTAGAAGATGTTGCTATGCTTAATTTGTCAAGTAGAGATTTGGACCTCAGAATGCATTTTTATTCCTAAAGTAACTATCTTTTTAAAAATTTAAATGTGTCTATAAAATTGCAATATTATTGAATAGAACAGATTTTTTTCCTTATTCTTTTTGCATGATTGATAACTGGTTTGTGTTAGTTTACAGAAGAAGACTCTGAAATTATATACTAGGGATTTCTTTTTTTTTTTTTTAAGATTTTATTTATTTATTTGACAGACAGAGATCACAAGTAGACAGAAAGAGAGGAGGAAGCAGGCTCCCTGCTGAGCAGACAGCCCAATGCGGGGCTGGATCTCAGGACCCTGGGGTCATGACCTGAGCTGAAGGCAGAGACTTTAATCCACTGAGCCACCCAGGCACCCATGAAATTATATACTAGGGATTTCTAAAAATTATGCTCTTAGTATAGCGATTCCAAGGATGTAGCTATACAAGTTAACACAGATACATCTGAGGAAAAATTGAAAAAGTCTGTCAGTCACCTTTTTGTTTTATTGACGCATGGCTAAAGGTAAAGTTGTTTCCAAAGAGCTGGATATCTGGCACATGATTGACAAAAGAATATAGGGAGAGAATGCATTTTTTTTTCAATTTTTAGCCAGCATGTTGGAGATGTTTTTATTATTGCTATTATGACTCAGAATAATAACTATAAGGGTCTAATTTTATAAATTGAGTATAAAATGTTGATTTTCCTTTTCCTTTTTTTCAAGATTTTATTTATTTATTTGAAATAAAGAGAGAGAAAGAGAGAGACAGCTCTGGCAGGGGAGGGGTTGGAGGGAGAGGGAGAAGCAGCCTCCCCACTGAGCAGGGAGCCCAACAACAACAAAATTATGCTACCAGATTATCATATTTCGTTATCAAAGCTTTTAAAAAGGACATTTGGAGTCATCCATTGCAAAAATCTGAGTGTCATTTAATTTTTCACAATGGGTTCTCTGGCAAATCAATGAGCTTTCATGCTATGGATCAACTAATACCATTCTGTATCTTTAATCAACGGTAAGTTTGGCATAGACCAGAAAAACATCTGTTAGCTCATAATAGTGTTAAAACCAACTAAAAAATACACATGTATTCAAGTGTAAGGTTTTTTTGGTATCGTAATTGTGCAAATTTTCATTCTGCTTTTTTCTAGAAGTACATTTTTCTTCCAGCCAACATGATTGGGCATGTTTTGGATACAGTTTTGGATACGTTCAGAGGCTAACTGTAAATGGTCTATTTCATCCACTTACTTTTGAAGTAAAGTCCATCATTGGACATGTTGTGCAGGAAGGTCAAAGGAAATCATTTTTCCCCTTTAATTATCTTCTATCTTGAAGAACTCTTCGCTGATCAATGTCTACTTTTTTAAAAGTTCCAATGAAACTTTCTTCTAAATAAGGTTCTATTGCTGCGGAAGAGTCTTACTTCTTGTGTTTAATGATACAACAAGAATATTTATAATGTTTCTGTATTGTTTAGGACAGTCACTGGTCACTCAGTGAACTATAGGAAAAGAAATGTACAAACTGATGTCATGTGCTGTATATTCTCTGATAAATTTGAATTTTCTAACTGACTTTATCATTTTTACCTTATTCTCTTAGTTAGAAGTTTTATAAGCTCAGGACTATACAGTCAACTTCTATTGTAGAAGAGTCACTGCATTCATCTAGCATGCAATTAAGTACGTATTTCATTTATGAAATGAACGAGAGACAGAAAACCATCCAAGGATCAGCATGGTGAAAAGACTCATATAAGCCCCCAAAATAAACATGTCATAAAAAAAAGATATAAAAAATACAGTGAATGTTGATCCCCAAATGGGGTTATGGATCAAAATTATCTTAGTAACTTTAAAAAAAAAAATCAAGTATTAGCCCAAATTTCTTAAAACTGAATCTTGAAGGTGGTAGGAAAGAAGAAATGATGGCGATGGGTTCCTTCCCTGCCCCAGGTGATTCTTATGTAGTCAACTGGGCAAAATTCTGTGGTTAAGCATTTGGAAAACACTGTATGATGGAATATATATGGGACAAGGAATTAAGAAATTTAGGTTCTAATCAGACCTCTGCCAACAATTAAGCTGGGATAATTCACTTGACCTTGGTAAATTTCTGTCTCCTCAATGATGGGCTTCATTTCTAGATAATATCTTCAGTGATTTGTAAGGTCTGCTTGTACCTAATATATAATGATTCTATTAGTTTTATCTTTCATGACTTCCTAAAGCAAATCTCTACTACAGGAGTAAATAAGCAATAAAATGATTAAGTAAAACAGAAAATTAAGGGTCACCTGGGTGGCTCAGTCAGTGAAGTGTCAGACTCTTGACTTTGGTTTAGGTCATGATCTCAGGATCCTGGGATCAGCCCTGAGTTGGGCTCCCTGTTCAGCAGAGAGTCTGCTTCTCTTTCTCCCTCTGCCCCTCCCCTTGCTTGTACACACTCTCTCTCAGATAAATAAGAAAAATTTTAAGAAAAAAGAAAATTGGGCTGTATCCACAAATAAAATCCGCAGCACAAGTCTGAACTGTGTGCTGTACCAGGAACTTCTACACATGTATGCAAGTTTTTTTTTTTTTTAAAGATTTTATTCATTTACCTGACAGACAGAGATCACAAGTGGGCAGAGAGGCAGGCAGAGGGAGAGGGGAGAAAGCAGGCTCCCCGCTGAGCAGAGAGCCTGACACGGGACTCGATCCTAGGACCCCGAGATCATGACCCAAGCTGAAGGCAGAGGCCCAACCCACTGAGCCACCCAGGCGCCCCATGTATGCAAGTTTTTACTTGTATCTGTCACCTAGATTATATCCATCAGTGGTCAACAAGTTAGAAAACCCTGTGGCTACACATCAATTCTTACCATTTCAAAAGTCTGAGACCTCTTGTACCTCTAAACATTAGTACAAGAGATTTGCAAATGTGCAATGTATTTTCCCATCTCGCCAGTCTTCTCAAACACCATTCTGATGATCTACTAGTCCCTCCTAATCAGAGAATAGAAGCGTCTACATCAGCATAATTAATAATTTCTTCATCATTGGCTTTAGTCATTACATATGTACACTATGTGTATCCCTGATTTATACCATTACATTGAATGGTATCTAACCCAAGTGCCTACAGTGTGGTACAAAAAAGAAACCCAAGAAATATTAGTTTAACTAATAAAAGCAGCAAGGAAAGAAGGGAAGAGAAAGTAAGAGGTAGAAGGAAAGATGTTGGGCTTATTTAATCAGAATAATGAAACTTTCCACGTCAGTAGGAGCCACATGATCCAATAACTTATGAATCTCCCATGGGCATTGAGTTGAGGTAAGTAGACATCCTTTTAATGTGAAACAAAACAAACGTAATGTAACATTGAGCAGAAAAACGTTCAGAATCGATTCCAAAAAGGAGAGCTCACCTTTTTTTAAGCAGAGGCTTCCATTGACTGGTTTTCCCTCCTGGTTGATATCTATTTTCATCCAGCTATGGAGGTATTTCCTGTCCTTCTTGACCACTACCTTGGAGCCTTGTTTCTTGAGAAAGAGAGAGGTATTTTCCACCTCAAGGAACCCTTCCTGCTCATGGCAAGTCCATCGGGGTGCCTGGGAGCAGTGGGTAGCGATAGCTGATAGGGAAGGGCCACGAGAACTGGAGATGCCCAGGCACAGAGCAGATTTAACATGAAGGAGTTTTCCATCCTCAGTCCACATCCACTGCTGGTTCTGGCTGGTCGCATCACACAAACCCACGACCACTCTCTTATTTTTGGAAAGGCACTCTTGCTTATGGACATGGACAATCTGAAACCCCTCTGGAAGACGAGAGACTCGTAAGGTAGTGTGTAGAAAATTATAAGGCCCATCAGAAAGCAAAACAACCCACTCACGAATCAGCCAAATGACAATATAAGGCTGACTCATCGTTTGTTATTGCTATCGTTCCAAGAGAATATTCCCAGATTCAAAACATAGGATTTAGAATCCCAAGGCTGACAATATCAAAATGTCATACTTTGCTCCCTTTCTTTTACTATCACATGCCTGAGGGAAGAAAACACACTCCCACTGAAATAATGAAAGGATTTGTGGAAAAGACACGAACCAATTAAGAGAACATGGTGTGATACTTGAACCCAATCAGTTAAATATGCTGTCTAACCATTTCTAGTCTTTCCATCTCATCACCATCCCCCTCTCTAAAAAGCACCCCCTTTCCAATTCTGAACTTACCACTGTAGTATTTGTATACAAATTGCATCGTTTGAATACATGTTTAAAAATTAGATGTATTTATCCAAAACCAAAATAAAACAAATTTTCCCACCCGTCTAAACCTTCTTAGCTATTAGCAACCAAAGAAGGTATTGATGATTACAAACACCATTTTTTACAGTCCTGGAGAGAAGCATTTCTCTATATTGTGACAATACCTACAACTTCCCTTCGATAAATAATAGACCAAAAAACATCAGCATTTGTCAACATAAAAAAATTAAAACACCCAATTGTTAAACATCAGTATTAAAAAGTGAAATATTCAGACTCAGAAATCATATTCTGAACTTTTACCTAATTTGCTCAGCTCTCTCATGAAAATATTCAGAACTTCCTTCCAAATAACAACTTCCAAATAAAACACACCACAGTTCTTCACCTCCTATAGTTACATCTCCTCAGACTTTCTTTAACACGCACACAAAACAAACCTATAACCTGATAAGGAAAAAACATGGAGAATGCCACAGACTGTTACACAATCATCAAAACTTCTCCTCAAGGTGCTTTACTCTGTGCTGTAAAGATGCCATTTCAGGAGCAGCC
Organism: Mustela erminea; assembly: GCF_009829155.1. Classification (NCBI taxonomy): domain Eukaryota; kingdom Metazoa; phylum Chordata; class Mammalia; order Carnivora; family Mustelidae; genus Mustela; species Mustela erminea. The sequence continues at coordinate 46,630,731 of NC_045619.1, read as the reverse complement.
CGAGGCATTTGGAGGACATGTGGAGACCATTTGTTTTCTTTTAGGGAGAAATCTCAACGGTGTGGACAGAGCTGGCTCCTTTTATTCCTCCTCCTCATCGTCTTTGGTTAAACTGCCATGGAGACCTGGCTCCATTTCCGCCCTAGCTCAGACATTTTTCAAAGGACAGAGACTCCTCTGCTGGCTGGTGGAGAAAACACCACAAGAGAGAGGCAAGCCCACTCACCTGAATTCCCAAAGATCAAGCAGGTAAGAAGCGCCATGTAAAATTCAGCCTCCATTTTCCACTTAACAACTGTTCATGCTTTGCTTGGGGGGAAAAAAAAATCTCCCAGATAAGAGAAGCAAAGACTAGGAAGGAAATGTGCCTTCATGGTGGGGGAAAAAGTCAGTGACGAGCACTTCCTCCTATTGAATTGTTTGGGGAAGTTTTACACCAGTGTCCTTTTGTCTGTTTCCTTAGAAAGAAGGGATTATGATTACCTCTCCTATTTTACGGAGAAAAAATCCTGCCCTCCCAGAGGAGAATAAAACTTGTAAGTTTTCTCCTGCATCCCTGTGGCCCATAACGACTTCTTAACCTCAAGAGGGAAGAAAGGAATTGCAATCTTAGGTAACTGAATGTTCCTAAAAAATTACATCTCTTCAGGTGATGTTGATTCTGCTGAATAAACACAAGGCATGTAATTTATGAGGGTCTATGACAAGTGACATAAAGACATAAACATGTACTGTTTGTCTAATGATATGCTGGGAGTCTATTGAGGAAAACCACATAATGATGGCACTTCTAGATCATTATTCCTCAAGTGATGACAATATTACATTGCGAGATAGTTATCTCTGCTGGGGAGAGGCGGAGACCAAAACTAAACCCATCTCATTATCTATTCCAGGCTTCCCCCAAAAGAGAATAGCTTCTTTCCAATAGAGGGGAGGAAAAAAAGCATATGCTTTACTCAATACTTAGTATTAAGAGTAGTTTATTGGCAGTATGAAACAAAGTCAACATAGCTGCATTAAAAATTCATACTTGAGCAGAACATCTAGTGTTTGCTGAGTGCATTTTTTTAAAACGTTATTTGTCTCTTGAGGATGAAAACCTTCAGAAATTTAAGAATATCCAAGGCAGCATCCTTTTGAAGAACTTCTGGGAGCGGGACAGGTTACTTCATTCCCAAAGGCATCTGCCTTTTTTGGGGGGCAGGGAGAGATTCTAGGTAGACAGAATATTCAAAAATTCCTTCTTAGTAAAAGAGAGACAGGTATTTAAAATTCTGGATACATCATTGTTGCTACAAATTTGTTTTTCCCTTTTAAAGTAAAATGACTCACAATGTAGAAATACAGTGGCTGGAGTTCTGGAGCAGAAACCATCTCCATGTCCAATAATAGAGATTAAATACATACACACCCAGTGACAATCATTGTGCTCTGTAATTGATTGACAGGAGGTACTGATAAATACACATTTCATAGGTAATATTATCAAGACACATTTCCATATAAAATAGTACTGCTTTTGATTTTTTTTTTCCAAAAACAAGGACTTATTAGTTAAAAATCCATTATCAATCACTTGTGACCTTGACGGCAAGATTCTGGTAACTGAGAAAGGTAATAGCACTTAAAACAGGAACAGTTTAACAGCTAACAGTCCATTCACAAGACAGGTTTTGCAAACATTAAAGCATCTAAACACACAATAATAATGTCTTCAGCAGCTCTTCCAGTTGTTATCTGATGACATACGTCACTGAGGATTTCATAACATACATTCTGTGTGGCAGGTAGTCAATACGGACAAACAGAATCCTCCTTAGCTGTGGAAGAAGTCTATCATACCTCCCTCAGCACAGGACCTTCAGCATAATTTAGGGGAGGCTTACAAACGCATTTGTATACACAAAGGGCTGCCGATCTGTAATTGTTGCCATGTTCCATGATCCGTGCCACAGCTCGGCTTCGGGACTTCGCTTTCCTTCCACGGCAGGAAGCTCCTTCTAGAAGCCTCGGGTGGGTAATTGGTTAACTACCCCTAGAGCTGGAGGGTCTGGTAAATCTTCAGAGAATCACTGGACAGTTTCTGCCGAGAGTCTGCTCTCATACAGGCACAGAGCGTGGTGCACGAATTCATACTGCTCACTAGTTTGGACCATTCCGCCCCTATAAGGATGAGAGAATACAACTTCTTACTGCTAATATCCTGCAGTCTTAAGTCACAGAGACCACATCCAAGCTGGGGTATTACGACAAAGAACAGTTGACCTGCTGATTCTTTGGTGATGCCTCTTACCTCCAGTGTCCAAATGACCCAACTGGTGAGCCTCCTATGCTAATGTACAGAGAGGGGTTAACACAGTGCCCATGAATCACTAGACATTTGATTAATTTTATCTACATACCATTACTGGGGAAGCAGTACTGCCTATTGGTTAAATACTTAGACTTTGGAACCACCGGCTGTCTGAGTTGAAATCCCTCCTGTACCATTTCTTAGCTGTGTGCTTCTTGCACATGTTGGGCTTAAAATCATCCTTAAGCATTCTACGGTTTTAATGTTATTATAAATATTGGTTTTGATTTTACCTTTAATCGTTCATTGCTACGAAATAAAAACCTTTGTTGTTTCAGTTTCCTTCTCTGTTCAAATGGGATAACAACGGTACCCATTGCCAGGATTCCTGGCAGGTGTTAAAGGAATTCCCGGACCTGAAGTGTAAGTATCAGGTGTCTCTCATTCATCTCCTGTTAAAATGGTGTATGCACTTGGTTTAAAATTGAAGTTGGTTTACCGACCAAAACTCAGCTGTGAAGTGTTGCTCTTTGTACAAGTAAAAAGAATGACGATCCGTGAATGGTCTATTTGAGTATGTGATAGGGAAATGGCCTTAGTCTTTTTTTTTTTTTTTCATTAACATATAATGTATTATTTGCTCCGGGGGTACAGGTCTGTGAATCGTCAGGCTTACATACTTCACAGCACATCACCACATCACTCACCACATCACCCTTCCCAATGTCCATCACCCAACCACCCCACCTTAGTCTTTAGGTGTGGTATGCTGGGTATCTAAACACAATAGTGGGCGGGCCCTTAAATAAGTTGGGGGAAAAAGGAATTGACTCTTGCTTTTTTCCCCTTTGTTATCATCATTATCATCTCTGGTTACTCAGAGGTACCTTTTGTTACTGGATTAATAGAAGGCCGCTCCTCATTCCACATTTGTAGATAAAGTAGATATATCCTATTTTGCTCTTTATAATAAGGGTTATTTACTTGGCAAAGCTACCCACAGTGGTATAAATGTTACTTACAGCTCATGCTCACTGCGTAACTGAAATACTATTAGGAGTCTCTGTGACTGTGTGATTATACAACTCATTTTGAAATTACGTTTTGGGGGGTGCCTGGGTGGCTCAGAGGGTTAAGCCTCTGCTTTCGGCGCAGGTCATGATCTCAGGGTCCTGGGATCGAGCCCCACATCGGGCTCTCTGCTCAGTGAGAGTCTGCTTCCTCCTCTCTCTCTCTCTCTGCCTGCCTCTCTGCCTACTTGTGATCTCTGTCTATCAAATAAATAAATAAAATCTTTAAAAAAAAATTACGTTTTGGCCACTTCTCCCTAGTGGTTGTTGCTATCATTCAAAATAATTCTTTCTAGAACGTGTAAGTACTCAACTTAAAAACAAGATAGTTTTGCTGGAACGTGATTTCTGGTTGATGGTAATAATTAAGACTGAGCTTATGTCTATCAACCTCTATAAATATAAGCTTACAAGATATTAGGATATTAAGCCTTCACCCTTCTAAACTAAGCAGAGATGTTAAGTTAGTAAGATTTCATCCTTCCAAATTGAACTCAGCAGCTTGAGATGATGCCACAGTGATGTGTTTGGCAAGGAAAAAAGGTAAATTTTAGGGACAGCAACTTAATGGCCGAAGTATTCATCAGTCTTTTCCCTCCCAACTAGACATTTTGTTGTACGCAAGGCAACTTTCTGGCTCATGTGTTCCTTGGTCATGAGTTGGCAACTTATGGAGGACGTGGCAGTTCTTCTTAGCTGGATGGGAACTTCTGAGCACTCCTAAAACCGCAGCAGGTGTCCGAAAGATGCAGGCTTTGACTGTGAACCTTAAGAGATCCAGCCACAGAAAATATTAGGGCAGCTCGAGGGAGCTGGCCTCACAAAGCTCAGAGAACCATCTTTGGTTCTTTAGGTCTTCCCCTTTGAATTGCCAATGGTACGAGAAACCTTATACGTGCTCCATCTCCTGGACTCTAGACTCTGAATTCCCTCACCAATTACTTCACTTTGAAGTAAACTCTTGCCTTTCTTGTCTCTTCTGGTGGGCACTGGTATTTATGTGTCCAACTGGTGCATGAACAAAGACATAGCCCAAGCTTTCATACCCATGTAACCCCCAAATGGGTCACCGGTGTATTTTCTTCCTTGGGGTATATTTTCTCTGACGTTCTGTTACCTACCTCGAGGATGCTTCACCCAAAAAAAGATGGGGAAAAGAGGGAAACAAACCGATCAGTTATAGGCTAGCAAAATTCTTGGGAGTCTGAAGGCTTATGGAAGGTGTGTGAGAAATTGTTACTTCACACATCATTTGGAAAGAATTGGCACCAGAAGGATCCTCAGAGAGAAGGATCCCCAGGGATCATTTATCCCAATCACCAGCACAGCGCAGCCTTTCCAGGAGGGAACAGTCTACGCGGCCGGTGGTCAGCTGCTTTCTGCTGGGATGCTCAGTGGGGAGGCAAGGTCCCATAAGAAAAGCAGCTTTTCCCCAAGTTGCAGGAAAGCTTCTGAGGAGATCAAAATGAATCTGCTCTTTTCTAACTGTCACTTCATTGGTCGAACTGAAATAACCACCCCCCCCCCCCCCCCCCCCCCCGCAAAAGTCTAAAGGCTCCTCTCATAGTCACACAATAGCTTTCTAAATGCTGGAAAACAACCATCAAAGTCCTATAATCTTTTCTTCTCTAGACTAAACATCCTGTGGTCCTTCAAAATTTCTATAAAGCTTGGTTTCCCGGTCACTCACCAATCTCGTCTCCCTCTTCTGTAGGCTGTTTTATCAAAGATGACCTTCTCAGAGTGTTGTGTCTACTCCCGACAAGGTCTAGTCAGTGGGAACACTGTCTCCTTTCGGCTGCCTGTTATAGGCCAGTGAGTCTGCATTTGCAGGTACATCAGATGACAAGATGTCACTGTGCCTGCCCAGAGCCCGGGGCCCAGTAAGCATTTTTAGGGTATTAAGTGAAGGTTTGGGCTAATGAAAAAGCCTGCAGGATTTTTCTTTTCTTCTTCTTCTTCTTTTTTTTTAGTGTGAAAATGACAGTTTGCTCTTATCTGTACTTAAGCTATTGAATTTTTTAAATTAAATGCAGGATTTTTGTTCATTCCTATTAATTTCAGCTTGGTTTCAGCACGAAGTTCCTAATTATTATCACCACTATTTCTATCATTCCATATGTTAGCTTTTCATTTCTCACTCCCAGCTTTGTGTCTTCCAGATATGTAATAAGCATATCTTACTTCTTTTCAACTGTCATTTATAATGGAATAGAAAAAGAGAGGGCCAAGGTGAAGTCTTTATTGTAAGTAATTGGATATCATGTTATACACTGTCTATCCCTTTCCAAAATTATTTCCAACTAGATGGTAGAGGTCCTTTAAGGGCAGGCATGATGTCATAGTCTTCTCAGATGCGCAACAGTGACAAGCGCTTACTAGTCCTAAGTAAATACCTGCCATGTAGATTACCCAGGCCATGCTAGTTTCATCTCATATGAAAGCAACTAAACTTTGGGCTAAAAAAAGGCAAGAGGCATTATAGGATGCATTCACTGGAGTCTGGTTCAAATTCAGGGACTTGTTACAATCCTCCCTGGAACTATTTAGTAAATGTCCAATTTCATATATTGGTATCTAGTTTACTAGGTGGATCTTTGTAAGAACAGATTTTAAATAGTCTTTTTATTGGCTGGCCATGGTAAAAAAAGATCCCCCAAAGCTAATACAGTTCCTGTATACAAAATTCAGTTATATGATAAATGAATAATGTTAGATTATATGGAACCTTCAGGAGAACGAACCCTCTCACAATTCAACTCCGGGACCCCTCTGACTTGGTCCCTTGGTACCTTTCAGGTCAGACTGGGCTCCGTGGACTTGCCAAAGTTCAGATCCACATCACTGATGTAAAGTTGGTAATGCAAGCTGGTCTTTGAACAGAAGAAGCAGGGATGCTCTTTTTATTGCTTTTAAAAACCATCCTCCAACTCCCTTTTAAAGAGCAGGCACTAAAATAAACTTTGACCTCCAACAGATCATAGTTTAAATTGAACCTAGGTTGATTTCAGAAGATTTCCATGCTGATCAAGATGACACTTCAGTGGAGAAGGTCTATGGGGCCCAAAATAGATGGACCATCATGAGTCAGAGAGCATGCACCAACATTACTCAATACATTATAGGAAAGTATCGTCTCCTGGAGAATCCTTTAGGTACGAAGCTGTTTCCCAGAGTTCCAGATTTCCCAGATCAAAAAGAAACAAGACATGCTTGTCCAATACCTTCTGCCGAGCAGGAATGAGTTTATAAAAAAAATGTTTTGAAAAAACTATAGGTCAAGAGGACCCAGTGAGTTGTAAGAGTGATCGTGCCTGTGAAAGGTTTGGAATGCCAAGGTGTCGGGTTCATCCCCAATGGGGTCCAAAGAAGGTTAAGAGAGAAAAAGACAGTGTATACTGCTGTCCAAACAAATCCCTTCTCCAACACTTACTAGCTGCTTTACCTTACTACAAAACGTTTGCAGCATTCTGTTTTCTTGTCTGCGAAATGATGAGGTAGTAAAATAATGGTTCCTACCTTAGAGCATTGCTGTGAACTCCATTTAAAATGCTTGTTACACAGCCCAGCACATTCAGACACCACACTGCTGACTGTTGCTATGGTTCTGGTTACACTTTGGTGTTATCTGGTTGGACAGGACTGCCTGGAAGGCTAAGGGATGGGGCCTCTGAAGGCCTTGGAGAACTGAGAACACACTCGGCAGAGGACAGAATATTGCCCTGCTGGGGCAAGTCTAGGTGGAAAGATCCAAATACGTCTCTAAATATTACCCAGCTTAGAAGTCTGCAACCGCGGAGCCAAGTGATGTCATGGACAGAAGTGGGCTTGGAGTCTGAAAGATTCAAGCCTGAATCCTTGCTTTTGAACCAACTTGCTATAAGATTTTGGACAAATCATTTAATCCTTCCCAGCTGGGGTTTCCTCACTTATAAAATGACATTAATGCCAAACCCTGTCATTGTGAGGATTAAATGAGTCAGGCCATATCAATGTCTAGCCAAAGGCTCCCACAGAATTCTTTTGTTTTTTATAAGTGGTTTTTTTTTTTTTTTAGATTTTATTTACCAAAAATAGAGAGCACAAGCAGGGGAAGCAGAAGGAGAGGGAGAAGCAGGCTCCCCACTGAGAAAGGAGCCAGATGTGGGGCTCGATCTGACGATCCTGGAATCATGACCTAAACCAAAGGCAGACACTCAACCAATAGACACACAACCAACTCAGTCACCCAGGCATCCTGCTTCACAGAATTCTTAGCCTAAGATTCTGCATGGTCCCTGAGGCCATGGCAGGGTGGAGGAGGTTGGATTTTAGGAATAGGTTCTAATCCCAGTCTTGACCAAAGCAGTAGTGCCTCTTATTTTATTTCATTTATTTTTAAAGATTTATTTATTTATTTATTTTGGGGGGGAGAGAGAGAAAAAAAAACACTCATGAACATGGGGTGGGGGAGGGGCAGCGGGGGAGAGAGCACAGACCCTGACTCAAGGCTTGATCTCAGACCCTGAGATCATAACCTGAGCTGAAATCAAGAGTCAGGTGCCAAACAGACTGAGCCACCCAGGAGCCCCTATTTTATTTATTTTTTAATTTTTTTTTTTTTTTAATGTTGGTGTTCTGTGGAAGATTTTGTCTTCCCAATATTTTGTTGCCTGTTGTTCATGAGAAATTTGAAAGCTACTGGCCTGCCAAACAGTATTTACCTAGTAACATTTCAAGTTTTGCAAGTTTAAAAATTTTTTTTTAATTAATATGTATTTTTAATTTTTTTATTTAAAGAGAGAGAGTGCTCACGTGAGTGCGGAAGGAGAGAGAATCTTTTTTTTTTTAAAGATTTTATTTATTTATTTGACAGAGAGAAATCACAAGTAGATGGAGAGGCAGGCAGAGAGAGAGAGAGGGAAGCAGGCTCTCTGCCGAGCAGAGAGCCCGATGCGGGACCCGATCTCAGGACCCTGAGATCATGACCTGAGCCGAAGGCAGCGGCTTAAACCACTGAGCCACCCAGGCGCCCCAAGGAGAGAGAATCTTAAGCAGGCTCCTTGCTCAGCGTGGAGCAGGACGTGGGGCTCAACTGATCTCACGATCCTGAGGTCATGACCTGAGCCAAAATTGAATCAGACGCTTAACTGACTGAGTCTCCAAGTTTCACAAGACTGAAATGCGAATACATAAAATGCTCAGCACCGTGATTGTTATGTAGTGAGTACTTACATAAATACTACACATTTTTTTTCTTATTCTTTTGGTAAGTGTTTGGCTAACCTGATGCCTAGAATGATCACACACCTGATTTGTTTGGGACAGTCCTGGTTCACTCTTGTCGTCCTGTGTAACTATTAATAGAGCCACCCTTCATTTCCAGAGGATGCCTTGCTGTGGATGGTAAGTTTTTTGTTCACCCTAATTCTGGCCTGTCCCATGTCATGGAAGAAAGTCATTCCCCCTCACCATACAAGTGGTGTTGGCTGCAAGGCTCTTATTTCTCGGTGGCCAAAGAATATGAACACAATATTCGACAAGGCCAGAGAGGATTCAGATATACCGCTCTTCTAGAAGTGTCAGATATCTCCTATCACATTAGCCTGACCAAACACACAAAAAATCAGTATCTTCTGTCTCCATGCCGGGAAGCACGTAGCTTTGTCAGCTGGGGGTGGACTCACATTAGAAGGAAAAGAAATGTAGTTTTTTCCTTTCACTCCTTGGGAGGGTGTGTTGAAAAAAGCCCTCCAGATGCCCAGGAGAGAGATTTGGTTTTTAACATGTTAAAATTGTGACCTTTTGTGACTATTAACTCACACATACAGACAGCAACAGCCTTTCCTGCTGCCCCGCCCAGCCCGTATCCGGTCTAATCAGTAGACAGAAGAAATTCTACAGTGGTGACTCACTTCTGGGCTAACAATGGAACTTACGCTCCTTGGCTTTTTATTATTTTTGAATCTGGAATTCTTTTGGTAAAGTTTGGTACAGTAAATTTAGAACAAAAGGTGTGGATGTTAATGTGCCTCATGGGTAAAGCTTCGACAGCTTGGGCGTGAGTCAAGCCAGGCTAATGTCTGCCGCTGTAATTCAGGTGTCTTGAGCAAAGGTTTTCCCCAGTTCTTTATATAGATGTCATATGAAAGAGGGAGAATTTAAACATAAGTGTTCTGACTCATTGTGACCAGGTACTCTGAACACAGACACTTTCTCTGGAATAGCTGTGTTCCACAGTATTTATAGGGCATAAAACCAGACAGATCCAATGATAATCCAATCATAATTCACTGCTCAAGCATATTTTGAACTCCATTTTTTTCCCCTGAAAATTAACCAATTTTCTTCTGAACACCCAGGCTAACACCCAATTAACTCCAAGTTGAGAAGAAGGAAAAGGTTGTCCTGGCAACCACTTGGGAGATTCATTTGGAATAATCTGTTTTATAAGAGGACCTCTTGTTAAGGTCTCAGGAACTGTGATGTCAAGCAAATAAGCCCATACCAATTTCTGGGGCTTTATTCTTAAGTTTCCTTAAAAGAATGAAATGAAAATGTTTAATTTCTGATGTTCAAATGAGATCTTTGGAATTCACTAATTAAGGGGATCTTTGCAATGAGTTGGGAATGCAGGAAGATATGGATAAATATTAAGGGTAGAGCTGATAAAAATTATGCCAACAGGTGGAAATTTTAGCTTTGGAGTTATTTTAAACAGTTTTGGAAACAAAGAATACTTTGGGGACACACATTAGCCTAGAAAACTGATGGCTTACATATGCCTCCTCTTGAATTGTTATAGTTAAAAAAAAGAGAAAAATCATCACACTGGAGTGATTAATCAAAACATTTAAACAATGATATGACGCACATTGGAAGCATTTTTCTATCCTGTCTGGGAAGCCACAAGCAAGGTCTTTGGATGTAATTCCAATTTAGGCCTCCAAGGTAAGGATGTACAAAGACAACAGCAGATTTCACCAGTGACTCTCTAGAAGGAGGATTAGACAGATTGTTTCCTGTTTCTGGGGAAAGGGAAAAAAATAAAGGGAAAGAAAAAAGCCTTGGGATTGCATAGTATTTTATGTGCTTCACTTCCCAAATTCTGTTTTCAAGTTCTTCCAGGGTCCAAAGGTGCCAAGCAAGATTAAAAGAAATTTGATGGGAAGAAATTGTCCGAGGTCAACCTCCCAGGGAATGCATTCCTTTCATCCCTGCCTAGATGTCTTCTGATGGCCACATATTGTTCTTTAGTCATTCTTTATATGCCTGGAAGGCATTTTTTGAGTTTCCTGGGCCACTTTATTATGATGGATTATTATTATTTTTTGAAGGGACAGCTGTGTCTTTCATATTCAGTATATAAATGACTTTCTGTCACTATTTCACACCGCAAAACCCTGGCACACAGAAACCTAAATGATTCTTCTGAAGCAGGAGCTAAATATGGTAAAAGCTCATTGGTTTTGCTTTAACAGCAACAAGGATTATTAGTTAGATGGGATAGTCATAACAATATGGTGATGTTTAAGATGAAGAGATTTAAGGAGCTCCCGGGTGGTGCAGTTGCTAAGTATCCTAGATTCTTGGTTTTGGCTCAGGTCATGATCTTAGGGTCATGAGATCGAGCCCCCCATTTGGGCTCCATGTTCAGTGCAGAGTCTGCTTGAGACTCTCTCTCCCTCTCATTCTGCTGTGTGCTTTCTCTTTCTAAAATAACTGAATTTAAAAAAGAAAAGATTAGAAGATTTAAGCCAGGTATGAAAGGTCTCAGTAATAAAACATGATTATACTGGGTTCAGTTTAGTGGCAATGTTATAGGTCCTTTTTTTTTCCTTTTCACCATAATTATTGAAAACTGTTGACCTATGTATGTACGGTAACCTTCCATTAATAGGAAAACATGATTGAACAAAATATCCCTTTTTGTCATGCTGGCCAATAGAAAGTTCATTGTATTTATCATATCAGCTATTAATAATAGTCTAAGCTGAAACCACCAGAGATAAGCCATTTTCCCTGGTTTATACAGCAACTAGTTCAGGGTCATTGTCAAAGGCAGGGCTAGAATGGGAACCTCCTCTCAAACTTTATGTAACCGAATTCAGTCTCCTACTCCAGAAAACAACAGTGTTTTGGGAATCAAACAAATTCAGAATTCAGCCAACCTCATTAGAGCAAAACTGGAAGTTCAGTTCAGAATGTCTAAAGAACCCCCAAAGAGTCAAAATTCATTATGTGACTTTGGACACATCATTCAGTCCTTTTAGACATTGGATTCCCCCTGAAGAATGAGAGACTTGTATGATATTCCACCAGACCCCCCCCCCTTTTAAAAGATTTTATTTATTTATTTGACAGAGAGACACAGTGAGAGTGGGAACACAAGCAGGGGGACTAGGAGAGGGAAAGCAGGCTTCCCGCTGAGCAGGGAGCCCAATGTGGGGCTCGATCCCAGGATTCTGGGATCATGACCTGAGCTGAAGGCAGATGCTTAACAAGTGAGCCACCCAGGTGCCCTTCGACCAGATCTCTTTTAAACCATCCCTTTCCTAGTAGGTGTCTGGCAAGTGCTTTGATTGTCTGTTATTGCCATCATTGTTCTCTACAGAAATAAAGTTCAAAGACTCAAAGAACACAAAGAACTCAAAGAACTCAAAGCTGAGAGTGGGTTTAGAGAGTCAGATGATCACTTCCCAATCACTGGAACCCAAGATGGAAAACGCATCTTATTGGAGGGGTCCTCAAATCCACCTGTGCTCCTAGCCTTATCAGTAGACCAAATAAATACACACACATATGCATCACTAATTTTCAAGTGCACGTAGGTACTGTTTTGAATCACAGAATGAAAGTTAATTTACAAACATTAATGGCTTCAAAATACAGTTACCAAGTTGAAGTCCATAAAATATTTTACTCTTAAAAAAGGGGGTCCTCATACCAGAAGAGATTGGGGGACCACGGATATGCCCCATTTCTCTTTTACATATGTAGACAAAAGGCCTAGAATGGAGTCACTTATGGACTTAAGGCACAGCCAGGATTAGCACCAAGCTTTTTGACCTCTGGTCCAGTGACCTCCAGTACCTCGTACTCTAGTGGCTGCCTGCTTCCTAGTCCCACCAGCCAGCTGCTTGGTCCCAACTGCCTGCTACCTACTTCATCTTTTAATTAAAAATGAAAGCTATGGGAATGAAGGAATGATCCTTTAATGCACTTCTAAATAAAACACTTGTGGGTGCCTTGCACTGAATTTGAACTCCTACTTGGAAAAAAAGAAATCCTAATTTAGTTCAAAATATGCTCAAAAGTATTATTAAAAAGAGAATCACAGACTTGTGGATCTACAGTGAGAACTGTAGCCTCTATTAATAGAAGTTGCCCTAAAGCCAATAAAAATAACATGTTGCCAGAGAATGAGGAATACACCAAATGGCCTTGTCATTGTTGTTACAGTGGAAACATCCATTCAGCATAATACTCATCTCTAAACCAGACCATCTGAATTTATTGCTAAAATGCAGATTTGTGATCCGAGTAAAAATTGTCTGCTTTTGTCATGTTGAATAACAGTAATCGGGCATTGTAATTTATTATTATTATTATTATTTGGAATCAGGTTTGTTATTTTAAAGATTTTATTTTTTATTTGACAGAGAGAGACACAGCGAGAGGGCACACAAGCAGGGGGAGTGGGAGAGGGAGAAGCAGGCTTCCCATTGAGCAGGGAGCCCGATGTGGGGCTTGATCCCAGAGTCCTGGGATTGTGACCTGAGCTGAAGGCAGATGTTTAATGACTGATCCACCCAGGTGCCCCAAGGAATCTATCATATGCCGAAGTGCCTGATGCATGTACAGTAATAAGCATTTAGGAAACGTTTGTTGAATGAATGCGTGCACACATGATTCAGGAGCACTGCTCTAAGCAGAGACGTTGGGTGCCCCCTCCACAGGACACACGACACAGGAATCAGGCCCATATACAAACACTCATCCTAAAAACATCCCACCTCAGGGTCAGCTTCATGGGCTTGTGATGGGCTGGGTCACACTAGCCCCCTCCCCCATGCTAAGAAGGGCCTTGCCCTTGGGTTAATGCTCTGCTGTCACTATCTTGAAATTCGTAATTCCTTTTTTTAACAGGAGCCCCACATTTTCATATTGCACTGGGCCCTAGTAGCTCATCTCACCGTAAGGAATTCTTGTTAGAGCTCTTCTGCTTCCTCTCCCCGCCCCTCACCTTCCCAGTGCCCTCAGCTCTCTACCAGTCCTTGCAGAGTCTCAGGTGTGCACAACTTTGGGGCGCTCTCTCCAAGTCCCTTTTGTCAAAACCCAAGTTCCAAGTGTATTCCTAATGCATGGAGTTTCATTCGCTCTAGCCTCCCCACTCTAACTGGAAGGGACAGATCACCTTGTTTAGACTAAAGAGTTAATAGCTGAGAAAGTATAAGGTGTTACCTTCACCTTCTATCTCCACGTTCAATGAACTTTAAACAAGAATGATTCTTTTCGTCAAGGATTGGCTCTCTAATAGCAGTATTTCAGACATTTACCATACACAGATATTTTAGGCATCCTCCATAGACAGATATTTTGGGATGAGGCATCTTGCTATGTTCCTCAAATGATATTCTCAAGGCAACTGCTGACAGTACCACTCTGTCTCTTCATGAAACAGCTCTCATTCATACTTGACATTATTTTCTAAAAATTACGGTATCATTGCATTTTTTTGATTGGCAAAGCGTTAACAAAAAGATATGTCTGTCAAGCAGTTTTGCGATAAACATATTCGGAAAGACTGTTTACTTTCATCTGTGATGACCACACTCTTTGGGTTAGAAATGGGAAGTCCTGGGTTCCAAAGAGGTCTCCTTTGCCAGCTTTTTAGCTACATAATCTTGGACAAGTTCCTTGACGATCCTAAATTCTTTGTTTCCTTATTTAAAACAAACAGAGCCAAAGAACACCTCTGTTCCTACTTTTGGGTTCATTCTGAGAGTTAAATGAGACGTGTGAGACATGTGCTTTAAAGGCCATGGCAGGTGGTGCCTGGGTGGCTCAGTGGTTTAAAGCCTCCGCCTTCAGCTCAGGTCATGATCTCAGGGTCCTGGAATCAAGCCCCGCATCGGGCTCTCTGCTCAGCAGGGAGCCTGCTTCCCCTCCTCTCTCTGTCTGCCTCTCTGCCTACTTGTGATCTCTCTCTCTGTCAAATAAATAAATAAAAATCTTTAAAAAAAAAAAAATAAAGGCCATGGCAGGGAGGCCATGCATGATTATGAAATCAACTTCCAAGTATCAATACTGCATTCTGGAATGTCCGAAGACAGATCCAGGACTGAAGGCGAGGGTGACCATAGGGATTAGGGCTGGGGACAAGGTCTGAAGAACTAATGAAGAATGAATAAGTTACAAGAGCAGAGAGGTGGGTGATCAGATTTTCTGGGGACTGTTTTCTTTTACTGGCATGAGTTGAGGATGTGGTCAATCACCTACAAACTGGAATTTTCACAGTGAAATATGACAGGAAAAAAATTAGAAACTGTAGCAAGAGGCAAGAAGCCTGGGGGAAAAGAAGTTGGATGAGGTGAAGGAAAGGAGGAAGTTTTTCTGTCTTGCTTTTCATAATAACTAGGGGGAGTGCATAGCAGAAGGAAGAGACCAAAAAAAAAAGTCTGTGTTGATCCCATGAAGGCAGGCAGGCAGGCAAAGGAAAGCCGTTTCAAAGAAGGTTTTAAAGAGAGGATCCACTTCATAAACAACAGAAGCAGCTGCTCAGAAAGAATGTATGTAGAAGAGATGTTGATTAATGACTCAGTGAAAATGATTTCCAGACACGTCTTGGCAGTAATTCAGATCCAGGGGGGTAGGGAGCCGTCAGATCAGCAGAGAAGTTTTGATATGTTTTGGAGATCCTATCAGGAATAAAAAGACAAGCCTTGTGGGGAGACCTTGGTGGTGATGGAAGGCCAAGGCTAAAATATCTGACCGTTTGCTTTAGGAAGGAAGGAGCCGATAGAGGAGGCATTGTGATATGGTTTAAAAAATGTATTTGTGATTCCATTCGGAGCTAGAGGACAATCTGGCAGACCTGACAGGGGAATGTGGCTGGGAAGGGGAAGCCAAGGGGGACTTCAGGCTGTAAGAGCAGGTCGGGGAGGGGGAGATCCGGGGAGGGTGAACAGGCAAGATTGAAGAATTAAAAAGCCAAAAAAAAAAAAAAAAAAAAGAGCAAACCAAACCCATTTTTCCCCTAGGTGTTGTTCCAAATAGGGTCAGGGATGTTGTTGGTCATCCGGGTTCGGGGTGAGCCTAGACCACGGAGGGGCCTGGTGCTTATGGACTTTCAGCACTCGCCATAAGAAAGCAGGGCGCAGGGGTATGGACCAACGTCCCCGAGGAGTTTGGGGTCCTGAGCAGGAGGCTTGTGTATGGAAGCACGAAGAAGAGGTCACTGTGGGAGCAGGTCCAGGCTGACTCGGTGCGGTCCTTTACCCTCCGACGCAAGCCCCACTTCCGGGTGAAGGGAGGCCCCCGGTCTGGAGTGAAAATCCAGACCCTATTCCAGCAGGACAGAGGGACAGTTCTGGATGGAAGGACACTAGGACAGTAATTGCAGGAGGAGAAGAAGAGATCCCTGGAGGAGATCTTATGTACAGAAAGAAAATATTTTTGGAAGCAGTTACATGTGGGGGATGGAAAGGGGAGAAGTGGGAGGGGTAGAGAGAGTATTAGAAACATGGGCTGAGGGGCGCCTGGGTGGCTCAGTGAGTTAAGACGCTGCCTTCGGCTCAGGTCATGATCTCAGGGTCCTGGGATCGAGCCCCGCGTCAGGCTCTCTGCTCAGCGGGGAGCCTGCTTCCTCCTCTTTCTGCCTGCCTCTCTGCCTACTTGTGATCTCTGTCTGTCAAATAAATAAATAAAATTTAAAAAAAAAAAAAAAAAAGAAACATGGGCTGAGCATTCTACTAAGTACGTCCTGGAGGTAATCTCATCTCTCTACTGCTGTAGCCCCGAAAGGCACATGTAAGAATACATATTGCTTCCAGTTTATGGATGCATGTTTAGGTTTCTTGCTACATATATCGAAAAAAACAGTGGGTAAACTTGACTGCATGTTTACTATGTGCCAGGAATTTATAGATTATCTCTTCCTCCTTACAACAATAGCAAGTAGATACAAGTATGACTTCCATCTTCCAGCCAAGAAAGCCTGGACATGGGGGGGTGTCTTAGAACTTGCTGAGGTCCACACAACCAGGAAAGGGAAGCCGCCATGAGGCTCACCCAGAGGCCACTGGGGGTAACTATGGCAATGAACAGCTGCTGCGAAGCCAGTCAAAACTGAGAGAAAAAGAGACAGAAGACACACTGACAAAGACTTAGAAGCCATTCCTGAAGAAGAGAAAGGACAGCAGGGCCAGGGAAAGGACAGAGGGATTTGGAAGTTTAATTTTTAGAGATAGGAGAAAATGTGTTGGTGATTTTAATAACAATGAAGACAATAAAAACACGGTACACATTAACTGAAGGTTTACTATGTGACAGATCCTACTCTAAGTGGCATATATGAGAGAATAGAGATGAACTGAATTTTTAGATCAATCGTGTGTCTCTTTTATTGAAACCCCAGGATGTAGCACATAGTAGGTGCTCAATAAATATTTGTTGGATGAATCTTTAAGGGTAACCATCTACACTTTTTGGAATCTTTGGGCTCCAGGGCTGAAGTCCAAAAGACTCAGCTCCCATGGCCTCCTTGTTTTCTCACTCCATAGCATTTATCTGTGTCTGAAATTATCCTGCTTTCTTCTTTCCTTTTTTATTGTCTGTCTCTCTCTCTACATGAGCATGTAAACCCTGGGAGAGCCAAGACTCACTCATCTTGTTCAGTGCTACACTTGTAGCATCCAGAACAATGCCTTAGGCATAGGAGGCAATTAATAACCATTTGCTGCATGAATGAAAGAAGAGAACCCACTCTTCCAGCCTTTCCAAAAAACTCCTGAATTGCAGAGCAGAGAGGCTGGCTGCCCACTAATGAGGATGGGGCATCTCTTCCTGTGCCTGTTTTCAAAGAGCATCTGTTTACTTTCTCCATCACCGACCGACTCGACTGAGAGGCTTAGTTGTGGAGGAGGGAAGATGAGAAGTTTCTGGTTTGCTTTGTTTTCAACACAGATAAACACAGGTCATCACAAAGATGATTGAACCATCTCTGTATGAAAACAACTCTTCCATCTCACACCCATTAGGATGGCTACCATTAAACAACAACAACAAACATGAAATAACAAGTGTCGGCAAAGGTGTAGAGGACTTGGAACCCTTGTGCCCTACTGTGGAAGGCAGCATGGCAGTTCCTCAAAAAATCAGAGAGAATTCCTCTATGATCCAGTAATCTCGTTTCTGGGTATGTGTCTAAAAGGATCTCGACCGCTATTTGTATGCCCACATGCATGATGGGAATTATCCACCAGAGCCAAAAGGTGGAAGCAACCAAGTTATCTATTGATGGATGAAGGGATTAAAAAAATATGATCTATACACAAAGGGAATATTATTCAGCCTTGAAAAGTAAGGACAGTCTGACACATGCTACCACATGGACGAATCTTGAGGATATTATGTGAAGGAAAATTCCAGGGTCCCGGGGGCCGGAGGGAATAGGAAGTTGTGTGAAGGGAACAGAGTTTGGCCAGATGAAAGGAGCTCTGGAGACTGGCCACACAACCCATGAAGATACTTAACACCACTAAACTAAACTGTACTGTTAATGGTTAAGATAGTAAATTTTTTTATGCGCATCTTTCCCAATTAAAAGAAGTAGATTAAAAAAAAAGATGACTTGGGGCCCCTGGGTGGCTCAGTGGGTTAAAGCCTCTGCCTTTGGCTCAGGTCATGATCCTGGGGTCCTGGGATGGAGCCCCGCATTAGGTTCTCTGCTCAGCGGGGAGTCTGTTTCCTCCTCTCTCTGTCTGCCTCTCTCCCTACTTGTGATCTCTGTCTGTTAAATAAATAAATAAAATCTTAAAAAAAAAAAAAGAAGCAATCAAATACAAAATATGGAAGATTCCATAAAAAACATTAAAAAAAAAAAGATGACTCTTGTTAGTGTGACATACGCCTCATTTTATACAATCAAGATCCTAAAGTGAATGATTCAGCGAAGTCATATGAAAATGCAGAGTAAATAAAAAGGAAGAGTGTGTAAGACAAAGAAGGAACAGTATCACCATAAATAACCTGTATTAGAGATGAGGAGGGATTAAACATAAGCTTTTGGTTTTGCACTCTTTTTTTTTTTTTTAAAGATATTATTTATTTACTTGAGAGAGAGAGCATGTGTACACGAGCATGTGTACACTGCGGAGGAGGGCAGAGCAGGAGGGAGAAGCATCCTCCTTGCTGAGCAGGGAGCCGACGCGGGGCTTCATCCCAGGACCCTGAGACCATGACCTGAGCTGAAGGCTGACGCTTAACCGACTGAGCCACCCAGGTGCTCCTGGTTTTGCACTTTTGATGGTCGGGTTGCAAATAACACTTTCTTTAATGGCTTTTTAATGTAAGATATACCTCAGCATTTTACACAGATCTCTCTAGAGGTTTAAGACTTTGGAGCCTGCGAGGGTTATGAAGTCAGGCTGATCAGATCATGGCGCTCAGATGTGACATCTCTGGTCCCCAGTCCCTCAGACACTCACCTGTCCACACGAAGCTGGCAGACAATGCTTAGCGCATCGACAACTCCTTCTTCTTTCAACTGTCGACAGCCAATGGATGTAGCAATAAAACACCCCGTTCTACCTATCCCTGCACTGGAAAGAAAAGACAAAGAATGAAAAGGTGGAGGAAAAGTAGAAAACATAGAATATATTATTTTATTTATTTATTTAGGTTTTTGACAAATTTTTTAAATTTTTATTTATTTTTAAAATTTCTTTTCAGTGTTCCAAAACTCATTGGGTTTTTGAAAATTTTAATTCCAGTATGATATTCATCTCCGGGACACAAGATAGAGATTGGACAATTCCATACAACACCCAGTGCTCCTCGCGACCAGAGTACTCCTTAACCCCCATCCCTTATCTAACCCACCTCTCCCCCATGCCTCCCCAAGAGAAAAGACAGTCTTTCAAAAGGGTACATCTAATTCCGAAACAGCAAGCCAGGCTTAGCAACAATGATGAAAGCTCTCAGGCCCAGATGACACACCTGGCCCAGAGCAACGCTTAATCTTTGATCGGTCATTGAGTTCCTTGCCGCAGGGAGAGTTGGGTGGAGGAGAAAAGAGAAAAAGCCACTGTAATTATTCTACAAAGAATAATGCAGACCTGAATTTAGGGAAGGTATAGGCACTAGAAAGGAGGAGATAGACTTAGACACATCACAGATGTGAATCTGGGGGACGGGAAGAAAGGTACTGCCTATGAGACAAAGGGAGAATTCTAGAAAAAGGGCTGATTTGGGTGCGGGGCAGGTTGTTTTTGGATATGCTGATGTTGAAGATTCCAGTGAGGGACTGAAGATTCAGCTGGGTTTGGGAGAAGGATGTAGCCAGAGGCACAAGCTTCTGAGTCATTTATATCCAGGGGATCGTTGAATAGAAACGCTATCCTATCCATCCAGGAGTCCTGGAGGGATTTGCTCATTCATCTGCCCTGGATGGTAAGTCATCACCCTAACAAGCCCTTTAACTCCCTCCCATCCCTCCTCCCTCTTCCCCTCCTCCCACCCCTCAGCGATTTCAACCACTAATAGCCTATATGCAAATTTATCTCAAATTTCCATCTAAATTCCCTAAGTTTCTTCTAAACTCTAGATTAGCATTCTATCTCTTAGCTGGAACTCTTGATGTTACTATTTTGCACTGGCTTCAGTTCAATGTATCTAAATTCAGTGTATCTAAAACAGAATTAATTATCTTTTCCCTCAATGGCATTACCAGTTAGCCACAAGTTTTCCAGCCTAGAAATCTTGGAGCCATCTCCAACATCTCCCCCCTTTCACCGCCCACATCCAATCTGTTACCAATTCTTATATTTTCCACCTCTACTGAAGCTTCTGGGATCCATGCTTTCTTTTCTATAAACTGTGCTCACGTTTTCGACATCTCCTTACTTCATGGTTAGCAGTGATCTCATTATGGTTGCCAAGTCTTGAGTCTCTTCCTGGACTAATTCACGATATACACAGCTGCTAGGTTCATCTTTCTAAAATAGGGATCTGATCATATTACTCTCTACTCAAAGACTGTAGATGCCTCCCAGTAGTTATGGGTAGTGTCTGAGCTCTCCTCTGTGGTGTCCATGACCTTGTGTAATACGAATGGGGCTAACTATCAAGCTTTTGGTCTTTCTACTGTCCTCCTTGTATCCTTTGTGCCATTTTTGTCATCTACATGAATCACTGCAAAAAATGGCTTTTATTTTCCAACTTATCTTTCTGTGTTAATGATATTCCTTCCGTCAGAAACTCTCTCATTACCAGCCTTTAAAACCACAAACATTGGTCATTTTTTAAGATCCTGCTCGACATCATTCCAACTCTTAGAAGCTTTCTTCAGTCCTCATGATTTGAATTAATAGTTTCCTTCTCGGCACTCAAATAGCATTTGTTTCTTTTCTTTCTTTCTTTTTTTTTTTTTAAGATTTTATGTATTCATTTGAGAGAGACACAGAGAGAGAGACAGAGAGAGCACAAACAGGGGAAGAGGTAGAGAGAAAAGCAGACTCTCCACCTCGCTGAGCACGAGCCGATGGGGGGGCTCAATCCAGGGACCTGGAGTTCAAGACCTGAGCTGAAGGCAGATGCTTAACTATCTGAGCCACCCAGGCGTCCCTTTGCACTTGTTTCTTACTGAATGGGAGTGCAGAGGAATTCAGAGATGGAAGGGGTCCCTTTTACTCAAGAGTCTATAAAGAGTTTATTTCATTAAAGAGACAGGATTTGAACTGTGCCCTAAATGACAGGCATTTTGGTCATGGTGAATGAGAGGGAATATTGCATGTATGAGAATGGTGTAAAGAAAGAATTGCTGTAGAGCAGGATATATGATGTGCAGTAGTGACTAGACTAGCTTGGCCTGAAAAGAAAGTTACCTTAGAGAAATGGTGGGAAACAAGACTGGGCAAGCACACTGGAGCCTAAAAGGATCTTATAGGGAAAGCTAAGAGGTTTGGACTTCGTCCTCTAAAACAGTTGTGCTTTCCTTTTTGCTGTTGTTGTTGTTGAGAATTTGATAAAACTTAGGACTTCAATGATCTCTGTAGTTATCCATAGGCCCCGGGTTAAGATATTTTGCTCTAGGCAATAGGGTGCCATTGAGAAGTGCTGAGGAGGAATTCCAAATGATGGAGGAGGATTTTGGGAACATCAGGCAAGAGAAGTGGATGGGGTAGCCTGCGCTGGGGGTGGGGCACGGGGCAGTGGGGTGTGTTTGTGCAATTAGCCGACTACTTCTAAAATACATGGATGAGGTCATTAGGGCCTGAACTTGGGTGGTTGGACAGGAAGTGATGATTATGGGAGAAGCTTTGAAGGGAAAGCCAATCTGGTGACTGATTAGATACTGAGGCTGGAGTTGAGAGAAGGGCCAAAGATAACTGTCAACATTAGATGTTGAGTGCTTGGAAAAAAGCTGCTCTTATTCTTAGAAATAGTCATCAGCAGGGGAACTGGTTTTATAGGGGAAACAGCTCGTTCATTTTAGATATCCTGAGTGATTTATGATTTTGGGTGGAGGACAGTTCCAGCCCTAAAACATGACCCATTAGGCTGTCTTTCCTCACCCCCAGGCAAAGTTTAGGATAAGGCCTAATGCTAGAAACTGGGTAATGACTCCTTTGGATATATAGATATACAGTAAATTTTACTCTTAATTAAACCACAAAGGTTCAAGGAAGAAGGAGGCTAAAGTTCCAATGTTAATTATATTTTATTTGTTACAAATATCATCAAAAGCTATCTTGCAAGGCTTATGAGTTTAAACAAAGCAACAAAAATTACTTTGACAAAGCACAAAGAATAAATAAATGACTGGTTATGTAAATTACTTTAAAGCGATTTGCTTTCGTTTGGGCACACTAAAAGGAAAAGGGGAAGGAGGTATCAGTTATGAGAGGAGAGTTTTAAGCTAGAAGTTAAGGAAGGGGCTCACCTCGGACATCCGTGGCTTTTATCTGCCTAACCTCCAATACCCACGTTCTGGTAACTACACTTTGTTCTCCTTTTGGTGAACTACCACTTACCCACTTCCCCCTTCATAAATTTATTTCCACCTTTTTTTTTTTTTTTAATGAAATCACTTTCCAAGTAGCTGACTAGTTTTTACCACGTTTGATATAATAATGCGTGTTCTCAAGATACCATCTCAAGATACCATTCAAGTACGGTTCAATAAAAAAGCCAATGACAATTTTTTAAAAACGTGCCATTCCTCCCATCAAAGAGCCTGAGGAGACTAAACAAATCGATGTATGTTTCAAGGTCGGGGGCTGAATAAAGTCTCCTGTTGCCTGAGCCATTGATGTAAAAGTGCTGTTTTCTCTACTGTGTTATCATTGTTTGCTGAAATGACCTGATACTACTGGACTTCATTTCTACAATGTAGCATCTCAATTAAAAATCAAATATGAGGATGTGAGCCAATTTCAGTAAATACTGAATTTACCAACAGAGTCACAACCAGGAAGCACCACCCAGCCTCCACCCCTTCGATGGCTTTACAGAGGATGGACCGTTGCTTCGGCAGGAAGGACAGCTCATCCCTTACCTGCAGTGGACGACCACAGGCCCCCGGCCGGTGGAAGCAAGTCTGTCTTCTTCGACATCCAGCATGAGCTGTAGAAGAGGTTGAGCACTGTCTGGAGTCTTGTGATCGGGCCATGAGGTGTACCAGTAATGCTTCACATGCTGGGTGTGACTTCCTTGCTGAAAATAGCAAGAGTCACCAAATGCCTCATTTACTTGTGGAACTAAAAGTCATCCAAACCACAATACTGAATGCCTTCTATCACTTCCAGCTTGCTGGCAACTTACTTCTGGATGGAAAAAAGACATCTAGGAGATTGCTGAAGTGCCTTTTCTACGTTGAGAAAACATGACTTTACATACAATGAGATCTTGCCTCTATTCAATGAGAAATGGATATTTACAACTGAAAAGGCATGTGAAACCTACACAATCTACACGTTTGTGACTTATTGTAATAAATAGAACGGCCATCGCAAAGGAAGCCAAGAGGGAATTGGAATACGGTGTGCTTCCTGCTCTTTGAACATTCTTGACAAGCGATGATAAACATATGAACCCACCTAGGAACACTTGATTTTATTCTTGGCCCCTACACTTGACTTTCTACATTCATCCCAAATTGCAGTTTATAGCAGCAGTGAGGTGTCCCAGGAGTACAGGAGCTATAAGGAAGGGGTCACTAAATGAGACAAGCTTTGAGGGAGGGTCCATGCACATCATCAAGTAACCCGATGCCCAGTGTGGGGGGCCCAACACGGAGTAGGCTCTCGAGGGTATGTGTTGAAATGGGTGCCTTCCTATCTCGAATTGCCCTCTAAAACCCTCAGTGAAGCTCTGCCTCTCCTCTCTGTGATGCTTCTGTTTCAGCAGTGAGGTTCTAGACGGGGTTGAGATCTTTGAGATGATTGTTCTCTAGAAGCAAAAATAATACCATGGCAATGTTCCTCAAATCTGCTGCCCGTGATTTCAATAAGATAACTTTTGGATGATGTAATGTGGTCTGGGGAAAGTCCCCATAAATTACTGTAACTCCACGTTTGGGAAGATCTCATCAACACTTCAGGCTTGTCTTGCTTCCCACAGCCACCCACAAACACAGATTTTCTCTTTCACGGTTTCTAGGCCTTACTAAAAGCTGCTTAAACCAAAGGCACGTTAAAAAACAACAACAACAACAACCAAAAAACAACACCCCCCCCAAATCGTGGTAAAATCTCTAGTATAAATCTTTAGTTAAAGACATTTGAAAGGTTAAATCAAGAATGTTTTGCTTATAGAAATGAGAAGATCACAACATCCTACTTAGTGAATTTCCTTAATGCCTACTTGTATTAAATTAATTATTCCACATACTAAGAGTAGCTTATGACAAAGAAATACATGAGGGGATGATTATCATTTCTCTTTGATCTTGACATTATTTTTTTTTAATTGAATCTGTAATACTTCTTAGGATAAATAATTTCAGAGGAGAAATGTAATCCTGTCATATCATCCACTTTGTAGATAGCGACAGCTACATAATCTTACCTTTAAGACAAGGTTTCGAACAGTGTAGTTGTCACATTCATTCACATTGATGACCAGAACCTCAACTTTCCCATATATTCCTCTCTTTTCTGGCCAGTAAAGCACACATTTCTGGAAGAGGAGAAAAAAGAACACAGCAGATAGTAATGATTTCACTGGCCTTTGAGTATTTTTCATTGAAGTATCTCAATAGTTTTTATTTAATTAATTCTAAAAATATCAAGTATTGATTTTACAAGGCTAGAAATGTACTAAAAACCACGGAATTATACATATTAAACAATTGACTTTTATGGTATGTAAATTACATCTCAATAATATTTTAAAAATGAAGTATCAATTTTTACATGTGCCTGCCAAACACTATTGCTATGAACCCCATACAAAAAGGGGGAAATTTTCCCAAAATCTGAAATGAATAATCTTTGACAAAACAGGGCAAAATATTCAGTGGAAAAAAGACAGTCTCTTTAATAAATGGTGCTGGGAAAATTGGACAGCTATATGTAGAAGAATGAAACTCGGCCATTCTCTTATACCACACACAAAGATAAACTCGAAATGGATAAAAGACCTCAATGTGAGACAGGAATCCATCAAAATCCTAGAGGAGAACATAAGCAGTAACCTCTTCGACATTGGCCACTGCAACTTCTTTCAAGATCTATCTCCAAAGGCAAAGGAAACAAAATGAACTTTTGGGACTTCATCAAGATCAAAAGCTTCTGCACAGCAAAGGAAACAGTCAACAAAACAAAGAGGAAACCCACAGAATAGGAGAAGATATTTGCAAACGACACTACAGACAAAGGTCTGATATCCAAAATCTACAAAGAACTCCTCAAACTCAACACACAAGGAACAGATAATCACATCAAAAAATGGGCAGAAGACATGAACAGACACTTCTCCAAAGAAGACATACAAATGGCTAACAGTCACATGAAAAAATGTTCATCATCTCTAGCCATCAGGGAAATTCAAATTAAAACCACACTGAGATACCACCTTATACCAGTTAGAATGGCCAAAGTTAACAAGACAGTAAACAAAATATGTTGGAGAAGATGTGGAGAAAGGGGAACCCTCTTACACTGTTGGTGGGAATGCAAGTTGGTGCAGCCACTTTGGAAAAGTGTGGAGATTCCTTAAGAAATTAAAAATAGAGCTTCCCTATGACCCTGCAATTGCACTCCTGGGTATTTACCCCAAAAATACAGATGTAGTGAAAAGAAGGGCCATCTGTACCCCAATGTTCATAGCAGCACTGGCCACAGTCGCCAAACTGTGGAAAGAACCAAGATGCCCTTCAACAGACGAATGGATAAAGAAGATGTGGTCCATATATACTATAGAGTATTATGCCTCCATCAGAAAGGATGAATACCCAACTTTTGTATCAGCATGGACGGGACTAGAAGAGATTATGCTGAGTGAAATAAGTCAAGCAGAGAGAGTCAATTTTCATATGGTTTCACTTATTTGTGGAGCATAAGGAATAACACGGAGGACACTGGGAGATGGAGAGGAGAAGTGAGTTGGGGGAAATCGGAGGGGGAGAACCATGAAAGAACTCTGAGAAACAAACTGAGGGTTTTGGAGGGGAGGGGGCTGAGAGGATGGGTGAGCCTGGTGGTGAGTATTATGGAGGGCACGTATTGCATGGAGCACTGGGTGTGGTGCATAAACAATGAATTTTGGGACACTGAAAAAATAATTAAGTTAAATAAAAAAAAAAAGAAAAAGAAAAGAAAAAAAAAACCCTGAAATGAAGAAAGAAAGTGAGAAGTTAAGAATTAAGAAATGTAAAAATCCAAGTATTAGACTTTATCATGCAATGGAATAAAAGGAATTTTTTTCACAATGACTGGGCCAAGTTACATTTCCCTGCTCCATCCAGTTCAAACATCTAATAAATCTGTGATGTGTTAGATGCCACAGAATGAAGGTTCCCTAGTAGGTAAAGAGGATGTAATGACCATTAACACACCTATGGTATTACATTTTTCAGGACTGATGGTCTTTTCACCGATAGAGTAGATTAAAATAAATGTATAACAAAATTATTATAAAAAAACCAATTTTTATAGCAGATCCTCTTTGAAGGATTTAACAAGAATAATAATAATTATATTGCAACTGTAGCATTATTAACTGGTAGTTAAAGTGCAGGCTTTGAAGCTATAGAGCATAGGTCCAGATTCTGGTTTTGCCACTTATGATTAGCTGAGAATCTGTAAGAAAGACACTTAATCTCTGTGGCCTCAATTAACTCATCACTTACTACATTAAAAGCACTCAGGATAAGGCCAGACATGCAGTAAGCATTTAAAACACATTGTTCTTCTTCTCGTTGTTCCAATTTTAGGTTTTTGATCTAAATGATTCAATCATTACTTCATTATACATTAGATCATACATTAAATATTGTATAATTATTATATCCAAGCTACATTATTAAAAGAAAAATACAAAATGAGATTCAAGCATACATACAGGCTCATAGTATGTATTATTTTGCCTTTTAAACAGCTCCAAAAAAACCCCTATGAATTCTGACTACATATCTCAATGATTAAGAAAGGGAAGTGTGAAAGTTGATGTTCTATTTCAAGTGCCCAGAGAAGCAATGTTAACTTTTGTTTAAATAGAACTTATCATTTTCTTGCAAACACACATGCACATTTATAGAGAAATTCCTTCACATTTAGAGAGAAATTGCCCGCAGTCAGGACCTTTTAATCCTTGGGACACTTGTTTTTTGACATCCAAGGTCAAAGGCATAGGACCACACTTGGAAAAAAATCGGAACTTACAGATTCAAAAGAGCAGCACAAGAAAGAATCACAAACTTACAGAACTGATGGAAAAGACATGTAAAGTATCAGAAACATACCCCGGGGAGTCTATCATGCTAAGTGCTAGCCCCACTACATTCTAGAGCCAGGATGGAATCCCTGTTTCTTTTATCCATTACAATAAAAACACATTTGCATCCTCTGAGTTCCTGGTCCTTTTCCAAACAAAGTAAATCATTTTCACCTCTAGTTACATGCCACCCCACACCCAAGACCGGCAGGCGATAGGGCTGAAGGCATAACTCTGGCTGACATAACATTAACATTAAGAAAAAAAAAAAAAAAACCCTTTTACAAATAAAGCAATTTATTTCTCTCCTCATTTAGCAGTGCCAAGTGTCTCAAATTTCCCAGGTTTGTTAAAGAGAATCATACTAACCAATTTGCCTGGTTTCTTTCAATGAAGCATCAATTATTTCGCTGTGAGACCCGAGCTATTGTGTATCTTAAAACCCATGCCTCCTGGATGAATCCAAGAAGAGTGACAAAGAATCTTGAAAAAGGTATTGAACAAAGAAAGAGGCATTCAGCGGTCCAGCAGTCTGGCATACGTGCCCCATTGTCCCGATGAGCCCCAGAGCAGCAGGCCCCTCTTTGGAAAGGTGGCTCTTGAAACCGGTAGGAAAAAGCTGCAAGGCAGGAGCTCAAAGCCTGCACCCTGACTCTTAACAATCCTCGAACAGGCTTGTGCACCTACTTGATAAATGGAAGCGCGGCTCGGTTCTCTCAAGCTTGCCGGGGCCCTCTTGAATGTTTTTCTTGACTCTTTACCAAAAATGCAATTGGCAGTCGGCTCCCAGTAGACAATGCAATGTGACTTGTTCATTCAAACAACCCTTAATTAGCATCCCATCTCCTTTCCGAGATACAATAGCTTATTTTTACACACTGAATACATTTTTCCCCCTTTTAGGAGCACATAGAAAAAGAGACCAGATAAGTGTGGGTGCTTTTCGAATGTGAGGTGGGGGAGAGCTGCAAATGCAGTTGTTTAAAGAGCACAAGTTCACGTTCGAATTATTTTTGTGAACAGCTTTTTAGGGGTTCTTTATTGCAGCGCTAACAATGATCTGAAAGGCAGAAAATGCAAGGAAGGAAAATGCTCTCTTACAGATAATATTGTGAAACCCCACTAATTGTAGGTAATTCAAGAAAGCATGCTATCTCGCAGAATATAACCCCAAATTATCACTATTCTTTGCTAACTGGGCTGATCCTTCCAGCGAAATTATCTATTAATTCCAAAAATTCATAATTTGGAGGAAAAAAGAGGTTTTCAGAGGCTCATGTGTCTCTTGTACAAATAAGTAATTAGTGAACCCTGACTGTAAAGATTCTGGTCATCAACCAATTCTTCATAATTAGTGGTTTATTATTGCAAAGCAATGCAAACTCCTATATTTTTTGATCTTTCTTTTTTTTTGTTTGACCATCCCTCTCACTTCCACCACATTGGGGCTATTTGTGTACAGGGAGGAAGGCGGTCCAGCCAGTAGTTTAGTTGCCTGGAAAAAAAAAATCTATTTTTAAGTTACTTTCTTTTTGAATTCTATGCATTTAAAATAAAAAAGATTTTGCTCTCTGAGCTAAAGACACATGTCATCACATAGAGGCTCTAAAATAAAAAGATGGTCAATTTCATTTGGGTTCCATTAGCACGTGAGAGCTATAGGATGGGTCAGATTGCCTACGGTTAGTATAGTAACTTTCATTCCTGGTGTTCCAACTGAATATTACCAACGCAGGTGTAGCGATTTATTATTACAATTACCTTCACCAACATATCACTTAATCCCTTCCACAATCATTTGAATTGGGTATACCGGGTACACAGTTATTTTTATTATTATTATTATTATTATTATTTATCATGTGACAGCAGAGGAAATGGAAGTTCAGGTGTTCTGTAGGAGTCTCTGGGAAAGTTCCCTTGGGAACTAAAACTCTCAATGCCAATATCATTTTAAAAATTTAACTTTCTGGGCGCCTGGGTGGCTCAGTGGGTTAAAGCCTCTGCCTTCGGCTCAGGTCATGATCCCAGGGTCCTGGAATCAAGCCCTGCATCAGCTCTCTGCTCAGCAGGGAGCCTGCTTCCTCCTCCCTCTCTCTCTGCCTGCCTCTCTGCCTACTTGTGATCTCTATCTGTCAAATAAAATAAAAATAAAAATCCTAAAAAAAAAAAAAAGAAAAATTTAACTTTCTATCTTTGATATCCATTGTCTCTGAACCAACCCAACTTTGCTGTGGCATTAACCAGAGGCTTTCCTTCCTTGTGTGTAGGAGGCTCGTGCTCATGCAACACAATATTCTCAGGCCACTCTCCTACTCGCTCAGTACTTCTGTTACTATCTGCCGAGCTGTGCGTGTTCACCAGTGGGAAGTCACTGTCAAATCTTCTTATGGCAATTGTAACTCATTAGTGAAGCCTGGTAATTTAATTCTACATAAATTAATGAAACAGGAAGGTGCAGAGAAAAAGGGAATTGTTCTAGGAAATAATTGTACAAGTTAAATAAGTTTTTCACTGGGAAAAAAAGGACTCAGTAGAAAAAACTGTAGTCCAATCAGGTATAGGCGACAATGATAAAAGAGCAAATTTTAAAAATTATGCAGGATTCTGCATGCATAATTCCTTTACAAACTTTTCTGTGTTCTCTCTCATTATAAAGAAACTGAAATGGGAAATTTTGATTTATGTATAATTTCATAAATTTAAAATAAATTTTGATTTGGTGTATAAAGGTCATGATTTACATAAGCTGTATGATCTAGAACTCTAGTCTCTAACAAAACCAAACAAACAGAGTCCTATGAAAAAAAATGAAAAATTGTAGTGTGAACAAATGCACATGTCTTAAGATAAAAGAAAGCATTAGGGTCCTGTTGTTGTTTTTGTGATTTTTTTCCCCCACTAACTTTTTTTTGCTAATTGTGCCAAATAAGAGGGTTTCTAGCTATAGTTAGAAGTAAAGCAGGCTACCGCAATTGAATAAAACCTAACAAATTAAAAATTAATTAAGGTGTGGTTGTATTTGGAATATAAGCATGTCTGAAAGGACAGGTGAGTAATTTTGCTTGAGAGATGTGAGCCTCTGAATTTGGGGCCACCCTTAATTGCTTGGGCAGTACAAGCATAGGAAATGGGAATGAGAGATTAGCTGTCCAGCATTGCTAGGCAGTGCTAGGCCCGGCTACCTCTCTAAGATATTCTAATAGCTAATTCTGGTCCTCCGGGAAAGCTGAAAGCTGGTCCACAGGCTCTGCTGTCTATCTGCCAGCCTGGCCTTCAACATTACCTTCCTTGACCTTGTCTGGACAGACAGCCAAGTTTGAGACTTGGTTTACTTGTTTTGTTTTTTGTTGTTTTTTTCATTCTTGGTACAGGTATACCTCGTATCGTGCTTCACTTTATGTTCTTTGTAGATCCTGCATTTTCTACAAATTGAAGGTCTGTGGCAAGCCTGCCCGGAGACTCCTTTCCTTCCTGGAGTTTATTGGCACCATTTTTCCAACAGTTTTTGCTCACTTCATGTCTCCATGTCCCATTTTGGTAATTCTCACATCTTTTCAAACTTTTTCATTATTATTACATTCCTTAAAGGTGATCTGTGATCAGTGATCTTTGGTGTTCCTATTGTCATTGTTTTGGGGTTCCATGAACTATGCCTTTCTAAGACCATGAACTAAATCGTGACGTGGGTGAGTTCTGAGTGCTCCACTGACTGGCCATTGTCTGTGTCTCTCTGTCTCCCGGGGCTTCCCTATCCCCTGAGACACAACAGAATCCCAGTGAGGTCAGTTAATAATCCTACAATGGCCTCTTGGTGTCCGTGTGAACGCTTTCAGTCAAAACTAGTAATGATGGAGCTTGTGAGGAAGGTACATGGAAAGTCGAGATAGGCTGAAAGCTCGGCCTCCTGAACATTTGCCACGTTGTGAATGCAGGGGTAAAGTTCTTGAAGGAAATTAAAAGTGACACACCAGTGAACACATGAATGATAAGAAAGAGTAAAAACCCTATTGGTGATAGGAGAATGCTGGGATTATGAAATAAGAACTTGGCAATTAGTCATTTATTTATTAGAAAGTAGAAAGGTTCATGAAAATATAAAGCCTGGGAATTTCTAAAGATAACTCCAACTTCATTTTTGGGGGAGGAAATGATTTTTGTCTATTTCAAACAATGACGCTCAACACAATTGAAAGTTGGCACATTTTTGGTAAACAGCATTTTCCTGGTAGTGTGGAGCTTACTGCATATTTCTTTTGAGCCAAGCTTCTCAGTATCATTTTGATCTACAAAACATCAAAGTTTCCTCTATGGAGTTATATTTACATCATGGAGGGTCTGGACAGAAAGGAATTTTTAATTTTAATTTAATGAGTAAGGCATGCTACTCAGATCGAAAGAATGTTTCGAAATGTGGTGTGAGTTCTGGGTTATCACTGTCTCTCATTCCTTGCTAGGTCTGTTCTTCTGTTTTTTGGCTTCTATGGCTGCTACTGAGAAGCCATTTGTTAGTTACTCTGTTGTTAAAATCATCTCTGCAGTGTTTTTTATTTTCCTAGTTGTATCTAGTAGTGGATTTATTTTTACTTACTAGCCCAGAATTTATGGTGATTCTCAAATTTGACAGCTCATGTTTCTTATCCCTTCTGGAAAATCTCTGGCCACTATTTCCTCAAGTATTGCTTCTTTTCTTATATTCTCTTTGTTCTTCTTCTAAAATATTCATTTTATATACATTGGACATTTACATACTGCCCTGTAGGTCTTAAATTTTCTTTCATATTTTTGGTCATTTCAGTCTTGTGGGTAATTTCTTTAGCTCTATTTGCATTTCGGTCATTATTTTTACTCAGCTGTGTCTGGCCTGTTATCACACCTGTCTAATGAGGTGTTCTTTTTAAAATTTAATATCTCTATAATATTTATTTCTAGGACTCTGGTTTGTTTTTACATCTTCCTAGTCTTTTTTGGCAGTAATTTGTTCCCCTGTCAAGTTTTTAATCTTATAATTTGTGCGCTTAATTATATAAAAAAAGCATGTATTTATAGTTTCTATTATTTTCATTTCTCGTAGGTCTACTTTACTTACTTGTTGTTTCTTCTGATTTTTCCTTATGTTGTTTATTTACTTGTGTTGTCTCATAATTTTGACTTGTGAGCTTATGTTTGGCTAGGCTGTTTCTGTTGAAATTCTCTGACGTAAATCCCGAGAGTGTATGTATCCAGAAAGCTTTTACCTTTGTTTCTGTAAAGTGCCACAGAGTGTTATCAATCAGGATTACTTTCTATATTAATTGTTCAACTTGGCGTTTCCTGGTTTTTGAATGGTGAGTACCAGAGAGACCCTTTGTATCTATCCCTCGAGAAGACCAGATTTAGATGGACTGATTTCCTGTTACGGTCCTATTTTGGAAGGCAGGTTTATTTTTGTGGTTCACCTTTTTACTGAAGGCACAGCCTTTGCAGGAGCGCTCTCTGTGGAAGGTCTCCATTCCAGCTCCTGGCTCCTGCAAGCCCAAGGCTTTGTCTCCAGTTCTTGTATTGTCATTAAAGCCCAAGTAAGCCATAATTCTCTGGCTTTATGCCTTTATTCAGTTTTTGACTGCTGGGATTTTTTCCCCCCAAGCTCTGTTAGGCACGCTATTTTTATTTTACTATTTTATCTGAAAAACATCAAAGTTTCCACTGTAGTATTATATTTATATCATGGAAGCTCTGGGCAAAAAGGAATTTTTAATTTTAATAATGAGTAATACAGTCTATTCAGATCTAGGAAATGTTACTATATTCTATCTTATATTTTATGCTATTTTAAATTTTATCTAGTATGACTAGTTTTGTGATGGGAGGTTTTTCAGATTATCCTAGCCTGTTTGTATGCAGGAATGGATATATACAGAGAATACACTTTAAATTTGAACAGTCGGTTTTGAGTAGGTAAAATAAAGGCAGAGTGTCATGGATATCAAACAACTGTGCAGGAATTATCAGTTCCCTGATGTGTTGATATACTGATATGGGTGAAACAGCTGAGAATATTAGAGGCTATTTTTATTATGCCACCTCAGGTTTTCTTTCTTTCTTTCTTTTTTTTAAGATTTTATTTATTTATTGGGCAGACAGAGATCACAAGTAGGCAAAGAGAGAGGAGAAAGCAGGCTCCCTGTTGAGCAGAGAGCCCGATGCGGGGCTTGATCCCAGGACCCTGGGATCATGACCTGAGCCAAAGGCAGAGGCTTTAATCCACTGAGCCACCCAGGCGGCCCCCACCTCAGGTTTTCATATAAGATTCATAGAAACATATTTATTCAGTAAGCTATATAGTTAGTTAAGTAGATAGCTTCATCTTCTGGCCCCAAATACACTTTTTTCTAGGATAGATTCAGGGGAAAAAATCCTTTATCTATTGTAGCAAAAATGAAAGAGGGCAACAAGCTTTACAAAACTTATAAATTGCTGCTTGTGAGCCTGGATTTTCTTGATTAGTACAAGATTATAGTATACTTAAGGGTTATAACTCACCAAAAAGGCATAAGGGAAAGCTCAGTTTTCTTAAACTCTTATTGTCATTGTGAGGCTCTGATACAGTAATTTTGATAAGCAAGCAAACACAAATGCTGACTAAAATCAGACTGTAAATTATTCCAATAAGATGTCCTAAAATGTAAGCAGTACATAGCACCCTTTGGGAATTACAAAATTCTGTTTTTATGATGTAAAGGTCTGAATGAATGTTTTGTAATCTAGACCCTTAGGAAAGACTGCTAGTATGGAAACGGAACCTAAATTTATCTCCTTGGATTTCTTATTACAAAGATATTGAAAAACTTGCTTGGCTTTTGTAACTTCCTTCCAATTTTTCTTTCAAATCTCCCTTGCTTAGGGGGCTTCATTCCTCCCGCCCTATATAATACAAGAGCATATTCCTCCCTTCTCATCCCTCCTACAGCTCAGCACACCCAATCTTCTTATCCTACCTACCTTGGTCCCCCTATACAATTTACTCTTTCTAATTGCTACGGTTTTATGAATTTATTATGTTTATTGTTTTTCAATCTGTCTTCCCCATTAGAAAGTTAAAACCTACCAATGGCAGACATCTCTGTGTGTTTTGTTTGCTAACATATTACCAACAACTAAAGCAGTATCTGTCACACCATAAGTGCTCAAAAATGATTTGAGGTATGAATGAGTGATTTTTTAAAATTTCCCTGCTTATAAATCAGAGTGATAATGCAGAGCCCCTCATTTCCTAACAGAGATATGTGGGATATGTGAGATAAATGTATGCCAAGTGTATTGATTCTTCTGATAGAAAGCTGCCACTCACACAGGGACAACAATGACCATTCTCAGAAGCATGAAGTGAACATGTCTTTAAATTTCCATCTTCAACGTGTAGTTAAGTACAAGGCAATTTTCCTTTTACAATAGCTCTTCCATGGCAACAGAAAATTTATAACATTCACTCCTGGGGGAAAGGCCATACCTCATTTTTTTCCTTGAGTTTTGTGATCATGACAATCACGGGACTGTCTTCCTGCCAAACCATCTGCCAGAAATCATTCACAGTGTTGATCATGGGGCCCTGGGTGGCGATGAATGCTTTCTCTTTGCCACTGTAGCCCTGGTGTGAGTAAAGAGACAGAAATATTGGACTTGAAATTCATGCCTTGCCCTGAAAGTTTAGAACAAGTTCAGAACAAAACGGTCCAAAACAACACAAGTGTTCATGGCTTCACTGATTCTAGCACAATCCATCTGGCTGTTCTCCCAAGTCAAGCATGGCACACAGTAGTGAGGGCCATGATGCCCGGTTCTCACTGGAGAACCCCCCAGCACCTAGACCTGCAGCCAGAGACACACAGGAAAGGAAGGCTCGAGGTAAAGGACCCGCTACCAGTGTCGATTATGACTAAACAAACGAGAAAGGTTGCTAGTAACCGAGTTAAATCAAAATTAATCCACTCTGAGGGGAAAACCACCGCCAACAATTCCACATAGTAAGTCAACATGCTCATCAGAAAGATATTTTTATTTACTTACTTACCCGAATATAATTAGCATTAATGTAGGTGCTCAAAGAATCAGTTACATTTTTTGGTCTCAAACACACTCTGCTGAGGGGATCTAATGAAGAAAACAAGAAGGAATGCTTTAGACAGACCTACTCTTTTTAAAGCTCCTTAGAACACCAGTAACTACATAGCACACTTGTGAATTTATATACTGACCATCTGGCTTGTGTCAGTGTTTGTTGCTGATGTGTCTGTGTGTCTGTCTTTTGATACAACTGTGTGCACTGAGGGACAATTGGGTCCATCTTGGTCCCTGTCCCTTAACACAAATCTTGCCCATAAGCTTGAGATATTGAGTTTACTCATCATGTTATTTTTTGTGGCTTTCTGATTCTTGACCCCATTTCTTATTTATGCTCCTTTTTCTGTTCTTTGGGATTTGGAATTTGTACCAGATTTTCTTACTCACTTCACACTTCTCTTCTGTCCAATAAAAACACTTGGTCTGGCTCGAATCCCCTCTCCCTAAAGAAGCTGTCTTTAGTTACCATTTGTCCACCTACAGCAGGAAAATCTGATATTAGGTAGATTGTTATAGTGCTAAGAACATTGTCTTAACTCTTCAAATCACTTTCTGTCAAGAAGTTGAAAGGCTCTTTGCAAACCACGGTGTTACGGAAAATATGGTAGTTATTTCTACCAATGTTTATATAAATGAATTAAGGCCAAATCATCCCTTTATGATTTCTTTAGTCTGACACACTCCGAGCCTCTTAAAGGTAAAGACAGAGATTTTTTTCATTTTATCCAAGACTCAGTGTCTAGGATGGTGCTTATATGAATAGCAGACATTTAATATTTGTTTATTGCATTGATTTAGATGGTTAAAAAATGTTCCATTATTTAAGAAGTCAGTTCTAGGCATTCCTCTCTAGTAATTGTTTTATTACTGCTTTTCTCTAGACTGGCAAACTTGAGAGAGTTTATCAATACCCACTGTTCTTACCTCCACCTCTACAATTCGGTCCTCCTTGTGTACACCCCAGTCTATCCTAACCTTAGTTTAATGCCGAGACTCCTCGGCATTACTGATGCCACCAATGACTCTTGTTAAGCTAAACCAAATAAGCCTACTGTGCTACTTTTTTCATGTTTTATTTTAATATTTACCATCTTATATTTTAAGTACTTCAATTTTTACCTGCTTTCAATGAATTGTACTGAACCCCTTGAAGGAAAAAATTATATTTAATTAACTTTTTTTTTTAAACTAACTTTTGTATCCTTTGTGATTTCTACCTGGTATGTGGTTCATAGAGTGTTTAATATCAGAATTCATTTCTATTAGAGTTGAAACACTGTTTTTGACTTTCTAGATTCCTTTTGTTAGCAAAGGGGACTGGAAAATTGTTCGCCCCTTTTCAGTATCCGCTATTAGAAGTTTCCACAAGAGCCCTATACCAGTGAGACTTGAAAAGAAGCCCACTCCCTTCAGTTTTTATAAGGCCTACCATGTATACGATTTATTGAGAACTCAGCCCTATAAACTGCTTAGAAGCAGGTTCCCTGTCAAGCTAAACTTAGCTTGGAAATTGGTAGTTTGTAAGTCTTCCAAGCATTTAGAGGTTTCCAAAAACTTTTTAAACAAGAATGCACCATAGGACTGACTAAGGGAAAACTGTCACTCTAATCAAAGCTTTTTAACCTTTTTAATGTTAGATTAGACTAATAAAAAAAGCTGATGATTTAAAAAAAATCCAAAACTTTATCATCATTATTTTCATATTACTGTTATAAATGTATTCATTTTATGCATTTTAAGTCAATATGTGTATTTTAAGTCTATATTTTGGTCAAATTCACCTTTTATCAGGACAGATATTTCTGGACTACATGTTAAATATTTAGCATGCCACAATAACAATCCCAACACTGACCAATTCTTCTTCCTTCTCCTCTGCTCCTCCCCTTTTATTTCCTTCCTTCCCTCCTCTTGCTTTCTTCCTCTTTCTTCCCCCTTTTCACTCCCTCCCCCCTTCTCTCTTATTCCTTCTCTTTCTTCTGCTCTCTTTCCTGTTTCTTTTTTCTTCTCAACAGATTATTGAACACATATAGATTTAGCGTATAGAACACACGAAATTTCCCCATCTGGCCTCTTCAAAATACCTCTGGCAATTTAACTCTTTCTATTTAACAGAAAAAGTTGTACCTGGATCCTGATATCCTTTAATTTTTTTTTAAAAGATTTAAAAATTTATTTGAGAGAGAGAGTGTGTGAGGGGGAGGGGCAGAGGGAGAGGGAGAAAGAAACTCACACCAGGCATGGAGCCTAACAGTGGGCTCGATCTAACAACCATGAGATCACAACCTGAGTCAAAACCAAGAGTCAGACCTTTAACCGACTGCATGACCCAGGCACCTCTGGATCCTGATATTCCGACTGCCATCTTACCAGATTTTGTCAAAGGTTATTCTGCTCCAATGATTTCTTCTCTGGGTAGAAAAGCATTTGAGGTTTGGAGTCAGGAGGAGAAGTATTCGATGAAAGACGTGCTTATACTGCTAGTGTATCCCTGGGCATAGGCAGAGGATGAGAGGAATAGCATAGTTTCTCTAGATGAATTCAAGATAAGTGGGAAATATGAGGAAGGCTCCACCTTCCAGGTGACTGGGAGTCACTTTCAGTTTGTTGCAGGAGAGAGAAGACTCCAGGCTTGCATTATCCAATATGGCGCCACTAGCCACATGTAGCTAACGTTAAATTAATGCAAATAAAATAAAACTTAAAAATCAGTTCCTCAGGTGCACTGGCTAAACTTCGCATGCTCCATTGCTACACATAGCTAATGGCCATCATATTGGAGATACAGAGCGTTTCCTTCACTCTACAGGGTTTTGACAGTGCTGATCTTAGCAATGCAAGATGGCAATTATATGGAAACTCCCTTTTTAAAATCCATGTGAAAATTATAAGAGAAAAAAGAGCACTTAAATAGTCTGCTTTTGAAACTGTAAAGTTTTCTTTCCCCATTAATGTTACTATTTTCTGGAATTGGTTGTGGGGTTAATGATTGATGCATGCTCAGTTAGGTGGCAGGAGAGGAGAAACTAACATTAGATGGAGGCTCACTAGTAGTGGGAACCTCTCTTTTCACATATGATTACTTAATTCTCTCCACAGCCCTATGTAGCAATATTATTATCACTATCTTTAGGGATGAAGAAAGGATGGTGCAGAAAGATTAAGTTGTCTTCCATAAACTATAAATGCTCCTTGCCAAGGTAGGGAGGCAAGTCTAACTCCAATATTTTGTTTGAGCCATACAACTTGTTGCCTTAATGAGTGGCTCACTTATTTGCATATCTACTCTGTTCTGGGCACTTAACAGAATAGGAAATATAAGTAAGAAATATTACCAGATTTTAGATTTTTAAATATGAAGTGATGGCCAAAGTAATTAGGGTTTAATTAGTAGAGTTCTTTGATTTCATCTATATTGTTTTATATTTCTATATATAAATTGTCAGCATGGAATAAATATACATGAAATTTGTTATTATACTTCATTGTGCAAAAAATTTCATAATGATGTATGATTAGTTTTTTTTTCCCATTGCTTTTATGATTTAGGACATAGACCTATTTTCATCACTAATATTTGTGTTTTGTTGCAACGTATGTGACATAAATTTACCCTTTGCACTTTAATCTACCACGTAGAGTGTTCTGAGCCAGGCTGACATCATCCTTAGAGAAAGAACCATGATTTAATTGGCTCTTGGTCATCTATATTTCTTCTGTAAAACATTTCCAAATTATATAGCCTCACTAATATGTAAAATCTGGCAATATTTTTTTTTAAAAGATTTTATTTATTTATTTGAGATAGTGGGCGAGAGAGAACACAAGAGGCGGGAGGGGCAGAGGACGTGGGAGAAGCAGGCTCCCCTCTGAGCAGGGAGACTGACATGAAGCTCCAACCCAGGATCCTGGGGTCATGACCTGAGCCCAAGGCAGACACTTAACGGACTGAGCCACCCAGGCACCCCCATGTTGGAAGTTTAAACTTGAGTTTATTATAGGTTAAAACAATGAAAAAAAATAATAGGTGGGGGGCCTGAGTGGTTCAGTTGGTTAAGCATCTGCCTCCAGCTTAGGTCATGACCCCAGGGTCCTGCAATAGAGCCCTGCATTAGGCTCGCTGGTCAGAGGGGAGTCTGTTTCTCTCTCTCTCTCTCTCTGCTTCACCCCCTACTCGTTCTCTCTTTGCTAGCTCTCTCTCAAATAAATCAATAAAATCTCAAAAAATCCCCTTAAAATCTTAATCATTTTAAATTATTTTATGTAATGTTTCAAATTTATCCCATATTATAGTCTAAAATAAACCATAAAGAATAGCTTTCCATATAAATTCCAGTCTTCTCTGATGATTTTCAACCAATAGTGGGGTGTGCCCAAACTATACATACCAAATTATATTTTGTGCAACAGGGGATGGGTAGTGCATTCAGGCTACAGACATTTTCAACAGAAAACCCATTATTTGCAACATCACTTGTCAGCACAGGTGCCCTGGTTCAAGTGACCCCAGTTCTGGGAATGGAAAAGCTGACACAGGACTATGAGGGACTAGGTCTGATATCATCTGGGCAGGAAATAGAGAAGGCTAAACTTTATTTATTTTTCTTTCTTTCTTTTTTTTTTTTTTTCCCCAAAGATTTATTTATTTATTTGAGAGAGAGAGAGAGAGAGAGAGAAAAGGAGACAGAGTGTGCGAGTGTGGGGAGGAGCAGAGGGAGAGGGACTTCAAGCTGACTTCCTGCTGAGCTGGGAACCTAACTTGGAGCTCTATGGGCTTGACCTCGAGATCCATGAGATCATTACCTGAGCTGAAACCAATAGTCAGATGCGTAACTGACTGAGCAACCCAGGCAGCTCTGAGAAGGCTGAACTTTAAATAATCCTAATAATTTCTGAATCCTTCTGACATTGGATGGTTAAGTAAAATTGCAGTAAATGTATATGCCCTAATTACTTATATTTGGTAAATTTCAGATGAAAAATCTTGAGAGAGACAGAGACAGAGAGAAGCACACTTGTAACACACAGCACTTTCATTCCTGTAGTTATAAAATATCTTTCAACAGGGATGATACTGGATAGACCCATTAAAAGTATGTTATAGTGGAGTGTTTCCAGCTCTACCAGAGGGGGAAGCTCAAAGACACCATTAACAATAATTCTTGATATTACCATAAATTTGGAGAATTTGATGTTTTATGAGTGAATTCATGGGCTTAATTATACAGACTCTACTATTTCAATATCCATACTTTTCAAAAGTTTTGTGGCTCCACCTCTCCAGAGTATTGTTTTGAGATGTTTATGGATTTTGCCAAACCCTAACCATCTGTTGTCTAGTGAATGACAATGTTACATCCTCTCCAAAGCATTTTTGCTACTCTAAACAAAATAGCTTGGTCCTCTCTATACTTCTACACTACTTGGGCTAGATCTCAATTCTGGCTTTTATTACATTGAACATAATTACTCATTTACGTGCCTCTCTCCTCTAGTCCATGACCTCCTTGATCTTAGAGGCCATTTTTTATTTCTTACTAGCTCATTGCCTGATATTGATAAATTTCATGGAGTTAAATTTAGTTTTTTTCTTTAAAGATTTTTAGTTTTTTTCCTTAAAGATTCTTTCTTTCCTTCTTTCTTTCTTTCTTTCTTTCTTTCTTTCTTTCTTTCTTTCTTTCATTTGAGAGAGAGAGAGAGAGAGCACAAGCAGGGGAAGCAGCAGAGGGAGAGGAGATGCTGGCTCCCCGCTGAGCAGGGAGCCCAAAGCGGGCCTTGATCCGGGACCCTGAGATCATGACCTGAACTGAAGTCAGATGTTTAACCAACTGAGCCACCCAGGCACCCCAGTTAAATTTTGTTTAACATTACCAAACAGTGTTTCTCAAAGTGTGGTCCTGGTATTATCTGTATCAGAATCACCTGGGTGTTAGCTTAGAAATACGGATTCTTGGGGCACCTGGGTAGCTCAGTGGGTTAAGCCTCTGACTTTGGCTCAGGTCATGATCCAAAGGTCCTGGGATCGAGCCCCACATCGGGCTCTCTGCTCAGCGGGGAACCTTCTTCTCCCTCTCCCTGCCACTCTGCCTCCTTGTGCTCTCTCTGTCAAATAAATAAATAAAATCATTTTTAAAAATCTTTTTTTAAAAAGAAATACGGATTCTTAAACCCAACAGCAGACTTACTTAAACAGAATCCCTGGGTGGGACAGAGGATTCCAGAATTTTTTTTTTTCTTTCATCCATTAAGACTCTAGATTTTTATAAGGACTCTAGATGATTATTATTTTTTTTAAGATTTTTTATTTATTTGATAGACCATACAGAGATCACAAGTAGGCAGAGAGGCAGGCAGAGAGAGAGTAGAGGAAGCAGCCTCCCTGCTGAGCAGAGAGCCCGATGCAAGACTCGATCCCAGGACTCTGGGATCATGACCTGAGCTGAAGGCAGAAGCTTTAACCCACTGAGCCACCCAAGTGCCCCAAGGACTCTAGATGATTATTGTACACAACGAAATTTTTTGGTAACAGCTTTAAGATATAACCCATACACCATACAATTCACATATTTAAAGTGTACCATCATAGAGTTCTTTTTCTTTATTCACAAAGTTGTACAACTGACAGCTATTTCTCAGGCCTCCCGGCACTAGGCAACCCCTAAGACAGTTTATGTCTTTATAGATTTGCCAATCTGGCCACTTCATATAAATGGAATTATACAGTATGAGGTATTTTGTGATGGTTTCTTTCACTTAGCATAATGTTTCAAGGTTCATTCATGTTGTAGCAGGCATCAGCTCCTCATTCCTCTTTATGACTGAGTAATATTTCATTGTGTGGATAGTCTACATTTTATTTCTCCATCAGTTGATGGATATTTTGGTTGTTTCCACCTTTGGGGCTATTATAAATAATGCTGTTAGAAACATTTGTGTATAGCTTTCTAATATCAATACTTTTAAAAAGTCTCTGTGGCTCCATCTTTCCAGAGCTATTGTTTTGAAATGTTTATGGATTTTGCCAAAATCCCAACTATCTATTTGTCTTGTGATTGACAATGAAATGTTTTCATTTCTCTTGGTTATATGCCTAGGAGTAGAATGTCTGAGTCATACAGTCACTCTAGGATTTGCCGTTTGAGGAACTACCACACTGTTTCTTAAGTAGCTGTACCATTTTACTTCTCTACTAGCAATGTGGGAAGGTTCCAGTTTCTTTCCATCCCTGTTAGCACTTTCTGTATGGTCTATGATTTTTATTATAATCATGTGGATGTGAGGTGGTATCTCATTGTGGTTTTGATTTCCCTTATGGCCAATAATGTTGAGCATCTTTTCGAATGCTTGTTGATCATCTGTATCTCTTCCATGGAGAAATGTCTACTCAAGTCTTTTGCCCATTTTTAAATTGGGCTGTCTTTTGATAGCTAAGTGGTAAGAGTTCTTTTTTTTTTTTTTTTGATAGAGAGAGCAAGAGACACAAGCAGGCAGAGCAGCAGAAGGAGAGAGAGAAGCAGGCTCCTCACTGAGCAGGAAGCCTAATGTGGGGCGCAATCCCAGGACCCTGGGATCATGACCTGAGCTGAAGGCAGTTGCTTAACCAACTGAGCCACCCAGGCGCCCCTGGTAAGAGTTCTTTATACATTCTAGATAGAAGTCCTTTATTAGGTATTTAATTTACAAATTTTTTTTCCCATTTTGCGAGTTCTCTATCTTCTTAATGGTATCCTTTGAAGCATAAAATATTTTCATTTAATAAAATTCAATTTATCTATTTTTTGTGATTGCTTGTACTTTGGTGTCATATTTTAGAAGTCATTGACTAATTGAAAGTCATGAAGATTTACATCTGTTTTATACTAATAGTTTTATAGTTTTAGCTCTTACCTTCGGGTCTGATCCATTTGTACTGAGTTTTGTATATGGTGTGGGGCAGAGTCCCACTTCATTTTTTAAAAAAAGATTTTAGGGGTGCCTGGGTGGCTCAGTGGGTTAAAGCCTCTGCCTTCGGCTCAGGTCATCATCCCAGGATCCTGGGATCGAGCCCCACATCGGGCTCTCTGCTCTGCAGGGAGCCTGCTTCCTCCTCTCTCTCTCTCTGCCTGCCTCTCTGCCTACTTGTGGTCTCTGTCTGTCAAATAAATAAATAAAATCTTTAAAAAAAAAATAAAAAAAGA
This sequence comes from Mustela erminea, assembly GCF_009829155.1. NCBI lineage: Eukaryota > Metazoa > Chordata > Mammalia > Carnivora > Mustelidae > Mustela > Mustela erminea. The sequence continues at coordinate 46,586,950 of NC_045619.1, read as the reverse complement.
TTTTATTTATTTATTTGGGAGAAAGAGAGTGAGTGAGAGTGCATAAGCTGGAGAGGGACAGAGGGAGTAGAAGCAGACTACTCTGATGAGCAGAGAACCCGACATGGTGCGGATCTCAGGACCTTGGGATCATGACCTCAGTTGAAGACAAACTCTTAACCGGCTGAGCCATCCAGGCCTCCATACATCTAACTTCATTTTTTTTTTTTTTTGGTACGTGACTATTCAGCTGTCTCAGCAACCTTTAGCTGAAAAGTCTATCCTTTGCCCATTGAATTGTTTGATGAAATCAATTGACCATAATGTGTGGTACAATATTATTTTAGACCCATGTGTTTGCTGGAATTGTGAGCTGATCATTTTAAGAAGAGTAGTACAGGATAAAGTAATGAACCTCAAGCTACTTTCATGGTCAGTAGTCTTAATGTGCATTTATAACTCCAAATTTGGTGTGTATGGAGAAGTTGTGAGGATGGGAAGTGATGAGGTAAGGGTGACTGGGGAAGGCTTATGCTTTATAATGCAAACTATTTCATTCAAGAAACTTACTTGGCAAAATGGTCTTATAGCGATTTTTAGTTCCATGACGGGGAATGTCAATTTCTTTGGGATCCACAAAGTTCATTGGTATTTCCTGCAAAAATAAATGATATCAAATTAGTATATCTGATGCTGCCACAAAGAAAATCTTCACAGGGGGCCATCTGATCCAGAACCCTACTGAACTTCAAAGTCATTTATAAAACAACAGACTACCACCTCTGGTTGACCAACACCCTTCCTTTCACAAACATATTAGCTGCACCCTGGCAAGTTGACTCTAAGAAACAGCTCGCTGTGTTAGAAAGTATTATTTTACATACGGTTATTAAAGAAACATATAAAACTTTGATTAGATTTTTAAAATTCTGTTCTGACATAATTGCTAGAAATATATATAAACAGCTGAAAATGGACAATGTATTCAAATTTTTAAAAACTTTATATAAGTTATCAAAAATTTCATTATGATGGATTCTCTTTTAACATTGTATGACTCTGTCAGGATTATTAAAACCTCCCTCTCCAAATGGTAAATACAAAGGGAGTTTTTTTTTGATTCAAGTGATGGCAATATAATTTTTTTTGTATTAAGGAATGGATTATGATTGTATTGTTCCATTTGTTTTTTGTTTTGTTTTGTTTTTTCTTTTTTAAGTTTAAATTCAATTAATTAACATATAATGTGTTACTGGTTTCAGAGGTAGAGGTCAGTGATTCATTGTATTGTTCCATTTGTTGTTGTAAATGCAATATTTTTAGTGAAGGGATTCCAGACACTGTTTTCTCCTACTTAACAGGAATACAAATGTTTTTACTCAGAATATGTCATGGGCCTCAAATGACTGGAGAGGAACAATTAGAGCAGAAATGGCTCTGTGGAAGTGAATTAGATCTTAAAGGTGAGCATCTATAGATGACAACGAAAGTCATTAGCCAACGTTTTCAAAGGGTTGAAACAAATATGTAAAGATCTGATTAGACAAAATAGTAGGATCTCTAGTTAAAATCCTGGAAAATATTATTAGGTAAATGTTAATGTGAAACAAAGGAATTTATTTTTAGATCACGTGAAATACTATTTTCATTACTTGAACTTTCTTCAATGGAAAATATAACTCAACAGCCTAATATTCACTGAAATGAAAGAAATTATCTACAAATGAATTCAATTTGAAGAAAGAAATGATCTACAAATTAATTCAAATTGTTTTCAGTCAGTCTGGAAATTTGAGATCATGAATATGGTCTACAAAGAGGAGTAGTTTACTTTTTAAATATCATTTCCTAAATTTGCATTATTTTAGATATTTATAATATTCATCCCTACTCTCTGCTTTAATGAAATATTATAACTTCTGAGTTCCAAGTTACCAAAAGAAGCGAAGTTGTTGAATGTTCAGTAGAAAGCACACATTTATGTTTGGTAATTTCAAGCACATCAGTCTGTTTTGGTAAAACCATGACAGATCTTTCCTCCCCTGCTTCTTCCTGCTTTATGACACGCACCGACAATGATATCTCCCAGCATTATCCTTCTCTTTGGTATTCCTTGTTGGCCTCATCTTTCCTTTAAAGGCTTATCCCAAAAAACCTATCTGTGGTTCTAGAAAAGAATATTGGATGTACTTTTGGCTAGCTGTGTGACTGGTTCTTTCATCTCACTAGGTTTTCTTCATATGTGAAAAGATGACACACTACAAAGTCTAATTTTAAAAACTCCATGTTCATCTTTTACCTTGGATGCTTAATAATAGTTGATGAGGCTATTGGTAATACTAGCCCACTGCTAGATAGGTCATCATTAGAGTGGTTGCAAATATCTGAACAGACCCTGGAATGATCAGTTTATTAAAATCAACAGACTTGGCTTAAAATGTACAACTGATATACTTAAAGTGATCTACAAAATGGATATTCCCTTTGGACAATAATTCGATCTAAGAAGTTCTAAAGCTCTCTGGGTAGACATGTGTTTTTCCGAATCAACTTAGTCACCAGCAGCCCCGATGGGTTCCCTGAACATGCAGTGACAATAAACAGCAGGCTCACCATGAATTCACTTTGGAGTAAATGTGAACTTGCCACGACGTCCCTCAGCTGTGATCTTGTGAGTATTCGGCTGGCTGACTGCAGATACTCCATTGCCACCGTCTCCCGTGGGGTTGGGGTAGCCACAAAGGGTTCAACATTCCCCAAGCTACTCATGTCCAATGTAAGAGATACATTGGACCCCCGTCTACATTGGGGAAGACCGTTAATACATTTAGAAACCACATGAGTTATTTTGATCACACAAATTTGTCTTTCGTACATATGTACTCACTATTTAGTGAGAACTTTTCCAGAAATAAGGACCAAATGTCTTTTTCTCTTATGGTACCATAGACGAGTATACCAACTATCTACAGTTTCTTTATAGGAAATTGGCAGGTTTTTTGTTGGAAATAAGTCTGAATTGAGAAAATGCACTATAATTTACTAATGATATACTTGCTAGTAATATTAAGTGAAAAATTCAGGAAAAGAAACATCACATTTGGATTGAGAAATGATGTATAACACAAACCAGCTTTATTTTCCGGATGTCTGAGAGTTCAGTATAGAAATCAAATAGTCATTTCTGACATCATTATACTGTACACATGATCTCACTGGACACAGGAAGCTCAGAGAAAAAAAACACTTTGGTCCACATTATTGCCATTGAAATAGAAGTTAAAAGTTTTAAAATATATGTACTGTTTATAATTCTGAGTGAATCCCTAAAAAAATAGCATCCGTATTTTCCATTTATGTATGTATGTGTGAATGCATGCATATATATATGTGTGTGTATGTGTATGTTTTATTTAATTCTGTGATAAACTCCTGAAGATATTGAGATCACAGACTCTTATTCTGAGTTATAATTTATCTTCCCTCCGTAATTTTCCTCTTCTAGTTGGGAGATGAGTTGGAGCTCTTCCAACTTGTAAAGGCCCCTTGTGTCTTGGATAGAAGGTGTGAGTGCCTCTTAACAGTAACACTAGCTGTGTGGAACCAAGACTGAGGGTCAAAGTCAGAGATTATACTCACAAGAACTATTACATTTAAAGGACCTTAGGTATTTCTGAGATGATCCAATATGTTGCCTAGTGGTTGGTATTCCAAGGAAATGGAGAATAGGGAAAAACAGGTCAAAACAAATGTAAACAAAGACAGTAAGAGCAAATACTAGGCCCAGGATATTTCATTCGAAGAGTGCTTTACACGCTTTCTAAAGGGCACGACATCAGGAAATACTCATGTGGCTAGAGCTTAATTTTCAACAATGGAAAATTATTAGAACATACAACAAAAACCCATTGAACAAAAGCATGTTAAGTTCCTTCCTCTTATGAATTGATATGTAATGTCATTTTTGTTAATTTCTAAATGGTTTATAACTGTAGTTTTGGGGGGTTTTTAAAATTTTTTTTTTCTAATTTATTTGAGAGAGAGACAGAGTGAGAGAGCATGAGAGGAGAGGTCAGAGGGAGAAGCAGACTCCCCATGGAGCTGGGAGCCTGATGTGGGACTCAATCCCAGAACTCTGGGATCATGACCTGAGCTGAAGGCAGTAGCTTAACCAACTGAGCCACCCAGGTGCCCTATAACCATAGTTTTAATTCCTACTTTGGCTTGATGTTTATTTAAATTTTTATGAATTTATCTTCCTTATTAATTTCTAGTAATAGTAAATGCAAATCATCCAACTTCTAATGTTTGGAATTTCTCAATTCTTTCTTTGAGACAAATACTGTGATAATTTTTTATGAATATTTCATAGATACTTTTGGAGGCAACTGAACTGATTACCTATTTATATCTATCTCTCTATAAATTTATCTATGCACATATATATGTATATGTATATATACACACCACCTTATTTATATTATTATAATGTATAATAATTTATTATATATTATATGTTATATATATAATATATAATAATTATATATTATTCCAATCTATTTTTCCTACTGGATTTCTCATCGCCTGAGATGTATGTGATCTTCCCCAACACCTGTATTGTTATTTTTCTTTATATCCCTGGCAATTTTTACTTTATATATTTCAGCCATTGTTTTATTTGAAAAGATTAGCAATTACATATTTACTATAAATTTTATCAATATTAAGTATTTATTTTCCTATTAATTCTACATTTTGTCTCACATCTGACTTTTTTCCCCAGTTTTACTGAGACAGAATTTATATTTAGCACCATATAAGCTTAAGGTAGACAACATTAATAATTGAATTACATATATTGTGAAATGATTGCCACAATAAATTTAGTTAACATTCACCATCTCCTATAGAAACAAACAAAAACACCTTTTTCCTTGTGATGAAAACTTAGGATCCACTCTCTTAACAGCTCTCAAATGTACCATACAGCAGAGTTAGCTATAGTCATCGTGTTGTACAGGACATCATATATATTACATTATTTATTACTTATTATTTGTCTTAAATGGAAGTTTGTATCACCTTCCTTCAATTCACCCTCCTGTCACCTCCCACCTCCGGCTTAAAAAAAAATTAATATTGATGACTTGTCTTTTTTTTTTTTTGGCATGTTCTCAAAATATCTTTTCTAGTCTTTTTTTACTATGTTTAATTCTTTTGAATCACTGTTAGGGATTAGGGGATAGCATACTGGATACCCCATAAAATATCACTTAGCTGTTAGAAGAGTTTGTCCCCCATCATCTTGTGTGTGTGTGTGTGTGTGTGGCTGTTGTGAGTGATTGACAGGGTCCCTGTGATTTTTGAGTAGGAAGTAAACAGTTGAGGAGGGTGAAGAGTGGTTCTATTCTCAGAGCAAGAATTTTTATCTATTTTTAGTGGGAAAGCAGTTTGTACAAGTTTCTCAATCCAGTTCCTCTGGCCTTTAAATTGTCAGAAATTCCTTCCTAATTCTGATAATACATTGTTTATTAGGTTTTAGTGTATTTGTAAGACTGCGGCTTTTGCTTGCTTCATAAATTTTTTTAGTAAGGAGTTGGGACAGGCCATTTATAATCAGATGCTATTTTAAATTATTATTCCATCCAATCAATCTTCTGCCCCCAAAGAGTAAAGCGTCTGCAGTCTGTCCATTGAGTGATACTCTGTGCCATGGTGGTCTAGTAGAAAGGGAGGTCTCTTCTATCCAGAGCGGGCAGAGCTGTGCCAGGAGCAGGCATTTGAGTGAAGCCTTGAAGGTAAAAGTTCATAGATAAATTTTCCGTAAGAGGTTATTCAAGGAGAGAGCCCGGCAGGAGGAAAAAAAAAATGTGGAAGCAGGAAATGATAAGGCATCTTTGAGAAATGGCATATAAGCAGTTTGAGCTAGAGTTCAGTTGTATAAAAGTGCATTTTGGAGTTGGGGGGCAGGGTTAGGTTGGAGAAATGAGAGAGAAGCAAGAGTCACAGACGTAAGAGTATAAAATGCTTGTCCAAACCCAGAAAAGAGAATTTCGAATGTCAGCTTATATAAACATCTAACAGGGCTTTCCACAGCATCCCCTGCCCACACTTGGGGGATGAGAAGCCTCTGAGATTCCATGTCTAATAGGGTCCATTTGATCAAATGAACAAAAGTTCCACAGATTCTGTGATAAAGTGAGAGCCTTGAAAGCATTTTCATGCAAACTGACTTAGTAAGGAAGAATGACTTTTGTCTGGCAAGGGAAGGAAGAAAGGAAACTAATATTTATTAAACATCCATGATTTGCCAAGCGTTGTTCTAAGCACTTTCACATATGCTATTGCCATCTCTGTAACAGCTCTCTGAGGTTATTACTTTCCCCATTTTATGGGTGAAGAAATAATTAACTTAGGAACATGAACATGGAACAAAAATTCAATCCAAGCTAGACTACGAAACCCAAGCACTTTCTGATTCACTTCCCAAAAGCAAGGGTAGGGTGGGCAGATTATGTCAGGCTAGCCAGTGCCCTACGTGGAGCTGGGGGTCAGCTGTTAGGGGAAGGTCAAGACAACTGAAATCTAATGTAGAGGCAGGGTACTAGTCAGCGTATGAATTCCAGCCTCACCGTCAGATTTGTCTGGGCTCAAATCCTGCCTCTCCCACGTCTTTCTGGTGGACCTAGCCTTGTTGCATCAGAATTTCTTCTTCTTTTATTTAGTGAGTAATTAAGGGTACCTTCTTCAGAGGCTTATTCCAAGGATGAACCCGACAGCGTAAGTACACTGCTTCTAAGAAGTGTTGCCTGGCTATTATTTTGGGTAATAATGGAATAAAGCCCAATATAATTCCCACCTTCTGCCTCCCTAAGGGATCTACTTTGAGAGATCTTCGCAGAAACAAAAAAATTGTTTATGCTGAGATTAACGTTTTGAAATGAACTGAATCTACACATTTGTCACTCCGGAAAAATACATCCTTCTTGATAACCTACTTATCTAAAACTTACCCTTTATTATGGCAAATCCATTTCTCCTGAACCCTAAACAATTTCAGAACACTTCACCTCAACACCTCAGACATTGTCTTGAAGTTCAATTATGGAATTAATCATGTACAAGCTGTTGACTGTGCAGACAGCCTTCTTCCACAGCACAGCCCTTATCAAGGTAGTTCTCTTCTCTCTTGGCCATGAAATATTACCATAGGATGTCATTAACTTGGAAAAATCTCTGCTTTTGTTAATTTTTATTTTCAAGGAACAAATTAAGTTAATTGAATTAGAAAATCAGACCAGTAGAATCAACTCAAAATATCTGTTCACTTCTTAGTCATGTCTTGTGCTTGCAGAAGACATTAAACACACATCTATATATGTTTTAAAGTGCTAATTTTTTCATTATAAAAGGAACCCGTGTTCCTTGCAGAAGATCAGTGGAATTTAGAAGTTTTAAAAAGGAAATTAAAATCACTCAGTCACATAAACTTCACTAGCTTTTAAACTGACTTTTAAATTTTGCTATGTTAATGGCAATCATGGCAGTGACTTGTTGTTTTAAATTTTATTTCTTTGGTTAGAAATGGGGATAAATACATTTTGGTATGATTACTGTTCATTTATCAGTCCTAACCTTTGATACTTGTTTGTGCTCTTTCCTAATGTTTACATTGGAGCATTAATGTATTTATTGTTGAAGACTATGATATATAAGAAATTAAATATTTCTCAGATGTATGTGTTGCATATATATGGTATATTATTGCCTTAAAACACCAAGGATTTTTTTAAAGTTATATCTACATTCAAACATTTCAATCTTTTTTTTTTTTTTATGGTTTCTTGCACTGCTTTAACAAACATACAAATTCTGCTGAAAGCTTAATTTTTACTAAAAGTTAATCTTTTAATCTAGTTCTAATTTATTTTGGGGTAAGGTAAAGGTGTGAATCAACTAGATTTCTTTCTCCCAAATCAAGGTGTCTAACACAGTTCACTGAACAATTTGGAGAAGAGAGGTGTTTTATAATTATAGAATCTTAGGTTTTTAACCAGCTATTACTGACTAATGATCTGGAAGACAAAATGCCACTTTACTGAACTAAGAGAGAGGCATTTTTTCCCCAGTATCCATAAACCAGTGATAAGAAGTCAGGATCGAATCAGAAAGACATTTCAAAAACAAAACAAACATCAGAAGTTAAGAGAAAATTCAAATTAAGATGCGGGGGCTGGGAGAAATCTAACAGACTTAGAGGGAAAAAAAATCGACAGAAATAATAGGAGACCTGGACCTTTAATAAAAACAGAATGTGGAAAACTAAGAACACAAAGTCCTACTGAGACTTTGCTTCTCCTTTGTTATGTAACTCTGGAAAAACCGTTTAGACTTCTTTATGCCTCATGATTGCTGTTGGACAGAGGGGAACATAATAAGAAGCTTTATCAAGCTCCTGTGGTAGGACCAATTATTATTTATGCCAAAAAAATAAATAAGCGGGAGGAAATTCAAAAGATACCAATGCAAACAATTGAAGGAAAAAGCAAATTCTTAAGGAAAGGTAAAAGGAATGCAATAAACAGCATACTAATTACAATTAAGTGAAAAGGAAAACATGTATAAATATTATGGCCCAGGGCCACACATCCATTTCAGCAAGGGCTTATAAACAGTGCTCTGCTGAAATTGTTCCATTCTGCACCACTGCTCTTAATGACCAAGAAGTGGGAAGAAAATACAGCTAAAAATATAAGAGCACTACAATCGACTTTGAGAATAACTCAAAATTAAGCATTGATTTTCCCAGTAGTCAGGGCTGTGTGCTGAATTTTAGAATCTGGGTTTAGGCAGAAGGCTTATAGTCTTCAGCCCTGGGGCCAGGAGGCTATACCCAATTCTCAGATACGCTGTTCCCTTTGCGGTGCCTCGCCCAACAGGACCAGTGAGACTTCAAGCCTGGCACCCTGCTCAGTTCCAGATAAGGAATGGAAATGGGAGTCCGAGAATAAAAGGAAACAAATGATCATTTTGCCCGTAGCCCAGGAAGATGTGCTTCTGAAATTACTGGATTAAGAAATTAAGTTTCAATGGGGAGTGGTGGTAGTTGCTTATCTTGAAGTATTTGAAATGAGAACGGAAAAATATGCCCCTGAAGATTATAAGAATTTAGTCCAGAATGAAATCAAAGAGATCTGATCTTTGAGAGCTTTCCCAACCTTAACTCTTTTGTGGTCGTCATACTGTAAAAAATAGACGTGATTCATTCAGAACTGTCTCTATAGCTATGCACATCTCAATCCTACATGATGAGAAGTGAGACTTTTAATATTGGCGTCCTCTCCAGTTCTGAACTGTTGGGAGACTGAGATGTTCAGTCCTGCCTTTCCTCCCTCCTGGTGTGTTCCCTTTATGATGCTCACAGATCTGACCGTCTTGGCTTTATTCCAAAGGTGAGCGTCCGTAAGCCCCTCCAACTCCAACTTGATTTTTTTTAAATTTAATTTTGTTCCATTTGTCTGCATTTTCTGTTTTTAGGGTACTTTTAATAAAAAGAAAGAAAAAAAGAGAAGTTTTTACTCACTTGCAATAACAAAGGAGGAAACAGTGGTGAGAAAGAGACTTCAAGTCCCTTTACTATGTGTGGCTTGAATAGCCCCCATGGTTCTTTGAAACATCTGATTCTACCCTTTTTAAGTTCCAGAGGTCATGGTATTTAATGAACGGTTTGCTGTTCCTCTCCACCTCCTTACCTTCAAATGAACTATATATAGTACTAACTCCCTTTCTGGATCACTTGACAGATGAAAGGGTAAAATTAAAAAAAAAAAAAAAAAGTTAAGGAGTGCTAGGCATTTTAAATTGTGGCTTAAATTCAAAGCTCTTGGAAAGTTAAATGTGACACAAAATGCAGTGTTACTAATTTCTAAAAGCTAAAATAAATGAATAGATATTGTGATCATCCATCGTAAAATTTCCCAAAGGAAATCCTGTAGGGAAGAAATGTAACAAGGATAAAAGAGACCAAGCACAGGCCCAGGAAGATGACAAATGAATTTCAGCCTAAAGCAAAAAGAAAATCTCACAACGAAGAGAACATTTTTTGGGGGGGGGGAGGGGGGTGTGGGAAATGATTGATTTCCCTACTTGAAAGCATCTACTTCACTAGGTAGAATGCTGCTCTCCCTTTTGAGTGATTAGATAAAAATTTTTGAATTCATACAATGATATCTGATTCTTTTATGCAAGGTATAGGGCAAGGTGAAATTGACAATATCCTTCTTTTATTGTTTGAAAACATAAAAGTCAGTGGGTGCCTGAATGGCACAGTTGGTTAAGCCACTGACTCTTGGTTTTGCCTCAGGTCATGATCTCTGGGTCTTGAGATCAAGCCTCCGATAGGGCTCAGCACTCAGCACGAGATCGCTTAAGACTCTCTCCCTCTGCCCCTTTTCCCCTCTAAAATAAATACATAAATCTTTAAAAAAAAAAAAAAAGTCAAAACAATTGTTAAAAAAATAAACATAAATTGAACTTTTTATGTTTTTCTTGGAGCACTGACCTTGGACTGTGAGTTTAAATCAGCGCTCTGCACTTCACTTAAGTTCTTGGGACCTCAGACTACTTAATCTGTAAATGCAGCTGATAATAAAACTCACAGGGTCGATTCGCATTATAAAAGTTAAAGAAACAAAGATATGTGAACATTTCCAGCCCGTATCTGGCATACAGTACACGTCTGTGAATGATTATAATAGCTAATGATGATCATGTGGTAATTCTTACTTTACTCTATCCTTAAATAGCTGTGTGCAAGCTATATGGCATAAACGTTGCTAAATATTTGAAGAAGGCAATATTGGAAAAGTTGGTTAGTGATGAGAAGTCGGTGGCAGTGTTACATATGCAAAATCAGTGGCCCTCTAAGTGGACACCATTTTCATACCTCGAGCCCTTAAAAGTCTTACCTCATGTCCTTAAAATTATTTAATTAAATTTTATTTTTATTTTTATTAAATATTTAATTACATTTAGCTAAATTTTAAATATTTTAATTAAATTTAATTAAAATTATATAATTTTTAGATTAAAAAATAATGCGTATTCACTGTAGAAAACCTAAAACTAAAGATAGGGAAAACATCCCATAATACCAACACTTAAGAATGATCGCAAATAACATTTTGTGTGTATTCTTCAAGTCCTTATATGTATATATGGCATCATCTAGATTTTTACTCCACATATTCCTTCATGACCTGCCATTAAACTAAATATATCATGGTTATCTTTTCATGTCTTTAAATTTATTAAAAAACTATTTTCAAACACTCTGTAGTATTCCATTGTATGGATGTCCTGTAGTTTGTTTACCCAGTACCTTATTTTTGAACATCAACTTGTTTTTAACTTTTCACAATTATAGACAAGACTGCAAATAAATAACCTTGTATGTAAATGCTTGTGCATTTCCATGATTATTTTTAGGTTGAGGAATTCCAAACACTCCCTCAAAATCTCTGAGTGTAGAGAAGTCACCGAACACCTGGAATGCGGAAGAGGCAGGAAGACTGACTCTTGGAGCTCATTGACATGGAATTAGCTCAGACGCTCTTCATCTATTGTTCAGACCTTTATAGTAGCTCCCTAACAAGAGTTTGTAACTCTAAAATCTCTTAGTCCGGTATGTTTTCTTCCAGATTTCACCCGGATGATGTCTGAGCATTGAACAGATGATAATCAAATTCTAGAGATTTTTTCCTCTGAAATCTTTTAGCAATTTTTCCATCACGTTTCCAATATATTCACGAAAAATGACTTACCCTAAAGTGTGAACTTCCTTGAGGGCAAAGACTGTAATCCTCCCTCTGAATCTAGTCCTGAACACATGGAGAGTAACATTTTCATTTTCTGTGTGTATGAGTGATTGCAAGTAATTGGTTAAGGTAATACTGTGTAGAACAATTACTGTGTTCTGATGGCTTTTCCAATCCTTCTGAAGATAGGAATAGTGGGGGGATCATGTTAGATAGAAGCTGGAAATGTAGAATGGAGAAGCCATGCTTATCCAGATAGAGTAAGTATTACACTTGATTTATAGTTTGAATCTTATTTAAGTATCAATGAAGTCTAGCATTAACATCCAAAAGACCTACGATGCTTTTGTTAGTAAAAAAGGGGAAAAAAAGTAGTGCTTTGCCTTGTAACCAAGTATGATTAATTTTTACTTCTTTTTGGCATTTAGTATTGTTTTGACTGTCACTCATGGTGAGGAGGCTGTTTCCTTTTTAGCAAAAGAACAAAATGATGGTAGCTCTAATTTTAGTTCCCAAGTTTAGTTTTCCAAGTTTGTATAATTAGTTTAGAAAAAGATGATGCTGAATGAACATTAATAAGTCTCAGTGAAAAAAGCCATCCTTTCCGAAATAAGAAATCTTTCTTTGACTTTTAGCTGATGTATACATATACACATGCACAATTTCCTAAGTAACACAAAACAATGAATAGCTCTCTGTCCCTTTAAGCAATTACTGAAGAACTCTTTTAGTACTGAACATTAAAGATAAACTAAAGTATATTCAGGTACTTTCAGGATTATAACGACCCATCGAGTTTAGCTAAAATGTAAAAACATAAAGAAATATACAATTCAACATAACATGGGTGCCTGGGTGGCTCAGTGGGTTAAGCCGCTGCCTTCGGCTCAGGTCATGATCTCAGGGTCCTGGGATCGAGTCCCGCATCGGGCTCTCTGCTCAGCAAGGAGCCTGCTTCCTCCTCTCTCTCTCTGCCTGCCTCTCTGCCTACTTGTGATCTCTCTCTGTCAAATAAATAAATAAAATCTTTAAAAAAAAAAGAAATATACAATTCAACATAATAAAAATAATAAAAAATAAATTAAAAAAAAGAAAAATATACAACTCAGCTTCAGTTTTTTATATGTTTTTCATCTGGTTGCAGCCCCATTTTTAAAGAAATGAAATTCTTAGGGAAATCCAACTGCTTTTTAAGTTAAAGACTTTTTTGTCAGTTAAAAACATTTATTTTACAATACACAGGCAATTGACTTGGCATTAGTTTTTTTAGCATTAAGTGTATTTCATACATATATAATAAATTGTATGTTATAATTTTATATAATATATTATATATTATGTAAGTTATTAAATATATTACATAGCATTGAAGTATAGTTGACACACAATGTTACATTAGTTTCGGGTATACCACATAGTGATTTGACAACTCTGCACATTATATTAGGTTTACAAGTGGAGCCACCATATTTTTCAGTTTTAAATAGCAAGGAAAGGGGAATTTTATACCTCAACAGCACAATACAACATATAGCTATAAAGCTACCTAACTGACACTGATAATTCTGATAATTTGCAGTTCCACTGCAGTAAGGCAGTAATTTCAACTCTGGCTGCAGTTAGAGTGCATGTTGATAATACATCTCAGGAATTAATCATTGAAAAGAGAGAACTTGACTGCTTGGAGGACTCTGTTAAGCAGGAGCCGCCCATATTATTTTTCCTCTTAAAAAAATCAACAGTTTGGTAAATTCTTCCTCTTGTCTCTGCACAGATTATCAGGCATTGTCTGCATATTTATAATAGAGTAAATGCCCACTTTAGGAGTCCTTGCATGCATGGAACTGTGTCATCATGATGGGAATAGAATAAGAGGTTTAGAAATATGTCGATCAAGCATTTGTTCTTTAAATCTGTGGTATTATGCAGTTGTAGACATTCCTGAACATATTCTGTGATTAGAATCTCACCCATGCTACAAAAAGTAGCCAGTGTGATTTGGATCTTTGTGGAGCCAGTTGAAAGCTAAATTTTTGACAAGGATAAACACTACTTTCTCCACATCCAGATAATTGGGAATGTTGTATTTTCATTTTTCTTTCATTTCAAAATACATCCTAATATCAATAGAGAAAGTCAATGAAACCAAAAGTTGGTTCTTTGAGAAGATCAATGAAACTGACTAACCTTTAACTAGATTGAGCAAGAAAAAATAAAAGACAAGACTCAACTGAAATCTCAAATAAAAGAAGGGACATCTCCTCCCACTTTACAGAAATAAAAAGAGAAGACTATGAACAGCTGGATACCAACAAATTAGATAATGCAGATTGACAAACTCCTAAAAAGACATAAGCTACGGAAACTGATTCAATATGAAATAGGTAACTCGTAGACTCATCTAAATAGAACCAAAATAAATAAAGAGATTGAGGGCGCCTGGGTTGCTCAGTGGATTAAGCCTCTGCCTTCGGCTCAGGTACTGATCTCAGAGTCCTGGGATCGAGCCCCCCCATGGGGCTCTCTGCTCAGCAGGGAGCCTGCTTTCCCCTCTCTCTCTGCCTGCCTCTCTGCCTACTTGTGATCTCTCTTTGTGTCAAACAAATAAATAAATAAATAAACAAATAAACAGATTGAATTGATAATTTTAAAAACTTCTTATAAAAAAAAGCCTAGGACCAAAGTGACTTTAGTGGATTCTACTAAATGTTTAAGGAAGTATTAACACCAATCATTCAAAAACACCTTCAAAAAACAGCGAAGGAGGAAACAATTCACAGCTCATTATATGAAGCCAGTATCAGCCTCAAATCAAAGCCAAAGAATATAAAAAAATTACAGCTTACTATTAATAGGAGCCGACATCAATATGAGTCTTTACCCATATGAATCTAGATATAAAATCTAGATGAAAAATTCTCAGCACAACATTAAGAAACCAAATTCAGCAACATATAAAAAAGATTACACAGCATGACCAAATAAGGTTTGTTTGCAAGCAAGAATGCAAGGTTAGTTTGATAAGCAAAAAAATCAAACAATGTAATAATGCCATATCAAAAAGATAAAAGACAAAACCATATATCATCTCAATAGACTCAGAAAAAAACATTTGACAAAATTCAACATTTTTTTATGATAGAAGCACTGAAAAAACTGGGAGTAGAAAACAGCTTCTTCAACCTGATGAAGGGCATGTTTATAAAACACCATAGCTAACATCACACTTAACACTGAAATACTCAGTTTTCATTCTAAGATTAGGCACATTTTCTTGTGCAAGTAAGGCACAAGTACTCTTCCACTTCTATTCAATTTTGTACCAGAGATTCTTAGCCAGGGCAATTAGATGAGATAATGAAACAAACAAATAAAAATTTTGACTGGAAAGGAAGAAATAAAGCTATTTCTATTTGCAGATAGCATGATCTCATATATAGAAAACTCAAAGGAATCCACAAAAAATCTTAAATATAATGCTCCAGTTCCACAAGGCTGCATGATATAAAATCAAGAGAAGAAACCAATTGTATTTCTCTATAGTGGCAACAACTACCAAAAATGAAACTAAGAAAACAATTCCATTTACAATGTCATCAAAAAGAACTAATATTTAGGAATAAATTTTGTAGAAAGTGCAAGGGTGGTGCACTAAAAACTGCAAAACATTGTTGAAAGAAATTAAAGACCTGAATAGATGGAAGGGCACCCCACATTTATATATCAGGAGACTTAATATTAAGATGGCAATATTTCTGAAATTGACCTACAACCATCAATGCAGTTCTTGTAAGAATCCCAGCTGACTTTTTTGCAGAAATTAACATGCTGATCTTAAAATTCATATGCAAATGCAAGGAACCCAAATAGCCAAAATAATCTTGAGCA
This sequence comes from Mustela erminea, assembly GCF_009829155.1. NCBI lineage: Eukaryota > Metazoa > Chordata > Mammalia > Carnivora > Mustelidae > Mustela > Mustela erminea. Next base: position 46,571,267 of record NC_045619.1, on the reverse strand, counting down.
GAACGAAGTTGGAAGACTCATGGATCCTGATTTCAAAACTTACTACAAAGATACACTACCAAAACAGTGTGGCATTGGCATGAGAATAGACATATAGGTCAATGGAATAGACCTGAGAATCCAGAATAAATAAGAAAAGATGTTCAACATCATGAGGCATTATGAAATCAAAGCCACAAGGAGATATTGCTTCACTCTTGCTAGGATGACTATAATAAAAAAGATGACAATGACAAATGTTGGTGAGGATATGGAGAAATTGGAACCCTCATACATTGCTGGTGGGAATATAAAATGGTATAGTAGCTTTGGAAAGCCAGTTTGGCAGTTCCTCAAAAAAGTTAGACCTATAGTAACCATATGACAAGTAATTCCATTCCTAGGTGTAGACCCAAGAAAAATGAAAACGTATGTTCACACAAAAACTTGAACATGAATGTTTATAGCACCATTATTCATAATAGTTAAAAATGGAAACAATCAACTGGCAAATGGATATACCAAATGTGGTAAAGCCATACAACATAATATTTTTCAGCCCCAAAAAGGAATAAGGTACTGATACATGTAACCACATGAACGAACATTAAAAACATTAAGTAAAAGAAACGACAGAAAAGGTCCCATATTTCATCATTCCATTTATATGAAATGTCCAGAACAGGCAAATCCTTAGAGATAAAAAGAAGATTGGTAATTGCCAGAAGTTGAAGAGTAGGGAACTGGGGAGTGAATGCTAATGGGTACAAGACAGTGAGAAAGTTCTGGATTGAGAAAGCGGTCAAAAAATCGGCAAGACCTTATAATCAATCTTTTATAATTTTGTCACAACATCATTTTAGTAATAAAAGGCCTATTTATTAAAAGTTGAATAAAATTTTTGTTGATTGTTAGAGAGAAGGAAGGTGGGAAGGATGAAGGCCTGGAAGGAAGGAAGGAAAGAAGGAAGGAGAAAAATACGAGCCAGAAGTACTGAAAATATTTCACAGAGAGACTCTTTCTAAATGCTAAGAGCTAGGAAGCAACACTGGAATATATGCGCAGGCCCAGGGACAGTGGCAGCTCTGATTATTTGTGGGACGTCTATGGAAAATGTTTTAGCCAACATGTATATGTGCTTGCCTAACACAACAGAAATCTTAGAGAATAAAATCTTATAAGGATCATGTATGTCAGTAACAGTAAATTCTCATCATAAGCTTCCTGAGTGAAAACATAGGGCCATTTTATCACACAGCTCAAGATTCCGTATATCTGTATCACTCTGCCTGCTTAGTAATAGGCAGAAAATTTCTTAGTAAAGGTAACCATGGAGACGAATTTTCTTCATACATCTCTGAGTCGTCCTGATGACCCGCATCGTTTTTACTTCAATGTATGTCTCTCAGTCTCTTTCCGATTAGGTATTAAATTTAATTAAAATCCCTTCGCGTGTGCGTGCGTGCGTGAACACACACACACACACACACACACACACACACACACCAGAAATCTCTAAGGGTGTCCTCTTCTCTTAGAGCTCATCTGGAACCTCTGCTTGTTATATTAGGTTTCCAGTCAGAGTGCCACTGTCTGCATTTCTGCCCCCTCTGGGTAGATGGCAGGAGAGGTTGCAGGAAAACGGAAGGAAGAAAAAAGAAAGCATTGATTTTTACAGACTAGCTCATCCTCCTAACTGGTGTCAGACAGGAAGGCTGACTTAGCTTCTGCCTTCGAGTCCAGGAGCAATAACCAGCTGGGCCTGGGTGAAAAGTGCCCAGGCTCCCAAAGTGGTCATGGGGCTACTAATGTTGTAATAATGTAATGTAATAATATAAGTGCTACAAATGATGATGAAGATGATGACAGTACCTAACGTTAAGTAAGCTAAGCTGGCAAGAAGTAGCTTAGTTGTATTAACTCATTTAATTTCTGCACTAATTTTGGGGGAAGGTAGGATATTTTCCTCTTTTGTGTATGGGGAAGCTAAAGATGTTAAGTAATTTATCAAAAGTCATAAAGTAAGGCATGTGAATAGAGGTAGCGTGGTTCCAGACACTTCATTCTCAGCCACAAAGCTGTGATGAAATTAGTGCAGCAACAAGCATTTATTGAGTACCTACTGTTTTCTAGAAACCATCTTAGGCCCTAAGGAGGTGGTTGCTGCCAGGGTTAATAGGACATAGCTTATGGTCTTGAAGACCTGAAGGGCTGTAAAGAAAGAAACCCTTAGAGATGGTTTTATTATGATGGAGCCTGTCATGGGAATAGAGTCATGCCTAAGAAGTTACAGGAATAGAGGTTATGTACCAGTTTTCAAGAGTTATGTACTGGATTTCAAGTTCAAATCCTTGAACTTTCTTTTAGTCATTAGAGAGGAACACTTATCAAATTAAATTTTCACAAAGAAAATTTTTGCATTTATGGAAAACAATTAGGTATTTTAAAAAGTAATTAAATTTAATATCTATCTGAAAGCTTCTAGAAGTCCCTCACTCACTGAATATAAGAGGCAGAATCCCTTAAATCATTAAGCAGGGCATATCAAGTCATACCTTCACCTAAAATGAACTATGTCCAGACTGAAAATCTACCATATCCAGTTTCCCCAAATGTTTATCCAAGAACACCAGTTTATTTCAATACACATTCCTGTGTTTGTTCAGGACTCATTTAAAAGTGTACCACCCAGGGGGCGCCTGTCTGGCGCAAGCGGTAGTATGCAGCTCTTAATCTTGGGGTCGTGAGTTCAAGCCCCATGTTGGGTGTGGAGCCTACTTAAAATAAATAAAATGAAATAGCAATATTAAAAAAAAAAAGTGTACCACCCAGCAAGCAGTTATGGGCTTTGGTCAGTTAGAATGCTTCAGGAATAAGGCAGGATGAAGGTCGCCTTCTCAAGTCGTTGACCTTTCACCTTGGAATTTCAGAGTAGGGAGTTGCTTCCTTTGGCCAGTGAAGAGTCAATGACTTTGCTGGGTTACTCTGTGGCCACGGATCGTATCTAAAGTACCATCACTTCTCAGATGGAAGGAAGGCCTCAATTACGTGGAAGAGTGTTGGCGATAAATAGAGTGGTACTTGATTTGATTACCATGATTACCTTCTTGCCAAAGCAAACACACAATCACGTTATCAGTGATGCCTAGTACAAGTATAGATGGTTAAATATAAATTATTAAACACAGTTGCCAATAGTTAAAATAAGCCTTTCCCCTCGCGTAAATAGGGATTTGTTGACTTGAAGCCATTCATAGTAATTCACTTTTATTTCTGGGTCTTCTCTTATCCGCCCTCAGATGGAATAATTGCAGGATCTCCCTGAAAACCAAATGGCCATTCACCCAAATGCAGATATCATCCATACCAGAGTAAAGAATTCTTACTTTGGATACTGTGTTTTAAATCTAGATGATGACCAAGGAGCAGATGGACTGGTAGAAAATAAATATTTCTGGAATGCAAAATGACATACACATTTTCAAGAGTGAACTGAAATTTGTCATGGAAAGGCCACTTTTATACTTGCTGTAGGAAATATACCCCTTTGCTTTTCCATAAATAAAAATGTTCTAAGTTAGCATGTTTCAACCAAATCAAATAAAATGAAAAAAAAAAATTCCAGAAGCCATGTCCCATTAATTTTCTAGAAAGAGCGAACATTTTAATATAAAATTAATGTTATATATGCTTTTCCCTGCCTCTATTGAGATATAGTTACATACCATAAAATTCACCTTTTTGTTCAGTGATTTTTAGTATAGTCACAGAGTTGTGTAAGGAGTGTAGCAGCTAATTTATAACATTTTCCTCAGCCCATAAAAGTAACTCCCTACCCGTGGACAGTTACTCCCTGTTCTTCCCTCTTCTCGGTTCTTAGAAACCACTGATCTACTTTCTGTGTCTTTGAATTTGCCTATTTTGGACATTTCATATAAATGGAAACATGCAACATATGACCTGTTCTGTCTGGTGACTTTTACTTAGCATAATGTTTTTAAGGTTCATTCATGTTGTAGTGTCTATCACTCACTAATGCATTTCTTTTTATGACACAGTAAATTCTGTTGTATGGATATACCATACTTATTTACTTATTTATCAGTTGATGGACATTTGGATTGTTTCCACTTTTGTCTATCATAAATAACTCTGTCAAGAACATTTGTGCATGCATTTTTTGGTGGACATATGTTTCATTTCTCTTAGTATGCACCCAGCAGTAGAGTGGCTCGGTCACAGGACAACTCTAGATTTAATTTTCTAAGAAACTGCCAAATGTCTTCCCAAAGTGGCCACACCATTTTACATTCCCATCAGCAATGTACAAAGACTCCAGTTTCTCTACAAATTTGCCAATGCTCATTATTATCCATACCTTTGATTACAGCCATCTTAGTTGATGTGAAGTCATAACTCCTTGTGGTTTTGATAGTACTTCCTTAATTATTAAGGATATTGAATGTCTTCCCATGTACTTATTGGCCATTTGTACATCTCCTCTGAGGAAATATCTATGCTAATCTTTTATTCATTTTTAAACTGGGTAATTTGTCTTTTTATTTTTGAGTTTTAAAGTTATTTCTATATTTTGAATATTAGACCCTGATTGAATATAGGATTTGCAAATATTTGTACAATTTTGTGAACTGTCTTTTCATGTTCTTGATAGAATCTCTGATGGTTAATTTTACATATCAATTTGATGGGGACATGGTCAGATATTTGGTCAAACATTATTCTGTGGGTTTCGGAATGAGACTAAAATTTAAACTGCTAGACTAAAGTTAAGCAGATTGCCTTCTGTAATGTGGGTGGGCCTCCCCAAATCAGTGGAAGACCTGAATACAACAAAAAGGTTCACCCTCTCCCTGTTAACAGGGAATTAGTCCATCTTGACAGCTTTTGCATTGGGACATCAATTTTGTCCTTTGTACTCAAACTGAAACATGGACCTTTTTTTGAACCTCAAGCTTGTCAGCTTTGGACTGGAAATACACCACTGGCTCTCTGAAGTCTCCAGCTTTCTCACTCACCCACAGATCTTGGAACCTGCCAAATTCCACAGTCATGTGAGCCAATAATAAATCTTATAATAAATCTCTTTCCGTGTGTTTGTGTGAGTGTGTGTGTCTACACACATCTGTTCTGTTTCTTTGGACATCACTGCCTATGGTCTCTCCTTTTTTTAAAGGCCTTTATTTATTTATTTATGTAATTTCTACACCAACATGGGGCTCAAACTCATGACCTTGAGATCGAGAGTCGTATGCTCATTCCACTGGGCCAGCCAGGTACCCCACTACATTGTCCTTTGAGCACAAAATGTTTATCTTGATGAAATCCAAGGTACATATTTTTTCCTTTGTGGTTGTGTTTTGAGAGAAATTACTGGTTAATCCAGAGGTACAAAGATTTACACGTATGTTTTCTTCTAAGAGTTCTGTAGTTTTTTTTATTATGTATTGGAAAGCTTATGAGAGTAATGATGTACATTTTATAAATAATAAATATATGATAACATACATGTTGATAAATGTCTAATGACAGATATTTATTTCCAATTCTTTTTGCTATTACAAACAATGTTATAATGGGTATTTTTGAATTCTATCTTTGTTTATTGTTTTGTTTTTTTTTTTTTTAAGATTTTGTTTATTTATTTGACAGATAGAGATCACAAGTAGGCAGAGAGGCAGGCAGAGAGAGAGGAGGAAGCAGGCTCCCTACTGAGCAGAGAGCTTGATGTGGGCTCCATCCCAGGACCCTGGGATCGTGACCTGAGCCGAAGACAGAGGCTTTAACCCACTGAGTCACCCAGGTGCCCTTATCTTTGTTTATTTGTGCAATTATGTTTGAAAGAACAATTTTGAGAACTATAATCATTATAAACTTCTACTATATATCAAGTATGGCCAAAGTGAATTTTCTTTGTTATTTAAGACATAATAAAAAGGAACCACTTTACCTCTTTTATCGCCCTCTCTACCAGATTCTAAGATTTTATAACAGGACAGCATTATTAGAATATAGGAATTACGATCACACTATTAAACACTTGGATTGATTCTACCATATCTACACTCTAAATTAACCTTCCATTTCCAGGTATAATTATTAGTAATTTTCATTTTTTCCTATTGTTCAATAAAAAAAAAGTAGGTGCATCTCCACTAAAGTTTATTTCTTTATAAATCACATGCAAGTACTGTTGCACTTACATATTATGCAAATTATAAAACATTTGCAAGATTTGAAATAGGACAGGGCAAAATGAAAATAAATATAAATAATTTCTCTAGTATCTTTTTCTATATCTCAGTGGACCATTCTCCACACTCCTTGGTGTGGACACACACATTTCAAAACCATGGTTTGGATGATCTAGACTTAGGTAGTGGCTTCTTTCAGCTACTTTGGATATACATGATGGTGAGAACCTGAGATGGTGTAACAGAATATCTACCATATCAGCTATAATCACCATTCACGAAAGGTTGTTTTAAATAACATTTTAGTTGTCTATCAGGGAAGCCATTTCAATCCATCTTCTTGACATACAACTGGTAATCATTAAGTTTTCACCACAAGAATTTGCCATCCAAAGGATGTCTATAACTGTAAAGACAAAATTAAAATGTTCTACATGTAATATATTCAACGGCACTTCTCCAAGGCAGATGGCAATGGAGAATATGTAAAACAGGCTTTTGAACAACGGCTAAAAGAATATTCCCGTTTCTCTAACAAGCTATTCTCCTTTAGGTATCGTTTTATAAGTTAATTCATTGTTTCTTTTTACCAGAGACCTCAACATAGAAATCCTAACCTGTGTCTAGACAACTCAAGCTCTGAAATATTCCATTTTTATTTTTAGTTCTCCAGGACATGTTTCTGTGAATGTTATAATAACCAGCAAGGAAAACATACATACATATATAGAGAGATAACCCATTTCTCAGGTAAAGGGCAGCTAGAAGACTAGAATAACTTTAAATGCCAACTAACTGTCACCTGGGCATGTTAAGTGGTCCTAAGCTATACCAGTGACATTTCACCCTGAAAATGGTCAGATTTGATGATAAAAGTGGACTTCAGAGATATACGAATGAGTCTAACTCTCAAAAGACTCTTAAGAGGGATGACAAAGTACCTAGTCACCACATTTAGCAAATAAAAACACAGGAAGCCCAGTTCGATTGGAAAAATAACTGTAACTGCTGATTTTTGTAATTTAATTTAAAAAGCAGAATACAGGACGTTTAGGGTGCCCTGACAAAGTCCGTAGAGGATGCAAGACAAAATCATGAAATACAGGACATGTCCCATATCTACGGAATGCCTACCAAAGTGGGACATAATTGATTTAATTTTCAATTCCTTTTAGGCATGTATGCCTTTCTTTTGTGCATGGCAGAGATTTATAGATGTGGGAAGGGAAATAAGGATGAAGTACCCAGAGATTTTCAAGACTGATTAGAAATGAATTGTTTCTTCTCTTTATCATAATGTTTTTATTGATTCCATATTTTAAAAAAATGCTTGCTTTTATTATGTACTGAACAATCTCATATAAAACCTAATAGCTTGTCAGTGGTTTTCCTTTAAGAATGCTTATTGATTGCCAGTATGAATAGGGAGGGATCCACGCTAAGCAACGAAAAATAACATTTTTTTTAAAAAAATCTCACACAGTCACAGTCCTTGAAAGGTCATCAAGTTAAAAGTCTGACTGCAGAATGAAATGAGTTTTTTAAAAATATGTGATTTTAATTTGAATTTTCTATTATATATTGTATTGGGAATTGCTTCTTAACTGTTGGGACATTGGAAACCACAAAGTACTCTAAGTCTTAACACTGGTAGTTATACTTCTCAAGAAAGGTTTTTAAAAAAGACTTCATGGGGGCGCCTGGGTGGCTCAGTGGGTTAAAACCTCTGCCTTCCGCTCAGGTCATGATCCCAGGGGCCTGGGATCCAGCCCCGAATCTCTCTGCTCAGCGGGGAGCCTGCTTCCCTTCCTCTCTCTCTGCCTGCCTCTCTCCCTACTTGTGATCTCTGTCTGTCAAATAAATAAATAAAATCTTAAAATAAAAATAAAAAGACTTCATGGTCCACTGTTTTCTATACAAACACACACACTCTTTTTGTGTCATACCATTCTGGGTTGAATATTTGGTAGAACAATTTGAAAAACGGGATGTTACATAAATTCTTCATGTCTCATGTAAAGGAAATGTACTCACTCTAGCAAATAGTCTGCAACAATTTAAATATTTTGAGTTTGCCCACATTATAGATGAGGTGAAATACATATAAAACTTGAGAAATGGCAATTCTAATGGAGAAATAGAAGAACACATAAATTTGTAGACCGAAACATTTATAGCAGGTAGCTTATGTTTGAAGTATGGTACAAAGCATGATGTGAAGGTAAGTCCTTTGAACTTTCCTACTTTCACATGTCTGAATTATCAACGCACACATTTCCCACCAATTCTCCGTGTCAGATAAGAACATTTGGAGAGCCCTCAGGGAGATAAAAACAAGGTGCTGAAGACAATCTGTTCAAACGGATAGAGTTCGTTAACCAAATACTACTGACCCACTCCTGGAGTTCAGGCCCACACCTAACAAATTCCAAAAGTTCTTCAGACCTCAGCAAGTCAAAATATACTACGGAAATCGTTTTTGACAAGAACTCTTGGGCTAAGCTTTAAGTAATCAGTATCTGGTTGGGACAGGAACCGCCCAGTATCCTGTGGAGGAAAACAGCTGACACGAGGGCCATTCCAGCTTTCCCTCATAATCACGCTTTCTGGGGTACTGCCAGTTCGCTCCTGGGCTGCCCTCAGTAAGACGTACCATCGCGGGAACCCAGAGTTCACAGATGCAAACGTTGCAAGGCTCCCCACACCCGCCCTTTCCTGCCGTGAAATTCCCTCACCTTTAGTTCCACAGCGACATTGCGCTGTATCAGGAAACCCCTTTGCACTGCGAATCCTCACGCAACATCTAAAACTCCTTTAGCAAATTGTGTTATGGTTTTGTTAGGAGGGGGAGAAAGAGAGCAACAGATCCTTCTCTTTTTTGGGAATGCAAAGTGGGAAGGCTGAAGCACCCAAATCCTCTTGCTCTCCAGTCCCTCTCTATTAAATCTTTACCGCTGCGAACAAAGAAGTAAAAAAGCCTTTTGTGGTTGGTCTCACAGAAGCATCTTCTGGAGGGCCAAGGACAGGAGAGCTGGGAAGCACTGTTGAGTGCATCTGCTGTGTGAACAAACACTAGTCCTGCTGGGACGGCCTTCTGTAAATGATAAGGGATCTCAGAGAAAGGGTGGGGGGGTGTTTCTGCAACTGCCCATCCCCTTTCAGGTGGCTACATGGCCCTTTCCCTGTCTGCTTGAGTGGCTTTAAATCTTAAAATGGCAACAAATACCTCTAGCAGGATTTGGGGGAACAGAGAAATGAACTGCTCAGTTGTCTTCTGAGCAAAAGCAAAAAGCCCAACCTGCTGTGGACCCTGAATTTTTCCATCTGGTAGTGGCGCAAAGGCGCCATCTAGGGGCGGAAGGGGGCACCACCAGCTCTTCTCCAAATGGGTCGGGTTTATGCGGGGTAGGCTGAACATACGATTTTATTTTAGAATGCGTCTATTTTTCCACTGACAAAATTGAATACAGTCTAATTCTGGATATCTGTATTCATAAGAATATATCCACACACAAGGCTAAAGCAGAAGAATTACGGAATGTCTTGGACATCAGGGGTGGTAGGAAACAGGAAGAAGTGTGAGCTTTTGTAACACACAGACCTGGGCTTGACGCTGCAGCCCACAGGCTCTGTGGCATTTACTTAAATGTGTTTCGGTTTCCTCATCATTCAAGTTGAGATTATGAAAACGTCTCTCCCTGAGGTGGTTATGAGGAGGAAATAATATTACACAATCACAATGTCTCTTGCACACTACCTGACACATAGCAGCTTCTCAATAAATGATTAGTATTCACAGAGACATGTCAAGGCTTTTCTAGTTCTTTGCTCTCCATAGAGGGGAATAGTTATTCTGGGACTTTTTTTTTTTTTTAATTGGTACTAATACGAGACCTTGGGATGTTATCCTATATTTAAATATGCCCAATAAATGATCTTACTTCCTCCGTCCCCTTCTCTTTGCCCTAAAAACTTTTTCTGCCTGGGTTCAGAGGTAAGCTCAGATTTGGTTCTTCACTGCACAGGGTTTGCTCATACAGAGAGCTGCTTCGTAGCACTGATGCTTTTTATTCTAGGCAGGCCAAGGGCGGTTCAGTTATTTAAAATGCACATCTTACATAAACAAGATCATCCAGAAAAACGTGCTTGCCATATGTCCCTGATAAAAACTGCATTGCAGACATTTGCCCATTGTTATCTCTGTTCCTTGGATGCCCCATAAAAGCACTTAGGGACGCATGCCACTGCCGAATATCTAAAGCTCTCGGCTTAGTAGGTTAGAGACGAGGCTAGAGAACCAAGGGAACAGTTTTGGTTACAGTCAGAGTCAACATTGCACATGGTAAAACTGCTGTCCAGGAATAGACACTCATTTCTCCTGGCTAGCATCTCAACAGGGGCACTCACTGCTATCATGAATAACAATTGGCAGCCGTCCCCCAACCCTTGGGTATACTCCTTGCCACTACAGTGGGATCATAGGTGAAAAGAAGAGCACACAGAGGATTGCTCCTGTCCAAACAGATGGTCATGCAAATCAAAATGGGAACTAAAATGAGGGAGAAGCCTAGGGAATATTAAATGCCTTTCCAGTGCATTTCAGGTTTGCTGCCGGATTCTATTTGGGTCTACGACGAGATTTTTTAAAGGGCCTTGGCCAATGCCAAGTCTCCATGAGTGCTTAAAAATATTTATTTAGTGTCGGGCTTTTCTGCTACTTCATTATTGGGAAAGCCCGGATTACGGCTCCACAAAATATTAGGATTCAAAACACTGCAAACCTTTTCTAGTATTCAATCTTTGCTCCACAGGCCTGGCCTCCAGAAGATCAAACCCCCACCCCCACCCCCGCACCCCCCAACCTGCTAATACAGCTAGGAAAGAGATCTTTGGGAGGGTAGTTGGATGATACTGGAATTACCAGGGTCAGTAAGAATAGCAAACTCTCATGAACAAGCTCGTCAATTCTTTGGTGACTCTATGCCCTGAGCTGACCTTAATTTAAATGTATTCAAATTTGGGGGTGGGAAATGTGAAGAAAGAACAGACTAGCAGAGTTTGTTTTCAAAATAAAGGAGACATGGGGGCGCCTGGGTGGCTCAGTGGGTTAAAGCCTCTGCCTTCAGCTCAGGTCTGATCCCAGGGTCCTGGGATCGAGCCCCGCATCGGGCTCTCTGCTCAGCGGGAAGCCTGCTTCTCCCTCTCTCTCTCTCTCTCTGCCTGCCTCTCTGCCTGCTTGTGGTCTCTGTCTGTCAAATAAATAAATAAAATCTAAAAATAAAATAAAATAAAATAAAGGAGACATGGATGAATAAATGGCAAAACTCTTCTGCCTTTTGGGAAATTCATCCTGGTTATGGACTCACCATGGACACTTCCTCTCCCACCCACCTTTTTCCTGATTTCTTACCACCAAACCCAGGGCACTTTTAGGTCTTGTGCCTAGGACTTGCAAATGCCTCGGGTGAATAAGAATGCTTTTCCTGTGTAAGAACACAAGACATTTCAGGAACAGGAAAAGCCTATCCGGTCCAACATACCTGCCCTTTTTAGGTTTATCTTAATCTCACCTTCCTGTATTGTTACCTTTCTTCGTCTTCCCATACAGAAAAAAAAACCCAATACCCCTCAACCCCTCCCCCCCAAACCCCACAAAAAACCCTCCACCACATTTCTTGTACATTTCTCACGATCTCTACTATGGCTAGACCTGATAAAATCAGACATACATTTTAGCCCCACTGTCTTTAAAACTAACGACTTCTGAAAATAGTTCTCAAGGCTGGTAGCCAATTTGTCATTTTTCTTTTTATAGAGTCATAAACAGTGAGTTTGAAAGAAGAGGCCTCAAAGAAGCTTGGCTTTGGGGGGTGGGGAGATCATCCGGCTTGATTTTACACTTAGATTTCAATTCTGAGTTATCTTGTTTGTCGTGTTCTGGGTACCAACATTTGTTCTCCGAGTGCTCTGTGAGAAGGGGTACGTTTATAAGGAGTCAGACTTACTAGCAAGAAAGTACACAGGTGGCTACAGATTAATCACAAACAGCAGAGACCTGTTAAAAAGCTTAACATTCTCTTTCCTCGTATCTGACATTTACAATAGGGGGAGGTAAGCCACTCACTATGGTGAAAAAGGTGAACTATTTTTGTACCAGATGTTTCATTACTTGAGAAAATGCACATGTTCAGTTAAAAAGCACAAAAATGGGCCTTCCGTGCAAAGCCTTCCCAGGGACCCCTGGCAGCGTTTATACGGAGTGTCTACAAGCTTCAAGTCCTGGATTTTTACTTTTTAACTGTGCCAGTCAACAAATCACTGAGAAGACACCAAAACTGTCTGCCAGATGTCGACCACTGATTAATTTGTCTTAAGTTCAGCCAAAAGGGAAGAAAATATGGGTGGAGCATGAATAGCAAAGCACAATCAACATCTGACCAACCAGGGTTTCCTGTCGCCATGGGAACGCAATTGATTGGCACTGGTTTCCTGTGTACAAGTTAAAAACCAGTAGCAACTGCAGTAACAAGAATAAACTACAGATAAGAGACTTGGAAATTAAATCAAGTCCTATCATCAAAACGTCAGCTTGAAACCCTGAGCAGAAACGTCCTGAGATAACTTTTGAGGTCAGTTTTTCCCCCCTAAAATTATTTTATATTTGCAGCATATTTACTTCTAATTTTGCCACTTTTGGCATACGGTCTGCAATCATTAAAAAGGTCACGGGAATTCAAACTTATGTTAGGACTTACATATTTTGCCCAAGACTCAGCATTTCCCATCACTCAAGAGGTAACACTTTACTAATGCATTGAGTGAATTTTCATTTCACTCTTTTTTTTTTTTTTAAAGATTTTATTTATTTATTTGACAGAGAGACCACAAGTAGACAGAGAGGCAGGCAGAGAGAGAGAGAGAGAGGGAAGCAGGCTGCCTGCTGAGCAGAGAGCCCGATGCAGGACTCGATCCCAGGACCCTGAGATCATGACCTGAGCCGAAGGCAGCGGCCTAACCCACTGAGCCACCCAGGCGCCCCTTCATTTCACTCTTTACATTATCTTGGATTACAGCTTTCTGAGGACAGAGGGATTCTCTTGCATAAGGACAGCCCCAAGGATATACACAGATTAAATATTACAAATATAAATTGTAACCTAAACTTTCTACTTTTTTTTCCTCAGAGATTTTTAATTTATTTATTTGAGAAATACAGAGAGATAGAGAGAGAGAGAGCGCATGAGCCAGGGGAGGAGCAGAGGGAGAAGCAGGCTCCTCACAGAGCGGGGAGCCTGATGCGGGGCTCAATCCCAGGACCCTGAGACCATGACCTGAACCCAAGGCAGACACTTAATGGACTGAGCCAGTAATTCTATTACAGTGGGTGCATGTTTGGCGCAACACAACTCTATTTGCTTCCAGTGTGGATTCTGGAAGCTTATTTCGTTTTGCTTTATTCAGCCGCTCACAAATACTCACGAAGCATCAGCTATGTGGAAGCCCATATAAACTGAAGATACTGACAAATTAAACAGCAATTTGCCCTTTGGTAATTTGCCTTTTATTTTTTAGGAGTTCACAGAGCCTCTAAAAAAAGTTAAACAAGCCTCCGGAGGATTGTGGCAAGTTGCTGAGGAATAACGAAACAGAGGAGAAAAATGTTTGCAAAATCTACTTTTTTTTTTTTTTTTTACCACCACCATAGTGGTTATGAGTGGATTATGGGGCCAAGACTGCCCAGGTTTACTTTCAGGTTCTGCCCCTTAAGACTGCGATCTTGGGCAGAGGGCACAGCCCGAGTGCACATCGGTTTTGTCATCTGTAAGATGGGGACGCAACTAGTATGCTTACTTCATTAGCTCATTGTGAGGATTAATTGAGATAATAGGTGTAAAACACCCGGGCCAGTGTTTGGCACCTGGTAAGGGCCATGTAACTCTGAACGGGCATTATTCACAGCTTTACTGTGGACGGCCGCTCTCAAGACACCTTCAGTACTGCTGCTGCAAAGACCACGGCTTCCTCTGCAGTTATGCCTTGTGTGATTATAAATTTCCGTTATCATTTTTGCTGCCCCCGCCCCAGCGGCTCCCACGGCTCCCACGGCTCCCACTCCTGTTAGAGCCACGGTGCTGTTCCCGCAGTTCTTGCCGTCAGAGCTGTCACTGTCATCACCAATTACTGGAAGTATGGTGTATGGTGAGTGTGTGTGTGTGTATAAGGCCCCACAACATATTAGTGAGGGTTATCTCTGGGGGTCAGATGGCTGTGACATAATTCCTATGTTTTTGTCTTGGGCTAAATATGCTTTCAAAAGGGGAGCCTGGGTGGCTTAGGCAGTGGAGCGTCCGCCTTCCGTTCAGGTCGTGATCTGGAGTTCGGATCGAGTCCGCTGTCGGGCTCCCTGCTCAGTGGGGAGTCTCCTGCTTCTGCCCTTTACACTGCTTGGGCTCTCTCCCTCTCACAGATAAGTAAACAGAATCTTTTTAAAAATGATAAAAAATACATGCTTTTGAAGTTTCCATGATAAAGAATGTGTTATTTGAGGGCACCTGGGTGGCTCAGTACGTTAAGAGTCTGCCTTGGGCTCAGGTCCTGATCTCAGGGTCCTGGGCTCAAGCCCCAGGTCAGGACTCCCTGCTCAGCGGGGAGTCGGCTTCTCCCTCTCCCTCTGTCCCTCCACCCTGCTCGTGCTCTGTCTCTCCTGACCTTGCTCTCAAATAAGTAACTAAAATATTTTTTAAAAAAAGAAAGAACATATTATTTGTATAGTTCACTGTATAGTTCAATATTTGCATAGTTTTTTGACAAGAATTTAGGAGTGTCTGGGTGACTCAGTCAGTCAAGCGTCTGACTCTTGATTTCAGCTCAGGTCATGAATTCATGGGTCAGTTTGAGCCCCGTGTTGGGCTCCACGCTGAGTGTGCAGCCTACTTGAGAATCTCCCTCTCACTCTCTCTTTAAAAAAAAAAAGAATGACAACAATTGATAAGGGCTGGAGAAACATTGAGGTCTCATATTTACCTATATTTGGTATTGCCTCCTGGCCAATACTCCCTTACTGAGAAAGGAAGGGTATAGGAGGCCCCCTTCTCTGTGCTCAGAAGGTATCTTATAGATCACCTGATTTTTTTTTTTTTAAGATTTGATTTATTTATTTGACAGAGAGACACACAGTGAGAGAAGGAACATAAGCAGGAGTCATGGGAGAGGGAGAAGCAGGCTTCCTGCTGAGCAGGGAGCCTGATGTGGGGCTCGATCTGAGCCCAAAGCAGATGCATATCAACCAAGCCAACCAGGCACCCCTATAGATCACCCTATGAAGACGTAGGACCACATGCTGTCTTTTATTTGTCCTCTATGCACTAAGATCACATAAGGCATTTAGTCCCTGCCTTATTTCACTGTTATTTTTATCTCGTGTCAAACCTTTCCTCATTTGTCTCTATGTTTAAGAAGAAATATTTTTGATCAGAGAAGAGATCTTTGTGTATTTTAGCCAAGCTATTCCCAGGAGAATGCCCTTGGGCTGGCCCATAGCTCAGTTTTGAACAATTATCCTGACATTATCCTGAGAACAATCCCCACAAGTTCTACCGAGAATAAATAAAGCACAATGGAGTAAAATTATCCTCCAAACTAGGAAAGGCAGTTATATTTTAGTCAGGAAATCTAAGGCTTTTCAATGTACTATGTGTCTTTGCCCAAACTGTCCTTGCGGGACAAATGGTTTTAACAGCATTGAGAAAATAGAAGTAAGGAGTGGAAAGCATTCAGAGTAGCTGATTGTTTTTAGAATAGTGACAAAGTAACCTTAATCTCTTTACTGTTCCTCTTACTAACTGTCCTGACACTTTTTTAAAAAGATTTTATTTATTTATTTGACAGACAGAGATCACAAGTAGGCAGAGAGAGAGAGAGAGGAGGAAGCAGGCTCCCTGTCAAGCAGAGAGCCCGATGCGGGGCTCGATCCCAGGACCCTGGGACCATGACCTGAGCCGAAGGCAGAGGCTTTAACCCACTGTGCCACCCAGGTGCCCCCTGACACTTTATTTAAAAAAATTTTTTTTATTAGGTTCAGTTACCCAGTATATAGTACATCATAAGTTTTTGTTGTAGTGTTCAATGATTCATTAGTTGCGTATAATACCCAGTGTTCACCCCAACGCGTGCCCTCCTTAATACCTATCACCCTGTTACCCTCTACCCCCACCATCCCCTTTCTATAACCCTCAGTTTGTTTCCCGGAGTCCAGGGTCTTTCATGGTTTGTCTCCCTCTCTGATTTCTTCCCATTCCATTCATCCTGACACTTTAAATGTTAAAGGATTAAATATCTGATTTTATGAGACAGAGGGGCCAAATGATGACTTTATTTCTAGACTATTTGTCAAAGTTTTGGGATGAGTGGGTTCACGCTCAGATCTCCAGCACAGCTCCTGTTAAAGGCAAACTCAACAAGTTTGTCTCTCTTTGTTGGGAGAAAGCCTTTCTAATGCCCGTATAGGCCTACATGGGATGCTCATAATCAAATAATATTGCTTCGCATGTAGACTCACATCACAGAAGGGTCATGACGAGGTGATGTTTGCAGCCTAACTTCATGGGACATTGTCCAGGAGCCCCAAGCTAAAACCCAGTAAAGAATGATTCTTTCCCCTCCCCCCTTCATTCTCCTCCTATTGTTCCTTTTCCATCTGCTCAATCTTTTTGCTTATACTTCAGTCAAATTAATTCAAGAAAATTTCATCAAAAAATCCAATTCAATGCAATAAGCATCTATCAGACACCTAATGTAAACAAGACATTTTAAGGGAAAAATCAGGTTTCAAATTTGTGTAGAAACGTAAGGGCCTACAAATTTACGTACAGTGGTTGATAGCGGGGGGTCTAGAGGCAGACCCCTATATCCCTTCCATGGCTCCCACGGTCAGTTAGGTGACCCTGAGTCAGTGACATACCCTCTTGATTAACTTCTTAGCATAAATAGTAGGTAACACATCGAAGTTACTCTGTAAAGAATTACACAAGAAAAACTGATAAAAGAATTCCTAAGAGAAGTTATCAGACACTTTTTTTCTGTGATTAGGTGTTCCAAATGGCCAATGAAAAACTGTATCTGAGAGTCAGCAATGGCTTTTCTAGGATATTACTTTTCGATTTATATTTGTGATAAACAGCCCCTGAAAGCCCTAAAGATGTCTCAGATCCACTGAGGGGAATTAGAGGTGGTGTAGCTACTTCACTGAGTCAGGGCAGTGGAACCGTACTGGAAGAGTCTCATGGAGAATGCTTCCAAACAGTGCAACGGGTGCATTGTACATAAAACTCCCGAAGTCTGAGGAAGACATGTGTGCCCAAACAGAAGGAGACCCCAATTCCCCTCAGGCCTCTGAGTCTATCTAGGGAGGTTTCTCATGAGCAAGCTTATCCGAGGAAACAACTGTGGTCTCAAAATTCTTTTCAGGGAGGCCTGGGTGGCTCAGTCGGTTAGGCATCTGCCTTCCACTGAGGTCATGAACCCACGATCCTACAATTGAGCCCTGCATGGGGCCCTCTGCTCAGCATGGAGTCTGCTTCTCCCTCTCCCTCTGCCTCTGCCCCCTGCTCATAGGGGCACTCTCCCGCTCTCAAGTAAATAAATAAAATTTAAAAAACAAAACACACACACACAAAAACTCTTTTCAAAATTGGGGGTTCCTGATTAAGAAAGAAAGAAAGAAAAAAACCCCTGCAAGACCAATAGCAGAGCAAGGGCATGGAGACTTGTGCTTACCTTAGAGTATAAGAAGGGTAGGCCCCACCAGCCCAGCTCCCACCCCCCACCCCCAAGGCCTCCTGCGGACACAGGTGAAAACCCGTGTTTTCACAGGTTTTCTGTGATTTCACTTCTGATTGAGATCGAAATGTGAAATAATTTAGAGCTGGCGACCAATCGACTACAACGCTTTGCCTGAATAACCCAGTGCTGACCGATGGTTCCCAGAGATCTACAGTTGTTTGTCAACAAGTTGGTTAACGTTGTCTCAGTTCCTTCATTAGTAACACGCAAAGCGGTTGTCTTCCAGCACCCGCATCTTGTGATCCTAATAATTTTAGTAATAGATCCATCCCCAGAAACACTGTGCTCAGGAAGCAGGTAAGAGCGGTAGGAGTGAATAGGGAAAGGGATTTTCGACAGTCATTGGAAAAGTTTTCAGTTTTGCAATTGACAAGTGGTTTCGTCCAGCAGGGGGCGTGCCTGCTGATTTGACTCCAGGGCAGAATTATAGGAACATCCCTGGGACGTGGGCCAGGACCACTCACATTGTGGTTTTCAAATGCAAATAATTTAAATATAGAAATATAAAAGATATTACGTATACTTGAACATTGACAGGCAGTTAAATATAAAACTATGCTAGATTATATGCATGAATTTAAATACATGCATATATTTAAAATCATATGTACATAGATATGTATCTATCATGTGTATAGATCTAGACAAACATATTTATATATGTATCTATCGCCTCAACTCTTCCCCAGAGCTACTGAGGCTAAATTTTTGTTTGACTCAAGAATATTTCCTATCTAGAAATTCTATCTAGATGGGGGAGGAAGTTCTATCCAGAAATGTTTCTATAGAAATGTTACAAAATTTCCCTAGGGGAGTCAGATCTGAAGTTAGGTCTAGGGGCCATTGCTCAAAGTTTCCTCTCAACTCTAAAATGTTGCATGACTGACTTTTCAATCATATATGATCACCACCTGCTTCCTGATTCTGACCATACCCATCACGACCACTGCCACCAACACTGAGTGGGAATGAAGGAAGGAATTAAATATTAAGGTCTAATATGCTCCTCCAGGGACCTTGATAGGCAATAAGAATACTAATGGTGTTAAGATATCCTTATCCCAAGGAGTCTACAATTTAATTTACTGAATTACACAGTTTAGCCTTCTAAAGAATAATAACGATTTAGGGGGGGAAAAAGAGTGGGGTCATGTTTAAGCCATGTTTGTTTTATTGTTTTTATTATTTTACTTATTATTAGTATTTTTAGGATCTTGACATTCTTTTTTTTTTTTTTTTAAGATTTTTATTTATTTGCCAGAGAGAGAGGGAGAGAGAGCGAGCACAGGCAGACAGAGTGGCAGGCAGAGGCAGAGGCAGAGGGAGAAGCAGGCTCCCTGCCGAGCAAGAAGCCTGATGTGAGACTCGATGCCAGGACGCTGGGATCATGACCTGAGCCGAAGGCAGCTGCTTAACCAACTGAGCCACCCAGGCGCCCCGGATCTTGACATTCTAATGCCACTTGATTTGTGCCTCTCCTCCCACCCCTAAGGGGATGAAAGCATTGAATGACATGTACCAATTAAACATACTCTAGGGAGACTCTTATTGACACCATATTAAAGATTTCATGAGACACTCTCCCCACTGTAGATTTTACTGGTGTCTCTGGAGAGGATGAAAAGCCAAACTCGAGAATTTCTGTCACACGCAGAGAGGCCTAGGTTTTCACTTTTAAAACATACTGTTGTTTCAGGGCACCCCCTACAGGTCATATCTAGTAGGACACATTTAAATTAGAAATCAGAAATCTTTGGGCTCACCACTTCTTAAATATGTCCCTCATTGCTCTCTCAAGGATTTCACATTTAATAGAGATTAATTATTCCAATAATATCTCTGTGTATATGCTTCCAAAATATCTACGAGCCAAGCTCTTAGACTCAATCTGCCCAAATAACAAAACATGTAAGATCTCTCTCCCAAGACCTGGTATATGTGTTGCGCTTTATTGCTTACACTCTCTGATTCTCAGAGATTGAACTGGAAGTACACTCACTCTACTCTGAACTTCTCTAATACCGAGGCCCTTCTCTTGCACAGTTTTTAGCTAGGACAGGACCTGTTTCTATTAATTTTTTTCCTATCCATTGCCGCCTCCAATACATTAACACTCCATGACCAATGAGGACAGAGTGGGCAATAAAATGCTTTTAAAGTTGACATAATACACTATAGAGCTGGTTTAAAGTCAAAAAATACTCTTGTCCACAAAACAGTGATGAAAAATCAAGCCGTTATTGCTGCAGTCAAGACTATAAAGATTACCTGTATAAAGAAGTTGGATGGAAGAATTTCCCCACTGTAAAAGTTTCATGAGCATTTTTTTTTTAAGAGACTGAAACTTTAAAATCCCGTTAGGAAAGTAAAGACAAGAATAAGGACAGTTACTCCATACAAATCTCTACAGGATATTTGAAGATGAAGTTCTTGCTTCATCTGGAAAAATCTGCAATCTTGTTATCTGAGATCTCTGTTTAGATTACTTTATAGATACAAGATCATTCGACTGCATGATTTTTCATGCTTGAGAGTCTTGATGCATACCGTGCTGTAATAACAGGTTCAGGATAGAATCTCTTTAATTTTACAAGACTTATATATTAAGCCAAGCAGACTTTCAAACTCATTGGTCACACAGCGGGGTTGGAGAAATGAAGCACCCAGGAATGAAATGGCAAGTAATAAGTTTTCCACGTCCTGGAACTTTCTAGAACTAAATGGACTTTTCAGAGCTGAAACAGATGAGTAAAGCTAACTCTGATGAGTAAGGTTAACTTTGTATTATTCAGCCAGTATTTAAGAACCCTTATTACATGTGTGGAACTAGGAAGCAAGGAAACAGATAAATGAGTTCCTGGGAGATTTGACTTGTATGGGTTGTGTGTGTGTGTGTGTGTGTGTGTGTGTGTGTAAGAGAGAAGGAGAGAGAAGGCATTTGTGGAGTCTAAGAAGCGTTGGAGAGGTGGTGTGAAGGTAGCTTATTCCCAGGGGTCTTGTTTTTTTCTATGGATGAGCTGGGGAAAAGGAATTTAAGGAGAGCAGTGCAAATTTGGAAAGATTGCGTGGGGCAATGAGGATGAGCTGAGAAAAGCAACAGATTTCTGAGCAGTGTCAAGCAACCCTTGGAGACTTCACATGGCTAAGGATCCACATTTGAAGTATATTCTTTCAGGCTATGATAGGTCTTTGCCATGCTTTCATTATTTCTTTTATTATTTTTTAAAGATTATTTACTTATTTATTTGACAGAGAGAGAGAGAGATCACAAGTAGTCAGAGAGAGAGGGGGAAGTAGGCTCCCTGCAGAGCAGAGAGCTTGATGCAATCTCAATCCCGGGACCGTGACCTGAGCTGAAGGCAGAGGCTTAACCCACGAAGCCACCCAGGCGCCCCTTTTGCCGTACTTTTAATCTATTCACTGTCACAGGCCCTTTAGCACTTCATCATTCCTATGATCATTATTGATTAAAATGGATTTAAGATTCCACTTTACTTTTCAGAATCCTTAGGTAGACTAAGGATTCTATCAGGAGAAGAAGATTCTTCTGTGAATGGGGATTTAGTCACAAAATACTACTGTAGAAATCAAAAGGCAATGGCAACTAAAACACAACAAGAATAAAACTAATCATCCAGGAAACTATATTCAGAGCAGGGCAAAAAGGGTTGTTACAAGCTCTCCTCAGTGGCGCAGGGTGCTAGAGAGGACGTGCAGGGCGAGGAGCTCAGACTCCTCCCTCATGGTGGTTAACGAGGCAACGGCCAGCACCAGACTCTCACATCTGGAGGCTAAGGGGGAGATGATGGGGATCATCTGTTTCGCTTTGTTTTTGAAGTAATTCTTTCCATAAAATTGACCTAATGGTAAGGGCTTATTCCTTTGTTTCTTATTGAAATGTAACAAATATTCATAGCAATAGGTAGTATGTGTCACACATGGTGCTAGAGACGAGAGAGAAGGAGGAGTGGGGCAGGCAAGATGGCGGGCCTGGGAACAGGGAGAGATACTGAGCCTCCCATGAAATCTCGGAGTTAGAATAAAAATTAGCTCCTGAGTAAAAGCATTTATGTGTTATAATACACCTTAGCAATATTAATTTCATTTGACCCATTGTCTTTAAAATTACCTGTGGATTGAATGGGAAATGAAAAGGATTGGACGTTAAGCATTGTTACAATGAACATGGCTTTCAAATGAAAGTGTTCAAAGCAATTTGTTATTTCTCAAGTTATAGCTCTTTCATCACTACACTGAGACCGTCTTCGAAAGTACCTGCCAAACAAGGCTATGGTTCACCTGCCAGAGAGGACATTACAAGTCATTACGGAAGGAATCTATCTATCTATCTATGTATCTATCTATCTATTTGTAACAGAAACAAGAACTACCCTCTTCCCTAGAGGACCCTGACTAATAATGGCCTCAACGTGCAGTTCTCCACTAGAGGGCACTATTTGCACACACTACAATAGCCTTCATCCAGGCCCGCTACAGAACATGCGGGAGAACAGAGCCCTCTCACTGGGTTTAAATTACATCCAGATAATCACGACACGTTACGGAATGGAAATGACATTTTAAGTTTGTGATATATGTCCAGGTAAAAACAAAAGCAAAAACAACCCAAAAAAAACCCCCCAAATCCATCAGTTGAAAAATTATTTTGCTGCAGTCACCCGCTGGGTGTGACCTGTGATTATTCACCGTTGTGCTCTAGAGGTCATGTATCAATAGCTGGGAAGATATGATGATAACAGAGTGGAGCATCGCTGCAGGGGAAAACGATGTTTCAGCGTCCAGAAAATGCACAGAGCAGAACCGTGAGCTGTAGCTTTATGACACATTTCAAAGAACTCCAAAGGCAATTTGTCTGCCGGCAAGGTTAAAAAAAAAAAAAAATACCCTGACACAGTAATGAAAATTCAGAGCTGGTCTCTCTCTCAAAATAGGAGGCAAAACGTACGCTGGGAATCATCTGTACCTGCCCTGATTAAAATGCTTCTACAAAAAAGGCCATTTTGCCTAATTCCGTCAACCTGTACATCCAGACCTGGAACATAGTCCCCTAGCAAAAACTTGTAATCTCATTTGAAAAAGCCCTGCATTTAGGACTCTCCGCAGGAAAACTCTCATTTGGTTGTGGGTGGAGGCATTAGCAAGCCTCAAAACATAGGAACAACCTCTACTTTAGGGGCAGGACAAGGGAGAATTCTATAGAAATGCTAACATTATGCAGCTAAGGGAAATAAGCCTAATTTGCTCTAAAAACAGGTCAGAGCCTATAGAATGGCTCTAAGAGTTCCCAGAAAAGAATTGGGCTTTGCTCCCCATCGTGGGGGTGGAAATAGAAATCACCTACCAAAGCAGGAAGCCAGGGTCCAGGATCAGATCTGGAAGTTAATGGGTGCTGTGTTGAAAGCTCGGTGGGGATAACAATGCTGAGAAGACTTTCCTGCTTCAATCTCAGGACGCAGGAGCCTGGGTCATGGGTGTCTAGTGGAAGACACAGAGAGGAGGACCCAGAGGGACTTAAACTGTTGTTACTCCACCAGGGGCCACCCGGGGCTCAGACACTTCAGTCTGCTCGGAGAGAAGCTAGGTCTTTGCTTGCCAACAAGTGGTGGCTAATTTTTACCTTTTATAGGCAGAACTATATTTTAAAGATTCATTTATTTGAGAGAGAGCACGCATGTGTGCATGTGTGTGCGCACGCACACACACACACTCACACGCGCGTGTGCAGGGGCTGGGGGGAGGGAGAGAGGAAGAAGGAGGGAGAGTCTTAAGGTGACTCCATGCTGGGTGCTGACCGGACTTGGGGCTTGATCTCACCATCCTGAGATGAGGACCCTGAACTGAAACCAAGCGTCCAATGCTTGACTGACTGTACCACCCAGGTGCCCTCCGAACTCTACTACTTTCAATTCCTTCAAAATAGATCTCGGCTTCTGCCCTGGGTGGTTTCCTCTGTCATCTCTCTCATTCACCTCGATCGCCTTTTGTCTCATGACTTGCAATTAATTTGGGGGCAGATTAAAAACTCCTCCCTCCATTTTCTTAATCCTGGTGTTGGTTGGTTTGTTTTAATAAGGAAAAAAAATTTTTTTTTCTTAAAGATGTTATTTATTTATTTGAGAGAGAGAGAATGAGAGAGCATGAGAGGGGAGAGGTCAGAGGGAGAAGCAGACTCCCCACTGAGGAAGGAGCCCGATGCGGGACTCTGATCCCGGGACTCCAGGACTATGACCTGAGCCGAAGGCAGCTGCTTAACCAACTGAGCCACCCAGGCGCCCTAATAAGGAACACCTGAAAGTTTTTTTCCTAACCCTTCAGAACCCTGACACACCTCCATAAAAATGCAACCATTGTCTATCCTACAAATAAAGAGGAAAGAGTTTGATGTTCCCTGTAAGCAAAGGGCTTGTGCCTATTTCCAAGGCCTCCCCAACTCTGGACATTCCCACAAAGTACTTTAAAAAGGTGTGGTAATCAAAAATAAGGGAAGCTTAAAATTCTATTAACTGTGTCCACTAGGAAGAGGTAGAACATAATGGTTATATGAAGATTTATGTTGGATATCGACCCAGCGTCTGGGAACAACCGGATGGCGGAAAGGCCTAGACGGGCGGTGAGCTAGCCTGGCGGTGACACAGATCTCCACCTGACTGTTTTTAATCCACCTCACAACATAGAATCTTACTTGTTTAGAATCTGAAAAACATTCTGATAGCCAAGCATGAAATTTGCTAAGGCAATCAGTGTGACACTCCATAATAGATCTACTTAGTAAATACAATGATTTGTAATCTATTTTTTCCTTATTTTCTGTAGAATATGGGAATATTCTACATCACACACACTCCAGTATAGTACTTATTAGGACTACAGCCTCTGGAGCCAAATTGCTTGGGCTCAAATTCTATTTGTCACTCTCACAAGCCCAGTCACTCATTATTATGTTATGTGGGCAGTAACTTAAACTCTCTGAGTGCCCATTCCTCCCCCTAAAGAGGGGATGATAAGTCCCTTGTGAGGATTAAATGAGATCATGCATGTAAAGGGTCCATAAGCATTACTAAGTTGTTGTTTTGATTGAAGTTGCTTGGAACTAAATTTGGATTAACTTCTAAATGGTTGCTTGTTATGGGTTACATTACGATTCCCATATTGTCAGGCTGAAAAAATGAGTCGTGGGTCATAGCGTTTGGTGGTGTTGGGTCATAGGTTCCATTAGAACGACTGGTATCTATTAGAAGGAGGCTGTTTGGTCTGAGTATTGTGGGAAGGATCAAGGAAACCTCGAGCGTAAACTCAGCTTTGCTATAACTAGAGTTGTCACCTTTGGCCAGTGTAGTAATGTGGTTGGTGCCCCACCTAGATCACCTTGGCCAGGCTGCGTCCCACCCACTCCCCTCCCCCACTGCTGCGAGTAAGGGCTGTGAACAGCACACACAGGTGCCACTTCTCTGGAGAATCACTTTGACCGATGGGAGTAGACCAGGCCAGATGTGCCTACAAAGTTATGCTTCTGCAATCCCTGGGGTGGCCTAAAGCCAATGGCTGACTGACGTGGGGTACAGGTGCCCACCCTGTTTGCCTCAAGGGGCAACAACTGTTCATGAGCTGCCACTCATGTTTCAGGGCTCTTGGTGTGAATAAGCTGAGATCAGCTGAAACCACCTTATTGCTTGGCTTCTTTTCCCTTGCTCTGCCTCCCCTACTTTCCTTTAGGCTTCTCCTGAGAGCACCCTCACAATAAATCACATGGACAAGATTCCTTGTCTCAGGCTATGCTGTTCTCCCCTGAGACCAAAAAGGGAAGATTCTGGGTCTCAATTTCCCTAGACAGAAAGTGAGGGAGTTGGCTCCATTTCCATTAATGGGTCTTGCATGAATACAGATTTTAATTTCCAGAGTATTTTTGTGTACTTTATATCCCGATATTCAGCTGTATCTATTCTATACGCTTTCCTTTTCTTATTTGTCCCAAAGGGGGATTAGTTGAGAAGCTATTAGGTATCTTCTAAGTCAAAATTTCTGTGCACTGAAGTGTTTCTCCATTACGGAGAGCAGGGGACAGAAACTGGAACATTCCATCTTGTCTGGAGGAAATTATAGTAAACAAAACTTTTAGTTTAGGTGTAGGAGACTCAATATTTTCTTGGTCAGGCCCATGTTTTCATTGTCTCCACTACAACAGAATCTTTTTAGCTTTGATAGAAATCTCCCAGGTTCAGCCTTTAAAAAAAAAAAACCTTTAAAATCATACATCTGGGTGTTACATTATCATTTGCACAATATTTATGGACCCAAATAAACCATATTAAGGTACAATTTCAGGGAAGTTAGAGAATGTTTATTCACTGGCTACTGAAAATCCTTGTGGGCCTCCGTTGTGACAGACAATCTCCATTAATGCCATATATTTCCTAGCTCATTAACTGATCACAAGTGAGAGTGCCCTGTCACAGGGAGACACCCTTTCTAGACAGTTCCTTCACTGTCCTTGCTCACTTTTATTCCTAAAGAAAAAAATCAAATGAGGAAATGATGTGAATTCCCCTGTCCGCCTGTGAATTTCTTTTCCATAAAATTGGAGGTTGTACAGTAGCCTAGAGGGGAAATTTGCAGGAATTCACATTTACAAGTTTTCCCGATGAAAGAAAATGTATCATTCTAGGGTCTGAATGTGATCTTTGGTTTACTGGACGTTTGGAACCCGGCTTATATACAGTTTCCTTGAGAGCGACAAGCAGGAAATCTGAGGAGGACAGGGATGGGCCAAGAGATGAGGAATGGGAGCTAGCCATGGCCTCCTGCTGTGCCAGCGTGACACACATTGTCTAGCTTAACCGTCACAAGAGCTGCACAAGGCACCTGCTGCTGTCCTTGTCACAGATGAACAAACAAGGTCCAAGTTTTACATGCAGTGGGTGTGGGGCAGGCCTCTGGAAGCATCTCTTCAATTCACAGACTCACCGTGGAAAAGGAACTCATTTGTTAGATGAGGGTAGATTGGATCAGATACTGATAGTTGTCAAATTACATCAGATGGTTAAATTTATAAATACAGATTTATAAATAGGATGAGAAAAACCGTAAGTCAATTAACAGTTTAAAAAATTTGTGAAAAAATTGGGGCGCCTGGGTGGCTCAGTGGGTTAAGGCCTCTGCTTTTGGCTCGGGTCATGGTCCCAGGGTCCTGGGATCGAGCCCCACATCGGGCTCTCTGCTCAGCGGGGAGCCTGCTTCCTCCTCTCTCTCTGTCTGCCTCTCTGCCTACTTGTGATCTCTGTCTGTCAAGTGAATAGATAAATCTTTAAAAAAAAAAATTTTGTGAAAAATAAAATGAAATAAATATTTATGATATCAAATGGCAGGCTTAACTTTGTCATTTCAGTAAAAAAAAAAAAAAAAAAAAAAAATTTGCACTTTCCCAAGTTCAAAAAGGTAAACGACCTAGTATAGGATTGTGGAATGGGACCACAGAACAAAACAAAAAGAACAGTAGATTTCCTTTTCCTTCTCACAGACAAAATGCCATTTTCTATTGATTCTTAATTTTATGGTGTCCTTTGAAAAAAGGTAGAACAGATATTACCAAACCTATTTCCTACATTGCAAATCTACACAACAAAGGACTTGATTAATATGTTCAATCACTTGATGAATGTCTGAAGTAATATTAGCACAGAGACTCAGCTCTGTGGTTTATCGTAAGCTATTTGTTCTTACGGAGGCTCTTCAGAAATATAGGTGCTCTCCAGAATCTAATGCACATTAATTAATTAAATCCCAAAATTCTAGTGTTTACAATGTACCAGGGTCACAAGAACCATGGGAGACACGAGAGGGTTTTTCAAGCTGGTGAAGGGATAGGATGAAAACCAGTTTTAGTCCCTTTCTGAGTTATTCTTTAATGAAACTCACTGCTAGGGGAGGGGTACATGTGAGAATTCACAGGTGTGAAGAATCCCTGTGGGTACGGATAAATGTCACATCACGGTCGACAGTAGGAGGTAAGTTTTGTTTGGGATTTGGAGACTAGAGATAGTTGAAGGAGAGAGAACCGGGACCAGGTGAACAAAGACACAGATGTGACCATGAATCCTGGAGAACAGACTGGATGGAATGGAAGGTTTGTTTTGGGGGGTAGTGGCAAACGTATTTGAAAAGAAGGATCAGGGACCAATAGTACAGGCCCTCTGAGGCCCAGCAAGGTGCTCTGTGCTTAAGCCTATAGACACAGGGATTTTGACACAGCAGAGTCATCGAATGCAAACAGTGTTAGAGCAAGATCAATCTGAAGAGTGTACAGTCTGATGGAAGGAGAGGCAGAGGCTTAGATCAGGTGGAGAAGAGGAAATAAAATCATCTCTGTGAAATATGGAAGCATGCTAATCCTGGCACCATTCTTATAATCTCTGCATTAGCAAAGAGGGCACAGTTGAAAAAAAGAGAAGGAAAACTGATGGGGTAAGTCATCAGGGTTGAGAGGGAGCTCCAGGACGAGGGGTGGGGATCCAGCAAAGTTTATAGACCAGATGGCAAGGAGGCTGTCTGACCCTGATTACACACTTGGCTTTGCTGGAGTCCCCCGTGTGGACCCTAAAGATGAGTAAGACACCATCTCCGTACTCTCCCTTCGCAAACATTCACTTCACTGAAATGAATAAAGAGATACTTGAACTTAGGCTTTTGAAATTCAAACGTGCCCAGAAGCAGCCTACAAAAGGCAAGATTCTGGCAATAGCCACCCCTTAGAGGATTTAACCACTGGCCTTCCTTAGAATTGGCGGTGTTGATGGTAATAAAATTTAGTCTGACTTCTAGGTAGTTTTATTATCATCTTTAAATCAGCTACAGAAAATGACCACCTTGGGACGCCTGGGTGGCTCAGTTGGTTAAGCGACTGCCCTCGGCTCAGGTCATGATCCCAGAGTTCCGGGATCGAGTCCCGCATCGGGCTCCCAGCTCCACGGGGAGTCTGCTTCTCTCTCTGACCTTCTCCTCGCTCATGTTCTCTCTCACTGTCTCTCTCTCAAATAAATAAATAAAATCTTTAAAAAAAAAAAAAGAAAAAAGAAAATGACCACCTTATCGTTTTCATCTGATCAGATCTCTTCGAACACTCTGCCCTCGGTACACCACCAATGCCCAGACATCTGCTTTGAGGTTTTCTTTGAAGCAAACATCAGTGTGTAAAACTAATTTGGGTGACAAAAGCAAAAGAGCCTGAAGAAGCAAAGGAGTCAAGTTTAACCCCTTCATATCACAGATGAGGAAAGTGAGGCTCAGATAGAATGACTTATATGAAGCCACTCAAGTCAGCAACAGCAAAGCTGTGTCTGGATCCCAGTTCTCCTGACCACTGCTTAGCCTCAGGGAGAAAGTTCCATCTCATCTATAGCCCAAACAGCAATGTGGCCGTCCCCAGCTAGGAAAATGGTACCTGGAGACTCACATGGATCCATTCAGAAACCAACCAGTATTTGGGAGGAGGAGGAAGAAAATTGGATTGCTCTCCATTTTTCTTCTTTTACGGAGTCAAAATGTTCTCCCTTTATGGGACTTTGGAGATCACTGCAACAATATCTTTCTTTTTACTTCATTCACTATTTTTTGACAATACTTACTAAAAATTTCAATGCGCACCGTGGTCTTCTGAACTTATATTTTCTGAAGGAATGTGGCGTGCGTGTGTGTGTGTGTGTGCGTGTGTGTGCATACATGTGTGTTATAGGAAATATAATAAAAATTTAGATACGTGACCTGAAAACCCAAGGCACCAAAAAAACAGTGATACAAAATGAAGATACAGGAAAATAAGGGGAGAATGAACCTGGGAGTGTACCTCAAGAGCCTTTCACTTCCCCCACTACCATGGCATGCAACGCTGGCTATAATATCAATCATATTTTAAATATAAACAGGAAGCTTCTTATTTTAAGAAACGTCTGGGGAAGATTTACTTAATATTTTGGGGAAATAAAGAATTAGCACCTCTTTTATGTGTCTTGCATATCCTGGTTTTCAAATGTTGGTTTTGCTCTATTTATTTAATTTTAAATTTTTTTTAAAGATTTATTTACTTAATTTAGAGAGTGAGAGCATGAGTTGGGGGAGTGCGAGGAAGAGAGAGAGGACCCTCAAGCAGACTTGTTGCTGAGGCCAGACCCCACCACAGGGCTCAGTCCCAGGATCCTACAATCACGACCTGAGCTGAATTCAAGAGTCAGATGCTCAACTGACCGAGCCACCCAGACACCCCAGGGTGGCTTTGCTTTAAATGAGAATGTCAGGGCGCCTGGGTGGCTCAGTGGGTTAAGCCGCTGCCTTCGGCTCAGGTCATGATCTCAGGGTCCTGGGATCGAGTCCCACGTCGGGCTCTCTGCTCAGCGGGAAGCCTGCTTCCTCCTCTCTCTCTCTGCCTGCCTCTCTGCCTACTTGTGATCTCTCTGTCAAATAAATAAATAAAATCTTTAAAAAAAAATAAAAAAAAATAAATGAGAATGTCAGTATAACTATATCACAAAGACAATAAAAACAAAGTCATGGATCTCGAGGTATTTACTCTTCATTTCCTTAAAGGAAATAAGAGGCAAACTTTAAAAAAAAAATTGATTTGTGACATTGATGGCTCCTACCTTACCCCAAACAATATGGACTTTGTCAGGAAATACCCTGAGTTTATTCCTAGTCTTTCTATCTACCAGAGTTTTGAGGATGATTCAAGAAGATAGTATCATATCAGCAGCCCTCAAAATATACTCAATAAATGATTACAGAAATTGTCCTGGAGTTAAGATGAATGTGGCTTGGGACTACACGAGCTAGACAGAATCTGATATAACAAGAAGATTATTGTAACACAGCTAGATTCTCTGGGGGGACAAGAAAGACAACTTCCTCCTGCTGTCCATTTGGTGGTGAGCAATTTTACCCAATATGCCAATCATCTTTGCCTCTATCATTTTTAATTGGTGAATATCCTTAAAAAAAAAAAAAAAAAAAAAAAAGCAACCTGTAGAGGGTTACAGAAAAGCTCTTACCTCTCCTGAAGTCCTATGGGCTTCATTTTGAAAGGAGAAGGGCAGACAGAGGTGGTAGCCTTGATCTCAGGAGAGTATCGGCTTTGCGGGTCCACAACCACACTCAGCACCTTGGGGCCTTGCTCGGGCTGGACCATGCTGTTGACTGTCTTTGCCTCAGACTGCGCTGGTTGTAACGCAAGGGGCGACAGGTGGATCTCCTGGTTTTTCTCCTTATCGTGTCGCAAGGAGAGCTGAAATCTTTCTTTTAATCTGTAAAGAATCTACAGAAGGAGATATAAAGGCTTGCTTTTTCACACTGAACAACAACATACAACCTTCTCACCCTAACACAGAAGACCAACTAAAATGGAGGTTTAACGATCATACACCCAACCAAAGCGTTTTAGAATGATTTCTCAGTTGTGTTGGTGTTTCTAGCTATTAACTAAATGTGTCCATGAATCTATTCCTCAAATTACATTCAAAAGAAAGTTTGGCTAATTTTATGAAAGTGCCAGATGTCAGTTTGATCACATGCAAGTTTTTACGCAAAATGACTGAAAGGGAAGGCTGAGCGAAGAGATAGTCATGAAATATAGGCTTATGACATTTATAGAAGCAGAGATCTGCATCCAGTACAACAGGTGAGAAGAAATTCTTGTAAAATATCAATGCAAAAACAGTCATGCTCTAAACTGTAATTTCTTACATTGGTAAATATATCCACACTAGTCATGTATTAACTTGAATACCTGGTAACTTCTTTTTTTTTTTTTTTTTTAAAGATTTTTTATTTATTTGACAGAGAGAGATCACAAGTAGATGGAGAGGCAGGCAGAGAGAGAGAGAGAGGGAAGCAGGCTCACTGCTGAGCAGAGAGCCCGATGCGGGACTCGATCCCAGGACCCTGAGATCATGACCTGAGCCGAAGGCAGCGGCTTAACCCACTGAGCCACCCAGGCGCCCAGAATACCTGGTAACTTCTTAAAAAAATTAAATTCAGAGCACCTACCAAAGAATAATTTGGGTAACCACAATTTCGTTTTTTACCTTTTTCCCCTTTTAATTAAAAAAAAGATTATTTATTTATTTATTTATTTAAGAGAGAGTGGGGGCGGGGGGCAGAGGAAACAGACTCCCTGCTGAGCAGGGAACCAGACGCTGGGCCTGATCCCAGGATCCCAAGATCATGACCTGAGCTGAAGGCAGACACTTAACTGACTTGAGCCACCCCGGCGTCCCTCCCCTTTTTAATTTTTAATGCATGTAGGAAAAAGCAAACATATCACTTCCTCCATTCTCAGAGTCCTTTCTGGAATGGTTAATTCAATTGAGAAATGGTAGGATTGTCATTTTTAAACTTTTAAAGGTATCAGACTGACTCTGCTGGGACGCTCGGTGGACCAAACTGTCAGAGAGAAGCCACTATAAACGATAAACCATTAAACGAGAGAGAAGGGAGTCATTCAGAACTATTTTTCAGTGCCCACCTAATGTCACGTATTGTGAGAGGTCCAAAGTATTCTGCTCTGAACAAAACAAACTGCACCTTGTACTTATGGAATTAGGGATATGGAATGAAAAAAGTTCTCAGTTAAGGCATGATCTCAGGGTGCTGGGATCGAGTCCTACATTAGGCTCCTTGCTCTGCCTCCTGCTTCCCCTGCTTGGGCTGTCTCTGACAAATAAATAAATAAAAATCTTTAGGAAAAAAAAGGTTCTCAGTTAAAAAGTATGTCCTTTGAAAGAAGAATAAATGTGAGGAGAAAACAGAGCAGTTTTTGTGACTGAGTCGGAAAAAAATGCGTATTGCAAAAAATGCCATGAATTCCACACCTTGATAAACTGAAGTTCACATGAATGAAACCAACAGAAAGAACATTCCAAATGCATAAGGTCTCAGGAAATATGCTACCTGTGTACGTTTCCTGAAAAAAAAAAAATGTACTCCAAGCCACAAGAAAGATGACTCAAAGTTAAGAACTGAATAACTACAAATTGTGATCGAAAAGGGAGTTTGGAATTATGTAAAGAGGGTGAAATGAAATTTAATTATGTCTCAGGTTATAGTAGCAAGAGGGAAGCTTGAGCAGAGAGAGAAGAAATAGGAGCGATTGTACTAAGTGACTTATAAATTAGGGATACGGAGGGAATCAGAGTTTGAATGGTCACTAAAGGTCCTTCTGACCTAATTATACATTTAAGAAATTGTAGTCTAGCTGAATAATACGGCTTCCCCAAAGCCCACAGTCAGCAGGGACAGACCCAAGCCCTAAGGCAGTTCTGACTGGCAGACCCATGCACTTTCCACTGCCTTACATCTGGACCTTATGTTACCTCTGGTGTTTTCTTTGCCATGCATGATTCTTAAAGACGGACTCTGAAATCACATCTGCTGCAGATGTGGTTCTCATCACTGGGGTTCAACACCACTAAATCTATCTTCTGTGGGCTGAAAGGTCTCTTAAAGGAAAGGGACTATGCACATGGGAATAGAACTAGAAATGCATCTTATGAGTTGAACTGCCAGGAAATGAAAAGGAATCCTTATTGTCTTTTATCAGTTCACTTCCTCATAACCTGGAAACTTTTACACTGGTGGTGTTCATTGACAAAGGTAGGGTAAAGCGAATTCTTAAATTGTTGCAAGCAATGGGTACTCAACTTTCCTATGAGAAATATTATTGCGTAAGGAAAAAAAAAAAAGACATCTAATATTAAGTGACGAGTCTTCTTACTCGAATCAGATTTTTACAACTGTAGGATAGAACATATTGAAGATAAATATCCTTACCCTGTGCATCATGCCCTAAGGATTGGGAGGTTTTTAATTTACTGCTTCTCTTCCTTTTCTATATCTCTCAAAAGGCAACTGGTCACCAGTCTGCACAAACAAAACCCACCCTAGAACAGTACCCATCAGATAACACACATCTACTAAATTAAAAACGTAATTACTAAAAGATGAAACACCAGAATTTAAGGTGGGAGAGCTGCTTATTATTTTTTATTTATTACTATTTATGAAAATATTTGTTTATTTAAGTAATCTCTACACCCAACATGGGGCTTGAACTCACGACCTCAAGATCAAGCATCACATGCTCTTCCGCCTGAGCCAGCCAGGCGCCCCTAGCTTTTTATTTAATTTCAAGTCACTCATTTTCCTGAATGAGAAGAGAAACAAATACACCTGTACCTTTACAAAAATATCTTTAATAAAAGATACTGCATATGTTATATATTCTAAGTTCTTCACATCTAAATATAATAGGTACATGGGAACATGTGCCTGCCTGTTTACATTTGGGATTTGGAGAAGCATATTTCAGAAATGAAAATGAAAAAGCCAAAGAAATACCAGCCTTCCCGAGAGCTCTTGACAGGTCACTTCTACAGTTTTATTGGTGTGGAACACGCTCTAGTCCAGAGTCCTTTACTGCTCGGGCTTCTGTGTCTGATGAAGGACCTTTGTCACATAGTTTACAGTCAACCCTTTACTTCACCTCTGGTGATAGGTCAACTTTCTAATCTACATATGTGTACAAACTATGTGTACAAACTGATATACATCTTTAATCAGGGAAAAGCAGAACTGTATAATGCCTACAAGACACTTCAAAAATCCAAAATTTCGTCTGGCGAAATGTGTAAAGAATTGAAGACACTGTGACATGGGACGGTCATTATGGAGTTAAGTTTCGGGGAGTCATTCTCAACCAGCTGGGCTTTAGTCCTTCGGAGGCATTTGGCAATGTCCGGAGCTGTGTTTGGTAGTCATACTGGGCTGTATGGTGAGGCGCTATTGGCATCTAGTGGGCAGAGGCTAGAGATGCCACCAGATACCCTCCAGCGCCCAGGACAGACCCTCTCCCCCCAGCAGAATCACCCAGCCCCAGACGTCAACAGAGCCGCTGCTGAGAAACTGGGATAAGGGCTCTTAAAAATCATCTGCTATAATCTCATTTCACATTTAGACTCAGAACACTCGAATGACTTCTGGAAGGTTAGAAAGAAAGTCTAGAATCCAAGTTTCTTGACTTAATGCTTGTGATCATTTAACTCTACTGTTTCTTCTAAATCCCCACATGCTTCTTCCCAACTCCTTTCCCAAAGCCTCTGGAAAAGTGTGTCAGAGGTTCTTCTCTGTGCAGATCATGGTCTGGAATATAGCACAGACCTATTTATCTTTGTGAATGCACTGTGTGGCAAAGTTCAACCTAGAAGCTTATGATAACAAGGGCAAATCAGTAGTTTTGGTTTTACTTTAAGAGCTTGTTTAAATCTCAGGATGCAATAAAGTCATTTGGTCATTAGGGAAAGAAAACCGAAATACTGAGCAAGAGAGGGGCTGTAAAAGTCAAACTATACCAAGAGATAAAAAATAGTAGCAGGGAGAAGAGAGCCAGAGGAACACAGAAATGAGAGGAAAGCTACAAAAAAATTCAATAAAGCTCTTGTGCTGCTTATAATTTTCACTTAAAAATCTCAAACAACAACAACAACAAACAAACAAGGAAACAAAACAAAACAAAAAGACAAACAAAACCCCCCCCCCAAATCTCATAAGTGTACGACTTAAACTTCTACAATGTTATATGGCAGGTATATTTCAATAATTAAAAAAAAAAATCTCTTAAGTAGGTAACACAAAAGATGTTTGGGTTAAAATATGTTCCAATTTAAAAATAAAGCCATCAACTAAAAGCCCATAGTATTTTCTTTACAGTATTTTACAGTCAGTTCTGGAAGAGTTCATTCTTTCATTTCTTTCAGTTGAGTAGATGTGAGTCAGTCGCTACCACATTCTGGAAGCAACATTGCAGGTGCAAAGACAGCACAGAACCCTAACTTCTGGGAATTCACAGGCTTCCAGAAGAGATATGTGGAAAAATTACACCCAGTAAAAGATAACATAGGCATCTTCGTCATCTTTCCTTTCGTGGCCAGAAGCAGATGTTCACAAGACAGAGTGTGAGGACTTCAAGAAACCAGTTTGATTCCTTTATACAATAGATCATGGTAAGGAGCCCAGACTTTTAGCCCAGATAGTTCTGGGTTTGAATTTCAACCCTTCTTCTCCCACTCCGCCCAACCCCCATCTCCCGAACCCCTGCCCCACTGTATGTTCTTGGTCAAGTCACTTATCCTCTCAGAATCTTGGTCTCCTCATCAGTAAAATTAGGAAACTAAAATACATTAAGTATTAATGCATAGATCCTATAGTTAATCATCCTGCTCTGTATACATAAAATACTTTGCTAAGAGGGTAGATTATATGTTAAGTGTTCTTAGCATAATACAAGATAATAGGAAGAAAGAAATGAAGAGAGCAGGAGGACACTTTTGGAGGTGACGGGTTTATCAATGACGTAGATCATAGTGACAATTCCTGGGTGTACATTGATCTCCAAACTTGCCAGGTTGCATCCATTAAACCTGTACAGCTTTTTACATGGCAATCATACCTCAAAAAGTGGTTTAGAAAATACATTAAAGATTTAGCACCAGGCAATAAATGTAGTACCAGCTTCCTACTGGTAAGTGTGCAATAAAGGGAAGACACTAAATCTTACAACTGTTACTATTTTTATTATTAT
This sequence comes from Mustela erminea, assembly GCF_009829155.1. Lineage (NCBI taxonomy): Eukaryota > Metazoa > Chordata > Mammalia > Carnivora > Mustelidae > Mustela > Mustela erminea. The sequence continues at coordinate 46,534,598 of NC_045619.1, read as the reverse complement.
TAGGGGATTATATTCTAAGCTAAGTGGTTTTATTAGTATAAAAAATTAGTTCAAGACATACACCTACTCTGGAAGATAGTTCTGTAAACAATTCATTCCAGTAGGACTCTATTTCCATTTCCTCCAATCCCTAGGGATTTTATAGAACAAATTAGAAGAGTGTGGCTGTTTATGTTCACCTCTGACATATTCTCACTGGCTGGTACTTGGGCGTAGCCGGTGTTCTGACATAGGATTTCCTGCCTCCGCTACCAAGACCATGACTAGAAAGACTCTATGCATGCCATATTTGATGGATGGCTCCATGGCCCCAACATGTTCTGGCCCCAGAACTTTGTTGATCCAAATAACTGTGTTCCTGTATTTTCAAAAATTGCTTTCTGGAAGCAATCTGGGCTATAGATATCTCTACCTACATCTTATAAATGCCTTTGCACTTCTTAATAAACCTCTAAGTACACTGGAAGGTTTAATTTCAATGATGAATGATGTCCTTTCCTTTGTTGATTGAAGTTTAATAACGATTTCTTCTCAGTAATAAATTTCCTCCACCTAAAACAGACTGAATGGATTGGAAACAGTCCACACATTTTTTTCTTGGAAAATCATATTTGTCTATTTGTTGCTCCACCCACTCTAGATCCACATTTGAGAGGTGCTAAATAAGTCACACATTTGAAAATGTCATGCATGTCTAATTTTATGCCTGGCAACATACACTTTTTTTTTTTTAAAGGAAAGTAAACAATATGCCACATTTCAAAAATTTTGCCAAGCCTTATGTTATTGTTACATAGCACACGTAATCCACCATTACAACAATTTACCTATAAAATTTCATCTTAAAACACGAAAAACCATATGCTTTTCGTTTCTGTGGTATGTAGGAAGGCTGGATGCAAATAATGGCATTTGATCTATCATAAATATAATTACTGCCAGAGGGAAAATTCTGTGCTGTATCTTCTCCTTTGCCATGGAATCAAGAAAATTATGGGAAACAGAATTGGAATATTCTGTGTTTAAAAACTGATGGTGTAACTATTACTGAGAGAGCCAAGTTAAAAGACTTACTTTAAATCAAGGTCATTATCAAAAACACTTGGCCATTTTCACAGGTAAACTTTTTTTGGAGAATCACATTTGAAAAGTCCCTTGTCAAATGTTGACTTGTCAGTGCTGTAGCTACAACAGATAAACTTAACTTCATCTTAATCCGGTCTAGGTAGCATTTTCCTATCACTATTAATTCCTTCCTATATACTGCTGGTTTCTCTGTTACTTCTTAAAGTGACCTTTTCACAATAAAATTTAAGATTGTGGGGCACTGGGTGGCTCCGTCAGTTAAGCATTTGACTCTTGATTTTGGCTCGGGTCATGATCTTAGGGTCATGGGATCAAGCACCAGGTCGGGCCCCATACTCAGGGCCAAGTCTGCTTATCCCTCTCCCTCTACTCCTGCCCACCTCAAATAAATAAAATAAAATCTTTAAAAAGAATTTAAGGTTGTGTTTGTAAGATATCATTTTATTTCTTTCATTTATTCAACAGCAAATGGAACCCAAATCAAAAGTGTTGCTTCTCTCACGATCCCCACCTCCAACTTATTCCTCTCCCCGAAAATGGGAGCTCCACCACCCAGGTACTCAGCCAAATAAATGAGGAATCAACCTTAATTTCTTTCTTTCCTTCTCCCTGAGAATCAGTACACAGCAAGTCCTGCGGTTTCTATTTGCAAAAAAGTCCCAACCGTTCACTTCTCTCCATCTCCACCACCATCAAGACCATCTCTCCATGTCTACCACCATCCCTACTCTGGACAATTATCATCTTTATCATTAGGCTAACACAGTGGCTTCCAGAAGAGTCCTCCTGCTTCCACACTTCACCTGGTGCTCTGTCTCCAACCACTCTTCACCAGCAGAATACCTGCTCTTGTAAACATACATGTCAAATCACACCAAGACTTTGCTTTACAACTTGCAGCCTGCACCCTTCTTGCCGAACCTGGAGAGACGAGCGTCCTCCCACGCCAGCGGCCCCACACCCCCGTGTCCTCTGCCTGCGAGGCCCCCTCCCCACATTTTCACGTGTCTCAGGAGTCTCAAAGTGCTCTGTTTCCACTCATATTCTGGTATCTCTTCATGGCACTGAATAATATTTGATTTTAAAAAGAAATGACTAGACTTTGTTTTTTAAGAGCGGTTTTAAGTTTACAGAAAACAGTAGAGAGTACAGAGTCCTCGTGTAGCCGCATTCTGCTACTTCCACAGACGTTTTGCACGAGTGTGATTACACATGTCACAACTGATGAGTCAGTATTGATTCGTTACAATTAACTAAAGTCCATAGTCTACAGTAGGGCTTGCTCATTGGGTTACACATTCTACGGGTTTTAACAAATCCATGATGTCATGTAGCCATCACTACAGTGTCACACAGAATAGTTTCACTGCCCTGAAACTCTGTGGCTCTCCACTATTTATCCCCTCCCCCGCGACCTTTGGCAACCAGTGATCTCTTCACTGTCTCTGTGGTTTTGCCTTTTCCAGAAGGCCAAATACTTGGAATCACACATATGTCTGCTATTTGATTAAAAAAAAAAAAATACTAACTTAATTATTGTCTGTGTCTGCCTCTGGAGTTTAGGCCCCACAAGAAGAGGGACCCCACCTGTCTTGCGCTCTTCTTGGCCACAGCATCAACCACAGGTCCACAGGGGGTCCTCTGCAGGAATTTGTGGACTGAACAAGTGGATGGATCCACTTGCGATCACCTATACTTTTGAAACATTCCTTTCTCGATTTGTTTCAGTAACATTGGGGCAGACTTATCTAGGTTTCTGACTTTTTCTTTGGTACTCTGCACCGTTCCCATTCACACTGGGAAAAGAAGAGCTGTTCTCTGGTCTTGAGTGGTTGAGAGTGTGGCCAGGACAGCTCCTTTTGCCTCAGGAGACCAATATATGCCCTGCAGGTTTAGCCAGTCAGGGTGGAGACAAGGAGGCTCCTTGAGCTAGAGATGCAGAACTTGGATCGTGTCCTACAAGGTAAAATCAAACTCTGCTTTGCCACTTCCCTCCTTGCCTTTGCTCTGCTCAATCTCACCCCTTTCCTGCCTGAACAATCTCTACTTTTAGCACCCTTTACCCCTTTCTATTCTCCTTTTCCTCTCATCTTTTCATCTGTGAAGCAGAAAAACACCATAAATGTGCCTGACAAGAGAGAAAAACACCACTCAAGGTTTCCTGTTTTAAGGAAAAGAAGACCCATGTATTTTAAAGTGCAATTAAGTATTAAAAAAAAAAAACCTATACCTTCTAAGAAACTAAAAAATGTCCAGTGGTCTCTGCCACAGTTTCCCTAAAACCTCCAACTTTGTCTCCTTAATTTCTTTTCCCTAATCTCCACCATTTAATACACAAAAACTGATTTTCTTACTCAATTCTTAAATTTTCTTATGTTTATTGTGTCACAATTTCTAGAAATCTTCTTTCTACGGATCTTCCCATAAGAGACAGATGCCTCTGGATTCGTGATGATGGAAGCTTGAGGATGTCCTTACTACTTCCTACATTCAGACTCGAGGAGATACACCCATCGTCACCCTATTGAAGGCCTTAATTGTTTTATATCCTTCAACTTTAGACTTACACAGCCCCTGTCTTTCCCAAGTAAGCCCTGATCTTTCTAACATAAACCCCTTCCTAGCAGGGGGAGCATAAGTGAACAAAAACCATAAGACACTTAGCAACACTGTTGGTTGTGGAAAGAGTAAGTAATTTGTTGTCTTTGGGGGAACATTTAAAAACTAAGAAGGAATATGTTTGAAAATGTACACAATTAAAAAGAATGCAGCACAAAGGAAAAAACATTAAAACCCATTTGTAAACTTCAAATATTTTAAATTACAACACAGAATTTTCAAAAGAATAGGAAAATCTTACCAATGTATTTGAAAAGTATCTCTTAACTCATTCAATACCAAAGAGCACTTTCTAGTGTAGTGGGTTTATTCTGGGTTCCTTTTTTTTTTTTTAAATTAGAAAAGTACTTTTAAAGGCTACACATTTGTAATTTGTACTTTATAGAGCTATTTGCAGTGTACACTTTTATACTTTTTGTATTCATTTACCTAAAAATTTAGTTCACAGTGAATTATGTGGTTTTTGAGCCTATAATCATCTCATTTTAGTGCATAGAATTTCATAGAATGCAATCCAGGTCTTTTAAAAATAAGGAAATCAACCACTACTGAAGATATAAACTTGCCCCTAAGACATGTTTCTTTTTCAAATTTTTCCTGAGTTCCATCAAGATGATATGAAAGAAAAAATAAAGTAAGCCCTAAGTGTGCCCATGAGACTTTATTGACTTTGAGGGCTCTAGGGATCTGGGTACATCACTTTCTAAAGCTTCATCCCAGGTTGATCAAGTTACCAAAGGCCCCACTGCAATTACAACCTTATTCTGCAGGTCAGAATCCATAATTCCATAGGTTTTCCTTTCCTATCACTCTGCTGTCAGAGAAACACCCCCAGTCTACCAGGATAGTAGCTTAGCTTCTGTTCCCAGACTTTTCAACATTCCTTTGAATGGCAGTGTATCCAATAATACTAAGCAGTGGCTCGGTAAGGGATAAAATACAGAAAGAAGCCCACTTACCATCAAACACGTTACTATAATAACAAAGATGCTGAGAAAAATGACAACAGCATAAAATCCTTCTTTGCTCCAGATTTTGTCCGCTTCGTGCTGCCCTTGTAAAACATTTTTCTTTAAAAGCAAAACAGAAAGTCCGACGTTAAAGGAGAGTTTGAGGAGAATGGCGTTCTTATCAGACACTAAACATATTTTTAGCTTGATTCCATTCAGTGGAGTAGAACACACCTACCTCCCCCGCAAGGAGAGCTGCTTCTCAACCTGATCTAAGACGAGGACTGCCGTCCGTATACACTAAGAGATGATTTTATCTCCTGTCCAGGAGCAAGCATGCCTGACATGGCAAATTGGGTCCTGAACTTCGTAAACATCCCTCCACCAGTCTCTCTCAGAAATTACCTGGTTCATAAAGTGAAAGAGTTCTGTTCTCTTCTGTGTTGAAGAAATTGTTTCGGAAGCTTTCTTTACTCTGTGTTAAGTCCCCTCCCACAGCACCGACACCCTGGCTTACGTGTAGCTCTTGACTTTTAAACAAAAGTGAAACAGGTGCAGACAAAATCTCATGATGTCTTTATAAACAGAGCAATAATATCTGCATCATTTCCTTCTTTTTTTTTTCTCTTTCATCAAATCTTTTTTTTTTCCCCTTTAAATGCAGTCCACTTTGTCAAAATCTGATCGTTTCACCTCGACCATACCAATTATTAGGATATTATATTTTATTTAAAACAACAGAGACCATCAGAAAGTCCAGAACTATTTGGTAATAAAAGGTAAAATAAATAGTTTTATTTATGCTTTTTAAATTATTTTGGCTTGCCAGTTAGTGGGTGAAACAAGGAGAGGAAGTTGAATAAAATGTGAACAAATGTCTTAGTTTTATACCTCCTAGTATCACATCTTAGAGTGCAATTAAATTTTATAATTCAGTGAAATTTATAGGTTTATAGTTAAGGAAACTCTAGCTTGCAATCAAATGGTCTATGGTTAGGGTAAACATAAAAGCTGAATAAAAGTCAAATGCTTCTGTGCCTCTAAAATTCCATTTTGTTGGGCACCTGGGTGGCTCAGGTGGTTGAGCATCTGCCTTCGGCTCAGGTCATGATCCCCAGGTCCTGGGATCAAGCCCCATGTCCGGATCCCAGCTCAGCAGGGAGTCTTTTTCTCCTTCTCCCTCTGCCTCTCCCCCTGCTTGTGCTCTGTCTCTGTATCTCTCTCAAATGAGTAAACAAAAAAAAATATCTAAAATAAAATTCCATTTGTTGAATATGCCTTTTATTCCCTTTAGTGAGAATAGTTGTCTGTCCTTGGATCTTGTCTCCATCAGTTAAGAAAGATTTGAGCAACAGGATATTAAATGATGAAAAGCCACGCGGAGCAAGGTGGTAGGGAATGAGATTCTCTTGGGCACACCAGTGGCTGATGAATGCCCAGTTTAATGTGACTACTGGGGTGACTTCAACCTAGCCAATCCTTGTCAACTCACAGGATCATGAGAAATCAATAGGTCTCAAAAAAAAAAAAAAAAGAAAAAAGAAAAAAAAAAAGGCGCCTTGAACAAAAAGTGACCTAATCTGAACTTTGAAGTGATTGTTAATTATTTTTCAAGACTTTTTAAAAAATAAAATATATTCAATATTTGTAAATTAGACAAAAAGAATATTTGCCTTAAAAAAACTACTTTATGAAAACTTTTATCCTAGAACTCAAGTGAGTGTTGCTGGGGACTTGAGCAACACAGAACAGAAAGGATCTTAGAGTTCAATTGTGATTATAAAAATGACTTGAAGGAGTTGAATGAATGTCTTAGTTTTATACTTACTAGTGTAACATCCTTTGCTAACATCCTTTGTTTATAAAACACGGATATGCTCACCATAACATCTTGCCAACTTTCTAAGACACAAATTCATAGATATAATAAATGATTTGTATATCTTTTGTATATCTTTTTTAAAAAAGATTTTATTATTTAAGAGAGAGAGAAAGTGAGAGAGAGAGAGAGAGATAGAGCAAGTATGATGAGGGGGGATGGAGGTGGGAGAGAGAAGGAGAAGCAGGCTACAAGTTGAGCAGGGAGCCCAACGTGGGGCTCAATCCCAGGACCCTGGGATCATGACCTGAGCTAAAGGCAGACGCTTAACCAATTGAGTCACTCAGGCACCCCGATTTGTATATCTTTTAAAAACATGTAAGTGGTATATCTTTTAAAAACATGTAAGTGGTAAGTTGAGGGAGAATCTGAAAATACTCGCCTGATGAAATGAATAGAGACCAAGTATCTGGGGTGCCTGGGTGGCTCAGATGGTTACGCGGCTGCCTTCGGCTTAGGTCATGATCTGAGGGTCCTGCGATCAAGCCCTTCATTGGGCTCCCAGCTCAGTAAGAGTCTGCTTCTTTTCCCTCTGCCTCTACCCCTGCTCATACTCTCTCTCTGTATCTCTCTGTCTCAAATGAATAAATAAAATCTTTAAAAAAAAAAAAAAAGACGAAACCAATATCCTTCTGGAAAGGAAGTCTTGGATTCAAATGGTGACTTGTTTCTTACTCTTTGACCTCAGCTAGATCATATTTAATGCAATAAATATATATATATAGTTTAATTATTATATAATAAATACAGTTTCCAGCTATGTTTATAGCTAGAAACTAGTACAAAAGAAAACTCTTATAGAAATCAGGTATAAACATGGAAATGAGTTTGTTACAGGCAACTAAATAACATCTCTTCCTTGCTATAAAAGCAAACTAGTTAAGCCTTCAAGTAGGCAGCCTAAACTTGTCAAATTCAAGTATGAGGATCGGAGCTTTAGTTCATGTAAAATTTGGATAAAAAGGGGTGGTTAGGTGGGTGGAAAGAGATTTTGTGTTCCTAACCTTATTTGCTTCATTTCTTTTTCTTTTTTCTGCTATAGTTCGACACCTCCTAGAACATCAACATGTTCCTTTCTGCTTAAGACAAATCTGTTTTGTTTTCTCTTTTAACCAAAGTGGAGCTGGGGGAAGAATTAACCTCCTACCCCCACTCCCCCACTCCCAGTTAGAAAAGCACATGTTTTGAACTCCTAGAACTTAGTCACTGCACCTTCTTGGTAAATAGATTTCCTTCTGAGTCATGCCATTACTGCTGAGCCCTACTACATTTGTACAGAGATCTAAAAAATTGATAAGGACAAGGTCATAAATGGAAAAGTTAGTAGTTAAGATCCCACAAGACAAAAGATTGTAACCCCCATGAATCTCCAATGTAACCTTTGCCTGAGGGGCTGAGGGTTCAATAATTCAGAGTCTCCATGGTCAGGTCAAGCCCAATGCCCCTGTACCATATTTACCTGTGATTTCACAGCTACATCTCTCTATATCGCTTTGCCCTTTAACTTTGTTGCCGTGAAAAAAGTTGCTAGGTTTTGTTTTAGCTTACTACTTAAAATTTGGGCAATTTCCTCTATCCATAACACGACATCTCTATATCCTATTTAATAATTTGATGCAATATAGTTGTTTTATTGGCTTTTTTTTTTAAAACCAATTCTGATCCCAAGTGGTGCGAGACATCCCAAATGTTAGGAGAGATGATACGGAGACTTAGAAGCTAAAGCTTTTGAGAAGAGATAGGCACACAGAATAAGAATGGAACGGAAATATTATAAATTATCTGGCAAATTGGTTGAACTAGGCAGATAAATGAGGTATATCCACCAACAATGTAATTTTGTTTGACAAATGCCCAACTTCCACTGGGTTGTGCACAAAGTGAACAGTTCATTTTGAATGATCTGACACATGTTAACAGTAATCACATTTCTCCTCTGCGCTGGAGGGCCAGGATGAAAATTCTTTAAATCCCTGACTCATGTTGCAGTTTCAAGGAATGAACAGTCGCCGTAGTCATGGGTTACGGTACATATTTATTTGGTGTGTTTTTTTTCTCTTTGGAAATATTCCACAAAAGCTATCATTCAGCACAATGGCCTGTTATTTAAAGAAGGTAACTTTGTCCTTTGAAGCAGAAGAACTGTCAAGAGGGAAAAATTGGCAATTATGCAAAAACAGCAAATCCTAAAATCATTTTTATTATCAGTGTAGAGCTTAGTGTTTCAATAGATTTTAATTAATTAATTATTTAATACTCAAATTAATTTTATAAAAACATCTAAAAATAGAAGTTAAAATAATGAATTTCATTTTATTTCCTTAAGCTTTAACTTACAAGGCAACAGGAAGTCTACTTCTATGTTTACGAGCATCTTATAATAAAATAATATTGAAGTGCCTACATCATGCTAGGTCATAAAAATATATAAAAGAAATAATGTCTTTTCTCCAAATAAAACTTAGATTCAAAGTGAAAACAGATGAATGAACAAAAGTAATTCTCTGTTTGGTATTTTTGTTTCTCATGAGTCATTTCTTTCTTTCTTTCTTTCTTTTTTAAAGATTTTATTTATTTATTTGACAGAGATCACAAGTAGGCAGACAGGCAGGCAGAGAGAGAAGAGGAAGCAGGCTCCCCGCTGAGCAGAGAGCCCGATGCGGGGGCGCCGATCCCAGGACTCTGAGATCATGACCTGAGCCAAAGGCAGAGGCTTTAACCCACTGAGCCACCCAGGCGCCCCGTCACGAGTCATTTCTAATTAAAAAAACAAACAAACAACAGCAAACAAGCAAATTAAGAAAGGACAACAGCAGAAAACACATCCTTCCCTGAAAGTAATGTAAGTTTGGGAAATGAATTCTTTGAGACATCATTCACAGTGTTCTGTAATCCAGATAAAGGATGAACAACCAAAATACAAATATTCTTTTTTTTCCCTGTTAATAAACATGTTAGTTATTATAGTACAGCTATAACTTTGGGATAAAAATGTGAAAGAATGGGTTGAGGCATAAGCTGTTCTCACACATTACTGACAGTAATGACTAAAGACATGAGGAAACTCACGGGATACCATCACCAGCTTAAACAAATATTAACAAATGCTTCCTCAGTGCCCCTGTGGACTATACGTGGCTGAGGCTGCCCATGACCATAGATGGTTTTCTCCTGTTTGTGCATTAGAGCTTCAGGTCAGAGGGCAATGCTGGGTCCATTCCAGAAGTGCCTGAACAAAGGCCCTCCAACAATCCATCTGTCCTTAATGAAATGCCTCTTATATCCAATTAAAATACTTCCTAGTCTTCTATGATGTAATAATTTCTAGACTCTAGATTTTCTTAGATTTCTAAATTCCTCTATTTTCATAAAATATATCCCATTTTGACCATCAAATACACTTCCATTATTCAAGTGCAGTACAGACCTAAGGTCTACTGTGGGTTCATAGTTTTGTGACAAGCTCCTCATCTTTACTTGGCTGAAGTGTATTGAAGGACAAACACTTGATTTTAACTAGGTTTTGGTTTGGTGAGCTTCTCTGGGCTTGCAAATCTGGATGATTCACTTAAACTCAGAATAAAGCAACAGGGAGGGATGCTTATAATATTCACTGAAAGCTTACTGGAAGAAGAATAAATTAACCCAGTGGTCTTCTTAAATTTTGAAGAATTGTCCTGAGCAAGACAGTGTGCATGGCCTAGGTCCAGGACCTAGATAGGAAAATGGGGTTTGGTTTGAAACAAAAGGGAGGCCCGTCAGAGTCACATGCAGTTCGGTTGGTGAGGGGTTTGGGGGTTATAGCTCACATGGACCCTCTCTTCTTCTCGGAAGCAGGAGGCGGCCTCTTCTTCCTCAAAGCTCTTACAGCTCAGTGTGGTACCATTACCTACACCTACCCCTATATTCTCCTTGGTGGCTTACGTCTTATTTGCCCTACTAGCATACAAATTTGTTGAAAGCAAAAATCACATTTTATTTGTTTGTTTGTTTGTTTATTCATTTAGTTGTTCAACTTGGATATTATCTACACAACACTCAGCTGTCTGTGTGCCCACTATATGCCAGGTACTGAACGAAGGTTGGGCAGACAGATCGACATAGGCACCAGCCTGGAGGGAAGAGACGGTATGGGGGTGTCCTGATACCCTCTGAGTCTGGACTTGCTGAAACTAGGAGGATGTTGCTCAACTATTAGAAAGCCCAGTGCACAAAGGGCCTCGGATCATATTAAGAAATCCAGACCTGATTCTGTAGCATTTAGGAAGCCAGAGAAGAATCCTGACGTTCGGAGGGCACGGCCAGATTTGCTTTTAGAACGATGACTATGTGGCAAGAGAGAAAAATCCCCTGTGTATGTGACAGGGGGTGGGCAGAGCTTGGAGAGGGCAAGGAGGGGAGCAGACCTTAATGCAGCCAGAGCAGCTGGGGGTGGCTGTTCCAGTCATGGTTTGAAGATGAAACACATTTTCATCCTGCCCGAAAAAAACCTGTCCTGCGTTCAAATTATATTCGGTGCCTACTGTAGGTGAGGACTTCCATATGGATTTCTAAAGTTTAATTCATATTTCAAGTCTATGAGATAAACACTATACCTTTTTGTTTTTTTGTTTTTTTGTTTTTTTAAATCGATCCATTTTGGAAAGGAAGAGACTGAGGCTCCGAGAGGCCAATATTATGCAAAGACAGATTTAATCTCACAGACATTAAATCACCTGCCCAGGGTCACATGCATCCCAGTGGCTGGCTTTGGGACTCAAATTCAGTCTGGTATCCAAGCTGTCTGCACCACACCTGTGATATTTGCTGAGATGAGTGGCATTGTGCTTTCCTGCAAAGGGGAAGAGACTAGGAATCAAGATGTCTAGATGTCAGATGTTGTTTTATACTCCACTTGCTTGTCACTTTGATGAAGTCACTTCATTTCAACAGGCCTTACTTTCTGCATCTATAAAATGTTCGCATACATTCCCTCAAGTCTGATTCTATGATTTCACGGATTTAATTACATATATTTAGGATGGTGATCATTCTAGTGAGTTTGTTACAGTGCGATGAAGCAGAAGTAGTAAAAAAAGGGGGGGGGACTCAATTTATTCAGAAGTGAGGATGGCAGAGACGATGGGGGCAATTTAAAAAATGTCAAATTTATGGGGCACCTGGGTGGCTCAGTGGGTTGAGGCCTCTGCCTTCAGCTCGGGTCATGATCCCAGGGTCCTGGGATCGAGCTCCTCATCAGGCTCTCTGCTCAGCCGAGAGCCTGCTTCCTTCTTTCTCTGTCTGCCTCTCTGCCTACTTGTGATCTCTGTCTGTCAAATAAATAAATAAAATCTTTTTTTAAAATGTCAAATTTAGAAAACACTATGAAGCCTCTATCCACAGGGTTCCTTGGGAAAAACAAGGTTAAAACAGGGTTCCTTGGGAAACAAACCAAAGCAAACAAACAAAAATGCATTTCCAATTAATTCCAAAGTTGTGGACAAAGGTGAGTATCTGGTAACCACTTTGACCATGAAGGCAGTGAGGAGTACACCTGTTAGGGAAGAAAGCAGGGTGGTTTTCCTTTGACCCTACAGTTTCAAGCAATCACCTGACAAATATATCCAAATGGTTTCTCTTTGGTATAATTTACTGGATAAGTCGAAATAAGTTACAAGACCATAAAGATTTAGAGAAGAAAGTGTCTCAGAATGGAACTTTTATGTGAAAATAAATTTCCTTAAGGAATAAACATATTAAGTTTGAGGGTCAGAGAAGTCTGACCCTTAGGGAGATTTTTATTATCAAATAACACACCATAAACAGCTTTCATTTCAACACCTCCTGGGATCGAGTTACCCTGTCACACAAACTGTGCACGTTTCTAAATGAAATATCCCATGAATAACATACCTCAGGGGAGACTCCTATAATTCCAAATTGGGATAAACTTTGATGTAAAACATTTATATTAAGTGAACGCAGCACTTCCTCAGACGGCAAAGCATCTGAAGTCCCTCCTTTTCGGTTTACAGGAGACACAAATAGTTCAACACTGTTCTTCTTTTCCTAGTAAAAGCAGATTATTTGTATAGGTTAATAGACATTTTAAACAGCTTTGGGAAATATTTTCACCTTTTCTCTAGAATCATTAAAGAAAATTAGAAGCCTAGAAGCTCCAAAGGCATCTTGGAGATAAGGTTTGCTAGTTATCTGGCACACTTAATATTATCAGCCTGAAGCCTGGAATCTTCCAATGACTTTCTTTCAAGATTTGTAACTTTGTATTTCCCTGGAAGCTGGTTTAATTGCCACTCCGTATTGTAATTTTTGAAAAACAGCTTTCAGACGTTCCCAGAGCAATTGTGTTTAAAGAAGTGTTTAAAAAGCAAATGAATTAAATAAAACCTGATGTAGCAGTGCAATTATTAGCCCTCACGACTCCATATATTTTCCTTATAACCTGTATCAATGTGAGGGCTGGGCTAACTAAGGAAGCTGATGCTAGATGAGCTTTGAAGTTGCTTCCCCAATCCTGTCCCTCTCCTCAAATATATTATACTTTTAAAGTCTATCCTTGGGGGACGCTTGGGTGGCTCAGTGGGTTAAAGCATCTGCTTTCGGCTCAGGTCATGATCCTAGGGTCGTGGGATCGAGTCCCACATCAGGCTCTCTGCTCAGCTCCCTTTTACTCTCCTTCTCCACTCTTCCTCTCCCTCTCTCTAATAAATAAAATCTTAAAATAAAAAAAAAACTATCCTTGGTAGAAATGCATACACTGTGCAGTAATATCCTGCTACTTTCTTCTTAGTATTACCTCATTACCTGAAAAGGAAACAGGATTTCATACCATAAATGGCTGATATGTCACATACACACACAAAACCAAACACTAAACAAAAATGATATTGTCACTGACAGATTCTGCTTTACAATTTAGACAGTGCCTTTCTAGAGGAAATTGTTGCTGGTCTTTTCTTTTTGATATGTAGAGTTCTCTTGTGCTAGAAAATGTTCTTTCAATGCAACTTATCAGTTCAGCCGGGTATAAAAACGCAGTGTCGTGCTCACTTTGGCAGCACTTACACTAAAATGCAATTTCAGGGGGTGCCTAGGTGGCTCAGTAGATTAAAGCCTCTGCTTTCAGCTCAGGTCATGATCTCAGGATCGAGGCCCAGACTGGGCTCTCTGCTCTGCAGGGAGCCTGCTTCCTCCTCTCTCTCTCTGCCTCCCTCTCTGCCTACTTGTGATCTCTGTCTGTCAAATAAATAAATAAATAAATAAATAAATAAATAAATAAAATTTTAAAATAATAAAAAATAAAATGCAATATCAGTATACTAGCAATCCAGAAAAAACATTTCCGGGGACTCCTTGGTAGCTCAGTTGGTCAAGCATCTGCCTTCGGCTCAGGTCTTGATCTTGGGGTCCTGGAAATGAGTCCCACATCAGGTTCCCTGCTCAGGGGTAAGTTAGTTTCTCCCTCTGCCTGCTGCTCCCTCTGCTTGAGCTCGCTCTCTCTCTTTCTCTGACAAATAAATAAATAAAATCTTTAAAAAAAATTAAGTTAAAAACAATTTTTGTGTTTGCAGGGGACATCAGACAATGACTAAACATAGCCTAATGTTCGTGTAAAACATGTTTATAATAATTTAGTTTCTGACCTAGTAACAGCAACGGTAGGAACAGATCACTTGTTTTGTGCCTGACACATTCCTGAGCATGGTAAATCTGTTATCTCATTTAATGCTCAAAACACCTCCGGGGTGTAGGTATTACGGTTATCTCCAATTTGTAATAGAAGAAACTGAAGTGGCTTGCCTAAGGTCACAGAACTGGGATAAGGTCAAGCCGGAAATGGAGTACAGTTCTGTCTGTGCCTCCGAAGCAGTGCTCTGAATTACTGAGCTCCACTGCCCTTGGCTTCATCGTAGCTCCCGGCATTATAATAATTGCTCTTGGAAACAGATACATATAAATGCCACTAGCATTCTCTGAGGATGAGCATGTACTTCCTTGGGTGTGGCCAATCTCTTATTTCTGCAAAGAGCCATTATGCTCCTTAAATCTATACACCTCAAAGTATACTTAAGATATCTAACACACACACACACACACACACACACACACACACACACACACACAGAGTTTAGGTCTGGCTCTCAGACATCTCTAATACCTCTGTCTTCTCACTTGAGCCAGCTATGCCCTGGATAGAAATAACCAATTTAGCTCTTTTAGGATATTGGGCAATATTGCATTTCCTCTTCAATCGTACTGCATTAAAAACTTTGATGGATTATTATTTTTTTTCAGCTTATTTAGTCCCAAGGAAAGCTGGCTTACAGAAGAGAAGTTATTACGGGACCTGAAACAACTCACTCTCCACACACAGAAAAAGCAAAGAGAGACAAAAGCTCTAAACCAAAATAAAAAGGAAATTCTTCTTTGTAGCTGAAAGTGCAGATACTGATGGAAGAAAAAGACGAGCTCAGGCAGGAGCGTCAGAACTGACAGCAAGGAGAAGATACAGTAAGAGATAAGTAAGATGGTCCCGGAGTCCCTTCTCAGAGGAACCTTGGGTAATCAGCTGTTTACAAAAAGAAAATCCTATCATTTGGATTTGACAGTCTTTGCCCTTTGCTCACACCCTCCTTCACGTGCCGATGGGAGCAGGCAGCTGGGCAACATCAACGGTCCCAAACATGGAGGGAAGGGGAAAGAAGTGATGTGAAGTGTTGACAGGTAGGTCTGAAGTGGGCTTTCTACAGAAGAGTCTTCCGCTTCACCTCATCCCCACCCCAGATACTCAACCTAAGTGTTCTCGTGATTTTTCAGCATTATTCTTTTTTATCCTAGGGTTTTTTTTTTTTTTTTTTAGTTTTTTTAATTTTATTCATAAGGCAGAGGCCAAGGGAGAAGCAGGCTCCCCGCTGAGCGGAGACCTCCCCCCTCCCAATGTAGGAATCAACCCAGAACCCTGGGATCATTGACCTGAGCCAAAGGCAGGCGCTTAACTGACTGAGCCACCCAGGAGCCCCGGCATTATTTATTCTTGCATTCCATTTGGGCTGCTGTCCTTAAGATTTGGTTCTTCTTTACTCTTTATTTGCCAATATATTTGTCATCTTGACACACTTGAAGGGTTTTAATAGTTACAGTCTGGAGACAGTGTCTTCACGGACGTAGAAGCTTTCACTCTTAGGGAGAATATTTTGGGAGTACCATTGGGTTGGTGAGACAAGTATTTTCAGCTCCTCTAGTCACACCTATCAGGGTAGAGCTAGCCTTGAACTGTGAGAGGGTTGACAAACTTTTTCTGGGAAGGGCCAGCCAGCAAATAGTATAGCTTTCAATTTAGTCAAAAATCTGTTGCAACTACTCAACTCTACCATTGCAGCCAGAAAGCAGCCATAGACAATCTGGGAAAAAAATGGGTGGGGCTTGTTCCAATGAAACTTTCCTTGCATAAACAGGTGGCATGCCAAATTTGGCTCATGGGCCATAGAAAAATAGCATGGGCATTCTTTATTATGGAAGCCTACAATAAAAATCAAAGTTTGTACTCTGGGAATGCAAAATGTTGGCATCTTACAACGAGGCGGTTGATGTGCACTTGCTGGGGTAAGATTCCTAGAGCTGCGGCCACTCCCTGGCGGAATATCCGAAGCAAGGTTATGTTCAGCCTGCTTACGTCCATTTGCAGTGTCTGAAAAATAAAGAAAAGAAAAAAGAAATCAAAATGACAGTCATCTGTCGTTCAAGGCATTCAGTTCCTGACCGATGACTGACCACAACAATTTCTGTGACTGATAAATTCACACTCATGGTGTTTTATGGCATTTTTAGGGGAGATAAAGTTATAGGGACATGTTACCTGAAATTTTAAATGACGTTAGTGAAAAAGATGGTGCAATTTGTCTAGTCATAATAAATAATGCAAAGGCATAATCAGTTCCCAAGGAATTTCACTGAAATGCGTGTTGGTCTTTAGTTTCAGTCCAGATGACAGAATGGAATATACGGCCAACTACATTTCAGTAATCCAAGCCTTAGGACATCTTTAATTTGTGTTCACACACAGTCACATGCTGTGTAAGTTCTGTAATGCCAGACTTGGCGGTTTCCCTATACAGTCATCTGTTGCCAGTACAAGGCAAAAGAAGAAGGTCTAAAAATGCATTTTCAAACTCTGGTAAAGAAGCCCATGGTACTGATAATTTGGTCTAAGGTAAACAGTTGTTATTCAATTGTTGGGGTGCACACTCTTGATTTTCAGGTTATTTTGGAAAAAAGAACTAAATCCTTAAAAATTCCCCAAACATAAGTCAAGTTACAAAATTAACAACACAACCTTTATTTAAGCCATGGGTGCTGATACTATATTTAAAGCATGAAGTTGTTAACTATGTATTTTCAAAAAGGTATCATAATCATTTTGCCCACGACAGGGAAACCAAATCTTTATGCATTTCTTGTATCTCATTATGCTTACTTTGCTAACTTGACCATAGTTGGTTATCAATGACTGTTGGATGGTTGCAATAGCATCTATTCTATGAAGTAAAGCACACTTCTAAGTGACACTTCTCTGATAAAGAGATTGACTTACAAGCATAATCGACTGTGATACTAAAACCCTAAGAGGACTCTTTCACAGTTTGTTGTAAAAGAAAAATGGAACTGTTTTTGAGAATGTATTTTTTTTTTCAAGGAAACAATACAGCTGCTATACATAGAGTTAGCACAAAAGAAGTGATTGGAAACTGGACCAAATGCTCAATGCTACAGGAATCAGAGAGTTGGGAAGTCAAGGAGGTGAATGGTTCCCCGTCAAAATGGCAGACGCGGCTCCACACTGCTTTTATACTTTAGGATCTTTTAATGCTTGCTTTGGGTCAGGGGCCATAGAGGTTGGCCATGTTAGGAAGCTAGAACTGGACTGCTTGCAAACAGTTGAGATCCAGAAAATGGTACAACCATTTAAAACTTTGAGCCAACAGCCTAAGGATCAGGTACAACTTGCTTCTGGAGAGGGAGAAAGGAGAATTATGTTGGGGGTATGTTGATGCAAGAAATGCATCAACACCATCAGTGATACTTTTTTTATTAACCGAAACCATCAAATAGGACATAATTGTCTGCTATATTATTTTCTGTACTTATCTATAGACTAAAGTTCTTCCCAATATAAAAAACATAACTTAATACCGAAAGTAAGACTTGAGATCAACCCTGAAGGTTGAGTTGGATTTAGAAATGTGGTAATGAGGAAAGTACTGAACTTTCAAGCATGCTTTATGTTCTATGGAAAGATGCTTAATGGAAAATCCAAGAGATAAGAAAAACTCAGTCCACCTGGTGGTTCTGAGAAACAGGGGTTTCCTTTTGTCCAACAGCTTCCTTTTGGTTCTGCAAGGCAGCGGAAACCGTCTACAGATAATGGGATACACTTCTCCCCTTTTGCAAGACCAAAGATGGGTTCCTCGGTTCTTGCAAATGCTGATTAGGAACCACTGACTCCTGGCTCACCCGTGTTTGTCAGGCATTGTGAGCAGGCAGCCACTGCTCCTGATCCCCACGGGCGAGATTTGGAGCTCCAACAGTCAACGCTAGGAACTGAGAGTCAAGGGGGTTGTATACACACTTGAGAACTCAATTCCCAGGGCCATGATTAGCTCAAAGCTTGTAACTGTGGAAACAGTATTAAAGTCTAAGTTCCTCAGATTAATTTGGCAAATGGAAGTGAAATGGGAAATCAAGATTAAAAATCACTCAAAATTGCAACTTTCTAAGAAGGCAAAAGCTGTGCATTTGAAAAAGAAATGTAGACTACCTAGCTAAAGTGAAGAAGGGACTTGAAATAATTAGCTTAAAAATTGCAATCATCGGCTCATTGCATCAAAACATTGGAATAATTTGCCTTAGTTCTCTGCTTGCCTGAGAAAAGTTGGTATGTATTTCTGACGATTCCCCATAAAATGGTGATGATAAAATGATGATAAAATCAAGTACGAACAAGTAAATATATATGTGAGGGTCTAACATGGGCCAGACATTCAAATGAGTGCAACTGAGGAAAAGCAAAGGATCTTAAACAAAATAAAAATTTTATTTCAGAGAAAATCAAAGTATATGAATTCCTGTAAATAGAGGATATATGTTCTCTCCTTCCTTCTGGGTAGATGATAGAGATGCACAGCTTCTTTTCATTCTATTATGTGAAATCACAACAACTACGATAGAATACAAATCTCCATGGCATAACAGCAGTGTCGCAACTTCAAAGTTACCATATAGTAATGCAAAATACATTTTAGTCTGAGTTCTAAACCCATTTAGTCATTTGTATTATTTAACACACCAATGATTGAAGCTTTTAATTTCAAGAGACTCAAATGCTCTTTCCAAATGTAAATCCTAAACCATTTCACAGGAGTAAATAATGCAAATAAAGTTATTATCCAAAAAACAATTGTGTTTTTGATTATTACAAATACATACACAGAAAAAAGTGGAACATATTAAAAAATTCAAAGATTTCAAACTCCATCTGTATTTAAATTTATTGGGCTCTCGCTTGTTAAGAGATTCCTGAGTCAGTTATTTTTACCTGAAGTCTAGGTTCTCCCCTCCACCCCACCTGCACCCCCTGGCAACGCTACAACCCACAAAAAGAAATACTGCTTTGTAATAAGACCTTCTTTCTTTTGTCACCAGATTGTCCACTAAAGTCAATGATGCCTATGAACGATAGATATAAATCAGTCCGGTAGAATTGATTAAATCTAGCCACGATTATTATGTTTAAATTATACGTATGTGATTGGCTTTTAGCAATTTATTTTTAAAGAACAGTTGGATTATCTTTGCCTGGGAGGGCGGCAGGTTTCCAAATGTTGTACTTATCTTGATATAATGCAGCCTGGTCTGCCATCTGATCAACCCCAGTAAGTCAGGACCACGCCCAGGAGCCCCATTTGG
Organism: Mustela erminea; assembly: GCF_009829155.1. Taxonomy (NCBI): domain Eukaryota; kingdom Metazoa; phylum Chordata; class Mammalia; order Carnivora; family Mustelidae; genus Mustela; species Mustela erminea. The sequence continues at coordinate 46,515,101 of NC_045619.1, read as the reverse complement.
ATGGGGAAGGTCAAATGGTCATCTGTCTTACTGGAGAGATGCCTTAAGAGGAATCCACCCTATCTCTAACTTTTTGTGCTCATTGCTCCCCGGGGTCTCTGTCTTCACATTATTAGCAAGGAGCCTCCTCATTTTGTCTAGAGGTTAGATTGTCAAGTGACAATGGCTTGAGGCTAGCCTGTCCTGTAGCTAACCCGATGTTTCTGTCTGAAATCTCACAGGAGTCTCTACCTTTTTTTTTTTTTTTAAAGTTAAAAAACTTCATCAGGACATTTCCTTGGGTTGATAGTTCCTGCAGCGCTGTGCCCTGAAGTCTACGGATTCCAAATTCTCTGCTTTCTCCTATTCTACACTGGAATGCTTTCTCTTCTACTTATTTTTTGGCTCATCTTCAAGGGCAACAACTGTGCAGTTATCTAGTCTTTGTCTTTGTCTCTAACCTCTTTATTTTGTGTACTTATTTTCTCTAACCACGGACGCGTCTTTATTCAATTGAAACTTTCTCGGGCCTATGTCTTCAGCAGAACCTGTTCTACTTCTTTTGTTTCTAATGTGGTTTTGATATCTGTAATGTGCGTTTTATTGTTGTCTTCTTGTACCTTCTGAGTTCTGCCAGCCCACTCTTTGTGACAAGATACGTTCTCTCTTCACTGCTTCAGACAAGAAGTGACACAAAACTTCTCTCAGTTTTTTGTATCCATTTTTAAATCGATTTTTCCCAAAGAGTTCAGCTTCTCTTTCCCTCTTAAAATACTTCCAACTTTCTGGGGCGCCTGGATGGCTCAGTGGGTTAAAGTCTCTGCCTTCTGCTCCGGTCATGATCCCGGGGTCCTGGGATCGAGCCCCACATCGGACTCCCTGCTGAGCAGAGAGCCTGCTTCCCCCTCTCTCTCTCTGCCTGCCTCTCTGCCTACTTGTGATCTCTGTCTGTTGAATAAATAAATAAAATCCTAAAAAAAAAATACTCCCAACTTTCTATCACACTAGAGTTAAATTCAATTAGGGCCTCTAAGGCCCTACTTTATCTGGTTCCTGTTTGTTCTGAGCCTCATCTCATATCCCTCCCTCAAGCCACCCTATCCTTTCTCCAGTTCCTCAAACAAGCTGCTCTCATTTTTACCTCATGGCCTGCCCCCTGGAGAGCTGTTTGATATCACTGTACGCGGGTTCCTTCTCCTTGTGCCGCTTCCAGTTAAAATGCCACCCCTCAGGGAGGCCTTCCCCACCCAGGCACTCCCTATCACATCACTGTGACTTATTTCCCACTTACCACTATCTGATAGTCTCTTGTTTCTTTTATTCCTTCCCTTGCTAAAACAGGAGCTCCCCTGGTGTGGGACCTGGTTCTCTGCTATATCCCCAGAACCTAGAAGGGTGCCTGGCACATGGTTGGTATTGAAAATATCTTTTGTGGAATGAAGGAATTCGTGAATCATCATCAGCAACGCTGTGCTGTTACTGAAGGAATCTGAGTTCCATGGTAGGCATAGAAAGGGTTACAAAACCAGGACATTACTCTTGAGAAGATTACATTTGGTTAAACAGTTCACCTGAAATGCCTACTCATTCACAACCACACAGATTCAATTTAACACGATGTATATTTCATTCGTAATTAATATGTCTCTGATAGTTTGACCACTCCACCATGCAGGAGGGAAAAAAATGAGTTTTTTTTTTTTAAGATTATTTATTTATTTATGGAAGCAAGAGAGAGAGAGAGAGAGAGAGAGGGCTGGGGAGGAGCAGAGGGAGAGGGACAAGCAGACTCCCTGCTGAGCACCCAGCCCAGTGCAGGGCTTGATCTCAGGTTCCCGAGATCACGACCCGAGTCGCAACCAAGAGTCAGATGCTTAACCAACTGAGCCACCCAGGCACCCCTCATCTTATCAACTTTCTGAAGCTTACTTCTAATAGGCAAAATCAATATAATTTTTCAGAATTGTGTGCTATATTGGTTGTAAATGGAATTCAAACTTAATCAGTGTTAGTGTCTATTTCTTGTGGCTAATTTGAGAGTTTAAAGTTTATCTTTCTAATGATAAAAATTAAATATACTCATGATAGAAGGTTTAGAAAATACAAAGAATTAGAAAGAGAAGTGAATATTCTCCATAGCGGTTTATCCCATTACCCTGAAATAAAAATTGTGGTGTTTTTAGTGTTAGCTTTTTTCTGATACATAAGCAATATAATATAATATAATATAATATAATATAATATAATAAATGTACATATTAGATATACCCATATGTATCATCCAAATTTTTATCCATTTTAATCTGATGCTATAACTGTCACATTTCTATGGCTTTCTTTTCCCCCTGATGTTACGAGGAAACACTTATTCCCCAACCCTGATGCTTTATTCTTTGTGGTGGCAGTCCAAATACAGTTTATCCCTGAATTCCTCCCCTCCACAGTTTCCCCAGGGGAGGGAAAGTGGCTTGTGTAATTGGTGTATTTGGAATGAGACACTGGGGCATGTGGGCTCTGCGCTTTCCTTCTGGGGTCTGCTTGTCTGTAAAGAGCATAACATCTGGTCTTCTCTTTGCAACTGGTAAAGCAAGTTATAAAGGCTCTGTCCGTTTCGAGAAGGCCACACTTGGTTGGTATTCCTGTGGCTAGTGGGTAAATTTGCCTAAGAGGGAGAGGCAGTTATGGAAGTATATTGTTATCATGCTCCTAAGTCTTATCTCCAGCAGTCAAGTCAACAGTAAAGTTACATTTTTATCTCTACATGCTGCTTCCTCTGTCTTTCTCAGGAAGGGAGAAGGATGCTATTTTTGGGGTCCTTAACACCAACACATGACACTACAAAGTCAAATATTACATGCTCCCCCACCGGCCCCTGACCCCTGAAAAAGGCAAAAGGCTCTAAAACTTTTCTTGTTGGTTAACTTGATTTCAGTAAGGCTATCCACAGAGAAGGGTCAGAGGAACATCAAGAATATGGTGTTAACGGAAGTCAGGAGTAGAGTTCCAAAAGTGGTTTGTCAACATTGCCAGATGTTGCGGGAGATTAAGAAAAATGTGGACCAATAAAAGGCTATGGGATTTGTTGATGAGGAGTATTTGGTGGGCGTTAAGTAGTGGTTCTCAAAATGTGGTCCACAGTGAATTAGGCTAAATGAATCTTTGTTGGAACTCATTTAAAAGTACATGTCTGAGGGGTACCTGGGTGGCTAAGTGGGTTAAGCCTCTGCCTTCGGCTCAGGTCATGATCCTAGGGTCCTGGGATCCAGCCCCACATCGGGCTTTCTGCTCAGCGGGGAGCCTGCTTCCCCTTCTCACTCTGCCTGCCTCTGCCTACTTGTCGTCTCTCTCTGTCAAATAAATAAATAAATAAATAATCTTAAAAAAAAAAAAAAAAGTACATGGCTAGGTTGCCTGGATGGTTCAGTCAGTCTAACGTCTGCCTTTGGGTCAGGTTATGATTCTGGGGTCCTAGGAATGAGCCCCTCATTGGGCTCTTTGTTTAGCAGAGAGTCTGTGTCTCCCTCTGCCCCTCCACCTGCATATGTACTCTCTCTCAAATAAGTAAAATCTGTGTAGAAATATGGGTGCACGACGTACAATTCCACAGACTTTCATTTATTCTGAAGGATCATTTAACTTGAGTTTTAAGGGTTAGTAAACATTGATACTCATAAAGTAAAATCAGCATGTTCTCAGTGTATACTGAGTATTTAGGGGGTTAAGAAGTGAGTATATTCTGAAAAAGGCAGAAGACTAGGACCAGTTTTTGTTGAGAACAAAAGGAGAAAGACAGAATGGTTCATAGACTAAGCCTTTTTTTCCCCTCCAGATGGCAAGAACTTTGACCTTTGTACTACCACAGCAGGTCAGATGACTTAATCTTGCTTCCTAAGACCCTACACTGGGATGAGCTACCCCTTTCACACATGAAATGACAATACTAGAGTTTTGATCAGACGAATGTTTTGAGACATTCTGAAAACCACAGCAACACCAGCTTTCTGAATTTCTGGCATCCTTGCTCTGCTGAAGCTCTGGGCGGCCCCAGCAACTGATGAGCCCATCAAGGGAACGATTCATGAAGGAGCTAAATGTGTACTGGTAGGGAGTGAGAAAAAGTACAGTAATTGCATGTTTAGAAACATAAGACCTTGCGGAAAAGGGAAATATGTAAGAGCTTCTTGAATTATGAGCTCACACATTTAAAAGTTCTGGCCTGCTCTGTTTGCTAATTACTAGGAAGACTGAACATGACTTAAAATAATTGTGCTTGTGTGTTTGGAAGTTGCAGGTAGATGAGTAAATACCAAATAAGAAAACTCTGCAACACCAAAATATAATAGTTAAGAGTATGGGTCAAAGACTAAGACAAACTTGGATTTAATCCTGGGTCTTGGTCAAATGATTAGGTCTCTCTGAGCCTCAGTTTCTTTATCTGCTAAATGGGATGCTACCTGCGTCCCTTCATGGGGCTTCTGAGGATCTCATTAGTTATCAGACAAAAAACAGCTAAAACTAACAGATAAAAGGTACTCCATAAATTTGGCTTAAAGATATGGATTTGCTATATATCAGCAGGAAGCCCCATTAATTAAATGAACTGCTTCTCTGGATACTCAGGACAAGGGGAAATTGAGTAGCCACCTTGTTGATCAAATGAAGGTTCTTTATTTATTTCCTGAAACAGTAATACTATCAACACACTTAGAAGTGGCATGATTGGATTTCCAGTGTTTACTTCCACTGATTGTTTCAGCTATCATGGAGCTTTAGCCAAAGTCAATCAGGAAATCTGCTCAGAAGAAAAAGCAATGGTCAAAACAATTTGGCTTTTCTAAAGCGGTATAGCTTTTGGAGAGAATATACATATTCGAGGTTTAATGTTAAAATGGCACATTTGGGGACAGATTCCTTGATTTTAGAATGTCTGCTTCCATGTTCTGCCTACCTCACCCTTGCAAACCATGGCTACGTGAGCAGTCAACCCAAATCCCAAATCATACAGAAGACTCTTAAGAGATGTTGAATTAAATTAAATTATATTTTTATGGATATAGAATTTATATTCATCATCCTTTTCTTTTTTCTGTCTATTATAAATTAAATATTAATATTGAAACAGTCAAATTAAGTGATTTAGATTAGAAGTCTTTATCCTACTAATTTAAAAGCTTTTTATAACCTAGTTTTTTCTTCATTTCATTAATCTGTCTCCTCTATTTTAATATTACCTCTTAATTAGTGTTCCCTTTCATATTCCCTAATAACATTCTTGTTGGAAAAAAAAAAAGTAACTCTCTTTTGCCTTAGAAGACTCCTAAAATTTAAGAGTTCAGAAATTTTATACACTGCTTTGAAGACTTTAAATTCTATATAATTTGGAGTAACCCCCCCATCCTTATAATAAGCTATTTTTTAAAATCATGAGCTGGTAAAAGTCTTCACTTTTTCACGTACAAATTCACTGGAGGAGATAAGGCTTCCATATATTATACACGAACACTATACTTTTATGATATTATCATTCCTATACCTTGTGAAATTGTGTCTATTTGTACTTATAAAAATATTTTTTATAAAAGTTACAAACATCTATGGATGAAATAGAAGAAAACAGAGGTTTAATACAAAGTTCCTTAGAGACCGGGGAAAATCACGATTTAACCACAGATATTATCCTGGGTACAGTAAACAAACATAATAGCAAGTTACTTGCTTTTAACAGAATTTTCAAGTCTCATTGTTACATGTCCAAGTCAACAGAAATTTCCACATTCATCTCCCCTGATTATGTTTTCTATCTTGCATCAAACGCTACTTCTCCATTATTCTCATTCTGTGTGCTCGTTCGGTGCCTCCCCACGTAATGTTACTTCCCCTCCCTTCCTTTCCCATTTCTCATGCTGGAGACAGAACACAGAAGCCAAAAAGCTTAAGTACTTGAGTCGAAAATGGCTGGAATTGGGGCCAGGCAGAAACCCTGTATGGACAAAAGCTCGGAGCTCAGGCGCACGAAGCCTGGAAAACGAGGTCAGACAAATTCAGGTTTGCACATCCCGCCCGCCATGAGGACAAAACTGTAATCACAGCCTTGACCGCAGCACTCCTGCCGCTTTTCCAGAAGGACAGAGGAGACATCCGGCCACTCTCTCCAGTAAGGACCGAGACCAAACTTCTAAGTAGCATTTAGGGACGCTGCGAAATAGATGTGCAAGGGTGAAATAATAATCCCCCAAGCTGTGTGTTCGCTAGTCAGCAACTGATAATGTCCCAAACCATCCAACATATAAATGTTACTTTAAAAAAAGGAAGAAATCAGCAATCCTCACAGGCCACCGTGGGTGCTTTATTCCCAATGTGGGTAAAAGAGGGAGATGGCGCCCTCTGATTCTTACACACTCATATTCAACCAACAGGAATATATTCTTTGGGGACTCTCGAGTTTTCCCACGAAGACGCTGGAGCAGGGAGATCCCATGGGCTCTGAAGTGGCGATCTGATTGCAAGGGTGGTTTGGAGGCTAATGACCACGGAAGGGTGCTATAAATTGTCTTTTATTTCCATCCCCCCCACGCCGTGGTTCGTGTTTCACTTCAATGACTACAATAGGATTCTGTGTTTTGCTCTTCTGGTGAACTACAGAATTCGTCAAGAAACATGGTAAAATGAAATGAGGTTTATGGGCATGTGTTTTTGAGATGCAAATAGGAACGCTATGATTTAGTGTCCTTTCAACTTTTATTCTCGGTAATCTTGATACTTCTGTCACAGTGGGAATTAACAATTTTCTGCATAGCTAAAAATGAATAAAGACAGAACATGGGATACATTTTAGTCAATGTTCTCGTGGTTTTTTCATCTGCAGGAAGAGATGGCAAAATAATAAAAAGCATACAATTTTCCACAATGTGTTATTTTAGTTTTTAGCATCCCGAGAACCATCTCATTTCTAGAGAAGAAAGATTCTGAGTGAGGCTCTCTGTGGCATAACTTGGAGGCACAGCATGACCTAGCCAATTTCATCAGTCATCTCTTCCTAGCATTTCCTATAATACTCTTGTTTTTCGTCTTGTTTTCTTTTTCTTTAAGCATGATTGGAGCCATGCTATTTATTAGGATTGCTATATCTGGTCTAATGATTAAATTGTTAAATAGGATTGCATGGATGGATCAGTAAAACAAAGGAGACTATATGTAAGTTATTTCTCCCACTGCAGCTAAATATAGAAAGGGCTAATTTCATACAACACAACCCAGCCCCAATTATCACCTGAGTAATCGATGCTAGCAATTTTTTTTTAAACATTTTATTTATTTATTTGACAGACAGAGATCACAAGTAGGCAGAGAGGCAGGCAGGGATAGAGGGGGAAGCAGGCTCCCTGCTGAGCAAAGAACCCGATGCAGGCCTCGATCCCAGAACCCTGGGATCATGACCTGAGCCAAAGGCTACCCTCGTGCCCCTCGATGCTAGCAATTTAAGAAATAAACTTAAGATTGTGGAAGCTGGGGGCACCTGGGTGGCTCAGTGGGTTAAAGCTTCTGCCTTCGGCTCAGGTCATGATCTTGGGGTGCTGGGATCGAGCCCCGCATCAGGCTTTCTGCTCAGCGGGGAGCCTGCTTCCCCCCCTCTCTCTGCCTGCCTCTCTGCCTACTTGTGATCTCTGTCTGTCAAATAAATAAAATCTTAAAAAAAAAAAAGATTGTGGAATCTGTCAGGGAAGATATGTAGGTATATAAAATTAAGAAGCCACATTTTCTTTAAGGCTTTAAAGTCTACTAAATGACAGATTTAAACACATTTGTCCTCCTCACATTACAGTGTACCTATGCACTAGACATTAAAAGAAAAGCCCTAACAACTGTTGTTTCTCTTTGGTCTAAAATCTTGCTTCTAAATCCTAGATCCTGCTTTGAAATTATTGTCAAGCCATCATTTGACATTATTATCTGCTCATATTTCACACAGGAGACACGCTAAAAAAAAAAATCTGACAACCCTGTATTTCATGGGAAATAGAGACTGACTTCTTGAATCAAATAATATATTTGGGCCATCTTGATGACTGTTTTCTGCAATATTGAATCAGACAGGAAGTTAGACCAATTTTATTATTAAGATGAATTGAAACACCAGATGCACTATTTTTTACTTTGTTATTCATCACCACAGACCGCAGATAAAATCAGAATTATCCATAACTCTGTACCAACACCAGAACCACTATATTATTTTTAAACACTCAAACTAAATTCTAAATGCAATGCTTATGTTTTGAAATAGACTTAAGTGAACTAAATATTGTGTGAGGTTTTTCACCCCAAGACAGCATGGTACAGATAAACTCGTGAATTCATACATAATTCTTAATGAGAGCCACAATTCTTATGAGGACAGTCAAGCTTTAATAATAAGGTTCTTGGTTTACTGGTGGAAAACAACAAAGCTGAGGTTCCCAGTTGGGAATTAGGCCTGGGAGGTCTCATGTCTCTAACTTTCATTCATTGGTCCCCACATCCGATTATAATGGAAGATACTGACTAGTCTTTTAGTGAAGTCTGCATGCAAAGGCAGGGTCCCCAAGATGCAGTTATAATTAAAAAAAATCTAGATTTAGTGACTTATTCTACTTAACTGTTTTCTCTTTCTTGTGACCATAAATGCAAGCTAGGTCATCTTTTCCCCGTCAGTTGAGAACTACATGAACCACAACCAAGAAAATATCCACTCAGTGTCTTTCATATATTTTTCCATTCTGTCCCAGTAGATATATTTGTATTCCGTTCTCTTTAGGATGGATACAAATTTTACAAGAAACTTCTTGTGGTCGTGGTAGGCTCTCTACTATTTAGAGATGTTGAGTAATTGCACGGCATTTTCTTTCCGTTTCCAACTTTGAGGCTAAGGATATTTCCCTAGATATCACACAGATTCTCTGCTGACTCACTCCTGTACAGCCACACGAACAGATAGAGGCAGAAATCTCAATATTTACCCTCTTAACCTCACACCGTTAATGTCACGAAAGATTCACTTACCTGTTTGGAAACCGACTGGGTGTTGTGATGAGTTCGACTTCCATTTGTGCTCTCTGTGCTCTTTCCTCACCATAGCAAGCTGGACTAATGATCAAGATTTCTAAGCTTGTGTGTTGAGATGAAGCCTCATTTCACCACCTGGAGGTAACTGCCTGGTACTATTTCTAGAGTCATTGCTGATCCCAGGTCTACTGTAGCAGCCTGTGCCCTCCCAAGAGACATCCCAGGTGCTTGCTGTTTCGACAGTTCACTAGAATTGAAATTCATAGGGATTTATTTTACAGTGATGCACAAAACTCTAACATGAGAACTTTGTGGACTATAGACAAGATGTGTTGCATGAAGGATTCTCATTTTTTTCTGTCTTTTAAAAATGAGATGTTTACAAGGTGTTTTCATGAGAAAGTTTTTCTACAAGTCTGCTATTTCCTCCAAAATTTTCCTCCTCTGTAGTAGGGACTTTATAGATCTCCTTTCTTTCTTTCTTTTTTTTTTTTTTTAAATTTTTTTTTTTTAATAGATCTCCTTTCAACACTCATCACAACTTGGAAAGCAGGGATTATTATCAATGTTTTTACCAATGGGGAATTTAAAATGATTTAAGTAAAGCCCAAATAATGAATCTGGCATTTAAATACAGGTTGGTCTGACTATAATTGGTGATTTTTTTTTCCACTTCACCATATGCACACTGTTATGACTTAACACAGAGGAATTTCAAATAAATGGCTGTTGTAATTACTATTAGTAATGAAATATTTGGTCTGAAAAATGGGAGGAAGTAAAGATAATTAAGACATGATCTCTGTCTTTAAGGAGCCATCAGTCTGTTAGAAAAAGGGTAGTTGAAATGTTGTAGGGATTTCATGAACTATGGCCTCAAGATACATGGCACAGCTAGCAGGTTGTAATAAAACTTAATCATTTATACATTACTGGTGACATGGTAAGTTGATTTTTTAAAGAATAGCCCACCGTCAAGAGTCTTAAAAAATGTTCATGATGTTTGATCTAGTAATCCCCTCATGCATATTTATCTTAAGGAAGTGGTTCCAATGAATTAAAAATAAATAGACGCCAGGACTTTCTTTGAAACATTACATAAAAAGTCAGGAGCCGCTTAAATGAACATCAGTGCAAAGTAGGTAAGTTCGTTATGGTGCATCAACAGGAGGTGAACTGTGTAATTCTCTCCCTTTGTCCTGCATCCTTAGTCGACCCTCTCTAGTGGGTCTTTCTAATTTGCCTTCAAATGTGCTGCAATATTTCTCATATTACAGGCCGAACAAACCAAAAGATCTCCTTGGCTGGCCACCGTCCCTTTTCCTTAGTCTCCTCTCAAACAAAGGTCTCAAGAGTTGTCGTATTCGTTGTTTCCAGTTCCTCCGTTCCACCTGCCGTTGTCTCTGTATCAGCTCCTGTGACGCTAAACCGTCATCACTGCGTCCAGGGGTCAAGTCTCAGGCTTCGTGCTCCACCTCTCAGCAGCCTTTGCCATAGATGACTCCTTCTCTCTCCCTTGATACTTTCCTTACCAGGCTTCCTTTCCAGGAGGCCACGTCTTCTGTTCTGCCTCTCGTTCGGCAGTCACTCCTTTTCCAATCTTCCTGACTTCCCTACGTTGAAGGGTTATGTGCTCAGTTCTTCACCCCTTTCTTTTTCCTAAACTGCAGTCTCAAATTAATTTGGGCCTCACTCTCAGAGGACTTGTATATCCAGTTGTGTACTTGACATACCCACTTGGATGATGGGAGCATAAACCCTGACAGTTGTTGGGTTTTGTTTTTGTTTTTGTTTTTATTTTTTAAAAAGATTTTATTTATTTATTTGAAGGAGATAAAAAATAGGCAGAGAGGCAGGAAGAGGGAGGGGAGGAAGCAGGCTCTCTGCTCAGCAGAGACTCTGATGTGGGGCTCAATCCTAGGATCCTGGGATCATGACCTGAGCCGAAGGCAGAGGCTTTAACCCACGGAGCCACCCAGGCGTCCCTGTTTTTGTTTTTATTTTTTTTATTTTTTGTAATACAAGTGTCTGACTTGAGCTTTGATTGCCAATGCATCCATTTCAAAAGGGCACCCACTTCTAAGGCGGCAAGCTCCAAAAAACACATTGCCAGCCACATCCATTAGAAAAAGAATGGTGCTGCCTCCCCTTTACTGAGACTCCTTTGTCGGAGAGATCTTGGGTTGATTTCAACCACTGACCATCTGGGTCACTTGCTTTTTCTCTTCCCATTTTTAATTTTTAAGTTTATCAATAAAGAGTAAGTCATAAGACCCTGGGCCACCATCCTACCCCTACCCACAAAGGCAGAGCTCTAGGCCCACGCTCTTTTTCTCTCTCCCCATAAGCTTGCTGTGTGGTCCCACGTGTGCTGTACAATTTCCAGGTCCTATAAGTAATAAACTTTTATTTTTTCAAACTTTCCTGATGGTTGTCACTGTAGAGCATCTTGCAATCATAATAAGGATCACAAGGGCCAGTTCAACCACAACCTTGATTATTGAGAGACTAAGACCAGCACAGCGACTAACTGGATCTTTTCTACACTGAACTCATGATTCCTACCCTACCTCCACCACAGATCTGCTCCTTCTCTAATTTTCTTCCTCTCCATAACTAACAACTTCAATCTTCTGTGTGCTTGGGTTAAAAAATCAGGCATCACTTTTACCTCCTTTCTTTCTCCCATGAGCTACAAGAGCTGGCAAATCCAATCCGCTCTACCTTTGAACAACATTCAGAAGACCATTTCTCATGACCTCCACCATTACCACCCTAACTCCCATCACTTGCACTTGTGTTATGACAATAGCATCCTAACTGGGCTCTCTGCTTCCACTCTACCCTCTGTAGTTTATCTTCTGCACAAAGCCAGATTAATTTTTTAAGCCATAAATTAGATCATGTCAGTACTTTCCTAGAAAACCCTCCAAAGGCCCCACCTGATCTCCCTAACAGCATCCTCTCTTCATGCCTTCCCCCCATTCCAGCCTCTGTCTTTCACCCCCCCCCCCAACTCATTTCACTCCTTCCATTCTGGTCTCCTTGCTGCTTTTCAAACACAGCAAGCTCCCTGTGACCTCATGGCCTTTGTATGTACTGTATTACTGTTAGGAACACTCTCCCTGAGGTATATGCAGGGCTCACACTCTCATTTCACTCAGGTCTCTCCTTGAACACTACCTTTTCAGAGATGCCTTCCTTAATCAGACAGTTTTAAAATACCATCTTTCCTGTAGCTGTCTGCATCCTGACCCCGCTTTCTTTATTTGTTTTTCCTCAGCACTTTCCCTCATAGATGTACAATATTCTCTCCTTATTAGAAGGCATTATTTAAGAAAGCAGGGATGCTGGCTATTTTGCTTCCTGATGATTCACAGAATCTACACAATGCCTGGCTTACATTAGAAGCTCAATAATATCTTTTGAAAGAATACAAGACTAAAACAAGTGCAAAATACTCAGTGAAATAAGCATAATGCCAAGCTGTATACTTTATAACTTTATAAATATGTGAAAATCTATAAAGGGATACAAAGACATTAAAATGATGGTGAGCAATGGTATTTGAATAAAATGTTACATTGTTGGACTAGTTTCCAAGATTTTGAAATTTTAAAATCACCATGTGTGTCTAGGAAATGGTATCAGTTGTCAGTTACAAAGAATGCAGTTGTGCTTTTTTTTTGAGAAATGACTAGGTTCAACCACCTATTTCAGAGAAAAGTAACCATAGTGATTTCAGAGTTGATACCACTCATGGACATTTGAACATTCTCTCCCATATAGCACACCAGTTAAGTGCAGCAATTTGGAGTCAGACGGTCTAAATCTGAAGCCTAGTTATTCCACTTAATAGCTAGATGACATTGGGCTAGTTATTTAATCACTATCAAGGTCAGTATTTTTTTAAGACTTTTTTTTTTTTTTTTAGAGCAATTCTAGGTTCTCAGAAAAATTGAGTAGAAGGTGTAGAGGTTTCCTATATGCCTCCTGCCTCCACACAGGCTAATCTACCCCATTATCAATATCCTCCACTGGACCAGTATACTTGTTACAATTGATGAAACTATATGGACATGTCTTAATCACCTAACTTCATAGCGTACGTGAGGGTTCACTTTTGGTGTTGCCCATTCTGTAGGTTTGGGCAAATGTATAATAAGATATTTTCACTGCTCTGAAAATCCTCTGTGCTCCATCCATTCATCCCTTCCTTTTCCCTAAACCCCGGCCATCCCTGATTTTTTTTACTGTCTCTATAGTTTTGCCTTTTTCAGAATGCCATATAGTTGCATTCATAGGGTATGTACTCTTCTCCGATTGGCTTCTTTCACTTGGTTGGTAATAAGAATTTAAGTTTCCTCCATGTCTTTCCATGGCTTTTTCTCATTTCTTTTTAACCTTGAATAATATTCTGTTGTCTGGAATTACCACAATTTATTTATTTATTTATCTGTTCCCGTACTAAAAGGATATCTACATTGCCTCCAAGTTTGGGCAGTTTTGAATAAAGCTGCTATAAACACCCATGTGTAGGGTTTTGTGTGCTAGGTCATTTTTTGGTACCTTCCTTGGAGGGTTGTTGTGGGGTTTGAGATAGAGCTTCTAAAATTCTTAGCACATTGCCTGGAATATAGTATGCACCCAATAAATGTCAAGATGCATTTTTTTTTTTTTTAATTACTAGCCTGGCCAGGTAGTTTTTCCCTATTTCATAGACAAGGAAACTGAAATCCAAAAACCTTAAAGGACAAAAAATAAGTAGCAAAATCAGAGCTCATAACCAGGCCTTCTTATTCTAGTATATATGCTGCCAAAGTGAGCACCAGGCCTTCTTATTCTAAATCCAACTGTCCTTTTAAGTCATGTGGCCATTCTTCAGAAGGCAAGCAAAGACTAGACTCACTCTGCTTAGTATGGAAAATGCTGCTTTGTCTCTTGGTGAACTTTACTGTCATTTTATTTAAATTACGAATTTATACCAAATTTTATACATATAGCAACTCATATAATATATCCCAAGGTAATTACATTTCTTTACTAATGAACTATTTATCAGTGTTTAAAGGGATGAACAAGATGAGGATGGCTAGTTTAATCAGATATATTGTTTCTAGATCACCTCATAAGCACTAGATGAAAATTCTGGAATCAAACATGGAATTTTAGGAATCTGCATATAACCACATTATTGAAAAACCTTTTGTAAAGGTATCTGTTGAGAAACTTAAGATGCCGAAAATATAGAAGTAACATGAGAATGACCATCGCTTGAAATAACAGTGTGTCCACCTGTAGATTCAGGAAATCTGGCACAACTAGAACACCTAGGACCTAGAAATAACTATGTGTCTGTTTCCATGAGAGGTTAAGAGCTTCTTGGAAAGAAAACTGTGCAAGGGAAATTGAAGATTAGGTCTCAAACGAGGGATTTAACGACAATGGACTCAGTGAAATGAAAGAGGAGGTCTAAACTCATACCAGAACTCTGGAAAAGTTGAGTCCAAAACAAAATAAATCAAAACAAAACATCATTTTGGGAACAGGCACAACCAAGGACCACACAGGAAGGGTTGAAGGAGGTCAGGAAGGGGATTCCCTTTCTCTGGCGATGTACAGAGCAGAGCTTCGGCCTGCGGAGGGCTCAGTCAGCTCATCAGTGCGCCCAGGACTTCAATGAGGAGACTCGGCGGCAGTCAATGAACAGTGTCCTCGGTGCATGTATCAATGAATGGCACCAGCATCTGTGCTGGAAGCTTCCTAGGGACACAGGCAGGTATCAGCATGACCGACAGCTACGGCAACTTCAAGACCCAGGAGACCCCAGAACAGGTGACTCCAGGGAGCAAGGACGAAGACTTTTCTCTCCTGTATGTCTTGCAAAACAAAAAGAACTGTGCATATGAGAAAGCCAACATCTAGGGATTCTCAGCAAATATCGGGGTGGGAAAATTGAAGAAGGCTTAAGATCTGGTTACTAGTCGGTGCTGGTATATGGGGAGGCTGGCAGCAGGGAGACTGCCAGTAATCTCTGTTACAATGAATCTTATGACCACACTGGTATGGCTAGGGCAATATGGTGGTGTTTTTTTTTTTTTTAATTTAGGGCCACGACATACTCCAGTATGCTATTCTCTTTGTCACTTTTCTTTTCTTTTTAGATTTTATTTATTTATTTGACAGACAGAGATCACAAGCAGGCAGAGAGGCAGGCAGAGAGAGGGGGGAGGCAGGCTCCCCGCTGAGCAGAGCCCGATGCGGGGTTGGATCCCAGGACCCTGGGATCATGACCTGAGCCAAAGGCAGAGACTTCAACCCACTGAGCCACCCAGGTGCCCCTCTTTGTCACTTTTCAATTGCTTTACTCTTTGTCATCATTCAGGTCTCAGTTTAAATGACCCTTCCATGGGGGTTCTTTTATGACACATGCCCCATTTGTGATTTAAATTTATTTAAATTTCTTATTCCCTAAGCTGAAATTCACTCTAAAGATGGCGGCTATTGGTATCACTCAGAATCTCAAGAAAGTTCAAATAAATAATCAAAATGTTGGGACAGCTTCACAAGAGAAATAATAAGAACTGAGTTCAATCTTTAATAATTTCCTAACAAGCTACAAATAAAAATTTCACAGTAAGTCCAGAATGAAATAACAAAAAATTTCATTCACTGAATGTGTGAGAATAAATTCACATTTGTTATTAACTCATCAGAATTCTATGGAGTATATTACTTTTCAATTTTGAATTACCATATAATAAAAATGCAGCAGCATTCATTATTCATATAACCATTACAGTGTATATATCATTTCTATTTGTATTACATTAACCTAGAGAAATATATGAGAACCACAAAATTTATTACTCCCTTGACTCCAAATGCAATGATCAAGTTTCATTATTTATTAACATCAGTAGAATCATTCCTGAAGGAAAAAGAAAAAAAAAGCTTAAGTATTTCTGGTAGGCAGAAGTATTTTATTTATTTATTTATTTATAAAGATTTTATTTATTTATTTGACAGAGAGCACAAGTAGGCACAGCAGCAGGCAGAGAAAAAGAGAGGAAAGCAGGCTCCCTGCTCAGCAAAGAGCTCGATGCGGGGTTCAATCTCAGGACCCTGAGATCATGACCTGGGCCAAAGGCAGAGACTTAACCCACTGAGCCACCCACGCACCCCAGGCAAAAGTATTTTTTTGATATGCTTTCTTTACAGTATTTAATTTTTGAGTACTGAAGACTGTCATATACTTTGAGGAAGACAATTGCTAAGTAACAAATCTTTAAAAATATATTATTGAGCTCTATGCTCCAAATGCATTTATTAGATATTTATTTATTTATTTATATTTGAGAGAGAGTATGAGAGAGGGGGAGGAACAGAGGGTGAGGGAAAAGCACACTCCATGCTGAGCATAGAGCTTGATGTAGGGCTCTATCCCATGACCGTGAGATCATGACCTGAGCTGAAATCAAGGGTCTGATGCTTAACTGACTGAGCCACCCAGGTGCCCCAAAATGTATTTATAAGATACTTAATAACAGATAATCTATCTTCCATTTCATCTAAACATCCTAAGGTAGGCACAAAAAAGTGAGTTTATGTGAATCTCTCCAGAGTATACAGGCATTTTTTACATTACCCCTTTCCTAACCTTGTAAACACAGACAGTGAATTAGATCTAACCAAGTGCCAATATGCATCTTAAAGGTCAAATAGATGAATGAGTTGTAAATAGGGGTTTTGGTTTATTATAATCAATAATTTTATTAGCTCTGAATCATGAAAACTAAGGAAAATTATATGCATATCAATAAATTATTAGATTCCTGCTATGAATCTGAAAAAGAATTACCAAGATAAAAAACAGCAGTTGAGAATTTACATTGTTAGGTGATCATAGAAACCACCAAATAAATTAAAAACTAAATTAAATGCCACATAGACTCTGTCTTCACATTTAAAAAAAATCAAGCATGATTTTTAAAAAATGTAACTAAGTTGTCTGATCAGGATCACAGAGAATGCATTCTATAATAAGCATTAAGTACTCAAGGAGTATGAGTAAGTCATGTCCCTCTCTTTGCTCTTCACTCTTTCCTCGGGCCTGCTGCTTGTTTGTTTCCATGGCTTGCAATGGAGGTTTACTTGATTCACTCAGCAAATATTTACTGAACTTCTAATATATGCCAAATACTGTATACACTGGGCATACAATGGTTATGAAGTCACCATCTTGCCCTTCAGTCCTTTCCTGTTTTATAAAAGGCAAATCTCTCCACTTGTGCTCCCATCCTCTGACACAGTCTCAAGAGTTTTCTTCCTCTTCTGTCTTCCACGTCAAGAGTTCCTTCCTGGGGCACCTGGGTGGTTCATTTTGTTGGTTGAGAGTCTGCCTACAGCTCAGGTCATGATCTTAGGGTCCTGGAATTGAGCCCCATATCGTGCTCCCTGCTTAGCGGGGAGCCTGCTTCTCTTTTCCCACTCCCCCTGCTTTTCCACTCACTCTCTTTCTCTCTTTCTCTGTCAAATAAATAAATAAAGTAAAAAAAAAAAAAAAAAGGAGCTCCTTCCTCACTACTGGATTATTCCTACAAGTATATAAATATGTACAAGCCATCTTGAAAATCAGACCTTCATGGAGTTCCCATCTCTCTCTACCGATGGCCCATGTCTTTGTTCCCCATCTCATTAAATATTTTCAAGCAAATCCTCTAGAGTCTCTGCTTAATCCTTATCCCTATTTCACTCTTCAGCCGCTCTCATTTAACACTGACTTAATCTTGCCCAGCTCACCAATGACCTCCAAGTGCCAGGTCCAACAGACATGTACATATCCTCACCTCATTCTCAGCAGCTACTTGACTATATTTTTCTTCCTGAAACTTTCTACTCTTAGCTTCTGAGCCATCACATTATCCCAGATTTTCTCCAGCTTCTGTGATGCTCCTTCTCACTTCCATTGCTGATTCTTCTTTGGTCCATCTTCTAAATGCTGGTGGGATTTAGGGTTTCTTCCTAGACATCTTCTATTTTTAATCTACCTTTAAGGAAATATTTATTAAGTACCAGACTTTACACATTATTCGTAGGCTGATACTTCTCAAATGTCTACCTCCAGCCAGTCTTTCCCCTGAGTCCCATAGACTCATGAGTCTAAGTGCTACCTGATATCTCCAAGGGGATGTCTGGAAGGAATCTCAAATTTAATATGTCCAAACTTGAGATTCTGATTATTCTTAAATCTTAATTTTTCTAAGTTTCTCATTTTAGTAAACTGAACTACAAAAGATAACAACCTAAGAAGCACTTGTGAATCCTTCCTCCCCCTCATCTACCCTCATCTACCAGCTTACTGCCTATCAGAGGTGCAGAGGAAACACGATGGCCACACTGGAATGTGCTGCTTCAGTGAACAGCTGAAGACTGCAGGGGACGTGGCACACATGATGGTTTGGCTCTTTTGCCTAAACCTAACAGAGAGGAGTCAGGACAGAACAGCTGGGTGTATGATCTGGACCCTCCCTACCTCTCCTAATTGGTCTGAACCATTTTTTCCCCTTGCCCCTTACAATTCAGCCATGCCGTTCTCCTTTCTGGGCTGTGATGGTAGAGCTGGATGGTGAAATCCCTGAGCACTTACAGAATGAGATACCGTATCAGAGAGAGACAGGAGACCAATTGACACCCCTGACCATGGGAAGGGCAGAAAGGGATGGGGCTAAGGGGATGAAAAAGGAAAAAACATAAAATTTTATAACAATTAATCATAAAAGCTAATGCTTAGGTAGCACTCACTGTACTTCCATCACTCTAAGAGCTTACCCTTAATACACTGACCTGATTAATCTTTGTGAAGAACTCATGAGATACGTACAATTATTATCCCCATTTACTAACGAGAAAACTAAGGCTCAAAAATATTAATGACTTTTTCAAGATCACATATCTATTAGACATGAACATTATGCTCCTACAAACACACACACACACACACACACACACACACACACACACACAGGATTCATTAACATGGAGAAGATCATATTTAAATCAGTTTGAAAAGAATTACTGTGGCAACTATATGTGGCAATGAGAGTTGAATGAAAACATAATATAATAATATAATATACATCATAAAATATAAAAATTCAGGTTATGGTCCTGGATCTCCCACTAATTGTATGAGTTGGGCTCTTACACCCCTGGAATACAGCTTTCTTAGTTCCAAATGGATAGAGTTGGATTCTACAATTTTAAGACCCATCGTGATAGTTAATTTTATGTGTCAATTTGATTGGGCCACGAGTTGTCCAGATATTTGATTGAACAATATTCTGGATGTGTCTGTGATTGTGTTTCTGGATGAAATTAGCATTTGAATTGGTTGACAGCTTAAAGCAGACTGTCTTCCCGAATGTAGGTGGGCCTTATCCAACAACCTGTTGAAAGTCTTAGTAGAACACAAAGAATTTGCTGTCTCTGCTTATCTATCTTCAAAAGCTCTTCTGCTTTAGGACTTGGACTTGGGCTGGAACGGAACACTTATTGGTTCTCCTGGTTCTCAGGCCATTGCACACTTATACTGGAACTATATTATTGGCTTTTCTGGATCTCCAGCTCACCCATCACAGATCTGGGAATTTCCTAGTCATCATAACTATGTGAGCCAATTCCTTATAATAAAATATATATATATACACACACATATATATAAAATCAATAATATATAATGAAATATATAATATATAATAAATAATATATAAAAATATATATAATAAAATATATATATATATATTCCCTAATGGTTCTTTTTCTCTAGAGAACTCAGATTAATACACCCATTTAATTATACTGACAATCTATAGGAGGTTTTTCAAATATATTATGATTGAATTCTTCTTTCTCCTGCATGCTGCTTGTATTTGTAGAAAGTTTCAGTTTCCATCCTGTAGTTGTAAGGGTAAAAGCAGATGGTGTGAGGGTGTGGCAGAGTAGACTGTGGTTACCAAATTGAGAGAATATTTATTGGAAATCTATAAGAGTCAGTTTGTCTTTTGCCTACATTGTTGAACAGAATGTTTATACTACCAAAATAGTCGTCACCCCCTACTTTAGCTCCTTTGTCTGACAGCGAAGAAAAAGTATTAGGTTAAATGGAGTTCTCACTGAAAAGAAATAAGTGATGATACCAAAATAATTATCGAATTATTCATAGAATATAAGCAACATCAGCTTTAAAAATCTGTCTTTGCAAACATAATTTGTTAAATTAATATGACTTTATAAAAAGTAACATATTCACAAATGTCCTTTCATGTTTCATAAAATACTGTTTTACTTAGTCCATTAGGCAATGATGAGCAAATCACATTGGAAGAGCTATGTAGAAGAAGTCATATTTTGTGAGAATTTAATCAGTAGTAATTATGGGGACTAAGTATATGACACAACAGTAAAATGGCCTTTCATATTAATGGCAAAGATGGGGCAGTAAATTTGCAATTAGTTCCAAATGCTCTGTTATACTTTTTGCAAACACCTGTTAGAAATTAAGAAAAAAAGACAGGTTAATAGTGGGATCTTAGAGACTGTTGTTTTATCTCTCTCAGTTCACAGCGGTATTTACCAACCCAAAGGAAGGCAGCTTTCCATGTGAGGTCATATAACTATTGGAGGACCTGAGGCTAGACCCAGGTTTTCAGATTTCCATGGCAAGCATCTTTGCTTGCAATATTTATAACTAGTGTCTACATTTTGAGATGGGCATTCAATATATGATTCTGTGAGAACATAAATAAGTAACTGCTTTCAGCATTGAGTAAAATTTTTCTTAATATAGTACTTTTGAAATTTCTTATTTCAAAAAAGAATTAGGCCTGAAATGGCAATATGAATGTAACTTTTGGTCTATGCATGTCAGAATGACCTACTTCAACTCATGAGAATGAATGAGTGGGTGGATTATTGCCATGAAGATTTGCTTTATATTACAAGTCTATATGGTATACAAGCCTAATTTAATAAGTTGTTAATTTTGTCTTCAAAACCAAAATTTAGAAATAATATCTATCATATTTTATCAAAGTTAATTTTTTGATTTGGGGTCATGCTGTATCAAAACATGTCAAGTTTTGTTACTGAAGCATTTGCTGTCTGCCTATATGCCATTGGTCATATTAAGCTGCTGTATTGTCCCTAGAATCCCTATAACATTCCTGCAAATTTCATCAGATCAACCCCTCTTCACAGTCAATGGCATCCCAGGGGCCTATTCTGGGCATGGAGAGTTAGTGGCTTCCAATCACAGAGATATGAATTGTGGGGCAATAACCAAAAGAAGCATCTTTGGAGGTTGCCAGGTCAATCACAAGTTCAAATATGCCCAGCTCAACACTAAATTTAAATGGAAACATCAAGAAGGAGCAATATATGAATTCAAGTATACAGAGACCAAAACTCACCTCACAAACAGGGAAGCTTGAAGCTTGTGGTAAGCAGACTTACAGAAGATGCACAGGGCCACTGGATAGGAACTTTTTATACAGTTCCTATGGACTCTAATGTGGGGATTCCGGGGTCACACCAAGAAGACAATGTCCATAAAGAAACAGAATGAGATCAGGCAGAAGCAAAGTAAGGAAAAGAAAGTGTCCGAGTAAAGAGAGATTTTTCTGTCATTCTCTATCACTTATCAGGTAAGGCCCTATTTAGCCAGAGTGATTTCATCTCGGTTGGACAGCCATTTTGTTGTTTATGCAGTAAAACTTAAACTGACACTGCCCCCCCCCACCCCACCCCAGGGGACATACTTAAAAGCAAGTCCAGGAAACTAGTAAAATATGGTCGACCAGTCCCAGGCAACAGAGCCCAAATACAAGGGCAGGTCAGGCCAGGTGGAGACATCCAATCAGTGGAGCACGCATACTGTCTCCCTGGCTACCAAGGAGTGTGGGCCTCGCCTTTTGGGTGCCAATGCTGACCAAGGTGATAGGCTAGTTCAAATATCTACTATAGGGTAAATTGTAATCCAGTTGGCCACCCGTGTGTGACCAGCATGACTGTGCAACTTTCTCTGTGTGCTACAATCTCATTGGCCACCTGTGTGTGGCCAGGCTCAACCACATGGCCTTTGCCCTTTAAAAGTTAGTCTGTAAGGCAGGGAGGGGTCGCCCTCTCTGTAAGAGGTGGCCGCGACTAGTCCATTTGATTCTTGATGCTTGGCACGAGATAAAGCTTTGCTTGACCTTCACTTTGTATCAGTCTCGATCTTTTGATCACGGACCTATCAATCAGAAGACAGAACAGTTTTTTTTTACTTTCTAAGTGTAATTAGGTCATTTCTATATAGTGATAAATGTAGAATTGACAAGCATTCTAGAGAACTGTTTGTCTTCCTGTCTGCTGCTAAAATGTGCGCACGCGTGTGCGTGCGTGTGTGTGTGTGTGTGTGTGTACTCCAAATTTGGGTTTCTTATGCTCCTTATTGTTAGGTTGATTGGGGCTATTTTGTTTTAACATTTGAAAATCCCTGAGGCCAGACATTTACATCAGAAGTAAATTTACCTACACTTCATAGCAATGCTATAGGAACAACCACTGGACTCCTTACAATTGAATAAAGGTTTACCTAAGGTCACACAAGAATTTAGCAGACATGGGATTTGAACAGGTCTGCTTCTAGGTTCCTCATTTCCACCACACCACCCACTGACTTCACATCCAAAAACAGACTGTTGACAGTTCTGATGAGTGTGTCAATGTGCTGAGAACCACAGGCCGTTACACTGGTGCTTGTGAAAACAACTTTTAAGAGGATGGCTTTTATAAAAAGAAATCTTTATTTTTTTCCAGCTGTCATGAAAATTTCAAAAGATAATATAGAAAAAATAAAGATCATTCATATTTTCACTAAAAGATAGCAGCTAATATTCTATATATCTCTCCCCAGGCATATTTTCTCACATGCAAACAAGATACTGTGTGTTCTTTTTATTATTATTGCTTTTAAAAGAAATGGGCTTATATTCTCTATGATTTTATCCTTTTGTTTTCACTTAATCTGTGATGCCATTTTTTTTTCAGTTAAAATGTGGGTTTAGCTCAGATAAATATTTAACATTTTTTAAAACTAACTTTCATCGACTTTTATGTTGTTTCATTTTAACCTGTAACTGTATTCTTGTGTTGCTTTCTTAGCTTTATAGAATTACTGGTCAAAATCCATGATTTTTTTTTTTAAAGATTTTATTTATTTATTTTGAGAGACAGATAGAGGATGCTAGTGGTGGTAGTGGGGCAGGGGGGTGAAGAGAGATAGTGATAGGGAGAGGAAAAAAATCCCAAGCAGACTCCATGCTCAGCGTGGGGCCCTACCTGAGTTTCAATTTTACGATCCTGAGATCATGGCCCTGAGATCGTGACCCTGAGATCATGACCTGAGCCAAAACCCAAGAGTCGACACTTGAGAAACTGAGCCACCCAGGTGCCAGGAAAATCCATGATTTTTTGAGGGACTTTTCATAATTTTACCATACTACCAGGGAGGTTGTAAATTGTGCATTTCCACTGGCAGTTTATTTGTGTAGAGCTGGCTGCCTTTTAATAGGACTAATGTTTTTCTGTATTTAAGACAAGCCTATTCATTTAAAATTTTTGTTACTATCGCTTGTCATTGGTTGTTCTTATTTCTAGAGCCACAAAACACTGAAATCAATCAATTTAACCATTCATTCACTTATTTTCAAATATTTATTGTGCACAGAGCAAGGTTTAAATGTGAAAGATGAACATATATATGAGACAGAGTATTCACCCTCAGCAATTACAAACAGCAGCAACTAATATGGGACATTAGTTTAAAGAATCATGAACTATCTCATTTAATCCTCACAACAACCAAACCAAACAGGGTGGATAGCATTATTGTCCCCACTGCACAGATGAGGAAACTGAGGTATATTGCTGAAGATCACACAGTTTATGAGTGGTAGAGTAGAGATTTAAATTCTGGCCATTTGACACCGTGCTCTTAACCACTATGTTACAATGTCTAAAAGATATACATAAATAGATCTAATATTAGAAAAAAAATATGTGGTAAGATAGTGTATGTGGGTCCTGACCAGAGACAGAATACGGCAGGTAATTGTGCCAAAGCAAAAAATTCTTAACATGGTAATAGACCCTCAAGTACCAATATGGTCTCTCCCTTGGCCAAGAGGTATAAAAGGCATTGAACCTGTAATTCTGGCCTCTCTAGGTATGGTAGATTTCTTCCCCTTACAGGCCTGAGATGACCCACCCTCATGACCTCAGAAGGGATCAAAGAGACACAAGAGAGCTCTGCCCCCCTCACTTGCCTCTTAATCCTGCGTACATCCCTGGTACTGCTTGCTTGCCTATTAGGGAGTCATCTGAAAGGAAAACAACCTTGAACTGAGTCTGAGTCATCATTCTTTCCAATCTTTGAATCTGGACTGGGAGTCTGGATCTGTCCTAGGGCATGCTTTCCACTGACACCATCATCGATAAAATACTCTACTAGTTCAAAAGAGAGTTAAGGTGATCAGTGATGATTCCACTACATCTCTTGGGATGGGCCTGGATGGGTAGAACTTCAGTTTGGAAAGGGATGGGGAGAACTTTTAAGTAGAATCCATAGTGGGAGGCACTGTATGGGTATAGAAAGAAGATGTTGTATTGGAGGGTGACAAGAAATCCAGTTTGACCAAAGGTTTTAGCAAGGTAGGTCTGAATTACCAAAAGCCTTGATTGCCAGGCTATGACGTTTTATTTTGATTTTGCAGGTTCTGGGAAACCACTAAAAGTTAAACTACTTAGCTCAGCAATAAAAGTTCTGTACAAATGAATCTCAAAATCTTTTTGTCAATTCCTGGTGCACAACTTCCCAGCCTCATTTATATATTCCTTTAGATCCAGACCTACAATACTCCCATTTGTTCCCTCCCCACACAAGCCTGTCATTTGACACTCCCATGCCTTTCCTTTGCTTATTCTTTTCTGAATTGTTTTGTAGCCCCCAACTTTTTATCAAATCTAACATATCTTAAAAGTCCTGGCCTAAGTGCTCCTTCCATGATATCCTAATCCCAAATCAGATATTTCTTTTTCCTTTCCTACAGTTGATTTCTTTCTGCCTTATTTACATGGTCTATGTGGAGATATTATTTGGAGGTTGACCCAACAGCAAGTCCCAAGTACCTTCCTTCTCCTTTGTCACTTCCAATGGAGGGGTTGGAAAAACAAAGTACTCATTTCTACAACCTTCTTTCCAGCTAACTGTGGTCACATGGCACAGATCAACAGGTATGCAGGGCACTTAATAGGGAAACTTTTATCTCCTTACAGAAGAGACAGGCACTAGAGGGCAGCTGTCTGCCTCTTCCTCCTGCTTTGAACACTGATGTGATGCTCAGAGATGTGGCAGCCACCTTGCAGTCATGAGGTAGAAAGCACAAAGACAGAAGCACAGGCCAAAGATGGCAAAGTGAGAAGATGGGACATTATTGAACTATTGCATCTGACCAGAACTGCTCATATACAGACTTCTTATATGTGAGAAATTAACATAACTTATTGGATGAGCCTCTGTGAATTGAATTTTTTGTTTCTTGCTGCTGAATGCATTCCTAATGGATACAATCCACCTGCCCATCTTTACTATCAGATTATAAATTCTTGGTTCAATATATTTTAAATTCCTTGATGAAAAGTTTCAAATATCTTTGTCTTTGCATTTACTTTTTTTGCCCTAATCATTAGTACAGACCCTCAGTAAGTTGAATTGGTTGAATATAGCTTCCTCTATCAATGTGATCAATTTAACTAAGAGCGAAAGGGAAAAACTAAATATAATAGCTAAATAAACACAACTTAAGATCTTCTATGAAACCCTGTTTAGAGCTTATATATAATTTCCACCTTATTTAGATGAACTTTGGGATGGAAGGCATATTTGTACTTTGTTTTTGTAAGATATCATGCAAGGAAAAGATAAACAACTAGCAGAAGTCATGTAAATACAGCTGGATCTTCGAGTGATGTCATCGTGTTTCATTGTTTGCACTATTCCCCTATAAATACATCCAGGTAAGCATCTGCTATGTTCATTAAATTCCCAAGATCCACCCTGAAGTTATTTTCAGTACTTTTGTCCCAATAAAAACTTCATCTGAAGTTAATAACCAGTTGCTGTAGCTGAAGGGGAAGACACAGAACACATGGCATCCTTAGAATTTATTTTGTAGAAGTCAATGATCAAATGTCAAGTGGGAGAAGTGCCAAGTATATTTTCTAATGCTGGGTAATAATATTAAAAAATTTTAGTCTTTAAGAATGCAGTCATAATATCATTACTTTCACAGAGGTCATTTCCCTTTTTTCTTGGCATACACAAAAATTTGTGCTAAAAGGTCAGTGTGCATTAACCAAGTTGAGAGTGACCATCTAACTTTGTAACAATTGCTTGAGTGTAAATTTCAAAGGACCATTTTCTTTGATATTGAATTAATGCGACAGTCCTCCTCTTAGATATGATAAACATAAAATTTATACCAAAAGCTAATGTTGCCTGGAAATGCTTATGAGAAAACACTTCCCAGATAAATGTGTTTGAAATTCAAGTCGCTTTTCAACTGGAGGAGAATGCTTTGGTGAGACACCCCCCACCCCTCCACCCCCCCCCACCTAGCATTTTAAATGACAATGAAAATCCCAGTGCCACGCATATTCCTTTTCCCTTAACAAATTAGCATAATTATGTGTCTGTCTTTCACAGGAAGACAAAAGCTCTATGAGCCAATTAGCTTTAAGACCATATAGGTAAGAAAATCAAACCTAATTGAAATGCACCGTGGCAATCCCATGACTGCATATCTTGTCAGCATTAACTAGGATCTAACGGATTATTCTTCTAAAGGGTAATGCACATTAGTGAATGTGCAATGAAGCATCCAACAAAAAGTCAGTGCCCCCTCTGGTATCACTGTGATTTGTCAGTGACAGCGAGGACAGGGAGATGAAGATTCGCTATAATAAAACTTCCCATCAATAAAAAACACAAGATGAAAAGGATAGCTTCAGCATAGATATTAGATGTTTGCCTTTGATGGGCACCACTGCGGTTTTCAAACCGAGGCAAAAGTGACAAGGAAGGGCTCCGTTCTGCAATAATAATTTCATGGGACATTATTTTGAACTGACAGGTGCCTACAAAATATGATATCCTCATTTTCATTTTATTTGGAATTCATTTCAGAAGTTCAGTAAACATGTCCCCGAATGTGAAATTCTTCAGGCTTGAAAGGCTTTAAAGGCAAACTATAGAGATAGTATTCAGTCTGGCTGATGAAATAAGTTAAAGTATTCATTTTGTAAATAATTCTGCAGATTTTTCGGAGTTGGGGGGGAACTAGCCTACAAAATGCTTACAAAGCAAATACAACAGCTGTTCAGTAAGCGCTGCCGAGCAAACAAACATCATGAGGTAGAGGCTGGCCTCCATGCAAACACCACAGAAATGTTAGCCTGCTGAACCCGGGCAATGCTGGTCTCCAAGCGACTTTCACTGTACATTTCTAGATAGCTGAAGCAAGTGTAGGCTGTGCTGGATCCTTACAATTATTAGTAGCAATACCAGCATTTGAACCCTTTGTATGCACTAGTTTACTGAATTTTTCTCACACCCCAGTGCAAGTTTCATGACCGTGAGAAAACTGCAGATGAAGAGACGGTAGGTCATTGACTTGCCCAAGGTCAGCTACAAGCCATGGATACAGAGCCCAACTCCACTGCTAGCATTACAAATTACATTGCCTTTGAACTCAAAATGGATTCCGAAGCAGCAAATAAAGGGAAGTTTCAATGGTTTCCTTCAGCACTGACTAATATTCACAGCAAGGTATTCCGATTTTTAAGACATTACTTCATTTTAGCTTTTCAGCTCGCCTGACTCCCCGTCAAGAGCCCCTTCGAAGATACACTGTGTAGTTGGTAGGGACTGTCAGTGTGATTTCTGTCTTTCGGCTAGGTTTTAAGGATGGCTTTTCTCGGCACCAGCTGACCTTTTCTTGTCATCGTTCTTCTGTTCCTCCCAATTAGGGAAGCCACAAAATCCCAGAGGTGTGAGAATAGACGCTCGAGCTCACGGTATCGTTAAGATGCTGTTCTAAATGCCAATACAGGGGCACCTGGGTGGCTCAGTGCGTTAAAGCCTCTGCTTTAGGCTCAGGTCATGATCCCAGCATCCTGGGATCCAGCCGCATTGGGCTCTCTGCTCGGCGGGGAGCCTGCTTCCCTTCCTCTCTCTCCGTCTGCCTACGTGTGATCTCTCTCTTTAAATAAAATCTTAAGAAAAAAAAAAAAGTCAATATAATTGTACAAGAGACCTTGGCCGTAGAGGGGATGAACAAAACACTTCAGCAATATGAAAGTGTGCATTACCACCCCACCCACACTACCCTCCCAAAGGCTGGCTCTCGAGATGCCTCAATGCAAATTGTTCCAGCACAGGAGAGCTTTCGTGAAACATTAACATTGATTTACTAGGCCCGGTGGACGGCTTGTTAGAGGGCCTCACTAAAGTGCTTTAAAGGGGAGGAGAGAGAAAAATCCATAGGCCCACTCCATTTAATCCCCCAAGGAACAGGTTTATTTTCTGCCGTGTGCTCCCCTCAAATAATATCGCAGCACTTTCAGTGAGGATGGATATGATTTCTCTAACCCACATCTCCCATCTGAGAAACTGCAATAACAATTAACAATTAATGACGAGAAGAAAATAAGCTTTCTTTTCCCTTGGCAATCTGTCACAGAGAACTCGGCTGGTAGCTGGAGAAGCAGTTCTGTGTTTCTCTGTCAGAAGGATATCATCGGAGGGGTAAGAAAAATATGTTCTCAAGGAAGGCGCCCTTCTCGTGGGTAAAACTAGAGCTAAATGGTTTTTACATTATTATTGCAGATGCGTTTCCATTTTCATAAATCATGGGCAGATGAAAACTGTCACTGAATCGAGTCAGCAAAAACAAAACAGTACCCCCTGCTTTCTGGATGTATAAAACCAACCTCCAGCTTAATTGCTTGATTATTTCGATGCTCTTTTTTTTTTTTTTTTTCTGAAAAAAATCAATGTTTGGGCATCAAATTAAACCTAAATTTTAGAATCTGGGGATAAGGATTTTAGCACACTCCTTGATATAATTTGTTGCACTTTGAACTGTTTCAAATTCAGGGTTGAGTTTGGGTGGCTCAATTGGCCAAGTGTCTGCCTTTGGCTTTGGTCATGATCTTCGGGTCCTGGGATCTAGCCCTGCATCAGGCTCCCTGCTCAGTGGGGAACCTGCTTCTCCCTATGCCTGCCACTCCCTCTGCTTGTGCTCTCTCTCTCTCCGAGAGATAAATAAATAAAATCTTAAAAGTCAGGGTTGAGAACCATTGTTTTCACCAATGTCTCTTTTGCGATAATATATGATGCTTTATTTTTTTAATATTTGTAGCAGGAAGAACCAAGTTTTTCATCTTTTTGCCCCACACATAAATTCATCATCCTGTTCATGGCATTGGCTAAGTAGATGCCATATCCTTGACCTATTTTCCTCCCGGAGTGTTGATATGCAATGTCTTAAAAAACCCTAGAATTAAATGAAGACTCTAACTACTTGACAAAGCCTTCTAGAAGGGATACTTTCATTACTGACCTGCTGTAAGTCTTTTGAGAAACCTTCTGAGTACTCTGCTTGTCTCTTATTTTCTTGCCAAAATAGAACTTCAACCTAGCAGAAATGTTCCAATCAAAATCTACTTCCTATCTCCTTTGA
Source organism: Mustela erminea (assembly GCF_009829155.1). Lineage (NCBI taxonomy): Eukaryota > Metazoa > Chordata > Mammalia > Carnivora > Mustelidae > Mustela > Mustela erminea. The sequence goes on along the minus strand of NC_045619.1, from coordinate 46,485,237 downwards.
ACTTAACTTATCAAATGCTTAAATCCCAGGGATATTTTATTTCTTCAAATTTGAGAAGTCACGAATTACACTTTCAGGTAGCAGGGATATACCCCCCCCCCGCCCCGTCCTGAAACAAATATAAATCCAGACAAAATATACAAAGCAATGGTTTTCTGACACTGGATAACAGATAGTACAGGACAGTGATCCCTGAGAGGAGGAACTCAGTGGGAGGATCTTACCACCACTTCAGCTTCCTCATTGTAGAGAAGAGAAACAGAGTGGGGCCAGAGGTCTCTCTGAGTTCAGAATTCTTTCAAGGCCAAAGGGGCTAGAATTCATAGGGCATACTACTTGGAAATGGAGACCTGCAGAGAAAGGAGGGGATTTGCACAGAGAGATACTGTTCTAGAGATGGGCTCAGAGTTCTGCTTGAGCCGCCTACTGGCTGAGTCCTGATGAGCACACAAATGGGAGGAAACTTCCTGAGGCAGAAAGGGAGGGGGAGAACAGTCTTCAGATCTCACACAAGGCAGGGGAATAGTTCCAGTTTCCACCAGTCAGTGTCAAAACCATATAATATGGAGGGTACTGGAGGGAGGATTCAGAACGGTATTGGCTCAGTAGGGGTTAAAATTAGTCCTTGATTAACATCCACAAATTTTTCCTAGAAACTCATTTTAATATTTTAGGCTTTATGAGCCAAGAGATAAAATCAAACTTATTTTGTAGGTACTTACATAACCAGAGAGAAAATGCCTCACCCTGCTCCCTATTTGGTTGACATGGGCCATCCCCTATAGCGGGCATGCTTTATGCCTAATTACCATCTGCTGGAGACAGTCTTGGTATGAGTTCTGACCTGCAGGGAAGGTCTGGCTTCTGTGTGCGAAGAGGAGGCAGTGTTATGGACTGAATGTCTGTGCCCTCCCCAAATACAAGTGTTGAAACCCTAAGTATCAGTGCGATAGTATTTGGAGGTAGGGCCTTTGGAAAGTAGTTAGGCTTAGATAAGATCAGGAGGGTGGCTCCTCCATGATGGGATTAGTGCCCCTATAACAGGAGAGCAGAGAGATCGTGCTCTTTCACTCCGCGTGTGAAGATACTATAAGAAGATAGCTCTTTATAGGAGGGTTCTCACTGGGAATAAGGAACTGAATTGACCGCCACCTTAATCTTGGACTTCTCAGGTTCCAAACTGTGAGGAGTAATGTTTGTTGCTTAAACCACTCAGTCTATGGTATTTTGTTATGGTAGCCTGAACCAACTAAGAAAGGTAGGCACCTTGGTCAGTTTTATGCTCTAATGATACTCTACCTGGACTCTAGTTATGCCTTTCTCTTTTCCTGGAGTGTTCAGCCATCTTAACATGTGCCACTTGCTGGAGGGCAGAGGACTTGCTAAATTTCTGATTCTCAGACTAAGATTCTACCACTTAATGCTTAGGAGTTGCCAACAGGACAGTCTCCAACTTGTACATGGCAACTGATGCAGTGAGGCACGGCTACCAGCAGGGTGGCAGGGTCTGGGGTTAGAAGAAGATGTATGGGCTTTGCCTTTATGGCTCACAGAGCTTGAGTGGTGCCCTCCAGAAACACAGAAACAGACAGTGGGCTGGATTTGGCCAGCAGGCTACAGTGTGATGACCCTTGCCTGAGAGTAAACATGGCTCTGGTCCCACCTAATAAAGTCTTCTGAGAAATCAACAAAGATTTGAATGCAAAGACTTAAAAGAACCCAATCATTTGTAAACAACTTAACTACTTGGATATTTAACAAAGAAACTTTAAAAAACCCCAAATATTTAAGTACTAAAAAAATATGCAGCATTTAACAAGTTAAAATTCCCAGTATCTGGAATCCAGTTAAAAAATAAAAAAATAAAATAAAAAAATATGCCAGGCATGCCAAGATGCAGGAAAATACAATCCATATTGCAGAGAACATTTTAAGAAAAAAGAGACCCAGAAGTGACACAGATGATAAAATTAGCAGACAAGGCCATTAAGAATTGCTATAATCATATTCTATATGCCCAATAAAGTAGAGAGGAAAGCATGAACACCTTAAGTTGAGATATTAGAGATATAAAAAAGATTCAGGTCTCACCACTAGAGACAAAAATGAAAGTGTCTAGGATAAAAAATACATTGGATGGGATGGAAAACAGATAAGACCAGGATGAACAGATTAGTGAGTTTAAAGATAGCAACAGGAACTATCCAAAATGAAAACAGGCAGAGAAAAAAAGTTGAAACAAATAATGAACACAGCCTCAGTTAGTTGTGAGGCAACTTCAAATGGCTTAACATACCTCTAATTGGAGTCCCTGAGGTCAGGATGGGGTGAGGGGGGGTGCAGTCAGAAAAAATATTTAAAGAGATAATGAATGAAAAACATCCAAACTTAATGAAAATCATAACCATTTGGGCAAGATGTCCTATGAGCCTAACGTAGAAAAAATGTGAACATAACTACAACATAGCACTTGATGTACAAAATCGTGTTAAACAGACTGTCATAATTGAGTTTCCCATTAACAGAAGGAATTTGAGCAAAGTACAAATACGTAAAACTATAGCGAGGGACAGATTTTGCATTATGAAAACTGAGACTTCAAGAAAATATAGAACTTCTGGTAGTTCCCATGTGCTAAGCAATTCGGGTCGCTTCTTTTTCTCCTTCCCCTTTTCCTTCCCCTTCCCCTTCTCCTTCTCCTTTACCTTCTCTGTCACTATCTCCTTCTCCTTCTTCTCTTTATGTTGGTATTTCCAAGCAAAATTATTTGTATTGAATAATTTGGGAAATAATCTGGGAAAATGTCATTTATTCATTAATCCAATAAAATTCATCCAACAAAAACATCTGGATTCCTGTTTCTGCAAACCACATTAAGACACAAAAAGATTAAGAACACTAGCCCTGTCCTCAGAGACCCAGTAATCTAATTACCTTCCAAGTGTTGTGCCTAAAACAATTTTCCAATTGTTCGACAAACACATATGTAGAATTTAGCTGTTTCTCCTTCATTTCCTCATCACATATTGCACTGAACGTGAAATTACAGCTCATTTAAAAGAAATGCTCTTTCCTGAGTTATCTATATCTTCCTAATGTGTGAAATCATTCTCTAGGAACACGAGGTGGGTGGTATTGCTTATGGTAAAAATAGTTTTCTGTTCAGTCACTTCTTTGATTCATCATTGTTTATCTCTGGCACAAATGTTTCCTGAAGCTTCTTATCTAAAATTTTATGACAGTAAAAATGTAACAGCCATGCACTGGTACACAAATATTTGCAAACAAATATGAAATGAATGAGCACACCCCAAGAAAAATGACCTTTATATGCAGATAGGAAAATGAATGAACACACCTCAAGAAAAATGACCTTTAAACAGGTCTATATACTACAGTGGTAGTCATTATCATAAAACAACAGTCTGGAATAGGTCACACAGCAGAAAAGAGTTCAGACTTGAAGTACTGAAAAGTATGGCACAAGGATCTCAAGGGGTATACAAGATGATCCAATGGTGTCAAGGAAGAAATTGTTAGAAATTTTATTTATATTTACTTCTATGTAGTTCTTCAGAATTTTCTCTTGAGGTAAATTTTACAAGTGCATAAAATACTAGTATACTAGTATACACTTACTATATGAATAAGTCAGCATATGCACATTAGAGAACATGATAATTTTTTAAACTTAAGGGTGTATGACCAAAATAAATATATTAGGAAACCACAGGTCTAGATAAGTTATTATTTTTTAAAGATTTTATTTATTTATTTGACAGAGAGAGACACAGTGAGAGAAGGAACACAAGCAGGGGGAGTGGGGGAGGGAGAAGCAGGCTTCCCACTGAGTAGGAAGCCTAATGGGGGGCTTGATCCCAGGACTCTGGGATCATGAACTGAGCCAAAGGCAGATGCTGAATGACTGAGCCACCTAGGCACCCCAAGTTATTATTATTATTATTATATTTTAAGATTTTATTTATTTATTCCAGAGAAAAAGAGAGAGAGAGAGTTGGGGGTGGGGAGATGCAGAGGGAGAGGGTCAAGCAGACTCGACACTGAGCATGGAGCCTGATGCAGGGCTTGATCTCAGAACCCCAAGGCCATGACTTGAGCCAAAACCAAGGGTCAGATGTTTAACTGACTGAGCCACCCAGGTGCTCCTAAATCATTTGTTTTAAACATTATTAGAAACAGAACATTTTTCCCCCATGCAAACTCTTATGTGAAATCCCAAAACAAAAAGGTAAGAGTAGTATTTTTAAAAATTTTTAAGTAGAACTATTTTCAACGTGAAAACTATTTTCCAACCTTTTAGTTATCATATTTGAATTTTACAAAATCAATCAAAAAATCGATAAAGGTTATTTGATTTGAAATGAAAGATTATGAATAGTTATAGCATTTTATCAACCTCAGCTTCTGGATTTGTTTCTATGGATTTTGCAATACTCATAGATAAGCGATTATGAAAGATCAGCTTATTAACAGCTTATCTCAGGCAGAACAGTGCTATAGTAGCTTCCCCATCCTGCTAGCACCGCAAAATGGATGGATGAACAAATGAATGCTGTGTTGTCTTGTAATTCAGTAGAGGTAGCAGGAGAAACCTTAGGATCTCCATGAAAACTAGTTCGGCAGGCAGCACACATTAAATGTGTTTCTGGGCTGCAGTGTATCAAGATTTAGCTGATGGATTTGTTTTTAAATATAGTTTAAAGTTTATTTTAAAAGTTTAAATTTATTTGAAAAAATGAAGTAAAAATCAAATCTTTGTAGACCCTCTGCCCTAATTTTCCATGGAAAACAAACAAAAATTTCTAGTCTGAAGATCTTTCTTTCCCTCTCTTTCTCTCTTTCTCTCTTTCTATCTCTTCTTTTTCTTTTCTTGCTACAAAAGACATTATGGGGCCATTTGGCAATGCATGTCTGTATAATAGGTAATGGTATCAAGGGTATTCTTATGATTTTAATAATTGTTCTATGATTGAGAAAGAGAATATTCTTGTTCTTAGGGAACATTCACTGAACTACAAAGAGTCAACATGTCTGCAATGTATTCTCAAGTGGTTCAAAAAATTTTTGATACCTTTTAAAACTGACATCTACAATTTAAACCCTGATGAATTATCTTCTCAAGAAATAAGCATCAGAGTGGCTCAGTCAGTTAAGTGGGTGGCTCAGTCAGTTAAGTCTCTGCCTTCGGCTCAGGTCATCATCCCAGGGTCCTGGGATTGAGCCCCACATCGGGCTCTCTGCTCAGCAGGGAGTCTGCTTCTCTCTCTCCTTCCGCCCCTCCCCCAGCTTGTACTCTGTCTCTCTCTCCCTCTCAAATAAATAAATAAAACTTAAAAAAAAAAAAAAGGAAATAAGCATTAGACATCACAGTATTCTATTATTTTAGTACACAATGATGCTCAATAGGCCGAGAAAAGTAAGTGACTCCAAAGCAAATGCCAGTCCAAAATGATGATACAAAGAACACCATACAGTACTATGTCCTGTCAGAAAGGACATGTGTATATTTCAAGAGACATATATGTTGATAAGAGATGTACTGGACCCCCACACATGTAGGCATACACGTATACCTGTACCTGAACGTGTCACTTAATATGTTTGTTCTCAACCATTTATAGTTCTCTGAAATTATCTGTTTTTTAAGTATTAGTTTATGTCTTTATTCTTTTTTTTCTCCACTAGAATATGAATTTGTGAGACAGAACACATAAATACACACACACACATACGCACAAATATGTATCTCTATATCTATCTGGCAACAGAAGAGAGAAGGGGAGAGAGTCAGGAAGGGGGAGAGAGAGAGACAGAAAGAGACAGTGATAAAGCCAATGGGAAATATTTAATAACTGGTAAAGGATATATGAGAATACTATGCTCATACTTTTCAGAAAGCTGAAATTATTCAAAGATGAATAGGCACAGAAGAAGAATGAAATTGGTCATCTGCAAAGGGGTTTTGCCAAATGAGGTTCCTATAATTTACAGTTTTTGTCTCTCATCTTACATCTTACAGCGATTTAAGTTATAGTTGGTTCCTGGATTTCATGTTGCCTTTGAGGCCTGTTTCATTCTACGTTATTAGCGTTATTAGAATACTTTACCAAGAATCTATATCAAGTCAGCTCACAAGTAACATATTAAATAAGTTTTAAGATTTTGTACTAAAGATATTTTCAGAAAAAAATGAAAAGATAATAATACCTCATGGATTTGTACTCCAAAATAAACCATGGCAAACCAAAGAACAATTTTAGATTATTTATCTTTTCTCTACTTTTGAGTAACAGAGATGATAAGGGTCTTATTTTAGGCTGTAATTTGACCTAATTCTACAAACATCTTGTATAACATACCTATTTCTGTATTAGATACACAGATGAAGGAGCATGAGCTCTGACTTCAAGGAGATAACAGTTTTCCACAAAAAGGAAGAATAAAATAGGATAAAGAATAAATCAAAAAAACCATAGGCATCGCCCAATACTTTCTGAAAAAGTATTCATGATCAGGGGCACAAGCAGAGTCAGAACCAGAGTCAATGTGTTGCCAATAGAGCTATAATTTGAGGGGTTCCTGGAAAACTCCAACTGCTCAAAATTTTTACTTCCATTTATTTCACATTGTCTGAGATTTCCTCCTACAGAATGCAAAGGTAGGATATAGAGTTTTAAGTCACTACTATCCAGTGAGAACCTTCTGGACTTTTCCTCTTTATGACACACAGGAGAGAGTTTTACAGAAAAGCCAATTTGCACCAAAAGGTGAAGGTCAGCCAAGGGCATAGTATGGAAGTGCTGGGAGGAACCCTGAAATGAACAGAATGCAGAGACTCAGGAAGGGGAGAATGGCAGAGCCTACACATTGCCTCTTCATGTTTTGTGTTTTGTCAGACCTGTTTATACAGTGCTATTAGAATTAAATGGCCCAGTAATATAAACGTGTATGCTTTCTGTGTCGTGAAACTATTTAAACATATTCTCCGTATTCACTGTAACTTACACCTATGCTGGTCCCCAACTATGACAACCCAATTTTGTGCAATGCGAGCAAAGAGCAACTATGTTTTAAAAACTTAAGCTAAAGGTTTAAAAAGAATAATAAGGAATATTTCTATTTGCAGTGAAGAATGTTAAAAATGGCTTGAAATAACCCGAGAGAAATGGTATATAGTTTCTGTGGAAGCAAACTGGCCACATCCAGGACTTGGTGGGAGGGGCGTGTGGTTCACACATATATCAACAACAGTGCCCGACACCTGCAGTTTAAACCATAATGGGGGAACCTACTCAAAAATAGCCTTTGGGTGCCTCTGTTCTATTGTTCTAGCACACAGTGATGCTCTCAGTAGGCCATAGAAGGACTGAGAGTCTCTCCTGACAGACTTCTCTTGACTGAACTTTCTGACAAGCTCCTCTAGCCTTTTTTCCTACTCGGCCTCATCCTTGGGACTGTTCTTCAGCTTCCAGAGAGCAGTCTTAGCAAGAATCTTGCCATGTCAGGGAGAGAGTCCTCACCCTGGGTGAGATGAACACCCTCCCTGTCAAGTCCTTGGCCTTTTCCAAGAATCCTGTTCAATCGATTTAGCAAGAATCCTTCTACCTTTGATGTCTCCTCTTAGCAATTTTCCACTCACTGCCCCATTATTCTGCTCATTGGCCATAATTCCCCAGCTGTCTTGGCTGGATCTGGAGTTGAGCCTGGAAGTTGATCTTCCCTACTATAATCATCTCGCAGCCTAGGATGATTCATCCCAACTAAAGCCTTCCTACCTTCCTACCTTCCCTTGCCTACTTACTTTTAACACTGGGAGGAAATTTCTGTCTTTAACCCTCCAAAGTAAATGCCTGTTCCAAAACCTTGGTTAAGAATACCAGACGACTTAAAAAAAAAAAAGAATACCAGAAGACTGGGGCGCCTGGGTTGTTCAGTGGGTTAAAGCCTCTGCCTTCAGCTTAGGCTCAGGTCATGGTCTCAGAGTCCTGGGATCAAGTCCCGCATGGGGGGGCGGTTTCTGCTCAGCGGGGAGTCTGCCCCCCAACCCCCGCCCTGCCTGCCTCCCTACCTACTTGTGATCTCTGTCAAATAAATAAATAAAATCTTAAAAAAAAAAAAAAATACCAGACTATTATCCATGCAGGAGGGCCTCTTCCAAGAGGCATCTCCATATTTGTCAACACTGCCATATAAATGCAAAATACCTTGAAAGGGATCACTCCTTTTAATGCCTTGATCTTCTGAGGCAACAACAAGTTTGGCATACTGAAAAGGAGCGGGGAGGGCTGGCATGGCTGGAGCCCACTCAGTGAGAGGAAAAGTAGTAAGGGAGAAATCTGTAGATTTATTGAGTAAAATACTTCTTGACATGTCTGATTTCTGTGGTTCATGTGCAGTATTTCAAATCCTAAGTAGAGAAATCAATGTTAACATTCCAGAAAGTTCTTGCTTATTTAATATGCACAGATTGAGCATCATTGTATACAAAGCCTGGTGCCAGGCATTGCAGGAAACACAAAGGAAAGGCTGCATCGAAGAGGTGATTCTTTTCTTTTTTTTTTTTTTTTGACAGAGATCACAAGTAGGCAGAGAGGCAGGCAGAGAGAGAGGAGGAAGCAGGCTCCCTGCTGAGCAGAGAACCCGATGTGGGGCTCGATCCCAGGACCATGGGATCATGACCTGAGCCGAGGCAAAGGCTTTAACCCACTGAGTCACTCAGGTGCCCCCGAAGAGGTGATTCTTGAACCTAACCTGGACAGCGGGGAACACAGCATGTGCCTTGTAACACCGGAACCGACTTGAATTATCAGTTGGAATCCATCCATGTGAGCGGTAGAGACAGCAAAGGCTTTCCTAAAAATAGATGAGGTTTGCAAACCTTACACATGGGTGAGTTAGGCTTTCCTGTATCACAGAAATAAACAATTCATGCGGCCAGGAAGAAGACACGTGGAAAAGAGTGCCAGAACCTAGGTTTAATTCTCTCTCAAATGAAGGCGGAAAATATGAATTTTAATGTTTATGAAAAGCGTGTGACATGAGAGGTAAAGGCTGAGCCAGTGGTTGAGTTATTCGTAATTCTGCGTCTCTGGTATCTGACACACGCGGGGAAGCAGCCGAGGAGAAAGCAAGAGGTGCCAGGCTTCTGAGCACAGACAGAGAGCTGTGGTCCCTCTTCCCTCCTGGTTCACATTTCCAGAAATAGCTCCTCCTACCTTCTAGGGATGATGTGAATGAACGCAGAGGAAGGAAATCAAAGGACTCCCTCCAGCAATACCAAGGCAGAACTGCCAACAGACGCTGTGAGAAAGCATTTTTAAATGCTCTTTTGGCCTTCAGAAAATTGCCTCTGTGGAAAAGGCACTGACCTCACGGGATCATCACTGATGGCAATGTCTTCTCATCTCTTAATTCAGTGGTTGCTTAGAACATAATGCCAATAAACTTAAGGTCATGGGGCTTGATCCTTCTTTAGAACAATTTTGCGGGTCTTATCTTGGGTACAATCCCTTTTTCCTTAAAGCTCAATTTTTATTTATTTTTTATTTTTTAGAGATTTAATTTATGTGAGAGTGTGTGTGTGTGAGAGAGAGAGAGAAAGAGAGAGAGAGAGCGCCTGAGGAAAAGGGAGGAGGCAGAGGCTTGGGAGAAGCAGGCTCCCTGCTGAGCCGGGACCCCCAACGCAGGATCGCAGGACCCTGGAATCATGCCCTGGGCCAAAGGTAGATGCTGAACTTAAGCACCCTTAAGGCTCAATTTTTTTTTTTAAATCAAGTAAAAACAACATTTTGGGCTTATCTCCTTTTTTCCTAATTTTCCCCTGCCTTTGCCTTTCCTGCTGGCAATGCAAGGTACACGCGCGCACACACACACACACAGACACACAGACACACACACACACACATGCACGCGGCTTTTCTTTTTTTGAAACAGCGTGGTTGGTACTTAAGATTACCTGCAGGTTTGAGACCATCTTTTTGTTAAGCTACGAAGAGAATGGAGCAGAGGAGGATTGTTGTAGCTGCATATAACACTATGCAGTTCGAACAGCGAAAGGAATGGGTGGGGAACCACGGAAGCACATCCAGAACCTGACCCACAGACAGGGTAATGGACGCTCGCCTCTCTGGAATCCTGGACACTGCTGTTAAATCTCAGATTAACTGAAGTCCAGTCAAAGCATCCAGCCTCGCTGACCACTCTATCCCACAGAAAGCAAAGAAGGTAACCCAGTGGCCAAATCAGCAGCTCCTCCCTCCATATTCCCACAGGGCTCTTTTTATCTTGTTAGCATTATTATTATTTTTTTATTATTATTATTTTATTTATTTATTTTTCTACAACGTACAGTTATTACATCTCCCTCCTAACTCTTGGTTTAGCTGGAAGCTTTATTCCCTTCATTCCTCTACAGTTCCCCGAGGTAGGCCAGTGAGAGGAAAGACTGCATTCTCCAGGAGAGAAGGAAGCCTGAGCCCAGCTAAGGGAGGTGAGGGCGGGGGGCTGCCTTTCTGGGGGCCAGGTCCTTGCTGGGGACAGCTGAGACCACACAGAGGCCAGAGACCAGAGGACAAGGCAGCAACCCGACTCGCCAGAAAGGGGCTGCTCCTGCTGTCTGGTCAGGATGTGGTGTTCAGCCTGCGGGCTCTAATTCAACTAAGTGGCCATGTTAGTGGGCACGGGTCTCTGTGGAGGGGTAAGCAGTGGAGACAACACAGCCGGGAGGGAAACTCAGGGGGAAGGCATTGAATGGGGCTCTCCTTGGCCTGCGAGGGACAAGATGGTCCTCCCTCAGCAAGTGCTCCCAGAATCCTTAGCATGGATGGAACTTGCAACATTAGACAAAACTGAGGCCCTTCCACTGTGTCCTCCCAGTATCCCGTGCTTGGTCCTAACACAGCATTGGGCATCTTGTGTTGCAGCTGTCTGGCTGGGAGCAACTCGAGGCAGGGGCTGAATTTTATTCAGTCTGTGCCACTAAGGCCTCGCCTAGTGCTTGGCAGAGTCATTCAACAAAGACTTTTTTCAGTTGAAGGAATACATCATTTTGAGCAATTTAAATGTTTGATAAAAATGAAAGGGATGACCATAGCAATAAACTTGAGTATCCTCATTGAGAAATTCCAGCGGCTAAAAGCTACCATGAAGGGTGTGAAGAAAAGTTATTATTTCATGATTTCAGAAGAGCGATGACTTACATATGAAAGTACGATCTCACTTAGGTTTGAGCATGGCTTGTAGACCATGCCCGGATCTCAAATGGATTCTCAGGACCCCAGGAAGCCCTGGTCTCAGTGGCCACCTGGCCTGTGAAGAGCCACAGTGTGACCCTGTAGCCAGTGAGAGCCGCTGCTGAGTCTTACTGTTTTCCTTGTCATCCTCCTAGTACTAGAGAGCAGGGAGGCGGCTGCAAATATTTGGCAAGGCTTCCACAAGGTGGCTTCTGTGTGAGAGTACTTTACGGTTCTATCTGGACCAGAGAAGACTTTCAAATACGGCTCTGACAGTGAGTCACTAGAATTAATACTTCCTGACATCACTCAGTGTTTATTGAGTTTTCACCAACTATTCTAAGTACTTTAGAGACATTTATGCCTCGAAATAACCCTACTAGACAAGCGATATTATGACTCCACTTGGTAGACAAGGAAACCAAATAGAAAGTTTAAGTTACTTGTCTAAATTCACCTAGCGAGTGAGCGGAAGGGATCTGGTCTCTTCCCAAATCCCTTCTCTACCAGGCCGTCCCAAGGTCCTCGTTGGCATGAATCTCCCATTCATTTTCCGCTCTACCACACAAAACCATGCCATCATGAGAGGCCTTACTTCATTCCCTCTTGCACTATGGTTCCTAGTGCGCCCGGAGCGTGTCTGCCTGCTGATGTCTCCCTGGGCACCTAGCACCGTGCCTGACACACACCCAAGAGAGGAGGGCAGAGACAATGGATATAAACCAGCAAAACACATGACTGCCACGTTACAGTTGGCATTCGCGCAATCTTGGGCAGTTTCAGGAGAAAAAACATATCACAAGTCTCTTTTTATTACATATTTTTAAGCTCCTATAAGGATCTACCCTCTAATTGAAAAATATTGATGATGAAGGTTCTTTTTCAGAACCTGTATTTCTCCACCGCAGTGGATTATAAACATTTCTCGTCTGGGACTTTCTGCAGTCCTGGGTGGACCTCTACTGGAGAAGGAGGAGCTTAGAAGGAGGAAGGCAAAGAAGGGAAGAAAGAAGGGGAAAGTCTAGGATGAGAGGCAGGGATAGGAGAGAGAAATAGCAGTGTTATCCAAAGCCATTACCGAGAAAAAAGCTGAAATTTTGGTAACAACTTTCCTCCTGATTCATCGGAAAGGGAAAGAGCGTTACCAAGGTGTGGAATGGGAGTGAGACTCAAATGAACCGGGATGAAAAAGGACAGGAGAGGACGGAGGGGAAGGCCGGGCACTCACTCCCAGCTCACTAGGACTGAGGAGTCCCACTGTGTCCCTGCTCCTCTGCCTGGGAAACTCCTGGGCGTCCTCTTTGATAACACTTAAGAAATGCCCTCTACAAACCACACAGCTGAGAATCCTGCCTTTGTATTCTCCCTGTCAAGATGCATAAGGCTAGGCACAATTAGAGACAGGGTGGCCATGCACCGCAGATTTTCCCCAGACAGCTCTGATTTGAAATATTCTGTGCTATTGACCCCATCAGCACACCTGAACGCGTCGATTCATGTGCCAGGATTTTTGGTTGGAAAATACAGTCGACATACGAACTCATGAGGTGAAAGCTCCGAGATACGAGTGGACAACAGTGTGTTTTGAGTCCTCAGTTCCTTGCTCCAGGTCATGCCATGCCTCTGCCAAAGACTCTCCAGTGACTTTCACCAGGTTGAGCAGAAAATCCAAAATCCTTGCCAAACACCTCACAGCCCTGTTAGATCTGATGTCTAACGCCTCTCCCCTTTCATTATCACCTTCTGGTCCTATTGGCCTGCTTTCTACTCTGTGAAGATGCCCGGCTCATTTCTGCCTCGGGGCCTTTGCTCCTGCTCTTTCCATGGCTAGAATATTCTTCTCCTTGCACGTTTTCCTGATGAGCTTCTTCTCGTGGTTCAGACCTTGATTCAAATATCAGCTTCTCAGGATGGCTTCCCCTTATAGCCCTGACTAAACTAGCACTACCCCAACCCCACCAGACACCCTCTTGGGGATCTACAACAACTTCAGGGTCTCTCTCATGACCTATTATCACCTTCTTTATATATTTAGTTGTTGGTTATCTGTTTTCCCCCGCCAGAATGCAAGCTACAGGAAGGCAGGGTCCATGTCTGTTCAGCCCTTATGATTGTATCTGGTAAGAAACAAGTACATGATAAACAAAGATACGAAGATTAAATATCTAATAAATATTTGCATGATAAACAAATAAATAAAGTAAATATAGGTGCATTTCTTCTCCTTTGGTAATTAACCACAGTGTAAGATGCAAAACATGCCTCAGAAATAGGAGGGGTTGACAGCCTAACATGGGAATACCATTAACAAGCCCACTCCTGGGGCACCTGGGTGGCTCAGTTGGTTAAGTGACTGCCTTTGGTTCAGGTCACGATCCCAGGGTCCTGGGATCAAGCGCTGCATCCGGCTCCCAGCTCGGCAGGAAGCCTGCTTCTCCCTCTCCCACTCCCTCTGCTTGTGTTCCATCTCTCGCTATGTCTCTATGTCAAATAAATAAATAAAATCTTAAAAACAAACAAACAAACAAAACAAGCCCACTCTTGTCTCCATATTCTCTGCCCCTTGACCTCCCCCCTTCCAGGCACCTCTCCTCTTATCCTTCCAGGCCCTCAATCTCTGAATTAATAGTGCCTTCTTCAAGACAACATGTTTCTTAATCCATGAGAAATCCAAGTTTGCTATACAAACTCCTGCAGCATTCAAAGATTAGGTCTAATGGCCCTCTTTTGAGAATTGGCTAAGTAGAAGGAAGTATCTTTAAATGGAGAATTATATGCACTTTAGATTCATTTTTCTCTTGGCTCATTTGATATTTTTCTTTGTACATTTTTCTCTCTGCACAACACCCATAAACCACAGGATGCACGAAGGCAGACGAGCTGCTTACATGCCCACATTCCCATGCTTAGCCTTGACCGTGTTGAGATTACTCCTTTAGTACGTAGCACTTTCTTAAACACATGTTGCATGCAAAGCACTTAACATGGAGTTTTATTAGCTGGAAGAACATACTAGGTTTTCTGCATTTATTTAGCCTCTGGTCTCCTGTGAGTTTGTCCACAAATGGAGAGCAGCATGGACAACAACATTAGTTTTGTTATACATGTTCACAAAATGAACCAGTTAATAGCCGTTAATGGTGCAGTGTGACCAAACCCTCCATATCTGGGGCGAGACTTGACCATGAAAGCCACTGATTCCTGACATTTACTCATATTGAGCACCTTCTGTAATCCAGGCACCAGGCAAGGTGTTGAGACTATAAAGTTTAATACGATAAGTTTTTTAAAAAAATGTCTTTAAGGATTCCGTAGTCTAACCCTACAAATATCATGCGTAGAGACTGACAGATACCTGTCAGGAGCTACAGAAGTGTAGAACATTACCTATCCTTGGACATGCAAGCTCCATGCAGACAGGGACTTGTCTATTCCATCTCCCCGTGTTTAGAACAGGGACTGGCACATAATCATCACTCATTAGACATTTGGTAACGGGATGAATGAATAAATGAATGAATCTAAATCAGATTGTGCTATCAAGTAAGATTTCCCGGAAGGAAGACTGAGGATTGTACCTGAGCAAGAATGATAGAGAAGGACATTCTGACTGCTCCTGCCCCTGAGGGCCCTCTGGCCAGCAGGGGGTGGGGAGTGGTCCTGAAGCTATTACAGCCCACTGTTGTGATAATGAAGCACCTGCGAGAAAAACCTGGGGTTAAATACATTTATCTCTGTACTCTTTATCTATCTATCTATCTATCTATCTATCTATCTATCTATCATCTATGTATTGTATGTTTTATTTATTTAAGTAATCTCTATACCCAACATGGGGTTTGAACCCATGACCCAGGGACCAAGACTCAGCTCCTCTGACGGAGCCAACCAGGAACCCCTATTTATGGCCTCTTGAAATCATCATTCTGTGTGTATTGACGGCTGGGTCCACCTTCTCTCCTTTTTAAAGATGACTGTAATAAGAAAATGTACCCTTTGGAAAACCAAGAAAAACTGTCCTTAAGTCTCTTCCTTCTGAATGGCACTTTTGGACTGAGAAGTGTTCTTTGAGGAAAGACGTACCACCTGAAGACCTTGACCTCTCACACACAAATCAACCTGCTAACGAGCTCTAACGTTCACAGTCGTGTCTGTTGGTCGACTTTTGGCATTGGCTGAGAGTTTCACAGGTTGAGGTTGGTCAGGCCTGCCCATGAGTTCTTAAGAATTAAAAATGGTTCTCAACATTGGTATCAAACGTTACAACGTGCTTCCAAAGAACAAGCTTGGGGGACACTGAGCAGATATTATGACATTACTCCTCCATTTTAGCAAATAAAAATCAAGGCTCAGGTTGATTAACTGCATTTGCAAAAGATCATAAAGTTAGTGGAAGAGATGAACCATGATCTCAGGGTTTGGCTCCAGGGCTAGCGCTCTTTCTCTGGCCCTGCATTTTCTCAAGAGAGACTGGAAGCCCCACAGAGCCACCAAAGACACCAAACAAATAGAAGAAGAAGAAGAAGAAGAAGAAGAAGAAGAGGAAGAAGAAGAGGAAAATGCAGCAGCAGAAGAATTAGTAGCAGTAATAGTAGTAGTAGTAGTAGTAGTAGTAGCAGTGGTCGTGGTGCACTCTTGTGGTAGCATCAGATCCTGAGTTTGAAAGATTGATGCTGCAGGCTTTTCTGGATATCACAGTAAGCAAACATACCTGTGGGTGATGTGTTAACTAAAATAAGATAAATTATGTTGCAATAACAAAGTACCCCACACTCTGAGTAGCTTTAAAAAATAATCATGCTCGGGGCACCTGGGTAGCTCCGTCGTTAAGTGTCTGCCTTTGGCTCAGGTCCTGATCCCAGGATCCTGGGATTGAGCCCCACCTCAGGCTCCTTGCTGGGTGGGAAGCTTACTTCTCCCTCTCCCACTCCTTCTGCCTGTGTTCCCTCTCTCTCTCTCTCTAATAAATACATACAATCTTAAAAAAAAAAATCTCTCTCATTTTTGCACTCCGTGAACAAAGGATGTTCTGCTCACTGTAATATCTCAGAAACTCAGGCTTGGGAGGCTTTAACTTGACATGCTTCCATCATCCCAGAGGCAGGGAGAAGAGTATGTTTGGCAGGACCTTGGCTCCTAAAGCTTCCGCCTAGAAGTGACGAATGTCACTCCACTCCACTGTATTGACTAAAGCAGATCCCAGGGTCATGTCTGCCCTCAGTACTCTCCCCAGGAAGAGCAATGACTCTCTGGAACATGAACACAGTCTACCACAGTCGCTGAAGGAGTTTTTTTATCCTTTAAAGCAATCACAGCTGTGAACAGCACCATTGTCGAACCATCAGCTCTGCATGTAAAATCCCTGATCTCTCATCTGACCAGGCTCTCAGCACTCTGAGCCTCTGCCAAGGGACGAGTTTGTGTTGGGATATGATCTCTTTGCCAAAGGAAAAAGGGGAGGTTATCATCCGGGACCCTGGGTTTTCTTTGTGTATCCAAATGAGCTGCAGGGGATGGCTGGGGTCCTGTGTGGCTAGGAGATATCTGATACTTGTCACAGCCTGCCACGAGTCTAAGCTCTAGGCAAGAAGGGACCCTACCTATCCTTCTCAACAATGGCTGTTTAGTACCTGGCACAATGTGTGATCGCCACAGTGATGATAATTGCTAACGACGTGCTAGCCACTTTATCTGCATTAGCTCTTCAAATCCTCACAGCCCCGAGAAGAAGGTGAGGTTATTAATCCCCCTTTACGGAAAAAGGAAAAGGCAGCACAGAGGTTAAATAATTTGCTCTAGTTCCCTTAGCTAATGAGTAGCGATCTGAGTTGAGAGAGTCCACACTTTTCACCTTACTATGTCAAACTGTAAACCATAAAGGTTGCATATATGAATTAATCATTCACTTTAATTGGTGAATTTGGGGGTAGGAGTGGGGCTGAAAGCATTTCATTGGCAATTCACCAGAAGGTACTACTTGACTGTTTTAGACCCAACAGTCTTAATATACTGAGAGTATAATCATCAATCAATAGCCCAAGTAAGGGTTCAGTTAAGCTCTTTCAAATATCATGCTGGCATTCCACAGCAACAAGAGAGCCAGGCCACGGAGAGGAGTGAAAGGTGATTCTTTAAGCCCCCACGCAGAGAGGACAGAACACAAGGAAATGAGGGCTCCAATCCCTTCGATCAGCGGTGCAAAACTCTGGCTTCAGTCTGTGTGGAGCGTTCTGTTGTTACAAATGCTGCAAAATAGAGCAGCCCACGCAAGTGTTACCATTTTCCTTTTGGCTGGTGTTCTGAAGAGCCCGCTCCTGGGAGGACAGATGGCAAGCTGTCGTTTCAGGCCTGCCTTTTGGCTCACCTGCGCGTGGCCACGAGACTTTCTCTTTCCTAAGAAAGCATGTCCTATCTCAAGTCACATGACTTGTCTCTGACGCCGTGCTCCTCCTCCTCCCCCGCTCTCTTAAAGTCTTTCTTGTAGTCAGGAAGTCGTCCAACACCGATCCTAACACTTAAACTCACACTGCGGGGCCCTTGCAGTAGCACACCCTAATTATGTGAAAACCTGACACTGCGTATTCTTGCTCACCAACACATTTAGTTTTAAATGTTCACACTCCAAAAAAAGAGCTTTCTTTCCCAGCTTTAGTGTCTCCTCCAAGACCTAAATAGATATAACCTTATCCTACCAAAGTTGTTACTCCCAATGCCTGAAATAGAAAAACAGGGCAGAATTTCTTGTTCACCAATGCAACCTTATTTATCTAAGCCATGGTGTTCCAATGACCCCAGATGCTGGAAGCTCTATGATTCACTGAAAAATGATTTCATAAGGTTTTGCATTTCTATAGGTCAAGGGTCGCACATTCAAGTTCCAATAGGGAACAGACGGGTGTTGTAGATGAGTAAAACAAGCAGGACTTGGGAGAGGTGCTCAGGAGGGAGTCAAGGTTCTAGCTATGGGATCCAGCCATGCGGGGCTCTGGCCCATTGTTGCTGTGTGGGAAAGCAGGCTCTTTGCTGCCAGATCTGAATTTTCAAGAGCAGTTTAAAATTCAGCTTTTTAAAAATGCGAGCACTTCTGATTTTTAAATGTTATCTCAAATTTTAGAATATTACAGAGAAAGGGCACTCCAGGCAGGAAGAACTTGCAAAGTCACTTGGATTTTATTCCATAGGTGATGAGATTCCATTTAAAACTATTAGCAGCTACATGACACAGTGAGATTTCAATTCACGTTCATTTTTGGGTGGTTAAGAGGATGGGTCAAGGCGGAGAGAACTGGGGTTGGGACAGGAGCCAATAGGGTGAGGCGACAGTTCCCGAGAACACACTGAGGAGCTAACACTGACAGGGATGTTGAGGTCAGAAGGACATTAAGAGCTCATAGGAGGAAATTGTGGTGATGGATTCTGAATGGTAATGTGGGAGAAGGAAGTACCGAAGATGTCACTCAGATTTCTAGGTTGGAAAAGTGAGCGGTGAATTATTGACTGAGGTGGAAAATATAGAGGGCAGGAGCAGGTAAGGTGGGCCCGTGCATGGAGGAAAGTGGAGGCGATGAGTTCTGTATCTGACAACTTTTGTATGATCTGCTTGTGAGGTGGCCAGTCGGTCTGGAGACACTTTCCTGAGAGACATCAGTGTAAAGGCAGTCCCTGAAGTTTGGGGAGTTACCACAAGAAACATCCAGGGGACAGGAGCTGGAGAAGAAGCTTTGTGGTGGGGAATGGAGGGGGATGACACGTGGAGTTAATGAAGACATAGTACTCTCACCTCCATCATGAGCACGTCAGAGACTTGAATCCTACTCCAAGCCTCAAGGGGTGGGAGACAGCAATGTTTCCCCACACCTACAGATTGCAAAGGTTTGGATATCTAAGCTGAGAAGTGGCAGGCTCACCTTGCATGTGGCAATGCAATGAAAGACCCCTGATGGAACTAAACATGACATCTACAATGGCCCCTGAAAAGGTCCCAGGTGGCATATATTGAATACAATAAAGAAGCATTTGTGGGGTGACTCATTCCCTCCCGGGCAATTCTTCTTCAAAGAGCAACCAACCACAGCTAGACACTTTATCGCCCTTGGGAACAGGTATACAATGATTTTTGGCTTTGATTCCATCAGCGGGCTTTCTATAGATTCAGGCAGTTATTGACTTTTGAATCTGCATGGGCACATTGTGGGGAACAGAAATGTGGCCTTTTGCCACGGATACCAGGCTCATGGGGCTTAGGCTAAAGTTAACTGCAAAATAATACCTGGCACTGATTACCCTTGCTGCTACTGCAGGATGCTGGTCGTTTCTTAGTGCCTTGCTGGCCTTTACAGAAGAGAAAACATTTTTGAAATATATTTCTAAGGATAAATATACTTACATTGGTGTAATCTTTTTTCTTTTTTATTATAACTTATTTTATTTAAATTCTATTAAACATATAGCATATTATTAGTTTCAGAGGTAGAGAGTTCTGTGATTCATCAGTTGTATACAACACTAAGTCCTCGTGATATCACATGCATTCCTCAATGTCCATCACCCAGTTACACCCATCTACCTACCCAACTCCCCTCCAGAAACCCTCTGTTGTTTCCTAGGGTTAAGGGTCTATTACAGTTTGTCTCCCTCTCTGATTTAATCTTATTTTATTTTTCCTTCCCTTCCCTTATGATCTTCTACTTTCTTTCTTAAATTCCACCAGTGAAACCACATGATAATTGTCTTTCTCCGATTGACTTATTTTGTTCAGCATTATACCCTCCAATTCCCTCCATGTTGACTTAAATGGTAAGATTTCATCCTTTTTGATGGCTAAACAATATTCCATTGTGTGTGTGTGTGCTGTGTGTGTGTGTGTGTGTGTGTACTTACACACACACACACACACACACAGCACACACACACACTATATCTTCTTTATCCATTCATCTGCTGATGGACATCTGGGCTCTTTCCATAGTTTGGCTATTATGGACAACGCTGCTATAAACATTGGGGTGCAGGTGTCCTTTTGGACATATCCTTTGGGTAAATACCTACTAGTGCAATTGCTGGGTTGTAGGGTAGCTTTATTTTTAACTTCCTGAGGAACCTCCATACTGTTTTCCAGAGTGGCTGTACCAGCTTGTATTCCCACCAACAGTGTAAGAGAGATCCTCTTTCTCCACATCCTCACCAACATCTGTTGTTTCCTGACTTGTTAATTTTAGCCATTCTGACTGGTGTGAAGTGATATCTCATTGTGGTTTTGATTTGTATTTCCCAGATACTGAGCACTGTGAAGCATTTTTCCATGTGTCTGTTGGCCATTTAGATGTCTTCTTTACAGAAATGTCTATTCATGTCCTCTGCCCATTTCTTGACTGGGTTATTTGTTCTTTGGGTGTTGAGTTTGATAAGTTCTTTATAGATTTTGGGTACTAGCCCTTTATCTGATGTGTCATTTGCAAATATCTTCCCCCATTCTGCCGGTTGTCTTTTGGATTTGTCGACTATTTCCTTTGTTGTGCAAGAGCTTTTTTATCTTGATTAAGTCCCAATAGTTCATTTTTGCTTTTGTTTCCCTTGCCTTTGGAGATGTATCTAGCAAAAATTTGTTGCAGCCAAGGCTGAAGAGGTTGCTACCTGTGTTGTCCTCGAGGATTTTGATGAATTCCTGTCTCACATATAGGCTTCTTATCCATTTTGAGTTTATCTTTGTGTGTGGTATAAGAAAATGGTCCAGTTTTATTTGTGTAATCTTTTAAAATTTTAAACATTTTTTTTTACAGTTTCAATTTTTTTATAGGGCTGCAGGCTTTTCTCCGTATTTATGGTGATAAGCTTATATACCTGTGTAGGAAAGCCCCATTAAATGTCAGTGTTCTGAGCCATTTGCCACTCACATCCCCAAATCTCTTGGACCACCTAACTGAAATGTCAAATACATGACGATCTCTTTGTTCAAACTTTTAGGGGTGGTGAAATCACACATGGATAGTGCAAAATGCAAAATTAGGTCATTTTCTCCAATTAGTTTGGTGTCGGCACCCAGCAGAGAAACTGCTTGATTTCTTGCAACAAGGACAGATCAAATGCTGGGAATGTTAAGGTCAGTCAGGGCAGTGTTTTTCTTTCTTTTATTAATCACTATTTCTTCCATGGTTAGAATGGTCCTAAGACATGGCAGGCTCTTCGTGTAAAATTATTGACTAATAAAATGCAGTCATTCCCAGATAGCCCTTAACATTATTTCTCTTGGAAAGAATGTTTCTAAGGAGGAGAATCACACTGTTACTCCAGGAAGCAGTCCCTGCAATTCTACACACAAGGCATCCTGATCATCTCCGAATGGAGGCCGCTGATGCTCACAGTTTAATGTATGGTCACAGGAGTACCTGGGTGGCTCAGTCATTAAGTGCCTGCCTTCAGCTCAGGTCATGATCCCCGGGTCCTGGGATTGAGACCCGCATTGGGCTCCCTGCCTGGCGGGAAGCCTGCTTCTTCCTCTCCCATTCCCCCTGCTTGTGTTCTCTCTCTCTCTCTGTCTGTCTCTCACTCTCTGTCAAATAAATAAATAAATAATCTTAAAAAAAAAAAGTACAGTCACATATTTTGTCTACAATCAGTTGCACTGATTGCACTTTTTGGTGGCAAGAGCACTGACTTACAGTCAAGACAAACCTGTCCCTGAGTAGTGTACCACCTTGAAGAAGCTGGGGACAGACTCTTGGGTGACACAGTCCGTGAAACTTGCTGACTATTCCTGGGAAGAAGGGTGTCGAGTAGAAAAACCAGCAAATGGAGTTCTGTCTCTGTGAGTCTGGAGATGCACAGCAGGGACCGATGATGGCAGCTCCAAAGCTTCTAGGGGCCCTCCTGTCCCAGGAGAGGTCCCCCCAAACCCAACACTGTTCTCCACATAGTGATGACCCCTTTCTGCTGATCAGAAGCATGCCAGCATCTTGGGGCTGTTCTTCGATCACTTAGGAAATCATATTGTTTTCAGACCTTTCCCATTCAGAGAAAGTGAATTCTCAAGAATCTGGCCCAATTCACCTACTAAAGACTCACATGCAATTTTGATAAATGCTACAAAAGCCAGGGTGGCACTATATTATTTTCAGTTTATGAAAGAGACCTGGAAATCTTTTTTTTTTTTTTTTTCTTTCCAAAACCTTGGAAAAACATCCTGGTGTTCAACTGAACTTTGTACTTTTAAAGGGCAATCAATTTGTGAACTTCTGAAGGGTATAAAAGAGTTGTATGATTCTTTCTACTTTTATATATATGCCTATGTTTTTGTTTCTTCCGACTTGGTATATCCTTGTCTGATATGCGGAATTTGTAAGAACTGCTGAGCCAAGTGACTAGTCTATCTCATTACTTTATTTCCTCGACCATTTTCCAAATGAAAGCAACTTAGTAAACAAAAAAACAAGCCAGCAAGAATGGTAAGAAGAGATAAACAGAGACATGGCTATAAAAGTAAGTCAGTTAGAAATCTAATACTGTGTTCTGCATTGAACAGACATAGCTGGTTCCAGTTTTGGCTTTTCCAGTAAAAATCTTCCTCCCATCCTGCCCCTTCATTGGTGGCCTTCAAGCCAATAAAATGAAGGATGCTGGGCTATACCATTTCTTCTTCTATTTCTTATATTTTATGTTGCTGTTTATGAGGCCACTGGTCACCTTGACAGAAAATAAATGTCCTTCATTTGGGTGGAATATTAAGATATTCCCACTACAAGTTTGATTTATATTCTCTTTTGCCATTTATGACAGACAAAGCCATTGACTTGGAAATATCTCTCTACTTTGATTCTAGCATCGGACCTTATTTTCTCAGCACTCCTTTACAAAACAAAAATACAAAAATTTCAAAATGCCTACAAAGCATCTTCAAAGTACCAAGAATAAGTTGTCATTGCTGGTGGTGGCCTCAGAAGTTCATCCATATCACTGCTTATCCAACATTAGGACTGATGTGTTTTTGTGAATGAGGCTGCGTGTTGACGATCTAACATAGATTTATCTTCAAAGCAATTCAATTTGTGTAAGTGGGGCCACTATTCAGCATAAGCTTTAGCTACTCTAAAGGTCACTAACACTAAAACATAAAACCTGCTGATGTCATTCTCTCTTAATGCACCCCGGCAAAGGGTAAAGCCCTTGGATGCTGTCAGCATAAAGATGATTTGTGTCGGGGCACCTGGGTGGCTCAGTGGATTGGGCCGCTGCCTTCGGCTCGGGTCATGATCTCGGTGTCCTGGGATCGAGCCCGAATCGGGCTCTCTGTTCAGTGGGGAGCCTGCTTCCCCTTCTCTCTCTGCCTAACTCTCTGCCTAATTGTGATCTCTCTCTGTCAAATAAATAAATAAAATTAAAAAAAAAAAAAGATTTGTGTCACAGGTCACTGGTTGAGACTATTTTGGAGTAGAAGAGAAGAACCCGGGCTATTCGGGAGTCCAGATTATTTGGCTGGCTAGGAAGCTGACCACTGAAATACAGAATAGAGTGTGAACAGACAATCAGAAACCAAAAATGGTATCACAGGAACACAGTGAAAGAAAGGGAGTATAAAGTGGGAGCAAAAACGAAGGTAGCACAGTGAAGTCAAAATGGGAAAACAGATAGAGAAGGAACTACAAAGACTGTGAGCAGGCAGCCAGAAACAAATCAAAATTGGGCAAATTACAGCAGGAGTAAATTGAGGATACATAAGCAAAGGTTTGGACAAATCTGGTTTCATCGGTAGGGAATGTTCTAGCTGTCTACACAGAGACCGATAATTATTCCCTCAATATCCAGTCCCCCTAATTTTCCTTTAACTAATAGACTGCTCCAAATTTTAGCTGAACGTGTGTCCACCTACCTAGAGATTACATTTCCCAGCCTCCCCTGCTGCTTGGGATGGCTATATAACTCAGTTTGGGTTAATGAATCATCTGTAGAGGTCATGTGTGTACCTTTCTGCATATCCTCAAAAAGAAGAACTGGCCCCCCCACTTCTTTTCCTCATCTATGACTAGAACGTGGATGTTGTCATGCCAAAGCATGTGGACTAGAGTTGGCCCATAATGTAGGGTAGAGTGACAAGAAAGACACCACATGGGTCTGATAAATTCATGACCAGAAATATCCCTCCCACATGGTCTGCTTGCCAGGTCGCATTCCTGTAGAAAAGGGAAGTAAAGCCACTGAATTAATATCCTAAATTCAATCAATCTTTCTTATTCTCTTTATTCTGTGTATGTACATGCCTGTGTGTGGATATATGTGTCTTAAAGGCATCCAATACATCGTTGATATTTTTAACTTGGTTACCACAAGTCAGATGACGTAAACTACTTAAGATTAAGGTAAAGAATCTTGGAAATACACAACCCCAACATATGCTTCATCTGTGAAGTTATACAGGCTATTTTAAAACCATTATTATAATCCAGGATAACAGTATCAATATTGGTTCAGGGAATCCAAGTTAGGAGGACAAAATAGTCCATGAGACACAGTCTGTACGGTCTGCAAACACCTTCCTTTTAATGGCATAAGAATACCATACATATAGCTAGTAAGTCAAAGAAGCTATTATTAGATTATCAACCTTGTGACATGCACAAAGAACCTGGTTAAGATACGGTTCTAGGCTCACTTCTTGGTGACCATATGATTGTGCTCACATCAAATTTGCCGTGTGTAGAGCTTGGCTTCTCCCCACCTGTGGAACTGGGCGACTGGTTGGTACTCTCATTTGTGCTTAGAATTCCTCTCACAGAAGCAAGTTAGTTAACCACTGTTAGTTCAAAACCAAAGTGCCTACGCTAAGCTGTAATATTCTTTTTACAGACTTTATTTATTTATTTGAGAGCATGTGCACGTGCACCAGAGGGAGCCAGAACACGTGCGTGCGCGCGCGCGCGCACACACACACACACACACACACACACAGCAGGGGGAGGGGCAAAGGGAGACAGAGAGAGATAAACAGACTCCCACTGAGTGCAGAGCTCCATGGGAGGGGTAGGGGGTTGCACCCTGGGCCAGCAGCAATCCCAGGACCCTGAGCCCTGAGATCATGACCTAATCTGAAGTCAAAAGCTTAACTGAGCCACCCAGGGGCTCCTGTGTTGTGATATTAATACCTTTTCTTGTATTGACTGCTACCCCATAAATATGACCACGTCTTTGGTTTTGAAATATGAATTAAGTAACTATGTGTCCTTGGCTGCTGATTTTGTGTTTGTTCTTGAATGCCACTGTATTCATTTTCTACTGTTGTCATAGAAAATTACTTTAAACTTATTCCCTTAAATAACACAAATTCATCTTACAGTTCTGTAGATCAGAAGTCTAACATGGGTCTCATTGGGTCAAAATCAAAGCATCTGCCAGACCACAGTCCTTTCTGGGGGCGAATCCATTTCTTTGCCTTTTCCAGCTTCTAGAAGCTGTCATGTTCCTTGTCTTGTCATATTAAGTCCTTCTTACACTGTATCACTCTGACTTCTTCTCTTTCCTCTCTTGTCAACTTTTAAAGACACGTGTGATTACTTTGGGTCAGAAATCCAGGAGAGTCTCCCTATGTCAGGGTGAGCTAATTGGTAATCTTAATTCCATCTGCAACCTTACTTTCCCTTTGCCGTGTGAAGTGACACATTCACAGGTTCTGGGAATGAGGACATGGACAACTTTGGGGGACCATTAATCTGCCTACCACAACCACTTCTGAATTAAGTAAACTAATTTTTTGAATATCTTATTTTAATTGGACCACTTCTTTAACTGTTCTCTTTCCAAAACAGAATAGAGACTGAAGTGACTCTGAACCACTGGGAGGAAAGCACAGGGCAGAATTAACATGGATCATCTTTGAAAACCCCAGGAAGCACTCACCGCCAATTCCTCACCCTTTCAGAAGGGCGGGGGCCCTGTGGGAAGGCGCAGGAGTTGTCCTTGTGTTTTTATCTGAGCACATTAATACCTCCCCCAGTAGAACAGGAGATCAAGGTTAAGGGAATCCCAGACCAAAATCATTGGGATGGGGGTCAGGTTCACCAGATACCCCATGCATTCAAATATACTATATACAAATATACTATAGTCAATGTGGTCAGACTATCTTTTCTTCTCTGTCTTGAGTTTTTACACCTTTATTTTCTTAAACTGGATTTACCTCAGAGATAAAAGACCCTGGCAATTGAGTTCTTTTGCACTTTCAGTAACAAAGTCTTTGGTTGGTCCTAGAGAAATTCCTGCACTTAGCCTTTTCTCTGTTGGGTGGAAATTCCATTCCCTATCAACTGTCATCAGAATTGGATCCCACTGTGCCAATAAAATACCACAATGCATAAGTAAACAGCTGCAGCCAGCTTTTTCCTGAACTACTTGTGAAACAACAGCAGACCAAACTAACTCTGTGTGCGACATGAGAAGATCTAATTTCACATTTACTAATATGGTGTGGGTCAGTCAATCTCTTTTAGAGGATTTCATAGTTTTCCAGATTTCTTATTTCTATCTCCTTTTGCATCACAAACTAGATATCGCTCACTCCTTGGCTGGTTCTCTCAGTCCTGACTTTGGAGATCTTCCAAAACTGATTCATATCTCTAGAACTCAAGTCTCACAACTTGACTACCTAACTCTGTGTACCAGAGTTTGTAGGAAATAGCTAAAATTATAACATAATTGCACAATATGATGCTCATGGTTGGGGAAAATAAGAAAACCTTTGTCATGGGAAGTGAAAACCTACTGAAAATAACGTAAGGATTGAGTGTACATTAATTCCAATTTTACACAATACTTTAAAATATTCAGTATGTTCTAAATGTTTTATTTAAGCTGAAAAAAGTAAAGGCAACTTTTCCTCCAATTTAATAGAGATTTCTGATACCAGACAGACTTTATTTTTTCATTATGGCATCATAATGGCATCAATTTTCACTCTCAATTCAAAATCTAATTAACATTTTATTAATGAGAAATGTAGTATGGGCACACAGTACTTATAAAACAATTTACTAATACTTGTGGGTAGTAAAGCTTTCTGTTAAAATCTACATGGTGCTCTATTAGCATTACCAGTTTCCTTTATCAAGATTCAGGTCTCATATCTTCAAATTTAATTTTAGGAGTTTTTAAAAACCAAATAGCAGTGTTAAAATCTTCCCTGAAGGAATTTAGCACTATGGCTCCTCTGAAAAGGCCCAATAAAGCAATTCCTATGGAAATGAAAATATACTATATTTGTAACCAACTACAATCACTTTTTTTTTTAAGATTTTATTTATTTACTTGACAGAGAGATCACAAGTAGGTAGAGAGGCAGGCAGAGAGAGAGGAGGAAGCAGGCTCCCCACTGAGCAGAAAGCCCGATGTGGGGCTCCATCCCAGGACGCTGAGATCATAACCTGAGCCGAAAGCAGAGGCTTAACCCACTGAGCCACCCAGGCGCCCCTGCAATCACTTTTTAATGTATGACTTGTGAATTTTGTTTTTTTTTTTTGTTTTTTTTTAATTTAATTTTATTTTTATTTTTATTTTTATTTTTTTTAAGATTTTATTTATTTGACAGAGAGAGATCACAAGTAGGCAGAGAGGCAGGCAGAGAGAGAGGAGGAAGCAGGCACCCTGCTGAGCAGAGAGCCCGATGTGGGACTCGATCCCAGGACCCTGAGATCATGACCTGAGCCGAAGGCAGCGGCTTAACCCACTGAGCCACCCAGGCGCCCGAATTTTGTTTTTTTATATGAATATATTTTTACCTTTTCCTCATAATTCTCTATTAGCCACACAATAGATTAGTGTGAGTATAATCAGATCTATAAAATTACTGAATTGCACAAACACTGTTGTTCTGCAAATCTTTGTCTAGTGAAGACCTAAGTACCTATTTAATCCTGGGTTGTTCCCAGTAGAGGGATTAGCTGACAGACACTTACTAAATTTATTTATGGGGTGTGTATTAGTTTCCTGTGGCTGCTATAACAAGTTACCACAAAATTGATAGCTTTAAACACAGAAATGTGTTCTCATACAGTGTTGGAGGCCAGAAATCTGAAATCATGGTATTGACAGGGCTGCTCTCCCTCTAAAAGCTCTATGCAAGAATTTGTTCTTTGCCTCCTTTGGCTTCTGATGGCTGCTGGCATTCCTTGACTTGTGATTGTTTCGCTCTAACCTTGTCCTCGGGGGTCCCACTGCCTCCTTTTCTCTGTCTTCTCTTCTGTCTGTCTCAATTCTACCTCCATCTTTCTCTTGGAAGGACACTTGCCATTGGATTTAGGATCCGTCAGGGCGGTCCAAGATTACTTCCTCAAGTCAAAATCCTCAACTTAATCACACTTGGAAAGACCTCTTTTCTCAATGTCATGTTCACAAATTCCAGAGATTTGGTGTGGATATCTTTGGAAGGCCACTACTGGGTCTACCACAGTATTTTGCTTGAAACCTTCTACTTCTTTTGCTTTATCGTTCAGTTTTTTCCCTCAGTTTATTTAAAACACTAGAGATAATCCTAGAAAGTTCTGTGCATGTATGCCCCACTTACATATCTTAAAAACTCATTCTTATCAAGTTTGGAAAAGTATGTTATTCTAGGAATGGAAAGAAATCACTCACATAATAAAGAAACAAAGAAATACTTGTACTAAAAAAAAAATGACAACTGTCTGTCTTTGTATAATTGTATAACTGTCTTTGTATAATTGACTTGTTACACTGGTAGCAGAGCCTGGCAAGGGCTAATTATTCAAAAAAGCATCTGTTGATGGTTGAATTAATGAATAGAAGCTGTGAACTTGACCTTTATTTGCTCTCTGGCCTCATCAAAACTCTGTCTTTATGCTCTTCAGTTATGGTTCCTCTTATTCCAAAAATGTAGATTATAAGCCAAACAGTCTACAGTCTACAAAAGTCTTTATGAATGTGAAACATTTAAACAATTTAATTCTCTCATGATACAGTTGAATGGCTAACATTTATTGAGCATTTACTGTGTGCTACGACTCTGGAGGTGAACATGAATGCCTAAAATGGCTATATGAATATTATATAATCACAGAAGCTCTCAAACGTATCTCCATAGTTAAATGTTCTTCAGTGAACTCCACAATTGCTCTGTGAAATATATGGAGTGAAGGTCAAGGCCTGCTGAATGCTGGTGACAAGGAGATTGACTTCTAACAGGTCTGTGTCATTCAGCACCAACTTGTCATCAGCTTACTAACAGCCAGTTGGGGATGTTTCCAAACTTGCTTATGCCAATTATACTTACTCTAGTCACTGATAAAATTTAAGAACGCTTATGTAGGATGATGAATAGGAGTACAAAATACCAGGTGGCTGTTATTTCTATGAAAACTAAATTGAAACCTTTGTAAGATTTGTCAAATAAAAGTTTGTGGAAGTGCCTTATAAATAATAGTTATGTCGACGGTTAAAAAAAAAGAAAGAGTTGAGTCACATATATTGCTAAGAATTCCTATTGAATTAGGTTTAGGTTACACCATTATACCAGCCTAGGAAAAATCATAACGTTTTAGAAGGATTTTGTACTCATTGTATCTTTTAGGTTCCAGCTCCATTTTAAAGAAACCAGAAAATATGATATAATAAAACCTGAGCATGGTTTTTACAAGAAAAATAACATGACACTCTAATCAGTGCATTCATATGAAAAACATTATGTTTTTGAAGTTACATAAAATAAGACTAAAAGTTGTATCATTTTTATTATTCTCTACTGTAACTGAAGTGAATTAATAAACCAATTATCAGTTTCGATTACATTACATAAGAAAGTTTATACCATATTTGGACTAATTTAATGGTTCTAGTTTTAAGATTAATAATTTTAAAAATTATATCAAATTTTCTTTTAAAATTTTTATTTATTTATTTATCTGACAGAGAGGGAGAGAGAATGCATGTAAACATACCACTGGGGAAAGGGGCAGAGGGAGAGGGACAAGCAGACTCCCCACTGAGCAGGGACCCAGGAGATGCAGGGCTCCATCCCATAATCCTGAGATCATGACCTGAGCTGAAATCAAGAGTCGGACACTTAACCGATTGGGACACCTAGGCTCCCCAAAAATTCTATTAGATTTTCAATTGGAAAATGTGGAAAGAGTAACCAGTAGATACATATTTACAGAAAATTTAAAAATCAATACAAATTATATATACGATATATAACTAGCTTTGTGCTAGGTGTAGGAGGGAAATAGCAGGGAAATCTAAATCATGTTTCATGCTCTCAGAGAATTAGAATTTGGTTGATGGTAAGACCACAAAAACATCAAAAGGACAGGAATCAACACATAGAGGAAAGAAGTCTGAGGTCACTTTCGTATGTATAATAAAGAATATAAAAGGGGAGCCATATGCGGGCTGATGGAATCAGACGAACCTTCAAGAAGGAAATTCCATCTGAGTTACACAATGAAGAGAGAACAGTGGACAAGTTAGTATAAGGGAGGGAAGTTGGCTAAGCAAAGTCAAAGAGGTACATATGAGGCATACAGCGCGTGCTGGAGTGAGTGCGGTTGGTTCAAGCTCTCATGGAAGCTCTGAGCATCATGAAAGCAGATGATAGAGGGAGTCCGCTGCCCTGTTCCTTCTAGGAAGGCTTCAGGGGCAGGTGGGAGTTGAACGGACAGCTGAAGAGTAGAGGGAGAAAGCAGCTTATAGGTGTGCACAGAATATTTTCTCCCAAACACAAATGTCACAAGCAAAAACAAGAGAAGCTCTTTGGAAGCATTTATCTTGGTTAGAAAAACAAAAAAGAGAAAAGGCGGGGGTGGGGAGAAAGAATATGGAATCCCAGGGGATGGCATTAGACAGAACCTTCATACATATTTACATCATCTAAGAGAAGAGGTTGCAAAGTCTGAATCACAATAGGATGCATTTAGAAAGGATTCATCTATGGGCTTAAAGCAGTGACATTTAGAACGCATTTTTATATCCCTTTAGGAAGGCTTCTGTGCTCTTCCCAATTTAATCATCTTTACCATGAGCACGCGTACACACACACACACTCATATCACACACACTTTTTCATTAACCTAAAAAGTCTCTTATTCCCTTTAAGAAGTACTTCAATCACATCATTGGCTAAAACACCCGAGGAAGGCCCGACATCCAGAGCTGTTCTTTGTGTCCTGTAGTTCTATAAATGGCCACATGCATGTGGCCTAGGAAGTTAAGGGAAAATCCAAAAAAAGGAGCAGCTAGGAAAAAAGGAACAATTCATTTAATTCCTGCATCTTGCTCTGTGGAGTCACCATCACCAGGGGATTATTCGGTGATTTTGCTTTTCTGTGGTCTTCCGGAGTAAGTTCATGGACCTGTCCTCCCTGCTCCCAAATGCCCCAAGTTTGGGTTGATGATCCATTTGTGAGAGAGAGTTAATATGGACTATAGAGTTTCAATGTAAAGAGAGAAGAAAAGAAGTTTCAAGACTTAAAAATAACAAAAATGAAGTAAATATAGTGAAATACAGTATATGTAGCCCAATCAGGAAACAACCAAAGGACAAAGGTCAGCAATCACCAACTATGTGAAGAATCTAAATAACAAAGTAGTAAAGAAATTACTTAGCTTGAGGCATAATATTATGGTTAGGTGAAATGGAAAGAAATGAGCAAAGTAGATTTTTTTTTTTTTTTTTAAGTTTAAAAAGCAGAAAAAGTTTTTTGGATCCACTCAAAGCCTAGATTATGGGATGACCTACAAGAGAAATTAATAGGAAGCTTTTTAGAAAGGCCTATAAAAATGTGGCTTGTGAGCATCTTGGGGGTGCCCTGGTGTCTGTGCGGACAGGGCTTAAGGAAGTCTGGAACCCCAGCAAAGGTACCTGACACAGGCAGGCACTCTAGACTCACTCATTTGTGTTAAGCAGTGGTGATGTGGTTGCAAAGAAAAAAGCCTACATGGGCATCTCCTCAATCTCCCCATGGTTCTCTCCACTTGTCCCAACACAGCCTTTCTCCGCAGCTTTTCTGTACCGACTCCTGTGTCCCACTTTGACGTGAAGTCCTGGAGGGAGGGTCTTCACTGATGTGTCCAGGCAACTTATAACCGGCCCCTAAGTGGAAGACTAATCTTCCTGCTTTGAAAGCTACAGAGCACAAAGACTTCATGTGAGGCCTTTGTAATTAAGTGCAAACACTTTGGCAAGAGACCTTGTTCTGCCAGGGTTTACACAGCCTTAAGATCAGGAGAGCAAAGATGGCCACATCACAGGAGTGCTCCAAGTGTGACATGCAACACAGGTAATGTGCTTAGCACTCTGTTTGGCTGGCTCATGATTATTTATTATCAGTGCGTTAAAATATGTTCAAATCACAAACATAATCGAAATATTTGGTCCAACATGTCCTCTCTAAAGGTCCAAATAGGTGATACTGTGGTCAGTCTCATTGGCACTGATATTGCAGATGTCTGATGAATTTACATCTTAAAATATGAGGTCTTGGAGCTGTGACTGTATAAATTCCACCTCCTTCAATTTGCTTGGTGAGATTCTGGAAAGATCAGGCAAACCATAACCCCCTCCCTGTTCGCCCCTCCCCCACTCCTCCACTCCCGCAATTCTCCATTTTAACCAGGTTTAAGGATCATTCCTTGTTCTTGTCATCAAAAGATGAAATATCAATTAATGGGATTTGTCAATAATGGCCTTAGGTTTAATCCTCCCACAATCTTAATGCTAAGTGAGAGAGAATTTTTGAATTTCCAACTCTGATTTTAAGTACCAGATGGACACCTAGAGATTCCAGAAAGACTCAGCAGAACTGGGAAATTTGGCCGGATTTTCACTTTGAGAAGCATTCTATTTTTTGTAAAGAACAGTTTAGAAATAGTCGCAACATATAATTTGTGTTACTTGATTTGCATAAACATAATGATTTTCAGTGAAAATAATTTGCACTCAGTTGATTTTAGAGTGCTTCCTTCATCTCACTGCTGAGATTCCAAAGAGAAAATTATTTCATATGGGCCTGTTCATAATCTATTACTATCTAGAACTAAATGTGTCATAAGGGTATCACAATGAGTTATAAGAAATGCCCACCCACTCATATTACATATAATGTGAGGAATGCCTTTAAAATTAACACTGAATTCAGATGTTGACTCAGTACAAGCCTAAACCAATCATCAAATGAGTCTAAAAATAAAATATAATGTTTTAGTGTGTAGACAGCTGTACTGGCGCTGAGTAATCTCCATTTGCAATAATTACCCGGTTCTGTGACCAAATTTCATTCTGTCGGTACTATTCCCTCTGGATATTTATATGCTCATCTGTGTTCATGCAGATTAATGGATATTAAATTGTAATGATCAGATTAGAGGATTATCTGATAATTTAAGAATGGAAATATACTTTGAATGCTATTTGGTTACTCTGAGATTTTGAATAATGTAAAATAATCATTTACAATTCAGATTACTTAAAGTTACACCAAAACACTAGAGCAGAGCCCTTGATAGGTGCTTAGAATTAAGAAATAAATCTGGGAAAATAACTTTCTAATATATTTCTGAGTCCTATTCATTCAACCATATAAAATTAACAAATAAATTAACCTTTATCTGGAATTCTTAAATAGGCATTTCACTAATTTTTACTTAATAAAGGTAATTAATTTCTAACTACTTCATCTTGATATAAATTACATAAAATTTTGTGATCTAGTCCACAACCCTAGTCACCACTTATAATTTTGTATTTATATGAAAATATGTCCCTTTTCTAAACAGCTGACTCATCAGTGATCTCTGGGGACCCAACAGTCAGCCTGCAAAAGAGAATATATAGATAGAACTTAGGAGCTATTGAATTATTTGGATGACTATTATTGGAATGAATGTATTAGGTATGTTTTATATAATTTCCAAAGACAGAAATTCAAACAGTGGGTGATAGGTGTATGGTGGGAAATTTCTGATGAAAGTAAGAGAATCTCCCAATAGGCAAAGCTGACCTAAGATAAATGATGGGTTCTGGATAGGAGTAGCTTGTGGATTCCCCCAGATTCTTTTTATAATGTATTATCTGTTTCATGGGCACATGTCTGTGATTCATCAGTCTTATACAATTCACAGCACTCACCTTAGCACATACATACCCTCCCCCGTGTCCATCACCCAGCCTTCCAGATTCTTAAGAATACACCAGACAGCCATTAGCAATGGTGGTATAGTGGAATCCCAGTCCCAAAAATCTTAGCTGCTAAGATTTTGTCCTTTTGTAGCTGCCAAAACAAACCTTTGGGGTCGTCTGTGGGTTTTATTCAACTCAACTACCAGTTTCTTTCATTAACAAAACATGACACTTGTGTAGTAACACATCCCCAAGTTTGAGAAGAGGGACATCTGGTGGATGAAACAAGCAAAAGGAAAAGGGTTTTGTTTTCTTGTTCAGGTTTTAAGAGTTTGACATTTCCATTGATTTTTCTAGGAAACATTTAATCAATCAATCTACCTAAATATATATTTGAAAATGGCAATAATCATTTATGATCAAGTGACTTAGGTAAGAAAATTATTTCATGTGGTCTTTTAATATATTTAATGAATGCCTAGTTTGTTATTTTTCTTTAATCAATTTTCAAATTTGGCTCTTCGAGGGTGAATTTACATAAAATATAAAATTATTACATATTACATAAACATATTACATAAACTAAAATATAAGCATATGCAAAATATTAATAGTAAATTGTTTCTTTTTTTTTAAGATTTTATTTATTTATTTGACAGAGAGAGAGATAACAAGTAGGCAGAGGCAGGCAGAGAGAGGGGAAAGCAGGTTCACTGCTGAGTAG
The DNA here is from genome assembly GCF_009829155.1 of Mustela erminea. NCBI lineage: Eukaryota > Metazoa > Chordata > Mammalia > Carnivora > Mustelidae > Mustela > Mustela erminea. Next base: position 46,450,151 of record NC_045619.1, on the reverse strand, counting down.
AGAGCCTGATGTGGGGCTCGATCCCAGGACCCTGAGATCATGACCTGAGCCAAAGGCAGAGGCTTTAACCCACTGAGCCACCCAGGTGCCCCAAATTGTGTCTTTTTTAAAAGATTTTATTTATTTGACACAAAGAGAGAGATCACAATCAGGCAAAGAGGAAGGCAGAAGGCGGGGGGAAGCAGACTTCCCACTAAGCAAGAAGCCAGATGTGGGGCTCAATCCCAGGACCCTGGGATCATGACCTGAGCCAAAGGCAGACGCTTAACTGACTGAGCCACCTAGGAGCCCCTACATTGTTTCTTTTTGTACTCTGATCACTATTAGAAGTACTCAGCACTCATCAAACAGAAGTTGAGTACCTCCTCAGGAGAAGTTGTTCCGTACCGAAGTCAAACTAAGTCAAGCTAAGCGCCTCCATGGAACTTAAGTCAGCCCCAGGCGAGGTGCCAGATAGCGTGTGAAGATTCAGAAGAGGCAGCATTAGCATGGTTGTGGTGCGGCAGATATTAGACCAGCGGTCCAAGTCACTGAATTCAAGAACCAGCTGTGTGACATTGTGTAAATTACCTTACCTTACCTTTCTGGGCTTCTGTGCCCTTATTCTTACAAAGTACAAATTGCATTTAGGACTTTAAATTTCCTTCCACCTCATATTCTTTAATTTTCTGATATTACATTCAGCAAGATGAGGGAGGTAGGAAAGGACAGGCCGTCAGATGCTAGGCTTGGAGTGCATGCTTTATGATTGTGGGTAGGATCTTAGGGCTTTCAAAAAAAGGTTGTATGCTCATGGGATATTACCTTGGTAAATTTCTACTCTATGCTCCCGGTAATAATTATGACTACTATTCAGGAGCCAGATGCCTCCACATTTTATCTCATTTATTCTTCACTAGAAAACTCTGAGGTGAGTGTTATGACTTTGGTTTCATGGAGGAAGAACAGGAACACAAGAAAGATTATGAATCGTGATAGCAGCCATTATTTGTGCTTACTATCTGTAATCACTGTGCCAAGGGCTTTTCATATATTAACTCACTCAATCCTCACATCCACTTTATGAAGAAGGTTCTGCTGTAATTCCCAGGCTCACAGCTGAAACATCCAACAATTAAATAATCTGCTCATGTCCCATGCTTGGTAGTGGAGAAACAGGATTCGAAGCCCGACGATGCCACTGCAGAATCCTGGACCTAGCGGTGCACCTTCTGGTTAAAAGTACGCACGAGGTCACATCACTAATCAGAAGGAAAACAGGAATCCAGATTTGACCCCTAAACACAAACTTTTAGTTAATAAGCAGCATTGCCTTGGTTCCTTGCCTGACCACATCTCCACTCCTCCTGGGTTTGTCTGTGGTTTTTGGCCTTCCCACCCACTTGAACTCAGTCTTGGTCTCTGACCTCACATTTGACATTGCCCTTAACCTTAAATATGCTTCTGCTTCTTGCACAGGACTCTGAGCTCCTATAGTGTTCACCCCAGGACAAGATGGCTCTCTATTCTGCTCCTGGGTTCACTTCTTCTAATTTGGCCCTGACAGCTCTAGGGCTGTAGGCTTGCCATAGGATCCAAGTCGGTCAGCAGCGCTCTAGCAAAAAATGAAATATATTGGTCACAAATATTCATATAAGAGTTTATTGTAGACCAACAAGAGGAGAAGATAAAGGGCATAAAATTCCAAGTTTGGGAATGTTTCTACCCTTCACTTCTATAAATACATATGTCTGATTCAACAACAAACCTCTGAGAATCCACTAGCTAAAATGTCATTATTTCAGACTTAGAGTAGTGTTCTAGCAAGTCTTAAAACTTAGAACACTTGAACTATGTCTATTCTTTTCCATTCTCAAACTGCATGCAGGCAAGAAATGACATACTTATTTCGAAGCTTATTTGCCCTTTCTTTCCATTCCTTACCATGACCACATCCAATTCCCCAACCTGATGGCTCAGTGTTTCTGGGAATCCCGTTCAATGCCTGTGTGACATTGAGCAACATTAAAGACTTGAAGAGAGGAGTGGAATTGCTAAGAAGGAAAATGCAGGATGCCAGCTGCTCCTGACGATATAATCTAGTAATCGAGATTTTACAAAATCAGAGCGGCACAAAGAGATATGCTACATTCATAAGATTTCATGGACCGCTCTATGTCATGTGCCCTTTTTCATCCTTTTGATTGAAGAAACAGATAGATATGACTATATATAGTCTTCATCAGGGCTCTCAGAGTCTTTAATGTCCCAAGAGGCACATGCCCAATGTTGCATTTACAAACATGGCAATATCAGTTCATTTACTGAAAGGTTCCCTATAGGGCTCACTTTCCATTGAGAAGGATGGATTAGTCTTCGATGTCTTCTGATGCCTGCTGGCCAATGATCTGTCTTCTGTTTCTTTTTGTAAATCACACAAAAGCTGATGTAGTATCTAAGCACTTGAGCCTAACACTTCAGAGTTCTGCTCTGGATCCAGACTGTCCTGTCGGAATTTCAGCTCTGCCACTGATAACTGTGGGTCTGGGCAAGTTATTGAATTCTTGGTGACTCTCTTTTCTCATTTGCAAATGCAGATGATAAGATAGTACTTATGACTAAGAGTTTTATCTACCCGTTAATAGTCTATTTGTGATGATTCAGTGATTTAATATTTGTGAAACACTGCAAACAATGCTTAGGACATAGAGAGTGCTTGATAAATATTAGCTGTTATTTTTACCCAGTGAGGTATATTAATATGCACAAGGGTTGAAAACTCAGATTTCTGCTGGGGCCAGAAATGTGAAATAAATGACTTATGATGGGGTCTGGGGCAAACGGAAGAGAGCATTCTCTGTCTAAAATCTTCCAAATTCTAAGTGCTGTTTGAAGTGCTGTGAAGTCCAAACAAAACACATCTGCTGAATTTAGCCTGGTGTAGAGAATTGGAGGTTAAGAAAATTCTTCCATAAATGGTACAAAAAATATTCTAGCCCTCTTTGCAGAATTAAAGAATTTCCATTTATCCTTTAAAAACATCATCAGGAATATGGAACCAGAAAACCACTAAATTCGGGACTAAAGTTCAGACCCAAGCCCAAGAGCAATAATCATTATGTGGGGTCAGTAAAAGGGCATGCTGCAGTCAGTAATTAGAGTTGGCAGCTCCGGCCACCACTAGGACAGCGGGGACAGCTGCTGAGAGAAAGCACTTGTGAAATGAGGGACCTCCTGTAACATCTGAGGGTCTTGCCAGCGACTGGTAACCACAGGGCCATGGGAAGCCATGCAGGAATGCAAACTGAGCTGGGGAGCACGGACAGCCCACAGCTCCGTGTGCCTGCAGACAGAAACCACCAGAGGGCAGGAGAATGGAGAGAAGCCATAGGAGGGTAGCAGCTGGCAGTCCTACATTTCAGCTACAGCTCCAGGAACTGAGGGACCGTCAGCCTTGAGTGAGTCTCATCACGTCGAAGAGCCTATGTCGTATACAAACAGACGTATCATTTTTGTCCTGACTACCTCACTGGGATACTCTGAGTACCAGATGGGTAACTATTAAGTACTGTATGGATGAAGGTATTTTTTTTTTTTATAAACATATATTTTTATCCCCAGGGGTACAGATCTGTGAATCGCCAGGTTTACATACTTCATAGCACTCACCAAAGCACATACCCTCCCCAATGTCCATAACCCCACCTCCCTTCTCCCAACCCCCCTCCCCCCAGCAACCCTCAGTTTATTTTGTGAGATTAAGAGTCACTTATGGTTTGTCTCCCTCCCAATCCCATCTTGTTTCATTGATTCTTCTCCTACCCACTTAAGCCCCCATGTTGCATCACCACTTCCTCATATCAGGGAGATCATATGATAGTTGTCTTTCTCTGCTTGACTTATTTCGCTAAGCGTGATATGCTCTAGTTCCATCCATGTTGTTGCAAATGGCAAGATTACATTTCTTTGGTGGCTGCATAGTATTCCATTGTGTATATATACCACATCTTCTTTATCCATTCATTTGTTGATGGACATCTAGGTTCTTTCCATAGTTTGGCTATTGTGGACATTGCTGCTATAAACATTTGGGTGCACGTGCCCCTTCGGATCACTACGTTTGTATCTTTAGGGTAAATACCCAGTAGTGCAATTGCTGGGTCATAGGGCAGTTCTATTTTCAACACTTTGAGGAACCTCCATGCTGTTTTCCAGAGTGGTTGCACCAGCTTGCATTCCCACCAACAGTGTAGGAGGGTTCCCCTTTCTCTGCATCCTCGTCAGCATCTGTCATTTCCTGACTTGTTGATCTTAGCCATTCTGACTGGTGTGAGGTGATATCTCATTGTGGTTTTGATTTGTATTTCCCTGATGCCGAGTGATATGGAGCACTTTTTCATGTGTCTGTTGGCCATCTGGATGTCTTCTTTGCAGAAATGTCTGTTCATGTCCTCTGCCCATTTCTTGATTGGATTATTTGTTCTTTGGGTGTTGAGTTTGCTAAGTTCTTTATAGATTTTGGACACTAGTCCTTTATCTGATATGTCGTTTGCAAATATCTTCTCCCATTCTGTCAGTTGTCTTTTGGTTTTGTTAACTGTTTCCTTTGCTGTGCAAAAGCTTTTGATGTTGATGAAATCCCAATAGTTCATTTTTGCCCTTGCTTCCCTTGTCTTTGGCAATGTTCCTAGGAAGATGTTGCTGTGGCTGAGGTCGAAGAGGTTGCTGCCTGTGTTCTCCTCAAGGATTTTGATGGATTCCTTTCTCACATTGAGGTCCCTCTGGATGAAGGTATTTTTTAAGGCTTTCAGGCTAAATTCCATTTAAACAACAAAGCCCTGCATATGAAAACCTTTAGAAAATATGTTTGACACCCACCCCCACCCCCCACCGTTGGCCCACTTACACAGGGAATATTTGACACGATTGAAGCCATTACAGGTACTTGGGAGATAATCTCCCAAAGTTTCCTGTAATAGAATGAAATCTCTGTGCTTGAGTCACTGGAAGTACATTTTCATCCACAGCACTTTTTACTCCCCAGTGTTCTTTCCTCTTGTATCTCTTCTGATAACTGTTTTAAAATAACTTAGGAGCGGACATACTAACTTAAAAGAAAAAAATTATTGTTGAGAATCAATTCTTTGGGGGCACCTGGGTGGCTCAGGTCTGTCTTCGGCTCAGGTCATGTTCCGGAGTCCTGGGATCGAGTCCCCACTGGGCTCCCTGCTCAGTGAGGAGCCTGCTTCTCCCTCTCCCTCTCCTCCTGCTTGTGTTCCCTCTCTCACTGTGTCTCTCTCTCTCTCTCTCAAATATATAAAATCTTTAAAAAAAAAAAAAGATTCAATTCTTTGAGCTCATTCTCATTCCTACACTCATTCAAATAAAAATATTTCAGACACTTAAATGCCTAGATTCTGGGAATATACTGATTAGAGATACAACCTCTGCACTAATTAGGGTCATGTACAGCGGGGAGACAGACATGCCAACACTTACAGGACTATAGGAATGGCTCCAGTGAAGGTTCGTGAAAGAAAGAACAGGAACATGGAGGAGATCGCCTAAACTGCCTGGCATGTGAGCAATGAGTAGGCGTCTTCCAGAATGGCAGATGCAGCCACATATACACAAGGGCAGGTAAGAATAAGCATAGTGAATTCTCCCACGTTAAGTTCCCGTGAGTATAGAGAAGATAAGCAAGGCTAGAGGCGATGGAATCAGATACCTGTTCAGGGGCAAGGTGGTGGCAGACTACGTGTGGCATGGTAAGCAATATTTGGTGGTAGACTACTGAAGACTTCTGACAACATGAACAGATTTGCCTGTGAGAATAATCACTTCAGAGATAACAGAGATCACACGTGGAGTCTGGAAATGCCAGCTCGGAAGCGGCTCCTCTAGACAAGGCAAGAAATTATATGCCCTTAATTATTAAAACTGCAGTTGGGATGGCCAAGATTATATAGATTAGAATTATTTAGGGTTGGTGTCTGACTTGAGTCAGTAAGTGAGGCGGGGAGAGAGGATCTAGTGTCACTGTAGAGTTGTTCTGGGTGACTACGTGGATAGATTTGCCAATATAGGGAATAACAGGCAGGAAGATGGAGGAAATATGTGTGATTTGATTTTTAAATGATTGGATTTTAATCAGGAGAGGGTCACATAGAACACTCTCATCAGTTCCCAATCACCTAACCGAACTGTTCAAGAGTTGCTCACTGCTGTGTGACAGTTCAGGATACTTTCCTCCTGATTTTCCCACTTCTTTGCTCTTTCTCAGCCTTCCAGTCACCCTTTAAATGCCTGTGCTCCCCAGAGGTCTATCCCAAATCCTCCTTTTTACTCTGTGTATTTGCTCTCGTCAAGATCATTCTCACTCAAGATATCGCATGCCTATTTGCTAATGACACTCCAAATCTGCGTCTCCAGAACAGACGCTTCCATTGGTGAATGTCCATCCATAGGACGTAGGTGAATGGAAACTGAGGAGGTAGAGAGAGTGAAGGTAGACTGCTCTTTCAAGATGTTTGACTTTGAGACGGTAAAGTGCAGCATATAGTATCCAGTAATTATTTTAGCTTGAATAAAATAAGCCAGGAAGCATAACATTTATTAATGTTAACATATTTGGGAGGTAGATGTTGGCAGTGGTGGGAGAACAGCAAAGTGTTCCAAAAATAAGTTGGTTCAACTTTTGAAATCTATACACAATACATATGATTGGCCACTTGTGAAACTGTCTATGCATTGTAAATGGAGTCTGAGAATATGTAAATATGTAATTAAGGTGACAAGATTTATCTCAGGAAGCTGGTGAAGACTCTATGCCAAACCCAGAAAGCAAGAACATAACTCAATTATGTTTTTTCTTGACAACAGATTGCAAGATAAAATTCAGCCTGGGGACACAGAAGAGAAGCCAGGAAGGGCCAGATGTTATGGACATTTATCTAGGGATACGGCAGCCAAAGGGGTGCGCTGCTCAGTTCCCCCTTTGAGGGAAAACCTGTCGCTGGTGGTCTCCTGCTGCTGTACCTTCAGGACCCCCGACCGTTTCCTGCTGAGGTCCTACCCTCTCCCCAGCGCTCCAGCCAACCACTGAGCACAGCAGGGGCCCTCAGAGCCAGGCCATTGCCGCCCAGTGGGAGACTGCTTATAGGCAATCTCTGCTCTTGGGTTTCCCATCTGCCTGACCGAGGCCTTCTCAACCTGCACGGCAGTGTGAGGCTCTCAGCCAGTGCTTCCTTCTTTCCCTCTCTCATGTCCTATGAACTGCCCTGTTCTTTCACTCTAGTTTCCTAGCCAATTCTCCCTCCAACTTTCCACAGGGACTATTTCCAACCTCCTTTATTGTTCTCAAGAGCGGTCCTCTATTCTTCTTCCTACCACTGACAATAAATCAGAGAGAACTCCCCCAGGATCCCATTAGCGTACATGCTGGTATCTTGTTATCCATTTCCAGTGCTCCTTAATCTTTTATAGGATTTCTGATTGAAACCATGTCCTTTCTGCCAATGGGGGAACAAACCTTCTGCCTCACAGCTTCTCAGGAACACTGCCCTTGCCCCCTCTCTCAATTCTATCTTAATTCTTCCCTCTCTTGGTTGCTTTCCATCCTGCATCAGAACGTGTTTGAGTCTCTTTCAAACTTAAAAATGACACTGCTAGCCCTTTAGGGAGCTGAGGTCCCTATTATTACCAATATCTCTTCTCTTACAGTCTTATCTTGATTTCCTGACATTCCCACTTTTCAGCTCTCCCTAAGATCACCAATGGTCTTTGAGTAATGAACTCCAACGGATACTAAAGAACCTCTTGTCACTTAACTGTTCCTTTGCCTTAGCTTCCAAGACAGCACTCTTTCCTGGTTTCCCTCCCACCTCTATTCCATATCTTCATTATTATTTGTGGCTTATCTTTCTCCACCTGTCAACTTGAGCTGACTAGAGGATACACACTGTTTTAGTGCTGAATAAGGCACCTGTAAACAATCAGATCAAATCTCTGTGGCCTAAACATTGTTTTATCTTTTTACACTTTCCGGGTGATGTGATCCACCCCTAATTTCCAATTATCACTGATATTAATGAGTTAATTTTTTGAGGACAGATCTTCTCCTGAGCTTTAGGCTATATAAGTATTTTACACACACACACACACACACACACATTATATTTTTTATATATAAATATAATACCAGTATTATTGAATACTGGTAATTGCCTCCCTTACTTCACTATTTTTTCCCTACAAACCTGATTCCCCTGCCCCCGGAATGTCTTACATCATTAATGGCACCAGTGGCTTAAGCATCACTTGTTCATGTCAGGATATCTAAACTTTTACTAACTGCTGCCAATTTCATCATCTAAATATGTCTTTATCTTCCGATGGTAATATATTTGTTAATTCTTTGAATTTAATAGAAATGAAGAGTTATAGAAGACTGGATATTAAGGGGAGAGGAGAATGAGCTATAGGATCATATAGGCCACAGTTTTTCAATTGGTTATACATTAAAAACAGCAGAGTAGTTTTAAAAAATAATAATACCTGGACAACACCATGCAAGATTATGATTCCTTTGACCTGATCTGGACCCCAGGTGTCAGCTGTTTGTTGATTTTTTTGTTTTTTTTTTTGTTTTTTTTTCCCAGAGATCCCAGGGGATTCAATATATACCCAGGGTTGACATCAACTGGCATAGGGTCAAAAAAGAAGCTTTGTTGGTGTTGTTGTTGTTTTGTTAATGTTACCATTGTTCTACATTGTTTTATGATGTGAACCTGTGTTGATGTGCTGAAGGAGGCTGAAGTTTCCAGAGGGACGGCGGTGAGGGATGGAGCAGTTCCTGCAAAGTGGAAGGGCATGGGTTCCAGGCCACAGGAATTACGTTGGATAGGAGAACAGCGTTTTCTGTCAGACTTGGGGAAAAGAGGAAAGAAAATATACAGATCCAGAGATATTTATATACATGAGGATCCAGACAGGAAAAAGAGTGAATTCCTCTGTAATGAGTTCTACTTTTTTTCTGAAAAATAGAAAACAAATCCATCAGCTGAGAGTAAGGCTGAAAAGTCATTATGCCAAGACCCTGGTACTGAGTGAGTAGAAACTTATATGCAAGTCTTTTCCCCTATGATCCACCATCTCCATGGCAGAGGAACTCTGGATGTTTTTAGCCTCCCCAACCACCTGTTACAGGGAGAAGCACAAAACAAGTGCTCAAGACGCATTCTGGTTGATCTCAATTCATAATTTCTTTTCTTTTTTCTTTCTTGTTATGGTAATAATCATTCTCTCTCTCTCTCTTTTTTTCTTTCTAGTCCTGATGACATTGTATTACTTGCCAAATCCAAGTCATTGATTTTTCTTTTTAATTTCATGGTTCATATTAAAACTCTTATCTTTCATAAAGTTTTCATAGATAATCCCTTCATAAAATCCATGCTGAAATAGCTTCTGGAAAAAGACTTCGCTGTGTCCTTTTTCTGGAAAAAGGCATGAATACTTGTAATTGCCTCCCTTACTTCACTATTTTTCCCTTTTTCCAGAAAAAGGACACAGCGAAACTTTTCAGGGTTCTGAATGCCACATGGCATCATGCCATTTTGTGCAGGCAAATACCACTTCAAGAAAATGTAAACCAGAACTCATAGAGTTAAACGTAGGAAACGGAACATAAGTAAATATCTTCAATACAAAATATTTTTGCAATGCAATGCAAAATATTTGCATTGAAAAGCTCTGTCAGCTTTTAACAAAATGACAAGTACACATGAATAGATTCCTTAAAGTAACTTTTTTTTACATGGGGTCCTATGTAACTTTCTTTGATGCATAATAAGTTAGTACAACTAAATCCTGAAGAGTTCAGAGTTCCCACCAATTGAGGAGTCGTCCAGAGGTTGATATGCATTTCTGAAATGACAAAGGTACCTGGAAAGTCCATTGCCATGGATGGATATTTAATTACATGTTCTGGAAACTTCTACATTAATGTGAAGTAATTTATTGGGTGCTTCATGACACATATTTACTCCATGTTTATAGTTTCCTTATTTAAGTATGTTCATAAACCCCACGATCAGATTTGGTTTCACCACTCAGCAACATTTATTGTTCTTCTTCTAAGCTTAGTACTATGTAGTGCTTCACAGGAATTTAAAAATAAATGTTAGAACTTGTCTATTTTTCATGAGAAATATATAATGTGGGCTAGTCAGGAAAGTTCAGACACATGAGACACAAACCATCTGGTCAATAAGCACTTACTACATATTTAATGTAATGAATATTTATTGAATCACTATTATGTGTAATGCGTGTACCAGACACTGTGGAAAACTGAGGCCCCTTCCTTGACGAGTTTATGTAAACCAAGTCTTGTTACAACTGTCTATTTCCTTTGCTGTTTTGTTTTTTTTCTAGAACTTATCAGTGCTTGAAATAGTATGCATGTTTGTCTTCCCCCAGTAGAATAAAAGAGAGCTTTTTATTTTGGGTCCCCGGAATTGGAAGCAGTGCTTAACATATAAAAATGCTCAATAAATATTTGTTGAATAAATGAAGGACTCTTGTGTATTTAGAACAGGGAGAAACTAATGCAAAGTAAAGTGATCCACGGATGAAGCTCCCCTTGGCCTATCAGGGAATGAAAGTTTAGATATCCACGTGGGGAGGAAATGCCAGCCAGCTAGAAAGACAAAGAGAGCTTCACAGCTGAGTCCCTGAGGGTGTTTGTTAGTGTTATGGTTAAACCATTTTCTTGCTGTAGGTTTCCATCAAATTAGTTTCACATGTGGTCTTTCCCATTCCTAGAATTGATAAGTATTTAACTTTCAAACTCTTAAATATTTTGATATGGTGGCTATAAAGTTGAACCTGAGAAACTGCTTGGCAAATGGGATAAATTTTTGTGGAGGTCATCAGTCAGATTATGAAATCTAAAAAACTGTAAAAGGGCTGGGCTTTTCTGTTCTAAATGTCCTTAATGGAGATTGAATTCCAATGACATCCATGCAAATTTCCCAAAGCCTTGTGGAATGACTGGGATTGATCTCAGTCGGGACTGTGTTCTGGGTTGCACTGCACTTATCCAGGTCACACGGAGACCTTTGTTTGGTCCTGGGGTTGGGTCAGCAGATGTAACCATTCTCCCCATCCCAAGTCATGGTCATCTGCCTAGAGGAGTTATGATCTTGTTGAAGGGCAATCAATCTCTTTCTTAATATGAAGACTTTTCTAAACAGCACTGTGGACATAAACAGGTGGTCTTCATTGGTTACTGCCTTCCTAATCTAGTTCTCAAGGAATAAAATTTGGATTTTAAAACGAGACTGTGAACTTCAGTTCAGACTGGAGTGATCTTCAGACTGTCATGCCCTTTTACAGAGGAATTTTAAACAAAATGACATCTGGCCAAAGGGTGAGGGCACAAGGCCAACGTATTAGTACTGTTCATGACCAGACCTTCCTTTCCCACACCCACTCATGACAAACTTTGTCAGCATGACAAAGTTTCCGATCAGCAGTGGCGAAAGTAGGGCAATTGTTCATAGTCCCTAGAGAAAAGTGAAGCAGTGCAAAAAGTCACAAGAGCTTGTTAATTCTTGATAATTCTTCAGGGCTTATTTAAGTGCACTTATTTAAGTGTATCTCTGCAAGTTTGGATCCCACCTTCAGCACTGGCCAGCTTTGTAGCCCTGTGTAAGTTAACTAATGGGATATACATGCGCTTCAGTTTTCTCATCTGTTCAATGAAGATAATTATTATTATTTTTCACAGACTTGGAGGTATCATAATTACTGTTGTTAAATCTTTAATAATTATTAGTAGTAGACCTAATTATTTGTACGAAAGGAGGGAATTTTAACCATTAATTAACCATTTAAGATGGTTAAAAAATTCAAAGTGTAAAAATATGTTATATGAATAATTTCAGAACAGAAAAAATACACAAAAGTTCAAGTTTATCATAGTAACTGATGAGTAAGTAAACATAAAAGGAAGATGGAAACAGAATGCCATGAGGATTGGCCTAGTGTCAAAGCCACTACAGAATGTCTTCTTAAGGTACTTGGGGTCTAACCCTACTTTTGGCTTTTATGTAAAATTATAGCCTACAATAAATTACACAGTATCTAACCAGCACTGATCAAAATAAAAATAAAAGATAAACAGTGTGCACTGACCAGAAGATGACTGTAATTAAATAAAGTCTCATGACTGGACATGACTGTGTAAGTATGTTCGATATACCAGACTCTCAGCTTCCCCAAATTAATTAACTCCCTAATGAAAGTTGTCTGCTATCAGAATAACCAATTTACTTTTTTCAACAATATAGCCACATTAGTTTTCAATTAAGATTCAAAAAGCCAAGTCCTGATGAGCAAGGCAGTCGTAAATCATTTATGAATGCCCTACTTTTATGTAAAGTTACATCTATTATTCTGCTTCAATCCTCTAGCACGCTTCTTTACTTGTGAAAAATTAATGCTGAGGTTATTTTATGAAGATTATACCCACTTGGAAGGCAGCTATTCCAGGAAGCATATTCTAAAACTGAGAATGCAATCTCTTCAAATTTAGCAAGCTGACTCCTAAAATGCCCAATTAAATTTTCATAGTTTCTTTTTGTTTAATCGACAAATTTTCAGTCCTATAATTCTAATGAACCAATAGCTATCATTTCTTCTTCCTTCATAACAGGGTGAACTATTTCCCAGGTATTGTTTTTTTCTCCCCCCCATTCAGAATCAAAGGACTCAGGAACATTCATATGTTGGAAAACATTCAAAGCTTAAAATTGCCGAGTCCCAATTCCATTCAGAACAACCTGCAGGGAGTTTGTAGGGCCCAAAGCCATCAGAACTCTTGGTTTCCTTTGATCTTAACTTTGGCCACACTGCTATTCCACAATCCCACCTTCATTAAATTCCGTTGTCATGCCAGCATCCTGGGGGAAGCAACATTCCAGGCGAGTGTTTTAATATGCAGCCGACATCTTCTTCGAGTCAAAGACAGGAGAAAAGTCATAGAGATATAAAACACAATTTCATAACCATCCAAAAATAGGCAAGCCTCATGTAAATTGTAACCGGGCACTATAAAATCAGACACTAAGATTCTCCTTCCTCTATCAGCGGCTGCATCATTTCTGCATAATCACCTGGCATGTGGCAGACTGGAAGCCAGTCCCAAAGCCATGTGCTCAGACATCCACTACCAACTTTAGATGAACCATTTCTCTTGGTTTGAATTCTTGAAAGGAAAAAAATCCTAAAGGGCTAGGCTTGTTTCTTGTGAGTGTTCTTCACAACAGGCCAAGTTATAGGCTATTCAGTGAAGGGTGGGGTGTCATTGGCTTAGGAAACTTTCTGTGGTCCCATCAGCTATGGCCAGAAAGGGGGGTCACATGATCAACAGGGTTGTCTTTTCAGGGTCTGTAGGAGGACTGGTAATCAGTGAGCTTGTCTCCATCAGATTTGTAATTACTACCTCATTCAAAGATGCAACATTCATTCGTAACTAAGTTCTCATAAATACTAGCTGCCATTATCAATATTGTTGTCACTTCATCATTTATTCATTCATTCAACAACTATTTATTATCCAGTTATTTAACAAATATTGATTAATCACCCATTGTATGCCAGCCACTCTGAGACCGTAGTCATAAAGAAGATGAAGGTCTTTATTTAGAATAAAGTAGATTCTAGGGTCACCTGGGTGGCTCAGTCAGTTAAGCGTCTGACTCCTGATTCTGGCTTAGGTCATGGTCTCGGGGTTGTGAGACCAAGCCCTGCAATGAGCTAATGCGCTGGGCATGGAGCCTGCTTGGGATTCTCTCTCTCTCTCTGCTCCTCCCCTCTATAAACATTTTTTAAAAAGTAAATTCTAAATTTTAAGGAACTGATATACTTCTGAAACAGTCCTAGAAAGTGGGAAAGGATGCATATTTTCCAAATGACAGGCAGGAAATTTTGCCTGCAGTGAAATGGAAGGACTGTCTCAGCCTCTGCTGGGACACAGCAACCAGAGTGTTTTGCCTAGATATTTAGGGATTCACACAAAGTTTTCTACACGTATAGAGAAAGTTACCGTCCCTGCCCAAATTATCTGAACAAATGTTCTCTAATATGCATATTAATGCTGAGTTTTTGGAATCACGATTATAAACTCAGATACTTAAACTACGGAGTCCATGCAGTTAAAATAAACGAGTGAACTAGGCCAGGTGTCATAATCATCAGACGACGACAAAGATGAAGGTGAACGGGAGAGCACATATTCTGTCTGAAGGCAGGAGCAATTATGTAGCCATTTGGAAACATGGCACTGTGATACTAGAGCTCCCAATTCTTTTTTTTTTTTTTAAGATTTTTTATTTATCTATTTGAGATAGAGAGACAGAGTGAGCAGGGAGAGGGGCAGAGAGAGAGAGAGGGAGAAGCAGTCTCCCTGCTGAGCCAGGAGCCCAATGTGGGGCTTAATCCCAGGATCCTGGGACCATGACCTGAGCTGAAGGCAGGTGCTTATGGACTGAGCCACCCAGGTGCCCCTAGATCTCCCAATTCTTAAAGAAATATCTCATATGCACATGTTTTTTGTGTAAAATTCCTAACTTAAGGGAAAAAAAGGCACTGAGGACTATTCAAAGTGTATCTTGGGGCTGCATCCAGCTTGGGGTCCACCAAAGCATAAGCCCCATCTGATAGCAAGGGCATAAGTTGGCCTGGCCAGTTATACTCTTGCCTTAAAGAGATACACATGAGGGAACCTCTGAATTCAGTGTCCCAGGAGATGCTGGGGTAATTCTGAGCTATCCAAAGTCATGTCGTTACCAGTGGAGAAATCACCAGGGTCAGTCAGTGACTGTGGTGGGTTGAACAACCCGCACCCAAAGACGTCAATATCTTAATCCTATGAATGCTACTTTACATAGGTACTTTACAGATGTGACTGAATATCTTGAGATAGAAAATTATCCCAGATTTTCCAGGTGGGCTCAATGTAACCGCAAGAGCACTTAAAAGCGGAGAGTCAAAGAGAGAGACAGGTCAAAAGGATGCCATTGCTAGAAGGGAGCCAGCAACCAAGGAACACAGGTGGCCTCTTGAAGCTAAATAAAGGCAAGGAACAAATTTCTCCCTAATAGCCCTCTAGGAGAAACTAGCCATGTGGACACCTTGACTTCAGCCCAGTGAGATTTTGGACTTCTGACCCCCCAAATTATGTGATAATAAATGTGTTGTGTTAAGCCATTATACTTATGAAAATTTGTTCCAGCAGCCATAGGAAACTAATACAGCAACACAGAACTTTCCAAAAAGCCGAGCAACCTCTTCTGGTTGCTATGATTCAGAGCAGACCATGGGAGCATCACAGTGGAAACTATCACCAGACCCAGGCCATGAACTTCAGAGCTCTCTGGAGCCAAGGGAAACTACTATCTGTAAGAAGACCTTTGACCTTCCCTGTATGAATTAATTCTCTTGCTGTGAGCCCAGGAGGACAGTTGCCAATTATCTCCAGTCCTGACAAGACCTTTCCCAAAGCCCAAAGATGAAAAGGGATGCAGAGCTACATGGTGGAAAGAATACTGTCTTTAAAATCAAACGAGGTACTTTTTTGTATGACAACCACCATGGAGGAGACTCCATGTCATTATCTGTAAAACGAGAGTAATAATATCCCATAGCGTTATGAGATAGGGGAATGAAAGTCCATGCCATCGTGCTTTATGAAGAGTGGGAGCCTGAAAAATGGTAGAAATTGTTGTTTCTGTTACTCTTTTATTGTTACCCTACATTCCCTGGATTTGCAATGATCACAAGATTAAGTTTTCTATATACCCTCAGTAACTTAGCAGCTCCAAGGGAACAATGAACATCATTAGGTATAATTGTCATACCCTATTGCCTCAAAGACAGTGGGGAAACAGATGCTTCCAACATTGTGAAAATGTTCCATTTATAGTACAACCTCCTGTCACCAGAATGTCAGAAGAGTGAGAGGCTTCTGGAAAAGCCCACTGTCCTTAAGCTATCCTGACAACCATCATGTCCAATACACACACTGTGTTACTAATCCTTGTTAAAGAAGGCCTCAATGATTGCAGCTTCAGAATGTGGGCTTATGGCATTCAGCAGTCTTCTGATTCCACAAAGATGTACAACCATATTTCCACCAGTTTTCACAGTATTAGCACATTCACTGAGCAGAGGACATGTAAAGTGAGATCTTGAAAAACAGGCAAAGGACATGAACAAATTTTGGAAGAGGTTAAAAATACCACCAACACTTGGGATACACAGGATCAGTAGACTCTGAAATTCAAAACCAATGCCACAAACTCAAAAGATCTCAGGAGCCAGGCAAGACACCCAAGGGGTAAAGGAGAAGAATGTGCCAGTAGTGGGGCCAGTGCAGAGTGGGTGGGAGGCCCTGCTTGACAGCGTTCCCCTTCAATTCCTTGCTCACCCTTAGGGCCAATAGACTGACTTCAGCTAACAGATTATGAGCTTATGACCCCTCTGGATATTGGATTGCCAAAAAATTCAACAGCAGCAAAGGCAACCTGAGAGAAGGCTGGATAGAGGAGCTCTTTGTCTGTAGAACATCCCTCTACCAAATCCCTGTATGTTGCACTCTGACTGCTCAGATCTCTCCCAGCCCCTGGTCTCACTTAGCTCTTCTTAGAGGATTTTCCAAGCCTTGGTCACTTTTTCTCTTTGAGGGCAAAATTATATATCTGAAGACTCATTCATTCCCTCAGGACAAGCTCCAGATCCACATAGCCTATCATGTACAGCAATATACATTATCATGCCAGTCGCATTAAGGCATGCTGTACACATAAATCCTTTGTTGGCAATATCTGAAAAAATTATATGGGGAATCTCTCAGGAGCTGAGTGTTGTTGAATATAAAGACTTTATTCATCCCAGACATTGTGGAAACTTGGTGGCATTATTAGAGTAAATTATTCTATGCTAATGGAAGTTTAGACCGTGACAAGCTGTTAGAGTATTTTCAAACAGGGAGGGCATCTCTTGTTACCTCCTATCATGCTTTGGCCTCATTTCCATCAGGCTTCCTTTCCACAGTGGGGAAGGCTGGAAGAGTCTGGAGAGGTAACAATAATGGCTCTCAGAGTGGCTCTTTTGAACATGACTTTTAAAATGACAGACTTAGTCTTTATGAACAGAAAATAATGAAAATAAATTGAGTAATCTTAGTGTTTATTGCTGCAGTCATGTAAATTTTTCATAGACTATGAACAGAATTACAGTGATACCTAAGTTTTTTAGAAGTTCATTTTATTTTTTAAAGGTTATCCAAAATACGGATATAATAGAATTTAGGTTCAGATACAACTTTTATTTCATGTTTGTAAAATTAGTTACTCTTATTTCTACAGAACATCCTATAATGACACATTAAATAGGTTTCATAAAGGCAGGCAAGTTCACTGCAAAGGGTCGGCCAGAGTTCAAAGCCTGACTCCAGAGCCTGGCACATCACTTATTGCCCATCTTAAAAGTCTTTCAAAGAAACAGTGGCAGAAACATCCTGATGTCTTCCAACTCAACTATTCCAGTATTTTGGGGGCCAGGGTAGAGGTATGATAATGAAAATCTCTAAATGTGGGGCACCTGGGTGGCTCAGTGGGTTAAGCCTCTGCTTTTGGATCAGGTCATGATCTCAGGGTCCTGGGATCCAGCCCTGCATTGGGCTCTCTGCTCAGCGGGGAGCCTGCTTCCCCCCCTCTCTCCCCCACCTCTCTTCCTACTAGCGATCTCTATGTCAAATAAATAAATAAAATCTTAAAAAACAAGAAAAGAAAATACCTAAGTGAGATAAATTTGGTAGAGGCCTGTTCATAGGTAGTAACTCAATAAATGGTAACATTATAATCCATCCAGAGATTTCTGATGTTCTTACTGGAAGAAAAATAACACTGAACGTTCAAACAATTTTACGATACCTATATTTATGCATAACAAATATTTCAAAGGATTTTAGACATACATTGATTCACTTCATCATTAAAATCCTTATGGGTGAAATGGAGCAGATGTTAATTAATAACCTAATTTTTCATGCAAAAATTGAGATTCAGATCAGTATCTATCTGATTCAAGATCCTGATGAACTTCCAGTCTCAAGGACGCCACCTCATATTTCTGAGCCTCTGTGCACAATGAGTGAATTGGACAGGTGGTGGATCCGACCACTTCCTCTACGAGCATTCGTATGAATTTTGAAATCAATCAGACTTCACTGTGTGGTAAACTGATCAGGTTGCCAACTTTCCAGATTTGGAAATGAGCTTTGAGACTCACTCCCTCTCATCAGTGCCCAGGAATAATGGAACCCTGAGACAGCAACTCAGGCCAGTCAAGATGCCTGGAAAATATGGATATGCGGTGATTTTATTGACAATGAGAAATGACTGCAGAGGAACCAAGGTTTGTAAGACCCATTTCGGGGAGTATTTTCATCCTGAAGTTAAACAGGATGGAGGCCCAGGCATGAAGAGAAGTCAGTTTTGTTGACTCTAAAATTAAAGCACAAGGAATTTAAATCACTGATGAGGAGTCTTTAAGAGAGCTGAACGATTTTCTCACTATGCTTGAACCTAGAGAACCAAAATACTTGAGATCCTTCAATGAGAATTTGATTTCCTGAGAGAGTGCGGGATGGATAGGACCACACTCATCCTATGTCCTCCCTCCCTCTGTGGGCTATCTCCCCTGTCTTCTGCTGGAGTCATCTGTTTAGGCTACACTCTTCCCGTAAGAATATACCAGGGACATAGTCAGAAAGGAACATTTATTTTCCCAGACGCCAACATTGAAGACACCCTAAAGACCAGAGTCTTTGTAAATGTTAGTGATGCAGTGTCAGGATGTAGGGAGAGCTAGTGACAAAATAAAGAATCTGTCAGTCACCATGGAAATGATCTCCCTTTTCTAAGGAGATCTGAGGTTAGAAATTTTCCTTGTTATATGATAAGTGAGTTCTGAGGCTATTAATATCCCCCCATAGACTGACATCAATGGCCAACGGTTTTACAGGACAGAATCCTTTTAACTATTCTTTATTGACAAAGTCACTTAAAAAAAAAAAGATTTTATTTATTTATTTGACAGAGAGAGAGTACAAGCAGGGGGAGAGGCTGAAGCACAGCAGGGGAAGCCTGATATGGGACTCGATCCCAGGACTCTGGGATCATGACCTGAGCCAAAGGCAGTGGCTTAACCAACTGAGTCCCCCAGGTGCCCCAACAAAGTCACATTTTAGAAAACAAATTCTTCTGAAGAACTGAATAATCACTGAAATACCAGGCTAAAATAATAAATGGTACTCGTTGGGCCTTCACTGAGAGTTCTATTGACTGATGATTAAATGTTTTGAGCAAGTACAGTCTTCTGGTTTCCATGTCCAAACTTTTCAAACATAACAGTGACAACCAAGTAGGGAGGGCGGAAGTATCACTTGGGAGACCACTGGAGTCAAGCACAGTGACACTGAGATACTCAGAAAGAAGGTCAGAAACTCACAAAGAAAGACAGACTGCCCAATGCGATCAAGGAAGAAAACCAATCTGGAATATTCAAAAAAGTCAAGTTATTCTTTTGAAAGAAACTAGAAGCTTAATAAATTTTTTTTAAGCCTTAAAAAAAAACCTAGAAGCAATAATGAGATATAAATTTACACCTATCATCACACACACAAACAGAGTGATAACACTGTTGCTGATAGAGACGGACGGTGGCTACATTAGCACTTACTGGTAAAAAATGGAAGTTCCTACTACTGTTGAGAAAAATTCAGTTATATATTATCTCAACATAGCAATCTTACTTTTGGGAATCCATTCCACAGAAATAAAAGCATTAGTATGTAGCAGCATATGTACCAAAATGTTTTTACAACATTATTCACAGGACCAAAAACAAGCGTGGAAACAATGTGAATTAGTATTAATGCAGGAGTGGCTGAATAAATTGTGATGTAACAACACCATGAAGCTATATGCACCATTAGAAAGAATCAGTCATGACCATCATGACCATTGATTAGAAGTTTTCCATCACTGGGAAAGAAAGGGGGGAAAAAGCAGGGAAGTATCTAGAATATTATATTATTTTTGTGGAACACAAAGTGAAAAAATCCTACTATAGGTATATGTGTGTATATATGCACATATTTGTATGTGAGTGTGCACACATGTGCTTATATATGTTTGTGTGACTATGTGAGTGTATAGAGAATAAACCAAAGGATACACCTTCGATTCTAGTGTGAGTGCTCAGAGGATATGGGGCTTCAACAGAAGAAGATGAAGCAGGTAAAGGGAAGGAGGAGAGGGAAAGCCACAAAAAAATTAAACAATAATGAATGCAATAAAAAATGAAATTAATGATTTCTCACTTACGTAGAACTACACAAGCATAAGTTTATCCACGTGTGTGAAGAAACTAGGGAAAGACAAATGAGAACGTTAAATCTGCCTTTGTAAGAATGACCATGGTATGGGGCGCCTGGGTGGCTCAGTGGGTTAAGCCGCTGCCTTCGGCTCAGGTCATGATCTCAGGGTCCTGGGATTGAGCCCCGCATCGGGCTCTCTGCTCAGCAGGGAGCCTGCTTCCTCCTCTCTCTCTCTCTGCCTGCCTCTCTGCCTACTTGTGATCTCTCTCTGTCAAATAAATAAATAAAATCTTTAAAAAAAAAAAGAAAAGAATGACCATGATATATTGTTAAACAGAAAAAAAAAAAGAGATACATTGTTAAACAGAAAAAGAAAAAGCCCTTCACAAAGGTTGTTTTTAAAAGGAGGCAAATGTAATCATCTGAACACAAACCAATTAAAGATGTGTATAGCAAAAGACACCATAAAAAAGAGAAATGACAGTCTGGGAAGAAATAAATGCAACCCAAACGACAGACAAAGCAATTATGTCCCAATAAGCAAAGAGCTTCTACAAATTGTTAAGAAAAAAATAATTAACCTGATATGCAAGTTATGAATAAGCAACTGCATGAGAGGGAATCCAAATAACCAACACATGAGGGATGTTCAGTCCTTTATATCATCGTGGAAATGCAAATGGAAGCAATAATGAAGTACAACTTTTACTCCCTTGGTCCACAGAAATGAGAAACGACAACTGCTGCTGCTGGGCAGACTTTGAATCAGTCAGGCACTCTTATATGTTACTGGTAGGAAGGTGAATTGCTACAACTCTTCAGAAAACAAAAATTTGGTGATATATTAATTAAAATAGTTTAAATAATCTCTGTTTTTAAAATCTTTTATTCATCTATGTAAAATATATGAATGAACAAACAGTATACATTTATGTATATAAACATACATTATAGGTACATACATATATATGTTCCTTTTTCTCCAAGGGTATATATATACAAGATATTTATTGTGGCAGTTTTATTGTGGCAACTATGAAATATATACACAAAGCAAGAAAACTACAAACAACCTGGATGTAGTTTGTTTGATGAGTGTACAAACAACCTCAGATGTAATCTGAGGAGTAGTTTAAGAAAGTATGGTGTATATATAAACTTGAAAATTAGGCAATTACTTAAAAGAAACAAATCAAATTTATATCTGAACACTCTGAGGTACAGCATGAGGCAGGAATCCATAAGAATCCAAGAGGAGAACATAGGCAGTAACCTCTTCAACATTGGCCACTGCAACTTTTTTCAAGACATGTCTCCAAAGGCAAAGGAAACAAAAGCAAAAATGAACTTTTGGGACTTCATCAAGATCAAAACCTTCTGCACAGCAAAGGAAACACTCAACAAAACAAAGAGGCAACCCACGGAATGGGAGAAGATATTCGCAAATGACACTACAGTCAAAGGGCTGATATCCAAGACCTACAAAGAACTCCTTGAACTCAACACACAAAACAGATAATCACGTCAAAAAATGGACAGAAGACACGAACAGACACTTCTCCAATGAAGACATACAAATGGCTAACAGACACATGAAAAAATGTTCATCATCACTAGCCATCAGGGAGATTCAAATCAAAACCACATTGAGGTACCACCTTACACCAGTCAGAATGGCCAAAATTAACAAGACAGTAAACAACATGTGTTGGAGAGGATGTGGAGAAAGGGGAACCCTCTTACACTGTTGGTGGGAATGCAAGTTGGTGCAGCCACTTTGGAAAACAGTGTGGAGATTCCTTAAGAAATTAGAAATAGAGCTTCCGTATGACCTTGCAATTGCACTACTGAGTATTTACCCCCAAAATACAGATGTAGTGAAAAGAAGGGCCATACGTACCCCAATGTTCATAGTAGCGGTGGCCACAGTTGCCAAACTGTGGAAAGAACGAAGATGCCCTTCAATGGACAAATGGATAAAGAAGATATGGTCCATATATACAATGGAGTATTATGCCTCCATTAGAAAGGATGAATACCCAACTTTTGTATCAACATGGATGGTTTTGTATCAACATGGATCTCTTCCAGTCGGAAGAGATTATGCTGAGTGAAATAAGTCAAGCAGAGAAAGTCAATTATCTATGGTTTTGCTTATTTGTAGAGCATAAGGAATAACACAGAGGACATGGGGAGATGGAGAGGAGAAGGGAGTTGGGGGAAACTGGAGGGGAAGGTGAACCATGAAAAACTGTAGACTCTGAGGAACTAACAAAGGGTTTTGGAGGGGAGGGGCCATGGGAGGTTGGGTGAGCCTGGTGGTGGGTATTGTAGAGGGCATGCATTGCATGCAGCACTGGGTGTGGTGCATATACAATGAATTCTGGAACACTGAAAAGAAATAAATCAAATAAATAAAAATTTTAAAAAAGACTCTGAGGTACATCTATGACTTTCTATTTTTAAGAAAAGCCAGTTGTAGAGTAAGCATGACCAAGTTTTAAAACAATAAAATATATATGTATTTAAAATAGAGAAGTGTATAGTATAAATTAGAAAGATTTACATCCCTACACAATTATAAAGGTAACTTCAATTACCTGGAGTATGTGTTTATATGTGTGGAATCCTTCTTACCTGATCTTCCCTAATAAAATGGGAATAAATTATTAGGTTATTTATAAATTATTGGGTTATCATTCAGTTATTCTGCATTTGGGTTAATAATACCTTCAAAAAAAATCTTCTTTATAACAGAGTTTCCTGACAATACAGCTAATGCTAAGATCCTAAAGGCAATCAACACATTATTTTACTTCAGAAAATTTTATATTTATTTATTTATTTGAGAGAGAGAGAAAGCAAGCACAAGAGAAGGAGGAGGGGCAGAGGGAGAAGGAGAGAAATCCTCAAGCAGACTTCTTGCTGAGCATGGAGACCAACGTAGGGTTCGATCCCAGGACCCTGAGATCATGAACTGAGTGGAAATCAAGAGTCAGATGCTTCACTGACTGAGCCACCCAGGTGCCCCATACTTCGGAAAATTTTAGGTGAAAACTAAGAGATGCACCTGGGAGCCCGTGACCAGAGGTGACCACAGAGCCAGTGTTAGCACATTCTGGCTGATGGAAAAGATGGTCAGAGGTAGAGGTAGAGGTGAGGGCTGGCTGCGAGATCCGAGTTCAAAGACAGAACAAGTCATAAGGCAGATCTCCAGGCTCAGAAGACCTGAAGTGCTAGTTGGTAGAACAAAGTAGGTACTCAGGAAGGGAAGATGTCAAGAACCCAGGTAATTAGCATATAAGGTAATTAGCATATAAGTGAGGTTCTAGTCAGGACGACCATATGGTGCTGTGCAAGCCTTGTGATGTGCAGCTTCACAGGACGCTGTTGGCTTAAACGTGCGAAGGGTACCTCCTAGATTTCTACAACAGGGCAGGAGGCTGTTACAATGCGGAGATTCTATCCCAGGATCAGAGATTAAAATAGACAATTCTGCTGAGTATCATCACCATCATCATCACCACCACCACTACTGTGACAGCTGACATTATGACCATGTGTCATGCCTTCCGGAACAAATCCATTGTTCTAGAAAGAATCAAAGGAAGTAGCCCAGTCAGGTATGACAATCACCATTAACATGAAAAAAGAAAGACTCAGAAACATTCCTAACTCGCCCAAGGTCTCAACGGTAGTTAATGGCCAAACAGACATATGAATCCAGGAGGTCTTCTTCTAAAACCATCTGTTTCCACTCTCTTAATCTGCTCAGAAAGAGAATGAACATTGGTCCTTTACACTGGGATTGGTCTGCAGAGCAGAGAGTCAACAGACCATTGTACACCTTGTTTTCCTTTCATATGAACTATATTTTCTTGTTTTCTTAAACCTCACGGGTATACACATTCTACCTTCAATGGATTTCTTGCTGAATGACATTCAGACTCAACCTGTCCAATACTGATGGCTATTTTGTCATAGTGACTGTTTAGGCAGAGGCATTACAGACAGAATTTATAGCAGCTTATGAAAACACCTACAATACAAAATAAAACAGAATAAAAAGTAAGGAAATGAGGAAATTGAATTAGAAGGAAAATGACTGAAGAAAGCAAACATGCAGCCAAAAATGAAGTTAGTTCACAAAATAAATAAGGCACTCCATAAAGTTCTCTATATTTGCTAGAGGTGGACCGCAAATTTGGCTCTCAGCAGGAAGAGAAAGAAGGAAACATGATTCACAGCATTTAAAAGATATAATTACAAGCCAACGAGTGGCTCAGGAGAAATACAAGTATTCTTGGTACTAAGACTCAGAAGTTATATTTTCCGTTGTTCCATATAATGCTAATAATAGCAGCTGATTTTTATAAGGACCTGACTATGTGTCAGGCCTGATGCTAAGTGCTTTGACTCCTTTATCTCAACCAGTTCCCACAAAAATTCCACAAGATGGGTTTTATTAGTATTACATTTTTACAGTTGAGGAAACTGAAATACAGAGATAGTAAGCAAGTCCCTGGGCAAAAAACACAATTTATAAGTGCCAGATTTGAGATTCCAACACAGTTCTGCCGACTCCAAAGCTATTCTTCCACTACATGACTTGCATTTAGGAGCTATACTTTGACCCAATCCTTAAGTACCCTCGAATATCCAACAGAATCCCTCAAGATCCAACACTGTCTCGTTCCCACCACGCTCTCTCTGCCACCTGAACTCTGTTTTTGTCATTGCACTTAGCACCACCTGAAATTGTGTTCAGTTGTTTACTTATTTTATTGTCTTTTTCCTATTAGCATGTGAACTACAGAGCTGCAGTGATCTTATCTTTTAATTTTCTATCCCAAGTCTGCTTTACTGTCTAAAACATAGAAGGTAGGCAATAATATTTTTGAACAAATGAAAGTTGCAAGGAGCAAGGAGTACCTAGGTGTCCATTCAACAAATCTGCACATCTGAAAATCCAGTTGTTTCTATTCTTAGCTCCTTACAGATATTAATCACATATTTTTCCCTAGTCTTCTATGACTTATACCAAAACGCACCAAGTCCTATAACTTGGCTATTTCTCATAATCCAGCCTGGTGTAGACTTGATTTTATTCATTTGATCTTATAATTTCAAAAAAATTATGCTTAAGAATATAGTTGTCACCATCACTTGTCACACATGAGATTTTCTTTTTTATTCATTTGTCCATTAAAAAAAAGATTGCTGATTTTTAAAAAGCCTACATTCAAAGAATTTGCCTGATGGCCTGTTCAACATAGATTTTGCTATTTGCTGCCTAATATGTCCTATTTAAAAAACAGACCAGTTCTAAAAAAGAGAGAGAGAGAGAGCAACACATGCTTAAAGCAAAAAGAACCAACAGGAGCTTGTTCTGATTAAATACCAATTCCAGCTGTCATGTTTTTAGGCAGGAAAAATTATCAAATTCTTAAACAAAGCAGCTTCACTAGGTTCATACTAGGAACATGAGATAATTAAGGGGTTTTTTGAACTACAGACACACAAACACATGTAAAACCCCAAGACATTCAGAATAATTGATTGGATGATATTAATAAATGCAATTCAGGAAATGTAGAATAAGACAGATTCTTAGCCCTGATTGTTGGTTGCATATCCTCAGGATTTCTTGGAATTCATGTCAGGTGGCTGTCATTTCCAGGGAGGGCAGCAAACAAATCTCACAAACACATCTCCTCCTGCAATCTTAGAGATTGTCAGTGAAAAGGTGGCCTATCCCGCAAAAATGGTTCTTCTTCTTCTTTCTTCTTTGAACTTATCTGTTGCTAACTTACTGTTTAAGTAAAAAGACGAAATCATGTGAAAATGTTGGCTAAATGGACAAATGTGAAATAGATGGTGTCCTCTTGACTTATTTTTCTGAACTCAAATGACCCAAATATGGCACACAGGTAATGAAAGAAATAGTTTGGTACAAGGATAATGTCTGGATTATACTTTCATACCTTAAAAACAAAATTTGGAAAAGATTTAAAGCACAAGATTATGACCAACCTCATTATAAAAAGACAATGATACGTGGCACAATGATGTGATTTATAATTTAAAAAAAAAATTTGTTTTGTCTTCATCCACAGTGCCTGGCATAAAGCTCCTAAAACTCTTATAGTTTCCTATCCAATAGCAATAGGGACATCTTTAGTCATATTATTTCGTTTCCAGAGCCATAGAGTTGAACGAGGTCTCCTTCATTATTCATAACAAGCCCTTGCCATTGGTTTTATGTTAATAAGGTGACTTTTGGAAACACTCCAAAGGTGGGCAGTCAGGGGGCCAAGGGAACCAACCAAGTGATCAGAGCCTTCAGTCCCACCCCTCATCTTCTAGGAAGAGGAGGGGAGCTGGAGGGTGAAGAAAAGACCAATGATTTAATCTGTCCTGTCTACATAAGGAAGCCTCCATAAAAACACAAAAGAATGGAGTTTGGAGAACTTCTGGGCTGGCAAACACAGGGTGGTGCTGACAGAACAGAGAAGACGGGGAAGCTCTGCACCCGTTCCCTCTGTCCCATGTCCTTCCTATTTGTCCGATGCCTCTCTTCTGCTTCCCTATGCCCGACTCGTAATAGCTTTTAGAATTCCCTGGCAGGGGCGCCTGGGTGGCTCAATGGGTTAAAGCCTCCACCTTCAGCTCAGGTCATGATCTCAGGGTCCTGGGATTGAGCCCCACATCGGGCTCTCTGCTCAGTGGAGAGCCTGCTTCCTCCTCTTTCTCTGCCTGCCTCTCTGCCTACTTGTGATCTCTGCCTGTCAAATAAATAAATAAAATCTTAAAAAAAAAAAAAAAAAAGAACTCCCTGGCAATATAGTAAGTTAGCAGATCTGATCTCCAAGTAGATAGTGTCAGAACTGAGTGAAATCGTAGGACACCCCCCTCTCCCTCTGCAGCTGGTGGCCCAGAAGTACTTGGTGCGGGAAACATGCCCCATGTTCACATCCAATGGCCAGACATGTCATAAACGAAGTATGGAGAGTAAAGAGCAGAGGAGAGAGACACAGGAGATATTTTGCCTTTACATTTGGGGTGAGGAGCGGGGTTTGCTAGAACAGGCTTGTCTCATGGAAACATGCGGTTTGGAAGGGAAAGGATGACAGGGCAGGGGGTTGCCCTGTGGTCACTCCGGGTATGAAACTGCAGCTATGCTATACTCAGTTACTAAAGGTAAAAGCTGCCAATGAGGAAGCTTCACAATTTTGCCTGGGAGAGAACCTTCCAAAGACTTTAAGCTCCTGTGTTTTCCTAAAACAAGACAAAGGGACAAATTGTTTCTGCCATCAGAGCTATAGCGATCAAGCTGAGGGAACTAAGGCATTTGCTAAAGGGCACCAAACCCATCACGCCCAGGCAGGGTCAGAAGCCCAGAAAGCCCAACATAATTATCCACTCGCAGTTAGATTTTAAAGTGGAACATTTTATAATCACAACAAAACAAACAGAAACCCTAAGCACGCTTCATAGGATTTATAATTAGATAGAAATAGAGAAAGAAAGAAGGAAAAGAAAGAAAGAAAAAGGGACAAAGTCACTCATAGAGGGTACAAGAGAACAGTTCTTAACAACCAGAAAATCCATAGCATCATTTTTAGAGAGATCTGACAAGAAAAAATTAGCTCCAAAGGAAAGATACCCTCTTTGTTCATCTGAAGACACCATTTCTTTTTCCACTATTGGGGAAATTTTAGATTACAACAAGTTTTTAGGTGCCCACATGAAGACATACAGCACTTTCTAATTTCCTCAATGAAAAATCTTGAAATACAACATTTTGTGTGTTCTTAATAGAACATCCTCTTTTTTGTCCTACTAACTTCTTTGGCTGCTTGAAATACTTCCCTTGCTTTAGATTAAAGGTTGATGGAACATAAATAATTTGGCCAAGCGAAAAGAAAAAATAGACCCCATATTATAACTACATATGGATTTCATAAAAGGAATAGTTTCCCTTAGGATAAGCTCTCTAAATTTCTCAATAATATTAATCAGGCAGTTGCAATGAAAAGAATACTATGTTTGTTAGTCACAGGCAACATTTATTTCTCCTCAGAATTAACTGGTTTAAACCACTGAGTGTGTTTGGAATGTAAATCAATACATAAAATGGTAAAATCTATTTACCATACAAATGGTATTGTATACATTTCCAAACAATCTCCATTCCATACAATGGAATTTTTAGTTGTTAAAAATGATGCTTTTTAAAAATTTCCAAAATTTTATTTATATTAATTAATATGTTTAGGCCTCTGCCTTTGGCTCAGGTCATGATCCCAGGATCCTGGGGTCAACTCCCGCATTGGGCTCCCTGCTCAGCAGAGAGTCTGCTTCTCCCTCCCCTTGTCCCCTAGCTCAAGATTTTTCTTTGTCTCATGCTTTCTCTAAAATAAAATAAATTAAATTAATGCTGCAAGCTTTATGTATGCAGATTCCATATATCTGTAAAGTAATCTATATCTACGTATATGAGACTATACAGATACATGTATCAATATGACATTATTATCTAACAGCTAAGGGTTACTTTTATTCCTATTTTTCCTTCTCTTATATTTCTAAATATTCTGAAACTCTATGAAAGTACATTAATTTTGGAGTCAAGACAAAAATATTACTAAATATCCAATATCCAATTAGTATGATGATCAATCAAACCAGTTCTCTTAAGACTCCAGTCATTCTAATGTTGAGTCTAAATGATCCAAAACAAGCAGACGCACTGAGCGGTCCAGTGTCAAAACCTCACACAGATATCGCCTCAGCTTGACCTCTAGCATTTCCAGAATGTGTTCCAGCATCCTCCTTGCTGCTTTAGTAGTGAGAAATGGAGAAAAGCAACAGATGGCGACAATTATGACTGTCGGGATGCCAAGCTCAAGAATGAAATTTCTACTTCAAGACAATTTGCAGGAGTATGATAATATCTGGAAACTCTAGGCACAAAGTTTTCCAAAATGCAAATGTTTGGGATAAAAAGAAAGGTGATAATATATAGAAGATCTGATAGATTAACATGAAGCTAATTTAGGTTACAAAAAGAGCAAAAACCTAGCCAAATTTCTAAGTAGATAACAGAATTTCTTTTTCTAGACTGTCTTAAAAACAAACTGATTTGACAGTGTAGTTCCTTTCTGATTATAATCTCTAGACTGGCCATCATGGATCTTATACCTCTTATTCTCAGGCTTCAACATTAACTTGTAGGTCTCAATGAGTATACTTTCAGAGGATGAAAATTAACATTATCATTAGCTTAAATAAAATGTAATCCATAAAGTTAAGATGTCTATTGACAAAGTGTACAATACTTCCCCAAAGCAAAGGAGGGCTTATGGCAAAATTTTAAATGTTTGAGGTTTGAGGTCAGACAAATTGGGATTTGTATTCTGATGGTAGCCCTTACTACTAACTGTAGAACCAAGAGAAAGTTATTGGTATGGGGCCTTAATTTCTTTATCTGAACACTGCAAGCTTATCCTGAGCATTTTTGATGCTTGAAGCTTCTTCATAGACATAGTTTCTTCTATCATGACTTATATGATGAAATTTCTGTAAATTTACCTTTGGTTTCAGCATACAGTTTCCCTTCCTAAAGTTCATATATAAGAGTATGTAACAAGCAATGGCAGAATACAAAGATGCCCCAATTTTGCTTTGAAGATCGTGGTACCCAAACTCTAAGATAATCCCCAATGATGCTGGCCTCCTGGTAATCATGCCCCTTGCTGTCTTCTCCCATGTGATCTGGAGACTAGGTCTTCATGACAGTCTTTGCATGCTTGGAGGAAGCCAACTTGTTGAGGAACTGAAGTCTCCCACCAACAGCCATGTGAGACTCCGAGTGGAGCCCTCAGCTCAGTCAAGTAGGCAGACATAGCCACCACTAACAGGTTGACTGCCTTAACCCCTGAGGCAGAAGAACTACACAGCTAATCTGCTCCCAGATTCCTGACCTTCAGAAACTCTGTGAAATCATAACTAGTTCTCATTTCAAGCTGCTAAATGCTGAGGTAATATGTTATGCAACAATAAACAACTAATACACAGATCAAATCCAAAAATGACAAAGTTGATAGGGTCTACCGACAAAATACCATTTTCAAGGAGGACAGAAAAGAAGTTTCTAAAATATAACTACATTTACTTGAAAATCAAGAAAAATGTTACACATTTTATTATTTAGCAAACATACCACCATAGCACATTTTTTCTTTCAGCTTTTTTATATTCATTTCTTCTAGGAACTTAGGACAGGTGTCCCAAGGCTGTATTGGAAGACATCTGAGTCACATTCTTCATTATAGTAGGCTTGTGTCTTACATCCATTTAGCATTTTGGGCTCAGTACTTAGTAGTTGACCCCAATACCCTTCATATAAAATAACTTATAATTTTCCCAAAGCCTGCATTTGAATCACACTTTCTGTGAGTTGCCCACCATGAGCCAGTCACTTAGCTCAGGAATGAGCCCATGCACCTGCCTCCACTATAGCTCAACACAGCATTCTTGTCCCCTTCCCCCTGCCCTCACCCTGCATATAAGCAGCATCAAAAACTGTACAGGGGCAACTGTGGTTTTCATAAATTTGGGACATTCTTGAAACATAATATCATCTATGTGCATCTAACAGATTGCACTAAATCATCATCCTAACTGAGTAGTGGGACATATAGCCCAGACACCTGAATTTTCTCCTCTGTTGGAGTAAATTTGCTGCCTCCTTGGGCCACTGTAAGAATCACATTACTGAGGCCAACTTGTAAGTCCTCATATCCTCATTATTTCTGAAGGGGCTACTGTGTCTTAATAAAAATCGAAGTCAGATACTCTGCTTTAGCTTACATTTAACTGGCATCTGACATCTATTCTATCTTTGCTTGTTAACAGTGTCTCAATTTTTATTCAAGTGACCTCCTCTCCCAAAAACAGCTTGTGGGCTTTTATGGATGCTCTAGGGACAGCACATGTAGTTAAGGTTTGAAATAATTCGCCTAATTTTATCACCGGGATGCATGTTGTTCAGGGATGAAGTGAGTAATTAACTTCAATTGCAGTAGTCATACAGATGCCCAGGATATTACTGACGGTTGTGAAAGGGTCATTTTTCCCCACTAAACATGAACCTGCAAGGAAAAAACTCCAGGCGTTTCGGGAAACCACGTTGAGATGAAGAAAAGAGAATCTGTCTGAAAATGAAGTCACCCCAGGGAAAGCAGAGCTGGGAGATGGATCCTGGTCAATAATTTGCCTTTGATCAAACCATAGCTGAAGCTACACATAGTACAGAAATGTTTATTATTTGAACCATGAAATTTCCTCAAGTTTGGACTGGATTCTTGTCACTTGCCACAAAATATTCCTAACTAATAAACCTTCCCTGACATGGCAGAATTCCAATGGCAGGTACATAGGCTAAATGACCTTTTGGGACATTCCTTACACAGACATAAAATTATGATTAAAACAATATGTCTTTGGAGGCACCTAGGTGACTCGGTTGAGTGACCAACTCTTGGTTTCACCTCCAGGTCACGATCTCAGGGTCATGGGATCGAGCCCTACGTTGGGCACTGCACTCAGTGCAGAGTCTGCTGTTTCTCTCTTTCTAAAATAAATAAAATCTTTCCAAACAGAAATCAATGTCTTTTGAAAAGGCATCCAACAATTACTTATCCACATAACACACTAAATGCTACAGAATTTATTTACTGTGTCAAAGCATGAGAAGGCTGGACCTTCTAAGCCCCTCAGATCACATCTAGAAACTATCTCTTTCCCTGTAAGATGAAACTCAAAAACTGGTCCAGAGCAGAACCAAGCTGAAGAGAGGCATAACACAGAACGCAGGATGTAACTGAAACCCAGAGTTATCCAAAGCATTTGGTTTTAAAGGTCTTCTAAATCAACTGTCTGATAAAAATATTTTCAAAGAAAGTTTGTGTCAAAAAAACAGAGAATGTCTGCTGGTCTGGGTGAATGGTGGGCAAGACAAGACACTATGGGAGTCTAGAAAACCTACAGAGACCATCTGAGGCTCCAGGAAACGCCCCATCATCTTCTTACGTGCTGAGAGAAGTCTTCCCTCTGTCCTCAGACCTGCCACTCTATCCTCTCTCTTCTCCCCCTTCCTTCCTCCCTTCCCATTTCCTCCCCTCCATTTTCCTTTCTCATCATCCTCCCCTTCCTCTTATCCCTTCTTCTTTCTCTTCCTTTTATTTTCCTTCCTATGAAGACCATCCTATGAAGTAAGCCATAATCCCACGTTCAGATTCCAAAGCCTTCCTAGCCCCAGTTTTCTCAGACTTTTCCCAGGCTAGAACATTCTTCACTCAGCAACCTAGGCTGAACTTGCTGAACTGGAAAAGCCTACAGCTGCTTCCACGCTACCATTTTCATTCACACCTCTCGGTTCTCTACTTCCCAAGGTCATGGTCTTGCGGCCTTATGTATAACTATGGAATTTCCAGCACACATTTGTTTAAAGCCGGTTTTTTTGGACTCCTACCACAGCACTGACCTTGAGGACATTCGTATTCCCCCTATATTGCATTTGTACAAAAATCTGAATAACAGCTTCTTAATCGAGCTTCTGAAATGTAATTAGCATTCTTTGGGATAAACATTCTAATTATGCTGTTCTCTCCTTGTAATAAATGAACTGCAGATTTCCCTGATCATAAAAGAAAGGAGAAAAAGGGAAAAAATTCGTTTGTGGACAAATGCTCTAACGAAATGCTTTGTGGAGACAACAGGGTTTCAGGAAAGGAGGAGTGACACATACATCTCTCACGTCCCTGTTAAATTTCTCAGTTTATAATTCATTGTCTGAATGATGTCAGAAACAAGAGGGAGGGGGAAAAATATAGGAAGAGGAAAAAAGCCCTCTCTCCTTCTCAATGGAAACCTTAGAAGTTACATATATAGAGGGAGATACAGATATACAGATATAATATAGATACAGACATAGAGTGGAAGTTGGCAATGGTGTTTTTACTCTGGCTGAAAAAAAATAAATCCTGGTAATTTCTCTAATTCAGGAAACTAATAGTCATAAACACTACTCATTTTGGTATAAATTGAGCCATAAAATAATTCTTTGGTTCCCCTGCAATATTCCTCAAGTAATACAGTCTGTGTGTGTACGTATGTTTATGTGTGTGTGTGTTCATATATATGTGTATATATATATATATGAACACATCAACACCTTAGCTACACAGTCATCAATTACGCTATCAAAGTCATGTTGTCACCAGAGTTAACTCCCTTTCATTATACTTCACTTCTAAACCTCTTTTCTGGATAGAATGAAACTTCCAACCAGCTGATACTTGATTGAACGTTGACCGTCTGCTTTTTGAGTCAGCGGAACATTATTGACTTATTTAAAAATAACTTTACTTTCCTGGTTTTCCTATTAAATCACACATGCATGAGTAATGTCAATAGATTACAGGAAACATTAACACGGGCAACTGTTGCAAAGTACCATAGCCACAGCATGGTTAGAGACTAGATCAAGAGAAAATAGGGAAGCCTAACTCAGCAAAATCACCTATTTATTGCCTTCATGTAATCATCACCCAAAGAAAAAAGCACAGCTTCTTCTTGAGTTTCCAAACCACAAATAAGCTAAAAGTGAAAGGACCTGCCAGAATTCTTCACTGATGCCTTTTATCCTTCATAATATTAAATTAACTAGACAGTACATGACCTCAGAAGACAGAACAAACCTCTTCAACAGTAATTCACAGAGACTTTAAGAGTTGACAACTATAGGAATATGATGGTCACCAGAGGAAATATCTTCCACAAGCCCTAGCATTAACACAGGCACATCCAGATAGAGCCACATCATTAACATCATTTATCTTAGCAAACAGACAGAGTACATGGCTTTCACCTTCAGAACATCTGTTACTCATGTAAATGCACACAATTTGTTCAAGTATTTCAGGAGGCCAAGTGACCCACATAACTTGTAACAAGAGCTCATCTTGTGTTCTCAATTTATGTTTTTTATTGAATTACTGACATTTTCTCTCAGACATTTCCCAAGCAAAGCCAGAGATTTCATTTCATTTGTCTCTGTTTCTGGATCCCCCAAATGACAAATGGATTGTAATAAATATTCAGTATATCCTAGTTGTAAACGTCAATGAATAGACCTTGGATTGTCAATACCAAGTAAAGTGTCCTATATGTAGTAGATAAAAAATAGAAGAAAGGGAAAAATGTTTGTTAGATTTAATTACATTTGGTTCATAGAGAGATTGTCAAAATGCACACATGGTTTACCTGAATGATGTTGGCCTAAAAAGTCAACATATTTTATTATATTTGGGGAGAGAAATGCAACAACTACCATTTAGCTACTGACTTGTAGTTTTGATATGTATCCGCCTGTTGTGACTTAAAACTTACGAGGGACTGTAGTCTAAACAGGCTGTCAACCTCAGCCTGTATTTTAACTGTGATACCTCCATAAACTGGGAAACTCCGGCCTGGGTTACATACCCAAAGAATACAAACAATGGAACCACTGTATCATCTTGATTAGTAAAGGGTGATGACTGTTTAATGATATTAGGAATACTATCCATCAACTACTCCTAAACCACCTTATTTATTCCAATGACAGAAAACTACCTCTCCCCCACACCCCTTCCTTTCATGGTCTCTTCACTTGTTACAATTTGAGACAAATGCCCAGAGATCTTCAGTAGGTACTACTTATTTATATAAACTGAGCCTAAGCCCTATCTGCTTAAAACAGATTATCACAGAAGGCAGAGGCTCAGTGCAGAATATTATCTACTATAACAGCAAGGCCATCCTGAAGCCATTTTTTAATTCAAATATTTATTAAGTACCCATATGTGCCATGCACTGCGCTCTGCCCAGAGCAGACAGACAAGGTTTCTTATTTCATGGGCTTACATTCAAGAGGAAGCCAACAGATAATAATCAAGTAACAGAAAAGAAATATCAAGGAATGAGAAGCGCTGGGATAAATAATCATTGAGATCCAATGATAAAGATTAATCATCAGGCTTGTTTGTTTGTTTCAAGCAGTAACCACAGAGGAAAAGTATCAGCATCAGTGTAACACAGTACTTACCACCACAATTACATTTGCTGCAGGGATTGGAAGGTTTTCCACTTCAAGATCTTGACCAGCCACTGCCAGCAGATTGAGAGATGGGTCATATGCAGGTCTAGGAAAAGCTGAATTAACAATTTGATGCTGTTTGTTTATTTGTGCTTTGGAAGAGGAATGGTAGCTATGCTTATATATCTTTTGTGGAGCTATATCCAGGCTCTTCTCAATGTCTTGTGAATGGTGATAAATGAATGCAGGCTTCCCACTCTTCTTCTGATGAATTGCCAAGAACTGATCATGATTTCTGGAAAAGCACCCTGAAACAAGGAGAAGGCAAAAACAAAAATCAAAGACCTTCACTAACATGACCAGAAATATCTGATAAGAGAATTACCCATCCTCGGGCAGTAAAACTTGTGAAGAATTTATACCTTTTCCCCTATTTCATTATCCTAGAACACATTCTGTGGTACGGAGGCATCCCAGATACTTTGGGTGGACAGAAGTGGGTGTAGTTTGAAAAAGTCCTATTTATCAGAGATTCTTATATGTCTTTTAGTCTTGAATTTCATCCTTTATATACAGTCCCCGGTCTAACTCCCAGTCGAGCTTCTATTCCTGAATGTCCTATCTGTTCCTCAAACAATAACCATTTGTCATAGTTAAGTTTTCCTCCCTTTAATCAATAACCTCTCATACAATTCTTATTTTATTTATTTTATCTTGCTTATAGTTAACAATGTATGATTTGCTTATAGTTAACAATGTATGATTTTTTTTAAATGCTTGTAGAATATCTTAAGCAGAGGGCAGAAATCTGAGGAGACACATTATGGTGGCAACTTCCAATTCTGTAACAACATCCATTCTCTCCTTCTTAGTCAGTAATACGGACATCCAGATAACAAAATACATTCACCTTTATTTCTTCCGTTAGGTAAACATCTATGGACTTGAGTAACTCTTTCTTCTATTTGTCACTGGCCACAGGAGGAAAGAGATGACATGTATATGTAAGCCAAAAGAATACCACTAGGTGAAGCATCAATTAGAAAAACAAACTTAAGGGACCTGGGTGGCTCAGTTGGTTAAGCAGCTGCCTTCAGCTTAGCCATGATCCCAGAGTCCTGGGATTGAGCCCCACACTGGGCTCCCTGCTCAGTGAAGAGTCTGCTTCTCCCTCTCTCTCTGTTCCTCTCTGCTCATGTTCTCTCTCTCTCTCAAATGTAATTTTTTTTGTAAAAAAAAAAAAAAGAAAGAAAGAAAGAAAGGAAGAAAGAAAGAAAGAAAAGCAAACTTAAGATCTTCTATATAAGATGATCAGCAGAGGAAACAGATCACAACACAGTAACGTCACCCACATGGTGTCTAGCTACCCTGGGCAGCCCAGGTTTTCCCTTGGTATGTCGATGGCAACAATAAGCTGTACAAATACTGTCCTTGGAAAATTACTTACCTCATTTTACAAGAATTCTGGGATGCCTAGAATGCTTACTGAATATTTATAGTAGAGGAATTGCTAGTTTTTACAGCTTTTGCCCTCCATCAAGCCTTTTGTGACCAGCATATATTTCTAGCATCTTCAGCAATTCTGCCTGAACTATGCTTTAAACTTTCACTTAGGAATATAAAGACAGGTGATTTTTTGGTCAGCTTCAGTGCTTTCTTCCAAGATGGAACAGGCATTTGGGGAATCATCTCTGGGTACCAGTGACTAGCCTTTCAGATCATTCAAATCACAATGATATTTCATGTGAATTCTGAAATAGTAATAGAAACTACTCATCATATCTTCAGTCCTGAGTTTGCCAAATAGACTATAACTTTCTAAAAAGCAATCAAGCTACCATAATTTGCCAAAGATGATGACTTGACAGTGATGACCTTGAAATACCTATAAATTGTTTCTCTGATAGTTCCTCAGATATGGAAGTGAAACTGTCATCAGAAACATATATAATGTTATAAAATTCAGAACAGGGTACTTCAATGTCATTATTCTTGCAGTGATCTATTAATGGAGAATGGTGCTAAGATGTTTTAGATGTATTTAACTTTCTGACCATGAGATGTTCATTTAGAACTTTATTAAAAGGAATTTACTCACTAATATTACAGTGTCTTGGAAGATATTTCTGAAAAGAGAGAGCTTTGTCCCCTCCTGTCTTAGAGAACTGAATCTGATACTGCAAACAGCAACAAAGTGATCAGTTTGGGAGTTAAGAAATAGAATGGATGCAATATTTTTTATTTTAGTTGGCTTTTTAAATACTTTTTGTTTAAATATGGTCTGTTGTTTTGGGAAAGGCATACTATATGCTTGAATGAATTTTAGTTTCTCACCTGAGGGACTGGCCCTTCTACCAAAAAGAGGAATATGAGAGAATGGTAACAGAATAGGAGGAAAACCAAGAAAGAGTGAGAAACTTAAGAAAGAAAATGTTTTAGAACCTGTATGTATTACAGGGTTTTAGACAGAGGCAACTGAAAAATCGCTCTCATAGTGATGTCTCTAGAAACAAGTATATAAATGCAACTTCCATGTGTTGCTATGGAAGATAAGTCCCACTGAAGACACACTCATAGATTTTTCAAATTATAAAGCACACCAACACTGCTGCCATGAGAGACAGAAGATGGAGCAAGTGGCTAGATTCTCACCTAAGAAAGAATAAATAAAGAAGAAAAACAAAGGAGGCTTTAAAATAAGTTGACTTAAAACACCCAAAGAGATAAAAGAAGAAAATAATAAGAATTTAAGAAAAAGGGAATGGGTCTGTTTCAATCCAGGTGGAAATCACAGAAACAAAAAATACAGTAATTGATGAAACTCAATGTGTAGGTTATATAGTAGGCTAGACACCACAGAACAGAGATTTAGTAAATTGGAAAAGTTTAGGTAACAATACAGAAAGCAGCATGGAGATACTAAGAGAGGAGATGTGAAAAAGAAGGTGCGAGATTATGGTGCCAGATGGCACTCTGTGAGCCATGCCTACCAGCATTCACATCCTTATTTAATCCCCTTCCACTGAGAGTGAGCTGGATCCCACTTGAGACTTACTTGAAACCAACAGATAATGGCAAAGGTGATGGGTTATTTCCTTATTAGGTAAAAAAGATGTGACTTCTGTGTTGTTAGGAGATCCTCTCCTGCTGACTTTGATGAAGCAAGCTGCCTTCCTGGAGAACTCCATATGAAGGAGGAGGCTTCTAGCCAAAAGCCAGGAGAGAACTGAGGCCCTCAGTGTCACTGAATCCTGCCAACGATCACGTAAATGAGCTTGGAAGCAAATCCCTCCTCTGATGAGCCTTCCTCTAAGAGCCCAGTCCAGGCCAACACTCTTAACTGAATCCTTATGAGAGACCTTGAAGCAGAAGTCCCACTTCAGCCATGCCCAGATTTCTGACTCATCCGGAAACTGAGAAACAGTAAATGTGTATTGTTTTAATCCATTAAATTCTAGGGTCATTTGTTATGCAGCAACAGGAAATTAATGCAGAGAGGTTGACAGAGACTAAGTTGTTAAATACTTTTACTTAAGAAAGGAAACATTAGAGAAATTAAACACTTTACAAAATTTATGGAGGGAAATGACAAGATAAAATGTCTATTTCTGAAGGAGGCCCTGGCTATATAAGAAATGGGAAGATTGGAAGGAAGAAAGAGTAAATGCAAAGATACCAGGTAAAATATTGTAGATAACAGAACGGCCCCAGACTAGGTGGCAGTAGAGGGAAGGAACAGAGGTGAATCTAGTCAACAGATGTTCCTTTCTGCTCAAGTTGATTCAGA
The DNA here is from genome assembly GCF_009829155.1 of Mustela erminea. Taxonomy (NCBI): domain Eukaryota; kingdom Metazoa; phylum Chordata; class Mammalia; order Carnivora; family Mustelidae; genus Mustela; species Mustela erminea. The sequence goes on along the minus strand of NC_045619.1, from coordinate 46,410,791 downwards.
TATGTTGTCTACCTTGGATTCCGGGGCTTCCACCTTTCATTAACTCCTATATATAAATTCCCCAACTGACCAATGTTGACTCACGGGCCCAGACATCTCTACATCCCTAATATTTAGCAGAAAAAATTTACAGGAGATAAGACCTTCCACTCTCAGCAACCTTAAAGATTTAAGGGTCAAAACTATTCAGGGCGGGAAATGATAAGAACAAAAGCAAAAAAAAAAAAAAAAAAAGTAGATAAAAACTTTCAGATCACTGATAAATATCCGAAACCTTCAGAGTGTAACATTCCTCAAGGAACTCAAGGCTACCTTAAAGTCAATGCTTTGTTAGAGGCAAAAGCAATCTAAAGCAATCTTAGTTTGACAACAGGCAGGCCTCCAGGATCCTGCAAGTCTTCTTTAACATATGAAAAAGGCTTTAGAGACTTTATCTCTACCCACCACCCCTCCAACTTAAAAGTATATAATCAATTGCTCCTCATAATCACAGTCAGCTCTTTCTGCTCCAGGGTCCGGTCCCTGTGCTTTAATAAAAGCACCTTTGTGCACTGGGGGGAAAAAAAGACACCAAAATTTGACAAAAAGAAGGGGGTAGGGGAAGTAGGAGGAGGAGAAGTATTAATTCAATGATTGATTTAATGTTCTGGGATGGAACCTACAGCGGGGTTTCAAGGGTAATTTTGTTTCTAGTGGGTGTCTGACTCTATGGGGGTGCCTTTATTGATGAGATAGAGAAACGTGAGCTTGTGGTGCCTACAATATATGGAAGCAGAAATGTCTAGAGAGCAGTTATATGTACAGGAATTCAAGAGGACGCTCTGGACTAGAGGTAAGTGTTTAAAAACCATAAGCAAGCTGATGAAAAACTGAGGGATGAGACTGCCTAGGAGGAGTTGTGGGTGGAGAAGAACCAGAAGTCTGCAACCTAGACCCAGAGAAGTCCATAGTGAAGGAGCAGCTGGAGACTGTCCAAGTACAGAAGGCATGGAAAGAGTGCAACAGGGAAGGAGTCTGCAGGGCAGAACCCAGTGTCAGTGAGACTGAGAGTTCAAATAAGAGAACCCTCAACTTTTGCATAGGGTTTATTTATTTAAAATTTATTGATGGGCATCTGAGCCTGGATATTCAGAAGACCAGATTCAACATGGAAAAGGCTTGGGGATGGCATTCTAGAAGCACTAAGCTAACCATCTTCCCCTGTTGAGCCTTTGAACAAAAATAAAATAATTTTAAAGGATTTGAAAGGGTAAGGAAGATTCGGAGTGCAGGTATGATGGGGCAAACACTGCCTGCCGTGTTGTTTACACTGAATAAAACCTGGGACAAAATGCATGAAACAGCTATTTGAGGACTCTGGAAAATAAGTAGTAGCAGGGGGACTTCAAAGTTCCACAGCATCAGCAGGGAGTTTACCTTCTGTCCCCCTCAGTACTCTCTAGTCAACCCATAGTGGATGCAGACAAAGACGGCGTCGGGGAAAAACACTCTCAACACTAGTTCTGAAAAAGGGAACTCGTGAAGCTAAAAGAGGCTGCAGGAATCTTTCTCCATTTTTCCTCTTTTCTCCATCTTCTATGCTACACCCCAAGCAATGCCATGGCAGCAGAGGCCTTGGCCATGAATGAGAGCTTACAAGGACTCAAAACTCCGCAAGAGGGGAGGCTTTCTTTTCTTTTTTCTTTTTCTTTTTCTTTTTTTCTTGAGGGGAGTCTTTCTTTCTCTCAAGGAAGCTGCCATTCTAAGAGAGTGGAACCAACTGTCACGGCTTTTTCCTCTCCCATCCTCCCCCCAACTTGACCCTGGCTTCAGATGCGGTTGTGGAAATACAAGAAGTTCACTTCAACGATAATGATACAGATAGGTTTAATGTGAAAGGACGGACAAAATATGTATCACGTAAACTCTCATCAAAAGAAAGCCACTATCAACAACACAGACTGCAGAGCAAAGAAAATTACCAAGGACAAAGAGACATACCACAAAGTAATGTAATGTACATAATGATGTAATACACGTAAGAATATATAATAATCCTAAATGTGTATACAATCCCTCAAAAAAGCATAAAAATACATGATGCAAAAACTGACCAAAATGAAAGGAGAAGCAGGCAAACCCGCAATTATAGTTGGGGGTTTTAACATTCCTCTCTCAATAATAGAACTAGTAGACAGAAAATCAGCAAGGGCAAGGTTATAAAGGAACAGAACAACATCACCAACTAACTGGATTTAACAGTATTTATAGAATGCTCCAACCAAGAACACAGAATACACATTCCTTTCCAGTACACACGGGGCATTCACCAAAATAAACCATATCCTGGGTCATAAAACAAACTTAGACATTTAAAAAAACTGAAATTATATACAACATATTCTCTGACCATAATAAAATTAAACTAAGAATCAATAATAGAAAACAAGAATCTTTCCAAGCACTTGGAAATTAAACAGCATACTTCTAAATATCCTTGGGTCAAAAAACAATTACTAAGTTAGAACATGTTTTGAACTGAACTGAAATGAAAATATAACATCATAATTTGTGGGATGTAACTGAAGCAGCACTGTTTAGAGGAGAATCTACAGCATTAAATGACTTTAACAGAAAAGAAGAAAGCTCTCAAATCAATAATCTGAGCTTCTACTTTAAGAAACTAAACAAAACAAAAACAAAAACCTCAGAATAAATGTTAAACATGCAGAACGAAATTAAAAATTTTAAAACAGAAATTATTACATTGAAAATAGGAAAATAAAGAAAAATCAGTGAAACAAAAGCTGATTCTCTGAGAAGAGAAAAACTGATAAAACTCTAGCAAAACTCACAAAGAAATAGAGAAAACTCAAATTATTAATATCAGATAAAAGGAAGGCTATCACTACAGACCCTGTGGACATGAAAAGGATAATAAGGACATACTATGAATCATTCTTTGCATGTAAATCCAACAACTTAGATGAAATGACCAATTCCTCAAACACCACAAACTAATGAAACTCACACCCAAGATGAAATAAGATTTCAAACTGTCCTAACATCATAAAAGAAATTAAATTTCTACCTACAATTATTTTTGGAAAAAAAAAAATCTTCAGGATCAAATGGTTTTACTGGCAAGTTCTACCAGACATCTAAAGAAAAATATAATATCAATTTCACATAACCTCTGTCAGAAAATAGAAAAGGAACACTCCACAAATCATTTTTTGAGGCCAAAATTATACTGATAACAAAAACAGAGAAAGTACTAAAAAGAAAACCGTAGACCAATATTGCTCATGAACACAAATGCAAAAATTCTCTACAAAATATTGGGAAAATTGGGAGAAGGGGGTGAAATTATGGACATTGGGGAGGGTATGTGCTTTGGTGAGTGCTGTGAAGTGTGTAAACCTGGTGATTCACAGACCTGTACCCCTGGGGATAAAAATATATGTTTATAAAAAATAAAAAATTTAAAAAAAATTGGGAAATTGAATGCAGAAATAATACAATGAATAATATACCATAACCAAATGGGGTTTATCCTAGGAATGGAAGGCCTCTTCAATATTTGAAAAGCATAACATAATCTACCATGTTGACAGTCTAAAGAAGAAAAACAACATTGTCATAGCAATTGATGCAGACAAAGCCTTTGACAACATTCGTATCTATTCATAGTTCAAAAGATTAAAAAAAAAATTTAAAAACAGCCTAGGCAAACTAGAAATAGAAGAGAATTTCCTTCAAAAAGGCATCTATAATGAGATGCCTGGCGGGCTCAGTCAGGAGAGCATGTGGCTCCTGATCTCAGCGTCATGAATTTGAGCTCCACGTTGGGTGGAGTGATTACGTAAAAAGTTTAGTAAAATAAAATGTTTTATAAAATTCTTAAAAATTAAAAATAAAGAAAAAGTCACCTACACTAAAACCCACAGCTAACATTGTGCTTAATAGTGAAAAACTGAATGCTTACTTGCCGTATCACAATAGAGGAGAAGGCAACTATGATCCCTTACCACTTCTATATGACATTGTATTAAAAGTCTAGTCAGTGCAATAAGACAAAGAGAAGAAGTGAAAGGCATACATACTGGAAGAGAAGAAATAAAACTGTTCTAGTTGCAGAGGGCATGATTATCTATGTAGAAAATCCCAGAGAATCCACCAAAATCTTCCTAGAATTCATAGGTGAATTTAGTAAGGTTGTAGAATACAAAGCCATTCTGCAAAAGCCAATGGCATTTCTAAAAACTAGCAGCGTTCGACAGAAAATTGAAATTCTATAAAAATTTATAACCATTCCAAAAAATAGAATAGTTAGGTGTGAATCTAACAGATTATTTATAGGATATTCATACTAAAAACTATGAAATCCTGGAAAACAAATCAAAGAAGACCTAAATAAATAGAATGGCATACCCTGTTCATGAATTGTAAGACTACATAATGGTGTCAGTTATCCCCAATTAAAACAAAAATCCCAACAGAATGTTTAAATAGACACAGTTATGCTCATTCTAAAATTTAAAAAAAAGTCAAGATAAAGAGAATAGCTAAAACAATATTGAAAATGAAAGGAAGACTAATACTGCCCAATTCTAAGACTCACTATAAAGCTACAGCAATCAAGATAGTGTGTATTGGCAAGGAATAGATACAGTTCAATGGAACAAAATAGAGATTCAAAAACAGATGAGACAAAATACACCACTTGATTTTTGAGAAATGCAAAAACAACAGAGAAGGATTGTCTTCTCAAAATGACATTGGAACTGTTGTACATCCATATGCAACAAAATGAACCTTTATCTGAACCCACACCTTACGTAAAAATTAACTCAAAAGAGATCACAGATTAAGTGTATTATTACAACTGAAGAAGGATAGTTGGAAGGCAAGCAGGCAGGGACAATGAGTCCCTGCTCTAAGAGGAAACCACCTTTAAAAGGATTTTACAGCATCCTGAAGGAGCTCTCCTACCTTTCCCATGTGATAGATCGGTGGCAAAAACCAAATTGGATGATAGGCACAGGGAGAATTAATCAGATTAAAGCAGCCCTCCAAGGAGCCCAAAAAACCCACAGACTTAGGAACTCCAGTGGCAACCCTCTCCGGCACCCTCCCTTCTCAGCAGTTTTGTACTATGACTTTACCATCCCTCAACACACCTTCCTCTGCCCAACACTCTGTCTGGTCTGCCTCTTCATTCTTCCAAGCGGCATACCAAGAACCATGGGCACCGATGGAAAAAAAAAATCCTGTAACACAACTTTAAAACTTTTTGAAGATAGGAGAAAATCTTCATTACCTAGGGTTAGGCACAGAGTTCTTAGATAGCACACCAAAATCATAATTTATAAATGAAAAAAAAAAAAAAGATAAACTGGACTGGACCAAAATTTTGAAATTTTTGCTCTGTAAAAGACAGTTGTAAAGAGAATGGAAAGGCAAGCTACAGAGTGGGAGAAAATAATTGTAAACCACATATCCAGCAAAGATGTGTAATCAAAAAATATAAAGAACTCTCAAAACTCAATAGTAAGAAAAAAAGCCAATTTAAAAATGGTTGAACACTTTGTCAAAGAGAATACATAAATGACAAACAGGTACATGAAAATTTGCTCAATCCTATTAGCCAATAAAAAAAATATATATATTAAAATTGTAATGTGATACCACTACCCACCTCTTAGAATTGTTAAAATGAAAAAGACCAACAATTCTCAGTGCTGGAGAGTTTCTGTAGGAACTAGAATTTTCATACTTTGTTGGTTGGAATGCAAAATGGCAAAGCCACTATGGAAACAGTCTGGCACTATCTTATAAAGTTAAACGTACATTTACCAGCAATCCCACTTCTACATACTTACCCTAGAAAAATAAAAACTTATATTCACACAAAAATCTGCAAGCAAATTTTGTGCCAGCTTTAGTCATAATTGGCCCCAAATGGAAACAACTCAAATGTTCTTCAATGCATAAGTGGGTCAACTTTGACACATCTATACTTTGGAATATTACTCATCAATAAAAAATAATGAACTATGTATCCATTCAACTTGCCTGAATCTCAAGGACATTAGGCTGAGTGAAAGAAGACAGTCACAAAACATCACATGCTGTATGATTCCATTATATGACATTCTTGAAAAGATACAAACTATAGCGATGGAAAGCACATCAATGACTATCAGTATTTAGGGGCCAGGGGTGTGGGACATAGCATGAAGGATTTCTAGGGGATGACTGACCTTTTAAGTATTGTGCTAGTAATTACATGAATCTATATATGTGTTAAAATTCATACAACCATACACTCAAAGAAGTCAACAGATTATACTATGTTTTGTAAGCTACTTCTTAACTGAAAACTGTATCAAAGCATCTTCTCTCTGACTGCAAATCTATATAGTTAAAAAATGATGGATAAATTTATAGAAGGTAATTTCAGGGTGTATTTGGGAGAAAGCTAGATTTAAATGGATTGGAAAGTGGGAGATAAAATGGAACAACGTGGACAACTCTTCAAACAGCTTTAGGTGTGATAAGAGAATGACAAGGTCAGTGTATGATCAGGAAAGGAGAGTAGGGTTGAGGGATTTGGTTTTTTCAACATAGGAGAGATTTGAGCACTTTTATTCCTTAGAAGGAAGAGTCAGTTGAGGAGTGGCTGAATATATAGGGGAAAGCAGGTAAGATCTGCTTTCCCTCATGATTGGAGGAGTTGGGATCCACAGTACCGGCACCGGGATGAACCTGGGGTTGGAGGAAGGTATTTCTTCAGCTACAACAGGAGGGAGAGGGTAAGGTGGGAAAATCTGGAATGTGAAGGGATCTGGTGGTAGAGGTTGAACAAATTTTTTTCTGACGGTTTCTCTTTTCTTCCTGTAGAAGGGAAGTCCTCTCGTAAGAGGGAGGACAAGAGAGGAAAGTTGGTAAGCTTCAGGCAAATGGAGAAAGACTGAAACAGTTAATATAAAGACCTGGCAGATAAAGTTGATATGTGTAGGAGGATTCCTCATCTCCACAGAGAACTCAGTCTGTCTCAGTCCAGAAGGGAGAGAGTGTCTCACAGAATGTTTAGTAAACAGCTTGTCAAAGATAGTCATCTGCATTTAAAATGTAAGTACTTTGACCACAGAACCAACATTTAACATGCGAATAGCCAGTTTTGATGGTCATAAAATTCCATGATTTAAATTTCATTTTGGACAGACCTTGGTAATCTTTGAAGAAATCTTTAAGAGAGAGGAATGGATGAAATTACAACATTAAGTTAGAGTATGTTATGATTCAATAGTTCAGATTCAGTGTTGGTAATTCGTAAATTGCACATGGTAGAATGGCCTTGCCTGCACCATCTCAGGATAAACCCTTGTATAGCAAATGCTTAAATCAGAGTCAGTAACTTGTGAAAGGAACAAAAGGATGAAGCCATGTTCTCTAGAGACCTGAAAAGGTGAACAATCGAAAAAAGGCAACTTCGTTCTCTGATCATTCTGTGAAAGGATAATCATTGTTTCTAAACCATTGCCAACACTTTTGTCTCTAGAAAGTAGATATAAATGGACAACATCAGGGAAGTCCCCTGGGAATTTCTACAAGAGAAACGATGAGGCTCTCCTTTGATTTGTAAATGCCTCTCAGAAAAAGTTAAAAATACACAGGAGTACTAGCAAAAGCTTATCTAGCAGATGCTATTAATAGTAGTCAGAAAGAAAAGAAATACTTTTTTAAAAAAGCAATGGTCTAGGAGGTAAGGGACCTAGAGTCTAGTGCAAGACATCCTTCACCACCACAATCTATGTGAACTTGAGTAAGTCTCCTCACAGCTTAGCCTCAGTTTCCCATCAGAGAATCAAAGTGGTTCTTGTAGATCTACAGCTAGATTACCATGTGCTGGGCTTCAAGAAAAGAGAAGTCCCAATTCAATTGGATTTTGCCTGATGCTGATTTTTTTCTAAAGAGATACATTTTTCCATAACCACAATAAACAAGTACACTTATTTTTCCACACGGAAAATTAAAAAGTTACAGGTAAAGCTTCACAGTTATACTCACTTTTCTAATTTCTTCTGATTTAATGAAATATTATTATGATGATTTTGCTTCATGTAGGACAGCTAAGATTGCTAGTAGCATCCAGTTCTCCTTGATTGACTCTGCTTTCCTCCATATATCTTTTCATCAAAGCTCTTGTTGCATCTTCAAACCCCTTCCTTACAGAGCACAACTTACATGTTACACAATATAGAGACAGTGACCCTTTGTAATCTATTACTTTGTATCCTCTGAAATGTGTGATTTTTTTTACCTTTCTTTTAAAGACAACAAATGTCCAGACTTTGTGTAAGTTCCAGTTTATAATGTTTTATTACGATTTAGAATTTTTCCAAAAAGAACAAAATTGCATACATAGCATAAACACGCATGTATCAGAAGGACTCAAAAGGTTGTTTCTCACTTTCTTCACTTTCTGTTTCCGGGCAGTAGGTATGTCATTCAGCTCTCACCACCGTTCTTTCCAAATGTCCAATGTATACTATGACTAACAACTACTTTTCTCTGGGTCTAATCAATTAGATGAATAGACCAAGTACAATAAGAGACCCTTTGGGAACAATCCTTAAAGGGGCAGGGATTTCCAGAAACAACATCCTTGGATGTAAGGAGGTTAATATTAAAAATATTCTTGCAGTTGTTTTGTAATTCCAATGGTAATGGTTAACACAAGATGCCACCATAGTACTCATCTCCAGCTATAAAGACCCACAGTAACAGCCCTGAATCTTCCTGAAGAATACTGCGGGCTTCCTGACATGTGATAACTGAGGTCGGTTAGGATAACATCCCAGTTGTAACATATGACCAACCCTACGGTCTTTTAATAGAAAGTTACATGGAAAGAGTCCATTATGGCTGTATCTGTGCCACCAGTTTTATAAAATTCAGTTTGTGTGTCTTAGTTACATTCTAACGACATACATATATGTATGTATGTATATATTTATAGATACAAACATTTGTTTTGTTTTATATCCTGACAACAAACAACCAACTGGACTAAAAAAGAGTTCCATCTTCAAATGAGCAATTATAAAGAGCAAAAAAAAAAAAAATAACGAGAAATGAGAGTTTCTGCAAGATAGTGATTGAATTTATAAAAACTGTAAACCAATAAGGCCGTCTGCCCCCAGAAGACTTGGAGGAGCTTGTCATGGAAGCAACAGCTCCTTCCAGGAATGGTTTTCCTAAAATCTAGTCTGTGCACTGGTTTCTAGGATGTGAAAACATAACCCCACAAGGAAGTGCTGGGTCATTCTCTAAGACTATTTAGATGTTTCATATGTTTGGCCAGTGATGTATCTAGCATATCTGTAAGAAGAAAATTTTTTAAATACTAAAGTCATTAGTCTATTTTCATAGGGTTGGCTCTATTCTTTTCTATATAGAAGAGGAACGGAACTGTACAAGAAGAAGGAATGATTTTAATTAAAGCTTCTTATAAACTTTTTCTGCATATTTATTGATATAAACACTCCTTCACATTTCTTCAAATATTCCATTAGAAAATGTAGTTCTTATTCCCACTTCTAACCCATTGTAACCACTTACTTCTTCTTATTTATCTTATCTACCCAACATTGAGCTATGCAATGGCAAGCTCTATTCAGGGGTCACAGAAGTGCCTGTCATTTTTTTATTTTTTTATTTTTTAAGATTTTTATTTATTTGACAGAGAGAGCACAAGTAGGCAGAGTGGCAGGTAGAGGGAGAGGAAGAAGAAACAGGCTCCCCACTGAGCAGTGACCCGATGTAGGGCTCCATCCCAAGACCGCGGGATCATGACCTGAGCCCAAGGCAGCCGCTTAACCAACTGAGCCACCCAGGCGCCCCTAGAAATGACTGTCATTTCAGGAAAAATCCACTGGGCGCCACGTGCCGGTGGCAAAATTAAAATGAGCGAGTTTCATGTTTCTTGATCTCTGCCCAGCTTTAATCAAGTTATTTTTCATCTGATAAGTATATGTTACAGAGTGGAACATAATACAATTAGGATAGTACCCTTTGGGACAATGTGACTAGACAGAAGTCATAAGGAAGGGATGGGGTCGAGAGCACTGGACTCAGACTCTGCCGGAGGAAGTGAGATTTATGTCAGTTCAGATAGAAGCAGTCAGATGCCCCCCAGTTCCTGAAGAACTGAGCTCAAGGATGTTTGCAGGGGAGGTCCACAGGAGTGAGTACCACTATCTCTTAAATTCTATACCGCCATTAAGAGAAGAACTTCATCAAGATATGCTCTCTGGGGAAACGCTGAAGCAGAGACAAATGACTTGTGGCTGGAAAGCTGAGAAATACTAGCCTTTGCAGAAATCGTAGGAATTGAGTTCCACATGCACTTACTGAGTAATGAAGCAGGACATTTGTAAAATCTTCCCTACTTCACTTGTTATACAAACAACTAAAATGTTATTTATGTATCGTTATGGAGATTATAAACTATTTCTTCATTTTTTAAAAAGATTTTATTTGTTTAGAGAGAGAGTGTGTGTGTGCTCGTGAGTGTGGGAGAGGGGCAGAGGGAAAGCAAGAGGGAATAGCAAGCAGACTTCCGCTGAGCAAGGAGCCCGAAGTGTTCCACCTTGCAACCCTGAGATCATGACCTGAGCAGAAACCAGGAGTCCATACTTAACCGACTGAGCCTCCCCTGTGCCCCATTTCCATCATTTTTATAGTAGAGTTCTCCAGATAACTTGAAAACTGGGATCCAATGGCAAAACAAAGAAAAAATAAGTATTTCAAGAATAATTTTCACAGATTAAGAATTATGTTAAAACATAGCAAAATGAACATTAGAAAACACAAAAATTAAAATACTGTCATAGTAATGATATTACAGAGAGGTAAATGCCTGGATATCAGGACAGGAGAAAAGTGAGAAAGGAGGTCGTCAGTGGCCACTTGGAGAGATCCCCGCCCTGGTCTCCTCTGCCTGCATTTAGGGATTTGGAGAGCACTTGGTAGGCCCCTAAGTCCACACTTCCATTCCATTCTGTCTTAGTCCTTTCCTTCAGCATTTGAAATTAACATCACTGGTCTAACGCACTGCTCTGTCATACTTCATTGAAAAATGAACACCTTCTAGGGAAGGACCATGTAATTAACAGCTATTCTTACCTGGAGTAGAAAGTACTCCCAGATACCTGTTAGCCATTTGTCCCCTGACCTCTCCTACCCCTAATCTTACGTGGCACTTACTAAGACAGTGCAATTTACATACATTATCCTGTTTAACACACAACAATAACTCTATGGTTGTATAGGATGTAACCTCCCTTCTAAAAAGAATAAATTTAAAAAATAAATAATAAAAATAAAGAGAAAGTTGAGGCTTAGAAGGATTAAGTAACTTGCCCTAAGTTTACAGAGCTGGAAAGTGATCATGTGTGGACTGGAGACCTGTCACAACATCCGTGCTCTTAACTACTACAGTGTTCTGCTAAAGGTTGTCTAAAAATACGGCATTCCCTCCCCCCTTTATTTCAATTTTCTCTTAACTCCTCTCCTTAAGCTATTTCATTTTCTTCCAGGGAGAATAAAAATACATAGTCTTGACAACAAGGCCAAGAAAGGAAATTGCTTATAACTTAAAACCACACCTTCATATTGATGGGTTGATGGCCTTTCAAACTAACACTCCATCTTATGTTCGGCCCTCTTTGATTTGGGCATCTTTCCCAATAACCTAGGGATGGGAGTTACGATAGTGTTTGATTTCCCCGCCAGGGTCCATCAGCAGTTGGGGCGTTACTACAGTTGCTCTGCACCCGCCTCTACAGCCCCGTGAGACACTCTCACTCCATGTTCATTTTGTGCTCCTTTCCAAGGAGAGTAGTTTAGAGCTGCCTTAATCCATTCTGCACATTTAAATCAGGGTGTGGACACTGCTTCAGGTCTGAACTAGGGAAAAAATAATTCATGTCCTCCCTGAACTTGGCATTTACTCCAGTGCAATTAAACATACTGATCTAGATTGCTGCATCATGTAAACAGTTACTTTTCCTTTGGTTTTGGTCCATGTGCCTGCAATTTTAACAGACACCAACATCTTCATAACTTGAAATCAAATGAGATTTGATTATGAGGAAAGTCTCAGTAGCCTTACGAGTAAAAACATTATTTAAAAGGGAAGTGCTAATAATGTTTACAATATAAATTTGCTAATTGTCGTTCTGTGGCAAATATCATCGCTATAACAGACACTTTATGGTGATGTTATTTGAGAAAAAGGAATTAGGACATTTGCTCTTAAAATAATAATTTACTGTTAAGTATTTTTTTCAAAGCTATTAAAATCTTTTATGCTGGGAAATATCAATGTAACTCTGAGTGTGTCAGCATTTGTAAGTGCCTTAAAAATGAAGAATGCACTTATAGGCCAAGTAGGATCTTTCAAAATCCCCTTTTAAAGGGAAAAATGGCTTTCTCTACCTTTTTAATTTGACTTTGTAAACAGATTTAAAAGATTTAACAATAAACTTACCATAAAACACAACATCCATGTAATCATTAGTACTAATGGCAATAAATGGGTTATGATGTGTGATCCCATCATCTTATAAAACATGACTTTTTATAATTCATAAACTAGTCTCCATTCTTCAGATATAAGTATGTCTCCCTTTAGGTGTAGTGTTTTTCTATCAGAAAAAAAATGTGTCGTATCCCAAAACTTTATGGTTCTATAAACACTTTGTCTACACATAAAAAGAGAGAAGGAAATGTATACAACCATTCGAATATTCCCAAATTTTCTGTGATGGTTTGTTTTTTTGTTTGGGGGAGGGAAGGAGAATTGGATTACTGGGGGTCTTGATATATTATACCCACTGATTCATATTCCCACCTGATTATAAATGGGTAAGTGGCTCATATTTGCTGTTCCAAGAGAGATGATGACCAGTCAGCAATCAGAGGTCAGAGTTCTGGGTCTATTCCTTAGCCACAGCTATCATGCTATGTATCATATGTAATTCCTTGATCTAAAATAAAGACATTCACCTTATCCCCATCCCTCTAATACTAGAAACTCGTATAGCAATTTCTAACTAGGCGAAGGTTGATACACAACTCCACTACAACTATCGTCATGCCCATGGTGCACAAACTTATCCTAGAGACTATGTTTAAATGAAAGCTTTTCTGCCCCATTTTCATTTCTCTGTAACCAATACAAGTAAATTGGATTGAGGAAGCAGTAGCAAAATCAATTCTACTCTTTACGGTTATGAAGATGAGCTGTAATCTCTTCATCAATGTAATTTAATTTGTTAGAATTTATTTTGCCTAATACATCCGGAATATATTTATTCATTCATTGAACATTTATTGATGGCATAAGAGGCAACAAGTACAGTTCCAGGAAATGGAATTAGGAAAGACCTGAGAGTAGAAGACTCTGCCCTGTTAATGAGTTTGAGTTTTATTTTAAAAAAGAAGGAAATAACTATATTAAAGAATTTTATAAGGGAAGAACATGAGCAGGTCTTTTTTGTTTTTAGAGTTTTACTTCTGGCATTTTCATGAGGGATGGATTTGATAAGAGGATCATAACGTAAGTTACTATATGAGAAATAAGGCAGGGATGAAAGCAGCAAAGAAGGGGTCCAAGATGAGTTAACAGTTTCAGGCTTGCGTGATTGTGGGGGATCTTAGTGTTATTCACAATAATAGGAAATATAGAAAAAAGAGCAATTGTGACAGTTATGCTGAGTAGAACAGATAAATATAAGATGATCATGGGATATCTGGTAACCCCTTGGGAGATTGTACAGAGAGGGACATAAAAGGTGGCGCATAACAATCTGAGGGTTTTGGAGGGGTGGGGGGTGAGGGGTTGGGTGAGCCTGGTGGTGGGTATTATGGAGGGCAGGTATTGCATGGAGCACTGGATGTGGTGCATAAACAATGAATTCTGGAACACTGAAAAGAAATTTAAAAAATAATAAAAACTTTTAAAAAAGGCAGCGCATAAACTCTAGAAAGCACGAACCATAATAAACACTACTCAGTGGAAGACCTAACAGTACAAACTGAGGGATGGCTGGAGAAATAAGAGGGAAGCCAAGAAGCAGTAGTTATCCAGTGGAAATCAGTGAGGAGAACTTTCAAAATCAGAAAGAGAGAAAATTGAATAAATGCCATAAGAAAATATTCACTGGTAAAAAAAAGATATATTACTTACTTTCAAAATCTCACAAACTGGGAGATAGGATGAGGACCAAGTTGGTAGAAAAATAGATGAGAAAGAAAAAAGAGAAGGCCAAGTGTGGACAATGCCTTCCAGAATTTTTACAAGGCACTACGCAGGGTATGGTCTCCAATAGAACATGTAATCTCCAAGGTGATAGGAGTGTGTGATGTTCAGCATACATATAGGTGTGCCTCCTATGTGCCAAAGAAGAAGATAGGTTTGTCCAAGGGCTTTATATCCTTCTTGTGAATTAGCTGTATGAATCCTTTTATGTCACTACAGCCATTCCTATATGTACGTATAAGGCATTTCACTAAGAACTGAAAATATAATGAACCAGCCAGGCATCTGAGCTGTACAGCATCTGGCAATCAATTCGGACTCTGCCACTGAGTTGATCTGTAGTTCTGGTCTCTAGCAAGCCCGTTCCATGCTGTCCTTAAGTTCACAATGGTAGAAAAGTCTGTTTGGGACAGTATGTTTCCTGGGCATGTGAGCTCCTAGGGAGAAACCTGAGTTTTAGATAAATGAGCTCTGTTGAAGTCCATTCTAGCAGTAGCTAAGTTGACTAAGTGTGTCTTGCATGGGTGCCAAGAAGAAATTAAATGTAAAAGTGGGAGACCAGAAACGTCACTGTGTTGTTTCTATTTATTCAATGTATCTTTTTAAATCTTTAGTAGCCTTTATGCCAGGCACTGTCCCAGGTGCTAGGCTGGGCAAGATCTGCAACAGACACAGCAGTAAACAACAAAACAGACAAACATCTGTGCCCTTCCAGGAGCTTACATTTCAACGGGAAAAGGGGAAACCACAATAAACAGAGCAAGAAAGTTAAATACATGAAACGGAAGTTGGTGAAAAACCTCTGGGAAAAAAGTAAAGCAGGAAGAGATATTGTAGTTTGGGGGGGGGGGAAGAAGATGAAATATTAAATAGGATAGTCGGTGAGGACCTCCCTGAGAAAGTTACATTTGAGTAAGAGCCTAAAATTAATGGATTAAGCCATGGAGATACTGGGGGAAAGAGTGTTTCAGGCAAAGGAGAAAGCAAAACAGATGAGGGCAGCAAGTCCCTGGAATTTTCTTAGAACGCAAGGAGACCAATATAGCTGGAGAGAGACAAAAAAGAATAAAGTGATGAGAGATGATATCATAAAGATAATGGGGGAAGAGAACACGATGGAACCTGGGCTAGTGTAAGGATTGTGTTGAGTGATTTTGACCAAGAAAACGGATTCTGTGGAATTCACTGAGAGAAGACATCTTGGAATCTTCAAGAACAACATATTATTTTCCTATCCATCAGTCTACCCTTCCTTTTGAGGGTGATGTTTCTGCAAATGACTTCCCTGATCCTCTTGGCCTCACCATAGAAATCCTTCTTTCTCAAAGACTAGAAAACTTGGCTCTGCATTTCTCTGAGAGAGAAGGTGCGTCTTCAGAAGATACAGCAAAGGCAGTCTTTGTGCCATCCAGAATGCTCAATAGGAAGAAAAATGTGAAAATTGGAAAGAACCTTGTCCAAAGATTAGGCAGAGAGTAATGCACTGAAATCACATTCTGTGTGTTTTAGCAAAACATCCACTAGAAAAAAATAAGGCTTTTACATGAGAATTTTCAAGATATTCCAAGACCTTCACTCCTTTGCAACTAAAATACTACCCAATAAATATATCATCTCCTGAAACAGAATATCATTCTTCGGTTAAAGAAAGAGAAAAAAAAAACACTGAAGGAAAGAAACTTTTGGTGGCTCTTGGGGTACCATCAATATTATTGGGGCACACCTTCTTGGATATTCCTGAAGCAGTATTTGCAATTGAAGTTTATGTATTACATTGGTTCACAGAAGGACTAAAGAATGAGGATAGCTAGGGGAGCATGGGTAGCTCAATAGGTTAGGTACCTGATTCATGATTCTATTTCAAGTCATGATCTCAGGGGATGGGACTGAGTCCTGCACGGGGCTCTGTGCTCTGTGGGGGAGTTTGCTGGAGATTCTCTCTCTCTCACTCTTTCTCCCTCTGTCCCTCCCCGTTCCCCCCTTTCCTCTCAAATAAATAAATCTTTTTAAAAAAATGGGAACAGCTAGGTAAAAAAGCTTTGACACCACTAACTCAATGGTGGCCTTTCCTATTGGAACCAGTATATGATTTCATATAGTATACAGTCACAGGTCTGAAAACATGGGCTTTCATCCTGTCTAGGCTGTTAACTGGCTCTTTACTATTTAAAGTAAATACTGTGTACATTTACTGGCACTTAGTTTTCTTTTTCCTTACCAGAATAGTAAGCATGTGGATGGACAGTAACTACAACTTTCCTTGTTAGGGAGATCTATGAAAATGAGCTGCCCTGGGAAGAGATGAGTCCAGGTTATTGAACAAGCTCTATGCTCAGTAATTTATTAGGATCAATTTACCCTGAGATGTTAATTACACAGTATTGTACCCCCTTCCTCTTTTTGTTCTCATAGACATTACAAACAGACCACAGTACTTTTCCCTACCGAGACCACTGATCAAGGCTGATCACTATTTGTTTATTTGCTTGCTTGCTTATTATTATTTTGCTTATTTATTTGCTTGCTTATTTTGCCCAGTATCTTGGGCAATCACGACCAAATAATTGGAGATGGCACTCAAGTTGAAAACAATCTGCTATCTCATCATTAGCAGAATGATCATCTGTAAGACAACCGTTCCTAGTATAACTGAGAAGAGCACTCACATTCCGTCAACCAATTTCTCCCATCCCTAAAGGGTTCCAGCATGTCATCATTTCCACCCGCACAAAGTAGTTGCTGGCACCCTGAGCATAACCAAAATGGACCTATTAGCTTTTCAGTAAAGAGGACCAGAAAGATAGAATTCATTCCGCTTCTTTATGAAGCCCGCTTCTATCCTGAGAGGAGTCTTCTGTAAAAGAAGCAAACTCAGATATTCAACAAGTAGCAAAATCAATGACTTCTTGATCTTCGTTCTCCCACACACTCACTTTCTCATTACCCAAATCTACAGGAGCTTAGATCAAAAAGTATGTATTTGTTTCAGTTCCAGTGAAAAGTCCTAACAATGTTATTAAATAGCTGTGATGAATTTTAATCTGATGACAGCTTGTGACCCACAAATTGCTGTTTAAAATTAAAATGCATTCAAAATGAAACTGGCAAGAAAACCACAATATTAAACTTGCAATCTGCTGTGAAAAAACACCTATCAAAAGCATGATATTAAATATGAATATGATTAATTTCCATATAACATCTTGCGATTGAAATCTGAAAATGATAGCCCATCACTGCACTGCCTTATTAATTTCAAATTGGATGAACATTTTTTTTTTTTCAAATTAAGAAATCAAAGTCGAGATGGATTGGTTTGTCTTTGGTAATACACACTTTGGCAGAGCTCCAGGTATAACCTAGGGCTATAGACTTCTAGGTTTCTCCTTTGATGAACAAAAGTTCTCATTTTCCTCATCCCAAATGTTCACTTTCAGTAAATTTAGAAATGATTTCCACCTGCTTAGTTTTCAGTTTAATTACAACTTTTAAGCTATAATTATTCAAGATATATTAAATGGAATCTTTAGAATGTCTTATACATTAGTTTAAAAAAAAATTACACTGACATTTTTGACAGATCAGCTAAATCATTCCTAAACTTGTAAGAATCGAGGCTTTAATTTTTTTTTTTTGCAATGGATGTTTAGTGCTACCATTAAGCATAATAATGTAAATAAAATTCAACCTAATGTGTATTTTTTCATTCCAAATTTCAAAACTTAAAGAAGTGCATATGGTAATAAAATGATGCATTTACAGCTGCTTGTAAATAATTTAATGACCAAGTCATAGCTATTTGCTACTTTTCAAAAGGTACCAAAAAACTATTGAAAATTTCACCATAAAACATCATAGTTATAAGAATTAACACGTGTACTTAATTATAGACTTAATATTTCTGTGCATGACTTGTTCAATCCACTAAAATAGCATGGGCTAGAAATAAGAAAGTACCATATTTCACTCTCATTACTGCACACATAGAAAAGGAACTCACCCACTCCTTTTGAAAAGAGACCACAAGAATTGTAATTTTGCAGCCATTATTTTTATTCATTATCCCTGGGGCATAATACATGCTCAATAAATGTGAGCTGCAGGAATGAATGAATGTGTGACTGGGTGACAAGCAAATGGATAAAATATCTAATCTTTGCTTGCTACAGGGCTACTGCACGGACAACTGCTGTCGCAGTAGGGTGCCTAAAATCTCTGCCATATTCTATTTTGGTACGTGTGTGTAAAAATGATAAAGGATTCCGTCCAGCAAGTCCTTGCATTACACAGAGGCTGCGTGTATCCAAAAAAGCAGGATCTGTAGTGACATTGCATATAAAATTCCCCAGGTACTCCCTAAGGTTTACTCCCATTCGAAATCTAATATCGGTTCTGATACCAAATATATTTATATTTGGGCGCAATCTCACTGTCACTCTTGGCTAGTCCTCACCAAATCTGTCCCAGGGACAGTGCCTACCCCGGGGGGTTGCCAGCCTTAAAACTGTGACTGGGTTTTTGTTGGGTGCCCTCGGACGCTGACCACGATGCTGAAAGCGAAGTGAGGGTCCTATTTTAAACCTTTCCTCCCTCTTATTGGCTTAGAAAATTCGAGTGACAAGAGCAGGGGCCAAAGGAACCTGGAGCGGCATCATTAACGTGAACCATGTATTTCGATCTTTTGGGCGGAGATGAGGTCCTTCAGGTTGTAGCCAATGCATCTCTGTGAGCTCTCGCTAAACCCAGACACCTTACGGATGTAGCCGCTGCAGTAGAAAAGGTTACATCCAGCAGGATGTCTTGTCTGTCTCCTGAAAAACTGGCAGTCAAGTGCATAGCCTAGAAACAGGATCAGGGAGTCTAGATGCAGGGGAAAGGAGGGGGAACCAAACCTGTGCTCCTATTGACAATGTTCACTATGATTCGTACGAGGTAAGGACAAATCAAGAGCCGGTTTTAGCTTAAGTTTTCAGCCTCAGTCTTCCAACAGGTGCACAAACTCCCTCACCCCTTGCCCGTCAGTACTGTCCTGCTTTCTACGGCTTCCTCGGCGAGGCAAGCTTTTCCTAGAGTCCTCAAGCATGTGCAGTTTCCCAGCTCATCCACAGCTCCGGCTCTGCGCCCCGCAAGCCCTTACCTGCAGCGTGAAGATTCAGAAGCAGGCACAGCGCGGGGAAGCCGACCGCGGTCCGCATAGTGTTCGCACGGAGCGGTGGAGGAGGAACTCCGCCGCGACCCCACTTCAGGCAAAGTGTGCCTAGAAAGAGCCACCACCGAGGGTCTTCTGGTCTCCGGGTTTCATTCTCGGGTCCTGGCTGGGTTGGCAGAGCGGTCTGTGGCGCTGGGCGCCGGCAGAAGCCAGCACCGGCTTCGCCTCCCGAAGAGATGGAGAGAGGAAGAGGAGGAGGAGGAGGAGGAGGCGGTGGCTGGGAGGGGGGCGGAGCAGGGCAGGGGCGAGGCGCTCGGAGGCGGCTACTGCTCGGCCTTCTGCAAGCCCGCAGCCGCGGCGGCGAAGGCGGGGTGGACTCCCGCGCCAGTCCCGGAGCCCTCCGCGCGGGGCCAGCGCCGCGCCACCAGCCGCCAGACGCGCCGCGCCTACTGAGCATGCCCGGCGCTGGCCCTCGCGCCGCACGGAGTTTCGAAGTGAAATTCCACCTCTCCGGGTCTTCGCGGCGGCTGCGAGGGGGGCAGGCTCCTCGGCGGGGGGCTGCCTCCTCGGCGGGGGGCAGGCTCCTCGGCGGGGGGCTGCCTCCTCGGCGGGGGGCAAGCTCCTCTGCTGTTGCTCGGAAGGGTCTGTCCACGACTTGGGGGTGGGTTGGAGGGGGGGATCGAGGAAGGCCTGACCCGAGGAAGCAGAGGCCCTCAAGACCCACCCTACCCTTTCACCTCCACGTGGACAGAGCTCATGGCTGGCGAAGAGTGACCCGCTTCCTGGGGCTGCCTGCAGGAGGAGTCGTCCGTGGTATCCTCCGCTTGCTGAGCCTGCTGAGCACGGAGGGTTGCCTGGGAAAGCTTCCCAAAGCACCTGCTCAGCACCCTGCCCTGAGGGGGGTGCGGGGTGGGGGATGGCCATGGGTGTCTTCTTTCTAACAACTGTCCCCTTTTCCTTTCTCCTTCTTCTCTCTCTAAATCAGTACCTGTATTTAAACTTTCTCCTGACTCCAGTCCAAAGCCTATGACCATAGTGACAGAAAGAAGTGAGGCCATACTTTTAGACTAGTAGGATATATCTGTGTAATTGATGTGATCATCTTGAGTCTCCATTTTCCTTTCTAAGGTGAAAGGTAATAGAATCACCCGTGTAACTGGGCTCCTCTGGTCTGGTCTGTGTCTCTAGGTGGACTACAGCAGTCTGTGTAATAGGGGTGGCCTCCCCGCTCCAAGACTTAGTAGTGTGGAGATCCTTATGTTAGGCTAGTGGCTAATTACTCCTAATCATAAAGTCCCCCGGTCAGACCTCTCCCTTAACCATCCCAGGAGCACTGACCCTTCTGCTTCTGTGTCTTCATGGGATGCCCCCGCCCCTTTCACTTGCATCACCAACAGCTCAAGCTGACAATGGTCTATCTTGGTCTCATTTTTCCAGAAAGCCTTAGCCCAACTCCGGATTACAGTGATAATTCCTTTCCACACATAAATGTATGTATACACAACATTTGCTTAGCATTGCCTCATTTTTTTTTTTCAGATACTCATATAGCTGTGATTCCTTCTGCAACACAGGTGAAAGCTCCAGAAGAATTTCTGCATCTTTGTATCACTTAAATTGAATAAAGCCTTTCTAGGCAAATAAGAGGTACCAATAAAAGCTTGTTGAATTGAACTGCATATTTCACTTAAGCTTCCTTCCTCTGTCCACTCCGAATTAGAACAATTAATGGGAAATATGCTACCCATAGAGCTTAAATTAGGCAGATCTCAAGATCTGATCAGTCCAGCTGTGTCATTTCCTTTATGATTTATTTCATCTCCAGCACTGGCAGACAAAGCCAGGAATTGCACTGAAGCAGGTGGGAGAAGGGAAGAAAGATATTTATTTTTAATATTAGATAGGTCTTCGTTGCTGAAAATAGAAATCTATGCAGCTTCTTTTCCCCACCCCTTGACAGCCCTACTCTGGTGTGCCTCACGCCATATCTGTGGACTAACACATCCCAGACCCAAACCACTCTGTGCTGCAACCTCTTCCCCTATTCTAGATTCATCTTGCCCTGGTCTCCTCTTCCCATAGTGTGCATCACTTTTTAACCTTCCCCAAGAATTACTTTCCAAATCTGCCATATATTGTCTGTTTCCCTATCCTATTCCCACTCCCTGCAGTGGAATCTGACCTAAAGTGGCAGAGATCTTTGACAATTTCATTCACTAATGTGTCACAACTGATGAGAACAGTGCTTCTCACAAAATAGGTGCAAAAAAAAAAAAAAAAAAAAACCAAACCACATTAAAAGCAATTGGTTGATAAAGGTGACCATTGGCCCTGCTCTTTAGAATTCATATTAAGTAGATATTGGAGATCATTTCTTTAGCTGTGTTTAAAGCTCACAGCAGTAACTTTTTTCATCTAATATCTGGCACTAGAGTTACTGTATAGAGTTGGGGGAGACAACAGTAGCCCACTTACAACGGGTCTGCTTCTCTTCTTTTCTTCCTTCCAAAAAAAGAAAGCAAAAGAAAAACAAAAGCAAAAAACAAACAAAAGCAAAACAAAACGAATTACCAAACTTACACAGGTCTCCAAGATGAAAACGCAGGTATGGTAATGAAACAATGCTACAGCTATGTCCTGAACCCCTTACTCTCCCACAGATAATTCCAATATTTTCGGGAGAAGGGGAGGAACATTTGAAGTTTCAAATAATGTAATGGGCTGTGACTTTGCCAACAAGCAATTGGCTAGCTATTTATTTTGCCCAGGGGTACAGGTAACTGAATTATTAAACTGTGCTTAAAAATCCCCTTAGCAGCCAATTTTTCCAATTTCCAGTTTGACTAGATATACTATGAAAATAGCTCAGCACAGTAAAAATAACCTTGAGTGAGTTATAATTTTGGTGACTGGACATTTATTATTAATTTACTTGAAGAGGATAAAGAAGGGAGAAAAATTCATATCCCTTGGTAAGTCGATCTAATATACTTCTAATGGATTTGATCCCCCGACATGTGAAGACAAAGGACAGTAAGTGAATTAGCCAATTAGTGAAAAAGGCAACCCCTTAACTCTCTGAGAAATACTCCCTGTGAGTCCATAGATGCTGCTCACCATTGACTCTCTGATCTAACACTAGTGAAGGCAATTTGGTATTCTAGTGAAGCTCAGTTAAAACACTGCACCAAGGTTTTAAAAATCAGTTCTAATTCAGAGAGGCACAGAAATTAATACGAGAGTACCACAGAAATTAGCACAGGCCCACAGAGCTGTATCCTAAAGGAAATAATTTACATTTTGAAAAATAAATGGAAAACTAGGAACACATGGACTTTTCTTCCTTAGTAGATGTATAATCTCTATTTCTTAAGACATGAGATTCAGGGAGAATTTATACAGAGGCGAAGCCTTCCAAAGCTTTTATTCAAAACAAATTTAACTGTTTTGAGCTCCCACATGAACTTGTCTATAAATGGATGAAGGTCCTTCATTCTGGCCATCTTTCCTTAGAACACTTTATAAATAGAGAAATTAGATCTACTGACTGTTAGTGTCCTAAGTTATTTAGATTACTATTATTATTAAATGTAATGGTATCTAACATTGATTGAATGTTTCCAATGTGACAAGCTCTATTCTAGCATATGGATGTCCCCTTTAAACTTGAGAATATCCCCCCCCCAGGGGGCATTGCCATCACCTCAGGTTAGAGATGAGACAGTTCAGGCACAGAGAAGTAACTTGCTCAAAATCAAGTAGTAAGTAATCAACCACAAGGTAAGTTTGTAAAATTAGGATGCCTGATCACATCATTTGATTGCAAACCACGACACTACACTACTGCATATACAATGAGTATATATGGTGTCTGCTGTGGATGGCTCTGTAGAATTAGATCAGAGCCAAAGCAGGAACTCCTGACCCTAGATCTGGCAGGAGAGCTCATGACGAGAAACACCCATAGGAGAAGGTCTCCAAGAGGATGAAACATTGCTCATGGCAGTAGTCTCTGGGATCTAGAAATGGTAGGATGCTTAAGGCAAAGTAGAGCAGAATAGAGGAAATGATGTGTTCTGGGGAAGGGGTAGCAGAGGTGCGGACATGTAGCAGGCAGGAAACTGAAGACTGAAGAGTAGTAAATGAGCGGAGTCTGTTTAGCTAGGTGGGTTCCAACGGTTCTACACGTAGAGAGCGGCTGTGAGACGCAAAATAGTGAAATGGATTCAAGGAACATCTGAATGTGTAGAGGAACAATAGAGGACAGCGACCAACACAGTAGAGATTTGTAACATGTTTCCCCTGCCCCATCCTTAACACAGTCATTTTATCAATCCCAAAGTCTTTTTCCTTTTGTCTGAGAGACATCTATGTAGAAGAGAGAAAAAGAAGAAGAACAAGTTAATTTTACATAGTAAGAAGTTGATGTCAGTTAAACTATAACTGAAGTGATGGGAACTAAACTGTATTCTGCATGAAAAGGAGTGAGTTGGAAATTCATGGGCGAAGATACCGTGTTCAGGGGTCTGGAATCATCATTAATTTTTAAAAATATTCTCTCAACCATAACAGGGCAGAACAATATAGCCTTCTATATGAACATACAGTGAGGAAAGCAGTGAAAGAAAAAAAGGGCACTAAGAATGAGAAGGAAAAGCACTAATATTTACAAACTGTATGTTTTCCCATTGGATTCTCACAGAGAGTTCTAAGGAGTCTTACTCCCCTTTTATGATGAAGGAAGAAATGGAAACTCAGTGGGGCTAGTGATTTGCCCATGGCCATTTAGTTGGTAAACGGTGAACCTGGGATTAGAACTCTAGAGCCCTAGCAAGATGGGGTTAACGACTATATTGTACTACCTCCCTGATTAATGAAAATTAATTTACTTCATGGCTTAAATAGAAAACATGGTATTTTTAACCCAAGAAACAGACTTCAAGCTGAATTGATGACAATTAAAATTTGTAGCCTAACACAGCTTTAAGAGTTATTTATTTAGTGTTTGATACACACATAGACACACATACAACAATGTCTATTCTAAGAAAAAAATGAGGTACCCAAAATAAGATATATATTTTTCTATACATATGTGAAATAAATATCCTAGTAAAACATAAAATAGCAAAGACAGAAAGCATACAGGTATCTATGGATTCTACTATTGGTTCATCATTAAAATTTGATTCAAAATGAGGTATGAACTTTCCTTGGAGCTAGCCCTTAGTACCAGTGTATTATATTGTCATCTTTTTCTTCTTTCCCTCTGGCACTGCAAAGGGCAGATTCATCCAAGATGTCGGTAATAGATTTACAAACTGCTGATTCTCCTGCATTAGCTCTTTGTCCGTCCCAAGACACTAATTAGGCTGCACTTAAACCATCCATCATCCTGAGCAGCACACAGATGTGAGTCTTCTATTATGGCTTACCCTAGCTACTTGGGACCAGTCAAACACATTTTCTACAGTGCTGGGTCACTGTTGTGGGTTTCCTTGAATGAGGCCACTTTGGAACAACTCATTCACCCAACCACCCAAAATACTTAGAGTAACCTGGCAATGTATCTATGGCTTGATTAGATCATTTAATCCCAATCCACTCTCTTTCAATGTTTTCTCACATAACTATAAAATGCTGTAAAAAGAACATCTCCCGAATAGGGGACTTCATGTCTCTGTCACTGACACCTCACTCTTTGAAACCCAAAGTCATGCTTCCATGCTTCTTTCTGTCTTATACATCCTTCTTCCCCTCACCCTTGCAGCTGTGTGTCTACAGGGGGAAGGGGCTAATTCATCAGTTTACGGCTTGGTTTTGAGAAACGTTTTTAGATTAAAATATTCCTTTGTGAAAGACCTTTACGACAGGTAAGGGAGTGTTAGAGAAATTCTTATTAAAAATGATCAGACTATAACACGGCCACTAAATTTTCCTAAATAGCTAAGCCGTCATGGTCTATGGCCATAATTTTGACTCGTTCATCAGAATCCATGTGTTCTGGGACAATGCTTAGTGTCTTTATTCATGAATACACCAGGAAAAATAATCTGAAGTCAAGTTACAATATGATATGCTATGTCCCATACATTCCAAAACCACTGGCATAATCTGCTGATGCATCATTTAATTTCACAGAATTAAATAAATATGTATTGAGTACTCATGATGAGCCAGGAAGTGTTTTTAGTACTTGGGATACCTTGGTGAATAAGCTAGATAAAAATTCCTGCCCTCTTGGAGCTTACATTCTAGGAGGAAGGAATACACAGTTACCAGTAAATTTAAGAAATAAGCAAATTATATAGTATGATAGGAGGTGATAAATGCTATAGGAAAATGTAAAAGTAAATCAAAGGAAGGGGAATTGGGGGAGTCATGCTCAGGGAGAGGATGTGAGGACAAAGAGTTTGCCAAATAAAATAGGGTCTTGGAGGAAAGTCATGTGAAGAATGGGAGCATTGAACAGAAACCAGGAGTTGGTAAAGGAATTATCAAAGAGATATCTTGTTAAAACAATTTGCTAGGAGGAGAGAAGAGCTACAGCAAAGCTTTCTTGGTACCATAGGAATATTAACCAATCTGAAAAAGCATGCTGTGTTAGAAATAATTTCCAGCATACCTTTAAATATATTAAATACATAAGAAGAATGCAGTTGAAAAAATGCCAAATTAGACTAAATAAATAATTCTCTACCAGAGCATTTTATTAATTCAAGTTGTACTGATTTTAAATTACAATAATATAACTGTGCAAATAACAAAGCTATTTGGCTCAGAAATTATAACTGCTCAAGGCTAACTGAGAGAGCAACTCAGAATTCTACTTTTTTTTTTTTTAATGTTTTTGGTAAACATCGTGTTAACTGAGTAAAAGAAACACTTGATTAATTTGGAAATATGGGTGCATAATGTGACACTTTAGACATCTTAGGAACTTAGAGAAAAATTTTGTGAACAGCTTTTATAATCAACAACTTAAAAAAAAATCAATCCAATGTATTTTGGACGAGAAATTTAAGCAAGAAAAAAATGAGAAAAATACCCTAGCAAGCATTTTTGTGATCTCAGCTTCCTGCTTGGCAATTGGCATCAAAATATTTGGGTTAGGTGTTGTTCAAATGCTGGAGAATAAAGATTTCACAATTACTCTGTATGTTAGAATAGCTTAAACAAATAATTTTGATATTTTTATTATTTGGGGATAGAATAGGTGGCCTCATTTTATATTTTAACAAAATATATTTTTTATTCAATTCCATGTAATAAATGCCCACCAAAGTACTACTTTGTTATTAACAAATGGAGAGAAAATATAAACCATTCCTCTTGCAAGACTCATCTGGATCCCCTAGCCTTAGAAGTACTCTAGGAGAAAAGGTAAGCAACTGGTCCAGATTTTGACTGCAGAACTTAAATTAAAATCATATTTTGTATTAGGTCTATGTGAAACCTGATGATCACAAAGATTGGAAAACATACTCCTTTCAAACCAAATTCATTTACAAATTTGGAAATAAAATAAAATTTAACTACTTTTGAATCAGCCATAAACACAATTAGGCAGCAGTCCCAATTTACCTCACTTTTTCTAGGAAGTGGGCAAAAACAGGCACAATATTTCTAAAGTTTTCCTTTACCCAATTTAATTTTCCTCAGTCTGAAGTTGATTATTCTAAATTACAAAAGGAAAAACATCCATTGCTCAACAGACAAAACAGAAAAAAAGACAATAAAGTGTGCCCACAGATGCTACTAAGTGGTGGTAAACATGGCTAGCATTCTGTTGGGTGTACTCAAATCCCACTTTGGGTTTATAAGTGTTTATGCACTCATGTACTTAAAATTATTTTTCATTTTAGCATAATTTTTACATCTCTGGGATCATACTGTAGATTTGGAGGCTTTTCTTTACCTCATAGTATGGTGGGAACGTACTTCCTCATCAATATTTTTCATTGTTAGTTCGCACTGCACTCTAGCATCCTATTTTTGACCTAGTTTTTAGAGACCTTCCTCAACTGCTGTTGAAAAAGAAGAAAAGGCATTCCAATGATGTTCACTTACCCTCTAAAACATTTGAAAACATGTACAGGAGAATGAAAGGTATATTTCTAACATGGCTGTTCTAGGCTGATGAAGCCATTGACCTGTTAAAAGAAGAAATTCCAAAGTGTCAAAACCAGGTGTTGGGAATGGGACATCAGGAACTCTGAGTCATACCTCAACCTGTAGCAAATTAGGAAGAACCTAAATGTGTACATTCCAATTAGGGCTCCTGCCTTTTCTAAGAATGGTGTCTAAAAACAGAAGGTAAATGAAAAGACTTTGTTCCCTTTTTCATTATCCCTGGATAACTCAGTTGACTAACACTGAAATTACCATCACAAGAAATACTGTTGGGTAAAAAAAGACTGTAAAGTGAACTGTATAAATGGGAATTATAAGTAATTGTGTTATCTCCTTTCCTTTTAAAAATTCCTTTTCTTTGCTTCTGATCTCTTTTTATTCAAAACAAACAAAAACCTTTAACAATATAGCTATCCTCTCCTGCTCCTCCTCAAATGTAATGACTACTATGATTTTTATAGTCTATCATTCCTAATCATGTTTTTGAATTTTATTGTAGGTATCCATAAACAACGTGCAGTATTTTTTTATTTTGGAATTTACGAATTGGCATTATATCCCATAGAACTAAATTGTTTCCACTTTTTCCTCCGTTACAGTTTTTTTTTTAATTTAATATATCCTTGCACATTTTCCAAGCATATTTACCTTTGTTTCTCTAAAGCATCCATGTGAAAGTTATATTGCTCACTCATAGGCCATAACCATCTTTGCCTTTACCTCAAATCACTGGATCTC
This sequence comes from Mustela erminea, assembly GCF_009829155.1. NCBI lineage: Eukaryota > Metazoa > Chordata > Mammalia > Carnivora > Mustelidae > Mustela > Mustela erminea. The sequence goes on along the minus strand of NC_045619.1, from coordinate 46,382,457 downwards.
TCCTTATGGTACCAATTTGCATTCTTAATATCAATGTATAAGAATACCAGTTTTCCTAAAGACCCACACATAAGTATCAGACTTACTAATTATTTTGCCATATCAATGCATATGAAATGATATCTCACTTTTAAAATTTGTCTTTTCCTGACTACAAATAAGAGCATGTTTGAAAATGTTTAATGAACAATAGTGCTTCCTATTCTGTAAATTGCCTTTTTGTATCCTTTGCCTATTTTTCTCCTACTAATTGATTTTAAGAAGTTCTCTATATATTCTAGAAATTACATAATAAGCATTTGATTTTTATTATGTTGCAAAAATCTTCTGTCATTATGTGACTTTTCATTTTTATAGTATGCTTTGGTCAATAGATCTTAATTTTAATGTAGTCATACTTCATTATCAGTCAATCTGGATAGAGGTTTATCGATTTTATTGATATTTTTCACAAAACAGGGATTTGTTTCATGATTTTTCTCTTTTTTGTTTTTAATTTCAAAGATTTCTGCTTTATCTTTATCCTCTCTTTTGCTTGATTTTGATTTAATTTATTCCTTTTTCTATTTTCATTGATTTGTGAAAATGTTTTTAGTATGTCAGTAATTACTACTTCAGTGCTTTCCACCAATTTTCTTTTTTTTTATATAGTTTATTTATTTATTTGACACAGAGAGAGAGAGAAAGCAGAGCAACAGGCAGAAGGAGAGGGAGAAGCAGGCTCCTCACTGAACAGAGACCCTGGTGCAGGGCTCGATCCCAGGACCCTGGGATCATCACCTGAGCTGAAGGCAGATGCTTAACCAACTGAGTCACCTAGGTACCACTCTACCAATTTTCTTATTTGTATTTTCATCTTCACTTAATTAAAATTAATCTCAAATTTCTTACATAATTTTCTTTTCAACTCATAGGTGATTTAGAAGTGTGTTGTTTTATTTCTAAATATTTGGGGGATTTTCCAGTTATTTTCGTTATTATTTGAGTGAATTCCATTATGGCCTGAGAGCCTGTGCTGCATGATGTCAAGTATATATCTATATATCTATATATCTATCTATCTATATCTATCTATCTATCTATCTATCTATATATATATATATTAAGGATTTTTAATTTATTTATTTGACAGAGAGATACACAGTGAGAGAGGGAACACAGGCAGGGGGAGTGGGAGAGAGAGAAGCAGGCTTCCCGCTGAACAGGCAGCCCGATGCGGGGCTTGACCCCAGGACGCTGGGATCATGACCTGAGCTGAAGGCAGATGCCCAACGACTGAGCCATCCAGGCGCCCCGATGTCAAATACCTGAACTTTGTTAGAGACTGTTTTATACCAAGAATATAGTCTATCATGATGAATGTTCCATGAGTACTTGAAAAAAATGTGTATTCTGTGTTGTATAGCATGTTCCAGAAATGTTAATCAGGTTAAGTTGGATTCATAGTGTTGCTCAGGTCTTCTATATCCTTATTGATTTTCTTTTTTTGTCTACTTGTTGTATCGATTCCTGAGAGACGAGTATAGAATTCTCCAAGCACGTGTGTGGATTTTTTTATTTCTCCTCTGAGTTCAATCAATTTTTGCCTCATATATTGGGAAGATTTCTTGTTAGGTGCATGTAGGATTGTTACATCTTGGTGAATTAATATTTTAATCATTAGACAATATTTTCCAGAAGCCTTTTTATCCTTGAAATATTTCTTGTCCTAAAGTTCTACATTGCTGACACTGAAGCTGCTCCAACTCTTTCTTGATTAACATTTATAGAGACTTATCTTTTGACCTTTTTATGTCTTTATTTTTAATGTGGGTTTCTTATAGACAGTGTATAGTCAGGTCTTCTTATTTTGTTTAAATATAAGCTAACAATTTCTTTCTTTTTTTTTAAGATTTTATTTATTTATTTGACAGACAGAAATCACAAGTTGACAGAGAGGCAGGCAGAGAGAGAGAAAGAGAAGCAGGATCCCTGCTGAGCAGAGAGCCCGATGCGGGGCTCGATCCCACGACCCTGGGATCATGACCCGAGCTGAAGGCAGAGGCTTTAACCCACTGAGCCACCCAGGCGCCCCTAAGCTAACAATTTCTGTTTTAATTGGTCTGTTCAGAGCACTTATATTTAATATAATTATTGGTATATTAGACTTAGCGCTACTGTTTGTTTCTTGTTTTTCACTTCTTTTTATGATCATCTATGCCTCTTTCTTTCTTTTGGATTATTGGAATATTTTTAATATTCCTTTTAAATTCATCCACTGCATTTTTGATGAGTTTTCTATGTATCATTTCTTTCTCTTCCTTCCTTCCTTTCTTTCTTGAGAGACAGAATGTGCACATGCACCATTGTAAGCGGGAGGGCAAAGGGAAAGGGAGGTAAAGAAAATCTTGAACAGGTCCACACCCAGTGCAGAGCCCCATGTGGGGCTCGATCTCATGACCCTGAGATCATGACCTGAGCCAAAATGAAGTGTAGGACACGTAACTGACTGAGCCGCTCAGGAGCCCCTCTTTGTATCCTTTCCTTCGTGGTTGCTCTGCAGAGTACCTCCCTTTCACAATCTACTTTTCAGGTAAATCTGTCATTTCAGGTAAATGTAGATGATGTACAACCATAGAGTTTCCTTGAGCCTGCCTCTTCCGTTCTATTATATCCACTTTAGATATATTGAAAACCCATCCAACAATGTGGTAATTTTTGCTTTTAAAAGTCATACATATTTTGAAGCTCTTAAAAAATGTAGTCTTTTACAGATATCTACCATGTATCTTGCTCTTTCTTCTTTTTTTCCCCCGGTTGAAGGATAACTGGTAGACCATAAAACTGTACATAGTCTATCTTCTAGATAATGTCTCTGCTTTCTCCAACTTTTAAGATTTTCCCTTCCATTTGATTTTAAGCAGTAATGGGTCTCGGCACAAAAATTTGGTTTTGCTTTCATTTACCCTGCTTGGGTTAGTGAGCTTCTTGAATATATTTATTTACAGTTTTGCCCAAATTTGGGTAAAGTTTAGCCACTATTTCTTTTCTTTTTTTTTAAAGATTTTATTTATTTATTTGACAGACAGAGATCACAAGTAGGCAGAGAGGCAGGCAGAGAGAGAGAGAGGAGGAAGCAGGCTCCCTGCTGAGCAGAGAGCCCGATGCAGGGCTCGATCCCAGGATCCTGAGATCATGACCTGAGCCGAAGGCAGTGGCTTAACCCACTGAGCCATCCAGGCACCCTAGCCACTATTTCTTAAGGTACACTTTCTGCACCAATGTCTTTCTCCTCTCCTTGTATGACTCCAGTGACATAACTGCTATCCCTTTTGATATTGACCCACATTCTCTGAGGCTCTGCTGATATTTTTCTATCTGTTTTTTCCCCCTCTGTTCTTCAGATTGTACCTCTTTCATTCTATTATTAATTTCACTGACTCTTTTGCCGTCTTGAATCTACAATTAAGCCCATCCAGTGAATTCTTAGAAAACTGTGTCTTCCAATTCTAAAATTTCCATTTGATTATTTTTTATAGTTCCTGTTTCTTGGCTAAGAACCCCTATCTTTCCACTCATTGCTAGTATGTTTAACTGTATTAGAAGTAGTAGCTGCCTTGAAAAGGCTGTTAGGAAGATGGCGGAGTAGGAGGACCCTGGGCTCAGCTCTTGCCGCGTTGTCACCTAGAGAACACCCCCATAGGCATAAATAACTTGAAAAGCAAACAGATAGCTGGGAGAATGGACTTTCCACTGCCAGACATAGACAAGAGGCCCCAGCGAAGCAGATCCACCCTGTCCAATTGCTCTCGGTAAGATCCATCAAAGCACTGCCACAAGGCTGACAGTTTGTGAATGAATGTTGGGGTTCGTTATCAAAGGAATGAGACTGAGACAAAGTGAAAGTTATGCAAAGCTTTATTCTATGCCAAGCATTAAAAGTCAGACTGACCAGCCAGGGCTGCCTCCGAAGACAGTGACGACTCCCAATCTTACAGGCTCAAGGATCAACTGACCAGTCAGGGCCACCTCTAAAGAGAGTGACCCCTCCCAGCCTCACAGACTAATTTTATAGAGCAAAGGCCATGGGCTTAAGCCTGGCCACATACAGGTGGCCAATGAGATTGTAACATACACAGAAAGTTGCATAGTCATGTTAAGCCACACACAGGTGGCCAGTTGAATTACAATTTACCCCATAGTGGCTGTTTGAACTAGCCTATCACTCTGGTCAGAATTGGCACCCAAGTTTGTTGCCCAAAAGGCGAGGTTTACATTCTTTGGTGGTTAGGGAGATAGTATGTGTGCTTTTTACTGATTGGATGTCTCCACTTGGCCTGACTCATCCTTGTATTCTGGACTCTGTTATTAGGAACTGGCCGACCATATTTTACTGGTTTCTTGGACTTGTTTTTAAGCAAGTTCCTCTTGGTGGTGTTGGAGGGGGTGTGTGTGTCAATTTAAGTTTACTGCATAAACAATGAAATGGCTGTTTAGCCAAGATGGAGTCACTCTAACTAAGTAGGTCCTTAACTGTGACAGCCCAGAGGAAGGCCAGCACCACTCCAGAAAGGGTCCTGCCCCAGGAGAGTTGGAGGACAACCACATGCCAGTCTGCCTGCAAGACCCACCCACCACCAAAATCTTCTCAGGGTACAACACGGGAAAATGCCTGCAGTTTGGGGCTACTTCATCTCTGGTAGATGCCTGGCCTGATTCAACTCAAGCCCAAGGCAGCCTCCAACTAGCCCACTAATACCAGGGGGACCAGACCCTGCCCACAACAGGCAGAGAGCTAACGCAGGCAGAACTGAAGGCAAACACTACAACAGCAGGACACCCCTGGGCAACACACGTAGGAGACACCCCTGAAGTGCCAGTTTCTGGGGAACAGGGCATATTGCACTGTGGGACCTCATTGTCATAAAGCCACAACTTCCATGTGCAGGAGACATCGCTGACTTTCCTAACACAGAGAAACAGACACAGCAATAGACAGAATGAGGATACAGAAGAATACATCCCCAATGAAAGAACAAAAACAAATCGCAGCAAGAGACCTAAGCAAAATGGAGATAAGAAACGTGTCTGATACTGAATTTAAAGTAACATTCATAAAGATCCTCCCTGGAATTGAGAAAGGAAGCAGACCCTCCACCATGAGCCCCTCCACTCTCCACCATGAGACCCTTCACCAAGAGATGGCAGCCTTAAAGAATGAATTAGAGCTACTGGACTTACTGAATGGAAATAAAAATAGACCACCTGGAATAAACAGCAAACAAGAGGAAGTAGAAGAACAGATCAGCTACCTGGAGGACAGTGTCTTGGAAAGTAATCAAGCTGAGCAGATGAGAGTGAGGAAAAAATACACAAAATGAGAACAGACCTAGGGAACTCAGCAACACTGTCATGCATAACAGTCACATGACAGGGATCCCAGAAGGAGAAGAGTGAGAAAAGGGGGCGATTTGTCTGATGAAAGAATAGCTAAGAACTTCCTAAATCTGGGGAAGGAAAGAGAAATCCAGATCCAGGAAGCACAGAGAGCCCACAACAAAACCAACCCAAAGAGGTCTGCACCAAGACACAAAGTAAATAAGATGACCAAAAGTAGTGATAAAGAGCATTTTAAAAGCAACAAGAGAGAGGAAAGCAGTGACATACAAGAGAAACCCCTTTTGGCTATCAGTGGTTTTTTCAGCAGAATCTCTGCAGGCCAGAAGAAAGCACCATGATAAATACCAACGGCTAAAAGGAAAAAAATCTAGAGCCTGGAATACTCTATCCAGCAAGGCTTTCATTTAGAATAGAAGGAGAGGTAGAGTTTCCCAGAAAAACAGAAGTTAAAAGCAAAACCAGCCACATCCCTGGCACCCAGGATGCCATCAGCCTATGGGTCCCAAATTCACAGTCTAGTCACCCTTCCGCCCGGGTAAGCATGCCACGGCCTGCCACCTGCTCCATGCCAAGTTAACACGCCTTCACCACAGACTGACGAGGACTCAAACTGACACTCTTCCCCTCAAATTTCAGCCACTGTGCTCAAGTTTGTGTGTAAAAGTGGGCATAATTATAATAGCAGAATGAAACATCCCAAATAGTGACACTAATTCTATGGAATATATCATGGATAAAGGGAATGTGGTTGGCTGAGAACATCTCCAACAAGCTCATCAAAGAACAATACATACAGCATGAGGCTAATTAGTAAAAGAAACAAACCCAGGAAAAATAGAACAGGATGAAATCAGAGAGGGAGACAAACCATAAGAGACTCTTAATCATAGGAAACAAACTGTGGGTTGCTGGAGGAGAGTTGGGTGGGAGGATGTGGTACCTGGGGGATGGGCATTGAGGGTGGGGTACTTGATGGAATGAGCGCTGAATGTTCTATGCAACTGATGTATCATTGAATTCTACCTCTGAAACTAGTAATACACTATATGTTAATTGAATTTAGATAAAAAGGAAAACCACAAAAAAAAAAAAAAGGAAAGAAAGAAAAAAGAAAGAAAGAAAGAAAGAAAGGAGCTGCCTTAAAGTCTGCTAGTAATTCCAACACCTGAGTCATCTTGGGGTTTGAGAAGAGAACCACATTTTCCTGGTTCTTGGTATATCAAGTAATTTCAGATTTCATCCTGGATATTTTGAATGTTGTGTTCTTCACGCTCTGAGTCATGTTAAAAATCCTCTGGACAATGTAAGGTTAAGGGAGGTTCAGTTAAGACTACAAGTCCTGCCTTGCCTTCTGGTGCTGGTAGTAGTTCCAATGCCAGTTCAGTTGTTGAATTCTTTGTTAAGCTTCTTTGATCTGTCCCATGCATTCTTGGCTCAAGAAATCTTGTTTGGGATGGCTGGTGGTTTAAATTGTAGTGCAGTTCTCACAGTCTTTGCTATGTTGTGTTGAGCCTAATGCATGTGTAGTTCAAGGTCACCACGGGCCTTTCACAGGTTCATATCACAGAATTAGAGAGGTGCATTCTCCTTAGCTGACATCTCTTCTTACTCATATATGGTTTGAAGGTTAACCAGATCTGGGGGCAGAACTTATATACATGATTTGGGGCTCCTCCTTTCTTGTTCTCTTTTTTAATGGGGTTCTTTTCTGCTTTTTCAGCAACAGACGTTGCCCCAAACTCCATCACCTAGTTCTTTGTCCAGAAGAACTACAAGTTTCCCAATAGACTTCCAGCTGCCCCACATGATGAATGCCTTGTAGCTAAATGCCACAAGACTGAGCAACATGTCCTATGCCATTCCCTTCAAAGTTTTGCCTATCCTCTATAATCTACCTGATTTTATCTTCTCTTCAGTGCCTTAAGTTTATCTTTTTTGTATCTTTTGTTAAGTATTTATTATCTGTGAGAGCATTGGCCTAAACCAGAATCATATTCAGAATTTTTTAATTCCCTATTTATAATTGTCCTTAATGGCTCCACATCTATGGAGAGGTCTCTCATTTTCCAACTGTCTGTGTTATTTAAGATTTATGATTTGTCTGTATTAAAAATTAAAACCTACTATCCAAGATATTACAAAATATGATCACCTTCCTAATTTTTCCCTTCTCTGTACTGCCACATCTACCACTATTTTAAAGTCTCCTTCCTGTTTCAATGTCAACTTTTGTGTTTAGTGTCTTGACCTCAAGTGATTTTTGTAACTTGGGGATAGTCCTTCCAATTTTTGAATTTGGCTATACTTTAAATTTAATGGTCATAATTTATTCATCACTTCCAGGTATTTTCTAATAGAAGGTTTAAGAAGAAATTAGTTTGGTCCACAATTTTGTCAGAATGAGAGCACTATTTTGCCTTCTTTATTCCTTGGTTTTTCATTTTGGAACCTTCTGAAGTAATACTATTATTGGTCATTGTCACTTAATTGGTCATTGTCACTTAATAGAAAAGATAATAATGATTTTAGTGATGATAATTTTTACTAAAAATAATCCCTATAATCACAAAAATGAGAGTATTTCTTTCTCTCTTTCATATTTTGTTCTACAAACATGCAAGAATGTATAATGTGCAACTCAATGAGATCACCATGACTTACCACTGGCCCACATTATCAGCAGGACGTTGTTACAGAAGCACTAGCATGGAATCACGTACAGTTTATTCAGTGTTGGGAAGCTGAATTGGGAACATGTTTTCCTTCTTGAATTGTTCTCAAGAGCTCTTTAAATACATTGAACAGATATGTGGAAGTTAATCCACATAATCATTGTCTTCTGCTTACTTAATAGGCCTGGAATAGCTTCTAAAAATTTGTTATGACTGCAATCATAGTTGTATCTGCTTGGCTGAAAAAGGACAAAGGCCTTTTCAAAATCTAGAGCATATACCTGTGAGAGTTTATCTGAGAGCATAGAGAAGGTCAACAATAAAAAGTATTTCCTTGATCATTTTGTCATTTCTGCTTTATTTTTTAAAAGGAGAGTAGCATTCCATGCCTAGAAAATGTGCTAGAAGTGTTGCTCTCTGTCTTGGTAGATCAGAACGTGATTCACTGATGTTCTCTACTTAGTGTCTGCTCTAGTTCCTTTCTCTCTGTTTTATCACAAGAAACCTACCATTTACCTTGATCAGCTATTTCATAAATATGTGTGCTGCTTGTCACTCAAAGACCAAATAAGCCAGAGGACACAACAACAGAAAATGTCACTCTGCTCTCAGAAGAAAAGGACTTTTTAAAGCAGCATAATCTTTCTACCTCAAAAGTAGCATTAGCGTTGCAGGTTAATGGACCTGGCGATTGGGAGCCACCAGATATCTGATGCCTGTCACACAGTAATTGGCAGGGCATTTGGGAAGGCTGCACAAGCAAGCATTTTCTCACCATTAGAGCATACATTGCTCGAGGAAGATCTCTGCTGAACGTTTTCTCTTGAAACTTGCTAAGTAAGTATATGGATCATTTTCCATTTTGATATTTGGGGTTAATGTTTTTTGGTCCAATTTTTCAAATCCTTGAAAGTGGAGATCCTCCCTACTTCATTAGTTTCCTAGAGATTAAATTGCTATGTTGACTGATTAGAGGGAAGAACAGTGAATGCCTGGTAATACTTTGAGATTTTCTGCTATAAAGTTTTACAAGTCCTAGAAAGCCACAATCCAGTAAAAGTTGAACTAAGAAGTAGAAATACAAATGGATGTTGCTATTCTACCATTGATGTGTTGATTGTTCTCCTTCTAACCTCGTTTTATCCAAGTTATTGTCGGAGGAATGTAAAGGTATTGTCTTCCCAAAACTCAGGTAAATAGCACAAATTGTAACATAAAATTTGCTAAGGATGGGTTATAGTGCTTCCCAATAATGATTTTTAAATATTCCTTCAACTACTCTTTTAGTATCATGCATAATTTTCATAGATAAATTTTATTTATGAAACGACCATGAACAAAAGGAAAAAACTGGTATTACAGCTAGAGCTTAACAAGGAATTATTTAGGGTTCCCCCCACCCTTCAAGATAAAGGAGAAAAAAGGAAAGTATATACTTCAATTCAATTACAATTATATCCTATCCTGCATGATTATTGATTTTGTCTAAGGAGTCCAATCATAGCCCATTTAACCTATCCCTTAATGTCAAATTCAGCTGACATATCCTATATGAAATCTTTATCCACTTCTCATGTGTAGTCATCTCTCCCTTCCCTGATTATTTTGGCCTGAACTGCATGTACCATCTATTGCAGTAGTTCTTGTGTGAGCTCCTTAAGGAAAGGTGCATTCTCTTATTCATGTATATTCCTAGTGCCCAGGACAGTGCCAGCACAAAAGCACTCATCACACTGTAGTTTAAATTCCAGATTGTTTCTCAGTTTACTCCCAGGCAGGACTGCAAAATCCTTGAAAGTAAGGATCATGTTTTATAAGCTGTCAAATCCTCAGGAACTGTCATAATGCCTGCTATCCTATTGGCAACCATAAGTATCTTCTGAATGTCTATGTAATAGACATTCATAAATTCATAAAATAACTCATAAATTATGAGTTTATATTCTCTTATAAATTATGTATATTCTCTGAAACACACAATACTATAATTGAATAATGATCATGAGGTATCTTATACCCCTGATTACATTGGTAATTTTCTTGAGAATAAACCATACCTTATCTTCCTCTTTTATCCTTGCCATCCCCAAATCATAAATGAATTCCATGAGAGACTATGGACTCTGAAAAACAATCTGAGGGTTGTGAAGGGGCAGGGGAGGTGGGAGGTTGGGGGAGCCAGGTGGTGGGTATTAGAGAGGGCACGGATTGCATGGAGCACTGGGTGTGGTGCAAAAACAATGAATACTGTTACTCTGAAAAGAAATAAAAAATAAAAATAAAATACTCATGTATTGAACATGAGTATTTTTAATAAATTAAAAAAAGAAAAGAAATGAATTCATTAAATACTTTTGAAATTGAATAGAAACATATAATTACGAGGAATCTCAGATTTTAACTCATGCCCAATGTAATGTTCAAAACACCCCTCAGTTCACATTAGGAAACACTTACTGAGCATTTGCAACATGTCAAACATCACACGAGGCACTAGGCATATAAAAATGGAGTAAACGAATAAAATAGGGAAGCAGCTCCTAAGAAGCTTATGTAGTAGAAAATACAGACACAAAATATGTTGTCATAAGTAATCAGGAAAATATGGCTATACGCTGGGTATTTTGCAAGCACAGAGGAATACTTAGTCCAACCTTGAGTTTATGAATGACTCCCAGGAGAAAATAATACCTGGAAGAATGAGTAAATGTTCACCAAGAAAAGAAAATGTGTCTTTTTAGAGGGATCAAAGTGAACAATGGCACAAAGTGCTAGAGGAACATGACGTGTATTTATTAGATTGTAAAATATGAGGTTGAGAGTGAGGAGAAATTAAATGTGGAGGAAGACTGTATCAAGGGGTAGAAGTATTTATGTACCACTCTAAGGAACTTAAACGTCATCCCATAGTCAATGCAGAGTTCGTTTTAAGAACAAGAATGATATGATCAAGTATACATTGTAGAGACCACTTTGGTTGTGTGCAGTTGACTGATTACAGAGTTCAAGCACGAGTAAAGAAAAGTAAAGTAAAAGACAAGAAAAGTCTTGTAGAAAGAAAGGAAAAGAAAGTAAAAGTAGAGACATGAGTAAAAGAAAACAGGAAGCTACTGAAATTGTGTAGGCAAGAGATGGGGAGGGCCTCAACTTGGTCAGTAGAAGTAGGTAGACAGAGAAACAGAAGGGACAACATGCCAGACATTCTGAAAAAATAACTGGCGTGCCTTGGTGATGGAGTAAATGAGGGATATGTAGGATAGAGTTGAGTCAAGAATGACTTCCATGTTCCTGGAGAAGATTGTACTACCAACTAGGAGAACCAGAGTAGAGAGTACGGGAATAGTGAGTACTGTTTTTGAGATTCTGTCTCTGAAGTACTGTCAAGTGCATGTACACAGCCTATATTTGGATTTCCGTGACTGAATCATAGGATAGAGGCTAGAACTGAAAGCAAAAGCATATATGTGGAAGAGAAAGACATCAGACTAAATCAGATAACTCATCAGCAATGTGTGAAGGGGAAAGAGCAATGGGATAAGATGTTGAAGTCTAGGGGTGCCTGGGTGGCTCAGTGGGTTAAAGCCTCTGCCTTCGGCTCGGGTCATGATCTCAGAGTCCTGGGATCAAGCCCCACATCGGGCTCTCTGCTCAGCGGGGAGCCTCCTTCCTCCTCTCTCTCTCTGCCTGCCTCTCTGCCTACTTGTGATCTCTGTCTGTCCAATAAATAAATAAAATATTAAAAAAAAAAAGATGTTGAAGTCTAATTAACTTCAGTACTAAATAGAGGGAGCAGATGAAGGAGACTTTACTTGCCATTAAAGGTAACAAGGGTGTCAGGTATTAGATAACATCAAAAGGCACCAGGGATCAACAATATCCAACACCATCAGGAGATCTACTTTGTCCCTCTATATAAGCATTTTAACAATGTTCTTCTGTTTTGTACCTTGCCATCACACAGCACTTGTATCTCATGAATAGCTTTTTAAAAATGACATGAGACCATCCATAAGCCCCTGAGGGTGCACTGAATCATAATACATCACAAAATGAAGACGGGGTAGGCACATTTGTTCACAATCATGACCTTCACAGTCATGCTGGGAAAACAGAGAGGTCTAGGGAGGTAGGTACGCTTACTAAAGGGTTCATGCCAGCTCAGTATTAATGGAAAGCCACAGATGGTTAGCTGTACATGATGGGCGCACCCTCCCCGAGACACATTTTAAGCAAACTGATGCCCTTGTAGACCGCTACTTAGCTATTTGGACTCTACCTGTGAGTACTATAAAGTGTGTTTTGATGTATTTTTGATGTGGGTTTTTAATGTATCTTAGAATAAACTTCCTGCACGGCTATATTCTTTCCTGTGCCCCAAAGGGCTGTTGCTTGAGAATCTTATTAAAAATTAACAAGAATCTATTTCCCATCCTCTGTGTGTCACGGAGGAAGAATGGCATATGCTGATAAGCACAAGCCATTCATTGATTTCTGAAGCTAGAGGCACTGGAAAGCATCACAAATCATGTGGTAGGACTGGGCAAACTCAATGATTTATCTAAATGATGTTCAGAATTTCATGTGTCAATAAACCTCCTTGGTGACTATAAAGCCAGAGAACTCTATTTCTTTTTGTAAGGGGGAAAATACATTATCCCTTGAATTGGGTCCCAATTCATATAGCCCTGACTACACCCACTTTTAACTTAGGCCTTATAAGTTAGAACAAAACCACTCAAGTCAGCATCCCACCAGAGATGAATATAGAGCTTGAAAGAGGGCAGCTAAACTGAGAATTTAACTTCAGAGAACCTTGCAAATACTACAGATGGTAGACACAGACCCTTGTCAAAGGTATTCAAGTTCAATGCATATCTTGCTAACTTGCAAAAATGAAAAGAATGACCCCCCCACACTAAAACTAGAAATAAAACAAAAGTTTTATGGAACACCACCTGAAAATTTCTGGGTCAGTCATTTTTATTACACAATAGCACAAAGAGATTTAATTGGCATATTTCCCTCTGTCCACTTCAATACAGTTCTCAGAAAATACCTGAAATTCTGGGCCAGGGAATGATTAAGAATAAGTATAAACTTTACGAGGCATTAGACAAGTTATTTATCCTCTGTAACCTGTTTCCTCATTTGTAAAGTGAGACTAGAATCCTCTGGTGTTAGAGTATATTATATAATGTATATAAATAAAACTTTTAACTTAGTACATGTAAAACAGATGATTAAGGGTGGTAATTATTACTATCATTATGGAGTTTGTACAAACTCACTTGTCCTCTACTAGCAGGTGACACAGAAAAAAATAAAAAACTGAAGAAAAAGAATGAGAAAACAAAAAACAAAAGACAAAAAAGTGAACCAAATAATATTCATTAACTTTACCTGTAAACTGAGGGGAAAATTTCTATTATTCTCTTGAGTGGCTATGTGTGCTTATGTGTTCTATAGAAATATATGTGTTCTACAGAAACTGTTTGACAAACCACTTCACAACATGTAATATAATTGCCCACTCTGAAATACACAAACTCCCTTTTATCCAGGGAGGAATTCTGGCTCCCCATCAAACTGAGTCCTCACAGAGGACTTTTCTTTATTATAAAATATTTCTACTCATTTTTATCCACAACAAATAGAAATCAAAAATACATGTCTGCCATCATTATGTCTAGTTCATCAACTTGCTTCTTTTCCAAAGATACGAGCATTCAGTGCAGTGATTTTTTTTTATAATGTCCACATACCATATAGCCATGTTTTCTGTAACTGAAATTACTTCTCCTTTAAATGAGAGTTCAGTACATCAGCATGCATCATCCTTCCAGGCGTTTTGCCACCTGAACAAATTTGAGATGTCCCAAGCTAATGGATGAGAATGGCTAATTTCAGGAGTAGGCTATAAATCTCCAGCAATGAAGGACTGCACTGAGTTTGAAGGTCTCCCATGGAAGATATGATGAAACGAGGTGGTGGAAAAAAAAGTATTGTCATAATAAATGGGAAGTTAAATAATCATGAGGCAGAACTCATGGTACTTTGTAAATTACTTCCTATGTGTAAAAATGTGTTAACCCAATGAATACTGGTATCCTACCAGAAGAGAGAAATGTCATGACCAGTTTTTATAACAAAAAACATCCCCAAAGCACCATGGGGAGAAATTTTCAAATATTCAATATCTGTTCTTAAAGAAAAACTGAGAAAAGCAAACAGTGGCAGGGGAATACAGTAATTACAAATGGGAAAGATGGAACTATTTCTGAACCTGACACTAACCAGTGAACAGTTCCAAGAATGGGACGTTTAGCCACCAAGAAGCAGTTGTTACCAAACGTATCCACCCACTCAGCCCACACTTAATGAAGCTTGTGTTTCATTCCAGGCTCTGTCCTGGGCACCAGGGATTCAGAAAAGAGTAAGAAGCTGCCTAAGACGCTCTAGAACTCTGAAAATATGTGAAAAACAGATGAGAATGTGGAACTATCACTGACCAGCTAATTAACTAACACAGGGTCACAGATGAGGATCACCTCAGTGGGCGTGAAGATGCCAGAAAGCTTCCAAAAGGAAATTATACTTGAGGTGACTTTGAAGAACATGTAGGAACCCTAAAATGAGAAGAAAGTATCAAAAACTTTCCAACAAGGGTGCTTGGGTGGCTCAGTGGGTTGGTTAAAGCCTCTGCCTTCAGCTCAGGTCATGATCCCAGGGTCCTGAGATCGAGCCCCACATCAGGTTCTCTGCCCAGCAGGGAGCCTGCTTCCTCCTCTCTCTCTCTCTGCCTGCCTCTCTGCCTACTTGTGATCTCTGTCTGTCAAATAAATAAATAAAATCTTAAAAACAAACAAACAAACAAGAAACTTTCCAACACACAGAAGCTCAGAAGCGCCAGGTATTTAGGGGCACGATGAGCTGTGTTTCATTGAGGAGCGCCTTGTGTTGGGTAAGAGAATGTCTGTAGGAAGAGACGGGGACCCAGTCATGAAGCCTTGTGTAAAAAAGGGATTTTGCCTGGTGTTTAGCTCCTTCTGGAGATTTGGCCCCGGGCCTTCGTGTGTTTCTGAGGTGACAGAGATGTCAGTAGTGTTACCTACAAATGGCTTGCTGTTCTTGGGTCACAGGGCAGATTTGAGAATCATGTGGGAATGACCAGAAAATTTTGTCTAAAAGCTGCTAAGGATCTTGAGCCAAGATTGAGAAGCCAAAATCTGATGCCAAATGGGAATCTGAGAACTAGACAGATGAGTGCAGGGAGCAGGAGGACAAAACAGGGAAATTGGTATCAATCTGGACTAAATCTGGAGGCGGCTGAAAAAGCCGCGGTGGAATGGATTATGGCACTCCTGGCAGTTTGTGTGGGTGGCTGGTCTGAGGATCCACCGTAGATCAGTTATGTCACACAGTAGGATCTCAGCAGGGGCATGACACCATTTGCTTACTTATATATGTGCCTCTGTGCAATGATTCACCTTAGAGTCAAGAATCTCTCCCATGCAGATCTTTTAGGAATACTTAATAGCCGCTGGTATCTTACTCCTTCAGAATAATTCTCTGCTTGTTCATCATGACACACCAAGGCCTGTGGGAGCCCCCAGAGTAGATCTGAATTGAAAGGAAATGAAAGAGCCCTCCAATGCGGCCACCCCCGCCCCCAACCATTAGAAGCTAGATTCAAATTGTGGCCGATCAGTGGTTTCTATGCCTTCCTCAGTTTTAATTTTAAAACTGATAAATTTTAAAAGTGATAATATAAGCCTCAACTTTATATCAAAATTAAAACAAACAGGGTGCCTTGTTGGTTCAGGAGGTTAAGCGTCTGCCTTCAGGTCAGGTCATGATCCTGGAGTCCCAAGATCGACTGCACATCGGGCTCCCTGCTCGTTGGGGAGCCTGCTTCTCCCTCTCCCACACCTCCAGTTGTGCTCTTTCTCTCTCTGTCAAATAAATAAAATAAAAATCATAAGAAAAACCCAAAATTAAAACAATGATAGTACAAAACAGTAAACTAAAAGTTAAAATGATAATGATACAAATATCAGACTTTATAACAATATATTAGGGGAGTGTGTCACAAAGCATTATTTCTATGACATTGAAAAAGAGATTTTTTTTTAATTTAATTTTTTAAAAAATTTTTAAAAGATTTTATTTATTTGAGAGAGAGAGTGGAGAGAGCGAGCATGTGTTGGGGGTGGGGGCAGAGTAGGATGGAAGGGGACAAGCAGACTCAGCCCTGAATGAGGGACCAGAAGTGGGCTGGATCCCATGACCATGAGATCATGACCTGAGCTGAAACCTAGAGTCGGAGGCGAACCAACTGAGCCACCCAGGTGTCTCAACATAAGTAATTTTTAAAATAATCAATAAATGGAACAAATAAATTTTATAATTGAATATCAGTTTATAGTTTTACAGATCATTTGTAGATGTATAACAAAATCATAAAATTTCAAGAGCTGAAAAGAAAGAAATAGATGATCTGATTCAATCCCTTCCTATTCTGGATGAGCTGAGACTCATGAAATGAATCCAGAGTTGTTTCTGTACAAATCTTCTCAGGACTTGGATGATACATGAAAAACAAATACATTAGAGTCTTTATTTTCTCTAACTGTGAATTCTTAAGCATAGGCACTGTACACAGGTGAATATATTTGCATCTCTATTCTGCAATACAGAGCAAGGCATTTGATAGGAAGTCAATGAATATTTGTTGGATGAATGAATAAATGAATGAATATTATGCCACCTATGTAGTCTGCCTACGTAGGGGGGAAAAAGTATCACACATAGAATTGCTAATATACATCCCTTCTGTTCATTATCTATACCAGACTTCACCCTGGACCTGTTTACTTATAATGGATACCAGGTTCCTGATTTTGTTCCACGTTAATGAATGTAGGGTTTTTAAGACTTATGAGTTCCTGTAGTATCAAAGGTTTCCCATCTGTTATTCCTAGAAGTTTTACACAATTATCTACCCATAGGGATCTTACATTTTCCAGATCAACTCTGAGTACAGGTTGATTATGGGTTAATCTCATAATCTTTAGGATCTCAAGGGATTCTAAATGTTTTATATATGATCCTTTTGTATTTTTATGGCAAAGATTAAGAATTTGGTTTGAATGCATGAAATTGCTCTAAGGTGAGCCATGTTATCAACACTAAATTAAACAATATCTCTTTCCTGTGGATGTGAAACTGATCAAGATGGTAAACTAAATTAACATGTTCTTTGACTTCAGTCCAACAAGAAGAGGCCAAGTTGAGCCATTAAGGCATGTGAAATGATACTAACACTTTCATTCAGAATAACTCCTTGTGTAAAAGACATCCTCTACTAGCCAGTGTTCCTTATAAACAGATGACTAGAGAGGCTGGCTTCATACTAAAAGAATAATCAATACTTTCTTTTTATTAGATTTTCTTCCAGAAGATCCTTTATGTGAGGAGTCAATAGAGGACTTACTTACTTACTTACTGCTCAGAGCTTATATATAAATAGGGTTGTGTGGGCTAAGTGTTATTGAGATTGTGATCTTTAGTGGGATTTCTGCTTGAGTTATACCCTCCTGCTAGTAAGAAAGGGACCAGTGGCAGTTGGTAACAGTGGGAGTCTTAAATGATGGGACAGTAATTTATTGCCATTCCCTTCCTTCTGGGTTCCTCAGAATTGAACCCATAGCATTCCACTCTGCAATACTCTGATATTGTTGTTGAACAAATGACATAGAGACAGAATTTTCAAAGAATTCTCTCTGTGGCAGAAGACACAATGACAGTTTTTTGATGTTTCATTTTTTTTTTTCTTATAGTCAATTGAAAATAAAAGTTGTAGTGGTACCATGCAACATGTCACAACTTGGATTTCTTTCCTTTCAGCGAAACTAATTTCTGTGCCTGTTGGTTATTCAAATTGTATCAGAATAATTACAGAAAAAAAATGCCCACCTGTCATTAATGCAATGCTCCAGATGAAAAAAAACCAAGTATCTCTTTTAATAGTGAAACGTTGGAAATGTATTAGGAAGATATCCTATAAAAAATGACTTATGTTTCCTTTTAGGCACCTGTTTTGTTCTCCTATGAGATTGTATTCATGTTTCAAAAGTCTTATTCTTTGGGATACTGAACAAATTGAGAAGTTGCTACCATTTAGAGTATATATTAAATAAACATATTTGTAACCAATTGATTGAAGAACTTGAATTCATTAGAATGTTATGATGTACTTTATTTGTTCTAATAACTTTTATCCTATGTTGAATGTAACCTTCTCAGTGGGTAAAAGGTCTCCCCCTGACATCATGGCCAAATTCCATAACTTTCCTGATACTCATTGTCACTAGAATAGTCCCATTTTAGCATTTGAGGCTCCAAAGTGGTATTTTGTTTTGTTTTGTTTTGTTTGTTTGTTTTTTTAGGACTTTATTTATTTATTTATCTACCACAGAGAGAGAGAGAGCGAGCACAAGCAGGAGGGCAGCAGGCGAGGGAGAAGCAGGCTCCCCGCTGAGGAATATTTTTATATAGATAGATATAGATATAGACATAGATATAGATAGATATAGATATCTCCAAACTCTTTATAAAGTTTATCTCTTTTCAGTGTTCAGTGCTAAGTAGACATGAGTTAGACACTGTGCATGTATTATTCCCTGATAGAACACTGTAAAGTAAATACTTCTATCATCCATATTTTACAGATGAGGAACTTGAGATTCATAGAGGGTAAATTACTTGTACAATTTGCATAAGAACAAACAGCAAATAATCTTAGCTTCTTAAATCTACATCTTGAGCAATTCCCAGTAGACTACGCCAGACACTATTAAAGAAAGTGTCATTATGGCCATTTATATGACAGGTAGGCCACTATTTAAAGAAAGGTGTTTGTAATCAGTGGCAATGACATTCTTTAAACATACATCTTGCTTTTTCTCATGAAGGACCCACGGGTTAAAAATTTATAAATCTGTTTTTTCCCTTAAGAAAAAAATTTCTTTTGCAGTTTTCTTCATGGACCCTTGATGTGACTGATTTCTAACACACACACACACACACACACACATACACACACACACACATTTTCATTATATATATTATTATATACATATAAATTTCCATATATATATGGAAATTAAGAAAAAACCAAATGAGCAAAGGAAAAGAGAGAGAGAGAGACCAAGAAACAGACTCTCAACCAAAGAGAACAAACTGATGGTTACTAGAGGGGAGGAGGGAGTTTATATATATTTCCAATCGTTATATACATCAAGGGATCAGCAATGTTGTCAATATCACTATTAAGTGCTTTAGCATATGGACAGCATGAACCATAAAATCAAGTTCCCTTACTTACAAGTTACACTGCTGAATGTAATGAAGACCCTTAGGCCTTTATTGCTTCTTTTCTCATTCATTCAGAGGGGGGTGGCAGTTTTTGTGTAATAATTGTTCTGAGAGTATACATTCCCCATTTTGCCACATTGATTCTTCTCTTGGACCTATATTCTCCACTGCCTCTGATTTCTGCTTGACTTCTGAAGCGAGCAACTGTTAGACATTCACTTAGTTTGCTGTCTGCCTAACCATTTTTTTTTTCCTCTTGGTCAGTATTTGATCTTCAAACCCATGTTACCAGGAATTGCTGATACGTATATTTTCTATTTTCCCAAGTACTCCCTCAGCTGTTTTGTAGTAACAATTACAATTTTCTGATGTGTTCCTTTTTAGACTGACCTAGAAGATGATCTATGTAATTTGCCCCTAATTCTCATGATTTTGATCTTTTTGATAATATTTATTTGATCTTTGATCTTTATTATAATATTAATTTGATCTTTTGATAATATTTATTTGTTTTAGTGTTTTTCTTTCTTTCTTTTTTTTAAAAGATTGTATTTATGTATTTGAGAGAGAGAGCACAAGCGGGGGGGTGGCAGGGAGAAAGGGAAGAACAGACTCCCCACGGAGCAAGGAGTCCCATGTGGGGCTGGATTTAGGACCCTGGAATCATGACCTGAGTGAAGGCAGACGCTGAACTGATTGAGCCACCTACAAACCCCTGTTTTAGTGTTTTTCTACTTTACGGTATTTATGTAAGCTTTCTAAGTCTCCTTAGCATTAAATCATTTTTCTTTGAAAAACACTAGATATTATGACTTGGAATTCACCCAAAGCATTTAAAGAATCTTAGCAAACATGAAATGTTTATGTTCACCTCAACCAAAATAGTTCACAGATATGTAATGAGATCCTTTCAACTGATGCCCAGATGGTCATGTGAAGTTCAGCTTACCCTGGCAACCCAATTTTTTAGGGGAAGCAAACCTAATTGTTGCTCTAACTAGGAAAACAAGACCTCAAATTCAAGATTGAATTCATCTAAAATTTACCTAGAATTCTAGCGCTGTTGCTTACTTGCCCAACCAATTATCCAGATCATTTGATTCAAATGAAGTCTTCAGGGGTTTGACCATTATTCTCTACTTCATTTTCTAAACCCCTTCTGAATAATTGTCCTTCAAACAAAGATACACTGAAATAATTTGTAACAGATATTTTAAAAATCACTTCATTTTATTTTCCATAATGATAAGGGTACTCTTTAATCCCCATCTCCCATTTCCCCCATCCCCTCACCCCCACTCCCCTCTAGTAACCATTAGTTTGTTCTCCTTGGTTGAGAGTCTGTTTCTTGGTTTCTCTCTCTCTCTCTCTTCATTTGCTCCTTTGTTTTTTTCTTAATTTCTGCTTATGAGTGAAATCATTTAGCATTTGTCTTTCTCTGACTTACTTCACTTAGCATTATACTCTCTAGCTCCATCCATGTCGTTGCAAATGGCACGATTTTGTTCTTTTTTTATGATAGAGTGATATTATATTACTATATAATAATGTATGCATATTCCACTTCTTTATCCATTAACTTTTCATTGAACACTCAGGCTGCTTCTCTAGTTTGGGTATGGTAAATAATGTCGCAATAAACATAGATGTGCACATATCCATTTGAATTAGTGTTTTTGTAGTTTGGGGGTAAAGACACAGTAGTGCAATTATTGAATCACAGACTAGTTCTAGTTTTAATTTTGGGGGGAAACTCCACACTGTTTTTCACAGTGGCTGCACCAGTTTGCATTTCCACCAACAGTGCATGAGGGTTCCTTTTTCTCCATAGCCTCACCAACACTTATTGTTTCTTGTGTTTTTTATTTTAGCCATTCTGACAGGTGTGAGGTGATACCTCATTGTGGTTCTGATTTGCATTTTCCTGATGCTCAGTGATATTGAGCATCTTTTCATGTGTCTGTTGGCCATCTGGTTGTCTTCTTTGCAGAAATATTGTTCATATCTGCTCAGTTTTTACCTGGATTATTTGTTTTTTAGGTACTGAGTTGTATAAGTTCTTTTTATATTTTGGACTCTAACCC
This sequence comes from Mustela erminea, assembly GCF_009829155.1. Classification (NCBI taxonomy): domain Eukaryota; kingdom Metazoa; phylum Chordata; class Mammalia; order Carnivora; family Mustelidae; genus Mustela; species Mustela erminea. Next base: position 46,360,946 of record NC_045619.1, on the reverse strand, counting down.
TCTATAAAATATATCCTTTGCAAATATCTTCTTCTGTGTAGTAGATTGCCTTTTAGTTTTGTTGATTGTTTCCTTTGCTGTGCAGAATATAACAGACATTTTTTAACTCCACAGTTTTAAATGTGTTTGGTGTATATATGGTTTGCCCTGAGGAAGATAGTGAAAAAGCAGATGGGGAAAGAAGGAAACAGGTCATTCATTGACTTTTTAAAAATAGACTATATTTTAGAGCACTTTTAGGTTCACAGCAAAACTAAGAGGATGGTAGAGAGATTTTCTGCATACCCCCTTCCCCCTGATACAGTCACAGAGTCCCGATTATCGGCTCCCACCCGAGTGGGATATTTTTTACAAATGCTGAACCTATACACATCATTACCACTTAAAATCTATAGCTTACATTAGGTTTCACTCTTGGTTCTGAGAATTCTAGGAGTTTATATGTTTATCTAAACATGTATCCACCATTTCAGTATCCTGGAGTGGTTTTAATGCCTGATTTTTCTCGGTGTTCCACCTACTCATTTCCCCTTCAGCCCTAACCCCTGGGAACCACTGACCTGCTTATTGTCTCCATAGTTTTGCTTTTTCCAGAATGCCATATAATTGGAATCATAACCTATGCAACATTTTCAGATTGGCTTCTTTCACTTAGTAATATGCATTTAAGTTTCCTCCATGTCTTTTCATGGAATGGTAGCTCATTTCTTCTTAGTGCTGAATAATATCCCATTGCCTGGGTAAATACCACTGTTTATTCCCCCACTGACCTGCTGAAGGCTGTTTTGGTTGCTTCTAAGTCTTGGCAATTATACATGAAGCTGCTGTGAACATCCCTGTGCAGTTTTTTTTGTGTGGGTGTAAGTTTTCATCTCATTTGGGTAAATACCAAGCAGTATGAATGCTGGATTGTATGGTAAGTGTATGTATAGTTTTGTGAGAAACCACCTGTTTTCCAAAGTGACTGTACCATTTTGCATTTTAGCAACAGTGAGTGGGTTTCTGCTGCTCCACATCCTCTCCAGATCTGGTGGTGTCAGTGCTCGAGACTCTGGCTATTCTAATGGGTGTATAGTGGTATGTCATTGTTGTTTCTGTTTGCTTTTCCCTGATGTCTCATGATATGAAATATCTGCTCACATGCTTACTTGTTCTTTATATGTCCTCCATGGTGAGGCATCTATTAAGGTCTTTGGCTCACTTTTTAATCCCACTGTGTCAAGTTGAGTACAGTTACCAGTTACCAATCCCAGGGGAGGACTCCATGTCTATGGAGGATGGAAAAGAGCATCATCATGCCAACCACCAAGAAGGAAAGTCCAAACACTCCTTTCCATTGCTTCTTGGTTTCAGAGTCACCAAGGAGATCATAACATGGTCAAGCACTGGTTGGAGCAACACATCACTTATATCGAGAAGAGACAGAGCAAGATCAGCTTCAACTGTGGGTGTCAGTCCCCCATGGCCAAAGTGTCTTTCTCCCTCTGTTGCCATAGTGGGAGGAACCTGTCCTCTCTCCTTGGAAGATGGATGATGTAGTGGAGTTGGCCATGTGCCTTATGACTCACATTCTTTATGAAGAGACAGAGAACTCATTGAGCCTGAAACCAGGAAAGATAGAACCACACAAGGTGGTAAGTCCAGCACAGGATTTGAGGTCTTTTTATCTCTTGGTAAAGAAATATTCCAGGCCTGAGGCTCATCCATACGCAGCCAGTTGGGAGGAGAAAGACTGCGTGCGTGAGAATGTCTTTTCCAACAGGTTGTTTGTGTTCCTACAGTTGAGTTTTAAGAATTCTTCATATATTTTGGGTAACAGTCCTTTATCAGAGATGTCATTTGCCAATATTTTCTCCCAGTCTGTGGCTGGTCTTTTCATTTGCCTGACCAAGTCTTTCACAGAGCAGAAATTTTTAGTTTTAATGGAGTCCAACTTATCAGTGTTTCCCTTTATGAATTCTGCCTTTGGTGTTGTATCTAAAAAGCCATTGCCATGCCCAAGGTCATCTAGGTTTTATCCTGTATTATCTTCTAGGGTTTTATGGCTTTGCATCTTTCATTTAGATTAGGATCTGTCTTGAGTTAATTTTTGTAAAGGGTTAATTTTTGTCAAGTCTTATTCTGGATTATTCTCTTCCTCCTCCTCCTCCTCTTCCATGTGGATGTCTAGTTGTCTCTATACTGTTTATTGAAAATACTATCTTTTCTCCATTGCACTGCTTTTACTCCTTTACCAAAGATTAGTTGACTATTTTTACATGGGTCAGTTTCTGGACTCTGTATTCTATTCCTTTAATTTATTTGCCTTTTCTTTTGCCAATACTACACTGTCTTGATTATTGACATTAATTGATTATTATATTAAGTCTTGAAGTCTTTCTTTCCCATTAAAACTAGGAACAGGGGCACCTGGGTGGCTTAGTGGGTTAAAGCCTCTGCCTTTGGCTCAGGCCATGGTCTCAGGGTCTTAGGATCGAGCCCCACAATGGGGTCTCTTCTCGGCAGGGAGCCTGCTTCCTCCCTCTCTCTGTCTGCCTCTCTGCCTACTTGTGATCTCTGTATGTCAAATAAATAAATAAAATCTTTAAAAAAAAAACTAGGAAAAAAATAAAGAATGTTTCCCATCACCACTGCTTTTCAACATTGCACTAGAAGTCCTAGCTAATGCAGTATGACAAGAAAAGGAAACAGAAGTATACAGATTAGGCAGGAATAAATAAAACTGTCTTTATGCACAGATGACATAAGAGTCTATGTAGAAAATCTGACATTTTGACATGTATGTCCTCTTTGCAAAAAGTTTTATACTATTTTTTAAATAGTAAGGCAATTCAGATTTTGTGTTAAAATAGTTGGAAAATAAAATTTGCTTTATAAATATCTACTTTTAATGATCCTCATAAGATTCTACCTATTTCATGAGTAATACATTTAACAGGATTTTCTTGATGATCCTAAACTGAGATTTAAGGTCTGGTTCTTTCTTAAAATAGTGACTTTACTGGACATCTAGCTGCATGAGCTTATGTATATGGAAATTTCTTTTTCAGGCTGAAGGAAAGTGGAGTTTAATATTTTTTCACTGGATAAAGATGAAAGTATAGCACAGATGGAAAGAGAATGGCTTCTATTCTAGAGTGTCCTAGGATATAGTATGTCTATGTATGGCTAGAGGGAGAAGCAAATCTCCTTCATGAAAGACTTGGGAGCAAGCAGCACTCCTACAGCTTCTTAAGCAAAGACCTAGCCATTCTTACCTCCACAGGGCATTCTTGGTACCCGGGAGATATCAAGGAGGCAGCCTCAGCAGACCTATTCTTGTGTAGGGCAGCTATGGCAGTGACAAGGTAACTGGTAACTGGTAACAAACCACAAATATCCCTCAGGTAACTGGTAACAAACCACAAATATGATAGAGTGGAGGAATATGATTTGGCTTCCTGTCAGCCATTCCTGGAACTAGCTGGGGGGGGGGGAACCTAGAAAGATGAAAGAAAAGGAAGGGGTTGGATCTGTTTGTCTGTAGATGGGAGTGAGAAGCCAGCAGGATTTTAATATTGATTATTTGTTTTCACAGGCTGATGGTCCTAGACAATCAGAGTTATTCCCCGTTCACAAAGGTCCATTTTTATTACAGATAAAGAAATGGTGGACGTGGAATTTGGGGAATTTTTATGGTCAGTAACAAGCTTTCCTGTGTGTGTCAGTGTGTTAATCATTTCAGATCCACTCTGTATAATATCACACAATTAAACTGCCACATATCTGTCCAAAATAATCATTTTAGCAACTTTCATGATCAATATTGACTACTGCAGCAAATTGATTATATTGGAATCCACATCAGCTATGAAAGCTGAACAATTATTTTCAGTGTACAGATCCATCCAGTATGTCTTTACTTAAGGTTTGTTTCTTAAAAGTTTGTTTCTTAAAAGACTATGGGTTATTTTTGTTAAAATGACTCATGGAAGAGCTATGAGATTAGACCTGCATACGTGTGACCTCTTTGGATAGGCAGGAGTACAAGCTTCTCCTCGCAAGAGACTAACAACAGGGGACACTATCAACCTGCATTTGCAAAGCAAGATTTTCAGGCCTTTTTCTTTTACTCTTTCATATTATTCTCACGACAATCCTGTTACTTAGATGGCACAATTATTCCTCTTTTCATTATGCAAATGATGAGACCAAACAAAGAGAGGTACACTGAGAACACAGTGGAAGAGGAAAACATAATTAATTCCTTTACCTAGGATGCCCTAAAACCACTGAAGAACTTTCATTCTTTCAGTGCCATGTCTTGAGCAACTGTATTATGAACAGTTTCCAAGTTCATTCAAACACATTCAAATTCCCCTATTTTCCTTTCCTTCATTGGTCACTTTACCTGACTTATGGTAGAAATCATAACCCTCTAAAATTGGCAGACTTGAATCACATATAATGGAAAAATTATTTCATTGGTTACCAGGTATAATGGGAAACATCTGCTAGGCTGGTTTGACTACTACTGGCTGTACAATTCTTTCATCCTTTGTGTTTTTAGTGATCATTGTATGTGCCTTAATTATTTTCTTAGCTGTATTGTAAACTCCTCTAGGGAAGAAATGATCATTTATACTTTATATTCTTAGCCCCATGCTTAAAGATAGGTAGTCATTAAAAATGAGTTTTTGCTGATGATGTTTATGTAGAAAAGGGTTTAAAATATGCACACAATATGGACCCAACAGTTTTCAAATGAATAAAAATTGCTGAATGAGTAAGTTCTTTCAGGTTCTTAAATGTACCATGCAACCTAGGCATGGCTCAACATCTGCTATATTTGGGCTTTTTATATTGCATCACATTTCATATAGGAAATGTCACTATAATACTAACTTTATGATGTTTTCCTCTATTGGTGTAGAGTATATTTTGATCTATATGAAGTTCATTCATCCAGAAAACACTTACTAATCTCCTTTTATATGCCAGACACTGGATATGAACTTGGCACATAGGATATGCATAAAATTGGCCCAGACTTTAAGAAACTTTACATTGTATAGTTAATATAAAACATGTTGTACATTCCTCTACTTTTTTTTTTCTATTTCCTCTATTGCTTCTTACTGCCCACGTCTCCTTAACTTTTCGCATATTTGTTTATCTAGCCCAGCAGCAGCTGGTTATGAACAAGAGGGTTTCCATGTATTGAGTACTCACTGAATAGCTCTGAGGAACTGTGCTAAGTGCTCTTCACACAACGATGATTTGTGGACAGTGTTTAAGCCTTAGAGCAAACCTACTAGGTGGTGATTATTGTCCCATTCATGTTATAGCTGAGAAAACAAAGGTTTGGAGTGGTTGCAAAGGACCTGTGGTTCATGGAGGGGAGCCAGGATTGACCCAAACCTTCCTTCTTCAAAGTCCACTCACTTACACACTACATCATTGTGCTGTTTCACTACAGTTAAGTCAATCATTTATATAATGACAGACATTTCGTGGCGTATACACTCTTATTTTTCTGCAACAACAGAACACATGTAGAGAATTGGAAAGTTGTAGAGAATCACTTGAACCAATAGCCAGGAAGGCTGAAGGAAGTGAGACCACTTAGATTAAAAAAAAGAAAGAAAGAAAAAAAGAAAATTCTGAGGGATATAACCTCTCTGTGTCTCCAGGGCTGTGGTGTGCAAAGGAAATGTTACTTCTTAAGCACACTCCAAGGATACAGCTAAGAGAAAGTTACAGGTTACAAAGAAACGACTTGGGGCTCAATACCAAGAAATATTCTCTGGTAGAATTGATATAGAAGAACAAACTTACTCAGAAGGAAGAGAATCCAGTTTGTATAGAAGCTCAAACATGGTAGTGGTGTGGAGGGGCCTCTGCAGGATGGGGAAGGAGAAGAGATCGTGAGTGTGGTCCTGCCTCTGGCTCTGAAAAGCTAAATGACTGAAAGACAGTTGTTCCAGTCTTAGAACATCCCTCAGGATTAGCCCCACTGAGCAGTAGATGTCACTGTTTCATAGAAAGAGCCATAAAGAGGCATCTTTCTGACTGTAAATGAGATGCTCAGAAAAGACTAACTTTGTTCTCTGATTATTTTATCAGTTACTTAGAGAAATATATTTTAAAAATCCTTTACTATTATTGTGGATTACCTATTTTTGTTCAGATAATTTTTGCTTAATATGCTTAAAGACGATTATAATAGGTTGTCTCAAATAATTTAGAATCGTTTTAACTTTCCAGTGAATTAAACTTGTTATCAAAATTAAATAGCTTTCTTTATATCCAAAACAAAAGACTCATCTCCTTTCATTTTCTATACAGGAAAGTTTCTAAAACCTATTTATATTTAAGAAACATGCAATAAGGGACACCTGGGTGGCTCAGTTGGTTAAGCAGCTGCCTTCGGCTCAGGTCATGATCCTGGCGTCCTGGGATCAAGTCCCACATCGGGCTCCTTGCTCCGCGGGGAGCCTGCTTCTCCCTCTGACTCTGCCTTCCACTCTGTCTGCCTGTGCTTGCTCTCGCTCGCTCTCTCTCTGACAAATAAATAAATAAAATCTTTAAAAAAAAAAAAAGAAACATGCAATAAGAAATCTGATATTTTATAACATTTTGCTCAAGAACTCAGGCTTTATTTTTATTGGAAGATTTCGTTCAGCGTTATGGTGGAAGACTATACTGGTTCCAAAGGGTTTCCATGTAGAAGATGAGATCTAAAAAAAGAAAAATTCCTGTTCCCTAGATGCTGCTGCTGCTGGTATAGAAGATGATATACACATCCTCAACATACATATATATACACATATGTAAACCCCCCAACATACACATGCGTGCGTGTGCCCACACGCACACACACATACACACACGCACACACACACCTGCACGCGCATTTTGACCAAATGCTTATTTTGTCCCGCTTTCTGGCCTTCTATTATTTCTGTGCTTAATGCAAGCTCTTTAAGAAAAAGGGCATGACGTAGTACATATTGACTAACATTTGTGTTTCTAAGTTTGGGAGATTTTAAGCTGAGATCACTGCAAATCAAGTTCCAGGAAGAGGGAGCTTTTCTTGATCTGCAAAACCCAAAGGTTGGGAATGAAGGGACTTTTCAGCCACAGAGGAAGTTCAGGGTCCTTGACACTGTTTAGTAATAGGAGATAGCAAAGCCCTTTGGACCACATTTCAAGTGTATCCTCTTCCCTCTGCTTTGTCTTGTCAGTTCCAATGATCCCGACTAGAGCACACAAGACCTGATCCTCATCTGACCTGTCTCTCCGGGGAGCTTTTCTCTGGGAAGAGGTTTCTTTCACTTCAAAGAGACTTCAAAGACCGAGAGAGGGAAGAGAGCAGATGGGGTCCTCTAAACCTGCCCTCTTCATTGGCTGTGAACTACTTTCAACAATGGCTTCCTAAGAATCTATAAACGTATGTAATTCCTGGTTGAATTCTTTTAAGGAGCTTATATTCACAGAGAAAGGATGAAATATAGACAAATGACATAACAAAAGGTGGAATGCACCCTAAAATTAGAACAAAGAGCCATATGTTTTAAAATAGGAAAGCAAACGGGTAATCACAGGTTTCCTGGAGCATATGAAATTTTAATTAAGCTGTTGAAGGATGGGCAGAATTTTGATACACAGAAAATGCAGGGGAATGACATTCTAATAGAAGAACGATTGTCATACAGATGCAAAGGTGGGAAAGGAAGGGGTTTGGGGTTCCCATGAAGACGGGTTGAAATGTAAGGTTCATAAAGGACGAATAAAGTTAAATCAAAATCATGATCATCATCTTGCTTTGCACGTGAGGATATAGAGACCAAATGGTTTTTGGGAGGGGAATGATAGTCCTACAAGGAACGCTTTAGAAAGATTACTGAGATATTTATTATGCTGCCATGGTCTTTTCTATATGGTGGTATTCTTTATAACAGGAGGCCAGATCGTCTTTTGAGTGTAAGGAAGGTGTGCTTGCAATTGAAGTCTTTAGCAGCGTGGGCATTTGGGGAAGTTATATAGGAATTCAATCATAGGAGAAAAATAAAACATTGCGGTGAGGACCAACAGGCTGAGGTCAGAGGCACAGATTCTGTATCATGAGTTAGTAACTGTCAGCATCACGTTGTAATTAACAGTGTTGGAGTGGAAACATGGAAAGCAGATGGTGACAACCACGAAAGCCTGGAAATGTGCATTAGGGGCAGGACACAGAGTAGAGAAGGCTGGGAATTCTCTGGACAGTTTCTAGAAGGGCTAAATACTATCTTCTTCTGCTCAGGTGCAAAGGCAAATAAAGCATATAAGTACATCTATAGTTTCCAAGCACCAACGTGTGCCACGTAAGGCTCTAAACAATATGGATAAACTCCCTGAATTAAATGTTATGTTGGCATATTCATTTTACAGATAAGGAAATGGAGAGTTAGTAAGGGACTGGTATGACTGGTATGAGACAGAATTGGGATCCAACCCAGATCTGCCTAACCGAAACAGAAAAAAGTGTTGGGCAGTTGCCTTATGGATGGACGGCAGAGAGAAGATAATGAAAGGAGAGGTGTCTGGAGAGGCCTGGGTCAAGGCGTGGCAGGTGGCTGCTGGGGTGCAAAAGGAGAATGATGCCATGCACGCCACGGGGTGCTCAACTACGGTCTTGATATTCATTTCTGATCTTAGATGCTGTGATCATGGGATCCTCTGGAATTAATATAATATGGTAACACAGACTCAGTCACGGTAAAAAGAACAATAACAAATGAACGATAAAAAAAAAAGAAAATAACAATAAGTCTGAGGATCAGAGTGGCTTTCAGGAAGAACATGAACAAACAGCATCTCTCATGATCCTATAAAAGAAATACTACTCTAGCCAGAAGGAGTGATCCACAGTGGGTCACTCTGCTAGAGCCAGGGCCCAAGAGATAACCTCAGGCGGTGAGCACTGGAGCACCCTAGGGCATGTGGTTGAGGTGGTTGGAGGGGGAGGTGAGGGGAGAGGGCTAAAGCCAGTAAACAGGGACACTGAGGCCATGAGGACCAGGGCTAGACAGGGCCATATGCCTGGTGACTCCGCCTGGTTGGCCAATTCTGGCCATTGGAGTAGGGTTTATAGAGCAAGGGGTTGGGGGCTTGGAAGAAGGAAACTGAGGCAAGATCCCCTGTGTGCCCTCACAGTTGTCCTGCTGGAAGTGCAGTATTGCTCCTAATAGACAGCTCAGTGTGGAAGAGCACGTGCTCTGCGGTCAGAGAGAACTGCTTCCGGTTCCCACCCCTGTTAGTTACTCGCTCCGGAGTTTTGAGCAAATTGACTCCCCGCACTTCCGGCTCTCTCATTTCTGTAAGAGTGGGACTATGGTATCTATCATATTAGCAGCTAGATATTTGCCCTCCCACTAATAGCTCAGTTAACTATGGCCACACGGCCTGAATTAATAGATGATAACTGCTACTAGCTCCTAGTAGGTCATGAAAATAAAAGGGGGAAGGAAACTAACTACTTAACAACAGGAGTTTGCTTAAAAATTTCAGACCATCTTGAAAAAAAAATTCGGGCCGTTTTGTACAAAATCAGTAAATTGTATTCATGGTGGGATCTCATTTTTGTGAATGAAAAAGAAAAGGAAGCCTGGAATTGAATGAGAGACAGTGTGGGAAGGAGTTATTGATTGTCCTTTTTGTGTATATCTTTCCTACATGTGTTGTTTTTGTAATTAAAAAAAAAAAAAGGTAAGTTAAAAAGTCTGATTGGAGCAGTTGTATGGAGAAAGCGTAAGTATAGTTATTAGGAATGTTTTTAGGTTTATGTTTCTCACTATTTTCTAAGCTTAAATGCCCCAAGGCTAACAATAGAACATTTTTTAGTTCATTTAGTGTTATAACTACTTTACAGTATCTTACCTGGTGAATTCCAAAGAGAGACATTCATGACTCAATACGGATTACCCCCAATTTTCCCTTTTAAAATACAACTTTGTATTTCCTGTTCCACTTCATTTCTTGTCCCTATGTAAGCCTCTACCAGGCATTGTAATCATAGAGAATATCAAGATTTTGTATGCCTCTTTCTTTACCTAACACTTTTCACATTTCTCAGTTGTCTCCATGTGTATGACTGTCACGGCTGCTAAATAATAGTCTATCAAGCACTAGATCTTCTTCCTCACGTTCTCTAAGGTTTAGCATTTCAGATCCTCCCACATTTTCACAAGCACAACCAGCTCCATTGTACTAAGCTCTTTTTTTTTTTTTTTTTTTGGTAAATGTAACCTTTTTCTTCATGTGATCTGTTTCCTTAGGATAGAAGTTTTCAGAGCTAGGGTAATATTTTCTGGCTCTTAAAATTTGCTATCAGGGGGCGCCTGGGTGGTTCAGTGGGTGTTAAAGCCTCTGCTTTCGGCTGGGGTCGTGATCCCAGGGTCCTGGGATCGAGCTCCGTGTCGGGGTCTCTGTTCAGCTGGGAACCTGCTTCTCTTTCTCTCTCTCTCTCTTTCTGCCTGCTTGTGATCTCTGTCTGTCAAATAAAAAAAAAAAAAAATTGCCATCAGGTAGCTTTTCAAAACGACCCCACAGATTGACAATGCCCCACTCCTGGCAACGTGCCCAGTGGCGAGATCCCCTGGCCCACTCTCACACTTACCATTTATTGTCATTGTATGGTGCATTTTTCTGGTTATGAGCAAGTTTAAGCATTTGTATTGATATGTTTGCTTTTTAGGTTTCCTCTTGTAGCGCTGATACTTGTAAATAAAGGCAACCCTTTGAAGTGTGATCGAAGCAAACCAAGTCCCTCTACTGTTGGCCTTTCTCTACTTGATTTAAATCTAACAGAAACTATTCATTCTACTGTTGAAGTGTCCCCAAAATGCCAAATGCCATAGCTGGAGATCAGAAATAGGAGATTAACACAAAAATTGTTTTGCTTTTGTGCCATTCCACACTCAGCGAAGGAACTGGGGGCCTCGCCATGTCCTTTCTCAACATTCCAAAGCCTGACGGCACCAATCCAATAGTCTCCTGGTGGAATTAGTTTTGGGGACAGCCAGAACAGTCAGACTCTGAACAGCAGATTGGATTACGGACCAGGGTCAACCCTTAATGGGCCCGTTGTTTGGTTGTTATAGCAACAAAACTTAATTTAACATTCCGTTATTCAATCAATGGTTCAGCAATTGACTCGCAAACAGTACATTCTGCTAAGATTGAAGGCCGCCTCTCTCTCCTCTATAAGCCTTATGCCAATGTCCGTCTGACAATTTTCAGGGCTTGGTATTCCAGCTGAAAGCTTTCAAATCTTAGTGTTCTGAGTCTGAAGTGTGTGCCCCCCACCCTCATAGTCCCTGGGGAAAGTATCCAGCTCTTCCTCTGGATGTTTGTGTCAACTTAAGTCAGGAATCCTAAAGGATGTGCACAGCTGTGCACAGCTGGATAGAAGACAGTGTCCATCATTAGATCTGGGCCTTGGGAAACTGAGGGAAGTGGATTTGCTTTACTCAGTTTTCTAGGAGAACCAGAGAAGATGCCTGGCCTGGAGGACCAAGCACTTTTCTCCTTTCTAGAGCTTCCTGGGGTTGAACCTGTCCTTCATTAATCATGCTGAATGTGACTTTTCCTCTCGGGCCATTGAGCGCAACAAGATCCATCCCATTTTCAAAGTGCTGTGATTTCATACATATTTCAGCACAGATCTAAGAGGTTCCATACACTTTGATGATTTGGGGCAAACGTTTCATAGACTGGCAACCCCTTAGGGAAGCAAATGTGGTAGTTTAACTGTAACTCTAAATCTTAAACTCTACCTGAAGAGCTGTTTGTTCCACTTACAAGAAGTTTCACATTCTATCTTTAACTAAAAGTTACATATACATTTACACAAAAATGTATGACATTTCTCATCCAAGAACTTATTTTGAATTCAAATTAAAACTGTCTGTGTATTCATTTATGAGGTCTTAGAGTTTAAAAAAGAAAAAGAAGAAGAAGAAGAATTTTAGGGGTGGAGAGGCTGCTTGATTGAAGCTAATTTATAAGGCTCCACTACCAGGAGAGAAGCTATAAATATTGTCTCCTGTTGCTCATGTGGAAACATTAAAAAATGTGTTGAACTGAATCAAATGTATCTTCCTGGGAGTTCTTCCACGGCTTATGATATGCATAATCTGGATGTGTATTCTATTTAAGAAAACAATGATCTAGATACATTTGATTTCAATTTCTAAGTTTTTTCCCATAGGTCATTTTATTGTTGCTAATGTCCCTACCAAAAGACAATGCTACCAGCCAGCCATGAACCAATGTAAAATGTATATTTTGAGGGCATTTATTTGCTTTTCTAGTAGTAGGGATGGATTTGATTTTTTACAAATTATTCTACTTTCTGTCTTCAACCAACAGTATACATGCGGGAAATGGTTAGCCAGAATTTAGAGCACAACAAAGCTAACTGACCTACAAAATGATTGAACCCAGAAAGCTGTCCTGTTGCATTTGCCAAGGCCGTTTTCTGTTACATGGTGTCCTTTTAAATACAGAGAATGGCAAGCTGGAGTTGGTTACTGGACCTTATTTCTTTAAATCAGGGAAGAACTAATAGTCTCTTGTAAGCAACGTCGCTTCTTTCTACTTGCTTTGTTACTGACCACATGCCTGAACAATTTAGCAAATCTAATGCAGCAGTTTTTAAAACGAAATTTCTTCCAACCTGTCATAATATCAAAAAGCTGAGAGGTTGGGTGATAGTTCCTGACTTTATTTTGATAAAGACATGACATTATTAACTCTCAAGCAAGAACTTTGTACCTTGCTTCAGACTAGAATAACTAACCATGTAAAATTCCTAGACAGAGAGAAATTCTCTATGCGTTCTTCTGTTTTTTTAAAGAGCACATTACTTCTATTTTTTATAAATTAGTTTCAAACCAAGGTCACAATGTTTCAAGAGTCCAGGTCATCTGGGTTAGGGCTTTAATGTTTAAGGTTGACGAGTTGCACAGATTGATACTCTCTCTCTTTCTTTCTTCCCCTTCCACCTTCCCTACCCCCCCTTTTTTTTTTAACTACTCCTTCTCCTCTTCCTTCTTCCTTTCTCTCTATTCGTAAGATTGCTTTCAGCACCAAAAAATGTTTTCTTTTTGTTGTTCTTGCTGCATTTGGAATGAAACTACTTCCATGCTGGACTTCGCACTGCCTCCAGGAATTCACATAGGGCTTGACACCTCCCTAGACAGGATGATGAAAGCTCCCTGAAGCCTCTTTACTAGGCAGGATCTCCTGGGCACCCACCCCTCAAATTCCATCAAAGCACAATATGCAGATTCCCCGTCAAATGCTTGATTCTTTTCTTCACGTGTCCTACCTTTGTTCATTTTCTTCTGCTTTCAGGGTAGACGGAACAAATTCATTTTCGTTTAAATACTCTCATGACCGTTCTTTTCAGTTCTACAGCCTTTCAAAAAAACTCCCTTCTTTGGAACTGGAGCTCTCAAAAAGAAAAAGAAAAAAAAAGTGGTCTCTAGGATTTTTTTTTTTGTATGTATGATTTACATCGAGAGCACTCAACCATGCCATTCAGCTACTTCTGTCAGCCATTAGTCTTATCAGTTTAGCTAATGTTACTTTGAAGCTTTCAAATCTTGTTTAGCTTCAGTTTTAGCTAACATAAAGAGAGGATTTTGACAGACATGAAATTTAGGGCTACAGATAAATGGATTCATTTGAGAGCTGAGCAAAGGATGACTTTCCAGTAAACACCGTATGTGTCCTAAATTCCCAATGACTTACAGTGTGGCCATGTAAGCTTGCACACTCTAGCACAAGGGTTACCATTTAAAACAAATGCACGTGGGTGGTTCAGGATTAGTAATCAAAAGTGGCCCATTTCCGGTATCTCAGACCTTAGTAAGGAAAGAAATGGTTTACTCTGGAAAGAGACTTGACTTTTCTGCTCCATTCTCTGACTAGGGAAAGCACTTGATATTGGCTCTGTTGCTTGGAAAAAAGAGCCCTTGTGCAGATTTGGATTTTAGTCCTGGCTCTGTCTCTAGTTGCATGAGCTTGAGCAGGTCACAACCTCTATTCTCTGTTTCTTCAACACTATATAAGTAAATTAGATTTTCATAAATTAGCTTAAAAAAGTGTAGAGCTAACACAAAAGTGAAAGGACCCATCAATTCAGAGACAATGAATCCATTTTCTTTTTCATTGTGCATTTGTGAAGCAGTCACACAACACGAGTTAGATTGGTATTAAGTGGAAGACCCCGCCTGAATGAGGCTCACCAGAAACTGAGCTAGCCAGACCAGGGACAGTCAGGCAACCTCCTAAGAACTCACCAACCGGTGCCACTTCACTGTCCAGAAATTTATCACTGTACATTGTTGTTCTCATGAACCCATCAGTCAACCTAGGGTCTCCTAATAGTCATGGCCAAGTAAGTATTAACTTTAATTTCTTCAGTCAAAAAAGACAAGTTACAGGGTGCCTGGGTGACTTGGTTGGTTAAGTGCCTGCCTTTGGCTGAGGTCATGATCCTGGAGACCTGGGATCGAGCCCTGCATCAGGCTCCCTGTTCAGCTGGGAAGTTTGCTTCTCCCTCTCTCTCTGCCTGCTTCTCTGTCTGCTTGTGCTCTCTTGCTCTGTCAAATAAATAAATAAAATCTCAAAAAGAAAGAAAGAAAAGTTACTGCCTCCAAGACTTTGTTTGGGCCAGAGTGTGGGATGTATCTAATGTCTGCATTTTAAAAAATCAAACTTTGAAAGATCCTTTGCAATAAATCAGTCTACAGTGCACATGAAAAAAATTACATACTTTTAAATGACAGAGAAAAATCTCTGATTTCTTACAATAGGGGAGGTTTTTGAGTTAGATTCTTTGATTAAAATTCAATTCCCATGAAGCTTCTATATTTCTTATCACTTAAAAAATCACAAAATATTTCTGTTCAAGAGACACAACTCAAACTCCAATAAAACCTGCATATTTTCTGCATATTTGTCCCAACAACTATATCAAAGCAATAGTGTTAGGCAGCCTGGGAATAAATGATATTCATTTTAAGCTTCACCATAGTCTTAAGCCAAATGAAATTGCCAACAGTTCGACAAAGATTAGCTCTAATAGAGAAGAAATGACAGCCTGCAGAATTTCTTCTCAAGTTTCTTCCAGTTGTCAGTGAGTCAAAACCACAGTCATGGGTGCAACAGCCCAGAAAGAGAAAGGGAGTTGAGAAACTTCCAATAACTGTCAAAGGAACTTCTAGTCTTTCTTAAGTTCTTAAATTAAGTTTTACTCATGTCAACCCCATCAGCGCAAAAGAGTAAACGAAGACTGTGTTTATATGACATGACAACAACCAGTCAGTTAAGTGGGGACTGAACCCAAATTCTTTGATTGACTCAATTTTTTACTTTCAGTTTGCAATTTCAGTGTCTTTAATTGGTCACAGTCTTAACATGCACATAGTCATTCAGCAAAATTCATGTGGCATTTAGCTACTGCCAACAACTTTCTGTCCAAATTAACTTGGGAGATCTCAGGAATATGTAATACAAAGGCTCTTAATCTCTATCAGTATATATTAATTTCTGAAAAACATTTTTGCTTTGAGCTGTTGGTGAGAAATAGCACAGAGGAAAGCAATATAAAGCTGGTGATAAATACTGTTTCCAAAAATATTAGACTCAGATTAATTTAAACAACACAAGAGAGGAGAGAGCAAAGCTAACTCCACTGTCATTCAAAGATAAATACACTTGAAAAATGGTGAGTATTTCTATCACATAATGCTGTGCTTGTCAAGTTGCACATTGCATAATAAACTGTAATGTTTTGTTTATTTGTTTGTTTATTTATTTTAAGATTTTATTTTTAGGCAATCTCTACACCCAATGTGGGTCTTGAACTTTCAATCCCAAGATCAAGAGTCACATGTTCTACCGACTGAGCCAGCCAGGGGTCCCACACCATAATATTTTCAATTGGCAAATATAATAAACAGAAACAATGTCTACTTATTTACCAAATGAATTATTAGATAGGAATCAAATTTTACCTACCCTGATGTTGTACAGTTTATACATATGATAGACTCTAAATATTAACTGTATTTGGTTTAAAATAATGTATTACTAAGTATTTATTTAAAAGAAAATTAGGGCACCTGGGTGGCTCAGTCTTTAAGCATCTGCCTTCAGCTCAGATCATGATCCCAGGGTCCTGAGATTGAGCCCTGCATTGGTGGGGAGCCTGCTTCTGCCTCTCCTATTCCCCCTGCCTGTTTTCCCTCTCTCACTGTGTTTCTCTCTGTCAAATAAATAAATAATCCTTTAAAAAAACATAGAAAATTAGTATAGTCTAATGAAAAGAAATTTGGACATGAGGTCAAAATACTTGGGGTCCCTACCAGCTCATTTTTTCCTGGCTTCTTGATATTGGGAAAGTCATTAATCTGCCTGAACATGAGTTTCTTGATATAGAATGTGACCAAAAAAAATCTGCCTCCCAAGGCTTGATGAAAATTAAATAATCATCATATGTAAAAATTTGTTATAAAATTATAAAGCACCAAATTATTATTGATTATGGTATGGAGTCATTAATCTTTACATTATCTTGCAAGGTAGGTATCACTATACATGTTGTATGTATGAAGACACTGAGGTTCAAAGGGTTAGTAGTCAATCCAGGAAGGTAGACCAGTAAGAAAGTAGAGCAAGGACTTAAATCCAAGTCATCTAACTTCAAAGTCAAAGGCCTGTCCGCAGTGCAGCATCCTACTTAGTATTAATGACCTTCTATGAGATGCTTGTGATTATCTAGGGCACTGTACATCCTTAGTTATCCATTATATAGGTGTTTGTCAATATATAAATGATTAATCCTACAGCAATCTTTTATTTTAAGGATTTGATGAACACAAAGTAAGGTCATTTACAATATAAACTAATTTTGAAATGTAGTTAATTAGTATCTTATTTGAAGATTTGGGGCTTCTAATACTGACATTTTGTTTTAGGATGATAGTTCATGGTTGACATAGAATTAGTGCAAGCAGCAATGTACTCTCAACACTTCTATTTACTCAGACTTGGAAATCGTCAAAAAGTGGGGCCACTGAAGTTTAATTTGCCTTCAAATTGAAGTTTTAGAACCATTTGTGTGCCAAGACCTCTTCCTATACAAACAAAGCTCTACCATCCTTCACTGTTAAGTCTTTTAATTTGAGCCCTTCTCTTACAGGTACATTCTCTGTGGGGAGAGCTTGTGTTGCTAGCACATGAACATGACCCTTTCTGTGGGATGAGTATTCTTGCAAAACCCGTGAAATCTGAAATGCTTTATGGTCCAATAGGTTCCTTTCTGAGAGAAACATATTCAAATTGAACAGGTTTAAAGGGAGAAGTAAATGCACTTCTCAGTGATAGTAGAATTTAAGATGGCTACCGTATTCTTTGCACACATTGAAAGGTTTTAAGACAACATGTTTCAAACAGTCCTTGAACCAGCTGTCTCAAAAACATTTGAAATGCTTTTTAGGAATTTGTGCTATTTGGCTTCACCTAGTCTTATATAATCAGAATATTAAGAAGGTATACTTAAATGCACGAAAAAGTTTGAGAATGACTGATCCCAGGATGCATCTCACTTCCAAGTGAAATAATTTCCCATTTTCAATGTTTTGCTTTTTGTGTAATAATATTGGGCATTTTTCTACTTATCCTTTAACTGTGCTTAATATTAAGCATAGTTTATAATAACTTTATTCAGTTTCTAGATACTATTGACATTTATTGATTGACTTTTTTCCTTTGTTTATTTTAATATTGGAAAAGCTGCTTTTCTTTAGCACTGGGTCTGGTGAGGACTATAATCTTCTACAAAAGATATATGTACATGTATAAATGCAAAACATATAACTTCAGTTGGTTCATAGACACTGGAGCTGATTCATGGACCACAGTTAGTAACAATCACTTTAATAATGTAAAATTTTACCAGCATAATGGGAGATTTTAATAAACATTTTTAAGGAGTTGATATATTAATCAGGCAAAAACAAAATAATCAAAATTCAAAAATATAGAAGAGAAAATACATTAAGCATTCTCCAGAGAAACAGAGCCTATTGGACGGGTAGATAGATAGATAGATTGATGATAGACAGGTAGATTTATTATAGGAATTAGCTTACATGGTTATGGAGGCTGAGAAGTCTACAACTTGCTGTCTGTCAGCTGGAAATCCAGGAAGTCTGGTGGTATAATTCAGTCCAAGTCCAAACGACTGAAAACCAAGGGGATCAATAACAGCATTCGGTGAGATTTTTTTTTTTTAATATGGAAAATCTGAACAATAAATTATTAGAATTAATGGGATAGTTAACCAAGTTTCTGGAATGAAACATAAAAGTAGAAAATTATTGTGTTTCTATGTATCAACAACAATGAAAGTAATAGATAATGAAATTTTTGAAGTACCTCTGCCATGAAAACATTAAGTAACTACAAGTAAATTTAATATAGATACACAGAGATCTTCTGGAAGAAAAATTTATAACTTTATTAAAAAACATTAAAGTAGGCCTAAAAAAATGGATTCCCCATGTTAATCGGTTGGGAGACTCAATATAATAAAGATTTCAATTATTTCCAAATAGATCTGTAAATTTTATGAAATTTAAATTGAAACCTCATTATGTATATATATTTTTGTAACAGTGACAGTTTGATCCCAATATTTGTATGAAAGTAGTGTAAACTAAGTAAGATGACCTTGAAAGAGAAGAAGGTGTGACCACTTACTTACTCTTCAGGTATCGAGATATTTTATAAAGCTATGATAATTAAAGCAGTGTGGCATGGAGCAGGGATAGGTAAATAAACCATTATAACAGAATAGAGTCTATTTTTCTAGGTAAACATGATATATGACAGGTGGTACTACAGATCTGTGAAGGTGATCAATCAGTGATACAGGGGCAATTGGTTATCCACATAGGAGGAAAGAAAAAAAGAGACTGGACTCCTATCTTGTAGTGTAGACAAAACACAATTCCATTTTGATTAATGACCTACATGGGAAAACAAAAGTATAGAATTTAATAGAGGAGAATATTCTTGATTCTGAGATACACAGGATTTCTCTCCAAAAGATAAAAAGTACAAAAGGTAAAGGAAAAACAAAACCCTGATAAAAGTGGCTCATATCTGAGCCATGTAATAATTCAGATCTTATCCTACAATGACCATATTTTGGTGAACTTTGGAAACAGGCATGGTGCCAGAAGCAACTCCCTAATGTCGGCTCTTTCCCATTAGCCACGCCAGCGGTACTCTAGGACAAGCAATCGGCTAGAATAAAATACAGATGCTGAAGGAAGTTTGAGAAGAGATGCAAAACATAAAGATGTGGACAAAGAAAGGGAGAAAGCCAGACGAGGGTTAAAAGGGAGAAGGTGCCCCTCTGTTCAACCCCTTTTACCTGTTCAGGAAGGTGCCAGGTCCTAAGGGCGGTTCACCAGTAGAGAAGTCTGCGGAGAGAACAGCCAATGTGAATCTAGACAAGAAGATTTCAGAAAAGAATCATTGCTCTTTTGTTATTTGGAAAGGAAGTCATACAAACATCGATTTCAGTTTTTAATCTGTTTTAATCGTGTGAATAAAAATCGATGCCTGCAATACAATATGTAAATGAAACACGTGAATTTTGCTGAAAATTGTCTGTGTAATCTATTCAACCTGGAACGACCCAGATTGAGAGTTGCATCCATAATGATGACGTCCAATCCACTCCGCTGAGGCAAGTTGATTCCTCTTTCCATGCTGGAAGAGACTGAGGTAAAACCAACTGAAATCTGGATATTTTGCCATTATTAGAGAATTAACCTTTGAAAAAAAACTACAGAAATGTGTTCTCGAGGATAATCATTAGAAATACGGAAGTAGCTAAATAATGTAAGAGATGACAGAAAGTAATTTGACATGATCTCAAATATTTGAAGGTTACTTGGAAAATATATAACCTTAAAGAACTTACTCAGGGAAAGCAAACTGCAATGGCTCTTAATTGCTACTGATCTTTATTAAGTAATCTGTTTAGTAGAGGTTTCACACAGGTTTTGATTTTCAAGGTTAATATCTGCAGAGATGTCATTTGACCTGGCCCAGACCCCATCAGCCAAAGTACCACTTTTATCTAAAAGCAGCTCTCAACACCACAGTCATAATTACCAGTAGGAAATCATTATTCTAGTGGGACTGGACTTTGTAGATCTTACTACCCGAGGTACAGTAAGCTTCTCATCACTGCATGAATATGTAAACTAAGGATGACACGGGCAGGACACAAAAAGAGAAGGACAAAGAATTCTGACAGGTTAATGGTCCGGTTACATTCTATTTCCTTTCCTTTTATGAAGCCAAAAGTCATACAACAAATACATCCTCAGAGCAAATAAAATGTAGCCATGGATCCCATTCTTCGAGAAACAAGTTTCAAATGACCTCCTGTTATAGAGCAATATATCACCAGTAATGAAGGAAGCAAGGATTGCCAGCAATAGTTTAGACCTTCTGAAATGCCCAAAAGCATTATTGGATTATTGTAATATTTTGAGAAAATTCCTTTTAATTAAAATTGAAATATTGGCTCTCCACTTAAAAAAAAAAAAATGTATCACAAAGTATTTGGAAACAATGTTACAGCAAAGTGATCCCAGATGTTCTCTGAGAAGTCATGAAAGCCCATTTGAAAAATACTAATATACAGTAATGTATGTGTGGGTATAAATTAAATCTATGTGTATACACACTTTCACGTATATCTTTGCAGACACACACACACACACACACGCACACTTATACATGATGACAAGAAAATAAACCAGAGTAAATGTGGAAATTTGGGGAAAGAAATTGATAACTCTCCATAAACAATTTGCTAAAGTAAATCACTGAACTTAATGGTTGATATGAAACACAAGGGAACAATTAGGTAGAGTAAAGGCAAATAAATAAGACCAAACTTCATGCATATGTAATGCTTCTTCAGTGCTGCTGAAAAGTTTCAAGAAAAGTTAACTTGACTAGTTAAATCTCAGGAAGGAGAAGTATTAATACGATCCTCAGAACAAGGTCTGATTTTAAGTTCAAAAAATAAAAGTAAATGGGGTGAAGGTGGAAATTTACAGAGTAGCTTTTTTTTTAAAGTAGTTTTAAGTAGACCATTAGAACAAATACTATGTTTTAACATTTTTGTAAAAGAATTAATGAACAGAGGAACTAAAATATGACAATGATTATTTGAATAAAGTATTTGAGGACAGTGAATTAAAAATTTTTAATTAAATAATTATTCTGTCCAACATACATTTTTAAAAGTTGGGCATATTCAAGAAAAATAAAAAATTATCAGAGTACTTCCTTAAAAACATTACTCATTGAATTGTTTATTGCAGAAAATTTAGATGAATAGAAAGAAATGAAATCTCAATTCAATCCTCTGTAGGTGGAAACATCCAAAGCAAAAAACAAATTGTATACAAATTGAAATAAAAATAAGTAAAAAGTGTGTAGATTACAAAGGAACAAATAAAGTCATTTACTTAGAATTATGTAACTAATGCAAAAGCTCAGCAATGTAGCCAGATAGAAAATAAGCATACAAAATTTATAGCTTTCAATCACACGAACAAAAAAAGGTAATTTTTAAAAGATTCCATTTAAAAAGCAGTAACGACTTTATCAAGTTGAAAGTAAATAATTGAGTAATAAGTTATGAAATAACCTATAAAACTTTGCTGAAGTTTCTAAAACAAAAGCTTACTAGATGGAAAATAAACCATATTTATAGATAGAAATGCTCAATATTGTAAATATTTTAATAATCCAATGTAGTCAGTATATGAAATCCCAATCAGAATCTCCACAAGATATTTCATGGAACTTGATAAAGTGACTTGAAATTCATATAGAGGAACAAAGGCTTCAGAATAATCAGGTGGCACCTGGGAGGCTAATGATTAAGCCGCAGATTCTTGGTTTCAGCTCAGGTCACGACCCCAGGGTGATGAGATCGAGCCCCATAATGGACTCTGCTCAGTGCAGGGTCAGCTGAAGTTTCTCTCTCCCTCTCCTTCTACCCCCCCCCATCTCACACACTCTCTCACTGTTCCTCTCTCAAACAAAAAAATAGAACAACAACAACAAAAAAGAGAAAACAATCAGGAAAATCTTGAAAATGAAGAAAGCAATTGAATGATGCATTCCTCTTAACATAAAAACAAAGTATAGAGTTAAAATCATGACTAAATATTGTATATTGTATGTATAAATAACTGTTAGAGCTAAATTTAATTATTAATCAAATAATTAATAATCAATATTATATTACATAATTAATAATAGTGAATGCTCAAGCAGGATCATACAAGACAAAATTTATTAATCATATACAGCTGAGTGAAGTTCTGAACTTTCCCTTATAAAAATGTGGAAAATGTGTGATGTAGGCCAGCATTTTAAACCAGTGGGAAAGGATGAGTTCAATCAATGATTTGGGAACATGAAAAGGTATAGAAGTAGAGCCCTACCTCAAATCATTACATTCCAGCTGGTCTACAAACCTAAATAAAGGTATTAAAGTATTAGTAATGAATGTGGTGGACTGTATTTATGGTTTTAGGGAGAGGAAGGCCTTGACTAGCAAAACACAAAAAGCAAATGCCAAAGGAAAAGACTGATAAGCTTGTTTAAATTGAAACTAAAAGTAAAGTGAAAAAATGATCTTTACCTTGGGAGCTAATATTTACAACCATATAACATGATCAATTAATATGTATGAAAATGTGAGTGTGTTGTATAATTACCTAATGTCTATGCCCTTCAAACTTAATACACTAAAGACAAAACAACCCAGCAAGAAAATAGATGGGAAGACTTAACTGGCCAATAAACATAAAATAAGTTCTACTTTGCTAACAGTCAGAAAAATGGATTAAAATAAAATGATATATCAGTTTTTGATCTCATAGACAAAATGTTAAAGTTTAATAATATCAACTATCAACAAGAGGGTAAATCAATATGTATTCTTTGCATTGCAAATGCGGATGTCAATTGGCAGAGCCCTTTTGGCAGACAACTTGGGAGGCTCTGTTAAAATTGGAAATGTGCAAACCCTAGCTTGGTTTACAGAATGAACAATTGGAAACAAGATGAATGGCCAGTAGAGTGGGCAGAGGAAGTATGGAATTAAGCAGTGTTTTATATACTAGCATGACAAATGTCCTAAGTCATGACTAGGTAAACAAAAAGACAAAAGATCAAAACAAAACAAAACAGAAAGATTGCAAATTAGTACATTGTGATGTGTTATTTTGGGAAAAATCCAAGGAAAAACAAAACTGTATAATTTTACAAATGTAAATACAGAAGAAAAGTTCTAGATGGTTGCCCATGAATTTCATAACAATGTTACTTCTATGGAGGGAGCAAAGGGGACCAGTACATGGGAGAAGGCAAAATATGGAGAAGCTATATCCTGGGATGTCTGGAACAGTTTTCTGGTTTTAATCACTAGTTGATTTGCCTATGCTCAAATTGCTTTTCCTTCCATTCCATTAATCCTAGTTATATTTTGGAATAATAATAATAATACTAATAATCATTAAATTGTGCCAGGCATTATTCTAAAAAGTACTCCAGATTACTTTATGTATGTTTCTTATGGAGATTGTTTTCCAAGATGGTTACAAGGTATCTTATTCTATCTGTTCTTATAATGTAACATTTATATCCATCCCATTGAGAAGTGGGATCTATAGTCTTTTGCCTTGACTCTGAGTGAGTCTGTGACTACAGTGGCAGAGACACAAGGCAGCTTCCAAGACCAGGTCAAAGGTGATCCGGATTTCACCTGGCACTCTTGGGATATGTGCCTTTGAAAACCAGCTTCTAAGCTGGGAGGAAGCCCAGGGTACACGAAGGGGCTACATCCATCTGTTCTGGCTAAAACTCCAGCTGACCTGTATCAATTATGTATTGTTTCATAATAAATCACACCAAAATTTAGTGACTTAGAACAGCACCAAGAATTTTATTATAATCTCTCATGGTTTAGGGCATTGACTTGGATTACTCTGTGGTTCTTACTTAGGATCTCCCGCGCGGGTGCCGCCAGGCAGTGCCTGAGCTGAAGACATCTCAAAGATTTCCCCACTTTCCTTTCTGATACTTAATAGTGGCTCATTTAAATCCATCTTATAGAACACCTACATGTCCTGGTTTCCTCATGGTGACAGGGTTATAGGAGTGAGCATCCCAAGGGAAAGCCAGGCAGAAGCTGTATTGCTGCTTATGACCCATTCTTGGACATCACATAGCTCCCATTGGATTGGACTTGAGGCAGTCACAGAGTTCTTCTCAAGGTCAAGGAGAAGAGATAGAGATCCCAACTCTTAGAAAGGGAGTGGCAAAATCACACTGTAAGAACTTGTGAGGTGGGAGATGTTATTCCAGCGATCTTAGCAAAATACAATTTGCCAGAGTCCACAAAAATGCTATTAGCGTCTTCATTTTACAAATGAGAAAAATGAGGCACAAAAAATGTATTAACTTGTTTACTGACACCCACACCTAGCATGCATTAGAACTAAGATCTGAATCCAGGCAGTCTGATTCCATAAATTCTTGACATTTTAGTCTATGCCATGCTGCTTCTTTCTAACGAAAGTACATTCTTCTTTGTGCTTTTGAGGCAACTTAGTTTTATCTTGTTTAATATCCTGAGATAATGTATATAAAACCTTTATAACTGGCCTTGGTTCATATAGTTTTCAGTGAATACTAGTGATTTCCTAGCTGGAAAATGGAGATTCTGGCTAATCTGGGGAATATATGAAAAGTGGGAAGGGCGTGAAGTGACAGAAGGGACGTTCCAAGTAAAGAGGAAGGATATTAAATTGAATGCAAGAATAGATGAGCTTTCATTACTTCTTGCAACTTTCCAGTAGGTCGAAACTCCCCTTAGTACAGCCAGAACCAACCTTGGGCATACTGGCCAGAGAAGAAGAGATGAACATTTCTGAAACACCTGTGTTGTGTCGGGCACTGAGGTAGCTGTGGAACATTCATTACCTCAATCAAAAGGAGAAGTGCAAGGCTTCTAACTGGAAGACATTCTGATAATGTATTCACAAACTAACTTCAAGAAAAAGAAAATCAGGAGTGCCTGGGTGGCTCAGTGGGTTAAGGCCTCTGCCTTTGGCTCAGGTCATGAGCCCAGGACCTGGGATTGAGCCCCGCATCAGGCTCTCTGTTCAGCAGGGAGCCTGCTTCCTCCTCTCTCTGTCTCTGCCTGCCTCTCTGCCTACTTGTGATCTCTATCTGTCAAATAAATAAATTTTTTAAAAAAATCTCAAAAAAAAAAAAAAA
Source organism: Mustela erminea (assembly GCF_009829155.1). Lineage (NCBI taxonomy): Eukaryota > Metazoa > Chordata > Mammalia > Carnivora > Mustelidae > Mustela > Mustela erminea. The sequence continues at coordinate 46,335,515 of NC_045619.1, read as the reverse complement.
GAAAAAGAAAATCAGGGGATTTTTATATTTCATCAGTAAAACTTTTCTTGCTCCCACCAGCAAGAATTAACATCTTTAAAAAATTATTTTTATTATTTTTATTGAAATATAGTTGACATACAATGTACTATTAGTTTCAGGGGTAGCTTTACCCCTGTGATTTGGTTACTCTGTACATCACCCAATGCTCACTACAATAAATATAATCAATATCTGTTACAGTATAACATTATTACAACATGATTGACTATATTCCCTGTACTGTACTCTTCATCCCCATGACTTGTTTTATAACTTTGTTCCTCCTCATCATCTTCACTGATTTTCCCCTTCTTTCTCCACTCTTTTGCTCTTTTGGCAGTCACCATCTTGCTCTCTGTATTTGCATAAGTCTGTTCTGGTTTTGTTTTGTGTTTTAGATTTTGCATATAAATGAAATCATATAGTATTTGTTTTTCTCTGTCTGCTTCTGACTTATTTCACTTAATTTAATACCCTCTAGGTCCATCCGTGTGGTTACAAATGGCAAGATCTCATTCTTTTTCATGGCTTAAGATTTCATTGTTTGTGTGTATGTATGTGTATGTGTATGTATGTGTATGTGTGTATATACAACCACCATATATCTATATCTATATCACATTTTCTTTATCCATTCATCTATTGATGGACCTATCCAATAAGAGGTTAATACCCAAATATATAAAAACTTATACAATTCAACACCCAAAAAACAACCTGATTAAAAATGGGCAGAGAACCTGAGTAGAAATTTTTCCTAAGAACACTTATAGATGGCCAACAGACATATGAAAAGATGCTCAATGTCACTACTCACCAAGGAAATGCAAATCAAAACCATAATGAGATGTCACCTCACACTAGCCAGAATGGCTAGTAGAAGACAAAAAATAGTTTAAGTGTTGAAGTGAAATTGGAGAAAAAGGAACCCCTATGCACTGTTGGTGGGAATGTAAATTGGTGCAACTACTGTAGAAAACACTATAGAGTTTCCTCAAAAAATAAAAATAGAACTACCCTATCACTCAGTAATTCTACTACTGGGAAAATAAAAACATTAATTGGAAAAGATGTATGTACCTCATGTTTATTGCAGTATTATTTAAAATAACCAAAATATGGAAGAATTAGCATCTTTTAAAGGGTTTATAATACTTTATTTGTACCACTATAATTACGGTGTTTTTTTTAAGCATTTATTATATAGCTTGATCTCTATAAGGGCCAAAAAAAAAAAAAAAAGCTGTATTTATTTTCACGTTGCCTACTACATCTTGAAAATAGTTGGGGCTGGCTTGAAAGAAATTAAAAATTGAATAAAATTCTTGGTTCTGAGCATAAACTTGCATGTTCAAGTAATATATTGTTTCTGGTACAGAAGAGAAAATTACTGTGTTATATAATTGTATCCTGCCAATAGCAAGCTTACTTAAAAAGACTTGTATCTCAATTCATAGCACTGGCTGGAGATTTATGGTACATTCTGTGCTACCAGATGTGCAAATGTGCCATCTGGTGATAATTTGCTCCAACTATAAAGACACAATTCTTGGCACACTGAAATCTTAATAATGCAATGTTAGATATGTTGGAATCTTCCTTTATTTCTTTCCCTTTCTTGTCCTTCCTTTCTTCCTTCCTTCTTTCCTCTTTCTTTCTTTCTTTTCTCTTACACAAATCGCTACAGACAATGAGCATGAACTCCTGTCAAAAAATGAAAAAAATATTGAGGTGTCGCAACAAAGGCTGAGTCAGTAAAAGTCTTTCCATGGAATTTGTACAAACACTTAGCTAGACTGAGACGAGCTTCCATGCTGCCAAAGCAAGTATCAGTACTAAATCTGGCACCTCTCTCTTTGGCCCTGAATTCAAACACAGTATGAAATCTAAGATGATTTCCTCATCTCTGTTACCAGTGAAATCTTATGTGGGCCATGTAAAACAATCATCTTCATCTTAGCCAACTGTAATTAAGTAACAAATGTGCAGAATTATCTTATCCCCCAATTAGTTTTATGGTGTATTGCTTGTCTGAAATCATCAACAATAATTTTAAGCTATTTTTTGACAAGCAAGAGAAATGTGTTCAAGTGAAAATAGCACCGAGTTGGAGATCCAGATACTTGATATTTCTGGCACTAGTTTACCAAGGACTCTGTTTGTAGCCTTAATATATTGTTTAATTATGCTATTTTCTAATTCATAGAAGGAATACGTGCTTTCACAAATATTTTGAAATTATCTTTAATCCACTTTAATGAGGTAAATAAAAATTCACCAAACTTAGTTGTACCAATCTGTGTTTTGACCAATGCATGTAATAGTCATTTAACAACTATCACAATCAAAATATGGAACATTTACATGGTTCTGAAAAGTTCACTTGTGCCCCTTTGCAGTAAGTCCATTCCCAGCCCCTAACGCAGGATTTTACATATCAGTATTTTATTTAGAAGTTTTTGCATCTATGTTCTTGAAAGAGATTTGTTCGTACTTTTGTCTCTTGTAATATTCTTGTTAAGTTTTGTATTGAGGCTATGTTGGGCTCCTTAAAAGAGTTCAGCTATACTAAAATTAAGAACATATACTTTTCTTTTTTTTTTTTTAAAGATTTTATTTATTTGTCAAGAGATAGAGAGCATAAGCAGGGGGAGCAGCAGACAGAGGGAGAAGCAGGCTCCCTGCTGAGCAAGGAGCCTGATGTGGGGCTTGATCTCAGGACCCTGGGATCATGACCTGAGCCAAAGGCAGATACTTAACTGCCTGAGCCACCTAGGCATCTCAAGAACTTGTATTTTTTCAAAAGACATCACAAAGAGAATGAAAAAGAAAAGCCACAGAATGGGAGAGAACACTTTCAACATATGCAACTAATAAAGGATTTAAATCCTGAATAGAGAACTTCTGCAGATCAATTAAGTAAAATAAAATTAAACAGGATAATAGAGGGAAAATGGTAAGCACCCCACAAAATGGAAAATCCAATGACCAATAAACACATGATAAACATGAAGTTGAAACTAAAATAAGATATAAGATATATATATATATATATATATATATATATATATATATATGATATACTGCATATATCCTCCAGGTAGGGAAAAATTTTAAAGAATTAGCAACATTGTCTGTTAAATGTAAACAACCACACGCTTCATGACAGACATTCTAATCCTGAGCGGGTAGCATAGAGAAACAGCATCATATATGTGCCAGAAGGTATGCATCAGAATAATTATAACAGCATTGATTTTAATAGCAAAAAACTGAAAACAACACAAATATCCACCAACAGCAGAATGAATAAAAACACTTGTGGAAAGATGCCGAACAAATGAATATTATGAAGCAATATAAATCAGCAACCTAGTGCAATACACAATAATGGAGATGAAATTAACCAATATAATGTTAAATGAAAGAAAAGACTCTCAAGAAGAGTGAGCCATGTGGAGAGGAGCCTCCAAGAATGCTGTTACGGTTTATTTCCAAACTTGTTTGATCCTTCTATGAATGCTCACTTAATAATTATTCATCACCTTGTACCTTTGAATGGATTTGTCTGCATGTATGCTATATTTCACATGTTTTTTTAAATGTTTATAAGCAGTTTGAAGTGAACTCAATTTCTACTCTACATGTCTTTATGAAAGCACATACTGACAATAACATTCTTAAATTCCAAGATTTCATAACAAATATAATTGTGTCTGAGAATTTACATTCTCAACTATTTGTAATTATCTTCAGTGATTTTTTTTTTAACAGTACACTGTTAGCTCACAGTTGAAGAGACAGTGAACTTCAAACAAAATACAAGCTAAAGTTCTTTAAAAGACTTGTACATTTAAAAGTTAAAGACAGGGGCACCTGGATGGCTCACTGGATTGCCTTCGGCTCAGGTCATGATCTCAGGGTCCTGAGATCAAGCACGCCACATCGCCACATCGGGCTATTTGCTCAGCAGGGAGCCTGCTTCCCGGCCCCCCACCCTCGCCTGTCTCTCTGCCTACTTGTGATCTCTGTCAAATAAATATAAAAAAATACTTAAAAAAAAGTGAAAGCCAGTCCACTGGGTAAAACTCCAAATGTATGAATATTAGTTTGTGATATCATTGCTGTCTCAATTACAATTGATTTAGCTCCTCTATTATGAGAGAAATACTCATTATTATTCCATAAATATAAGTTAATAAGGACAAATTAACCATTAGGGAAAGGATGTTTCCTATAACTCAATAAAAATTGGGACAGATTAATCTTATTAGTCTGAGAGAGGCCACTATGTAATATTAGTCATGTATTCTAGAATATTTTGTGTTTTGTTGGCACTAGATGATTAGGAATATAAATAAAGAGAGACATCTTTACAATTCTGGTCAGTCAAAAGCATGTTGTCTTTTCCCTCAGAAATCACGGAAATGATAAGTGATCTATATATATATTGAGATATGTTTCTTTGTGGTTAAGTATTCTTTTTGGGAAAGATGAGAAATATCTTATAATATCAGGAATCTTCCAGGCTTGCTGTGGGTATTCACACTGAAAAAGAAAATTATGGCCTATGGTAGACACACAGTGAACTTCAGGGACCCACTTTCTAGTTCAGATCTTTTCCAAACTTAGACTCTATCCCTAGTTTAAATGTAAAATTTATTTAATTTCATATACTCATATCATGTAAAAATATTTCTCCCAACCTCATTTTGAACATATTAGAAATAAGGAATAACATATTGAAAATAAACTCATAGTGTTACAGTCAGTAATTTTTATAAGTATGGTGACATATTTTGATTACCATGTTCTTTTCTGAAGATATTTAGGAAAAAGACAAAAATCTATCTTGAGAAAAGTCCAATGAGCCTTAATTCTAGGACCAACTGTTATAGGTAGAATAAACAACAACAACAACAAACCCCAAACCCCCACAAAAACCAAGATGGTTTCTAATCTAATAATTCGACTAACTAGTTCTGTGACCTTGTACAGGTCATGTGCCTTCTTTGAGCATTAGATTCCTTAACTCTAAAATACTCTAATAATACCTGTGTTGTCTCTTTCACAAGGTTCTGATAAGGACCTAAAGAGGAGAGAGGAAAAACAACACCTGATTAAGAATCTAAGTCCTTTGATTTAATTAAAAGAATAAATGATGGGGTGTCTGGGTGGCTCAGTGGGTTAATCTTCTCGCCTTGGCTCAAGTCATGATCTCAGGGTCCTGGAATCAAACCCCGCATCGGGCTCTCTTTTCAGCGGGGAGTCTGCTTCCCTCTCTCTCTCTGCCTGCCTCTCTGCCTGCTTGTGATCTCTCTCTATTTCTCTATCAAATAAATAAATAAAATCTTTTAAAAAATGATATTTGGTAATATTGGACAAAAGGAAAAAAAGGGGGAACTCAGTTTGAATATCCAGTGAATCTTCTTCTGAAAAGTCTTTTCTAAGATACGGGAATAATAAGGCTAATAAAAAAGATCAAACCCTTGACATTGGCAAAACTTCCAGACTTCAGAGCTGAAGAGCAAGCTTGGCCCTAGGAAATCCACAAAGTCTCTCTGAACCTGAGTGTTTCATCTACGAAATAAAGGGCTAGAATAAAATTTCTCCAATGTTCTTTCCAACTCAAACTTTCTATGATTTCATTTGAGGAAAAGACTTAGTAATTGGATAATACCCTACACTTTACATCAGCATAATAAAGTCTCTTTGTGAACTAGAAGGCAGGAGAAAATAAGTGAATGAAACAGAACCTGAAATATTAAACTAGTTTAATCAGAATTAGTGATTTTAATGATTACAAATCCACAAAACATCTGTGCAATGCTTCTCTCAAAATGGAACAATCTACGTGAAAGCATTTTGGAAACCAGAAGATGCTATGCAAATGTAAACTATTATTAACATACATCATCATCCTCTTCTTTACTTGAGCCCAGAGACTTGGCAGAAGTAGCCTGTATATTTCAGCCGTGACCGAACACCCTGGGTGGGCATGGTGGGGAGAGGGGAAGAGGACAGGGGAAGAGGATTTGGTTTCCTGCTTTCTAACATCCCCTTGTTCCCTGAGCATGTATGTCTGTGATAAGATACAAGCATTTTCCCCCCACCCAAGCTTTAAGAGATTGTTGCTTCCAGATAGATGGAAGGATGGATGGATGGATGGATGGATGGATAGTCAGGTCTTCTGTGTGTTTAGGCAATAGTCACTTTAAGTTCTCATTTCTTGACTTAAGGCATTTTTAAACAAAGCAGGTGGTACAGCATGTATTTTGCCATTGTATCCAATATTTTCCATATACCAGTTTATTTCTTTTCTTTTCTAAAATGAGCTGTAATTTGTATAATTGGAAAGTGCTTTAAAATAAGAATTGCTAGTTATGAGTCACTGCAATGATGTTAGACAGCCTGGCGGTACTACTTGCATTTGACCGTAAGAGAAACCGAGGGGTTGAGACAGAGGTAGGGCGAGAACTAGACCTCCCAGGCTGTCTGCAGAATGCCAGATCTCTGGCAAAGAGTAATAGAATAGTAATCTGGAAGATGCCTGAACATGGACAAACCTAGCAGCATAGTCACCTAAAAAAATCTTAGTAGATGAGTTTGTGCTGTCTTAAAATCATCCGACATGACTCAGTGGCATATTAGAAGTTGCCTGTTTAAATTGAATGTTCATTTGCAAGGACCTTTTGGGAAATCATTGCGACCAATTATGAAGATTATTATGAAGCAAAGCGGGGCTAGCAATCGCCTGAGTTGTATTTTCATCAGCTCTCATCTTTCTCCTAAGAGGATAATTGGATAACAGTCATCTTGGCCTGCGGATGGGGGTATGGAGTGGGGACAGCAGAAAACTGTGCCTTTACTTTTTTTTCTTCTCTGATTCCTAGCCATTATAGCCCCTAAGCCATTAGGCAAATTCCCTCATGTCACAAGAGGGATGACGTCAACATTAAAAGCTCCAGAACAAATAAATAATGTTATTTATTTCCCTAAAGTTTTCCTAAAATTAACCATTCATCTCAGCTCAGGATAGGGGGTTTGCAGCTTGAAATGTTCAGTTTTTTTCAAACTCAGTTTGAGAATTTCTCCTGTACCCACTAATAATTATAAAAGGAAATCAATTGGTATGCTGGAATGCACATGATTAAACACTAATGTGCGGAGCTCCCATGGCCTGGAGAGGTTTTAATGGCATTACACAGCCAGTGCCATAGTCCGGCCCAAATGGGGGAAGGGAGATTAAATCTCTGGGGGGGGGGGGTGTTTTCAGGTGGAATGACAATCCAGAGATATCTCTCCCTGCTGTAAGAACTTCAGTCCTTCAGCAAGGCACAGAGAAGGAAGAAGAGTGAACAGCCAAGTTCATTGGCAGCACAAAGCATTCCATAGCCATTCCTGGGGTCGAGAAGAAATGCCCAAGACATATCAGCAACAGGGCTTTGAAGAAAGTGTGGACATTCCCACACAGAGTAAGTAGGGACAAAAGAGCATTGGGGGGGGGAACCTGAGAAGACTGAATCAAGACCATGAATAAGTAATGTTATCAGACCCCACTGCGTTCTTCAGATGGCTCATTGGGCACCAACATTACCTATGTAGCAGGGTTTTATCTTAATAGTGAGAATCAAAAAAAAAAAAAATAGCTGAGGTTCCTCTTAGGGAGAGAACTATTAAGAAAACGGCATGGTAGCCTTCTCTGGACTTGGAAGGGGAAGATTGCCAGCAGCTGGAAGAGGGCAACAGAGCACAGTCAGCCACCCCGCACAAGAAGCTTTAGGAGTTTTTTGTGATCCTGGCAATAGGAAGAGGGTAAAGAAAAGGCTTTTCGAGAACAGCCAGAGAAGTCCAAACTCCACATTAGTAATAGACTCGGGTGGAAAGTGTCCAGTGAGAGCCCGTGCAGGGATGCAGGAGACCCATTTCCAAAGACCGACTGAGAAGAGAGATGCTAAGAATCAATGTTAAGCTGTTTGAGGCTCTCCAGGCTCTGTTATCCAGAACCTTTAGTAAAGTCGGCCACGTACGTTGTGCAGGAGTTGTGCGTGTTGGGGGGAAGATACCGGTCCCCGGGCTGGGAAGTGGTAGCGAGTGGAGTAGCGCCAAAATGTGACAGGAGGAACTCAGAGCGAGCAGGACTGGTTGAAATGTAAGTGCCTTCTCCCTGGACTGCCAGCACCCCAAAGATGGGGCAATGACAGTCTCCACCTCAAGTATCCCCATCTGTCTTCCCTGCACAGCAAAGTGTAAGAAGTTAATGCTCTGGGGGCAATTCTGAACCGTTGGGGAAGGATCGTGGAAGTGGATGGATAAATGCCTCAATCTTCCTTTGTCTTCTCTGCAGAGAAAATTGTGAAGTGGGTTTCGTGTAGTTTCTGAATGAGTTCTCGTTGGGACCTAGCCCTATTTGCCCACAGTGGTAACATGCTCCTTATCATGCTCTTCCGCTATCTTCTTTTCCTACCTCACTTTACCCATTTCTATACGTGTGCTTCCTGCCACCACCTGTCAGGAATTCCCTGCTCTCGAATTCTTAACTCGGCATCTGCTTTGGGAGAAAGCCAAAGCAAGACTCCTTCCCACCCTTGTTCCCAGCCAGACTCTGCTGATCCCAGACACAACCACTCCTACCAGTTTCTTTCCTCCCCAAAGCATCCTGCTTAGGCAGACATTTACATGTATATGTACAGATGTATATTCCCTATCCTAGACAACAGTTTAAGACATCCAAGTCGCTTTTATTTTTATTTTATTTTTTTCCAGTCTCTGTTGTAAAAAGTTACATTTGAACTTAAAAGAGAATAGATCTTATAACATAATTAATCACATTTTAAAATCATGCATAATGTATGCTGTTCAGTCCAAATTGTTGTCAAGGAGTGCTCATTAGTAGCTTGTCATCCTATCAGACTCATATCGACACCTTTGTATTTTGTCACATGTACACGAAATTCAGGAGCTCCCAGAAAAGTAGGTCTTATCCCTGAAGTAATAATTTCAAAATTTTGAAATATCTGTTGTGAAAAAACTGAAAATTAACATAAAGTCTTAACAAATTTTGACTTTAATGGTGCTATGTCTTAAAAATGATTTTAACATTCAAATGTTCTATTTGTTGTGCTGGCTACCCATGTGCCAAACCAGCAACACTAAGTTAGTTCTTAGGAACTTACTATTCCTTCTGTTGGGACATGTGTTTTTCTCTAACATATGGCTGTGATATTAACTATTACACTTAATACTCCTTACTGTTAAATTGGAAGAGATTGGTCTTTTCTTACCAATTTGACCTATTAGTGCTTGCATAGAGTTGAAGATAAATCTTTCTAGAGGCTCATACTATGATTACTATGCTGTGATGACTTATAAACATACACACACACACACACACACACACAATTCCATGGGAATTCAAAATGGAATGTGTATTAGTTGAACCAGGAATGTAAAAATAGCAACTAGTAGATTTATCTTTTATCCTTCAGTTTTATAGACCATATATTTTGTACAATTACATTCAGATAAATGAGTATCCCACAAACCACTTTTTCACCTTATAATGAGTCAACAACTTATTTTTTAGAGAGGGATGTATAAAATCAGCTACGTGATCTTTAGTTCTCAGTTTCTTTGGGTTCTTGCAAAGTAGTTTTGTATTTTTAGTTCTATTTTCACATTATTTTCAAATGCCAAGCATAACATAATGGCTGCATTCAGAAACAAGTATTAGGACCTCATTTTAGTGTCCTGCCTGTTATGGCAAACATCTTGAACCATATATTCTTTTCCATGCAGAAGTGCTTTGGGGCTATGCTTCCCTAGTTAGCAAATTCAGTGGCATCCCTCCTTCATCGTCTCGCTAATATATTCTGTGCACAGATTTCATCCCAGGCTTCCTTATCTAAACCTGCTTTTGGGAAATGTATCTGGAACTAATTCACTCTGCTATATAACTTAGTGATATCATTTGTTTTTTGGAAAATTGGGAGTCATGGGGAAATAATTCTGTTTCCAACATATAAAAATTGGAAGCTTTGCAGCAAATTTTAAATATATGTGTGATTTTTTTACTGAGTAGCTTCAACATGGATTTATAACACGAAATGTTTTTCTTTTTCTCCAGTCACTGTTTTCAATCATGCTCTGTCAAATGTCACTTCCCTAGTCTTTAAGGACATCTTGGAAATGTGCCAGATCTTTCACTAAAAGTCTAGGTCTGTTTAAGACTCTCATCTCATATGGGATTAAATTGCATTTGCTACTCCTTCTACCCACACCTCCTCTGTCTCCCACGTAGACCAGACTTGTGGCTGAAAGATTTGGAGTGGGGTGAAAGAATGGTCTGATTCTGGTTAATTCCTTCCCTTTCCAGTTTCAAAGCTCAGTTCCCCTGAATTTGGAGACTGGGAGGAAAAACAAGGAAAGCAAAGATCTTTAGAGTAATTGGTCACCTACTGGTGATGGGGAGGCAGCCAAAGTCTTAATCAGGCTCAGGTCACTTCTGTGTGCTCTTCTTCTTCTTCTTCTTCTTTTAATTTAAAGATTTTATTTATTTATTTGACAGACAGAGATCACTAGTAGGCAGAGAGGCAGGCAGAGAGAGAGGGAAAAGCAGGCTCCCTGCCGAGCAGAGTGCCCAATGCAGGGCTCGATCCCAGGTCCCTGGGATGGTGACCTGAGCCGAAGGCAGAGGCTTTAACCCACTGAGCCACCCAGATGCCCCTGTGTGCTCTTTTGATATAATGGTCTCTGTGGAGATTCCATTCATGGCTTTCTTGGGAAGGATTTAAATTTTCAGCCTCATCAGTCACTGGGACCCTCAAAGAGGGACAGCCTTGTTTTCTTTTAGTCTCTCCTAAGCAGACTCAGAGTGGTGCCCCCCCCCCCACAAGCCTTGGCGAACTGGGCTGAATTGACTCTCTTTTCTTTTAAGGCATACCACACAACCATCTGTGATTGCTTCTCAGCTGCCAAAAATTCTCTCGTCTTCTGCCTTTGCAGAAAATATGCTGGTACCAATAATGATTTTTACATATACCCACAAACTTCAGGGAATGTACATCAAATCCTCCCAGGAACGCCCCCCCCACCCCCACCATGCCCCATGCCCTGCTGTTGTCCAATGGCACCACCAGGGTAGCACTGTAGTAAGAAATGAGATTCTTGTCTTCCCATCTCAGACAACCCTTTGTGGGAGGCAGAATTCTCAGGCAGCCCACAGGATTCCTGCTTCTTACATTCCTGTGTAATGCCCCCTCACTGAGTGGACAGAATTAGTAAGCGTAATGGGATATTACTCCATGGATAGGTTATTAATTTGTTGATTTTAAGGTCATCAAAAGGGAGCTATCTGGATGGGCCTGATTCAAGTAGTCCTAGGAAGACAGCAAACGAGACAGCGAGACAACAGGGATCTCAATTCTACAAGCATACAGAAATGAATTCTGCAAACTTTCTGAGGAAGCTTGAAAGCAAACCTTTCTGTAGTTGAGACACCAGATGACAACACAGTCTGGCTGGCACCTTAATTTCAATCTCATGAGACTGAGCAGAGGACTCAACTAACTTATACCCGGGTAGAGATAGTAAGAGATAATAAATTTATGTTGTTTTAAGTCATTAAGTTTGTGATATTAAGCCACTTATTATGCCAAATAGAAACTCTTATGCTCTCTCTTTTCCCTTTCTATTTTTCTTATAACATCTTGAATGACGCATTAAATCTAAGAGATGGCAAGGCCATTTCAGCAATCTTATAGCAAGCCTAGAAATGTCTGGCTTAATTTCTTGAAGACTCGCTTCAGAATGGCAGAGATACAGTATGTTAAATCCTTTTTTTCCTCAGATAGGATTCTTACAAATACAACACATCAACATCTTAAATATATACTAATGTCTTATTATATAGGCATATTGGCTATTTTGGTAGCTTTCTTATACCGTTCAATTCACTTAAGGTAAGTGTGCATGCACTTATGTTTGCAAAACTTGGCTTATTCACAAAATTAATAGATGGAAAAACATACTTTGCGTTGCAGAGTACCATGCATTTGGGCAATTAAAATGTTGTGACATTGATTCAACATTTGTTGAGAAGTGCCTCTGTGCCAAGTCTTGGGATTTGCCCTTAAATATCTATCACTATTGACAAATTGAGCTTCAGGTAACTGAACCTCAAGGAACCAATTCATTCAATAAATATTTATTGAACAACCTGGAGATAAAACCTGAATAAGGGATAGTCCTCATGTTCTAGGGGTTCACAGCACACTGGAGATGGCTCCACACGTGAATAAATATTCAAAATGCAATGACAAGAGTAGGCACGCTATCAACGTCTGGTCATTTAGGGACAACTTTGTAGGGAACTATGTGTAAGCCAGGCAATGTATGTAAAATTCCACACATGTGGATTTATTTACGAGAAAAGAATCTGTTATTTTATCATATTTTCTAACAAATCCATAACCAGGTTCACAAGGGAAGAGTATGCAGAGACAGAGACATATGCAGAGTCAGAGAGGTAACATGATATATTGCGTGGTCAGTAAATAAGTTGACGTGGTTCTCTCATTGGGTATATGTAGGGCATTCTGACATCTCCTCATCAGGACTGCTTTAGGAGAAGATCATAAACACGTAAAAACAATAACACCCTAAGATGACAGCCAAATGAAAGATAGATTAAGCAAGGTTTCCTAAATTTAGGATGAGCAATAGCACACAGGTAGAAAGACTACTCAATTTCAGAAAAGCAAGAGGAAAAAGAGCAACTCTCCTGGTACAAATTGTGCCCAATGGAACCATGCTTAGACTAGTAGAAGCTCCTTTTGATGCATTATTTTGATTATTTTAATTTTAATTTCATTGAATTTTGAAAACTGGGCTTGTGCCCAACTTGAGTGACAGTTCTTCAGGTTTTCATATTTTCATTTGTTGAGTTGATACAAATGTATCCTGCAGAGAATAAAGGAATCTGAAACAGGAGAGGTCAAGAGGGTTGGATTCAGTCTGTTCAAATGTTCTATGAGGGTTTTGTAACATACTTGCAGAACCTCAAACTGCAGTGTGGGGCCATTTGAAAGTATGTTTCTATCATTCATGCCAATGAGTGCCACTTGTTTTATAATCCTGATATTACAGCAATGCTATCATCTCTGATCGTTTTGCATCAGATTCAGTTATTACGTTCTAGAGGCCAGGAATTTGTGACAGCACAGTTTTGTTTAATGATATAACAATTAAAAAATTCTAAAGTTCTGCTTTACTTCTAAGCCCTGTTCTTTACTTGTAGCGGATATTATTTCAGCCAAGTATGTAATGTACTAGTGCACATATTTTATATTAGCAATTTTTAATGGCATAAAAATACTAGACTTCATTGGAACCAAGGACCAAAAGCAGTATGAGCACCTTATCTTAAATATTTGATTTACCATTCTTAAAACACCATAATTGTATATTTATATATAATAAGAATATATTATATATAAAAATTTCCATCTGTATTTATAAATTTCTAAAATCATAATTATATTATATGTAATAAATTATGTAATTTATATATAAACATATAATACATAATACAGGATTAAAAATTTTACAGAGTTATCCTGACAAACTTTTGAGATATTATGTACAAAGTGCCTAACATAGTGCAAATCACATAACTGGTGCTCAATAAATAGATTGTATAAAATAGAATTATATTATATAAATTATTCTATATTATATAATTATAAATAAGATAGAATATAATTATATAACTATAAAACTATAATTATAATTAAATAATACAGTTACATAATTAAAATTGCAAGTTATAGTTATCATTTCTAAAAATTATTTTAAAATCCCACCCTCACATATTTGTGAAACTAATTTCTCTCTCAATTACTAACTTCCCTTCAATGCTCAAAATATTTTGAACCTATGCATGTTACCTTTTCAGAGATTGCTTTCATTTAATAATGATCAGAGCATCAAAACAAAGTTAAGAAATATGTAATTTGAGGCATGAAACAATTTTTAAGAAATCAGCCTTCCTAAAGCCCTTGAAATAGCATCACACCTCCCATGCCCTGCTCCATGTTATGTATGATCAACAAGGCAGCTTCTTGAATCTTCTATTATAGGAGATCAACTGCATGATCTATCAGAGAAATTCCATATACCACACTATTTTATATATATATTTGCATGGCTTAAGATTAGCAATCCTAGCACAGGACTCAGAGATGCCCAATAACCACATAATCATGATTTCCAGAGTGAAGTCTTCTCTTCCCAGTCTGATTTAATTCCATCAAGTTTGCAGGCCTGATTAAGACATAATTATGACACCACCTTCTCCTCCCAACCATTCTATTCTCATATTAAGGCAGCATTTTGAAAGCACAGCTTTGGATCTGGTGTTGTCCCTCATTCAAATATCTCACTTACTCCTGTGGAAATTCACTGATGGGGTCAATATTATCTTGGGTTTCGTCAGCTCTCCATACCTCAACCCCAGGACAGTTTCCCTTTCCCGTGAGAGCTTTGCCAGTCAGCCCTTTGGGCTAAGGGGTGGTGAGGCAATGTTAGGCTCATTTACATGTTTCATAAAGTGCTCTCTACTGGCTACAGATTTGGTTGTTCGTAAACTTAAATATCAGGGGAAAGAGCCATGTTTCCCTTTCTCTTCCACAAATTTCGTGATTTCCACACCAGAGAAACTCCGAGATGTACATCTTATGAAGGAAGGTTTGCATCACCAAACCAGCTAGTCTTACTTGCAGTTTGTCATTTGACTGTTGAAATGAGAGTCCCTTACCATGCGTGGTACCTCTCAGAACACCACTGTGCTCTCTCTGGGGCCAAAGTTTGTTAACATTTTCCTGTGTAGTGTCTCAAAGCGCTTATTTTACAGAAGGAATTACCTGAACCACCCAGAGTTATTGTACCACAGAGTTATTGTGACAAGATTGTAATACATACAAAGTGGTTAACACAGTGCAAGACATAGGACAGGTGCTCAGTCAACAGATGCTTGGGCTGTCTTGGTCAGGCAGAGGCCTGTCTCATGGTAAGTCGGCCCCGGGGAGATTCCAGTAAACACCACATGCTGGTCCCTCTTCCATCACATATGTTGTTTAAAAGCTATGGAAGTACAACTGAGGTACAGCAAACTGACACGTGGAGAGGGTACAGTCTGATGAATCTTAACACATGTATTCAATGAACCCGGGAAACCATCCCGACAGTCAAAATAATGAACAAATCCGTTATCCGCAGCCTGTCACCTTGTGGCTTCAAAATCCAACCTTTCTTAGGCCGCCTACTTTCCTGGGTAATCCCTGACTTGCTCCCATCACTAAAAGTCAGTTCATGTCTCTTAGACCTCTAGAACTTGAGATCCTCAGGCCCACAGCTGCAACAAACTGAACTCTACCAAAGCAGTCGGTGAGACGCTGACAAGAGGACCAGGCTGGCCCGTGCTCTGATGTCTGACCCGAATTTGGGAGCTGTGAGATAAGAAATGTGTATCACTTTAGGCTGCTTGATTTCCCGTAATTTGTTATAGGGCGATAGGAAACGAACACGCTGTCCCCACAGTGATTCTGTCCAGGCTATCAGTTCTGAATGTTTTAAGCTGTCCCATTACACCCGAATGAGTAGTTTTTCACTAACAGGTCTGAGAGCACTTTCATAATAGCCTTCCTAATAAACTGCAGCCAGGAGCTTGAGCTGCAAATTTCTTCTCTGATGGCGTTGTTCTGCCGAGATACCGTAGCTGCCCTTTCATTGTTCCCAGTACCTTTCTCAGGCATTTGATCATTCTGACGACTGATCACATCCCTGTATGCGTTCGCCAAAGAAAGATGAACAGGAAAACATTTTCTTTTGAAGGCTGGCCCTGGGAATAGAAGAATGATGGATATCAGAACTCTCTTTTTCTTTGAATCTTCTTTTCCTCCTTTGTTCCCTCTCCCTTAGATCCAAATGAAACTGAAAGTACAATGAAAGTACAAAAAGCCCCAAACACCGGTAAGAGGTACTTAATGGATTTGATTGACATTTTCCGTTGCAGGTGAATTCTAGAATTCTACCTGGCTGCTTTGTCTGAGTGAGAACACAGCTGTGGATACCTGCTCTCAAGCTGGCCTAGAGGATAACGTTCTAAGATCGTGATCTTGGTATAAGCACACTATTATGTGACTGTTCTGCTAGTTTCATGTACACCTTTTACCTCTTTTTGTCCATTATTTTGGCTAAAAGAATAGACTTTAGAGCCAAACCATCCATCTCTGAACTCGCAGTTACTTGTCGTCTGCTTCTACACAGCTCTGCTTACCTCCCTGAGCACCAGTTTTTTATCTGTAAAACAGAAATAAAAACTACCATCAAGTGTGATTATGAAGATTAAATGAGATAGTATATGGCATGCATTTAATAATGACTGGAACATGGCCATTAATGTTATTAATATTAGTGGATTAATATGGTAAAATAGTAACAGAATCTCAAGGTAAATTTATTAAAAATTTGCACTTTAGTAAATTTTCTTTAAGAAATATCAAACATTTATTAACAACTTACTTATTATTTGCAAAGTATTATATAAGGGAATTATGTAAGGGAATGACAGAATTCTAGGCTGGACAGAGTAGTATTTCTGAATCATAAGTCTCTTTTTTCATAAAAATTCTGGTGTGCCTCTGTATTATTTTGAACAATTTTTATTGTAGTATCACACACTCACACACACACACAAACACACCTGTACCATTTCTTATGAAGTATATTATAGGTGGTATCTTATTGATTTGCTCATCCCACATAAGCATTATAATAACAGCTACATCTGATTATTAGGCACTGTCCTATGTAATTTTACATTATCTCATTTAACCATAATAGGCCTAGTAAGTTGAATTGTTATCCCTAACTGTCCAAGGGATTGAAAATACAGGGAAAAGAGACTTTGGAAAAGTTACAGAGCCAGAGATATATATAAGAACAGATAGTTGAAGAAATGATGAAACTAAGACTTCAAGATAAGGGACACCTGTGTGGCTCAGTTGGTTAGGCATCTGCCTTCGGCTAAGGTCATGATCCCACAGTCCTGGGATCAAGCCCCACATGGGGCTCCCTGCTCAGCAGGGAGGCTGCTTCTCCCTCTGCCTACCATTCCCCCTGCTTGTGTGTGTCATCTCTCTCTCTCTCCCTGACAAATAAATAAATAAAATCTTAAAAAAAAAAAAAAACTTCAAGATAAGAAAACTGACATCTCTTCCCCCATGTATAAAGCTAAGACATCTACCCCAGAGCCCCACTGGAACCACAGTCTGTCTAGCTCAAAGACTGTGCACTCTCTACCACCTTACACTCAGACTGAGTCCACAGCTAGGCTTGGGTCTATTGGCAGTGAAGTTAACAAGTTCTGGTGTTTCAATCCTACCCTTTAACCCACAAGTGAAAAGTGGATACAACCTGCAGAAGACTTGGACCTCCTCATGCATGTCCTGGTTAGGTCCAGTAGCACCTGCCTAGGGAGAAATAGCCACTGTAGTTTTGACTGTGGCAAGGATATTTGAATCCAGATTTAGACGCTCTGTTCTTTCTACCTGTGTGGATTCGATGAGAGACCATTGTAGAAAAGAGGGCTGTTTCTAGAAAGCAAGTCTAGAAGGAAGATTTAAAAATAAATGCCTATTTGGGAGACACTCTTTGGTTTTCTGTAGTTTCCAATATTCTGTTCACAGTTGTCCTCCTAGTTTTGTGGTCTAGGGAAATATTATAAAATCTTCAAGACCAAAAAATACATGCTAATCTTTCCAGTCAGCCAATTGCTTTGCCAAACAAAACAGAAGTTCTTCAAAATTGTTTCTGCCACTTTGGAGTCCTTGAGTACCATTTAACTTCAGGCTTGGCTATTCCACTCTTGGGAAGGAAAACAGGGGATAGTTACTGAGTTAATATGCAAGTTACCCAGTGTCTGTAAAGCTAATGAAGATCCATGCTTGTTTTCTTACTCCTCCCCATCTATACCTACAAGTGCTCACTCTGGCAAAGTATTGCTCATGGCTTCCCAATATCTGTTCACCCTTTTTCTCTGTTGTACTAACATTTTCATCTGGGGTCACAGCTGCACAACTAAAGGCCTCACTTTCCAGCCCTCCTTGCAGTGAGGTGTGGTCCTATGATAAAGTTCCAGCTAACAAAAATATATGATGTGAGCCTTAGTACTGCAAAACTCCCAAGTCACACTTTTAAAAGGAAGGAATGTGTCTTCTCCCATCTCAGTTCCCCCCTCCCTAGCAGCTGTAATGTGGGTCTGATGACTGGAGCTGAAGAGGGCTTCTTGAACCAGGGAGTGGAAACTGTCACAGAGCTACCTCCCTGCCCTGGGGGGTGGGGTGGGGGGATTTCACCTGGGCTGCTATGGAAGACAGAAATTAACAGCCTTGCTTAAGCTACTGTTATTTTGGGACTTTGGAACAACAAATGTATCTACAGGCTAATTGGCTTAGAAGTGGAGACAGGAATTGGAGCTGCCACAGTAGAATCTGATTTATGTGGCATTGGCTTGAGGGCCGGGCAGCAGGTTGAAGGTGCATAGATATGAGAAGCTGGAACATTGGTGATTCTTGTCATTTTAAGAAATACACTCATGAAAACTGTGACTTAAGCGGTGTTGGAAGACTGAACACATATGAGCATGGCCTGTGAGTCCAGGAGCCTGGGGAAAAAATTCAGAGTGCTAGTGTGTATTGGCTGCCTTTTGTGGGTTTGTCTAAAGCAAAGACCTAGAAAAAAGATGGTCTCAACCTGGGCCTAGAACACTTGCAAGCACAGACGGAAGGGAATACATTGCACGTAGCCCTCAATCTGAATGGGCAAACAGCCCAGTAATTTAGAAGTATGCATCTAGAGGTTAATTATACCTGTATCCAGAACTGAAAAAAGGCTAAGAAGTGGCTCTAAGAAGTTCACTTCTTAGTGAACCTGAGACTGTGGCCCCAGGCCTCTCTCAAGCATCTCCCTGTAAGTCAGTAAGTCCAGCCTACAAGCAATGATCAGATTAATTTTGTGGCCTTCCCAATCAACCCTAGTATTTTGGATGGCCTCAAGTAGGCTACTAATAATGTGGGGAGAATGGGCAAAGACACAGTTCCAGGAAATAAAATAAAAGGTCTCCAGATGTTAAATATCTTTGACTATCTGCTTATGAAAACAGATTGCAACCCATAGACGACAGGCCTACTAAGATTTTATGCATTGCTAAAGAAACCACATAGAGCATGAAAAAAGTCTGTGTCTGATCAACATATAAAGCAATCCCTGAGTTTGCATCTCCCATGAGCAAGGTAGGCTCCAATGCTCATCTTAAGTTACCATGGAAGATGATCAGCAAGGAAAAATGTTCCAGAAGACACATTCAGGAAACCCAGAGTGTAATGGGTACTTTCTTCAGGAACAGAACCTAAGATTTCCAAATGAACTAACCCAGGACTAACCCAACTGCCAGACAGCGAGGTGTTGCAATGTCCTCCTCAGTAAGATTAGGTGATTGCTGAAATCCAACGATGCCTCGAGACTTTCCTATTCTTCCCTGATTTTGATTGAGCATTTTTACTATGGATATACTATCCCTCCTCTGCCATTTTTATTCAGTGTGGGTGCAAGACCCTCAAAGACAGGGCCATAGGCTGGGTCTATTCTTGTCCTGGCTGAAAGATCATACTGACCCTAAGCTAGGATACAGAACTCTGATGCTTACAATCCATTATGTCTGCTCTGTACTGCTTATCCTTAACAATCCCATGAAAGAGAAATACATTTTTATATCGTTTCTACCACTGGTATTTCAGGTCTTTGTTACAGTAATTATACCCCTATCCTAACTATAGTCTAACTATGTCTTAGTTGCCATACAACATTGCACAAAGAAGGATCTGAATCTTTTCTCCAAAATCCATTCTCTTCTTCATAAGGTATCTTCCTGGTGTGTTTCCGCCAAAATCATGAATAATTGCATTCTTCCATCTAGCTTCTTACATGTATGGTTAACGTCAACCACATGAACTTTCCTTTTAGACTCTGCCTCTACTGTCATTTTCTACCAGGTAGGCCTGAACCTTGCCGACAAAATGGCAGGATTCCATTCAAGCTTGATCTAAACAACGACAACAAAATCAACATGTGTCTCAAATAATTGGACCCCAAAAACCATCCTATAATCCTGGATGTTTCCTGTGGTTAGCAGGCTTTTCTCACTTTTAAAACAATTTAAACACTTTTCTCTAAATATTTTTTTTCAGTATTTTGTTTAGTCTATTTATGAATGAATAGATGAATGTATATACCTATACTGAACATACTCCTTAGTATACATGTGTTTCCAATTCCAAACACTGATCTTCATAGACAGTGTGGATATTTTAGTCTCTCAGAATGCCCTATGATTTAATTTAGTCATTCTTTAGTGAGACTAAATGGTACTTATTCATTTATACTTTCTTACCTAATGACCCCAATGACCACATCTTGAAATCTTCAGACATCTATCTTAAAAAGTTTATTGATCCTAAAAGAGATAAAACCTATGTCCTTGGCTTCTCTGGATTGGAGCTGAAGAAAGGGGAAGGTATTGAGCTGCTTCTGTGAGTCTTACATTTTATCATATTCTTTGTATAAATTTTCCCATTTAAAAATCTAAACTACTTTGTGAAGTAAGTATAACAGGTAGGGAATTCAGACCACAAACTTGAGAGTGCAAGAAACATATTTCTCTTTTTTCTTTTTAAAGATGTATTTATTGGGGTGTCTGGGTGGCTCAGTGTTAAGGTGACATAGTGCGGTAAGTGTTTTCCTTCAGCTCAGGTCATGATCCCAGAATCCTGGAATTGAGCCCCGCATAGGGCTCTCTGCTCAGCAGGGAACCTGCTTCTCCTTTTCTCCCCCGATTATGCTCTCTGTCGCTATCTCTCTCTCTCAAATAAATATATAAAATACTTAAAACAATTTTTAAAAAAGATTTCTTTAATTTAAAGAAATTAATTTAATTAAAAAATTTAATTTAAATTAAATTAAAGAGACAGCAGGAAGGGCAGAGGAAGAGGGAGAGAAAATCCTTAAGCAGACTCTGTGCTGAGTGCACAGCCCAACATGGGGCTTGATCTTATGAACCCAAGATCATGACCTGAGCCAAAATCAAGCTTAACCAACTGAGACACTCAGGTACCCCAAGAAACAAAATTTCTAATTCATTCATAACTAATCTTAATTTGTAATTCAGGTTCTGTGAAATGAAAGCAACTTAATCTCACCCATATTAAGGATGCTAACCTTAACCTTTCCCTGGCATCAAAGTCTGGAAAACTTTATGAGTGTCAAGGTAAGGGACATAGTGTGGGGCATCTGATTCTCGGTTTTCATCTTATAGCCACTCTGATATTACCTGAGGCAGCCACTTTCTTCAGGAGTTTGATCTGTGTTATCCAGTATGGTAGCCAGTAGCCAAAAGTGGCTACTACCACTTGAAATGTATCTAGTCAGATTTAAAATGGTCTGGAAGTGTGAAACACAGAATTTCAAAAATACAGTACCAAAACAAGTCTATCACTTATAATGTTTAATTGACATGTTGATGATATTTTGAATATACCTGGCTAAAGAAAATACATTATTAATATTAATTTCACCTATTTGTTTTTACTTACTATCTCTTTAAGAATCTTATTTTAATTATTTTAAACAAATACCCAGAAGTGGGATTGCTGGATCATGTGGTATTTCTGTTTGTTTGTTTTGTTTTTAAAGATTTTATTTATTTATTTGATAGAGATCACAAGTAGGCAGAGAAGCAGGCAGAGAGAGAGAGGAGGAGGAAGCAGGCTTCCTGCTGAGCAGAGAGCACGATATGGGGCTCAATTCCAAGACTCTGGGATCATGACCTGAGCCAAAGGAAGAGGCTTTAACCCACTGAGCTACCTAGGTGCCCCATGTGGTATTTCTGTTTTAAATTTTTCTAAGGCTCACAAAAATCAATTCAAAATGGACCTAAGACTGAAATTTAGGGCCTAAAATGGAAAGCTCCTTGGGATGCCTGGGTGGCTCAGTGGGTTAAGCATCTGCCTTCTGCTCAAGTCATAATTCCAGTGTCCTGGGACTGAGCCCCACAGGAATCTCCTTGCTAAGTGGGGAGCCTGCTTCTCCCTCTCCCTCTGCCTGCCATTCCCCTGCTTGTTCTTTCTCTCTGACAAATAAACAAACAAAATCTTAAAAAAAAATTGAAAGCACCTGTTAGAAAACAGAGGGGAAAGGCTTCATGACATCAGTCTCGGCAAGGTGTTCTCAATATGACACCAGGAGCACAGATAACATAAGCAAAAATAGACAAGTGAGACCACATCAGACTAAAAAATTTCTGGACAGCAAAAGAAAATAGTTTACAAAATGAAAAGACAGCCTTCATAAAATGGGAGAAAATAATCACAAACCATGTATCTGATAAAAGGTTAATATTGAAAATGCGTAAGGAATATAGAAGTCCTCCAATTCAATAGTGAAAAAAAAACAAACAAACCCAAAACTCAAACAAAACATAACAAAAAAACCCCTACAATTCCAGATTAAAAAATGGGCAAAGGACCCAAAATAGACATTTCTCCAAAGAAGACATACAAATGACCAGCAAGTCCATTGAAAGATGAACAAAATCACTCTTGGGGAGGGCCAAACATTCCCAGGGAACAGGAAGCAAAGACGAGAAACTAGACCCAAGGGAATAATTAAGTTGCTGTCTTTTTATGGAGGAAAACCTTGGAGGTTTCAAAAAGATTTCGGGAACATCTTCGTTTCTAAGCTCTAAGTCAGAACTTGGAAATCGGAGAGCAAGATGGAAGCTGTCGAGGAAGCAATTATGAAACGTTTCTCTCCGAGTCTTGTGAAGGCTTGAAGGCCCAGCGGAAGTTGCCGCGGAAGTTGCCCCGGAAGCTGCCAAGTACAGGCTTCCGGCTCACAGCGAATGGGCTACCGGAAGCAAAGGCAAGGTTCTTGGTAGAGCAAGTCACAGCCAGCCAGTAGGGAAAATGTGACTGGTTGTGACGAATTCGGACGACAGTTATAGGCCCTAGCTGTCAGGAAGACAATCTCTTAAGTTTGCGAAGTGTTTTTGTAGTAAGAGGTAATCAAGGGGGCGCCTGGGTGGCTCAGTGGATTAAGCCGCTGCCTTCGGCTCAGGTCATGATCTCAGTGTCCTGGGATCGAGCCCCACATCGGGCTCTTTGCTCAGCGAGAGCCTGCTTCTCTCTCTCTCTCTGCCTGACTCTCCTCCTACTTGTGATTTCTCTCTCTGTCAAATAAATAAATAAATAAAATCTTTATAAAAAAAAAAAAAAAAAAAAAAAAAAAAAAAAAAGAGGTAATCAAGAACCAAAGGTCCAGTCCCATCCCCCCATCCTCCAGACAGACACAGGCGCAGAAGGGACATGGTCCGGATTGGCAGTGTTGGGCTGAGAGCAGTCATAAGAGAGAGGGCCAGAGGGCTGGTAATAAAACACATCCAAGAGAAAACAGCTGCCAAGATAAAAATAAGATGAACCAAACCGGTTGTCTGATTCTGTGGGATAATCACAGGTGGCACATAGGAGAGAAGCCAAAATGCCCATGAGCCAATGAGATCTAAGGACAAAATCAGAAGTAAGGGATAGTGGGCACAAGGTAATTTCCAGCTGACAAATATAAAGCAAAATATAAAATACAAATACATAAAAAGTAAAATATATTTAATATATATAAATATATATGATATTTATTTATATTTATTATATTTATTTATATATTTATATATATTTATATTTATAAATATATATTTATATATTTTATATATTTAATTATATTTATTTATAAATAAATATTATTTATATAATATATATTATATAATATAATATATATTATTTATATATTTATATATAATAATATATAAATATATTTAATATATAAATATAAATATATAAACAGTATATAGTATATATAATAAATATATTAAAAAAGATATAGAAATTTCTAAAAAAATATTTTAAAATTTTATATTGTATTTTTTATTAAAAATTCATTTAAAAATGCAAATATAAATAAGGAGCAACTCATGGTGCTTGCCTTCAAGAAACTTGGGGTCTAGTCAGGAAGAGTGATGTGTCTCCAGGGCATGTACAAGTATGGCGCCTCACTCAGTTTTGGGAGTCAGAGAAGATTTCCAGAGTGTATGACATCAAGGTTTATATCTAAATGATGAGTTCAGTTAAGCAGACAAGATGGCTCCTCAGGGAGGAGGGAGGAAAGGCAATGGAGGAAGCAGTGGGAGACTAGAGTTCCAGGCCATATACAGAGGCTTAGGATCAAGAAACAATACAAAGACCTACTAAGAAGCTGGAAGCCTGCAAGTGAGAGCTGAAGGTCGAGAGGATAAAAATGACACCACATAGAGGAGTTTCCACTTTATCCCGGTGGCAAAAGTAAGCATCCCAAATATTTGGTTTCAGGCAATACAGAAATGCAGACAGTAGACTTCTGGGAGGTGAGACTGTAGGCCGAGGTAAGAAGAGTAGGGAGCTCCATCAGGGACACAGGCAAGAGGTGACAATGACCAGAACTAGGATGGTGGAAGTGGGTATGGGAAAAGTGGATGGGTTCTGAAATACAGAGGAAGAAATAGGAGGATGTGTTCAAGGATTAGATGCAAGATTCAGGGAGCTCCTAGGATTTGGAGTTGGGTAAGGGACTGAGGTTCTAGAACTTTTTCTGTCAGTAGGGTCAGACTCATCTTAGCGCCATCTTCCAGGGACCTGTGCCGGCCAGCCTCTTGCATAAAGACAAGGTCTCTGAGGACTCCTGGTTCTTTGAACAAAGCTGCTCTGAGAGTGAGGGAACATCAAAGGAAAGTGAGGGCTTATCAGTTCTGACCTGTGACAATAACTAATCTCTGAGAGATGAGTGACAGAGAAGCAATCACAAATATAATCCTCTCAAAGGCAGACAAGATCCTGGCCCAGTTGCAGGGGAAGAAACATCAAAAGCTTGCCATTTAAAAGGAACTCTGTGGAACATGATTTTGTAAAATAAAGACTATTTTTGTATTTCAAGGACCATATATCAGATTAAGCTTCTAAAACCTAATAATGGCAAAGAGTATAGAACCTGAAGTAGAAGAGTCTAAGAGGAAAAGACTTCTTGTCAACTCCACTATCGATGTCTTCATAGGCCCCAGTATATTTTATGAATAACAAACGTGAAGGAATCATCTTGGAAATTGCCAGTTTACTAGAAGCACACTTACTGTCAGCAATATCCAGTCAAGATATCCAATCTGAGGTTATGTTTTTCTGTTATTTTGATGAAATAAAAATTTAAAGAGTTTTTCCTCATCAAACCTGTAAATTGAATATTGTAGGCTGTGAAATATTTATAAAATATCTAAAATATCTAAATCTAGTATCCCCCATAATAAAATATTACATTCGATCTGCTACTCGATATCACATTTATATACGTTGACTTTATACTTTCCATATAAACATATCGTTAAGAATCTTGGAGTGGAATAACCTCACATATTTTGGAAAGCACAATTTAAATGGAAAAGAAAAACTTGGCTTTAGGAGCCATTTGGCACTGTTTATTAATAGTAACAAGCCACATAAAAATTGAGAAACTAATGTTAATAGTGTTTTTTTAATTTGAAAATTACATTTTGATATTTGATACATTTGTAACAACTAAGTTGATTCTCTCTGAGTACTTTTGGCTGCAATGCAATCTATCCTTCATGCAATCTAGCCTTCCGTGAAATATTGTTTTTCTTCCTTCCGGAATCTTACCTTTCTAAAATAGATGTTCACTTTCTACTCGTTAAGATAAATACACAAAATTCATATTCAAGTAGTTTAATACATGTATTAAAATCCTAATTATTTTCTATATTAAGTATCCCCATGGATACTGTTTATAGGATAACATCTATAGGATGCATTTACAAATTTACTATAAATTTTGGTGAAACTCCCCAACTTACCCATGTATGGATGTGGTCTAGTAAGTTAACTGTGTTTACCAATTTTCATAGGTGAGGTCATTACTTTATAATTTATAATTTTTACAGCATCTTTAGGTCAAGTATAACCAATCGAAAGTGTAAAGAAAGACTCCATAAACTTTCTGTGAACAAAAAAAAAAGCCTTGAAATGATGCTTAGAAACAACAACACCTTCAGGAAAAGCCTGAGCACCCAGTAAGAGGCAAAAGGGGCTGATCATGAGTGGTATGGAGGGAGAGGAGCCCCTCCCCTGTATTCCTGAAGGCTAGAAATGCTCTCCAGGGCAGTGGGAAGGTTGCTGCTCTATGCTAAATGAGTTGTGTTTTTTTTTTAAAGATTTTTATTTATTTATTTGACAGAGAGATCACAAGCAGGCAGAGAAGCAGGCAGAGAGAGAGGGGGAAGAGAAGGGGAAGATGCGGGGCTTGATGGGGGATCATGACCTAAGCTGAAGGCAGAGGCTTTAACCCACTGAGCCACCCAGGTGCCATGTTAAATGAGTTTTAACAGCAATCACTGAGCCGTCAGGATTAGTCCGGTAGAGAACCTTACAAGGCCAAACACTAAATTTTGGCTTTTCATGTTTAGAAGAAGCTATTTAACAGAAGAAACTATACCGATAAGGCAACATGAATTTGAAGGTAATAAAAATTGCATTGCTTTTGAGAGAAGCGATATTTACTATGATGCAAAAACACTGAAAGAAATGCTGAGCCAACAAATTCAACAGGACCGAAGACCACCAGGAGGGTTGGTTGTCTAAACTAATCCTTCATTTATCTAACTGAGTTACAAAGTTCCACCACTAAGAAAAATTTGGGAAAAAAAGACAGGCCCAGGTGTCAGAAGTAAAGGGCCATTGAGAGAAAGCCGGAAACGCGCTGGAAGCATTATCGGAGGAAACTGACTCAGCAGCAGGTTTGTTCTGATGGGAGCAGCCAGATAGTTGAGTGTCCAAATGGTTTAGGAAGGCCAGAGGGGAGGCAAGCAAATGCTAGGATCAAGAAATACAAATTTAATGTAAGCAGTGGGGATCCACACAGCAACAATTCCAGAAGAAAATTAGGCAGGGGATACTCAGATCACAGTCGGTTCTGAACTGGGATTGGCTGTTGAGGAGCAGAGACGCAACCTTCCAGCAGAGGTGACTGAGAAGGACTCCAGCTGGGGTATCAAGAACCAGGCAAGCAGACCAGGGTTTTGGAAAGAACTTTCATAGTAGATACTATTAGAACAGAAAATAAAAAATAAGAGCCAGGAACATGGGGGTACAGTCTCAGTTCTGTAAAATCGAAAATAGGAAAATTCTGATATGCATAAAAATGCATGCCTTAACTAGCCGTGCCACAGGCAACACAGGTGATGGAAGACAACACTAAACCAGAGTCTCACCTCATTCTCCCAGCTATCCCGAATCCCTTCCTCTCCATCAGACCTTCCATGATCTTGCCATTCTCTATAGATTCTTCCTCTGCAGTGTCTCTCAGTAAATCTCCTCCTTTCCATACCTTGCTACTGCTCTCTTTTAGTTGTCTCTCACACTTTTTTATTTGCCTTAGATTTTTCCCCATTCAATCCAATTTCTACCCTGATCCTAAAGTTCCTTTTCTAAACCATGTATCTACGTGTCCCACCCCCTTGATCAAAAACCTTCAACAATTCCCCATTGGTAATTTTCAACATTATTTTCCAGCCAACTGACACGATAGAGTTGAAATGTGTGACATGATTCCATGGATATAACATGACTTTGAAAAAATCCAAAAATATTTTTTAGAGAAGTGAAACCAGTTTTATAGCATATCTGTGTTTGGATAGGTTTCGGGACTCTTAAGCATTCACAGGAACATTTTGCAAGCATTTGAGTAATAAATGTGGCCATCAGTCATCCATCCACGTATTCATCCAACAAATGTTTTAAAATGCCTACAGTGCCACGTACTACTCTGGTGGTACCATGGTGACCCAAGCAGATGAACCTCACACTTAGGGAGCTCAGAGTCGAGTGGAGGAAGCACATGCTGATACCCGGAACAAATAATTATATTTAATATAATTTACATTATAGTTGTTAAAGTTGCTGCTTAAGGAGAAGCATGGTATGTTAGGGCATGACCTAAAAAGGAAACCTCCCCCTCTCTATCTCAGGAGGGAGGTTGGAAGAAAGTCACCTGATGAAGTGAGAGTTTAACTGTGATTTGAAGCATGTGTAGGAGTCAGTCCCAGAAGATGAAAGAAACTGGGTAAGAGTTTCCAGGAAGTCTGGCATTTAGACAAGCCTGGTTGCAGCCTTGTGAGCGGGAGAGAAAATGTGTTAAGATGTGAGCTGCAGAAGCAGGAAGGTTTCTGGAGTGAGCAATGGGTAAATTATAGTGTCTTAATGATCGACATAAGTAACTAGAGAAAAATCAGGTTTGGTGGGGGGAGGGGGATGGGGACACATCACATTCAGTACTGGAGCTCAGTTCAGGAGATGTTCTGTTTCAGGGAACACTGAGATATTCAACTAAAAAATGTCAAGCAGAGATGAAACTCAGAAGAGATAAAATTCAGTTTAGAGATAGATATTTAGGTTTCTTTTGAATCAAGATGGTGTTAAAGTTATCTTAGGTTGATTTACATAGGAAATGCATACAAAAGAAGAAGAGGGTCAATAACGGATCCATTAGGAATTCTAACATTAAAACTTGAGGAGAGAGAGGACTTAAAATCAAACTATGATGTCACAGAAGCCAAAGGAAATGAATGACTCAAAGCGTTGAGAGCAGTTTATTGGGTTGGAAGTGATGAGTAGCCAATGGGGTGAGGACTATCATATGTCCACTGAATTGATCTCTTCTTTCTATAACACTAATACTCAGAACAGTGCTGTCAAGGTAAAGGTGAACCAGAAGGAAATTCAACTGATCTCTGGCTCTCAGGGGACAAGGAAACACTTTGGGTCTGTGAAAGAGGGATAAAATGGTAATTCATGGGAGATCGCAGTACTAAGCTGTGCACTATCTACCCCCACCATCCCCCTGAAATTTCTTCATATAGCTGGTTATAAAAGTTATTTATGTGATTGTGTGAGACCTAATATAAAGGTGAATTCCTCTAGAAAAAGTTTGTATTTGCTTTAGACTAGGGCCTTGAGCATTACAGTTTTAAAGCAAAAGTATGACTTGAGGTTTTTGGTTTCAGATTTTTGTGGGGTTTTTTTTTTTTTTTGGATCAGCTAGGACTAAAAGTAGCTTGAAGGGACAGATAAAGTAAATAAGATGACACTGTAAATCTAAAAAGAACAAAAGAGTTTTTAGGAATGGGAAACATAATACTTGGAGTCTTTTTTTTAAATGTTGGAAGAGATTAACAGTAGATGAGATACAGCTGAAGAAAGGTTTGGCAAGCTGGAAGGAGGTTCAGCATGCCACAGAGAAAGACAAAGAAATGACAAAAAAAATTTAAAAATTAAAAATACTGAGCCATGTAGTGTAAATACAATGATAATTCTGGAAGGAGAGGACAGTGATAATTAAAAACTTGCAATATTTGAAGAGATCATGCCTGATTATTTCCCAATCGGATAAAAGACGACAGTTCCCACATTTAAGTTTCTCAAGCAGAATAAGTAAAAGAAAAGCCACATCTAGAGATGACGTAATGGACATTTAGAATATTAAAGCCAGACAGAGGATTTTAGAAGCCACCAGATTACTTTTAAAAGATAAACATGGCCAGAAATTTTCTATTGCAACAGTAGAAGCCCGAGGATCATGTAGCAACATCATCAGTACACTGAGAGAACACAATTGCTAAAATAAATGTTTGTGCTCAGAGACTAAAATAAAATCAAGAAACTTCTAGAGACAGCTTGCCACTACAGGACCATTTTACTAGAGGAAATTCTAAAGCAAGAATTTCAGGAAGAAGGTGATCCCAGACAGAAAGCTGGGGTGCAAGAAGAAATGAAAAACACATAAGACTGTAAATTTATGAGTAAACCTAAATGAAGACAGAGTGAGAAGCAAGAGTGTACATAAGCAATCTTTCTAAAAGTCTGGCTATCATGGTGACAAAAGACAGAGCCATAGTCAGAGGGAGATGTGGAAATGCAGAGGAAGTTGAGATTTTTTCAGTTGAAGATGGCTGCTTTTGGACTTGCTTGAAATGTTTGAATACTGTCAGGAAGGATCCAGAAGTAACATAGAAGCTGAAGAGATAGGTATAGGCTTTACCTAAGAATTGACACTACTCAGTGATGCCGGAGGAGTTGGGAGTTAGCACTCAAGGAGAGAGAATTCTTCCCCTCTGACAAGAGGGCCTTAGAGTTCTCCCTAGCTTGAGCAAACGTTAGAGAAGTATGTTCCTAAATGTAGGCTCGTGGCCTCCCTTTTCTGAGTATATTTAATTTAAAAAACTTGCAGCTGTAAATCATTCCTGTAACTCCTTGAGATGTCCATTTTCTACAACCCAGGCATGTCCAGGAGGCATCTTTCTGAAAAGTAATTATCAAGGAAGATAGGGCCCCTATCTCCCAGTCTCTGTGGGACGGTGGAACCTTCAATAAGTTAGACAATCCGCAGACACAGATGGTCTAATTGTATTGACCATCCTCTTTCCTAATGACTCCCAGGACCTTTCCACCAGCTCAGCTCCGTGCTTAAAAACTCTCCTACTTTTGTTTCAGGGGAGTTGAGTTCAATCTCTCCCCCATATTTCAATAACCTTAAATAAAGTTTTCCTTGCTGTTTTTAACAAGCGCAATTTCTCTTTGACACCTACAGTAAGAGAGGAGGAAGGATTGGTACAGAGGCTCTTGGATTTGCAGATATTGTGTCAGGAATTTGAAGGAGTTCCCTATGATGGCCTTGACTCGTGACATAAATATGAAGCAAGGTTACCCAAAGGAAAGGAAAAGAGAAGGAAGGAGTACAAAGGTGGTCAGTGGCTTGAGGAAATGGGAGATAGTCTGAAATTGTCAGGGAGTAAAATGTAGAAATGCAGTGAGAATGCTGGGAAATACTGAAGGCCCAGTTGAGGCCAGTAGTAGTGAATGTATGGTGATAGGTACCTTGACATCTGTCTTTTCATAAGGGAAAAAAAAAAGAAATGCAGCTGTTAACTTTGAATATTTAGACTTTATCACTAAATCTTATTCATAATTTTTTCCCTCATGCTTTGCCTCCTCATGCAATATTAGTGTAATTTAGGGAAGTAAAAATAAACCACATTTACCACAACACATGTTTTGAATCCCCTCTTGCTTTTTTAACAGGAAGTTCAATATCCTCAGGATCTCCCTTTTTGAGTATTCCACCAAATTCCTAAAGATGCTACATGTA
The DNA here is from genome assembly GCF_009829155.1 of Mustela erminea. Taxonomy (NCBI): domain Eukaryota; kingdom Metazoa; phylum Chordata; class Mammalia; order Carnivora; family Mustelidae; genus Mustela; species Mustela erminea. The sequence goes on along the minus strand of NC_045619.1, from coordinate 46,304,090 downwards.
ACCTCCTTGTGAGTCACCTTTCCTTATAATTCTAGGGGATGAGACTTGGGTGTTCTTGTCACTGCCATCTTTCTGTTCAATTGACTGCAGTGGGTCTTCTTTCTATGGGTTACCATGCCAGCTGCTGACAACTTCCTCTAGACAAAAACACATGTCCTTCTTCCTCCCTTCCTAGAAGTAGGAAGGTTGTCACTTCACATGACTAATTTTTTCACAGAGGTTTGCCCCCTGCAGAGCCTGAGCCCCTGGGACTCGTTAATTCTCTTACCACGCCTCTTCTTCCTAGAACACAGGGAAACTCCAGGTGTGAGGGGAGTAGCATGAAGGAGAATGTATCATGTGCCTCACAGTATACTCTGAAGCCCTGGGGCTCAGTCAGGTCTTCTATGACAGACTTCTTCTCTTGTGATTATTGTCTCTTAAAGACCTCAGAGTCTCTCTTCCTCTAGTCCAGCTTCTTTAAGAGATCCTTACCCTAACCCTTGAGACAAATGTATATAAATATGAACTCAAAAGTGGGCTCAAACATTTGATTAATGGGCTCATGGACTCCATGCATAAGAGGGAATATAACTGAATGTCTCTTTTCATGTCATTGAACAATCTAAGATAGTAAGAAGCTTCTAGAATATCACTTGACCGAAGTCTGGTTGACTCAAAACATATGGATGACCTCTCAGGGACAGGTTTGCTTTGTTTCACAGCCTCAATTCTATCCCATCAGGCATAGTTTACTGATACTTGATCTATAGATGCTATAAAGTTTATATCCCACCAACATTCTTATGTTAAAGTCTTAATCCCCACTGTGACTATATTTGGAAATAGGGCTCTTCAGGAGGTGAAAAGCTTAAGTAAGGCTCTAGGGTGGGACTCTAATCTGATAAGGCTGTTGCGTTTATGAGAAGAGGAAGAGATATTAGAGCTCTTTCTCCCTACTAAGTGATGAAACAGAGAAAGCAGCCATCTCCAACCAAAGGAAATTGTTCTCACCAGACACCAACCCTGTTGATACCTTAATCTTGGACTTCCAGTCTCCAGAACTGGAGAGAGTACATTTCTATTGTTTGAGTCATCCTGTCTATGGCATCTTGTCATGGCAGTCTGAGCTGACTAAGACAATAGGATAAAATAAAAACTCTTTCATGTGATATTCAAGTCTGCCCCCAGCCAACTTCTCCCCAACTTTGATGTCTTTGTTATGCAAAATGTACTGTCCTGATTGTTCCTCTACATGCCTGCCCATACTCCAACTTTTCTTCATCTTTTAAGACTCCACTCTCTGAGAGATAGATGACTACCATGACTGAATTGTGTTTCACCAGAGGATATGTTCAAGTCCTAATTCCCTGGGACCTGTAAACCATCTTATCTTGGAAATAGGGCCTTTGTAGATATAATCAAATTAATATAAGATTATCCTGGTTTAGGGTTAGCCATAATCAAATGACTGATGCCCTTGTAAGAAGAGGAAAATTTGGACAGAGACACACAGGAAGAATGCCAGGCAATGATGGAGGTACAAATTGGAATTATGTACCTACAAGCCAAGGAACAGTGAGTATTGCCAGCAAATACCAGAAGCTGGGAGAGAGGCATGAACAGATTTTTCTTCTCAGTTCCTAAGAAAAACCAATCTTACAGGCACCTTGATTTCAGACTCCCAGCTTCCAGGACAGTAAGAGAGTAAATTCCTTTCTTCCTTCCCTCCTTCCCCTCTTTCTTTCTTTCTTTCAAGCAGGCTACATGTCCAACATGGGGCTTGAACTTATGACTCTGAGATAAAAAGTCTCATGCTCTACTGACTGAGCCAGCCTGGTACCCCAAGGGAATAAATTTCTATTGTTTTAAGCCACCCAGTTTATGGTACTTTATTTATGGCAGCCCTAGGAAACTAACACAATAACAGACCATCTTTCCCTTTTCTCTGATCTTGACAGATTTCATTGCTCCCTGTATTTGTCCCATGACTCTCTCATTCTAAGAACAGTCTTAGAGAGACTCTTCAACATACAAAGCACCCTGCTAGATACTGTGAGTACAAGAGACCAAGACAAAGATGCTGATTTCATGAAATTAAATGGAAGAAACAGACAAGAAATTCCAGGAAACTGACAAAAATAAGTGCACATGACAATAAAAATTAAAAGCAAGACAGATGAAGTTTAAAGTGGAGAATTTAAGGCAACCACTGTCCTTTGAAGGAGGTGACATTTAAGCTAGAGGAGAGGTTCTCTGTAGAGCAAAGAGTACACAACAGCGTTCTGAGTGAGGAAAGCATTTAGCTCCTCGTGGAGACTGGTAGAGCCCACATTGGGAGGGCCAGTGTTATGAGAGAAGACAATGACCTACAGGGCTTTACGACTGTTTTCTAATTGCTCTGGTGGCTCTGAACTGGTTGGGGATGGTGGGGCCAGGATGGAAGTGCGGGGAGTAGGTTGGAGGTTGTGGCAGTAATCTAGTGTCTTAGACCCGGACAGTGGCATGGGAGAGATGTGGATAGATTCTAGATATACACTGGAGTAGAAGCAGCAGGCATGCTTGATGGAACAGGGCATACCATTACCCTAACCCGTAAAACCTTACATTTAGTTTGTCACTTATGTTTCTCTCTCCCCTCTGAGACTTCATGGTTTTGATGACAGATATTTTCAGAGTAATTTTTGAAATTCTAACACTGAGTGCAAAACTTAGTAATCATTTTCTGACATAAAAAATATACAAATCCCTTACTTTGCCTCCTGTAGACAGGATTTATGCCTAAAAGATCCAGGTAAGCGAGAGGTACAACCATAACATTCAGACGGTCCGGTTCACTGTGGGTCGATAGTGGTTGTACTCTGAAATAATGGTGTCCAGGTTCTAAAGGGATGGCTCTGGTACCTGCTACAGAAACTCACTTGAAATGAGACTACTTTATTTGGGGGGAAGAGACCAATGTGGGTCTGAAATCACCGTGAACTTCATTTCTATTTATTTAGAAATCATTGTTAATTTTAGTCATCTCATAAGTACTTTGCATTTCCCACAAGCCGTGGTTTGTATTATGGGGACTTTAATTCGGTTGCTCTGTGGGTGGTCTCTTCTGGGAGTTCCTCCTGGTTGTTCATCAGCTGGTAGCACCTCCTCCTTAAAGCAGGGTACAAGTTGCAAGGTCAATGTTAATAGCATCTGCAGTGAGTTCATGGCTAGAGAGCATAAAACCACGTTAATTGATCAAACTCTCTTTCAAACTCTTTCTCTCTCTTCTTGCTCACGGTGCGATGATCTCTAATCATCAAGAGTGGTCAAGAGCTCAAGACCATGGTGATCAATTACATACATTCGGCATGTAGCATTAGAATAGTCTCTAGGTGAACTGTTACGATGTCTCTTCCCGGTTTTGCTTCATTTAGTGCAGAAATTACACCAGACAGTTCCTAGGCCAGATCCATGCTGCCACTGTATTGTTCCCATTTTCCAGAAAACTTTACTCATGACAATAGGATATTTTAAAAGTACAAAACTGCATCCAAAGGATATCCTATTTTTGTGTTTCTTGAGAAAAGACAAAATGGAACCTCTAACCCTGTGGGAGCTCCTTGTGGCCCGGTTGAGAGCTCAGGAGAAATGTGTCCTTTTCCTTGTTTACCAGCTGTGCCCCCCGTACACTGTTGCCTGCTGGTCCACCTCCCTCATTTACATCTTTCACTTGGGACCTCTGCGCTTTTGTGCTCTGACCTTTTGGCCTAGGGACACTGAGCCACGTGGAGATTGGAAGCCTTGGTATGCAGCGTTGGGCAGAGTGGACACTGCAAATAGCCTGAGCCAGAACATGGGACACTGAGGTCCTCAGCTTCCCAAACGTTAGGCTTTTCATTATTCCTGCTTGTTTTAAGGTGGGAAGCTGGGAATTATCTCTCCAGAGAGGCCACTGAAGGAGCCGAGGCCAGCCCAGCTGTCATACTGTGACTCTTCAAAATCACCTGCCAACTTCTTGCTGACAGCGTGCTCAGAAAGGCAAAAAGATGGCCTCACCACCGTCCGCAGTATGATTCAGAGGACAAACATTCAGAAACACGAGAACAGACATATTTAATCACTTTCTACAGACACTGGTGTTTGATTTATTCATTTGTTTTCTGAATAGGTAAAATAGTCACATGAGTGAGCGTATCTGAAATAAGAATTCTAATGAGGAAATTTCCCATGGGAACCCTTCTAAAATGAAACTTTCAGAACCTTCTCTGACATGATAGCTCAATAAATTGAGCACAGGTGATTTAGGAAAATGTATTCTAGGGTCAATAGACAAGCAGATTTCATTTTAATATCGAGGATTAGCACCCTGCAATTCAACTGAAATCTCCCAAGGAACTCAAAGTGCTTTTACGGATTACATCACATTTTCACAGCATACAAACTAATCTCTAGTTGAAGTGGCCCACAAAGTGAAATTTAAGAATTGTCATCACTGGGGTGCCTGGGTGGATCAGTGGGTTAAAGCCTCTGCCTTCAGCTCAGGTCATGGTCTCAGAGTCCTGGGATCGAGCCCCGCATCCGGCTCTCTGCATAGCAGGGGACCTGCTTCCTCCTCTCTCTCTGCCTGACTCTCCGTCTACTTGTGATCTCTGTCTGTCAAATAGATAAATAAAATCTTAAAAAAAAAAAGAGAGAGTTGTCATCACTGCTATATGAAGACTTCACTTTTATAAGGGTACAGATGGTATAAAAAATAATTTCAGTAATATTTCTAAATCTCACTAAAGGATAGCAAATGTCCATTTTTTTTCTTTTCCCATCCTTTTTAATTAATTAATTAATTAATTAATTAACTAGAGAACCAGAGGGGAGAGGCAGAGGATAAAGAGAAGAAGATCTCCACCGAGCAGGGAGCCTGACAGGGGATTCGATACCAGGACCCCGGGACCATGACCAGAGCTGAAGGGCTGAAGGCAGATGCTCAACCAACTGAGCCACCCAGGCGCCCCTCCCATCTTTGCTGAGTATGGGAAAAAAGCAGACAGATAAACTAACAGATTCGCAGTCAGTCAAAGAAAGAATGACAATGAGGAATGGATGATTAGCTAGATAGAGAGAGATGGGGTGAAGAATGTAATGGAGGACAGGTAGGGGAGGGAGGGAGAGAGCTGTCATCAGAAAAACCAGGAAAACTAATGTTCTCTGGACAGTCCAAAACCCATGACCAAAAAGAAACAAGTGCAAGCCAAGAAACACCCATCCTTCTATGTTAGGGTTATCACAATAGGTTCTAAATATTAGTTCTCTAGGTTGCCAAGTCTTAATGCAACTCTACCGTTAGTAGAGTTAGGCAGAGTGATTACACGGATAAATTTAGAGCATTAAACACCTCTCATCCTCCTCATGCATTCCATAGCAAGAACTATTAATGAGGAACAAAATTAACTAATTTTAGTTTTACTCCTACTCTGTCCTGATTTAGTCTTAACCTGGGCCAATTAGGTCAGTTATTTCAAAGCAGATGTGAAGGCATTCTAGCGGGAGATTTGTTCCTCAGAGGGTAGATCTATCAGACCTGGCTTTCATGGAAAATTCCAACTTACCCAGGTAATCATTCTTCAGCGGCACAGGAGAACCATTCTTTGGTCAAGCATAAATACGTAAATGGATTCTCTTTCTAGGTCTCCAGGTGGTTAATACCTGAAACTAGCAAAGCCCAAATGATTCTATTCTGCTACAGCTCCATGGAGGAACCTGAGCACAATCCACGTACTGATCATTCAGTGGGTGTGATCATAGACATGACCTGACGTCTCTGATGTCACAGTGACCCAGCTGACGCGTTGAGTGCTCCCGTAGGCTACATGTGGCTCTACGCTTTCCCACGCTAACCAAGTGCAGAGAGCACCTCCCATAGAACCAGTCCCAGTGAGGGCTGATGGCTGATGGTGAGGCAGTGATTCACATCACAGATTGGGCAATTTAAAAGGAACAGAAAGGGTAGCATTCACCCTCCACCAGCGAAGTTGTTTCAAGTGGCACATCAGAAAGGAGACGATGATTGACAAACAGGAAAAGAAACAGGAAGCATCCGAATAATTCACAGACTGTTTAAAGGCTCACAGGCCCTTGTCCCAAACCATGGCCTTAAAATGTTTTAGAACTCAGAATTGTGTATATTTTAGAAAGGTATTAAAGTTCATAGATTGTATATTACATGACCTCCCACCAGGGTAAGGAGCAAGACTCTAATCAAAAACACCACCATTTCTGCAGCAAAATATGTGACTATTTATACCAAGTGGGATAAATAAACAACATAAATAGCCTCTGTCAGATTAGGTCTGGATTTACTGTCAAATGAATTAGGGAAAAGCCTTTTGGTTTGGGGCATCATGGATTTGGGAAATGGACGTAAAAGATTGCGGGCATGTTTAAGGATAAGGATGCAGCAGATTCTCTACCGTTGGCACTTTTATTACTTGCTTCATTTCCACAATTTGCTTCCACACTACCTCTGCCACCCTAGGAGAGCCCCTGGGTGTGCTGTGTATTAATGCACTGGATTTAAGAATTCATTCATTCACTTGGTTAGCATGACTGACTTATTGAACACCTACTATGGGCTCGCAACGCATCATGCTAGAACGCACTAGTAACAGTGACTTAACTATTCTGTTAACTGACTCTTTAGGACCTAACACCACGAATTCCTAAATTCTAGAATTCATAGTTTACAAAGGCTACTGAAGGTGGAAAAGGAAATATTTGTCTGTATTTCTTCTCCTCGATTTTGATGATGGCGTTGTCTTAAATTAGTATCTGTGAGTCATCTAAGAAAACACCACTATTGAATGAGTTTATATGAAAATAATCTTGAGTAGCAAGTTAATATTTGACAAAAAGTGTGCTCTTGAATTATCCGGGTTTTTAAATTTGTTTAATTATTTTTATTGAGAGATTGAATCTCTCCTTATCACTCACTTTCTCTCCAGGAAAAATTGGTGTTATAGAACACCAACACATTAACCTAAATAACCCAAAAGTTATTCATTGTCCAAACAAATGAAAACTATAGCAAAATATTTATTATGCCACCCAAGTTAAAACTCAGTTTAATTAATTGAAAATGGAAAAATCACTACTTCATGAGGCACGGACTTAAATTGGCACACTGGGACTAATGAATGCTATTTAAGAATCTGTTTGAATTATTTGGTTTTTATTCCCATGTGTTACTTCCAATATTCCACTCTTATAAAATGGCTGTATTTCACTTTCAAATATGAAGTGGTCATCCAAAAGATTTTCAGCAGTCTTCCAGAGTTAGAATTCCTCTCGTTTGATAAAGACAAGCCAAAGAATAATTTGAATAGGAAATTTGAAAGATGGGACCATAACACAAGATTGTGTCAAGACAAAAATTACACTAGTGATATAATTTGGCATTAAGATAAAGGATATGAAAACCATGGCTCTGCACTTATGGAAAATACATCCAATATTTTTAGTTTTGTGCCAATACCATATCTGGGACAAAGCTTTCAGCCACGCCAGAGTATGATTTACACCTTCATAATTTTCTGTGTCCTATGCCAACAGCCTACAGGAAAATCTACCCCATGAATTACAAGCAGACAATCTACCTCTTCCACTTAGCATAGCAAATTTAATATATAAAAGCACTGCTGATTTTTACCCTTTTTTTTTTCAAAGATTTTATTTATTTGACAGAGACACAGCAAGAGAAGGAACAGAAGCAGGGGGAGTGGGAGAGGGAGAAGCAGCCTTCCTGCTGAACAGGGAACCCAATGTGGCAGGGGGGGTGCTTTATCCCAGGACCCTGGGATCATGACCTGAGCCGAAGGCAGACGCTTAGCAACTGAGCCACCCAGGCGCACCCCACCCCGCCGGTTTTTACCTTTCTTAAAAACATTGACCTAGTGAATAAATAATAGTGCAAAGCTTTAAACCAGTTGCTAAAGCATGTATATGATTATAACAATCTGACATGTTGTACATTGTGGAGAAATAGGCCCAAAATTATGCATGGTAGGACAGAATCTTATCACCATATGAAAACTGAAACCGAATGCAGTTAAATTCACCAGCGATTTACAACTGATTGCAAGAATCACACAATGTTAGTGGCACACATTTGTAGGGCAGCCCTTTAGCCACAAATCAAATGTTACATTTGTTGGATAGTTAGCTACACAGAGAAGTTAAGCTCCCAAAGGAAATAGATCATAATAAAAAAAACTCATAGTCCCTAGGAAAAAACTAAAACCATTGGTCTGCTCTATCATTCACATCTGAATATAGAATATTAAATATTAAAATAGAACCTTACTTTAAGAGAGAATTCTGGTTGATTCAGACTATCCCCCATATCTTAAACCGTATTTTGGCCATCTCTCCCAAAATGTTAGAAAATTTTTTAATTGTTCCCTCAAAAATTCCGTCTGTTTCAGATATGCCTATTTCTTTAAGTATTTTTCGTATTGCTAATCATATTAGCGCAATGCTAGCCAGGCGATGAGTATAAGCTCACTTCTACGTTTTGTTAACGAATGCCTTGTTGAATATATTCATATGACGCATTTAAGATATTTCATAAAATTTTCACTGGTGTAATTCTTTCTAAAAGAATCTAATTAGTCCTGTAATCTTGTATCTCACCTGCAAGACATATACTCAAAATAGCATATGTTCTATTCTTCCTAAGTTTCAAAATAATTCAAAATTTTCTTACATAGAGAAAAGATTTATAAAAAATATAACACAAAGATACAACATCGATATTGTATTGTATATTGTATATATTGTGTACCTGCTTCAGACTGAGATACTAAAAATAATATCTAGAATTCAATTCTTGAAGCATTTAAGCCTCCAAATGTATTTTTGAGACAGATTATTAGAAGGAAAAGCAATCTAAATCCAATTTTCTTGCTTCAGACCTTGAACAGACTAGAAAGCAAAACTTGCTCCCAAGTATGATCAAAGGTCACTGGATCAATGGGTCCTGTTTTCTATTCCTTAGTGTTCTATATCCTCTGAACCCAAATGGCCCAGGACATTTTCTTACCAAAGTCATCCCTTCCTATCTGATCAGTGCTGAAATCTGTGCATGTTTAGGAAGTGAACAAAAGAAATCAAGTAAAGATTAAACCTCTAATTCGATTTCAGTAAAGTGCCTTGTGAGAATTAGGCTAATAATTAATTACAGCAGATATGTGGTTTTGGTTTTGCAGAAGTCAGCAACCAAAGAGCCAGAGTGGAAAACAGAATTTAGTTTTTCAAGTTTGAGGTTCAGTAGTGCTACAAATTCCAGCCCTGTGTTCCACCAGTCTGCCTGATGTTTATTACAGGACTGAAGGGGGGATATTCCTTTTTGTGGATTTCACTTTTTCTATCCTCTTTTTAAAAAACTATTCCACTGTAATTCTTCTTCAAAGCGTGGATTGTTTTTATGCACCCCAAATGCTGTCTGAACTGCTTTTCCTTGAGCAGTATTGACATCCAGTGGAGACTCAGAATAATTACAGGTGTGTCAAAAATCCCCAAGGATGATAGTCTGGAATGGATGTCTGTTTGGAGAAAGATATTGCACAATTGAATGACAAAAACAAGTTTTCCCGTGCACACAATTGAAACAGAATGAAAGTAACAAGAGCTTTAAAAGTAGCAAATGCCTAGGAGAAAAGTTTTGTAGAGCTGGGGTTAGGAAAAGAGTTCTTTGAAATGACACCAAATTAAACACCAAAATTTTAAACTTTTTCTCTGCAAAAGAAACAGCTAAGAGAATAAAGAGACAAACTATTGAGTGGGAAAAAATATTTGCAAATCACATATTTGACAAAGGACTTGTGTCCAGAGTATATAAAGAACTCCCCAAAATCATCAGTAGACATCTGCTTCCACCCAAGATGAACTAACGAGTTCTGGACTTACGTTCCTGGATAAAACAACCCAGATGGAAAGAACAAAAGAAATGACACATTAGTTTTGGAGATACTGGACATCAGGCATGAAAGGGCAGTGATCCTAAGAGAAAAGAGACAAGTAAGCGAACCCACCCATCTTACTGCCTTGGGAGAGTTTCTGGTTTGCAGTGCAGGGAGGAGAAACCCAGACGGAGCTCAGTGAACTCCGTGTGTGGAGGGGCTTATCCCTGTCTGGGGAGCCAAAGAGAGCTAGATGTCACAAATCAGGGTCAAGAATAGAGTCTGCCTTATTCTTATTTTTCGTTGACTTCCCAGCTGCCCACTTTGGATGGGCACATCGTAAGAACTCAAAAGATATTGGATGGATCACTGAATGAGGGCTAGGAAAGGAGTGCTAGCCTCCAAAGGACAGCAAGTTTTCAAGGTAAAATTTACAAATGAAATGAAGGAAGCCAAGACCAGTTAACTGTATCTTAATGATGAAAGTCTTCATCTAATGTCTTACTGGCTTCACTTGTTTTTGGGTGTGTTCAGCAACTGCCCATCACATGTTGTGCACTCACAATGCTCATGTGTTTTTTTTCTCAAGGATTTATTTACTTATTTTAGAGAGAGAGAGGGAGAGAGAGACAGCACAGATGGGAGAAGCAGAGGGAGAAGGAGAGGGAGAGAGAATCTCAAGCAGACACCACGCTGAGTGGGGAGCTGGATGTGGGGCTCAATCTCATGACTCCCAGATTACAACCTGAATCGAAATCAAGAGTCAGAAGCTTAACTAATTGCACCACCCAGGTGCCCCTCTGCCCATGTGTTTTGAAAATTCACAGTAAAATAGAACTTTAGTGGAACACTCTGGAAGGAAAACATGCACTGGCTTTAGAAGGTTTGTTTCTGTTGTCCAGGAGATGCTGTGGTTCAGGGTTCCTTTTGTGTGTCTCACAATTCCTGAGGTTGTCTCTGCTGATTCAGAGGAGGCTACAGAGCAATTTTTTTGGCCTAGTTAAGCACATTCTGTTGAAAGCTTCTTTGACTCTTACCTTAATACCACTACACATTAGCTTTTCTAAAGTTCCCTGACAAGTTATGCTTCATTTAAATGGCCAGTTTTTAAGTGGCATTGGTACTGGAAACCTAATATCAAAACTTTCCAGCCATCTCTCAAAAAGATGATCATGTTAAGACCTTGGGAAGTCTAAAGTGACCTAATAATTTTATTCTACTTCCTCCTGGGCAGATTGCCATATCACATAAGCTTGAGCAACTAACACTTCTGTTTGCCATCTTATGCAAGCAGCCTACATCCGTGAATGCTAGATATCTAAAATTAATTCTAGTCTGTTCTGGAAGTGGGTGTGGGGAAAGTGTATTTGTAGGATATTACACACAGCCGTTGGAAGTTATTTTTTATATTCATATTTCTTCTGTGTCTTACAAAGATATACATCCTTGGATAAAATTTGGGAATTGACTGAAAATGGCAAAATGAATCAAAACTCCTGAGAACTCCTTCCTTCTTTTCGCTAAAATACCTGTAGAATCAGCCAAGAGAGAAGCAACATTAGTAACTGCCAAAACAAATGGAAATGAGAACATTCCTCTCTGTGGTCCATGGGATCTCCGCGTCACTGGCAGCCAACCTGAGCTACAAATATTATCTCAGGAATGACTTGTGCCAGAAGCCACACCATCCTATTCCAGCCCTCTCCAGCATAAGCTTCAACAACAGGTGTGAGACAAGATTTCTTACCTGCCATGACTTGGCTTTTGTCTAAAGTGCCCTGTACACTTAGTAGCTCCCTATAGGGTCTCAGAGATTCAAGACTCAACCCTCTTTCCTCCATTCTAAATCCACTTACCTTGCTTTCCACAAAAGTGTTTTATAACAGGTCTCTGACTTCCTTCTTCACACTTGCTGCTCTGTTTGGATTTTGTCCTCGGATCTTGACTCAGGCTCTGTCACACAAGGCTGCCTTTCAGATTTTGCTTTTTTTCCCCTCAGTCTTTCACCCATAGGTCAATCTTAACCCCCCTCCATGTTCTTTCCAGAACCTCTGCCCAAGGCCAGCATCCTAAATACATGAAATTATAAGTAATGCAAACATAATACAAAAATACCCCACGGTAAGAGTGTAGAAAGTGAACTCTCAAAGGAAATGCTTGTGTAAGAACTATTTAGATATTCTCAACAAGATGAAAAGAGCAATGCTAAGTAGAGACTAAATTCTAGAACTATTCAGGTTGAAAGCAGTGGCAGTAAAAAGTATAGGCATTCCTATGGAGATAGAAAACGATAGATTCCATGAACATACTCAGGACACGTAACAAGAAACAATAATGTAAGAGAAGATGACAGATTTGGAAGGTGGTATAGCAATCTAACTAAAAATTGATACCATTTCTGAAGGAAAAGGTAGGATGAAACATCAAGACAGATATTCAAAGATATCACTGAAAAAACTTTTCAGAATTAAAAACACAAAACAAAACTGAAATTAGATATTGGAAAGGTTTACTATTTCCTCATCAAAGTCAATAATAGTAAAGTAACCAAAATCTGGTAAAATCTTTAAGTTTTAAGAAAAATGAAAAAAATTTTCAAGCTTCCAAGTATAACAGTAAGATTATTTTAGAAGTAGCCCAAGTCAGGAAACTTTCAGACTTCTCTGCTGTATCACACAATGCTAGAAGGTGATGGGGTGATTACTTCACAGCACTGACAGGGAAGGGTTTATGCAGGAATCCGTTATCAGTCAAACTGTCATTCAAATGGGAAGGTAAGTAGAGACATGTTCTTTGTTCAGTGCTCCTGAAAGCTCTGCCTTTGGGGATCACTGTGGGTATTATCTAGACCCCAGAGACCCTGAAAAAAAGAATTCTTGACTAAGAGACAAAATGATCATCAATAACATTAACTTTAGGGGTAAGCAAATGAGAGAAATGGGACATGAATTCACTGAAGGGAGAAGAGTGACTCTAATAATTCAACACAATCAAATCTCGTAACTGAATTAGGATGAACATGCACACGTGCAAATGAGTCAAACCCTCATATGGAGATTGACAAAAGGGAGATAGCAAAATGGTTATAATTCCTCTATAAGTTAAAGTAAGAAATTACTGTCTTTGATTAAGTAACTTTAAATTCATGATTTTAATGTTGATAGGATTTGTGAACTGTCAGCTCTATTAGGCGCAGGACTAACCAAAGTGGTTTTTGCCTCATATATCTTACCTAAATATTCATCTTTAATCCTTTCATTAATTTAGCAAGCATATATTGAATGTTGCCTGTGTCAGACCCTGCTGTAGATTTCAGGGCACACTGGAGCTGAGCTTTTACCTCTCCTCCTGACTCCAGACATGAGGAGGGGTACTAATTTGTTGGGTCGAGGTCAAGCACATCATTGCTTCCCAGAGTGAGTTAGGTGAAGCCTTTGGTGTAATGAGCGAAGATTTGGTGTAATCGGCCTTCTTGTATCTGTGTGATGTAGCTGTTTTTAAATTGAGCCTTTCTTTGAAATGTTTATTGAAATGAAATCCATTGGTAGGGAAGATGGGCCTGGGATGGACTATAATGGAGGAGGAAACCTCTGGCATAGGAAGGACCAGCAGGACCAGCGTGGAGTCAGGGAGCAGGAGAAGGAGGCTTTGGTGAGCCATTCTGAGCATGAAGGAGAAAGATTGCATGTGGGGTTTTGGATTCTTTAATTAGAAGTGTTTCCTTGCCATCAGAATGGTAAGTCTAGGGGATGATGAGTCTAGGGGAAAGAGGCCAAAGAGGTCACTTGCCTATTTCCTTGTAGGTCACCTAGGACTGAGTATTTATGTATTTATTTTTTTAAACTGTATCAGATGGATCTTTCTTTATTCAAGTATAATTCACATGCAGTGTTATATTAGGTTCAGGTGTATAATATCATGATTCAGTAATTCTGTACGTTTTTCAGTGCTCATCATGGTAAGTGTACTCTCAATTTCCTTTATCTATTTCACCCATTCCCCCTGAGTACTTTTTAAAGAAGCATATTGTAGTTCCTCTGATCCAGTCCAGTTAAGAGGGCAAGGGATTTTTACATTAGGATTCAGGTCAAAATCCTCAGTGTGGCATTTCCATAAAAGTATTCTCAACAATTACAAAAGTGTGATGGTAAAAGTCTTTTTTTTCAACTGACTTAAAAAAAAATCTCAGTGTTTTATGAAATATGCTTGCTTATCAGTGTATCTAGCAGCAAACTTTATCTTGGTTAGTTCTAAGCCAAAATTGAGCACAGAACCTCTTCATGTGGAATGCCCATCTACACTGGGAAATAGTAGAATTGTTTACATAACACTGCTTTGGAATAATAGAGTGACTTTTATCTGGAGCTGTTCTCACATCTGCATCAGGTAATAGTAGTAGTTAGAGCTAACATATATAAATTGGTTACGATATATGTCAGGCACCATTCACATGCTTTATATGTATTAAGTCATTTTATCATTGTATCATCACCACATGGTAGGTTCTATTATTATTCCTATTTAACAAATGAGAAAACTCATTTAGTTTAAGAGGTTAAATAACTTACCCAAGAGAGGTTAATTAACTTACCCAAGAACACTTGGTTTGTAAGGAAGAGAACCAGGACCTAAACTCAAGCAGACTAACTCCAGAATACTCTGGCCCAGGTATGAATGCCTTTCTATAGCACAGTTAATGGACAAATGACCAGTAATGTAGGTTCTAGCTCCTGGCCATCTCCCCACCTCTTTCCAGTTTGAAGACACCGTTCATATTGGACACTGAGAAAAAAATGACTAACACAACCTAGTTTTAATCCTCACGTATAAGTGATGATCAGGAAAGAAAAACGGACAAATAAACCAATAAATGCAACTCATTATGATCCATACAGCAACAGAAGCATATGTTCGGGTCATTTGCATTATTTCACAACCAGATGGCAAAGCCACCAGCCAATCAGAATGGAAGCTAGCCACACGGTCTCTGCAAGTCCCAGAGGCTCCCTGCTGTACTGGCTTGCCCCCCTTTCCTTGCTGAGTCCCAAGGCGAAGCCAAGGTAAGCAGGCTGTTGGAACACTGTGGGCTCAGAGCAGTGACTATTTTTTCCAACTATCACAGAAGCATTTCGAGTTTAAATAATTGACATGGTGCATGGCAGCCATATTAAGTCTATATATGTCATGGTGGTTCCTGTCTATTGCACTCATTGTAGCCCTCACTGAGGCTGACATTGGAAGGCAGCAGAGCTGCTCTCGTGCTGGCTAAACTCAAGACATGGAATGCAGAAGCTGATCTTCCTCTCTCCTCCTAACTGTTAGAATTCTAACAGTTGTGTATATAAAACTTGCAAATCAATCATGATTTTGTGGACATTATTACTTAGAAAGAGGCTACATTTTTTTTGAAGTTGTTGTTTTGTTTTGTTTTTTAAATGCCATAGATGTGGGGTGTCTGGGAGGCCCAGTAGGTAAAGCATCAGCCTTCGGCTCAGGTCATGAACCTAGGGTCCTGGGATTGAGCCCCACATCAGGCTCCCTGCTCAGGAGGGCGTCTGCTTCTTTTTTTCCCTCTGCTGCTGCTCCCTCTGCTTGTGCTCTCTCTGTCTGTCCATCAAATGAATAAATAAAATATTTTTTTAAATACCATAGATGTACAAGAAAAAGGTAAAAATGATGAAGCTTTTAAATGATTAGGTCTGGGGAGTATTGTCCTATCTTTCCTGAGATGACTTTCTTCATTCATTGACATTTTTCTATACTATCTTTGCCTGACATGCTTAAAAAACCTGTCTTTCACCTCATCCCACATTTCTAGTTCACTTTTCTCCCTTCTTCAGCCCAAGGCTTACTGTAATCCTTTATTTTCAGGAATGAACTAATTGATTTCTATATTCATAGCAGCTGACAGCTTTTGAAAACCAGTAATAAAAACTCAACTCAAACTATCTAAAGAAAATAAGAAAACTTATCAACCTAAGTATCCAAACCACAGAGATGTGGATCCAAATTCATTATGACTAGATGCAGTGACTAGGATGTTTTTAGAACTAACACTTTCTTTTGGAGTGTTTGCCTCTTTCTGTCCTACAGTGGACAGATTTTTTCATTTGACAGTCAACATGGCAACTTACAGCTTTAGGGTCACAACCTTACAAGGTTGAGACCAATTTAAACATGTCTAATATGTCCACTTACAAAAATCTTAGAACTATAT
Source organism: Mustela erminea (assembly GCF_009829155.1). Classification (NCBI taxonomy): domain Eukaryota; kingdom Metazoa; phylum Chordata; class Mammalia; order Carnivora; family Mustelidae; genus Mustela; species Mustela erminea. The sequence continues at coordinate 46,287,962 of NC_045619.1, read as the reverse complement.
CATATATTCAGTACCAATACATGTTTAGCATGGGATAAAAGCATTTCTCCAAAAGAAAGAAAACTTACCAGAAAAATGTGGGGTAAAATTTTAAGATTTTCAACTATATGGAATAAAGAGTGTCCTATGTAATTTCATGCCAAAATTTGGGTATTTGATAAGCTTTTCTCATATTAAGGAACTTCATGTCCTTGAAGGGCAAGAAATCCTGTAAGAGTCTCCATACAGGACTTATGGTTTCCTCATACAAATTGCTACCTTCTGACTGAGCAGTAATAACTTAGGCAGAAGGAAGAGTGTAGAAAATTCAAGGAGGGATAAAATAACAAAACCTGAGGGAAAACAATGTTTATCATTGGTTGGTTTGATATCAGCTTATCAGCTGGTTGGTTTATCCTTCTTTACCCTTCCAGACAGAACTTGTGGTGGCTAAGACAAAAACAGAACATTGTTACATTCATCAAGAGTAATAATAGAAGAAGGAACAAGAAGCAGTATTAGTCAGGATAGGCTAACTGCTGGAGAAAGCAACCAGAAATTCCAGGGCTTAATGCAATACAGAATTTGTTTTATAATACAGTCCAGTGAGGTGGGAAGGGGGACAGGAGAGGAGTGTCTGCTTCATGCAGTCACCCAGGGATCCAGGATTCTTTCAACCTGTCATCTGTTATAGTCTAGCACAGTTGTCCCCAAGTCTAGTGGGCATCAGAATCCCCTGGACTCTGGAGGGCTTCTTAAGCCCTCACACCTCAGCCCCACCTCCAGAGTTTCTGATTTAGTAAGTCTTGGGTGTGTCCCCACAAAGAACTTTGAACAAGTTCCCGAGTGATGTGCATGCTAGTGGTCCAAGGAGCCCATTTTAAGAAGCACTGCTGGAGAGCCTCTAGAGACTGCCTTCAACATTCAGCTAGTGGATGGGGAAGACGACACTTAGGGAAGGCACAACTGCTCTCAGATACCTCCACTCAGAGGTGGTAAACATCATTCTACTCACACTCTTTTTTTAAGAACTAGCCTCTTAGACCCACCTGGATACAGGAACTCTGAGAAATGTAGTCTAGCAATTCTGTCAGAGAAAGGAGGAAGACACAATTTTGTGAGCACTAAGAGTGTTGCAGAGCATAACTGAACTAAAACCGACAAATAGAACATGAACTGCCCTCCTAAGAGCAAAAAGTGGTGATTTGACCCCTGGACTATGACAGAGGGAAAAAAAAATAGTTTTGTAGAATCAGATTCAGAAAATATTTCGATATCGTTATTCAGTTCTTTTATTCTTTCATTAAGAAAGTCAAGATTTAGGGGGTGACCAGGTGGCTCAGTTGGTTAAGTGTCAACTCTTGATTCTTGACTTTGGCTCACATCATGATCTCAGGGTCTTGAGATCAAGCCCCGTGTCAGGCTCCACACTCAGCAAGGAGACAAGTGAGATTCTCTCTCCCTCTCCTTCTGCCCCTCCCTCTGCTCATGCTTGCTCTCTCTCTGTCTCAAATAAATAAATCTTTAAAAAAATTCTCTCCCTATGCTCCCCCTCTGAAAAATAACTACCTAAATGAAAAAACAAAGATTTAGGGTTCTTCTGGATACATTTTTACACGCACACACCAAACTTTAGTTTGCCTCACATTCTAGTTTGGTCTTTCTCTTTAGAGTGGAATTAGGTTGCTTCGAATCCTTTCTGGAAGTAGGCAGACTATAAGTTATGAACAAAATACACATACACTTAAATAAAATTTGTTTTCCATTGGGGGAGGGGTCAGCAAGTTTGTAAGCTTCATTTTAGTTTGGGGTTTACAATTCCAGTCACGTTTTTGCTAAAATCATCTTTGCCTTTCACTGGTATAATGATAATCTGAAGAGTGAAAATATCTTCTGCTGCTTATTACAGAAATGCACTGCTACGTATTATGTGTTCCAATATGCTCTTCATCTGGCTCCTTATTCACAATGGACTAGAATGCATGTGGCCGTGACCTCCCATGTTGCAAGTTGCCTTCACCTGTGGTTTAATCCTTCCAGCTGCCTGTTGCTTGCTGAATTTTCTTTCAAATACAAAAGAACAGTAATTACGTCCTATTTTTAATTATGCATCCACTCTCAAGGGAAGAAAGGAATCTGATTGTTTCCATACAGACCGAAATTCTTCATCCTCTCTCGACACTTGCCCTCACTTGGGCTAACGTTGTGGTTGCATATGTGGTTTGTACTTGGCTCATTGGAACTTTGGATTTTTCTGGGATTGCAGTTTCTTAGAATAGCACAAATTACAAAGATTTGTGAGCAACAGGCTTCTCAGTGTCTCTAATTAATTCATTGTCCTTTGCAGAGAGACTTGGTCAGAAGTCACAATACAGGGCTTATAAAATTTTACAAACACGCAGTAAAATATCTTGGAAGCTTTGGTTAAATTTCAGTCTCCTGAGATATAGTTAACCTCTATAACCAATATATCATATTAATCAGCATGAAATAATTACTAGGAAACGTATTTTTGAGGTGTAGTATTTACTCACAAACCAAACCCATACTGCGGTGTTCCAGAGGCCATTTCAGTAATGGATTCATAAAGTAGAAAAATCAAGGGATAGTGTAGAATCCACTACTCATGCACATACCCAATCCCACACTTCTGTTTCCTTTCTTATTCCAGTCCACTGTACTCAGTAATTGCCTTTTGAGAGGCAGCCTGAAAAGAGCCCAGGGCACAGCCATTAAAAGACTCCAGGTTCAAGCACTGTCTTAGCAACTTACTCATGTGGTCCTGTGCTATGAATTTAATCTTTCCAAATTTCAATTTCATCATCTGGAAAATGGAAATTAGGCAGTGGAAATGGAGTCATCCTCACCACACATGGAAGCACGTTGAAAAGGTATCTTTTACAGCTGTAATTCTGGGTTGCTGTTTCCACAGACTCAATGCTGGGCTTAAGACAAACATTACAAAATAGGTGAAGGGTGGTTACCTTTGACTGAGACCTGCTTCCTTTGGCCAACCATCTCCTAATGCCAGTGTCTGCCCAGACTTACTCATCTGTTCCCTTTATGTATTTCACTGGGTCAATGCTCAGATTAAAGTTTTGTCCCCAAAACTGCTATCTTCTGGAAACAGACTTCCAAGGTGGACACTTAGAGTCATGACCATCGTCCACAGACTGCCTTTTGGACTGGCAGTGGCTTTCAAAACCTGGGATTTTGTGGACGTGAAGACTTACTTTAGCTCCTCCCGCAATAGGTGGACCCATCCTGGATAGTCAGTGTTTGTAAAGATTGTGCCATCTTAACCCTGCAGCAGAGTGCAGAACAATCTTGGTATAAAGTAAACAAGCTTTCTTGCTAGTTTCTTTTTCTTGATCTAAGGCAAGTCACCTCACTTTTCTTTCCAGTTTACTGATCTGTAAATAAGAATTATTGAGAAGTTCTTGTGTGTTAGGAATTGTTCTAAGACTATTACATGTGGTCACTCAAGTCATGTTCACTATAACCTTATCCGGTAAGATGCTTAGCCCTCCCTGTAGATACAAACTGCCTCCTTTAGTTTTTGTAGATACAAAGGGGCTTAAGTAATTTGCCCCAAATTACATAATCAGTAAATTGCTGAAATTGAGACTTAACCTTAAACCACATGGCTCCCGATTCCAAGAGCCTATCATACTTCTAAAGTGCCTGGTTAAATGAAGCTATAATCATCCACAACAGAGAATATCACAAATTCACTAATGGATGTCATGACTTAGGAAATACTAACTTCAGTAGAAGGAGCATAAAACTCAGAACAAAAGAATTTAGATTTGAGTCCTCGTTGCATCTTATCACTGCATGATCTTGGGAAGTCGCTTGCTCACTCCTGGGTTGTTTCCTGGTGTGGGCAGGAATACTCAACCCCTAATCACGGTGTTGTTTGAGAAACAAATGAGATACTTTCTTAAAGAATGCCTGGTAGGTCATAGCTGAATAAATATGGGAGTTTTCTTTAGAAGAACATTATTTCTATTTCTCAGTCTCCTCTCACACTTCTTTGTAGCAACTCTACCCTATATTCTTCCACAACAGGGCCCTAAAACACTCTTTGAGAAAAAATTCTTGCTATAAATACACTGTTTCTACAGACATATTCTTTTAATCTTTTTTTGAAGTGTGTGAAGAGAGAGATTGGTTAATCTAAAAATAATGACTCTGGAATTTCAAGCACGGTTCCATTCACACAAGTGAGCTAGTTAAGGACAAAGAACTTTTTCAGTGTTCTAGAAATAATAAATTATACCATGTAGATCACCCCCAAAGCACTGGGTACAAATTTGTCTAACTGGTATTGTTTGCCACTTGGTGGTGTTTTTTTGGTTTTTGGTTTTTTGGTTTTTTAAGTGAATATAAATGACCAGAGGTAAAAGAGGGGCTCAAATGTGCTCCCATGAACTTAAATTATTTCAGTCTGGCCCCTTTCATAGCTTAATTTGCCACTTCTACAGATTAGCGTTTTGCTAGATCTTTGGGGAAAGTTCCAGTTGTTTGGATGAACCATAAAGAATTGAACGTCATCTGCTGTTTTGATTCATTCAATTCTATAGATAAAGAGAAAAGACCTTAGCATTGACTATCAAGGGAAAAAATAGCAAACTGTTCTGGATCTTAACATTCATTCATTTTTAGCACACCCCAAATCATTCCAAAGTGCTTAGACATGTTGTATAGCACTGATTTACAGGGTAACAGTATTTAAGCAGGCTATAACAAAAGCACCTATACAACAGACCCACGCTCAAAGAGAACTATAGCAACAGGTTTATACTTATGAGATAATCCAGATGACTTTTATCACCAGTAAAACCTGTCTTGGTGTTCAAATAGCCATGTAAAAAGAATCAAATGTATCCCCACAGTAATATTTGCTTGAGTAGCTACCTTGGAGTTGACAAGCATTAAGATGGAATTCATAGGCAGGAATTTGAGGATTGAAGCTAGGATGTGAACATTTACCATCCAGGTGAATCTCTGGAACACCAGAAAATTACTATTTTGAGAGACAGTGTGTCTAAGTAACCTCAGTGAAATTGACTCAGTGGGCATCAGCCATCACACATATGAAAACTATTGTTGGTTGAAAACCATTAACAGAGTATTTGACTCTAAGAAGCATAAAACACCAAAAAAGTGTTTTTAGCATAAATGAATTATACATATTTTGTGTTGGTCTGAGTTTGGTGAAGGGAAGGAAAGAGCTTTAGTGCTCAGAAGGAAGTCAAGGTAAATGCTTTGGGGAAAAATACTATCTAACTTTCTTTGGGGCAAAGATACTATCTAACTTTCTCTTGTGCATTCATGCAAATTTGGTCGCTGGGTTCCATTTACATTTGTAGATCCCAGAGCAAGAATCCAAAAGAAGATCCAGATCTCATGTTCAACTCTTGAATAATTAGGCACTAAACTAACAGTCCGTTAGATAAAACATGTTCTTTTTTTGCTACCTGACAAATGAATCTTCAAAATGATCTGGAAGATAAGGTTTAAATTTTGAATTCTCAGATTCCCCAAAGTTCCATGCTAGAACCTGGTCTCCAGCCTGGAGTGGCTAACCCCATTCCTCTTACACCATGAGAGGTTATACCTGCATGTCTTGGAGCCAAATCACAGTACTTGACTGATACTTTCACCTGCAGCCCAGGATAATGCCATAATTCTTGGTTCATGCAGAGAACTCACAGAAGCCTGTGTGCTTTTAAGCCACTCCAGGGATTTTATCTGGTTCAAATCTGAACTACTTTGCAGAGAATCTAAGGCCTATGAACAATCCCAGGCTAAATGACACTCCCAGGGATGTTCTAGGCAAGTAATGTCCCAACAGCTAGTTGTCCCAACCCAGCCCATCATCCTTTGTTCCACCTGGAGCCAACATTTGACTTGAATGTTGCAAGTTCTGGGTCAGAACCAACCTGGTTTCTCAGGGTGTATGTCCTATGTCTTGCCAGAGCCTCTTCTCTGCCTTTTTTAATTAAACCAGCTGAGATGCTAAATAGTTGTATCAATTGTTTCAGTTTTCCATTTGTCATATACACTTTTCCAGAGCTAAGTAATGTTTATTATTTTCTTCCTCATAACTTTAAATGTACTGCCTTTCTTAAAATATGAGATCAGAAAGGGTTAGCTGAATTACTCTTAAAGCATGAATTAAAATACATTACATTTGTCTAGTCTTCTTTTAAAAGCATTTTTTAAATCTGTCAAGGAATTTGGAGGTTTTCGATCTCAACTTCTCACCTCACGTGGTGGAAACTGAGACACAGAGAGGTTAAGATACCTGTGTGTTAGGTCACACAGCACAACCTGTAGTAGAACTGAATCAATTCTAAAATCCCATACACTTTGATGACCCCAGTCAGTTATAACTTTTATGCATCACGTGGCTTTACTTCAGAAGGAAAGGGAGAGAAAAATTAAGGAAATTGGTCAGGGGTGCTCTGGACAATTTGGGAGTAGTCCACAGATCTTGGGCTCTCACGGTTTACATTTTTTTGGTCTGTGACTCCTAAGATGGAGGTAGGGGGTGGGGAGGAAAGAGGAAACCATCAATAGTTTTGTTTAGACATTTGAAAAATCGAAGAAAATAGGATCATCAACAAATGGTTAAGAGATTAGTATAGACAATAATTCATTATGACCAAATGAGATTACTTACTGCTGAAATAAACAAATTTTCATATTTCCATGTTCTAACACAACAAAAGTTTATTTCTTGCTCATGTCCCAGTTCCATGAGAACATTCCTTATTGTGGGTGATAGTTCGAAAACCAGCTTCTTCAATTATGTGGGGTGGTCATCTCTCAGGGTCCTTGAGAGCTCCTTAGGACTCTCTCCATGCTCCATTCCGTTGGTGAGGATGTCCCAAAGCCACACCTGGAGGCTGGGAGATGTTGCCCAGGACAGGGCAGCTCTCTCCTGAGGTGACACCATGCAATGGAAAGGGAGCCTGTGTTTTTGGTAGACAAAGAGTCATCTCTGACCCAATGAACAAACGTCATCTCAAGAAAGCAAAAGATGGCAAGACTTCAAATAGAAAAACTTGTAATCAATGACTATGCTTTAGAGCTCTAAACTTTCTACTTATGGGCTCATCCAAAAAATCAATCAATTATTGTAGGACCTGCCGTGTAGAAGGAGGTATTCTTGATCTTAGGCCCAATATTCTCCCACTGTAGAAGCTAAAGGGAGTGCTACTTTTGTTAAGGTTTTATTTTTTTTTTTTAAAGCATGGATTCTAGAAAGCAATTAAGGCCAAAAAATAATGAAATAAAGATGAAGATAATTGCAGTGCCTTAAATGTTCTTCAGGACATTTAGAACAATGGGATTTGAGAATAATTAGCTTCGATTCTGGCAACGATTTATTTTTAGTTTTTTATCCCTGAGTTTTATAGATATAAAATGATAATATTAATCACCACTCGAAGAAAAGTTTTCTAATCTCTTAACCTTGTGATTTCAATATGACAGACCCTACATAGAAAGTTTCGAGAAGGCAATGGTCGTCGAAAGGATCAGATGATGCAGTAAATACAAACATGATACAGAGTGAGAAAAAAGCCATTGGCTTTCAATATTGAGGTACCGCTGAATGCTTTGATAGATTAGTGTTCGTGGAGGAAAGAGATCGAGAAGGAGAATGCCATATGAAAATGAATTAATGTCTAGTCAGAAGAAAAATTTGAGTATCTACCTGCAGATCTCCAGCCCAGGTGCTCATCAAAGAGACCTAGAGGAGTGTCCCAAATACCATCTCCTGGTCCCACCCCCTTGGAAAATCCGATTAAACAGATCTGAGGAAAAAAACTAGGAATCTGCCTTTTTACCTAACACATCAGGCGATTCTATTGGCCTCTCTAAAAACGGCCTAGGGGGAACCCAAGACAAGGAAGAGCTATTTGCTGAGAATAGTGAAGTCAGTAGAATGTTTTCAATAGAGGGAAAGAAGCAGTGAGTAATGAGAAAAACAATAAAATTTGAAAGAAGCAGGCAGAAGATGACAGTCTAAGGCCAACTCTTGGAAGACATGCAAAAGGATGACATCTGAAGTACAGGTGTCAGAGTATGAAAGCACATTTGGAAAGGCTGCTGGATATCCCTCTAAAGGCACAAAATGAAGAACTTATGAGCAAAGTTTCAGCCACTGTTTTGAGGCAAAGAAGTAGTGTCTGGTAGATGGCATTGATCTTTTGAGGAGAGTCAGTGATCATCTACCAAGGGGAATAGTGGCTCTGTTGGCATCTGGAGCTTAACGACTGTGGAGAGATTGGGAACAGCCACTGGGAAAACTGCCCTAAGGACCAATTAAGCCAATATGAGTTGAATGAAAAACAGTATTTATAAGCTGTGAGTTTTATGGTAAGAAAATTCTTCTGTATTCGAAGGGCTTTAAATGTTGAACTTAGATTTAAAAGGAGTAAAACAGAAGAGAATCAAAGGTGACAGGTGACTTCAAGTCTAATAGTCGCCCTGACTTACTGTTGAGGAAGCCTTTATGAGCTTCCAACTGTAGGCTGTTTTGTTCTTCCACGCATTTTCCCACCAACATTTGCACTGAATGTTTCCTCTGCCCGAAACATTCTGCTCCCACCCCAGCCACCTGGGCTTCATTTTCCCGTCCCCGACTTTAGCAAGGTTCTTGCTGACTGGTAACTTATCACAGAAACCTTTCCTAACAAGCCATATAAAATAGGGCCTAACTTCCTATCACCTGGTCTCTCTTAAGCAGCTTTTTGTTTACAGACGAGTAACTTCCTGATACATTGCACATGTATTTATCCTCTGTTCTTCCCCATTGCAACCAAAATATAAGCTGCATGAAAGTAAAACTTGATCTGTTTGGTTCTTCTGCAACTACTGCCAGTGCTTAGCCCAGACACTTTTCTACATTAGACGCTCAGGGAGATTTGATCAATGTACTAATCAGTGAATTAATAAGTCATTGTGGAAGTCAGCTTTTAAGAAGACTCCCAGTGTATTCACTTATCTAGCCCCTCCCACAATAAATAGGGCTGACTAGAGCAACCATTAAGATATTGCAGAAATGGTGATATGAGATTTTCAAGGTGGGCTCATAAAAGACATAATGGCTTTCATCTTGACTTCTTGGATCATTTGTTCTGATGTCTGGGAGAAGTTGTTTGCCATATATTACAGACACTCAGACAGCCTTAGAGAAAGGTCCGAAGAGTGGAGACAAGGAACCTCCTCCCAGCAACCAGCACCAATATGCCTGCCATGTGAGTGAACCAACCTGGAAGTAGATCCACCAGCTTCAGTCAAATTTTCACATGACTGTAACCTGGCCAACATCTTGACTGGAGCATCAAGAGACATCCAGAGCCCAAACCACCCAGCTCCCAAAGTTCTGAATCACATAACATGTATAACATAATGTTATCATTGTTTTAGCCAGTGAGTGTTGGGATAATGTATTGCACAGCTACAGATAACTAATATAGTGTCTGAGAAACAGTTTTCAAAATATTGTCCCTCTTTCCATGTATGCATAATGTCAGAGACAGTTCTATCACTTACGAAGTATACATTTCCCCCAAGAACCAAATACCCGGTGAATCAGCATGCTATTTTCAGAACAATTATTTGAATAGATATGGAAGTATATTTCATGCCCTTTTACCAAGACTTTTAGCCATGTGAAAACCTAGCATGTCTATTTAGAGGGAAGAATTCCCTATAGCGGGGTTTCACATGGGACATAAATGATTAGTCTCTGTCCCACTGCTTTACTCAGTCACGAGTTAGGGCTTGTCCCCAGAGAATCATGACCTCCACTACCATCAGGTTGCTCACTTCTTGGCTGGAGTGCCCCAAGAATAGCATGACCTCAGCTAGGAAAATGGAGGCAGATGCTGATGATCAAGATGACATCAGAAGATGGTCAGCTACCACATGCCTTGCAGATGGGTATGAGTCCTTTCTCGAACTCAGATGGGTCTGTGTGACACATCTCTGTATCTGACAATAAATATTTTTTGTGAAATGGAATGAATGGTATGTTTGTTTAAAAATCATCATTATTACTTTATAGTCATATCTAAAGGAATCAGAGTAAGAAGAGAGGGATGGGTAAGCCTTTAATCTCAGTGTACAGTGACATAACAGCTCAGTTAACATAAATATAGTAAGCAAGAACATACCTGGCATTTTCAGAATAACTGAAATATAGCCAAATAGAGCAGGAAAATAAGAAGCCTGGGGGAGAGTCGAAAAAACACCAAGGAAGTAGGCACTGTGAGGTTCTAAATAAGGCTATCACATGATCTGATTTACACTTTAAGAAAATCATTCCAGCTGCTTATGAAGAACAGGTAATAAAGTTGCGAGAGCCAAAGCAGGGAAACCAGTTAGCAACCTAAGGTGACGGTATTGCCAAGAGATAATGGTGGCTGGGACTCTCTTAATATGGTGAAAATGGAGAGGGATGGACAGATTCAGGATATATTTTGGAAATAAAATCCCAAGACTTCTAATATATTAGAGCTGGGAGATGAGGGAAAAGAGGACTCAAGGATGACGTCTCGATGTTTGGCAGATGGTTGTGCCATTTCCAAGGAAAGGGAAGAATAATTGAGGATCAAATTTGGGAAGGAAAATCTGCTTTGGATTTGTAATGTTTGAAATGCTTTACTATATGTCCTAATGAGTATGTCAGACAGACAAATAGTTTTAGGACTCTACAGTTCACCAGAGATATCAAGAGCTAGAGAGAAAACCAAGTGTAATCAGCGAATAGACAGTAGTTAAAACATGGGAGTTTTCCAGAATTCATACATCTTAATGGGATATATGGGACCTCCTTCAGATGCTTTCTTTCTTTGAGAAGCTTCACAATATACTTTACTCTAGTGATGTTGCCCATTTGCAAAATATTTCTGTACCTCAGATTCTTTATTAGTAAAAACAAAGAGGAAGAAAACAAGTCAGTGTCCTAAGAGTTGAATGAACTTAAAAACAAGCAAACAAAAAAGCAGACTGTGATTGAGTGTATCTTCCTGCCTTTCAGACAACTGAGCCTAATAAAAGCATTGAGTAAATTGAGAGACGATGCTGTATAATAAAAAGAGCCCAGATTTTGGTATCAGGAAAGCCTGGGTTCAAATCATGGCTCAGACACAAGTGAGCTTCAAGGATTTCATAAACTTTTAAATCTGAGTCTCACTTCCCTCTAGTAGAAAATGGAAATTATAGCATAAATCTTTTATGTTTTTAGTGCAGGTTCAACATGATATATGTAAGTATCTAGTAGCATAGTACAGGCTCAACACAATTTAACTACTTAATGTATTAATAAATTGGAAAGGAACAAGCCATCATAAAGTCATCAGTATGGATGGGTGCTTGGCTAATTACCAGACTGAAAATTGTCCACTCATTAGACTCATTAGAGAGATCACAGTGAGATTTACTCCTTCCACGGAAAGAAAAAGGGATTGAAATATGAAAAAGCCATGGAGTGCTTCTGCCCACTGTGAGCCTCCCCTTAGCTCTGTAAAGTACGTAAATTATAGAGTAGGCACTGGATAAATAATTCTCTAGGGCTTTAAGTAGTTAATAAGGAAAATCGTTTTTGTCAAGTCTCCTTGTGCATGGGTTTTTCTCCCCATTTCCAAAGGTCACTGAAACAATTCTTTTGTTCTCTATTCTATAATCCCAATAATTCATGGAAAAATTAAAAACACATATGCTCCATTGAGGAAATGCTCTAGTTTGACACTGATAGAAGTTCAATCTCCCAATCCTTTAAACTAAGAAACAACGTTCAATTTTGTCCTTGCTTTCTGTAATATAATTGACCAGTAATGGAATAAAAATAAAATAGATACATGGAGTTTTAGAAATGCAGTTTCAGCTGGTCTTAGGTTAACCTGAAGACCTGCCGTGATTTTTTAATTTTGCTGAGAGACTAACATGAATCCCATGAGTTGTAAGACTGTGTGCTGTAACTGGGGAGTCTGACACAGCCAAGTTCTTGAAACTTCTATGATTGCTCGCACCTATTAATAGAACGTTTTGAGCTTGCTCTGTCCTGTCTCTCTCTCTCTCTCCCCATTCCTCCTTCTCTCTCCCTCTTTGGAGAACACTGGTCAAGAAAACTGCCTAGCATAGCCTTCAATAGGGCTTGATTATGCTGTACTCAGGAGTTTACAAATTGGCAGCTTCTGGAGTTAATCAGCCTGCTGACATATTTTGTTTGGTCTACACGGCATTTAAAAATCTAGCCAAGGATTAAAAACTGAGAGAAGTTATGTATTTTTTAAAAAGAAAGTAAAAGAAAAAATTATTTATAGTTCCTCTTCTAAAAATGCCTGTGGGGCAAGAATTAGCCGGACATACAGTCTTCCATTCACAGGACTCCTTAGCACTCGTTATTATTTCCCAGGTGAGACCAAGGTAAGGTGACTTTTCTGATCACGCTTGAATCATTATGTTTCTTATCATACAAGAATAGTCATCTGAATCCACAAGGTTTTTTTTAAAACGTTTCTCTTTTTCTTTTTCATTTATGTCAACTACCTGGGTTTTACAAGCATTTAAATCTGTCTCTCCTGTACTACTAGTTATGATTTAGTTAGCCTTTCTTGAGAAGTAATGGTTTGTTTCTCGGTGGAAGGGGGTCTTGAAAAGAAAGCCAATTGCTAGAGCTGGTTTAAAAAAAAAAAAAAAGGCGAATGATTCCTTGCCAAAAATTATATAGAAGTTTAGAATGGAATGTTTAATTAAGTTCTGAAGAGATCACATTATAGTTTGCAATTATACTTTATTGCATATCTGAAAAATGAAGGAATCTAGTAATTTTTGCAAATTTGGATGTTTTTAAGTTCTGAGAACATGTCCCTAAATTTGCCTAAATCCTTTTCGCTACAGAGGTCCCGTTCCTTATACCTGGATTTTTAAGTTCAGTGTTTGGTCACATTCAAAACAAAGTTTATCAGTAGTCACTGGGGTTGTATGACCTGTCATATTATACTGTGTCTGGGAAAGCATTCATCAATATAAAATCATAACATTAAAGTTTTTCCTCTTATCTCCCCAAGTTCATTGTCCCACTGTGCTCTTGTTCTGCTTGCCTGATTAAAGCACTTGATCAATTCATCAAAGGGAGTGAAATGAGGCATAGAGCATACCCTGCAGCCTTGGAGTTTTCTTAGAACAAAAACACGGTGAATTTTTCCTATGGGAAATGACCTGTGGAAATTCTTCACAATGTAAGGAAGCTGTAATTTTCATCACACCTCCCAATTCACGAAAAGGACATCATCAATCAACAGTTCTCCCTAGTAAACTCTTGTTGAAATATGCTGTGGGAAACTATTTATTCCACATCACTTTATCAGCAGAAAGATTATTGAGAAAAAGCAGTACATTAAGCTCCCAGAATTACAGGACCATTCAATTCCTTTGAATAAAGCCCAATTTTCTCGATACAGTCTATCAGTTTCTTCATGCTATCGTGTCCTCTTACCTTCCCAGGCAAGTCATGGCTTCTAACTACACTGTTCCTCACGGCCACCACCATCCCCACTGGCACCACCAGAGAAAGGCCAAAGAAAGGACAGCGCACACACACACACACACCCCTCTTTCACCAAAACACACCAAAAATTCCCCCTTGACCTGTTCTCAGGCTTTAGGTAAAAGCAATCTTTTTAACATTTTGTTAGTAACCAGTCCTAGGGACCCCTCTTCCCTAAATGGGAACTTCTTTTGAAGGATCGAAGCCGCTCCACTGTCAGGAACTGACTTTGACTTTTCTAATTCCTAAAGGAAATCAGTTGCTGACAACACTCTTGACAACGTTGCATGTGTAAACTTCTCTCTGTATCTTCTATGTTCACTTGCAGCCTATATTGATATGTTCTTAGCCCACAGCGAGAGGAAGAGGGATTTTAAAGCTAGAAGAAGGAAAAAAAAAAAAAAAAAGGAGAAGAGAGAGAAGAAGGAGGAGGACGGGGAGGAGGAGGAAGAAGGGAAAAGATTTTAAGGTTTGTTTGGTAGAAGGTGTATTTTTCACTACAGAATCCATGCATAAAAGAAATCATGTGTTTGTCCACCACTCTTTCCTGGGAAACATCCTGAGCACCTCTGGGGAAGCTTGGACAACTCTGTTTCGTCATTTCATGCCTGTATCCAGGCCTGGTTACATAATTCGCTGGGCCTAGCGCAAAAGAAAAATGAGAGACCCGTTGTTAAAAAAGCAGGATCAGGGCGCCTGGGTGGCTCAGTGGGTTAGGCCGCTGCCTTCGGCTCAGGTCATGATCTCAGGGTCCTGGGATCGTGTCCCGCATCGGGCTCTCTGCTCAGCAGGGAGTCTGCTTCCTCCTCTCTCTCTCTCTGCCTGCCTCTCTGCCTACTTGTGATCTCTCTCTGTCAAATAAATAAATAAATAATCTTTATAAAAAAAAAGGCAGGATCAAAGTACAATTAAAAGAATAAAAATATAAAGTTTTTCCTCAAAAAAATCTTAATCCTTAGAAACCTAGTAAGGATAATAGTGATATATGAGTCCCAGCATGAACTTAAAAATTGCAAAAAAATCATTTTGGTATCATAATTTTATATAATAAAATAAAAAATATTACTTTACATCCTGATCAATCTTAGAAGTTTTCTGGCTTGGATGCTGCTGAAAATTCATTAGGTCATTAAAATTTCATTTTAATAATTTTATTTTCATTGATACAATTAAAAATGATGCCCATTATTCTTGGCAAATGGAATATCACAAGTAATTAGGTAATTTTTAATTTTGAGAAAGATCTTTCGGCTGATGCCATGGCTACTAGAGCTGTTAAGAATAATTCATTCACTATGACAACTTGGGGATGCATTTCGAAGACATTATTCCAAACTGAATTTTATTACATCTAGAGCTAATGATTCTGGTGGAGTGCTTTTCCAAAAAGATAGAATTTGTCTCACAAATCAGTTTCATTTAAGTCTGAATTTAACTGTAGACGTAAATTTATACAATGGCATGTTAATGGTTCATGTGACGTTTTTCATAACTGGGGGGAGGGGTTGTATAAGAAACCAAAAGTGGCATCATGACTTTTACATAGTTCAAAATGCCTCTTTATGTGTTCTATCAGCGCATCTTCAATTACGAAGATTCTTTTTTATGTCTTCCTCTTAATAACTGGTTCCTCTAAAGTTTTACCTGAGAAGTGTTGTTTCCCAACAACTATGATAATCTTTAATTTCTACTTCTAAGTCTGTGGCCACGTTATTTGCTTTGCAACACTGCAGAAATTTTCAAAACCAGAGAATCTAAAATCTGACCCTCTGTTGGTCAACTCGTGTGAATGATTTCTGGGGTATTAGGGAAAAGTTCATTTCTATGAGCATCAGCAAGGCCTATCTCAGCCTTCAGGGCTGCAAATTAGTATCTATCCACACACCCCAGGAAGGACACTGGTCAAGAGAATGACAGGCACGCCAGCATTCCACCTGGGTCTGTTCCCAGGCACAGCCCTGCTCTCTCCTGGGAGCTGTGGCCACTGCTGCTAATGCATTGAAGGAAGCTATCAATGTGAACCCAAGTCCCAGCCCTCGATATCCCTGTGGAACCCTCGCTGCCCGGGAGGACCCCGGTGAGCGTGGCCGCCAGGGAGCGCCATCTAGTGGTCAGTGCGCAAACTGCTGCTCAGTGTACCAATGCTGGGCGCGTGTTGCACACTCTCCAATGTCTCTTTGGCTCTCACTTACAAAATCCAAGTCTGAAGACAGAAAGCACTTATATAAAATTTCAAGACGGTACCAGCAGAGCATTTAACCAGCCTCAAGGCTCCGTTTGAGAGCTGGGCCCTGCAAGGACGCACAGGTCGCATACCCATGAAGCTGGCCCAGCTCTATAAGTTGTACCAACATCTCTCATGCCTCAGTCCATCAGCGATTCCCAAACCACGTTCAGCAGGAAAGAGGGGAATGGGAAAGGTGTTCCGTGGAAAGGGGGAATGGGAAATGCTGTATTCCTGGCCCAGGGGATTCAGTGCATATTAGCAGATACAGGCTCTGGAAATCTTGAATTAAAGACACATAATTTCAGGGCGCCTGGGTGGCTCCGTTGGTTAAGTCTCTGCCTTCACCTCAGGTTATGATCCTAGGGTCCTGGAACTGAGCTGCATAGGGCTCCCTGCTCAGCCAGAAGCCTGCTACTCCCTCTCTCACTGATGCTCCCCCTGCTTGTGTGCTCTTTCTCTCTCTGTCAAATAAATAAATAAAATTTTTAAAAAACAAAAAAGGACACATGATATCATTTAGTCCATCCTTTCTGAAACTTATCAGGCACCTGAATTCCATTTACATAAAACACCTTTGAATGTTTTAGGAAACACTAGTGGTCCATAGAAGAAAATTTTAAAATGCTATGTGAGGCTGTAATCCAGACTCCATTCAAAAACCCCTAATAGCTTTGTGTTTAAGCTCTAACTCAGAATAGGCATTCTACTTCAGTTACCAGCTCTTATAAGGGCAAAAGGAAACTCAGTCTATCGAGGCTTAACATAACATATTCAAGAATAAAAAATATAATTTCTTTGGTAATAATGAAATTTTAATTATTTTTAGGTAATGTTTTATTCTAAAAGGCATAGAGCCTTTTAGAAAATAAATATAATAAATAAATAAATAAATAAATAAATAAAATAATTTATTTTAGAAAATAAATATAAATAAAATAAATAAATAAAGTATGTTTGTTAAACACACTTTACAAAACAACTAAAAAGGCATTCACATGTAGCAGGTCCATTGAACCTATTCCCGAGGTCAAGAAAACATTCAAGCTCACAGTTTCATTAGGAAACTTTTAAAACGTAGGTCAGCTAGTATCACCGTCTACTTAAAATCTTCAATGGCTTCTTAGTTCTTCTAGGAAAAAGTCCAAACTTCCTAAGACAGCCTACGAGGCTCTGGGAGCTTCGGCCGCTGCTGCTTGATGCATTGAAGGATGCTATCAATGTGAACCCAAGTCCCTACATATTTAAAAAACCCCTCTTTCCCCATGTCATTTTGTACCAGTGCTCTCTTCACTTACGTGTGCACCAGCCATGCTTATTCTCATTGATCCTTCCTACAGGTAGAAAAATAAGCGAAAGAGAGCAGGACCATCCTCTCAATAAAACAAAGGAATATGGATCTAGGATACCAGGTCAAGTACAAGTAAGCGCTACAAAGACAAGTAGCACAGGCAAAGGGTGAGAGCGGCAGAGGGACAGTTTTAGTCGCAGTGCTCAAGCCTGGCCTCTGGGAGAAGGACGCTTTAGAACAAATACCTAAGTGAAGAGGAGAAAAGCAAGCTGTGCATGGACCCAGGGAACAGCCTGCAGAGAAGAGCTTGCCGTGTGCACTACACCTTGAGAGGAACAAGATGGCAGCTGGGGCCAGGTGAGGAAAGGGAAGAGTGGCAGGGGCCAGATAATGGAGGACGGTGTGAGGCGGCTGGAATTCAAAGGTCATAGGAAGCCCCTGTAGGGTTCTGAACAGGGGAGTCCCGGGATCTGACGGAGTCTGGGAAGCTACCCTTGGGCGCCTGCTAGCAGAGGCGATGGAAGCAGTGCAGGGTGGAGGCGGAGAGAGAAGTTGTAATGCAGGTGCCATCACCCGAGTGAGAGACGGGGGTAACTCAGACTGCGGCAGCCGTGAAAGACCTATGGAGGATCAGCACCATTCAGGGCTATTCAGGAATGAATGTGGATTGAAGAACAATAGAAGAGCCAATCACCCAGGGTCTTGGGGTCTGTGCAAGCAAGAAAATGGCAATGCTGGGATGCCTGCATGGCTCAGTCCGTTAAACGTGGGACTCTTGCGGGCTCAGGTTGTGGTCTCAGGGTCCCAAGATCAAACCCCACCTGGGGCTCCTGGCTCCATAGGGCGTCTGCTTTAGGCTCTCTCTCTCCCCCTTCACCACTTCCCCTACCTCTCTCAATAAAATAAATAAATCTTTAAAAAGAAAAGAAAATGGCAATGCTAACATGGCCAAACTGGGGGAAGAGCAGGTTTTAGGAGAAAAGTAGAGAGCTCTGTTTCTCCTGGGTGATGTTGAGCTGGGTGAGGTGAGTCAGATACCTACGCGAAGACCGGAAATCGACTAGAGGAGGGGAGAATAGATGTCACGGGAAATCTTAAATCTAGAATCCTAGATCTGAGAGTTATCTGCTCAGAAAGATTAGGCTCCTCTGTTAGGTGATCTACCATGTTGAGAATTCTCATCATATTGTGGATCGCAATTATTGCCAAATCAGTATTTGTGAGATTAATAATGGTTTTGCTCGAGTCTCAGTTTAGTTCAGTGGAGAGATCTATCTTACTCCGTTTAAAAATGCCAGCACCTAGGGAAGTGTTTGTTATGAGCAAGCACCAACAAATGTTTGTGGAATTGATTGATTGATTGATTGATTGATTCCAGATACACTTAATCTCATTACTATTTAATTGCCCCTCTACCTTCTCTTGGTTCTCCAACATAGGAAGACATACGAGCCGACTGCCAACCACACATGAAGATTACCCTCAAATATTAAAAAATAATAATAAAAGAAACTCTTAGGAAGATGTAACTCATTGGGAGAAGGGAAGCCAGATGTGCAGAACTGCGTTTAGGTCCAGAACTGGATTTAGGGCCAAATTTTTTTAAATGACTGATAGGATTGTTTTTGAGAAAACAAAAGTCTCTGCTGATGCCAAGAAATAATCAGGGAGACAGATTATCATGGTGTGTCTTTTGTACCATAAAAGTAAATTATGAAATTGGACCAATAACCTACAAAAGCTTTCTGACCAATGAAGTACAGATTTGTACTTTTCTGCTTCATCACAGTAAATTACAGCTAGAAAGTTCAAAGACCTATCAAGTAATGTATAATTTACTACCTTGCCTTAGCTCATGTTGGAGGAGAAATATTCAACTGGAAAACTAAGCATTTTGAAGTTAAATTGGCTCTTTAAAATCTGCTTTAAAATCTACCTTTTCCTAGCATCAAATTAGGAATGGATCCAGAAAAAACTAACCTTTTCCACCCAACTCAAATATAAGCCTATTTCGGGTAAGAGTGTTTGAGTAAATTCCCCTGTCATTCCACTTCACTTTCTCCATCCTTTCCCTGAATAAGCCTTTTATTTTCTTGGAATTTCAAATAAAACTCTGGGGAAATTTGACAAGTATCTCACAAAGTCAAGGACCATGAAAAAGTTTAAGTTGATATCTCTCCCACAGTGTTTGTTTCATTATAATAAATAGTTGAAACACCCCAAAGGGGGATGACAGAAGACATTTGTCTCTTGAGGAGAACATCTCCATAAGGACTTAAACTTGGAAATCCCAAACCTCTTGTTTCCCTTTTTCTAATATAGGGTCAGAACGGGATTAGTCACCCAACATGACTGAAAGGAGAATAATTGAAGGGAAGGTAATTGTTGCTATATGGGATCTTGCAACCATCTCAAGTAGAAATAGCTTTACATATCCCATTGCTTCAGAAAGATTGAAACAACAGCAGCAAGTCTAGTTTACCCAGGAAACTAGAATTGCATGGCTTAAGATTGAACTTCTCACAATCATGAACCTGAAAACACAGATAGTACATGTACTGTTTACATTGCCTTCAATAGTTGACATACACTGTTGAATGACTTAGACCTAGGCTGAAACCAGGATCCCACAAATGCCATGCTTATTGCTATGTAATTTGAGGCCTAGTACAGTGCCAGGTATTCAGTATAAGCTCAGTAAATAGCAATTATTCACACAAAGAAAAGCTGGAGAAAATATGAGCAATGGTTGGGGCGATTATAAAACCTCATACATTCTTTTTAACCAAGTAACTTGGATTCTGACCCCAGTATTTGTTTGTTTTGGATAAAATTTAAGAAAGTTACTTTCCTTCTCTCAGTTCCTACAAATGACCAAGTTCTCTTATGGATCTAAAATACTATTAGATGCTACTTAATGCAAATATCTTTCTTTATTTTATGGGGCTAAACTACTACAAAGATAATGCAAGTTGATTGCATCAAGTTAAAGGATATTGTTGCATAGAGAAAAAATTGACCGTCTCTCTTTCTCCTTCCTGTCCTAACCTTTGATGTGACAGTGTTAACTCTTGAATGTAAATCTTTCCACAACTGCCTGTATTTACATACAGAAATATCTCTGAATCACT
The DNA here is from genome assembly GCF_009829155.1 of Mustela erminea. Classification (NCBI taxonomy): domain Eukaryota; kingdom Metazoa; phylum Chordata; class Mammalia; order Carnivora; family Mustelidae; genus Mustela; species Mustela erminea. The sequence continues at coordinate 46,267,764 of NC_045619.1, read as the reverse complement.
GCCTCACCAACCCAAAGCTGAAACACAGGACAACTTACCACCTGTCTCCTGGTTTAATTCCTACTCTTCCTCCAGACATCCCTGAATCATCACCTCCCCTGTGCATCCCTTTGAAACTTCTGTAACTAAATTTCTCCTTGTACAGGGAGCTGACAGCTGTTGTAAAATCTATTCCCTCCTCCTAGGGTGGTATTACAATGGCATAGCTAGGAAAAGGCCTGCCCAGTCATGCCCATGTGCCTCAACCTTTTCATATACAAGTGGAAGTATTGTTGAGAAGATGTTCACTCCACCTCCAGTCCTCATCTCCACCCTTCAAACCTACCCAGCTTTGGGGGTCACAATTGTTCCTTCATAGATTGCCACCAACACTTTAGAGCACCATTGCTTTTATGTACCCAGCATTCCTTCTGTCTTCTTCTGATAACCATGGTATTCATCTGGAAAAATATCCCTCTCTAACCAAGAGTTCTGGAATTTGGAAGGACCTGAATCCTCCTTTTGGGCTCCAAGAAAGCAGTACATGACATAAACCTCACCAATACATCTATTCCATCTGTCTGGCAACAATACCATGGATACCATGAACATGGATAGGCAATTTACCAATGATCCTCAAATAAGTTGAAGCCCCAGGAGTTTTGCTGGAATTTCTGGGGAGATGTATTCTTTTGCTGCTACTGTTATTCAAGTGGCTTAGCCTAAAAATGGAGCTACCAACAGTTGTCTTTGCTACAACATGGAGAGAGCCTCTTATGATTATCCCAACTCACATATGATAGTGCCAAACATTGGAGAAAGATAGACTCTTGGTAGGTCATTTGAGTATTTGCTCAGCCTAGATCTAGTAATATCTTTTACTTTGCAATCGATGGAGCCAATAAATTCCTGCTTGTGTTTTAGGCCAGTTTGAGTGGGACGTCTGTCACTTGGTACTGGGAACCTTGAGTCATATATATATTCCCCCTACCAATCAGCCCCATGTTTCTTTAATTTTAGCTTATTGAAGTCAGATATCACATTCTATCTTGTTTTACCCTCTTCCCCAAAATTTTAGCCTTCATTAGGGCAAGGAAGCCTGATTTTTCTTTGGTATCTCCCAATGCCTTTGCACAATACTTAGTACTTAATAAATTTTGAAAGACTGGATGGACAAAACAGATTCTATGGCACCCAGAGGACAGGCTGAGGAAGGTGAAGACATAGTTCCTTTCCTTAAGGAGTTTATAAATTACTACTAATTATTCCCAGATGGAGGTGTGTTCATCCTAATTCATCAGCTCCAGGTATGAATTTGAGAAGCTATTAATTATGTGTTTCTATTGGATGTTTCTTCTATACATGATACTAACTCCATTCGCCTTTAGAGTTTTCCATCACTTTATCTTTTAGGGGCTGGCTTGCCAGCCTAGCTGAATTCTCTCCAAGTATCCTTCCAGTCACCTGATATTAATCTGTCAGTATCAGAGAAGGGCTTCAGGGGAAGGGAGGGGAGAGGGGAGGGAGGAGAGAAGACGGGGGAAAGTGAAACCACATGAAATGGGCACGGTACCAAACACATTTTTGAAGTCTCTGGTGAAACTTTTTCTGGCATCACCATGTAACGATAGCACATCATTTTCATTAACTTGAACAAACAAAACCAAACAGAGATTAAAAACCAGTACAGATGTCATATAGCTTTCCAGTCTTGCCTGGTCTAGGCAGCCGAATGGAGCCGCTTCCCTTAATAAGGCAGACGTGTCCTTTCAGCCTGACCGGGACAAACAGCCCATGGCACCAGGAGACAGCCACAAATACCCAACTCCGACCACGTCATTGCTCTTGCTCTGCTCCTCTGCACTCTATCCCTTTCTGAGGACTGATCACTGATGTGATCCTGGTTTTCTCTCTACTTCCCACCTTTTTATTCCTTTCCCTGCTGACCTTCATGATGCTTTTATACCTGGAAATGGGTCTTGCTGCTTTAGTGCCAAGCAACTTTTCCCCCTTTCTCTCCTATCAAACACTTCCTTGAGCTGCGCCTTCCAAGGCTGATCTCATTGCAAACCGTGTTTGCACACCCTGAGTAGCTGTATTGTTATCTCATGAATCATGACCATCTGAATTCCATTTCCATTTCCTCGGGGGAAGGCCCTGTCTGGTGTGTGTTCCACACAGCCCCGCATCAAGGGATGGCACTCAATAAATAATATATTGTGATGATAACAATACCATGAGCATACACTTCAGAAGTAATTCGCAAAGAATGAATGACTGGCGGACCCAGCCTTTGGTCCTGGGACTGAACTCACCGGGTTCCCCCGGGCTGAGGTCTGACAGCACCTCTCAGCCTGCCCCACTGTGGCTTCCCAGTTGTCAAAAGTAGCACTTGGGTCTTTGGGATCCCAGGAACTAACAGGTGAACACAGTACCAAACAGCTGCAAGGAACCTTAGAGATATGACTTTCCTGGTGAGGAGAGGGAGATCCAAAGAGGCTGTGTTGTTCTTAAATGCCAGAAGGTCCCATGGATGCTCTACCCCAATATATAGGTTTCGGTCCTGGTTCTGACATTCGCCAGGCAGGACCAGTGAACTTGGGAAGTGCTGTTGACTCTTTAAAACCTGTTTTATTCCTATGAAATGTGAATAACCTGTTCTTCCTTGTGTAGAGGGTTGGGTGAGAATCAAGTAAGATCACAGACACGGAAAAGCCTCAACGGAGGCTGGATACTCCCAGTTCATTGCAGAGCCCACATGGGCCATGTGTTCTTGGTGAAAGGCTTATGAACTATCTAACTGAATCTTCTTTTTTTTTTTTTAAGACTTTTTTAAAAAGGTTTATTTATTTATCTCCTTGAGAAAGAGTGAGGGTGAGAGAGCACAAGTAGAGGAGCTGCAGAGGGAGAAGGAGAAGCAGACTCCCCGCTAAGCAGGGAGCCCCATGTGAGCCTTAATCCCAGAACTCTGGGATCATGACCTGAGCTGAAGGCAGACGCTTAACCCACTGAGCCACCCAGGTGCCCCTAACTTAAGCTTTATAACAACCTGAATGAGACATTAGTGTTTTATTCCCACTTGAGAGTTGATTTAAAAAAAAAAAACACACACACACACACAAAACCTGAAGCACAGAAGAGACAATGTTTCCAGTGTTTCACAGCTGGGAGATGGTAGACTGGTTACCGAGGTTGGGTGTCTTGAATGGCTTCCAGATTCAAGACATATTACCTAATCTAGGAACATGGGACAGGAAAGCAATAGAGTGATGTGAGCATAATTTTTAAGGAGCTGGGAAATATGAAGGATTATTATTAGAAATAATGGGTGGTATTATAAAGATAAAGAATTAATAATAGTAGAAATAAGAATCAATTCTTTCTTCGTCTTGTAAGAGAACCTCCTACCAGGATGTATCCAAAGTAAGGTGAGCCATGTTCTGCCACCGTGCCCTTAGGACATTCTCTACTTTCACCACCTGCAAGAGAAGGACAAGGAAAAGGAAAAAACACCCTTGTGTTCATAGAGCACACACCCTTGTAATGGGACACTGGGATCCATGGCTTCTCCATCAGCCTGCATGCCTGCCTTCTACCCACTCCTGATGAGAGCATCTCACCACGCTGTGTGAGATCAAGATTTAGAGATTTATTATTTTCCTTTATTTTAAAGGTTTTATTATTTATGAGAAAGAGAGAGAGACCGAGCAGGGAGGAGGGGCCGAAGTTGGGGGAGAGAGAGAGGAAAGACAGAAGCAGATTCCCTGCTGAACAGGGATCCTGATGTGGGGCTGGATCTCAAGACCTGGAGATCATGACCTGAGCCAAGGCAGACGTTTAACTGACTGAGCCATCCAGGCACCCCGAGATTCATCATTTTCATATGCATGGCCCTTAAATATATGCCAATTCTTTTATCTAGTGCCCATCAAAAGAAACCATGACCTGCTCCTACTCTAACGGACGTTGGTAATTGCTTAAATTCCCGAGGGATGTTGTTACTCTGCAATGTGGCACCTGCCTAGAGAATCGTCAGGGCATTCGGGTTATGCCCAATGATCACATTGCCAGGCATCAAACAACATTCCCTGTTGTGTGCATGCACTGTCCCAAGTAAGAACAGTAGTTAACATGGCAGACAAGGCACCTACCTTCATTTGAGGAGTTAAATTCCACAGGAGGGGCCCCTGCGTGGCTCAGTCATTAAGTGTCTGCCTTCAGCTCAGGTCATGATCCCAGGGTCCTGGGATTGAGCCCGGCATCAGGCTCCCTGCTCAGCGGGAAGCCTGTTTCTCCCTTTCCCACTTTCCCTGCTTGTGTTCCCTCCCTCACGGTGTCACTCTCTGTCAAATAAATAAATAAATAAATCTTTTTAAAAAAAATTCTATAGGGAAGAGACAGAAATGAGATGCAATAAATAAATAAGATCAAAATAAAATACTGTATTCTACAAATTTTGAAATGCAGTTTCTTCCTCCCTCCCTCTCTCCCTCTCTTTCTTTCTTTCTTTCTTTCTTTCTTTCTTTCTTTGTATTTCACCATTTCTAAGATCTTGAAACATCGTTCAATCCGCTAGTATGTCAGACTTTAAATTGGCAGCATTTCTCTTTTCTCTCTTTGTGGTACATAGAATAATGACGTGTCCTACAACTAACGACAATTTAAGAGTCACTGCAAATGACAGGAACCGCGGCAGCCATGAACACCTTTGCACAATCATGTGACAAATCCATAGCTTGACTGTTTCCAACACTAAACAGCTAAGGTGTTTCAAATGACCTTGACAGTGAAGAAGCATCGAATGAGTAGAATAAAAGGGAAACATTTCAAATTTTTACAGAAATTTTCACCTCTTTTTCGCCTAACTTCTTTCAACTGCTGATGTGCTTCTTTCTAGCTTGTGCTAAATTTCCCTTAATTTAATTTTTCCTTGAAATGTCTACATTTATCTCTTCCACATATGTCAAAACAGCTGCTCCAGCCAGAAGATTGTCTCTCCTTAAGTTGCTGCTTTTCATCTTAAAGGGTTCCCCTTTCATCTTCTGGTTTGCTTTTTTAAACATAATCTCTGCCCCACTATCCTCTTTTCCCTCACTTCTGGGGGTGGTGGTCGTTCTGTCTAAACTTTCCTGAGTACCTGGCTTGTGTACAGATCTTCTCCCCTGTCTGTCTTCTCAGTTTGCATTTAATTCTTCCCCGCTCTCTGCTCTCGCTCCGTGCTACCTGTGTGCTCGGAGGCCTGACACCGACCGGGCACCGCGGAGGGCCTCTGTGTACTCTCTGACAGCGTCAGGTTTCTCTTGATGACTTATGGTAAGATGTGTCAGCACATGCCGGGCCTTCCCACCGCCCCTCAATGTTTCAGTCACATTTTATTTTTGGCAGCTGAAGTTACGATGAGGGAAAATCTTCTTGCTCTCTCCTGATGTGTCCATGTGGAGAGTTCTCCTCCCAGGCGTGAATGGGGAAGTACTGGGTCGGCCGTCCTCCCGCCTCCTCGCCCCCTCCCTTCTTACCAAGAGAGAAGAAATGATTTATTCCACAGACGAGTCTAGGACAGAGAACTGAGCATCTCAGCTCTGCCCTCATGTCTTCTCTCTGGATCTCTCTGCAGACGGGCTACCGCTGGTCTGTTTCTTGGGCAGCCTCTGCCCTCCCCACCCTGTGTGGGGAAAGGGCTCCTGCTACACGCATGACCCAGGTAGGTAGGCCCAACGGAACACGGGTGCTAGCCACGTCGGCGCTCTCTCAAGTCACTTTTGCCAATCCAGCTTCACCAGTGTAGCTGATGTTTTGATGCCCATGTAATACGTGTACTTCATTTTTCAACTGGGTGAGAAGTAGCATGGATAAGAGAGGGTTTTTTGTTTTTTGTTTGTTTGTTTTTTATCACCAAATACTCCTTCCCAGGAGATATTAAGAATGCAAATGATATAATCAGGAGAAGGGATTAGAAAAAACTCAGAGGTGTTCCAACCAGTACCTCAGAGTGTAGTGGGTCCTTATTTCTGGAGACGTCCAACCATAGGGAAGGGAAGGATGAGATAGCATTTGTTACGCTGATGTTATATATAAACAACTTTTATATGAATTTTTTTTTCCATTTAATCCTTAAGCTTCCCTTGGAATTGAAAGTCATTAAACTATTTTCACAGTTGACAAAACTGTGGCTCAAAGACCTTGAGTCTTTGGACCTCACAATGGTGAAAGAAAACAAGATTGTACTAGTTAGCCTGGTTGTCATAACAAAATCACCAAAGACTGAGCTTTCTGGTGAGAGCTCTCTTCCTGGCTTCAGATGGCTGCCTTCTTGCTGTGCCCTCACATGGCCTTTTCTCAGACAGGATTTTTGGTATCTCCTCTTATACGGACATGAATCCTATTGAATCAGGCCCCATTCTTAGGACCTAGTTTAACCTTAATTTCTTCCTTGAAAGTTCTCATCTCCAAATATAGCCACACTGGGGATTAGAACTTGAACATATGAATTTGGAGCGGGGGCGACACAGCATTCAATCCATAAAGATCAATCTATCAGATTCTGAAACTGAAGGAAAGGAGATGATTTGAGGAAAAAGCTCAGTAGGAATTCTAGAAATTGAAAAAAATACAACACACTGGATGAGAACTTTAAGGTGGAAAAGGAAAGAGAAGTGGAATGGGTCTGATCAGCTTGAAGGTTCTGTTTTATAACAAGGAAATCCAATGTCCACTATGTCTCACTAAGTGAATTCACACATTTCCTCGTTCTAGGAGCCCAAAGTGTTTGTGTCAAATGAACTGATGTTGCGTAATATGACTGTTAGTTGACATAACCTCCCACCCACATTTAATTCAATCTTGTCTCATTCCCTTGACTAGCTCCTTTCTCTCTTCAGGCAAACCCTTAGAATTTGAAAACTGATCATGTCTCTGTGTGTGCAGTGGTCCTTTTCCAGAAAAGCTCTGTTCCCCCCTGCAAGAGAGAGTGCAAAGCTTTCCCTGGTGAGAATATTTTCCAACATTCATTTACCATCCAGGATAACTGGTGTCAGACTCCAAGGAGTTGAGCTCAGGTGCTTTCTGTTTGTGGCTCCTTTCAGTTCCCTTTCCCCATTTTTGAAGCTGTATTTGCTGCTAAGCTCTTGAGTCCTGTCTTTCTTATTCCCCATGAATGAAAGGTCTCACTCCAGGGATTTTACTTGTAAATTTCCTCATCCCAGTGGTTTTGTATTTGCATTTTCACACTGAAGCACCAGTAAAGTAAAGCTATTAAGGAAGCACACTGAAAAGAACCAGTTGAAAGAAATTTAAAAAGACTTTGGGAAAGGTCTTCTCATCTGAGATGGGGAGTAAGCCAGCAGATGATACAGATAACAGTGCAGAACCTTACATTCATTAACAAAAAGCTGTTGTGGGAGTAAATACAATGAGTTAGAAACTTGGGACAAAGGAGTTTCCCACAGCCTAAACCCATTGCTGACTAAGTCTCAGTGCCCGCACCCCTTCCTGAACAGATACATATGTTCTTGTTAATTGTTAGTAGTTGCTTGCTGGTATTGGACCTCTTGAGAGGGTCTACAATACTTTCCCCCTCCTCTCTTGTACTTTCAGTAGTCTAGGCAAATCTGGAAGCATTTGAGGAGAGTCTGAATTCCACCTATCTCTCCCCTAGACCAGATACTTGCCCAAATCTGTAAATCTATACAAACGCACGAACAATGAAATATACTCAGGTGGAGAGGTAGGAGAAATAGGTCCAGAGGTAAAAATGCAAAAGGGAGATGTGCCCTTGAAAATCTGGAAGACCAATGTTTTCTATAGTATTTATTAATATACTAACCTTCTGCGAAAATTTTATTTAAAAAGTCCTCATTTGGGGACACCTGGGTGACTCAGTTGGTTAAGTGTCTGCCTTCCACTCAAGTCATGAACCCAGGTTTCTCCTGAGCAGAGAGCCTGCTTCTCCCTCTCCCTCTGCCTCTCCACCCTGCTCTCTTGCTCTCTCCTCTGTCGAATAAATTTTTTTTTTAAGTCCCCATTTGTCGTATCTGACAAAAAATAAGGCATTCGCTTATTGTCTTCAAGTCCAAATGTCTGGAGCTTCTCTGGCTGGAGTTAAATGGATGGGAAGGGTATCATTCACGATTTCAATCATTCAACACATTTGTGTTTCCGGGAGGGACAGCATGCAAAAGCACAGATTTCTTCAAAATCACCCAACTAGACCCTGACCTCATATAGCATGGGTAGTACCATCTCCAATTTCCATAGGACTTGGGTTTTAGCTGTAGTAATAGCATTATCTCACAATAATCCCTTTAGTTTTCTTTTATGATTATTTACTTTTATGAATGAGAAGAAAAAGGGCTCAAAAGAAACCACCAGGGATGGTTTCATGGAGGAGGTTAGAACAGAGTTTAGTCTTGACTGATGAAAAACAGAAAAGACATGCCAAGAGTGTTGTTATGAGCCACCACCCAAAGAGAAAATCCAAGAAAGCATGTTGGAGACATCAAATCGTGTTTGTTGGTGCAGAGAGCTCATGTCGAATATGGGATCTCAGCATCTAATGTGTATATGCGTTAACAAAGGGCTTGAGTTTTAATTTTAATAAACATTTGGTTTTATTTTGGTATAGATGATCCAAGGACCATACTTTACGAACAACAACAACAAAAAGTAATAATGGGAAATAAGAATGGAGGCACAGATTACGGAGGCTCTTAAATGTCAGTCAGGCTAAGGAGTTTGGGCTTAATTGTGAAGAGAAAGAGAAATCAAGTAAGTATTTTTGGGTAGGAGAATGATATGAACCAGGCATTCATTTTCACACGGGATGACTCTAGTGTGGCACCGCTATGCTTCAGAGACAATACTGCCAGAAAACTTCTGAGCACAAAGAGAAGATCTGAAGTTATTATTTTCCCCCATTTATGGTCAAATCTAGCTTCTCTAATTCTGTGGTTACCTTAAAGCTTACATATATAAAGTGCCTAAAACCTGATTAAAAATTGAATAGATCCCATGCTGTGAGCACAGCAGACAGGAGACATGATTAAAACAGTAAGTTCCAAGTAAACTATTCCCTCATTATTTTGCTTTTTTTTTTTTTAACTTTTATTTTCTTTGGAAGAGTTTTGAAGAGTTCTTTTTCAAGTAGAGTCAATAATGGTCTTTTGATCCTTCTTGTTCATATAGCCGTTATGTACAGACATTGAAATTCATGCCCAAGAAAAACATGAGGCATGATGAGAAGTCATGATATTGTTTCCATAAGCCACTTAGGAACACCAGTCTCGTGACTTAAAGTATTGTCTTATAAAATATAATGAAAAAATATATCTGGAAAATATGTTTACTGGCACTCACAAAAAAGAAGATGTAATACTGTAATATTTCACTTCATTGTTTATAAAACTTAAAGATGATGGTACTTCAGTTTTGACACAGAGCCTAAAATAAAGGACATCTGATTTACTCATATCACTTAGAAGTCATCTTAGTTCTAGTTGAATCACATAAAAGCCCCACTGATCTCTTCTATATGATACTGTTTGTTAATTTAGACCTCACTCCTCATTTCTTGATTTATTTGCTTTCTATAATAAGTCCCAGAACAGTGATGCTGGGTCATGAGCCTTGATCTTAAATTGATGAACATCATAGGTCAAAAGTCCACAGAAGAAAGAAGGCAACCTTTGCTGATGAAATCACATGGGCTGATATAATCCATAAAGAGCAGCTGTTCTATTCAAGTTCACCAACATTTCTTTGAGAGTCGCCCCTAATTTTTTATCCTATAGGATGGATAGTGGCCCAAGTTTTGTGCTTTGGTGTATGTCTAAGAAGTTTCCTGTGTGAAGTTAGGCAAGATTTCAGAGAAATGAACTTAATAAGGTATTGATTACCTGGGTGGAATCTGTGATTTCTTCAGGAAATTCTTGATGGAGAGGAAAACCTTTGTTCCTTCATTGCTTGTTTACATTGTGCTCTTATTTGCCCTTTATTATCAAAGTAAAATTTCTTTCTTTCTTTTTTATTTTTATTTTATTTTATTCTTTTTACCTTTCTAGAAACCAGTAAAAACATCTCTGCTATACAAGAAAAAAAAGGGGATGGAGAGTAAAGCCAGATGCACAAAGACTGAACACATACTCATGAAGCTCTCTTTGGCCTTTTCTCCACAGAACAGACTTTTCTAAATGTCTCCGAGACACAGAGTCTTACCATCTCACACATAAGTTGTGCTCAATATTTCAGGATGATGTTCCTTCATGGCTAAGAAAGTAATGGACGGAACCTTCAATAGTAGTTTGTTCAGTCTCAAATTGATGAAAGTTGTACAATTTGTAAAGAGTTTTGGAAGGATGCCCAAGTGGACTAGGGAGATTTCACTCCACTTAACTCTCAACTTCAACTTTTTTTTTTATCCACAGAATTTAAAGTAGTGTCAGTAAAAATGGCATAGAATTATTTATTAACTTCTTCAAGAAAGGGGAATATTATGACCCTTGAAACTCACCTAATTTTAAAAATAGAAAGTCATTCAGCCTACGGTGTCTAGAAGAGACCATATGATGCCTTCTTTTTTCTTAAAAATGATTTAAGTGTGGGGATATTTGCACCTGGGAATGCTTTTCCAGCTAATCAGCCAGAAAAGACCATGAAGTTGGTGTTACCCATTTACTAGCCGACTCTGAACTGAAGTGGCATTTCACACATAATGTAACAGTCTTCCTAGATTCCAAACCTCCAAGCAGGGCTTGGACCCAAGCCAGCACATCTGCTATATATCCCTGGATATATCATCACCATCCAAATAGAGATACATTTTGAAACTCGAACATTTTTAGAATAATTTTTTCTTCATTTCTTCTTTAGAGAATTTAAAATTGTTTCCTTGTCATTTTATGTTCCTATTGCCAGAATGGAGAATTTGCACAATTTGATTTTTTTTTTAAATGTTTCAAAAAAAAATGTCAGGATAAACATCACTGGTTTTGCACCCTGGTTCACGCACTCTGAAACGTGAGAAATTTTATAGAAAGCACGATTTTTAAAATTTTGTATTAGAATTAAAATATGCTCTCACATCTAAAATAAATCCTTTTGGTTCTCTTCACACAACAGATACTGTTCATGCATATGTGAGTTCCAGTGACTATCTCTTCTTCTCCCTAGTGCTCAACCGAGTAAGTGTTTGTGCCTATCCCTAAAGTTTTAAAGAGGATCTTTAAACAAAATGTTTAGTTTCCTTCTACAAATCAAGAGGATAAAGACAAGTTGTTAAAAAATGGGCAAAGGAGTACTGGGTATTTACCCCAAAGATAAGATGCAGTGAAAAGGAGGGCCATATGCACCCCAGTGTTCATAGCAGTAATGGCCACAATAGCCAAATTGTAGAAAGAGCCTAGATGCCCTTCAACAGACCAGTGGATAAAGAAGATGTGGTCCATATATACTGTGGAGTATTATGCCTCCATCAGAAAGGATGAATACCCAACTTTTGTATCAGCATGGACGGGACTGGAGGAGATTATGCTGAGTGAAATAAGCAGAGAAAGTCAATTGTCATATGGTTTCACTTACTTATGGAGTATAAGGAATAACATCAGGAGAAGGAAAGGAAAAGTGAGTTGGGGGAAATCAGAGGGGGAGATGAACCATGAGAGTCTGCGACTCCGAGAAACAAACTGAGGGTTTTGGAGGGGAGGGGATGGGAGGTTAGGCGAGCCAGGTGGTGGGTATGGAGGAGGGCACGTATTGCACGGAGCACTGGATGTGGTGCATAATCAATGGATCTTGGAACACTGATAAAATTACATTTAAAAAAAAAAATGGGCAAAGGACCTGAATAGATAGGTTCACAAAAGAGGACTTCTGAATGGCCAGTAACTTGTAAACATATGGAAAAGTTCTTATGTTAACCATCAGAAAAACAATGTGAATTAAAACTACAATGAAGTATGGCTCAGACTGACAATACAAGTATCTCAATGATGTGGAGCACGCAGAACTCTCACACTGTGAGGGGGAAGGTAAATAAATAAAACTACTTAAAAGGTTAGGCAGTTTTCTGAAGCTGAATAATGCATTTCCTACACCCAACCACTTCCCACCTACACCTGTGCCTAACAGAAACTCCTTCTTCTGGGGACCGAAAGACTGGCCCTCAAATGCTCCTAGCAGTGCTATTTGTAGAGGTCAGAATCCAGAAACCATCCAAATGTTTTCTAATAAATAGAACGGATAAATTGGGGCATCGTTCTGAGATGGAATTCGATCACTAATAGAAGAAACAGTCCTCAACTACATGTCATGATATGAGTAAACCTCAGAAATGAGGAACACTCTACGATATCGTTTATACAAAGTACAAAAGTTGGCAGAAGAGCCTAAGCTACTAGAAGTCCAGGTAGGGGTCACCCTGGGAGGGTCATGATCAAAGAGAAGCACAAGGGCAAGTTGTGGGTTTCCAGCAATACACAGTTTTTCTAGGTACTGCTTCGACAAGCTGTACATTTATGATTTGGGTGCTTTTAGGGAGTATGTTATAGTCCAAGAAGAACTTTTTTCAGTGCTCAGACTGTTCTCCCATCAAGTCTCATTCTAGGAATTTAACCTAAGAAACAACAGATTACAATAAAATTCACATCTATATCCTTCAAGAATAGTCATTAGGACATTAATTTAAATTGATAATTTGAATACACCCAAATGTCAAGTAGTAGGAAATTTGTTTCCAAGGGTGATATGTTAAAAAAATAAAATACTGCAAGCTGTTTGAAAATATATTTGAGATAATTACTTATTATACACAAATTATTTTGACATTAATCAGTGACAAGGGTTAGGTAGGCTCCATGAGTTTGCGGGGTGCGTCCCAATGACAGGCATCAGGGTCACAGCCTCACACGCTCCGGGAGCTCCGCTGACATCCGTGGCCCCTGTGAAAGGCGTCCCCGCAGCCCTGAAAGTCATAACCAGCCCAATTGTGTATGGCCTTCCTTCCAGCCATCTACCAAAATGTTCCCATTCATGTCTCTGAAGAGATTATAGGCCTTATTTTCCTCATTGTAAATTTTCTGTGCTTCCCAAAATCTCTGTAATGAAAACGTGTTGCTCCTTTTTTTTTTTTCATTTATTTATTTTCAGCATAACAGTATCATTATTTTTTCACCACACCCAGTGCTCCATGCAATCCATGCCCTTTTTTAAATACAAAGAAGTTAAGACAGCACAAATTCCAAAGCCCTCTTTTCAATTGTTATACAAGACAGCCAGGAGCTACAATTCCATTATTTATTATCTTCATCAATTCTCTTCATTGGTGTTTATCAAAAAGAGTGAAAGAAAATGTATTTTTTTTTTTTTAAATCTCTTGAAACCTAGGATAAAAGTCAACCTACAATAATGCAATGGACAGATGAATGGATTTAAAGTAGAAGCATATTGGGGCGCCTGGTTGTCTCAGTCCTTAAGCAGCTGCCTTTGGCTCAGGTCATGATTCCAGGGTCCTGGGATGGAGCCCTGCATCGGGCTCCTTGCTCAGCAGGAAGCCTGCTTCTCCCTCTGCCACTCCCCCTGCTTGTGTTCCTTCTCTCGCTGTGTCTCTCTGTCAAATAAATAAATAAAATCTTTAAAAAAATAAATAAAGTAGAAGCATACAGGAAAAGGCACGTTCACACAGAAGCCGGGCCTAACAAATCCACTTTTACAAACATCTCTCCTCTTGGTGGAACCCTCCACGTGCCTCAATGCCTGGTTTCAGTTCCAAACTCTTTCATAAAGAACTTCTGGATCCTGCCGACCCAAGTGAGCTGCCCTCCCTTCTCCGACCTGTTCAGTTCTTAGCAAATTCTAGTAAGCTGGCTTCCCAGTTAGACGGTAAACTTTGTGAGAGCAGGAAGGGCCGAGGTACACTTCCGCTTTGGAGTCACTTCTTCCCTTCCCCATTGTACCTGTTGTAATTCTCTGTATTACAAATAAAATATTTGTTAGCGTTCAGTAAATACAGAGTTCATTGGTGAATCACAGTGAAGCCTCCCATTAAACCTAAGTGGTTAAGGAGAACGGCACGAACGCCGTAGGAAGGAACGGATGTAAAGAGATAATCAGGATCAGTTCTCACAACTTCTAAAATGAATGCTTGAACAGAGAGGGACCAAGAACACAGGTCACCCCCTTAATGAAACCATTTCAGAGTGAATCCATTTCTTCCCAGGGGCAAGGAGGGCCAAATATTGCAGCAAGGTCTTGAAAGACTTCTAGGACTGTGCGGGCAGCCCCATGCTCCACCACCCAGCCAGCAGGTGCAAGAGAGTGGCTTCGGATGGGGAGAGTCCATCCATGGCAACTAGCTCATTGCTCTTCTTTCTGAGCCATTTCAGACAGCTGAACCGTCCAGGGATTGTCCTAAAGAGGATCAAGGCTAGGGGCGACTGGGTGTCTCAGTGGGTTAAGCCTTTGCCTTTGGCTCAGGTCATAGTCTCAGGGTCCTGGGATCAAGCCCCACATCGGGCTCTCTCCTCAGCAGGAAGCCTGCTTCCCCCTCTCTCTCTGCCTGCCTCTCTGCCTACTTGTGATCTCTCTCTGTCAAATAAATAAATAAATAAAATCTTAAAAAAAAAAAAAAGAAGAGGATCAAGGCTAAATTCTCAAGTACAACCTGTATGCAGGAATTAAAATCTGTGTGAAGCTACTGGTATTAAAAATTCTGAACATTATGATTAACAGAGAAAGGAAAAAAGATCCAAACCACTATGAAAACCTTTTGGGCAAGTGGATTTCAGGGGAGGAGTTTTAAGAAAAGAAACCAGATCAGGTGCTCACTGGTCAGGAAAATCACATCCATAGTGGAGACATCATAGCAGGTTCTAATGCTGAAACTGGGCTCTAGGAGAAGGGGATATGGCTCAGAGGTAGAGAAGGAGTCGGGAGTTTGGAAAGGGGGACCACATGACACCAGGCCTTCAGATCAGAAAGTTTCTGAACCTTAAATACAAGGCTCTTCCAGTATCTTTTCTTTCTGAGTCAGCCTTCAGCTCACCTGCTCTGTTTCTTTCAAGTTCCCTCCATTGCTTTACGATTAAGACAATCATTTTGCATGTGTCAGATGAACCTGACCAGTGTGGGAAATCTAAGAGATAGAACGAAAAGATTTTCTAATTTCCATGGGTCAAAGTCCCCCCTCCTTATAGTTTCCTATGTTAGAAAATAGAATTTCAACATGATTTTGCTTATATCTCCTCACTGAAACAGCTAGTTAGCAAAAGAACCTCTTCTGTTTCTTTTTCTTTTATGGTTGTTTCATTGATCAAAGTTTAGTTTCTATTCCACTAAAAACAAAGCCAGCTGTCCTTAAAATCTTTATCATTTGCAGTTCTGCAAGTGACCCCCAGTGAACCAGTTAGTGAGTACAGATGGAGAACTGGAAGAGAAGGGGTGTGGGTTTATAAAAGTGTCTCCTGGGTTTTAACTAGCCTCAGGCTACAATAAAATGTTAATGAAAATATATTAGAAGAAACAGTCAGGGACAACAATAATTAACCACATGAAACACCACTGAATTATTTAAAACAATGCCTCCCCACCCTCCATCAGTCCACCTGCAAGGGAGAACAGGTCAGATGGAAGAGATCTCACAGCATTGCCTGAAGGTCAAGGTTCTAGGGCAAACCACAGAAAGCAAAAAAAATTCCAGAGGACAGGATGCAACATCTGCCTGAGGTCTGATTTGGGGAGGTTATAGTAAACATATTCCACAGGTCTTCAGGTCCATGCTCAAATGCTTCCTGAACAAGAAGTGTTTTGAGAATGGTTAGAGCAATGCCGTCTAGGCTGAAGCTGTGGTGTAGACAGTTGACTCGTTCGTAAACTTAACCAAAATAAGAGGAGCCGGTTCACAGTTATTCCGGTTTTTCCACCAATACGCATTTCTGTGTTTAATGCCGTCATACTGAAGTGAACCTAATGTGACATATTTTGAGAAACTGAATTTTGAGGGAGTCTCCTTTGAATGAATGGACTGAGATGCTTCTGTAGTGCAGATGAGAAGAGGGCTATGCTCTTTCAAAGGCTCTCCTGCCCTGGTCTGTCACAATCACAGACCTTAAATTCCACCAAACTCTTCATACAACAGAGCAACATTTGTTTTCCTAACCACAGGAGAAGAAATTCTAACGATGAGAAACTGTCCCCAAGGACACGAAGTACTGGTAAAGCAACATAGCAACAGGCATAAGGCAAAAAAAAAAAAAAAAAAAAAAAACAGGTTAAATTTAGTGATGGATGAACATCAAACGATTTCTAGCTCTGGTTCAATTTAGATACTTATTCCAAGCATGTCGAAATGATATAAACCTCGTGAGCCTACATAATCGAGCTTCAAATTTTTTCTTGAGCTGTTCGTCTTCACAACATCTGCCCCGGCTCCCACCTCTCCAGCCCTCCGTCCCCTCCTCTCCCTGCCCTCCTTTGCATTAGACTCTGGAAAATAAAAGCCAAGGACTACACAAACATGAAAACAAACCTTGCAAAGTTTATAAATATGGTTCTGTCTGGGAGGCAAAAGTGGGAGGCCATTTCTGTTCGCTTACTTTTCCTGCACCATCTAAACCTGTTTCTCCTCATGCCACAGAAGATGGGGAACCAACAAGTGAAAAAAATCCCCATGGTCTTCAAAGCATACTTGGTGGAGAATGAAAAAATAGGTCACCATCTTGGATGTAATGGTACTTTTCTTTCAAGTGTTTTAATGGTTAATTATTTTATTTTTCTACTACTTCAACAATGTATGTAAGAATACGTATTTTTGTTCCTGTTAAGAGTAATGCAAAAGACAGAAAATTTGGTATTAGTAGGCCTCCCCTGAAATCCCAGATTTGCCACTTGATCTTTTTATAGGAAAGCATTCCAGTCTCTTCGATACTTTGGAAGAATAGTAACCATCTGATGCCCTTGAAGTTAAAATAAGAAATTAGAAAGAGTCACACCTGAAAGTTCTAAAAAATTTGTCATGCCAATTTTAAATATAAAGAATGAGGGAAAACAGAGGGGCTCCAGGATTTGTCCCAGAGTCATACGCGCTAGAGGACCTAGACAAAGACCCAAAACTTTGGAATTCATGTCCTGTGCTCTCATTCAATTCCTGATCCAGTGTTTCAAAATGCACCAGGAGAAATCTTTACTCAATAACACTTTGATTGCCAAAAATTCTACGTATCAAGAACAGGATCAGAACCAGAAGGAAGAGCGGAGAATGAAAGATAAAAAACACTGTGTCGGACACCTGAAATTAATGTAATATTGTATGTCAACTTTACTTCAATTAAAAATAAAGAAAAAATAATAAAATAATAAAATGAAGTTTAAAAACAAACAAACAAACAAAAAATCCCAAGTCTCTGAATAATCTAAAGCAAGGACTCTAACCGCATATACTTTTCTTAAAAGAGAATCCTTAAACCTTTAACCACTCTATTGATATTAGTATGATCAACCTGTGCTCGTTAGAAAAGGAGAAAGGGCACATTAGATATAGAGAGTAGAAGAGACATTTACTGTTCAATGTATATCATCGACGCCAGGGACAAAATCGAGGTTCAGACATACTTTGTATGAACTTAGGTGACATTACCACCAGTATCTAGCAGAATCCCAAGATTTTCATTGTGCAAAAATATGTCATGGGAAGAAGAAGGGCTCCACCTAATTCAACACTGGAATATGCAACCAACCACATTAGATAGAATGAGAGAGGGATGGCCACATCTTCAAGTTACATGGTGCCCTTGAATAAAAAATTTCCACTGTCTTAAAAGAAGGTTCAGAAACAGAACCAGGTGTGTAGAAAAACAGCAGTTGTCCTGGGGTAGAACATGAGGACTGGACATAAGTCCTTCCATCCCATCACTGAAAGGTTATAAATTTGGGAGTCCTACCAACTCTGCTATCAGGAACACTAAGAGATAGATCCTAGCCAAAGAGAAAAAGTTAAGAGCTTGAGACCCCTCCAGTAGAATATTCCAGGAGAGAAGGGGTTTTGTCTATTTTATTTACTGATATAGCCCAAGATCATAGAAGAGCCTGGGAAATAGTTGGTGTTTAATAAATACTGATGGTTTTGATGGGTGAATCAATCAAGAGACCTGTGGAAAAAGTGCGGGCAATGAGTAGATCCCCAGCAATCAGCAGGAGAGAAAGGACAAGAAGCTGGGGCAGAGGAATGACAGGAAGTCAGCTCAGAAGGGTGTGAATGAGAAATAAAACCACCTTTCTGTTGAGGGAAAGAGCTGAGATCCTGTCACTTGACAAGTGGGGGCTGTTGATTCAACAGAGTTGGACACAAATGGCTAGGAAGATCTCCTCACTTGTGGGAATCAGGGGGAGCTCAAGCTGTAAGTGCAAAACAGCTCTATGTCCTTAAAGTCATTAAGGACTTTAAATTCATAAAAATGAATTTTTAATGAAAATGTTCCTGATGCTACCTTAAGATACCAATAAAAGATCGATTCCATCCATTTCGCTGTGGGAAATCCATGATATATTTTAGAACTAATTTCATCAGAAGTCCCTAAAACGGAAAGATAGTGAGCCTAGGTATCAGTTACCTGGGAAACTACTCTCTGTGAAATGTCTTGACATTGAGCCAAGCAGAAACACAGGATTAGTGCTCTGCCTCAATTGTACAGGGGGTGACGCTTCCTGACTGGAGATGAACAGGAGTCTGGCATTGCAACAGTCAAGATCAAAGCAGTCAATTCATTTTTTCCAACTTTGAGTGGTTCATAGAAAAGTAACTTACAAATCCAGCTCAAATGAATCTGTTCCATATCAGTCCAGAATTATTGCCCAAGCTCAAGTCAAACCCAGTTCCACTGACCAGTTATTTTGTCTATGTGATATTTACATAAACTTTATCAAAATCATCTCTCAGTGCTGCCAAAAGAATAATAATAATTTTTAAAAAGTAAAAACTTCACCTTAAATCCCATCTTAAGCAGCCCTAAAAAGAACCTTTAGTATGTCACCAGAAGTTGACTTCTATTTTCTGAATTAATAACTAGTTGACAGGGGTGCCTGGGTGGCTCAGTGGGTTAAGCCTCTGCCTTCTGCTAAGGTCATGATCTCAGGGTCCTCGTGCTCTCTGCTCAGCGGGGAGCCTGCTTCCCCCTCTCTCTCTGCCTGCCTCTCTGCCTACTTGTGATCTCTCTCTTCCTCTAATAAATACATAAAATCTTAAAAAAAAAAAAAAAAAGAACCAGTTTACATGTGAGTCTTCCTTCTCTCTCTCTTCCCACTATCTCAGAGGTGGGTTTCCCTGAGAACAGACATAGCTAACCACCACATTTGGGCAACATAAAAACAGAAGTACTCAGTATGGCATCACTGATCCACCAACCCTAATGAGTGTTCTAATTCTTGCAAATTCACAAGATTGAATAGGTATATTCTAACCTAAGCCAGATGTAGTTTAAGATTCAGATTTTTTAAGTTTTGTAAAGGTAATCAGGCTCTTATACTGAGTACCATGTAGCATCCTTGGGAAAGTCTGAGGAAATACCCAAACATAGGATTATGTCAGTGAAACATGTGAATAAAGATTCTTAAGAGCCCCACATCAATTTAGGACAAGTTTTGCATTCAAATAAATCAAGAAAAAAAAAGTTCACTTTCAAGAACCCCTTCCGTTTAGGAGTTGAGGCCAATGGGGGATAAGACCCGTAGTGGATCTAGTATTTGAGTGTGAGAGGGGAACAAGGAAAGAAAATTCTTGTGATTTCAATGCTCTGCTATCTAGAAAAGAAACTATTTATTTGAAGTTCCAATAGTTGAAAAAAACTTTTGAGGGTTGCTCCTTTCTAATTGAGACCTCACTGTCTTACCTTCAAAAGGATCATTTTAAGTGGATAGCACATGTATGTGCTCCTGGGGTAGACTCTATAGTGATTTACTGCTTCCAAACTCCACCCAGTTCCTCTTCTAATGTTCACAGTTTCAGAATTCAGATCTGCTTAAGTCTGAAATCGCAGCCCACCTGGCTCCATTTATCCCCCTTTCATATTAAGGACCACGTAACCCAAAACCTTTATCTTCAACCTTTAAGCATTTCACACAGACCATTTGGGAAATTTATGGTCATCTTAAAAAGACTTGTCTTTTCCATTCAGTGTACCCCACTACAAAAACCAGCTCGGTACCTGTCGGCCATCTGGTCTCTTTGTATCTACCAGGCCAAAATTTCCAGATTTCCTCTTTGGAATTTGTGGAAGACGAATCCGATTAGGAGAAAAATAATGCTGGAAGAGTTACAAGCCATTATTCTGAGCACAAATGACATTTTCTTTAACAAGTGTTCCCAGTCTAAATAAGCTTTGAACTTCATATCTGCCTGGCTGCTGGGGTTTGTTTGCAACAGTCATGTAGCCAACACGATGACACCTCTGGCGGAGACCCAGATATTTTTAATCAGCAAAACTGTAATATGTGAAACAGCTTGAGATGGTCCTTCCTTTTCCATGTCAGAAATTTCCAGAAACCTTAGTGATTCTAACACAAAGAAACTTGAGCCAAGCTTTATTGCGTCATAACAGCCAATATGTACCAGTAATTTGATATCGAACAGGATCTTGTAGCATGAAATAGGAAAAGATTTACTTTCTGGGAATGGATAGGATTGGATGGCCATGACAGCATGCCACGGAGAGAGGGCAGGGGTCAGAGCAAGGCATTTTCATTGTTTATTAATGATGGCCCTTTCCTTCCAGGTCATGGCTTCTCAGCTCTACCTACACATTAGAACCAACTGCTCTTTATTTTTTTATTTTTTTTTAAACATACCAATGTTCTACTCCATAGCAGACATGAAACCATAAGGTCTAGGAATGCATTTCAGACATCTTTAATTTTAGTGGCTCTCTAGATGATTCAAATGTGAGCCAAATTTGATAACAGCTGCTCTGAGGCATTCATCCATTCATTCATTCTTTTGATCAGTCACTCAGCAAATACATACTGAGTAGCAGCTATGTCCTGGGACTATTCTAAGCACTGGAGATTCAGAAGGAAGATACCCAGAGTAGCTGGAAGATAGTCACCAAGGGTCACAGCTGATGGAGGACAGCACACAGGAGGTAGGTCATGCCTAACCTTGAAGGACTTTAGATTTTCATTCTAATGGGAGCCGGGCTGGGGGTGGGGGTATTGGAGGGATGGAGGTTAAGCGGAGAAGTGACATGATCAGATTTATATTTTAAAAATAACATTTGGCTGTTTCTTGGAGAATATCGTTAAGATTAAATCAAGTCCAAGGACAGAACGAACCACAAGTTTAAGGAGCAGAACAGTGGAAACTGTGGACACTTGCTTTATTATTGCCTTTGTCTCAGACCAATAGAGGGTATGCCTGGTGTTTAAAAAAGTCATCATTCTTCTGGGCCATGTTTGTATGACTTACTCTTGGCACCGGCCCACTTAGTGGCCCCCACAATGTTTGGAGGAGGACTGCACATGACTTCCTCTGCTACTAGACAGAACTCACTTTCAGAGCACAACACACATTTCTCAGCTTGATGATGCATGACTGACAGCTTCCCAGCCTAGGCGTTCACGTAGGAGGATAAAATAGAATACAAGCCATGCCTCTTCCCAGCTGAGACACATACGCACCATGCAGAAATAGCAATTTTACTATAGGCTGTCAAACAGGGGCTAACATCCACAACCAGTGGTCTCTAACTAAGGCTATGGGCTCTCTCCTGTTTAGATGGTTATTGAAATACAGTCCCATGTCTTTCTCATAAATTATAATGCAAGATTTTTCCCTGTGATGTGGATTTGTGAGTCATACAAACAGGATAAGTCAAGATTGGTGAATTAAGGAACGCAATTCATGTTGTCCTCTTAACCGGGTCACAAAAGAGAGTCAGGGCCTCACCTAGAGAATAGGAAAAAAGCAGAGACAACAAGGCCTACAAAACAACCTGCTTTGTTAACATCTTTTATTTACTAATTGCCCTCTTTTTTCTTTAGCTGAAACTGTTCCAAAGTGTGCTTCAAGCTAAATAGTGAAATCAAGGCTCTTGCATCGATGGGGACAAGCAGCAACACAGTTAGATTTGGTTTTCACTGTTTAGATCCATCGATTCATAGTTTTTAGGCAGCATCTGCAAAACAGGCAAAGAGATTTTTGTAAGCTGATGTCATTGACATCTAGGCACAAAATAATTTTATTGTGAACCAGAAACACAATAACTGCTAAACGCCGTTTCCCACTGAGTCATTGTTTTTACAATGCAAGTTTTGAAGACACAAATTTTCTGGGAAAGGCAATTAATTTTCTCTTCAAGCAGACTATGAGGAAAACGAAAAAGCACCTCCAGTGAGGCAAACTCCACTGCAAAGTTATATTAAATTTAAGCCTACTTATTCTAGAAGATTCATACATTGCCATCTACTGACAGATAATAATAACTTCTGTTAGTAATTCACTTATATTTAAAACAATAGTCCCCATTGATATGTAGATGAATCATTCAACAATAACTCACTGGGCTCCTATTCTGGGCACAGGGATATAAAATGGATAAGATCCAAGTGTTTCTGCCCACCTAGCGCTCGTCGAGCTGCTGGTACCCTCCTTGCTCTCTTTGCCTCCGTTTCATGGCCCTTGTCACCAACAGTATTGCACATTCATCTGTCTATTGTCACACTCTTCTGTAGCTTCGAGGAGGAACTGACTTTTTTATGTTCTCTCACCATCTCCAGATATCCAGCTCATAATTGCCTTTCCATAAATATCTGCTCAATAACGAATGAATCTACAAAGTCGAAATCATATAACTTATAGAAGGCAGACCCCAACCTCAAGCCCAGATCCATCCAACTGCAGAGTTTCCGCAAATATCCATGAATTCTTTAATTCGGATGCCCCTACGTTAGGAAGAGCTTACATTTTCTACAATAGGTGTGCCCACTTAGATCAATGATATAACCAATGGAAAAAAGTTTTCAAATTACCTTAAGTAATACTGGCAATTGCTGATAATATAATTTCTAGAAGGAAAAAAAAAAAAACACAAAAACCTAGGGTATGAAATTGAATACATATAGCATGAGAAAAATGACCGTGAGGTAGATGTAAAATCAAGGGCTGGAGGCAAAGGCATGAAAATGTTTGAACTAGTTCACTCTGGATAATGGGACTGTAGTAACTTTTGCTTCCTCTTTGCTATTTTTCTCGATTTTGCAAATGCCCCAGTCAGGACGCATAACTACTTATATAACCCTAAAAAGTTGATTTTGACACTTACGTAGATTTTTTTCGTAGACTATAAGAGCAAAAAGGGTGTACTAGGTAGGGAAAATTTCAGTAGCAAAGAAACAGAGGAAGGGATTTCCAGAAAACTAGCTCAGTTGGCCCTGACTCACTCGGTACGGAGGTGGCAGGGGGAGACTCTCCAAAGGCTGAGTTTGGACTCCATCTCCAAGTAATAGGGAACCATGGACAGTATTGGAGCTGAAAGGAAAGGGCTATTGAATGTGCAAAGCCTAAGTAATTGTGAGGAAAGTGGCACAACCAAAATATCAATAAACCCCTTTGCCTATTATTCCCCCTTGCTGACAGGTCTGTCTTTAGTTTTAACATTATATAATTCTATCCTAAAGTTTACACAAGAATGCATGTACTTGCCAAAAAGTGCTTTGCTAACAAATTTTGTGGCTGCAAATGTGACAGTGTCCCTTGGGCCAACACCTTTCAGAAGACTAATCATATTAAAAGTACAATAAACAAAATATTTTTTTTTCAATTTAGGGGTTTAATCAGGCATTAGTTTTCTCTATTTCTATTTATTCTTTGTGAAATGAATTTAAAATATGGAATTGGGATATCATATAGAAATATATTTACTATTGAGTATTGAGAATTCTTATGAAAATGTTGTTAGATTTTTTAGACCTGGGCAGTTTCAACTGTATTTTTTTGCCTGTGTGTGCGTGTGTGTGTGTGTGAACTTTTGGGTTTCCTAGCACTATATCTGGAAGCCAATCAGCCAGCGATATCACAAGAGGCTAACGTAATAGACCTACTCCTATTAATATAGATTCCTACAAAATCATCAGATTCATTAATCAAACTTCTACTTTTTTTTTTTTTTGCAGAGATAAACGTCCATAAGAATTGCAAAATCCAAGCATATAATAATTCTCCTTTCTAAGCAGGATTCAGAAGCCTCACGAGAATAGCTCTACTTTTTTTTTTTCCACTCTGCAAAGGAAATACATATATGCTTCAACCTATGTAAAAACTGCCTTTCTGCTTACTCTACCATGAAAACTCATACTTGTTCTTCCCTATCTGCTTTACATGTGACCTTTTCATGATGCCAACTCTGTGAGAATTTTTTTGGCTTCAGGTCAAAGAAATCCAACTCAAACTGGCTGAAGAATAAACAGTGTGTATAATTAAGAAGTCAGAGAGAGTTTTGACTTCTGTTCTTCAAAGCTTAACAGCGTCCACAGAATAAGCAGACTGTTACCTACCAGCTCCATCAGGAACACGAGGTTCGTTTTTCATGGGACTGGCTTGGCTATTTGCCCCGCTCTGAGCCCACCACTGAGACTGGGACGTGGACCACCCTAACTGGTCAGAGAGAATCCTGGCAGGCACGTGGAAGATAAAAATTTCTCTAGGCAGAGAAAAATAACGGGAAAGAAGGACAATGGCTTCCAATCAAGGGACTGTGGAGTTTCTGGGGAATTACAAGGCACAGCATTCAGGAAAAATATTTGGAAAGGAGGAAACTGCCAGGGACAAGACTGGATCATGAAGGACCTGGAGAGTCATACTCAGGGTTTGGAGTTCATCCTGAAAACAGGAGGGTAGCAATTGAAGTATTTAAAGCAAGAACGTATGAAGTATGATCATATTTGCATCATTAGTTAGCTCATTCTGAAAGCCAGGTGAAAGATGGATTGGAAGGGGAAAAATTCTACATAATTTTTTACCTATCTTAGAACACTTATGTTATTAAATTATTCGCCAATAGGTACAGCCACTATGGAAAAAAGGATGGAGTTTCCTCAAAAAATAAGAAGTAGAGGGACCCTTGGGTGGCTCTTTTGGTTAAATGTCTGAATCTTGATTTTGGCTCAGGTCGGGATCTCAGGGTTATGAGACTGAGCCCCAGGTTTGGCTCTGCAATGGGTATGAAACCTGCTTAAGATTCTCTCTCCCTCTGCCCCTCCCCCACTCTAAAAAAAAGGGAAAAAAAAGAAATAGAACTACCACATGATCCAGCAATCCCACTTGTAGGATTATACTATAAATTATACCATAAATACCATAAAATTATACCATAAAATTATACCATTATACCATAAAAACATATATAATAAATATATATTTATATATGCAAATGTATATACACACACACAAATATATATATAATGGACTATTATACAGCCACAAAAAGTAAGGAAATTCTATCATTTGTGATGCTATGGATGGACCTTGAAGGCATTATGCTAAGCAAAATAAGTCAGGCAGAGAAAGACAAGAACTATTCGATCTCACTCATACAGGGAATCTTAAAAAAAAAATTCATAGCAAAAAAGATCAGCTCCGTGGTTACCAGAGACGTGAGATGGGGGAGGAGGGAACTGGAAGAAAGGTGGTCAAAAGGTGGTCAGTTATAAGATAACAAATACTAGGGAGGTCATGTAACTGTAGGTAACGCTGTTCACTGCGCTGATCACTGTAGGTAACGCTGTTATATGATATACAGAAAAGTTTTTAAAAGAGTAATAGATCCTACAAACTTAGATCACAAGGAGTAATTTTTTTTCCTTTCTTTTTATTATATCTGTGAGATGATGAATTTTAACTAAACTTATTGTGGCAATGATTTCACAATACATATAAATTAAGTCACTATGCTATACACCTTAAACTTATATGGTGATGTATGTCATTATTTCTCAGTAAAATTGGGGGGGGGGTGATAAGCCAGTATTTATGTGCTTTCTCTACTCTCTCTACTTAACTGTCCGCTCCTCCAGGGCAGGGCCAATTTTCATTCATCTTTATAGCCTTCATCTGTGACGGTAAATCCTTAATGAAACTCATTAAAATAAAAGAAAATTACTTTTCAATGAAATTACTGTAAGTTTTTCATATAAATTAGATCTGAAAGGAGAAGATATTACTGGAAATTCTACGCTTCCAAAAAAGAAAAGTCATGAAAATATTAATCTCAGATTAGTTTTCAGACATTAAGATGTACTGAAACTGAGCCTTACTCAAAATTTTTTAGCTGGATTGAAAAGTAGTCTTTGATCTAGAGTGTTGTAAATTTGGTAGCCTATGTTCTAGCTTATTTTTTCATTTTATGCTCTACACCAGGAATTGGCAATTTTTTCCTGTAAAAGATCAATTTATAAAATAAAAGATTATTTTAGCCTTTGTGTGTCAAATGGTCTCTCTTGGACCTACTCAGACCTGCTCTTTTGCAAAAACTCAGCTGTAGATAAATCATAAATGGATATGGTTGTGTTCCAATAAAATTTTATTCATGAACACTGAAACTTAAATTTTATGGAATTTCACATATCAGTTAAGCCATGTGGGCATGTCCTCTTGCTCCCAAAACACCTCTCTTTATTCTAGCATGGTGCTGAAAATCCGAGACATTCATCTGGGTCTCAACCAAGTTTTCATTCCATTTTGTAGGACTTTCAGCTTTCTTTTCTAACACCTTAAAAGATTTTTTAAAACATAGCAGCCAATTCAAAGCAAAACAGACACAAAAAGTTGAAACCCCAGATGTAGACTCCAAGTGTGTGGCTAGAGGGTAGACTCCAAGTGTGTGGCTAGAGGGTAAGAAGAGGGTCAGAGGAGTAGTGGACAGGAGGGCCCTGGGAAAGATCCTGAAAGAGAAGATAGGAGAGAACAAAAGAAGTGTATTTCTTCATAATTTCAGAGTTCTGTCCAAGATGGTGCCCGTAGTCTTGGATTTCCTTTGTGAGTCAGAGCATAATGTTTCCATTTTTAAAAACACTAGCTTTTCTTTTCATCTGACGCTACCCACTGATAAGATTACTAAGGGAATAAATGGAATTATTCTTATTTCCTGAGCCTTTTATCCTCTTTCAAAAGGTCAAGTTCCTAGAGGATGGTAATAAATGAACCATGATAGAGCAGTTTGTGGAAATTTTTACTTGACCTGTAACTTAGTTTTAGAAGTAATTCTAAGCAGTTATAAAATGACCATGCTTGAAATATAATTGCTCATCGTGGTAGCAAATAGATTCTATCTATGCAGTTCAGGAAGAATATCATATCCCAAAAAAGACTTTCATTCAAAATTGTGGTTTCTAGGTATCATTGTTCATATACTTGGCTAATAATGTAACTTTGTATTTTAGGAAATATACATTTTATATACTTTAAAGAGGAAAAAAGTACTTTAGTGTCCCAGGATGTATCTTGTTTTGTTTTATTGATTTATTTTTTTACAAGGGAACGCAAGAATAGGACATAAGAGAGGAGACAGGGCTGGAGAAGACACGATTAATGTAAATGAAGAAAACAATCCATAAAGGAGAAAGACAAAAGGGCTGCAATCTCATAGTAGCTGAATAATGCTTTGATGTATGTCAGCAAAGGGAAGGAATAAAAACACAATATGCTCTAGGGACAGAGGGCTTTATTTGTCTTAGTTTCCCAATAGGATGGTCTTCCTAATGTCTCTCTTCCATTCTCATATTCCAAAATGCTCACCCAATTTCTTTAATACCAATGATTTGTTACCTCCTCTACAAGATGCTTTAAATACTCAGACAAATAAGAGACAATCCCTGACCTCTTTTCAGTCTTTGACTATTATCAAGAAATTTACTGTGAGCATTCTTGCATATGTTGCTTGGTACACATAAGATTTGCATCTGTTAGGTAAACATTCAGGAGTGGAAATCTTTGTACAATAGATAATTCTTATGTTTAGCTTTTCTCAGAACTGTCCGTTTTGCTAATGATTTTTCCAATTTTTACTTTGCATCAGTGTAAGAGAGCTTCAACATCCTCACCAAAGCTTATTAATGCCAGTCTTTAATTCTGAGCAATCCTAGGGGGTAAATTGTGGTGTTTTCACCGAGTTTCTTTGATAATTACTGATGCATATATATATATATAACATATTTTGATGGTCTTTCTTGTGGATTGCCTCTCAAGTCTTTGTCTATTTTTAAGTTAAATTATCTGTCTTGTTCTTAATGATTCTTCTTTATACATATTAGATATAAGTCCCTTGATTTAAAGTCTAATCAAAGGCTGTTCCATTTCCCAGAATTGGAGGAAACAACAATATCTGGCTGGTGAAATCTCTACGATTTCTATAGACCAGTGACTCTTTCATATCTGTCAGTCTGTCCTTTTTATAATTGCATTGTTTTTGTTCCATCATATGTCTATTTTGAATATTTTTTCCTAGCCTGTGCTTTACCTTTTCACTCTTTGAATGACGGCTTTTTATAAACAGAAGTTTATAATTTATTGAAGTATATTTTATCAGTTATTTTTTTGAAGTTAATGGCTTTTGTGACTGTTGAAGAAATCTTTGCCTATCTCAAGGCTGTCAGAATAGCCTGGTATCTTCTAAAAGTTTGATTTTTCTCACATTTAGGTCAATGGTCCATTTGAATTAATTTTATGTATGGTTTGAAATAGTGGTTAAAGTTAATTTTTTATCACATGGAAATATAGTTATTCCAATACCATTTATTGCAAACATTACATGTGCCAGTTTTTTTTATTAGTTACTGCTTTTCCCTCCAAACCCATTTACCTGTATGCCGTTTTGGGATGCTGGGGCTGAGACTTCGCAAAGCACTTTTTCTGTTTTGCCAGCTGGCTTGTGGTTAAGCACTACCAGTAGAAGTTACTAGAAAGAGCTTTCAAAGCTGGAAGAGAAGGAAAACTTATTTTTCCTGTTCCTTAGTTTGTTGGGTTTTTTTTCCCAAGGGCATTGATGGCTGGTGGTCTCCGAGAGTGACACCCGCCAATATTTTACCCCTGCTGAGGCAGAAGAATGTTCTGTCCTTCTACAGAAACAACACTCCTTTTCCCGAGACCTCGGATCCATCACACAGGTTCCTCCTGGCCCTCCAAAGCTTGTAAATACAAGCAGCAGCTGAGAATCAGCCCAACGAACCCTTCCTTTAACTTTTCAAGCTTTTCTCTTTGATCCTTCAACTGGAGGAATGGTAGCTGTGTTTGCTTTCTGGAGTTGATACACTTAGACTCCCTGTTGCCCTCTTGGTTGTTCATAACATTTTACTCCATGAACAATGCTTTACATTATATTCTCTTTGCTCAAATTAGTTGTGTGGTTTCTATCTCCTGACGGACCTCCACTAATGCAGCCATCTGTTCACTCACTGAATTGCCATGGAATGTCACCGCGAACCGGGTGACTTCCATATGTTCTTGGCCTCTACGGTAGGTCATGAGTTTGTGTGTCCTCGTGCCAGTACCACACTGTATTAATTACTGTTATTATTATAGTAAATCTTACTATCTAAGAGTCATGCAGTTTTGTTTTTCTATAAGCGTTGTCCTGGCTCTTCTAGATACTACATTTCCACCAGACTTTAGACCCAACTCACCAATTTCCATTAAAAAAGGGCTGAGAATCTGACTGAGATTGCTTTTATCTATAGATCAATTTGGAAAAAGTGGACATATTACAGTGGTGTTCCTTTTTTCACAGTAAACAAAGGGATATATTCAGTACATGGTATATCCTACTATGTATGTAAGACTTGCTTAATTTCTCACAAAACTGTTTTGTAACTTTCCTCATAGTATTTTTACACATCTTTTATTAGATTTAATCATATGTGTTTAACGTTTTTTGGTGTTACTACAAAAGGTATTGTTCTTCATTTCCCACTTGCTTGTTGCTCGTATACAGAAAAACATTTTTTCTTTGATGTTGTATCCAGCAGCCTCGCTATATTTACTTATTAGTTCTAATAATTTATGTTTTATTTCCTTTTCTGTAGTTTTGATTAGTTGTGATTCCCAAGGAATTTATCCTATTAAATGGTGTTCTCAAATTTATTAGCATCAAGTTGTCCATAGGATATTATACTTTTAATGATGGAAGGATCAGTAATAGTATTTTTTTTCATTCTTCATATTGGAAAAATTTCCTTTGCCTCTACTTTGTCTTGATCAATACTGCTGTGGAGGGTGGTTATTCATTTTATTAGTATTTTCAAAGAACCAACTTCTCACTTTGTTGATTTTAGTGATTAAACATTTGGTTTTTACTTTGTGGTTTTTTTCTTTTATCTTTAGTATTTTTTTGCTTTCTACATTTTGAATTTAATTTGCTCTTTTTACACCTTCTTGCAAACGAAAGATCCCTCAAAACATTCTATGGGGGACGCCTAGGTGGCTCAGTCATTAAGTGTCTGACTTCTGTTCAGGTCATGATCCTAGTATCCTGGGATTGAGCCTGCATCAGGCTCCTTGCTTGGCGGGTAGACTGCTTCTCCCTCTCCCATGTCCCCTGCTTGTGTTCCCTCTCTTGCTGTGTTTTTCTCTCTCTCTCAAATAAATAAACAAATAAATCTTTAAAAACAAAAAACAAATAACAAAACA
The DNA here is from genome assembly GCF_009829155.1 of Mustela erminea. Classification (NCBI taxonomy): domain Eukaryota; kingdom Metazoa; phylum Chordata; class Mammalia; order Carnivora; family Mustelidae; genus Mustela; species Mustela erminea. The sequence goes on along the minus strand of NC_045619.1, from coordinate 46,237,136 downwards.
AAAAACGTTACTATGGCTGTACCTCTCTGATTTTGATATGTTATATTTTTATTTTCATTTAGTTCAAAACACTTGCTAATTTTATCTTGCTTTTTTTTAAAAAAATGATGAGTCATTTAGAACATGTTGCTTAATGTCCAGGCATTTGGGGATTTTCTTTTTTTTTTTTTAAAGATCTTATTTATTTATTTGACACAGAGAAAGAGACAGTGAGAGAGAGAACACAAGCAGGGGGAGGGGGAGAGGGAGAAGCAGACTTCCTGCCGAGCAGGGAGCCCGATGCGGGCCTCCATGCAGGGCTTGATGCAGGGCTCCATCCCAGGATCCTGGGATCATGACCTGAGCTGAAGGCAGACACAATTGAGCCACCAGGCGCCCCTGGGAATTTTCTAGGACTTTTGCTGTTATTGATTTCTAGTTGATTTTCACTGTGGTGACAGATCTTACAATATGATTTTAGCCTTTTAAATTTTATTAATATTTACTATATATCATACAGTCTATTTTGGCTGATGTTCCATGTGTGCTGGAAAATAATGTGTATTTTGCAGTTGTTGGGTGTGCTGTTTTAAGGTCAATTAAAGCAAGATAAGTAATAATGTTACCTGAGTTTTCTGTAAACTTCTTTGTAGCTTTTTCTGTTAATTACTGAAAAAGATGTATTCAAGTAAGCAATTTTGAATGGGTTTATCTATTTCTTTTTAAAGTTCTACTGAATTTTTCACTGTTATTTAGTTGCCAACATGTTTTGAATCATTGTGTCTTGCTGGTGAATTTCATTGAAAGATATAAAATGGATTGAGAGAGAGAGAGGAATGGAAAGATTTCATATCATAAAGAGAGCAAGTCTTTCCAAAATAATCTGTAAGTTAAATGCAAGATCAGTCAATAGCCTAACGATTTTCTTTTGTTGTAATTATCAAGTTCATTCTATAAGTCATCCAGTACAATTAAAACCTAAAAATAGAATAATTGCAATGAAATAATTTAAAAAGGGAGGTTTCACATTTTACTATTCTTACAAACATTCAGTAATTAAATCAGAATGAGACTCTACCAAGTTAGATAAGAAAATTAAATGAATGGAAAATAATGCTTAGGAACATATCCACATTTTTTTATATATACAGGAATTTGGCAAGTGACAGAGGTACATTACAAGTCAATGGGGGTAAGAATGGTTTAATTATTAAATGGTGCAGGTACAACTGGCTATTCATTTGGGAAGGAAAAATATACCTCTCTACTTTCTACACACAAAAAACAAATTACAGGTTGATCGAAGACCTAACTGTGATCTTTGTTTTGGGCACATTACAGAGTAGATACTTTGAATTAAAGTATTACATTTCTAAGATAATAAATATTAAAAATAATTTTGAATGTTTTGCTAAGCTGGCAAGAAAAAAATAACACACAGGAGCCAAAAATGATGGAATGTTAGAATTCTGCAATGCAATGTGTACCACCCAGCTTTCGTCCTGGGCAATTTGGCTAAGTAGGTCCTGGAGACCTTGAGCTTCTACTTTGATGGCTGCATGGGCACAGACAGAGGAAAAGCCTTGGGCCTAGCTAATGTGGGATACCTAACAAAAACTGATAAACCTCAAACCACTCAGCTGGGTGGGATCTCCAGGTAACTAGAAGAAGCAAATACAAACCATCTTGGAGAGACACAACCGCATTTGAAGCCTCAGAAAACTCAAACAAATAAAAGAATAAAATTCCAAAGAACCAATCATGCAATAGTCAATACACACAACCAATATTGGCTGGTGTGATAATTAACGAGTTGATTATTTTGGAAAGCAGCTTGTCAGTTTGGAGACGGGCACTTCCGTGCGTCCCCCTAGCGCTATTCCTGGCATCATCGCTGGAGAAACTGTAGTATATGTGTATAAGGAGAGGCGAGTGTGCACACGGATGTTGAGCAGAGCCTGTTGATAATTCCAAAGCAGTAGAAATGAACGAGCTGTTTCTCGATAGGTGGATAAACTGAGGTCACAGAATGCAGCATCTCATAGAATGAATTCACTGCCTTTGAATAAGTCTCAGTATCACAGTGTTCAACTTTTTTTTTCCAGTCAGTTACGAAAAGTTGTGGGCAGGTTGACATAATTCCTCTAAAGTTTAAAAACTTAAGTGGCACCTGGGTGGCCCAGTCCGTTAAGTGTCTGCCTTCTGCTCGGGTCATGATCCCAGGACCCTGGGATGGGCTCCCTGCTCAGCAGGGAGTCTGCTTCTCCTTCTGCCCTTCCCCCTGCTTATGCTCACTTGCTCTCTCTCTCTCTGTGTGTCCAAAATAATAAAGTCTTTAAAGAACTAAATAAAAATAAAAAGTAAATAAAATTGTAAAACTCAAGTTACATGGTTATTTTAAGAATAAGAAATATAGGGCACCTGGGTGGCTCAGTGGTTTAAAGCCTCTGCCTTTGGCTCAGGTCATGATCCCAGGGTCCTGGGATTGAGCCCCCACATCGGGCTCTCTGCTCAGCAGGGAGCCTGCTTCCTCCTCTCTCTCTCTGTCTGCCTCTCTGCCTACTTATGATTGCTATCAAATAAATAAATAAAATCTTTTAAAAAAGTGTTTTTAAAAAAAGAATAAGAAATACGTAAGAATTGTAAACATTAACTTCTAAGAACATATTTTTTTTTCTGGGGAGGTAAGGAGAGAGGTTGTATGAGGCAGAGGAAAATAAGACTTAAGCCATATCTGTCTTTCTTTTTTGTATGGGACAGATCTGAATCAAGCAATGCATTCAGTCATAATGCACAGAACAATGCATTTGTTCTTTTCTAGTCTGTATGTTTTAAATGCTTTAAATTATAAAATTTGAAACAAAGCAAAAAAGATAGACAATCAAAGCCAAACGCATTCTTGGTAAAGAGATTTCCATAATTATTTGTCTTGCTTCAATTTACTCTAAGTGTATAACTAATGCCAAATAATTCTTTAAAAATAGGTCTCCGTGAAAAATCTTAGTTGGGTGTGATCTGAAGCAGGAAACCTGAAATCTACTATTCAATAAATATCTCATTTACAACCATATTTCATTCAACATTGTATCAGTCTATAAGCTAGTATTATTATCCTTTAAAAAATGTTTTCCCCAGGGGTGCCTGGGTACCTCACTCCATTAGGTGTCCGACTGTTGGTTTCAGCTCAGGTCCCACTGTTGGTCCCCTGAGCTGTTGGTTTCAGCTCAGGGCTTCAGATCAAGTCCACACTGGACTTCATGCTCTCTCCCCCTACTCATGCTGTCTCTTTCTCTCTCTAAATAAATAAATAAATAAATAAATAATTTTCCCCCCAGCTTTCTCTATCCCGTGGTCTTCTCTCCCCTAGGGAAGATAGAAGGATTCATCTGACAATAGCCAGAGTCTGCCATAAACTGGGCCTGCCTGGCTTAATTCCTTCTTTTTCCCCATGGGAAGCTGGTATATCTCTTGGGTAGCTCATTCTACGGTAGGATTTTATAGTTTGGAGAGTATTATCTCAAATCCAACATTTGGTATACGTGCTTTGAACACTAGGAGTAGAATGATAGACCAAAGAAACCTATCAAGAGGATTCTCACTGGGCTTGGATTATTGGACCACAGACTTGAATGTATGGGGAGGGAGTACTGCCCCCCCCACCCCTAGTGGTGCATAAAGGCTCACATAGAGCATAGCAAGCCAAGAGGGTTTTTACTGCTGTGTGATAGGAATGTAACTGCTCTAGCCCGATCTTGGGAAGTGATTGCTGCTCCTGGCCATTCTGTCGACAGGCCATTAAGCATCTCATACAGGTGAGACTGTATATGTGGGCCACTATACACAGATCTTTGGACCCCTTAGACCTCAGCAAAGGCACATGGGTGGCAGGACCTGGGGTAGGGTGCAGAGGTACAGTTTGAATCTCAGGAAGGGTGTGCACCTCTAGACCGTCCTGAGCCAAATGGCAGAGGTTCCATTGCGTTGGCCACTGGATCTTACTCCACAGGCACATCTGAAATGAAGATTCCGGTCTAAAGGAAAGACAACCAATCCACATTAGACAATGGAAGAAAAGAACAATGTTGGCTGCTTTCAATACAAGACTGCTAGATATCAGGCATGCTACAGAACCCTGGGGAGATAATGGCTATAAATTGAGAGTGAGTCTCTAGAAAGGCAGCACTGCCTTAAATTCCACTCTGGATTTAGGGCCAAGATGGAACCCACGGAAGGCCCAAGGTTGAATTTATGTTTGTACCCAGGCTTGAGGGTGGAAAATAGTTAATTACCTGATGTGTTCCAAGGTGATCTTGTTACAGTAAGGGGCATGCAGGTTCTCTGAGGGAACATGCTTGAGAAAATGTATGGAATTCAACTGGACCAGAGAAAGAGCTACTGGGAAGCAAGAACCAGTTCTCTCTGGACTCCTCTGAGGGTATGGTTCTCAACTGCAGGTGCACATTGTAACAACCAATCAACTAACAATCTAGAAAATAAATAAATAAATAAATAAATGCCTCTAGAAATGAATGAATGAAAGAATGAGTGAATACCTGTAGAAATGGGACCCAGGCATTGGTACTGAGACACTGAATTGGGGTGTCTAACCTCAAGGTTGACAAGGAGTTAGGATCTACCAAATAAATGTTGATGCCCTTCCTAATGTTATCAATACTTTTTTTTTTCACAATAGAAAACCCAACATTGTAATTTAATCTGGCCATCTCAGAAAAGCTCATCGGAATAGTCATTTTTCTTTGGAGACTTCAAGTCTCACAATCCCAACACCATTCCTTTTTTTCCCCTGCTCTCCTGAAGTGAAAAATGTAAGTTTCTCAGTTCTCTCACCAGACACACATTACTGCTACCATTTAACCGTAAAGATATAGGATAATTGCATATGAGAATAATCTGGGTAGTAGGGAAAATAGAATTTCTGCTTTATATTTCTCAAATATATGCTTTCCAAGATATTTTTAGACTCTTTATGGCTGGATGCTTCCCAGGAAAGAAAGTTGGTTCTTCCATCAGAAATTTGCTGTTTCTATCTAAGGATTTTTAAATCTTTAGATCTTTGGAAAGTGCTTTCCAAAGTCCAGAATTTTAAGCCACTGAGGGATAATTAACAAGGATAAAAAAGGTATTGGGAGTTTAGCCAGCATTGCACAGAGCCAGGCCCACAGCCTGACTTACAACCCCGGGCTCCAGCTTCCAGACCCGTGAGACTCTGCTTTCCCCGAGTCAACAAGTCCTCACCACATCCTAGTGCTCGTTATACACATTTGATTCTCGTTTTATTCCTGAGTAGTTACTGGGCTGAGTTTTCTTGACTTGCCTGTTTCTATATTAAGCATTTTTGGGGTTATTAAAAAAAAAGAAGTCCAATTGCCAGTTACTAAGGCTTCCAGTTATGAACTTATTAAGGGTTTCTTGCTTGTTTATGACATTTTTTACTATTTCCATCTCAAAATTTGCCGTGAACCCTAACCTGTTTTCCAAAAATCATAATTTCTGCAGAGAACAACATGTTCTACTGGACTCACTAGAAATAGCGTTGCAAATTGCTCTTGGAGATAGCACGATCCAGGTGCAACGTTGTGTTCGCCTGGGTAAGTTATTACTCTTGGCTTTGCCACAAATGATGCTCAGATTGCTTTAAGTAGACATGACTTATTAGGGTCTCACCTTGCGGGGAACGCCAACAGAGCTGTCTCTCCGCTCGGCTTGATGCATGCTGTTCAACATCACCATGATTCCCAGATTACATCCCTTTTCATTTACTGTCTGTCATTCCATGCGGCTCAGTTCCTGGCCCCGTCTCCCTTCCCTGCCTTTTTGGTTTCACTGCTCAACATGATTGCGGGAGAGCAGTTTTGGAAGGAGATTCTGAGAAGATTTATCGTTCTGTGGGAGAGCTGGTGTCAAAATCCATTTCAAAAATTCAGATCTTTGAAGATAAAGTCTTTGATGGTCTGAAGCTTTCTTTGAAGTGCGAAGAAGCCTCATAATCAAAACCAAAACTTGATAAGTGAATATTTAAATACCAATGCCAAGTCTATTTATTCTTATAATACTGATGATATTATAGCTGCTAACACCTATTGACTACTAACTGTACTGTATGTTCAGAATATTTTGCATGTATTGCCTTGTTTAATTTCTTAGCAGTCCTGTAAAGACATCCAGACAAATCTGATTCCAGATTCTATAGATCTTAATCACCACCCATAGACAGAGGAGAACAAAGTCGTAGTGAACAAACTCCTCTCATTAAAAAAGACAGGATATTCTAATCTGCAGATATTTCTTGGAGATAAGTGAATTGCTTGTAAGTCATAGGACTTGTCAGCTCTCATTTAGGGATGTGGCCATTTTAATGTCTTTAAAAATGCAAGCACTATTTCTTCTTCTTTCATTCAACAAACATTGGTTGAGCAAGTATCATTAGGTACCGTGCTATGTATCATTAGGACACTAAGTTTAAAAAGATACAGTTTTTACCTCAAATTGTTCTAAGCCAGATGAAAGAGGCAGACATGGAAACAAAGCCCTGAAGTATAGTGTGATAGAGGTTCTGATGGAGGTGTACACACAGTATGAGGGTGGGGAGAAGGAGACCAATGCATTTGGACTTATGGCAGTGTGTCAACATACGTTAATGTTCAGCTATTACCCTTAATGATTCAGCTACCTCAGAAAAAAAATCTAAAATTCTATTCCTTAAACAAATCAGCTTTTTCCCCAAGAGATACACTATAGTGTTGTGGTTTCAAAACACAAGCTGTGGAGCCAGGGTGGCTGGGTTTGAAGCTTGACTCCATTAATTTCTGGCAATTTACCTAACCTCTGTTTGTAAAACAAGGATAATAATTTTAATAATGGACTTACTGTGAGAATTGAATGAGTTAATATATGTAAATTTCTTGGAGCAACACCTGATATATAATAAGCACTATATGCATTAGCTATTGTTATTATAATGTTAATAAAAATATTGACATTCAATGAAAGATTTTTATGAAGTAAGGATGGATATCTTTCTTCAAATGGACCAGGTGATATTAATGACAACAACGTATACTTGAGCCTCTAATATATTCTAAGTACCATGCCTGGGCCTGGAGGACAAATATAATTCAAGATCTCAGGAATACTCAAGGAGCTCGTAATAAAATGGAGGCTACCAAAAACTAGCTACAGTACATTACAATAAGTGATATTTAAGTGTAATGTACTGTGGGAAAATGCAGATGAATGGAAAAATTAATTCAGTCTCCATGAACCCATAAAACCTTTATTGAGGAGGTCACATTTGAGCCAGACTTTGAAAGATCCAACCAAATAAGTATCAAGGCCATTCCAGTCATAAAGAGCAATATGGCAAAGATATAAAGGGATAACAAAAACAGAAGGTTGGTTTGTGAAGTGCTTATGCTTCAAAGAGAGTCTGGAGATGAGCAGGGAAAAGCAGAATTAGTTCTTACAAAGAGCTTTGTAGTTAATTCTAAATTGGGAGAAATTAATGCAACTTGGTAACATGTGCATTTCAGAAATATTCCTGTGGAACCATAGGGAGTAGATTTGAAGAGAAAATAAAGGTAGAGGAAAAAAAAAAAATCAAAAGATTATTGCAATGATCCTAAAAAGAAATACAAATGGCCTGAGCCTGGGCCATAAGCAAGGATGAGGAAAAGAGAAGGTACAGTAGACGGGTCAACAAAAAGGAGCGACCGGTTAGATACAGTAGATAAAGAGGTGGTGTTGAAGATGACTCCAAGGTGTCTGGCTTGGATGACTAAGTATTTGTTAATCCTGATAACAAAAATAAAAAGGGCAGAAGGAAAAGCAGATTTGTCTAAACCATCTCCGTCTGCACCTAAAAAATTCAACTCAGGGGCTTAGGAGACCAGTCCTGATGCCAGCAATGGATCCTGAAGTCCTGGGAGTCTGCTAGGAAATTGGAATAGTTACCATCAACAAGAAAGAGAAAGTGGAATGAGAAGAAGACTAAGACTAGAAGTCTGAGAAACTCCCAAATGAAAGGAGTGTCCAGAAGAAAGACGGTAAGTAATAGAATATAGAACAGACACAGAAAGAGCGACCAATGCATGAGTATCTGACTGTGTCCATTGGAGGGTTGGTGAGGGGGTTGGAAACAGAAAGAGTGAGGGAGAAAGAGCAGACAGTAGGATTGTGGAAGCTACAAGACAATAGTTCAAGAATATGTGGTGACCTGGGGGCAGAGTTTAAGAAGACTAGAAGTCAATCCTCTCAATTCATAGAAATGAATAGAAAGAAATGTAACTAAACTCAAAATGCCTGCTGTGGGGAGGAGTATAGAAGGACATTTGGTGAGTGTAGAGAGATAGAAACTTAATGTAAGCATGTTTCTGGAAGCCTCAGTGCCAGAGTATCATGGGGAAGCCCATCTGATGATTGCTCACCAGGCCCCAGAACTGCACACAGAACACCCTGAGAAAGACCTCATTTCAGTTCCCATGGCCATTTCAGAGACAAATCCATATCTGAGGTAGAGGACAAGACGAGATTTTTTCCATTAATTTGGTGCCAAAATTGTTTGCGAGACTGTTCAGAACATTTATATCTACTACATACGCCCTACGGCCATTCCTTCTCAGCAGCAAGCCCTCCCTAGGTGCTTAGCCAAGTCTTACTTAGGTTCACACACACACATACACACAGAGTCACACACGGTCACACTCACACACTTCTCCTCTCAATGTCTCTTGCCTACAGTTTGGGTCTGGGAGACACCTCTTCTAAGATGGTGAGGGGGTTAACAGTGCCCTAATCTCTCTCCCTTGCTTCTCCCAAATACTTGCCTGTACTCCAAGTACATAAAATGTCCCAGGAAGGACACACAAACTTGACTGCTTACAACAACTGACAGGGTATGTAGATGAAAGGAGCGGGTCCATGGCGGCTCTCCCAAAGTGAAGCTTGAGAAGCCCATCTCAACAGGCAGGCACTGTAGTTCTAGCAAATTCCTCCTTGTGAAGTTGCAGATCCAGCTGTGGCAGATCTTCCAGAGTTCTAGAGTAACTGTCCCAACTTTTAACTGCTAGGAGCTATTAAAAGCATTTTAAACACTGAAGAAATACACAACACATCTGAAGGCAAAGAGGCCCAGAGCTCATGAATATAACCCGTCTGTCTTAAAATGTTAAGCTTTTGAATACAAAAGCTAGAAGCAAGGCAGATTTTTCTGCTTTCCACTCTATCACTTCCTCCTCAAGGGTCCTATGTGTCTGAACAGTGTGGACATTTAGGGGTGGTGTTGAGACAGGAAAAAGAGGAAGGCCAAGACAAAAGAATACAGTTTATGTAAGAAATAGTACACAACACAACAGAAAGGATTCAAACCAAAAAAAAAGGGCAGAAAACTAACATTTCTCATACATTTTTGATAGAACTGATGACACCTATGTATTACCTTATTTCCTTTTCACGGTGATCCCAGTAAGTATGAATCCCTGGTTTACAGGTGAGAACGGGAGCTTCTAAGGGATGAAGCAACTTTCCTGTGGTTACACAATGGTGGAGCTGGAATTTAAACCCAGATTCTTTTTATTTGGATGTCGTGCTCCTATTCAGACTGCTTTCCAAGTGGTTGAATGCTCATGTAATGACAAATGTGGGTGCTGCTAATGTAAAATATAAATGTGTTTAGGACCATGTGTTTCTCTCTAGTCCAATGCCCATTACCATCTTTCTCGGGGAAAAATAGATGTTTGGGGAGCTGGCCGTTGTCTCTAGTCCAATGTTATTAGTTCCTATTTTCCTCCATCCAAATTCTTCCTCCAAATCTCTTTGTTCTTTCAGACTTTATGAACCATCTAATCAAGAATATGCTTAATAGGGTTTTTTCTTTACGTAAGTCCCTAGGGCTATGCTGAATTTTAACATAATTTTGGTTACTTACAAAACTAGGAGAAGTATACCCTACTTCTAGAATGTGTAAAAAGCCTATGTATCTACATCGCACACCGATGGAAGACATCACTTTTATTTAACACTCCACTGGAGGTTTAGTCAATGTAATAAATTTAAAAAAAAAAAGGAATAAAAATGAATAAATATTGGGAAGGAAGGAAGGAAGGAAGGGAGAAAGAGAAAGAGAGAAAAAGAGAAAGAAAGAAAAAGAGAGAGAAGGAAAGGGAGGGAGGAAGGAAGGAAGGAAGCTGTATATTACAAACCAATGAAATGTGGTATACATAGAAAATCCTTAAATAAAATAATCTACAGGTAAATTACTAAAATTAATTAGTAAGTTTAGCAAGATTATTGGATTGAAGACCAAAACACAAAAATTTCAAATATACATTAATTTCTTTTAATAACATTTTATGAATTTTCTGTTAGAAATCTTCCAATTATTTATTAGATTTAATCCTATGTATTCGACATTTCACTCTTTTTTATAAACGATACCTTTTTAAAAATTTCCCAATGTGTAATTTTTATCATTGTTATACAGTGATACAATTTTGTGTGTCTTGATCTTAAACCCAACAACTTTGCTAACATTACTTATTAATTTAAATAACTGAATGATTTCTAGCAGAAAAATTCTAAGCATTTTTAAGAGAAATCAAAGAAAATCTAAATAAATGGATAGCCATGCCAAAGATGGGGAGACTTAATATTATAAATATGTCAATTCTCCCCAAACTAAATTATAAATTCAAAACAATCTAAATAAAAATTCTAGTAGGGCTGTGTGTGTGTGTGTTTGTGTGTGTGTGTGTGTGTGTGTGTGTAAATTAGCAAGCTGATTCTAAAATTTCTACAGAAATGCAAAGCCAAAGAATAACCACAATATTTTAAAAGAACAACAAAGTAAGAAAGCTTCTTTTATTTTATATCAAGCCTTATAATATTCAACAGTATGGTATCAGTCCAAGAATAGAACAAAACGAAGAGTCCAGAAGCAGACCTTGAGACAATTTGGAACAATATCCCACCTTTGCCAGTTGGCTGTGTTTGTCTAGTATAGAGCCAGATCTTAAGGAAAGGTGTTTGGGAAAGGCTTGCATTACAACCTAAGACATTCATCCTTTCTGGGATACAGAAGTTACTTTTCCAACAGTTCACGGTTCAAATTATGTGACACTTGGTCAATTACAGGCATCAGACAGGCATCAGATTACAGGCATCAGACAGATAGTATCGCTTTCATCAATATGATAAAACCCTACTTTAAAGCTCTATGTTGTGTCCAGTAAATTCAGTCTCTTAAAAGATGCTCTTACATTATTGTAAGAATAGTTTAAAAATGGGATCTGCTTGCTACCAATGGGAATTGAGAAATACTCACTAATTATGTGTGTTCTTAGTTTGTGTGTTTGCTAGGTGTGTTAAAGAAGAGATTCACTACAGCCCGAAGCAGGAAAAAAAGTATTTTAGGCAAAGAGCTGTGTCAGGGTTTGGATCATTGTATGCCAACAAAATCAGGGTATACCAGAGTAAGGTAGACAAAGAAACAAGGATGCTGAGTAGACCATTAGTTGTTTCTAACTCAGGAGGGACTAAGTAAGATCACACAGGATGGTGGTAACAGGGAAGTGGACATTTGTCAAAATCTAATATAATTACCTGTATCTAAATTAGTGCAACAGACCAGTCTTAAGCACCATGAACATAATTCCTACATTTCTCTTAATTGGAAGAAATATTTCCATCTATATTGAATTATCAATTTGACAAGTTATCTTTTATTTTCTTTCACCTTTGTTAAGTAATTCAATGTTTTTGAATATTGTGGTTTGTTCTGGGAGGAATGAAGTTAAAGTATGAGATTATTCTTGAAACTAATTTTACTCTACTACAAGAGAATAAAAGCTTCCCTCAAAATCACCTTCAGTACCAAAGACCAAAATTAAAACTCTAGTGAACTATCACAAGCAGATAAATATCTTCTTCTAGATAAAATGTCTTAATTGCAATGGAAGAAACTTCAAGTTAAGTGATTTGCAAAAATCCCAAAGCCAGCAAGCAGCCTATTGCTTTGGGAGCCTGGTCTAGGATGACTCCTGACTCTTCTCCAGTTTGCTTTCCGTGATAACATGCAACTTACTGTGCCCTGGAAAGAGGATATTTTGTTATTCAGATGTGATTCTCTAAAGCAGTTTTTCTCAATTAATCCCAGCCCCCAGGGCAGTTTGGTCTGGTAATTCTTCATTATGGGAGAACATTCCTGTGCATTCTGAGATATTTAGCAGCATCCTTGGCCCCCGCCCACTAGATGCCAGTAACATTCCTCTTCTCCCCCTGTTGTGACAACCCAAACTGTCTTCAGACATTGCCACATAGTCCCTGAGGGACAGATGGCCCCAGTAAGGAACAACTGCTACAAAGTCCTCCCTATCCTGAAAATGCTTTGAAGGTTGATCAAAACAGAAAGAATCCAGGAAATTTTGTACAATTTCTCATGAAAAATTTAAATGTCAGTTATACTTTCAGCAATTGTATCACCCTTTCATCAAAAAGTTCAGCTCTTTTGCTTGCTCTCTAAATGTCCAGCTGTTTGAAGTCTTCTCCCTCTGCTCAATCCAGTCCTTGCCATTCTTAGCTCGGTTTTGTATCAGAGGAAACTACATTTCCCAAGCTCCCTTGTACTTGGGCTTCTAGATGAGTTCAGCCAATGGAACCTACTGACAAAAGATTGGAGTGTGCCAAAGGGAAGAATCCAGGACACTTCTCCCTTTCTCTGTTTGTGACAATAGCTGCTGAGTGACCTCCATGGCTCTAACTCCTGCTAACCAGCCTTTCTCCTGCTGTCCCTGCCGTGGTTCCATCTTCCACCAGGTGAGTCTAGATCCTGGGCTCCACCATCTCTGTCCCTCCAGGTCTAAGGGTGGTAGTGATTCCCCAGTGTTGCTGATCTCCGGTTTACCTTGCTTCCCCATTTGACCACTTACTTTTTCCTTCATCTGTGGTATGGGCTGAATTTCCTTCATCTTGGTATGGGCTGAATTTTGGGCCCCCTCCATTCATATGTTAGGCCCTAACCCTCAGTGTGGTTCTATTTGGAATAAGAAAGTAATTAACGTTAAATTAGGTTATGAGGATGGTGCCCTGATCTGAGAGCATTAGTGTCTTAATGAGAGAAGGTAATGGAGAGTTCTCACTCTCTCTCTAATGTTCCGTTCTTTAAGCCAATGAGTCTGTTGTGTTTTGTTTAGACAGTCCTAGCTGACTAATACTGCAACTCCCTGCATTGTATTTCCATTGTTTGAAATAGCTAAGAGGAATTTTGCTTTCCTTCTTACCCTGACACAGCTCTTTGTATCACGGATACCATAAGAGGTTTGCCATAAAATGTCCTAATATGTGCCTGACACTATGCAAAAATCACTTCCATATTCATTTCCTTATCTGTTTCTCTCAACAACACTGGGCAAATGACATGAAGACCCTAGGTTTCCAGTCACTTCGACTAAATCACAACTCCTCCACTTGGTGACTGCATGACCTAAGAAGAGTTAGTGCAAAGTGGGTCCAACAATATTACTAACTTAGGAGGGTTGTTCTGGATTAAATGAATTACTCTATGCAAGGTGCTTAGATTCTTTTTAGGCACAGGGCATGCTCTCGATAACTCTAAGTATTAGTTTTAGGTACAATGCATTGAGCATCTATTGCGTGTTGAGCACTGTGATAGATACAAGGGACATAAAGACAAATAAGAAACAATCAATGCCCTCAAAAAGTTGCAGTATACTAACAGAGAAAAACATTTGAACAGGTGATTAAAATACACTGTGGCAAGTATGGTAATAGACATATGGGAAAGCCAAGTAGAACATGATCCACTTGGTAGGCAATTGTTTGAGAGGGTTGGAAGGCAACTGTCAAGGTTTGGATCCAGTTCTGCCTATCACTAATGGTTTTACCCTAGGCATGTTACCTAATTCACAGAAGTCTCTATTTTCTTACCTGCAAAATGAGGATAAATAGCTCATATCTAGCTGTATCTAGCTCATAAGGATGTGGTAAGAAGAAATATGACAATAAAAGTATAGCTTCTGGTTTAGTTTCCAGGTGGTGAGAGGTGCTCAGAAAAGGATAGTTTGTTATCTTTATCAGTAACAGCGGAGCACAGAATTAGGTTGCCCACCCCAGCCCAGTATGCATTCCCGCTCCCCATTTCCCATTCCTTCCCCACCCTGATTCATTTGATAATGATGGCCTTTCTTTCCTTCCTCCTCCTCAGATGAGGAGGCTGTCTATCCTACTTTTCTAGTATAACTATAGGTAAGCACAGCAACTTCAGAAAATTTCTTGAATAGAATCTATTAAACCTAAATATATGAATCCAGAAATCAGTACCTATAAGCACTAAGAGATGTAAAAGAATGTTTACAGCCAGCAACTTTATTCATACCAGCACCAAACTGGAAGCAAACCCAACGCCCATCAACAGGGGAATGGGTAAATACATTGTAATAGGTTAGTATACAGTGGGATATTACAGAGCAACAAGAGTCAGCTGAAGTTGCATACAATAATATAGATGAATCTCACGAACAAAATGTTGAGCAAAAGAAGGCAGAGTACATACTTTACTATCCCATTTCTAGAAAGTTCAAGAATAGGCAAAATGAATCTATGGCCACAGAAATCAGAAAAGTGGTTACCTTTGGGAGGTATTTGCCGAGAGTGATGAGATACTGGTAAATGATTACCAACCAACTATCAAAAAAAAAGAAAAAGAAAAGAAAAAAATCCTGATTTTATAGCATTTGCCCATTTCCATGGTATCAATCCTCTCACCATGGTGGATTTCAAGCTACCAATGTGATGTCACTGAACCCACATCATGCATACAGTCTGCCCCCGTGAGCTGGTGGGAGCCAGCTCCAGCACATCAGAATGAAGGAACATTCTGGTGTGCTGAAAATGTTCTGTATCTTGATCTGGAAAGTGCTTACACAGGTGGAGCCTTAAGATTTGTTCACTTCGTCGTGTGGATATTATACCTAAATAAAAAGTAAAATGTAAAAATACTCCTGAGAACTCGCAAGATAAAAGCACTTAGATCCATGTCCCAGAGGAAGATCCAAAGAGGTCCCTGAGATTCAGAGCCTAAAAGGCAGCACTCAGACCTTCCTGCCCCACCCCCACTTCAACAGCTGGGAGGAAAAGAAGAGATGCCATTAGGAAACATTAGCACACATAGAAAAGAAAGGCTGACTCTTTCAGCTGGGCCACGCTCAATTTTTTCAACCAGACGCTCAACTCAATCTTATCACCAATGGATGACACACCACACAGAAGACAGTGTTGCTTCTGAAAAGCCCTGATCCCCTGCTTTAACTAACTATGGCCTTACCTGTCACTTAGCAATGAAAATTAATCCACCCGGGCCTCTGAATGAACGTTCTAAGCACGGTAGGACCTGAACACAATGATTAGACATGGAAATTCGCCAGCATGCACAAGGTCACTTTTATTTTGAGTAAAAATCACATTCATATCATTTTCCTTGTGTCGCTCACATCTTAAGTATGTTCAATATGTCTGGATGATACCTGTGATCTAGTTCAATGAGATATTTGAATCAGACAGCTGCTCCTAATGTGTACGGCACTTATATATTTAAAGTTACAAAACCAAAGCCAAATGTTAAAGGGGCCCAATGGAGGATAGCTGGACACATCCACAGATTCACTTGCTCCCAATCTGGCAGTACAGGACCATAGAAAATACAAGACCAAGTACCTAGAAAATATAATAACAAGATTAACATGGAACTTAAAATTCTGGAGACGTTATAAATAGACAGAAAGGACATTACACATGAAAAGATGCTGGCTAATGACAGTTCTAATCTTATTTATCTAAGTCATCTCTCTGCTTGGGAAATTGGAGCCTCCAGTGGGACAAAAGAGTATTGAGAAAGCTCTCTGAGTAGTTTTGTGTTTTAATCAGTTTTTAGCTGGCCACTCCGCTTCTAATTGGCTCTGTTTCATTGGGTAGTATTGGCTGCCCCCAGAGCACCCCATCCTTCTCGAACACAAACACCCCTCTGTGGGACATGTATCCTAGAGCTCTGGAGAACCTAGGCCTTGTGGGGGCTAGATATACCTACTGCTTCCACGGAAGGGTTATACAATCATCTGGTTTAGATCATCTGCATAAAATCAAGGAGCCTAGAATTTCTCTTGCTATATTTTTAGGCATTGCCAAGAGGAATGAAGAAAATCACTTTTTTTTTTCTTAAAAAGCTTCTAAATCTATGGGGAATAGCTTAATTCAGGAATTTCCTTTGAAGTGAAAAAGTACAGCTAAGGCATAATTTCCATCCCATTAAATGGCTCTCCCAAGAATGAGGGACCCCAAAATGTGCCCTCATTGACTCTGAAGTCAGTGCCTGGCCTGCTGTGGCTTCCATGCAGAAATGATGGAAAGGACCCATGTGTATTGCAGACACCAGAGGCAGGAGGGGAGCGAGGGGCCATTTCTGCTGAGTCATCCCAAGTGTTCCTGTTGTACTGAGGCATCCTGCTTACTAATTCTTCCCCGGAAATGCATTTCAAACAAGAATTGCTGCCCCATATTTCTTCCTTCTTAAAAACAAACCAGTAGACACCAATTCTCTGCAAAAATAATGGTTTTCATCCTTAATGTTTTTCTAGAATGGCCTGGAAAAGCCCTGGAATTTCATTTTTTTGCCATAGTCCCAAACCTTCAGTCTGGGAGACAAGTATCAGGAAAGAGGAAAGAAAATGGGCAATAATCAATCAATCAATTAATTAAATAAAAAAAGAAAATGGGCAAAATATTGAGATAAAGCTACTGTCTATTGTTATTCATTGTCACAGCCTTGAAATAGAAATCCACTATTCATCAGCAGACTAAATAATTAATATCACATTTTTTTGCATTGGAAAAGATACTTTATCACTGTTCATAAAAACAGAAATAATTAAAAGAGATTCATCAGATAGTGATGGGTGCTAAGACTCAGGATAAAAGTGCTAAGTAGTGTGTGTGATTTCCCGTGTTCTGAAGCAATCCAAAAAATGTTACAAATTCTCATTTCCTTCTCTCTTAACTGCTCTGTTTCTAGGATCTCCTGTCAAGATAATGTCTATCCTACAAAGTGATGACGATCATTGCCAATGGCTCTTTTTCTCCCTAATTAAAATGAGGAGTGGAAGTGCTTCTCATTTTTTATACTGGTCTCAAATAAGGAGACATAGGAGAGTCTGGTTATTTGCACTGAATATTGAGAATTCCAATGTCTATAGATAAAATTTTCTTACAAAATAAAGTATTTTGCATAGATCCCTGACATCCTATCCGAGAAAAATCCCTCAGGGATGTGGTCTTAACAGAGCCTTGAAAATAACTATTGGCCCAGCCCCTCACAGCCTCTGCCTAAGCAGATTATCATCAAAGGTCTAAATGTCAGAGGGTGGTTTTTTCAGAGGGTGTGATATTTGTCTATGGAAATAGTTTGAATATATTTTCTGCAGGAAGCTATTTGTTTCTATTTTCTTCTTAAAAAATAGTTATTAAAGGGACTTTTCTCTCTATGTTTGTGTTTTCTTGAATTTGAGTTTGAGAAACAGAACAGAGAAAGGCCTGTTAGGCAACTAGTATTAATGCCTATAAGCCAGACTAATGCACATTTTTGGGATACAGTTTTACAGACTGGGTAATTTCAAAGCTCCTTTTTGAATAAAAAGAGGGGGAATATAAAATGATTTTTTTTTTCTCTTCAAATCCTAGATGGAGTGCAGGTTTTAGATTGGGGGAGTGAACAACACAAAATGGCAAAGAGCTCTTTGAACCAACTCTTTGCTATATCTACAGATAGTCTAGAAATCACACTTAATTTAACTGGCATTAATTCAGAAAAAGGTATACTTTATGATACCACTGCATAAATTCCATACCTATAAATTACTCCATGGAAGTTTTCTATTAAGGTCTTTTCCTATCCATGTCTTTAGCACACCAGTAAAATATCTAAATATGCAACAACACATGGAATATACCAATTTCATAAAATACTGAAATACTATTCCTCTTGTAATCTTATTTTCCATTAGATGTACTTAGATTCTTGGCAAAGCCTTTGGCTATGATATGAGAGACATCAATCTTCCCAGTTCCCAGTTGACTATGTCCTTATTTTCTCTGGCTTTGCTTCCGAGAAGTTTCTTAAAAGCATCAGTGGTTTGTAGCCAGTCATAGTCAATTGACTGAATTTGAGTCTAACATGGATTTGACACTTATATTGACAATTACACTGAATACCTTATTTGAAGCCTGATCTTTCAATCATTCATTTAAAGTCTACTCTACCAACACACATGTATGTGTGTCTTATGCTTATAAATGTATGAGTACATCTGTGTGTGATTCCTTACTCACCTCTTCAACCATTAGCTCATATTTCTAAACTTGCATGAACCCAAAACCAAAACACAGCAGCGAAAGACATTTTACAAAAGACAGAATCAAAAGAGAAGCAGACCTGGTGACATCCATCATATGGCAGACAAAAGGAAAGTTAGCCCTATCTACTGACACAGAATGTGTCATACTTAAGCCTATTAATTTGGACTACAAGGAAGTAATACTCAACAGCTTAACTTGCTGTTCAAACTCTACTAGTAACCTAGAAGACCACTTAGAACACCAAATTGCTTCAACCCCAGCTAAAATTCCTCTCTGTTGGTAAAGTAGCAAAGTACGAGCTAGAAAGCTACCAGAAATCTCAGGGAGGGCATTGTATAGCAAACTATGAGAGTGAAGCTGAAGTTACTACCTTGACCTAACCAGCCCTCTGGGGCAGGAAGCAGGAAGACACCTCACACATCATTAGGATTCTTGCCAATGTCCTCACAGGGGATCAAGAGTGAATTGACTCATGTGATATCTAAATTAACCAAGATCTGGAATGATTCCAAAAATGCTTCTCTGAAATAGTTTTATTTCATCTTATTAGCAAAGAATTTTCGGCCACGTAGAAAGTACCTTTGAGTTCTTAGAAAAACCCATGCCAAGAAAATCCATCAAAATAAAAATCTTATACAGGATTTTTTTTTCAACACCAATAATCAAAATGATGAGTGTAAATATATAAATCTTAAGTTTCCTTTAAAACTTCTTCAAGTGAATCCATAGTCTTTAAGACGTCTGTCTCTAGTTTTTAAAAATTATTAGATTTCTCTAGATGGAACAGCAAGAAAAAAGCTCCCCACACTCTTGAGTTTTTACTCTCTACTTCAAAATTGGGAAGAGAGAAGAAATTGTAGAGGTCATGTTTTGGTTTTGTTTGGTGCTTTTTCTTCTAACTTCAGGAAACTTTAACTCTTGGGCTAATTTTCAACAGGAAAAGGATCTGGGACTAAGAACTGTTGGAATTAATTCAATTTTTGTTTCCCAGTGGAGAGATCGTTCATAAATAATGGTCTCAGCCCTGCTGAATTGGTAAGATTGTAATCCTCTTCCCAGACCGAAGACCACTAGAAAAAAGATGCTGGACCTTGGGCAGTTGGCACCCAGTATTTTTCTCAAGCACCTGGCTTATACTTGGCTTACTATTCATATTTGTTGGAAGAATTAATGAATAAACAAGGCAATGAATGAAGAGTCAATAATGCAAGGTTATACTATACCTCAATAAACACCAGTCCAAATGCTATTCCAATAACTATGAGAAAATGTTTTGCAACTGTTTCTTTTACGAAAGAAATGCATGGCTGTTAAAAACAAAAACAAAAACAAAAAAGTTACCTTTAATGAAAATTTTATTTTATTTATTTAATTTATTAAAATTTTATTTGATTTATTTTAATTAAGATTTTCCCCCCATTAGGTTGGGTTTTTACATTGCAACAGAGGAACACACTTGATCTTAGCCAAAAGGCCGAGAAGCACAGTCAACAAAAAGGAGTTAGATTACTCCACTCCACCATTCTGCCACACCACACTCCTCCCCGCTCCAAAAGGTGGTTAATTGTGGTTTGTTCACTGAGAAGTAAAATCCAACGATTAAATTCAAGTATCTCATTGCTAAATCTAGGGATCTCTAGGTATAAGTAATAATTTTATCCTAACTTTCAATTATTCATTTTAGAGCTGTTATCACTTTGAGTGTGGGTTTTTTTTTTTTTTTTAGGTTTGTAATCTGCAACAAAGAGTTTCCTGATTTTTGTTTTAGCTAACTATAAAACAAGTTTTCATTTTTAAAACAAGGTTTTTAAAAAAAATCCCTTAGTAATTTATATCAGGATTATTTTTACTTTAAAAGGGAAAAAGATATTATGTCCACTCTTTTGTCTTTACTTCAGATAAAAATGAGAATTGAGAAAGTAGATTCTCTGCCATATTTGTTGAAATATATTCAAACTGGCATGCAATTTCAAGCTTATAACATTTCAGACCAGACCTAAAAATTCCAACAATTGTAAATTACATGGGTAATTTTCAAAATGGAAAAATACTGCATAATGTAATAGTGGGATTATCTGTATTGCCAGAAAATATATCATCCCTGTGATAGTCTTATATGTGCAGAGGGATAACAAAATATTGCTACGGTTGATAAAATAAAAGTTCTCCATAAGCCTGAGTAAAACAGTCTCTTCCTTCTCATTCTCGAATGTAATGGGTTTCTCCATTCACATCTGATCCAAAGTGGTAAAACATTCGAGTAAATTATTATGTCATGTAGGGTTAACTATGAGATTAATAATCTTATCTACTGAGTCACATTCATTATATTTGAGGAGCTTTCTCCCCCTTTCCCCTGCAGATAACCAGGTTACCTTGACAAAGGAAGGGGGAAAAAAAGGAAATGTGAATTATGGCAATTCCAGATTTCTTATTTTTCCAGACATCTTGCAAATGACACAAGGCAGATGGAAGTATTTTATGAATTTATGACCCTCCTTTTGGGAAACTGGTACAGCTATCAGCCTATCTTCCACTGAATTATGTGTGAATTTGGAGGGAATGTCTATTACTTTTTAGGATAAAGAAATCTATCCTGCAGAAAAACACCTTTGAATCGAATCTTTAATGGGCAACAGATAACAATCTACAACTGAATTTACTAATGCCCTCATCATCCTAAAAGTGGCAACTGCATTCATTTATACCATATTTATTTCACCTCTTCCTCGAGATACCGCATCACTAAACTAGGTCGGAAGAAATATAAAAAGTAAGAATAAAACTGCTTAGGGATATTACTTTGACAATAAAAAAAACATGGTTGCTCTGTAGTCTGGTTGGGATAACTTTCCCCCGTGAATTATGTTAAGTACTAGTAACAGCAATTCCCCTTTAGAACAGTCTCCTGATTTGTGATGAGATTAGCAAAAGGGATGTGACAGCCAGCGGGAGAGAAATGTCCCCCACGATACTTTCTATTTCCTACTATATAATTAACCTTAATAGCCATTACTGCACCAATGCCAAAATGAAAATAATCTTCAGATGTTACAGAAATTAATTCATTGAATTATAATAGCTTTTATGCATCTTTCTCCCAACTAGATGATAATCTCCTCAAAGGTCCAGACGTATGTGATTTTAGCAAGGGCCTGTCTGATACGTGGTGGACACTGTAGAATAACAACAAATAAATGAAACATTAATATCAATTATCATTGTCCTCTGCATTCCTCCCAAGCAGAGGGAACAATTTATGTAAAGCCCCATGGTAAGGAACAGATATTATATTCTTGAACCCTGAAGACTATGTTTGATAAGGTCCCATAATACCTTGCACCTGCCTCTATATAAGAAATATCAATAATTTGTTGAAATGAAGTTGCCTAGTTTTCACTCTCTCTTCATTATTTGAGCGTCATCTCCATGAGTGCAAACATTGTGCCTGTCAGGAATAGATTTTCGGTGGCTGGTAAAAGTCCTGGCCCCTAGGAGGTGGTCACTCAGTTTTGATGAATTAAACAGTAATAAGAAATATAACACATACTGACATCTACAAGTGACATAAATATGACAACTACAGCTCATAAAAGACAAACACAGCTTTTTCAATTGACTTTAAATGTCTGAGGCCACTTCTTAATTGGAGCAATAATTAGGTAAATTGATTGATGTACTTAACATCCAGAGCCAAACCCCTAAAGGCCAAGTCTTTATACCTGCACAATTACTTGAGAAAAGGAATCTTTGATAAAAAAAGAAATCTTTACTTCACAAACTAAAGTGAAAATATAGTTTTCTAGGACTTATGTTAAAATAGAAAAAATAAAGAACAATAATGATTAGTCATTAATCATTATTAATGAAGATGAGATAACTTTCATCAGTTAGATTGTGCTTTCCTTCTTGCAGTGGAATGTTTCTTTGATCTATTAATGTTAACTTTAAAAGATATCAAACTCACAGAAAAAATAAAAAATACTTTCACTTTTTTATATCCACTTTTATCTTTAAATAGGATTTGTTTATTATTTGGGAAATTCCTGGGACTTTTATATCATTATTCCCATTGTAATTTCTTGCAATTTAATTTTTTTTTTTGTAGAGACTCATGGTGAAAAAGAATTAACAGAACCACTTACTATGTCAAGTTTGATTTGTTCTTACCTGTTTGTAAACATTTTTGCCTTCATATACCACACAAGAATCTGTCGAACTTGTACATTCACATGACTTAAAATTTTGTTGAAAATTCTTTCCCCAGTCAGCAGCTCCATTGACCAAACCACAGCATTTAAACTGTTTAATGGAAAGTAGATATATGAAACAATCACCAAAGAAAATTTAAAAAAATTGTCAATACGTTGAATCTTATTTTTCTGAAACTATTATTAAGGTGTTTCCTATACCAAAATGTCATGTAAATCACCTCACTAATTTCTCTGGATATAGAAGCAAAAATGAAGAAATCTTCCATTTTGGTCTTAATATTAATGAAGGAAAAATAGGGTTGCAGATGCACATGTCTGAGGAAGTTGGAGAAAAGATGAAAAATTCACCTAGTTTTAAATGACAAAAGAGAGGGGCAGAATCAGGTCTATGTACCCCAGATTTGGGGAAAGAAGCTTCCAAAAAGTTCATGAGAAAATCAAGTTCTCTTTAAATAACTTTTGCTCAAAAGAGATGAGAGGTTTTAAAAAATGATTTTAAAGAGGTTTTAAAAATGATCTTTGATCATTTTTGAAGGAGAGGAGGAAAGAATGAGAGACCTCTCAAAGGCCAAAAGATGATGCATGGTGAGCCTCCGGTAAAGCTGAATTTTACATGGACCTCTGCAAAATGGGGGAGGGAGGCAAATGAAGGAAGAAACTCTTAAAATAATGTCAAGGAAGGCCCAGAATATACTGAAACATGGGGAAACATTTAGGGAATCTGTGGTCGTGTTTTGGGAAAAGAAACAAGGAACAATAAACCCGATGACTCAGGGTCCATGGCCCATCGTATGATCAGATGAAAGAGAGATGTAACCGTACCTCATCTTGTTCTATTTTATCTATTAGAAAGACAACTCTTCATGAAGAAAAGGTAGAAAAAAATGCTGGAGAAAATAGAACCCAGACTACATGATTTTCTAGGCTAAGATGCATTATAAATGCCAGGATATTGAGAAATCTTTCACTTCTGGCTGGGTGACCACACTACCCCCATTACTTAACCCCTCAGTGCTACAGTTTCTTCATTTGTAAAATGCAGATAACAGTAGTTACTCAGAGTAGATAAGTCATGGGTTTGTTGTAAAAAAACAACAAAAAAAGTAATATTCCTGTGAAGATGGGAAGTGCTTAGCCCAGTACCTGGCTTATAGAAAGTACTCAGTATGTGGAAGCTATTGTTGCTGTTATTGTGGTGGGTGTTACCATTTCCATTATACTCTGTTTAACACTGATATGAATCATTTAGATAAATATTTGGAAAGTACCTTTTCAACTCTGTAGTTGCTATAGAGCTGGCAGTGATGATTAACATTTTGGGGAATGGACTCAAGTTCCAAAGTTAGTTGAAAAAAATAGACTCAAACCAACAAGTTCAGTTGAAGCAGATATAAAGTCTTGCCCTTTGGCTCAAAGCCTTAAATGCACAAATATATGACTCAGCAGACATTCATATGACGAAGAGTGAAAGATTTCAGTTTGTCCCAAGGTCAATCAGTATGAGCAAAAAAAACAATCTTGAAAAGCTTCCTTTCCTGTTTTCATGATAGACATGATTAATTGCTCATGCTTTTTGATTAAATAATCTTGAATAATATTAATTGATATAGACAGCCAGATTTTTTTAAAAGTCCCATTATATGTACTCACAGATCAGTCCATATTTGGAGAACAATATACCTCAGGACTCCTTCCTTAAGAAGAGGCCTAGAAGCAGAAGACATGGTAGGAGGTAGAAAGACTAAACTTGGTATGATATCTGGTCACCAGATCAGATGTGTGATAAGTCAAGGAAGAAGTTGGCCAGGATTTGTTGGAAGTGTTATCACAGCTGGATGAACAAGACACAGCACAGTGAACAATACAACCACCTCTAGACAAAGAGTCGTCACCAAGAATCCGAGAGAAGCACTTTCCATTAGTATGTTAGCAGAGAAGTCATGGGGGCATTTCTCCAAAATCCAAAGAAAAAAACCACTTTGTATATACAACTTCTGTTCATGTGTGGTGGGGCCCCGAGTCATCCAGCAAGAGTTGGGTGTAGGATTCTTTTTCCAAAAAAAAGTGTTACTAAACCTTGGTGGAGAGAGGAAGAGGGAGGAGGGAGGAAGGAAGGAAGGAAGGAACTCAAAATGGACATTAAAAAAGAACTGTAGTTCTATGAGCATAGGAAGCTTCAGGCATAGGATTAGCATACAAGAACGGAAGTAATTCAGAACTGTGCTAAAATAAACGGAACATTTAGAACCCCATGGTTGTTACTGGGACCTTGGATATCAGGGACAATGTGCAGCAAGTGCAATTCAGGACCCAATCCAGAGATCTGGTGTTTACCTAGAGCACCTTTTGTCTTAAGTCAACCACCAGGGAGGATCAAGGATGATCGGTCCCACTCAGGGGAAGAACTGGGTTGCTTAAATTCTTCCTGCTTTCAACCTGGGTTGATCTGGGCTCCAGAGTAGGATGCTGGAGGGGAGAGGATCAAGAAATGCAGCTATTGGGGATGCTGGGAAAAGCACACCACAGAGGAAGTGAAACAGAGACTGACTCCTATCAGGTTTCAGCTCTTGGAAATGATGCTTTAAACAGAATTTTTACAAGCTGGAGTCTATTCAAACAGGAACTGGGGAATGCTCTGGGAAAAAAAAAAAAAAGTCATCTGATAAATAGTTCAAGAAACCAAGGATGTTTCAACTTAAAAAGCAAAGCTTTTAGAAGTCATATGATAGCCATTGTCAAAGTACAAGCTGCAATGTGCAGAAGCATCAGTAGATTTTCTTTTTTCCTCTGAAACTCCAGAAGGAAGAACTAGGACTAAATGATGTAAATCCTAGGGAGGCAGGTTTTGTTTCAAATTAAGAAAGAACATACTAATCATCAGACTTAGATATAAATGGGGTGGATGGGCAAAAACTGATGAACTTAAATTCTTCAATGCTTAGAGGGTGAATAAACATAAATAAATAAAAAAAAAACTTCAATCAATGAGAAGTCAAGTTAAATGCCCTACAAAGTCCAGCTGTCCTCTGAGATTCTGAGAATTTCCTTAACATGTGAACCGAATGCTACATGTGGTTAATACAGTGGGAATTCTGAAGAAAAAAAAAAAAAAAGAGTGATTTGGAGTTTTACAGAGTAAGTAACATTTTCGTTGAGCCCTGAAGCACATGTAGTATTTGGGAAGAAAGAGAAAAGTATTAGTATTTTCCAAGATAGGGAATGATGCCAAGGTAGGAAGGCAGAATTGTTTAAGGGGTCCTGAGCAGACAAACCTGACTGGACGAGAGTGGAGGGGAGGGGCTTCTTTTTTGTTTTGTTTTTTGTTTTTGTTTGTTTTATATTTACGGAGTAGTATTTACGAATATTAAAATATACGGTAAGAGCCAGAGAATATAATACCTTCAATGCCTGTCCAAGTTTTGACTTTACCCTAAAGACAGAGAAGCAACTTCAATAAGTAAATAAGGGAGAGGCTGGTATACCAATTAAAAAAAAATTACTAGTCAGACGACGGGGTTCAAATTCCAAGCTTATTACTCATTAGCCATCAGACCTCTCCAACACCTAACCCCCTTATCTATAAAAGAGGGATAATAAAGATATAATGATCCACCTCAAAGAGTTGTCATAAAAATTAAATGACCTGCTAAATGTAAGGCCCAGTACAACTAAGTAGCAAGAAATGATACATGTAATTCTTTTTATGACAGAGGGGACAGACATGGAGACAGAGGGAGAGAGACTTTCCAAATGCCCCAAACACACTATCCTGGTTAATGGTAAGAAGTATGAAACAACTATTGATTTGGTCCATTGAGGCTTAATTGGTCATAAACATATCTTCTTAATCTCTGTCCTCCTAAACTGGGTCAGAACTTCATAAGAAGCTGGAAGCAAAGTCAGAAATACTCTTGGATTTTTCTTACTGCATAGTGACAGAATAATCAGTCAAAATCTGCAAAACGGAGACATGTTTTTACTTTAAGGAATACTCCTGCTAAAAATTAAGTAAACGCAAAACCGACGCCCCACTCCCCAAATGACCTATAAATGCTAATTACCTTTTCTTGAAATGTAGCCAGGGCTTCCTGGAATGCTTGTGCCTCCTCATCTGTTTCACTTAAAAGCTTTATATTTTCATAGAAAGTCTCATTCAGAATGCGCTCGGACTGAAAATTGAAAAGCATTGTTAAATTATTCATGCTGGAAGGTAGTATTTTGATATTTTAGACTTTTCCGGAATTATCAAATATCACGTATATATACATACATCAGATCTGAAGGTAGCTCCCAGGACACCTGCTGCCACCTGCAGGAGCAGGATCAGAAGTAAGCCTATGAAGAACTGAAAAAAAAAGAAAACAAATGGAACACGTATTATCCCCAGGGCCTTCAGTCACATCTTGGGACATTTGGGCTTGGCGCATTGTTCTGCAATCAGGATCACATTACCGTTGGAAGAATAACCCCATTCCTCATTTATTCTACCCTTTGCCTCAAAAAGACAATTTCGGGCCATTAGTCGTCAAAATCCTTTGTTTCAAACACCGACTAAGCAAAGCGGTTAAAACAAAAATTTACTGAGAGGATTGTAGACGTCGGTGTGATGTTGAACGGAAGGAAGTTTGAACGTTTACATACATACAATTATTGGAATATTCTTACTCTTTTTTCTTCATCAAATGCAAACTCACACACACTTTAGGACAAACTTCAGAAAGGAGTTCAAAACAAGTTTTCTACCGTTAGCAGAACCACCTGGGATCTCATTATACATGTACACTTCTGAAACCTGCCTCAGATCTACTGAATTCTAACTTGAAAGAATGCAGCCCACAAATTAGTTTTCTCTCTTTAAAACAAGCTCCTCAAGTAATTAAGTCCCCCAAATTGCGAATGAGGCCTTATTGATCAAAAGGCAACCACTAGGGATACTATTAAAATCCTGCTGAGGTCTGTGTCTCCGCCTTCCCTCATAATACACAAACTGTTACACAGTATCTTTCAGGGACTGATACAATACTTACTCTATGAGAGAAACAAGCTGAAGTGATCTCTGTAAACACTAATGTTAGCTTTTATCTAATAAATATGTCAGGATATTTTTCTAATATTTTTTCTACATCCATTTATTATTTTCTACTGTACCTGGTAAAGGTAAAAGTCTGTGGACTATCCCATCCCAATCCATCCTCCCTGAAACTTTCTAAGCAACAAATCTGATTACCTCACTCTCTTATAATTTGGTCAGCATGGAATAGGATTTGGCGCCGTCCGCACTCAGACCCATCTCCCATCATGCACTAAAAACAGCCTCTGTCACACTCTAGACACACTCAAGGCCATGTCACTCCCTAAACATGCCAGCACCACGCTGACAAACTGTCTCTCTGGAAAGCCCGTCACCCCCTCACCCACACAAACACCACTTTCACTTCCGCTTCTAGCTCGAAAGTTCTCTCCTCTATCCTTGCCCTCCTCTTCTTGGGCCATACACACTAGAGCTAATAGTTGGCTTGTCTGTCTTCCCTAATGGGTTCTAATTGTCTTAATGTCTTTGTGTCTTTTAGCCCAGTATCTGGCACACAACCCTGTACTCAGTAAGAAGGGAGGAAGGGAAGGAGTGGGGAGAGGGAGAGAGGAAGGAAGGACTATAATTTCTTAGGGCATCCTCTAATCTAAGCTAAAAAATATTAGCCTCTATAATCAACCCCCCTAAACAAAAGTTAGAGTTTCCTCAGTCTTGGGAAGTCTTTTTGACAGACAATGGAAATGGAAGACCAGCCTCAGAAGTCTGAAGGTTGGGTGTTGGCATCTGTCTGGAGAACTCACCAAAAGAAGCAAGCAGCGGCTTTCTCTCACGGCACCACAGCATCCCAGGAAACCCAGAATCATGACGATAGACCCCACAGCGATCAAGATGTTCACAGAAATATAGGGGCTAGTAACAGAATTCCCAGGGTTGAGAATCTGAAAATAAAAAAGAGATGAATGACAGAAAAATCCCTTTCTTCCATGTTGGTTGTTCAAGAAATATCCATTGGGTACTTAGTATGGACCAGGCCCTATTCTGGCACCTTAAGATACTTCAGTGATTTCCAGAAGCAAAAAAATTCCTGCTTTTAAGGAGCCTCCATTCTTTTGAGGTATTACTTACCTGAATAACATTTTCCAATGTATATTTTTCTAAGATGATATTTTGGATGCCTTATTGAGGAAATGTCATAGACTTTTAAAATGGCGATTATTTTTTTTTAAAAAGATCTTATTTATTTATTTAACAGATAGAGATCACAAGGCAGAGAGGCAGACAGAGAGAGGGAGGAAGAAGCAGGCTCCTGGCTGAGCAGAGAGCCGCATGTGGGGCTCGATCCCAGGACCCTGGGATCATGACCCGAGCTGAAAGCAGTCGCTTTAACCCACTGAGCCACTCAGGCACCCCTAAAATGGCGATTATTTTTTAAAAGCTTAGAGGGATAGGTACTTTCACCCATGATGTGATTTTTAGTTTTCATATTTTGTGTTTTATACCTAAGAGTCACATAGTAAACCATGCATATTTTATGGCAATCTAATTATTTAAATTCGAAAGGCAAGTTCCTCAAACTACCAAGAGACCCAACAGTATGAATGAGTCTTAAAAAAAATTAGGGTGAGTCAAGTAAGCCATATTCCAAAGAGTGATTGCTGTATGATTCCATTTATATGACATACAAGAATAAGTAACTCAGAAATCAGACCAGTGTTTGACTTTGAGTAAGACAGGAGGGAAAGATGGAACCAACTGCAAAGGGATATGGTGAACATGTATGGGTGGATAAAAACGCTTTGCATGTTGATTGTAATAGTGATCACGCAGGTCTATACATTCGCCCAAACAAACAAAAATATTTAAACCAAGAAAATAATGCTAGTTGCTGACATTCCATGTAATTCTGTCTCCTTGTTCCCAGAAGGTATGGTCTTTAGAGTCGTCAGAAACTCTTTACTTTGCCTGTTAAGCAATGGTATATTGAGGAACACATCCTAGGGCTCCTTATATGGGCTTGGGCTACCCTCCCTGCATAATTCAGTTTTTCTCTCCCGTAATACAGATACTCTTCTTCATCAGCTTTCTGATACCTGCCCTCAATCTACCACTTGTTTTCCAGATAAATCATAAGCGAAAACTGAAGCCTTGTGCCTATTCTGTACGCGAGTGCTCCTGGGATCTCATCCATTAATATGCTCTCTATCTACCGGGCTATTTCCAGGCAGAGTCCTAGCTGTTACACTACCTCAGAGACTCTGCCTTCTAGAAACTGCTGCACAGCATGTGGGCCAGCATGTGGACTCCCTTAATAGGAAATACATTAAAAAAACACAAACTGCTAATAATAATGTGTATGGTTTTTAAAGACTTTAAAAACCAGCTTATAGCCTAAAGGAAAGCTTCATTCAATGTTAATAGGAAAGAATGCGCTGCAACTGTAAAAGCATTAAAACAAAGATTTATACTCTAGTCAGAGTCCTTATATATAACTAAGGTTCTAACCCCAGACTAGTCAACTAACCTTGTGGGGCCCTGGTTTCCCATTTATAAAGGAAACTGGGTCAGCCTCTGTGATCCCTGAGGCCTCCTTTGTCTCTAAGAGTCTGTGCTTACAGATAATGTTTCAACCTACATATTTAGAAAGCTTGGTTATGTCTTAAAGATTTTTTTGTTTGTTTTTCAGGGTTTTTGTTTATTTAATTGTTGTTTGCGTGTTCATACTGAAGCTAAGAAATTGGTTTTGTTAATAAACACAGAAGGCACCTGGATCAGAGCAGATAATGACCCAAAAAAGCAGCATTAAGGAAACCCCCTCTACCCACCTACCGTCAAACATCACTCCCCTAGAACATTGTGGCCAGTGCAGGTAAACCTGAAGGCATCTGAGAGGGATAACTCACTGTCTTGAGATGTCAGAATTCGGCTTATAGGCCAGACAGAAATAACAGGTCAAATACCTACAGGGGAGACTGCAGAGGGCAGCCAGCATTGTAATGAAGCAGTTCTAGAAGACTGGTGTGGGCAGCGTGACCCTTTGCCAGAGACTGGCCAGAAAGCAATGTGTTGGATGCCTGAGGGTTTGCTGTTCTAAGACCAGCCCAACAAGTGGCTCTTCTTTTTCAGGCAAGACATGGAAATCTGAGTTCAGGTGTTCACTCCAGGAAAGGGAGACCAGAGTTTCAAAGGCTGTCTTGGATGAACAGTGTCTGTGTGGGTGAAGACAAAGGGAGAATGATTTCTAATGGCTGAACCTTGAAGAAGACTCAGGGTGTTCTTTGAATTCTAAGAGATCTCCTGAGACAGAATAGCTGCCCACAGGCTTTGCCTCAGGGTGCTGAGTTTCCCTGAGGGAAAACAAAGTGTTCTTAGCACAGATACTTTGAGCATAAAGAGATATGCTCAAATTTGTGCACAAAGACTTCCCAGACATTCTTCCTTTTTGCCTTCATGCTCCAGCTTTTCCTTGTAAAACTGGTGCCTCTGTTTTTCCCCTACTAAAATTAGTTCTTTGCAGTCTTGATTCTTAGTCAGAGACTTTAGATAAAAATAAATCAAGGGCACCTGGGTGGCTCAGTGGGTTAAGCCTCTGCCTTCAGCTCAGGTCATGATCTCAGAGTCCTGGGATCGAACCCCACATTGGGCTCCCTGCTCAGCCAGGAGCCTGCTTCCTTCTCTCTCTGCCTGCCTCTCTGTCTTTTTGTGATCTCTTTCTCTCCGTCAAATGAATGAATAAAATCTTTAAAAAAAAAAAAAAGAGAGAGAGAGAGAGAGAGAGATAAATCAAGCCAACTTCACAGAAGCCAAGCTGGTTCCTGGTGTCCTAGCAGATACGGACTTTCCATCTGGGGTTCGAGGCTGACAGAGCACAAGAGTCAAAACGTAACAGAAGATGCTGCCTTGCTCTACAAATTCATTCTGTGTCCCCAGATGTGGAGTCCCTCCCTCTCAAGGACAACAGTTTTCCTTTAATACATTCAATGTGTGGAATTTCTTAACAGACTAAACACCAAAGTTGTTTACCAGAAGCACTTGGAGGAAAGAAAATGTTCCCATATCAACCAGAAATAAAGTGAAATAAAAGACAGGCTGCACACACATCTTAGAAAGGCAAACGCACCCTCTGAATAGGCAGCTGTCTAATCTCTGGGCTTAATTACGCTTCCGAAAGTCAGACGTCAGCTTCTAGACAACAGAGTTTCCGGGTATCTTCAAATATCCTTCTTGAGTGCAAACCCAGGGCCCAAGGCCACCTGGAAGTCCCTGTTAACATTTATCAGTATAAAACCATAAATGAAATCCAGATGGACTAGGATGTTACCGACTAGTTTGCCACACCTGTCCCTCACCCAGTTTCCTCACCGTGGGAAGGCACCAAATGAGGAAGCTAACTGCCCCTGTGATTCCTTGGGCTCTCTAAGGGTAGAAAGCAGATTTGAAAAAGAAAAAGAGAAGAGGAGATAGAGAAGGAAGGAAGGGAGGGGGGTGGGGGGAGAAGGCAGGAAGGGAGGAAGAGGCAGACAAGCCACCCAGTTGAGGAAAGGAATCAGAACAGATGTTAATTTGCTTTTAGTCTCTCTTACGACAAGACTGTCTCCAAAGGCATTTAGCTTCATCACAGTATAATCAGAATACATTAATCGCTGGCTTATCGTTACTTATTATCAAATAAGGATCGAAATTTCTCTTATAGGCGGACACTTAATTTGGGCAAATAAATATCTTGAAAAGGCTCTAGCAGTAGAAGACAGGATCCTGAACGGTGGCAAGAGCCCAGACCACAAAGAAGAAGGGAACTGCTGTGCATGCGGGGAAGACTAATTCGGGGGGTGGAGGGCCCCTCAGAAGAAGGGGGAGAGAAGAATGGAAGCAGGGGAGCCAGGAAATGATGCCAGCTATTCTGTTGGGTAGAACCAAAGGAAGAGCCCCGCGCGCCTCCCTCCTCCTCTCTCCCTCATGCACTCTTTTGCATTCACAAAGGGGATGTAATACGGAACGGAAACCGCCCATATGCGATCCAAAGACTGGAGCCAGAATTAACTCTACGAACTGAATTCTTCCTAACCTGTGGAAATCTTGGTAAGTGCTTTGCCACGGGGCATGGAATGGCGCCTGGTGAAGGAGAGGGGCTTGCGCTAATCTTATCTAGATAGCAAGAGGTTGGACACCCCCGGCCCAGGGCTCAGTTGCCCTAGTGGGACTGCTGTCTTACTGTTCTAAGGAGTCACCCTCAATGCCAGTTGGCACAGGTAATTAATTACTAACCACCTTTGTACTTTGTTGCCTTTAGATTCAAATTCTTCTTCTCCAAAAGAACTTCTCCTTTTCTTTACTTTGGACCAACCTTCCACCTTGGAATCAGCCAAATGATGGTCAGTACCTTGGACTACAGACACTGTTGGTGTGGAGGAATGGCAGTCTGTCTCCTCCAGCTACACTTCAGGCTGGCCTTCCGCCAGTAACGAAGGAGCCTGGTTTCCATTCTAGCCCCTTCCGATCTCCATGTTCATGGCAGTCTTCCTATCTTTAAAATAACACCCCTCCATTCTCCAAAAGGATTGATCCATGCCTGGCACAGTGCCAGGCACATAGTGAGTAATTAAATTTGATTAATTAAATTGAATTAAATTATAAGATCGCAAACCAGCACAAAGGACTACATCAAGCAGTTAAGGAAAAGGCTATAGAAATATTTATATTATTGTTGTCACTATTTTCATCATTGGAAGAGAAATAACCTGTTTTGGGAGTGGAGAAGTTTGTATCTATTTATTTACCTCTTCACCATCTTTGTTAACTCGTATCCAAATTGCCGCTCCCAGGATCAAGATGCCACATAGCTGCAGGAAAAAAAAACAAAAACAAAAACAAAAAACAAAAAACAAAAAACGTGTTAGAGGACAACAGAGACAAGCTGCGACTCTGACTGAACACACCCCTAGATCATAATGGCTTATCACTAATCATACACTTCCACCTAAAAGATGTAAATCCGGCATGTTCACGTGCAGGTAATTGCTAAAATGTTCCACTAAATTGGTAAATTTGTTAAGAATAATTCTGTTTCCCATCCACAGTCCATTCATCGGTCTGCAGACAAGAAGTCACCACCACTACAGGGGAGGGGAACAATAGTTTTTTATATTTCAACACTAACTCTGTGTTTTTGCTAGATTATAATAGCTGAAAGATAGGTCACAACAGTTTAAAGACAAAATATCCTTACTAGGCCCCTGGGTTTGTCTCAGAAGATGTCTTGGACCAAAAGGGAAGAAAAAACTAATCATCAAACATTCCTTCAAGATTCTAGAAGCAAAAAATTGGGATAGGCAGGGAACAGTAGTACATCTGACAAAATCTTCAGGTAAGCAACAAGGGTTTACACTTTTTGTACCCAAATAAACTCTTTTAAAAATAAGCTGTTTTAGGTTGTAAAACTTACCCAGAGAGGAGGAACAATGAGCAATAGTACTTAAACTCTTAAATGCATTTAATGACTTTCCCAGATTATTTCATTTGGACCAAAGCCAACACATAAAATGTGAAACACATTTTACTTTTGTGTAAGGAAAACCCTTGTCTTTCAGGATTTGATTTTGTTTTATTTCATTTCAAATATATATATATATATATATATATATATATATATATATATATATGTATGTTATAGCATCAAAAAAAAAATCAAAGCTCTATCATTAAAGAGAGATGTTGAGAACGAGTTTGGTAACATAGCAAACATAGCAGCGCTTGCAAGATTTTCTAGACTGTTCTGGTCGTGGGGTGCTCTGACAGAGAAATTCCAGAGTCTTCTGAAGCTCGCTGACCTTGTCCTACCGTTGCTGTTGTGCATGGTTGAGCCGTAGGCCAGCAAACCCAGAACAACCGGTTCACTTTCAGTGGCTTCTCATTAAGTCTACCCTGAATGTAGAGTCAAAGGCTTTGTTAAGGAATAGGGAGTACCATTAGCAGCTGAAAAATCGGAGAATATCCGTGTTGTCTAAAAGATCTCAAGAAAGTCATCTGAGTCTAAACCCTTCCTTTCAGATCAAGGAGCTAGAACCCCAAGAAATAACAGTTCTGTCATGAAAATCCAGCCCCACTCCTAACCCAATCCGCCCCTCCACATGCTTTAACTCTTACCAAATAATGAAGGCAATGGAAAACCAAAGCTCCTTCTCAAATCGCCAAATAACCTGCACAATTTAATTATTTTACAGTCACACACTGGCATACACCATAAAATTCAAACCACTGAAAAGACAGCTTTAGAGCCTGACAACCCTGTTCCCCCCTCCTTTCCACTAAATCCTAATTTCACTTGCAGATGGAGATAAATGCTCATTTTAGTAGTTCTGTGTTAATAAATAAGTCTGTAAGGATTTATGTCGAATGATAATGAGACCCCCTGAGATTTTCAGTAATTTACAGCAGTTAGATTTTTGTTTGTTGTTTAATTTGTTCACTGATATTTTCTTTCTTTTTCTTCTCAAGTAGATTTACATTGATTGTCTTAGTAGTTGCTCTGGCTTTTAGCTTTAACTGAACATAGCATTAATTATCCAACTTTAACTAAACATAGCATTAATTATTATGATTATTATCCTTATCCGATATTAATTTATGAGACTACCAGTGAGAAAACCGTAGGAACTCTTAGAGACTAAGACTTTGGTTTTTCAAACCCTTAACTTTTGTTTTTCTCTGTGTGGCTCTAGTTTACTTTTTAAATCCTTTTACATATCAACTCATTGAGAAGTCAATGAAATCAACCATATTTTCCCTTCAAATGATAACCTTTAGTCTTCTCAACCACAAGTGTTATCTGCAACACTAACTTTAAAAGAAGGAGTATGAAAACCACAAGATAGGGACGCCTGGTGGCTCAGTAGTTAAGTGTCTGCCTTCCGCTCAGGTCATGATCCCAGAGCCCTGGTATTGAGCCCTGCATCCGGTTCCCGGCCCAGCAGGAAGCCTGCTTCTCCCTCTCCCACTCCCCCTGCTTGTGTTTCTTCTCTCGCTGTGTCTCTCTCCGTCAAATAAATAAATAAAATCTTAAAAAAAAAAAACCAAAACCAAAAAAAAAAACCCCACTACAAGACACCCTTACACACCTATTGAAATGGCCAAAACCTAAAACTCTGACAATCCCAAATGCTGACAGGGATGTGGAGCAACAGAACTCTCAACCAATGCTGATAGAAATGCAATACGGTACAGTCACCTTCGAAGACAGTTTGGCAGTTACAAAACCCAACATACTCTTATCCTATCATCCAGCAATCATGCTCCTTGGTATCTCTCTACATTTATGTCCACACAAAACCTGTACAAGGATATTTATAGCAGCTTTATTCACACTAGCTAAAACTTGGAAGGAGCCAAGGTGTTCTCCAGTAGGTGAATAAATGGATAAATAAAGTGGTATATTGAGACAAGGGAATGTTATTCAGCACTAAAAAAAAAAAAAAAAAAAAGAGCTATCACTCCATGCAAAAACATGGAAGAAACTTAAATGCATATTACTAAGTAGAAGAAGCTAATCTGAAAAGGCTACA
This sequence comes from Mustela erminea, assembly GCF_009829155.1. NCBI lineage: Eukaryota > Metazoa > Chordata > Mammalia > Carnivora > Mustelidae > Mustela > Mustela erminea. The sequence goes on along the minus strand of NC_045619.1, from coordinate 46,200,921 downwards.
TACTGTAGGATTCCAACTATATGACACTCTGGAAGAGGCAAAATTATGGATTAGTTTTAGATCTTAAAAGATCGGGGGTTGCCGAAGGGGATACAGCATGAATAGATAGAGCACAGATGATTTTTAAGGCGGTGATAATACTCTACAATTATAGATACATGTCAATGTCGTTATACATGTGTCCAAACCCATGGAATGAACAAAACCAAGAATGAGACCTAATGAAAACTATGGTCTTTGGGTGATTATGATATGTCAGTAGAGGTTCATCAATTGTAACACGTGTACTGCTTTAGTGAGTGATACTGAAAACAAGGTAGGCTATGCATGTGTGGGGGTAAGGTGTATGGGAAATGTCTGTCCCATCTTTTCCATAGAATTGTACACCTAAAACTGCTCTTTAAAAAATTCAGTTTATTTTTAAATTATTTTAAATAATTAAAAATTAATTTTTAAAAAGAAAAATAAAGAGGGGCACCTGGTGGCTGAGTCAGTGAAGCATCTGACTCTTGATTTCAGTTCAGGTCATGATCTCAAGGTCGTGAGATCAAACCCCACATCAGGTTCCACACTGAGTATGGAGCATGCTTAAGATTCTCTCTCTTTCCCCTTCTGCTTCTCCCCACCCCACTCGCATGCTCTCTCTTTCTTTCTAAGAAAGAAAGAAAGCAAGAAAGAGAGAGAGAGAAGGGAAGAGAAAAAAAGAAAGAGAGAAAAAGAAAGAATATCCAATTATTTCAGAAGTCAAGAATATTTTGCCCAATTTCAATTTCTACAACTAGCTAAATTTTCTTAGAAATTTTGAAATTGAATACATAGTCATTTCCATCCCTATCTCTCTATCTTTTCTTCTAGCTTAATCTTAAAAGAAACACATGTTTAGAACATGCCAGTCTCATCTTATTGAAAAAACTTACACATAAAAATCAGTCTAAATAATATAAAATTATTAAATTTTATACTAACTTTAAAAGTAAATTTATTTTCTATCAAGAATAATAATTCTAGAGTCATGGTTGGTATTAACCTATTTTATCCCAATTGTTACAAGACTAGCTATCATAATGGTTCTCTGAGCCCTTTTCCAATTTGGCTTTGGGTCTTTGTCCCACAGCCTTCTTATACTATCTAAATAATCAAGAGTATAAATTAAGATATAAGTACCTAGCTCTGTCCCACTTTCTATTGAGCAGGTTGTAAAAGAAAATGTAAATGGACATGCAGAACTGGCCAGGCCTACTGCCCCTAAACCCCAAAGGTTTCTCCTTGAAGGTAGGACAGAGCCTGAGAGCCTATAACCAGAGACTCACATGCAATAATAGTGCAATTAATGCAATTTCATTTTGGTTATCACTCAGCTCCTATAAGACATCTTTCATTTTGGTTATCACTCAGCTCCTATAAGACATCTTTCTTTTTATGGAATTAGGATGCAGTTGGTCTGAGCCAACATTCTAAAAAATTAGGTAATAATTTTGATGTTTGCTTAGGAGCATGCTATGGACCAGACTATATCCCTCCTAAATTTACGTGTTAAAGCCCTACCCTGCAGTCTGATTGTATTTTGAGATAGGGCTTTTAGGAGGTAATTAAGGTTAAATGAGATCATCAGGGTGGCATGCTAATCCAGGATGACTGGTGACCAAGATGATTGGTGACAGAGGAAGAGATCTCTTTGTCTCTTTCTCCCTCTCTATGCACCAGCAAAAACCGTGTGAGGAGGACAGGTCAAGAAGGCAGCCACCCGCATGCCAGAAAGAGAGCCTCACCAGGACCAAAATGGACTGGCGCCTTCATCTTGGACTTCCAGCTTCCAGAACTATGAGAAAATAAATTTCTGTCATTTAATCCATCCAGCCAATGGTACTCTGGTACGGCAGCCCAAGCAGACTAAAACAGGGCACAAGCTGAAAACTACCAAGTGCCAGGAAGAAAAAGGGAGGCACCATCTAGAGCAAAGATAAATGATACAGAACCAGCTGATTTGTCCTCTTCTTGGATACGGCGCCCGCCAATCATTCCTACTCCTTCCCTCTCAATTCTACCTTTTGATTTATCAGAGTGTATTTAAGGGGCATTAAAAATGGAAGAAAGTGCACAGCGCTCTGTTAGGGGAAAGTATGGATCATGAGCTCTATCATTATTGGCCCAGAATGGACACATTTTCGGTAAGCTTAAGGGAAAGCTTCCTATGCTGCTCCTGAAAGGCTATAAAAGAATAAGAAAATATCCAAATGGATAATCTGGATGACTCCAAGATCTATTTTCATGGTAATCCAAAGACACCTCCGGCCATGAATGCAGGAGGCAAGGATTCCAAGAGCCCTAACATTTTAGGACAGAACTGCTTTTGTTGATTTTCAACTTTCTTTTTTTTAATAAAGATTTATTTAAAAGCCTAGTTCCATGGCATTGTGGTTAAGATGATGCAGAGTGTGCCATTGTTGCCTGTGAGAATTTTTTTAAAATGTGAGCTTATCTTTCTTTTCCCATTTATTGTATCCTCTTCTTCAGGAGTACAAATTGTTCCGGTTGTCCATTCTCTCGTCTACCTTCTTCCACCTCATTTATCTCTTTCTGATTTTCCTCTGGGAGGGTTTCTCAGTTTGGGCTTCTCTCTCACCATTTCCATGTAATGTTTCTGGAGTGGATTTTAACTCTATCATTGGGTTTCTGGTTTACATGAGGTACTTCTTTAGTTTTGTTTTTTTCACCTTATTCTATGCTTTTCCCGTTGACCTTTTCTGCTCTCGTGGCCTCCATCGTCTGTTTCATAGGGAGTTGTTTTCTGCCATTGCTCTGTGGACGCCAATTCCCAGGTCCTTTCTCCATGATGCTGGAGTGTTTCTTTCAGGGATGTGTGCTCGTCCTCTAAGGTTTCAGAGTTTCCTGTCACTTGTTCAGCAGTCTTTATTAGGACCTAGGCTGGATTTTTCCCTTATTCATTTTTGAATAAGATGAGACCCATTCTGATGTATTATTCAGTGAGAGTAGGCTTTGCACTTTGCCTTACTCTAGCGACATGGCTGACGGTAATTCTCAGACCTCCTGTTGGAGGAGAACTTGCTGGGCCTTCTCTTTCCAGGCATGGCCTAATGCAGCTCTGACTTACGGACCGTGCCTCCTCTCGCTCACACACTATCTGCTTTTCTGATGCTCTACACCAATCGAGTTACTTAAAAACTTCAATTGTCAGCAGGCTCTGCCCTCATGGTTTTTCAGGCTCTAGTGACTGATTATTTGTTGTATCAAGGACTGGCAAGCACATAGCAAAGTGTCTCTAGAGTTGCCTTCATGTGTCTCTTCTGAACCCAGAAAATAAGCCAAATGCCCAGTACAACTGCTGAAAATTCTGATTTTAAGGAGCTCTAACTTTAGGAGAAATAAATCAAATTTAGGAGGATGAAATCAACACTTCTTTGTGACATAAATAGGGTCTGGGTGAACACACTTCAGGTTATCTTTGCTGCACTAACGCATAAAATCACTAAAATGTACATAACTTCACAAATAGGTAAAGAGAGCTGGATGTTCAGGATTTTATGAGCTTAAGGTTACGAGTTAATGTTTCTGAATCATAAAACGGATGCAAATTCAGGGGCCACCTGGGTGGCTCAGTCGGTTCAGCGTCTGACTTCAGCTAAGATCATGGTTTCAGGGTACTGGAATCAAATCCCGAAACGGGCTCCTTGCTCAGCAGAGAGCCTGCTTCTCCCTCTCCCTTTGCCCACCCCCCTACTCATGCTCTCTTAAAAAAAAAAAAAATGATGCAAATTCAGGAATGTTTTTATCACTTTGCATCAAAAGCACAACCTGCAGAACTGTACATACATTTGCAGGGCCTGGGGCAAGGACACCAAGAACAAACAGTCCACAGCCCACAGGTCTCTATATTGAGAAGTTATCATTCATGGTAATAAACATATATAAAATGTTTCCGATCATCCAACCTTGACAAATGTGCCCACTTAATCACCTGGAAGACAAGATATGATTTTGAATTCTCTGACTCCTCGGAGTCTGCTATCAGCAGAGGGTGGCCTGGGGAGAAGGGCCCTGCCCCTGGCCCCCACTCCAGGCTCTGTCCTTGAACTCCAAGGGACAAAACAGGAATGACTGTAGATGCATCAGCCTGTAAGCCAGCCCTGTTCCAACCTGCTCCCATTCCAGCAAACAGCGCCCCACACCATGAAGAAGGGTCTAGACCCTTCTAAGGGACCCTAGAAACAGGTTTGGAGCCATTTGGGCAGAGAAAATGGGGGTCTCAGGCCCCCAGCTTGGAGGCCAGGCTCAGGGTGGCTCAACAACTCCTTGTCCCATGAGGCCAGAGGAGGGCCAAGTAGGGCTAAAATCATATTTCAGTTTTTAAAGCCAATTATGTATAAAATATTACCATGCCAGGCTCTAATACTTTTAAATTAAAAAGTAGTATGATGGGTGGCATTGGGGGAAATTGCATTAATTGCACTATTATTGCATGTGAGTCCCTGGTTATAGGCTCTCAGAAAGTATCTTATTTAATCTTCACAATTAACTCTCCTGGATAAAATTATCATCTTCATTTTACAAACACAGAGACTGGGGCACAGAAAAGTCAAGGAAAGTGTTCCTGTCCACAGAACAATATGAAGCGAAGTCAGGATTTGAATCTCAAGTCTATCTGCTTGCAAAATTTGCTTTCCTTCTTTCCATTCCCCTCAAGTGTGCTAGAAGATTTTTCTGCCTCCATCATATTTCTTGACATCTTATTTCTGCCTCTGTTTCAGAATCCAGCACTGGAACTGATTTCTTACTGCACAGCATAGTTGCATATTTTTGTCTTACAAAAATGTCCATACAATGTTGGTGGAAATATCTGCTTCTGAAACATTTCTTAAACATTGGTGGAAATGTCTGCTTCTTAAACATTTCTTTAACGTTCTTCTGAGTTTTTTTTCTATGCCTTAACTCATTTAACCTTCCCAACAACTCTAGCTCCAGTTTTAAAGATGAGGAACTCTAAAGCACACAGAGATCAACACATTTCCCCAAGGTCACACGGCTAGCGATGAAAGAGCGGAGGTTCAGTCTGGCCTCTCAACCCCTGGGCTTGGCTGCCTCTTGTCAGGGTTACAGTTCCACACGACTGCATAATGGCAGGAAACCACTGCATTTACCAAGTTCACACATTCCAGCCATAGTTAGGTCTTTAACCTGGGAGAGTTCATCAACTGACAGAATGAAATATCATCAGGCCTGATTTTTTTTTCAGCTTCCTCCATCTCAGTTATCTCTGTCTTGACTCTCTTTTTTGCTGCAGGCCCAGCCAGCCAGGAGACCCAGGCACCACAAAAAATACAAGGAGAAACATCAAAATTCTGGTTCCTGGACTCCCTCCAAGTTCTGACTTCCTTCTGCTCTCTTCAGATGGCTTCAGGTCCCAGCATCCTGCATTTGTTGATACCTTTGGCTCTTACAACCTGGCCCCTCCTTCTCACCTTACCTCAGTTGGGATGGGGCATGTGACCTCACTCCACTTTCCTTCTGCAGGGCTGGCCTCTCCATAGCTCCCTTTTCGGACCTCCTGGAGGTTCCACTGCGTCCCTGGGCGAAGGCTCCGTGTCCTGTGCTTACCCAGAACAACTACTATACCCCAGCATCTACACTACTCCCCAGAATGACCTATTTGAGAAGACCATAAGGAAATTTGGGCGGCTCATCTGTTCTGACACAAGACTTGGAGAAATAGATTTTGTACCTGGAATTTTTCCATTCTCTCCACTTCCCTGTGACTTGCATCCAACACTAGAATCAGTGATTAAGAATGATTTCCACTTTTACATGTTTTTCTTCAATTGCTAATTCTGACAATTGGAAATTGCCCCATATTTACGTGACCTATCTCAAGTTCTCTCCCAAAAGAAACTGGTATGTTTAGGTTATATGACCATATGCATATCTCAGAGATATTTCAACATCTGGCCCTATTTTGCAAAGGCTTAGTTTTGCAAGCTACACAAGCTACACCAGAAGGAATGCATTTGAACACATAAGGCCATGGATATCTATGAGAAAACCACATCAGTGGGACTGTTAAACTTGTTGTTTAAGTAAACATTAGGAATGTGACAAATTGCTAATTTCCTATGAAGGTTCATAAAATTCCAATGGAGAACGCTGGGTTGGGGATAGAAGGGGGAGTAGAAATAGCAGTGGTTCCCTAACCTCAGGGACTCCTGCTATCTAATTTTGAATGAAAATGTTGATATCACCTGTTGGCTGAGAAGTTATCACTGGCCTTTATCTCCATTCCTCTTACTTGAAGACTCCTTTTCGAGATGTGTCCTATAGAGATTGTAGGTCACACCGATATGCGGATGGAAAGAACAAGGCCTTTTACCCGGGCGAAGTTAGAAATATCTAACTGAAATCTAATGCATTGGAAAGACTTCGTCTTCATTACCAGAAAAACAATAGATAATGGGGACCATAAAATAATCAGAGAATTCGGGGAAAGCAGTGACAATATCTGGGTACAACACAGTAGAGATCTCTAATCTTAAATATATAATCCTGAACCTGTAACATGCCCCTTGCCTAATCACTCTTTGTCATTTCAGCTTAAAATCCAGATTTCAAATTCCTGAGTAGCTCTTTAATGGAACACGGATCTCCAATGTATTCACAATCTTTGTGAATGCACTTTATAATGCTGTTTTTATACAATATAGATATATTTTAATGATTTCATAATTTGAAGACTTCTACTAGTTTAGGTACTTTAGAAGATCTTATTAAAATAAGAGGCATGTATTTATTGACATATTCATATTTTGGCTTGTTTAAATGGCCCATATACATTTTGTGCCTTAGAAAGACAAGGTTTGCAGTTTTTTAAAAATAAATCTCAGGACTTCTTGAAGAAAAAGATGATTCCAGGTCTAGGGCAAGAACTAGGGAAATAAGTCTGGAACACCTTGTCAGACCAATGGGAAAGAAGTTACGCTAAGATTGTGTCAAAAGGACTGAGGAGCTAACTTGAAGACGCTCCCCAATGGCCAAAGATAAAAGAGTTACAGAAATGCTTGCTAATTACTGTTGCATGATACCAGGAAATTAACTCATAATTTCGAAACTGGTTAAGTAAAGAGTAAGAAGCATTTATGCTGCCTTTTTTCTTTTTTTAATAAAAACTGGGTACTACTGGTAACCAGTCAATAAATGCTGGGTTTCTCTATGTTGAAAGTATTCCCGCCCATACATGAGGTGATGGATACAGAAAATCACCAATTTGGAACTCTTAATGGACTGTTTCTTAGGTTCTTGAGCATCAAGTGGCAACCAGAATCACAAAAAGCGACCCAGTCAGACAGTATGTCTGTATGGCCAATGAAAGGACTCAATATCACTTTGAAAGTAGTTGTGTTCCCCTGCCCCCCGCCCCCCAAATAAGCACCTGAATCCCTTCAAGGGGAAAAATTCAATCACTAGATTAGAGATAATACAGAGGACATGGGGACATGATAAACTAGACCACAGGTATGCAAATAGCAAACTCCAGACTGTGGGAAATGTGGAAAGACTGACAACACACATCAATGCATAAAATTTCAAGGGCCGGGGGTGCGGGGCGGGGGGGGGGGGAGAGATAAAGATGGAAGTGAAATTGACATATAGGATACATCAGCCAATGGCAAAGTGTGAACCTTATTTAGATTCTGAAACATCCCTAGATGGATATTTGATAATTAAGAAATTCTTGTAAGTTTTTAGTGTGATAATGACATGGTGGTTAGGTTTTTCTTTCTTTCTTTTTTTTTTTTTTTTAAAGAATTACTTCTCTTTTAGAGATATATACCAAAATGTTTACAGATGAAATGATGTATCTGGGATTTGCTTCAAATTCATACAGGGTGAAGAAAGTAAATGAGAGCACACACACAGAATTGCCCTGATGGCCTCACTGGTGGGGCTCGATGATGGGATTGATCACCTCTTTCTATTCTGTGCATGTTCAAAATTCTTCGTAACAAAAAGCTACAAACAAAACCAATCAAAGTTCATAGACATCCCTTTGTTTATATTCTACTCTCAAGGTTTAACCAGTTTTAAATATTTTAAGGGAAGAAATTTATCAGGACTAACTTTAAAAAACTGTCGTATATTCATGATCTAGACTTAATACTTGTAAAAACCAGTCTGTTTTTCTAGGGAAAAGAGGAAGTAAAGGGACAGATCGTCTTTATTTTATTTTATATGTTTACGTTCTCATTTACTTCACCAATATTTCATCTGTACTCATGAGGGTTGCTGGCATTGAATGGAAAGTCATTCTGTACAAGACTGTATTCCTATAGTTGTTTAATTAGGTACATCATTGTTTTAACAGGACAGAAGTTTACCAACATATAGATACCAGCTGCCTGTTTACTAAAGGTAACCAGGTAAAAAACAAAACCAAAACTCTCTCCTGCCTATACTACATAAGCCATTTTCTTTTTAAGATTTTATTTACTTATTTGTCAGAGAGAGAGAGAGAGGACAAGCAGAAGGAGCAGCAGGCAGAGGGTTCAGCAGGCTCCCTGCTGAACAAGGAAGGAGTCCTATGCTGAACTCGATCCCACACTCTGGGATAATGACCAAAGCCCAGGGCAGACACTTAACCAACTAAGTCACCCAGGCATCCCACGCAGAAGCCATTTTTTAATTCTAGTATGCAGGGGCACCTGGGTGGCTCAGAGGGTTAAGCCTCTGCCTTTGGCTCAGGTCATGGTCTCAGGGTCCTGGGATCGAGCCCCGCATTGGGCTCTCTGCTTAGCAGGGAGCCTTCTTCCCCCCTCTCTCTGTCTGCCTCTCTGCCTACTTGTGATCTCTGTCTGTCAAATAAATAAATAAAATCTTAAATCTAGTATGCAAAATAAATTCTTCATTTAAGGACATTGGACTATTTCTACTGATTCACTTCTGAACAATCTTTAATTACACCTACATTACTAAAAATGATGTCGATTGTCCAACATCCCAGCCTGCCTTTTACCTTTTGCCTTCCATATCTTATTTTTTCCATTTTCTAAGATTTAATGTGACTTATCAATTTATTTGCTGTCTTATGTCAACAGGCTTTCAAAAACAACCCATAAGACCTGCTAAAATACCAACCCTGTTGATTAAGAGGCAGGGTGATGACACATGGAAATACTAACTTCTTTTTAACCTAGTTTAACGAAGTTTAATTTTTCCATGATTAAATAATTGTATTATTTCCCTCTCAAGGTGTTTATGACCCACTGTTTCTTCTTTGGGTCTCTGAAAATGATCCCTTCCTCACATCCCTAATCGGACACCCCACCATTCACCTGTTTCAGACCCAGATGTAAAGATTAGGATTCAGGGGCTGGGCGCCGGTGGAATGAGACCAAATTTTTCCCACAAGATCCTCAAACCAGGGAGGCCTGCATGATACACAACTCAGAATCGTTGTCCTTTAATTAAGGGATTTTTTTTCCCTCTGTGATTGTTTTGCAACAATATCAAAACATTTATGAAATGTTTATCCTTACAGATCCTGAAGTCCACTTTTCTTGAGTCATTGGCTCATTTTCAATTACTGAAATAACCAAAGAAAGAACAAACAAAACCAAACAAGTAAATGGAAAATATATTTTCTTCCTCCTCTTATTTCTCTAGTGCAGAGTCTGTTCTCATTTATGATAAATTTGTATCAAGGTCCCCCTTTCTTGTCTAAAATTGATAATTAAAAAAAAAAAAAACTTACCCAGAACAAGAAGTTGAAGATAAACATAGAATATTTTATACAGCCACTCACACCTGCCATGTCGGAAAACGATCAGGAATCCAGATGCCGTGAATGTAACTGTTCCTTGTAGGACTATCCAGCGATATGCTCTGGAGTAATTTGCCTGCAGAGATTTCTGTGCCCACAGCTTCAGAGTAGAAATAGAAAGCAGAGGAGGAGTGGAGGGGAATAATCCAGTTATTAAAGTGGATAAAAAATTAACCCACACATTTAGATATCACAAGGACTATCACTAGGCGAGTATGTTCTTTTGCTTGTCATGGCTTCTGGGGCACCCAGCCAGGATATTTATGATCCTTTCTCAAAAAACTGCCTCCTCTAAAGTAAACAGATATCAAGTTAAGGAGTGGCGCTGGATCCGAGTGAGAGTGGCACGGCGATACGAGGTTGTTGGATTTCAGAAACCACAACTTGACTTCCTGCCCTCTGTTTCTACTATAGGAAAGCAAGACTGTTTCGCTCTGACATAAAGGGACATTGTATCTCAACTCGTTTTTGCACTGCATTTTCTCGACAATGCAAGATTTCTCCTGGGGGCAATAGAATGCATTTGGAAATGTGCAAAATCTGAAGCCTTACCCCCCAGTCTCCTTTCATCCTGAACCCCAGAGTACTGGGAACAACCACGACATGCACCTGCCTTCCAAAGCTTCTAAACTCATTTCAAAACAAGTCGGGGAGCTGCTGTGAAGGCAGCACAGATACGGGAAGTGGGGAGGGAGAGACTGCCCTGCCTATGACAAGACCATTCAGCTTTTACCTTTATTTCTTTACAGTATAAAGAGGGGGAAAATGCTCAGGAGTCACTTTCTGACTGCCTCATTGTGTTCATTTTATAATAGGTGGCCATTTTGATAGTTCAGTTTATTGTTAAGGCTGAAGTACTTCCCTTCCCCTGGTAAGTTACATCCAGCAACAGCTCCTCCCCACGAACTCTCGGTTTCTGGATTCCTGGTCCTCTTAGACAAAGAAATTCAAAATGAGAAGGTGGTCACAGTTCAGTGACCATAGATTGTACAATTTGTTTCTAGTGCTAATAGAAGGCAGCTGTGGCAGGTAAAAGGCAAAATTCTCTGACCTAATCAGGGAGGTGTGGACTGCTTTTGTATAAACAATTTGGGTCATGCTTGTTTCCACATCCTGCCTCTAAAAGGGAGTTCTTGTGTCCCTAAAGAAAAGAACCCTATACTTCAAAATGTTTTAGGACAGAATAATTCTTTAAAATCTTCCTTAAGTTCTATACAATAAGCTAGCATGGACCTATAAGAAACTGGGTCAGTTAAAAGAATCTTTTTCTACTTTTCACTGACATAGAAAGGTGCTCTTGAAAAATCCCACTCCCTGAGTATAAACACAATTTATTTTTATTGTATTGGCATCAGTAATATTTAATGTGAATGCCAAGTTCAGGATTAGTTCAAAAATAATGGCTTAATATTTAAATAATCATGAAAATTGTTGGAGTCCTAATAATTTCACAAACTTCTACTGAGATATTAATGTGGATAGGATTATCAGATGCTGAAAGAAGAAACTGGTTTGGACTGAGTGAAAAACCAAAATGGATTTGAAGTCCTAGAAATGGTTATCAGCTAGAGGTAAAAATTAAAAAAGCAAAACAAAACAAAAATCAACCCTATAGATAAAAATGCTGTTTTGTGGACAAGAATGTATTGAGTACTTACCAAATTTCAGTTTAGAATACATTTTTTAAAAGAATATAGTCTTTAATTAAATCACTAATGAACTCCGAAACACAAAAATCAATGGATGCATTTTATAGAAAAATTCCTTTTTGTAGAAGATTCAAACATTCAATTCAAAATCTAAATGAAACAGTTCATTCCTCTGAATTCCTATCCTAGTAAATTTTGTAATCACACAACATTTACCAAGTTAATACTGTGGAGTCCCTTTGTATTCCTCTTTCTTTCTTGCCTGGTATCCAATCATTTCCCACAGTCCGCTGAGCTCCTAAATTTCCTTCAAATCTGGTTCCTCCATCTCTCCTTTAGCTACTGTCATTATTCAACCTGTTACCCTCTCTCATTCCATAAGAACCTTAGTTTCCCTGTCAGTCTCTTCCCCCTCCGTCTGCCTTAGCACTCCAGAATTTTCTTTTTCATTCTGTAAATCTCTTCATAAATACTTACTGATTATGTAATTCCCCTGATTAAAAGCCCATCAAAGGATGGCTTCCTGTCACCTGCAGGATATGTTCCAGACTTCTTAGGATGGCTCTGATAGCACGGGGTAGGTAGGCATGCCTCTGCCCCCCTCCCAGAACTTTCTCCCATTCCTCTCTCCTTGGTAGCCTCTATCTACCCGGTAACCAGTATCCATATCCATGAAATTGACATTGATTCACAGGACCAGAATATTTCTTGGGATTTTATGACTCTGTGTTGTGTCACCAAGTTCTGGGAACTACCAACATGTTACCCTTCGCCTTTCTCAAAAGATCAATTATCAAGTAAGGAAAAATAGTTTATTTCAGAACTTGTCAGAATCCTAAATTGCGGGGTGCGTGGGTGGCTCAGTGGGTTAAAGCCTCTGCTTTCAACTCAGGTCATCATCTCAGGGTCCTGGGATTGAGCCCCGAATAGGGCTCTCTGCTCAACAGGGAGCCTGCCTCTCCCTCTCTCTGTGCCTGCCTCTCTGCCTACTTGTGATTTCTGTCTGTCAAATAAATAAATAAAATCTTAAAAAAAAAAAAAAAGAATCCTAAATTGCTGATATTCTAGCAGGTGACAAAATACATAGCAATTCCCAAATGAATGGGACCCCAGAAAGTATTTTTGAAAGGCATATCTTTGAACCAGTATTACAGCACTTACTTATAGAAATGCTGATCTAGACAAACAAACATCCACATTTTGCACATAAAAAAAAGTGAAGCCCAAGGAGATTCAATAGCCCAACTCCACAAAACTGGCTAAGGACGGAGCTCTTTAGCTCTAGACTGGAGGTCTCATGATGATCAGATATCATGACAGACAGATATCATGGACAGACAGTATTCTGTCCACTTGTACCAACTATATCTTGTGTTATATAATGTGATTATAAGATGAGTCAGTTACCACCTTAGATCTTGAGAAGTTGTTCTATGCAGATATTTAACAGTGGGAGGGCAGAGGGAGGGAGGGGCTGGGGAGTGTCAGTAATATATCAGACCCAGCGAAATGCCAGGCCAGGAACGAGAGGCGATGGAGGGTAGGATATCGCAGGAAATGACACTGAAGAAAAGTCTAATAAATTAGACAAAGGTTTCCTAATGCTCCCATTGTGCCAAGTATTATCACTCGTACTAATTCATTCAGATCCAGTTAATCATGAACATTCTCCATAAGGTGGTAATAGTAAGCTAGGTGTTGATAGCAGTATGGGGACCCTGGCAGGGAGAAGAGAGAGAGAAATTCCTTGTGTTCAGAGTAAAGGGCCTGAATAAAGCCATCAGGTACCTTACATGAAATATAACATTTTCTCTCGGTCATCAAACAAATCAGGCATACATTTGGGACTTGAACCAGCAAGCAAACATAAAAAGGAGGTTCATTTTTCACCATGATATCATGTTTCCCTCCACAAGATACTTCATATCTTCACAAATGTATTAAATACATTTGTGAGATACAGCAGTTTGCAAAACAAGATTAAAAACCCTAGCCCTCATGGGAAATTATATACAATACATATACACAGATATTTTGGGTAACTAGATTTTAAAAACAAAAATATAAAGAGAAAGTTATTGTCCCACTACAATGTGAATATAAACCGATGCTCTTTATTATTATTTAAAGATAATTAGCATATCCAGATAACTTGCCGTTTAGTCATTCATTCGACAAACATTTATTGAACACCTACTATATTCTGAGTCCGGAGGATTGGCAGTGAAAAAATAGAAAATGCTCCTGATCTCCTGAAGTTTGTACTCCAGAAAGGAAGAGAACTTCCTCTTTGTATTTTTGTTTCCAAAATCTAATTACCCAGTATATTTGTCTTTGGAGTAGGTACTAAAAATCAAGTCATGTATTTTATTTTATTTTATTTTAAAGATTTTATTTATTT